>NC_133510.1:72622500-73872500 GCF_049354715.1 Callithrix jacchus | reverse complement strand
ATGTTACACCAAAACTGATAGCCACTTCAAACCACTTTCGAATTAGGCAAGCTGTGAATTATAAATAACACATTTCAGCTAAGGCAGCCTAAGATCACATTAGCTTTTCTAGCAACTAATCATGCACTTGGCTTGTACTAAAATTGCTGTTGGTAAAATACCTAAAACTTTGTCATATAAAGTAGCACTAAACAGAGACAAGTTTGGCTTGTATTTGTGTGACTGAGTGTTTGAACCTAAGTGCAGGATTTACATTCGTCTCTGCTAAATTGTATCCTGTTAGTTTGGGCCCAATAGTCAAACCGATAGAGATATATTTTAACTCTATTTCTGTCATCTGACATATTTACCTAACCCTTCCATCCGTGTGCCATTTAAAAGTATTACCAAGTCTTCTATATCATCATCCAAGTCACTAATAAGAAATTTAACAGAAATAGGCTTGTTGCATGTTCCTAGGATCTTCCTCAAGATGATATTACTGTGTTTGTCAATATTGTTTTAGGCACCTATTGCACCTGTTGTATGCCAGTGCCATAATATGTTCTGGGGATGACAGTATGAACATGAACTATTTCCTGCTCTTAAGAGTTTCACAACCTAATGAGGGAGACAACAAATTAGTAGACAAAAGCCCTCTGTGCTGAGGGCTGTAACAGAGGGATGTACAAGGAATAATAACCTTGTGACCACAGGGCTGAAGAAAGTGTCCTGTGTTCCTTATTTCCCTAAAACTGTGGCTCTCAGTTAGAGGCCATTTGCATCCCATGAGACATTTGGCAATTTCTGCAAATATTTTTTGTTGCATGGGCTAATGGTAAAATCAGTACTTTGGTAGAATGATCATAGAATGATGAAAACCCATTTGGAGTGAAGCAGACCTACATAATGTGGAAATACTTGTCTCTTGTACTTCCAATCTTATGAGTCTTTTTAAAAAATTGCTCTTATGCAAAACTTTAAAAATTACCACTACTGTGTTTTTATTAACCATTAAGTTGAAGGCCCAGGAGCTATGGTGTGGTGCTGTCAACTCTACTCTTTATTGTACCTGGATACTCTTACCAGCTAGTTAAAAACAACCACTTAATGCTCAGAAAATGTTTTTGACCCTTTTCCTTTTACATAACTTATCTATGCTTTCCCTAGCCCTTCAATTCTGCCCCCATACCAATGAGGAAGGACACTTTATTCAGTCACAGATGGCAACAATTAGCTGTTTACATTTCAAATTACAGTTGTGTCTGTGTGTGTGTTCTTAAAATGCTAGTGCCTGCAGGGGCCTACCCTATTGTCTTGTTTGGGTTACGATGCCAAAGCCAGTGTAGAGCAGCTCTAATTGGGCCTCCCACAAGAAGCAAAATAGTTAGAGGACTAGATAGTCTGCTGCATCCCATACAATACAATCAGGCCCGGAAACTTGCTTCAAGATTTCATGGGAAATATTAGTTATTTTTATGCACACAAGTCAGTTCTGAATTATTTTAGACATGGATTTTTTTTTTAACCATAAAATGAGGCTTGGAGAACTACCCAGACGGAAATTGGGTTAATTCATTATATGCAGCTTGGAATGTTTCTAGTCATTCCATGTATTGAAAGAAAAGAGACTGAATACCAGTACTGGCATGTCAATATCAATTATAATTTAACCTCATCTAGCAGCTCATTTAAAAAAAATCTTGCCTGTCTGTTTTTGCCTCCAAGTTTTCTCCTCAGGTTTCTATTTATGTTGGTAATTTGGGGGTGAAGGCCAGTGTACATTAAGGGTTTGTTTCTGAAGTGAGATGGACTAGTTAGTGGTTTGTATTCCACTTCTTTGTAGTTATGTGAACTGAGTGGGCCACAACTCCCTCTGCCTCAGTTTTCTGGGCTGTAAAATGGTAAGAATCAACAGTTCTTTTTTATTAGTGGGCCACTGGGAGGATTAAACAATGTATGAAAAAAACTCTGGGTAGCACACCATATAAATAAACAGCTCAATACACATAATCTATTTTGTTGTTAATATTAAGATAATGATTTAAGGATTTGGATGAAGATGCTGACCAAAAAAATGAAACCATTGTATTCCCATATATGTAGAATATTTTTTGTAATAATTCAGGGACTTTTTGTCTGAGCTATGGACATATTGGACCACATGATTTTTATGCTATTTCTGGGTGGTGGTGTTGCTGTGCTGTGTATTATACAATACCTACTACCTGGTCTCTACCTACTAAATGCCAGTAGCACCTCTTCTCTTCCCAGTTGTGACAACCAAAAATATGTGCAGAAATTGCCAAACATTTCTTGGGATGCAAATGGCCCCTAAGTGAGAGCCATGATTTTAAGCAAATAATGAACATAAGGCACTTTCTTTAGCCCTAGGGTCACATAGTTCCCCTTATCTTTCCCGAGAGCTGTGAAATTGAGTTTAAAGGAATTTCCATGGCTTTGTTGGGCTGGCTCCTTATAACATTTAAGTAGAAATGACATTAATGTTTTTGTATTTTGGACAATGTGCCCATCTTAAACAAATGCAATACTCCAGTGGGCTCCTGATATAACTCTGGAGTGAGGAATAATGGTTCATTGCATTTGCATGACATTCCACTTACTACTTTTGGTTCAGCACTGAATTTTGCAGGAGGAAGGAAGGAATTTTCATTAATAATAAATGCCATTTTCAATATTCTTAGGGTTCATTAAAGGCAAACATTTAACTAGAGAAAATAAATGGCAGAAAAATTATATCCACATAAAATAAATGTGCTAATTGGCAAGAATGGTTCAAGAGGATTTCTCTGCTCTCGGGACACTAAACTTTTCCTACTTTTCTCCTTGGCAATGCAGTGTAAAAATGGATTCCTTGAGCCTTTTGATGACATTTTGTTGGACTATAAGACATATTGTGTTTAGATTTGTGATCTGCAAGAATTCCATCTGCATCACTCATTGGAGGCGATGCCACTGATGATGATTCCAAATGGTCTTATTATTTATTTACCTGCTTCATAAGAATAAACTGAAAGGATAATCTAATCTGATTTGGATAATTTCAGTCAATTATTTTATTTCTTGGAATGGCTTGTGTGTTACAAAATGGGGTCCACATTTTGTATAGAGGCAGTTCATATTTTTTTCTTCTTGAATAAACATTTAAGATTTGTAAAGAAACCACTATCAAAGGAGATTCTTAGCAGGTGAGTGCTAGAGGTAAATAGAATAATAAAATCCACAATTACTTAAAATCAATTACTTTTTGCTTTCATCCCAACCCAAGTTAATCATGTCGTTGAATTTAATGAGTTGACATTGTACCATTTTCTAGATGCTGTGATTCTTTGAGGGCAGGCTTCTGTGGGAATAAAGCATGTTTCTGGTTCAACCTTCGGGGACCAATTACGGAGATTCAGTTGGGGGCTATTGTCACGGCCACTTAAGTGTCAGGGCTTTTGATATCCATTTGTAACCATAACCATGCATTTAAAAATACGACTACTTTCTTTGGCAGCCATCCTAACCTAATTAGGAACTAATGCAGACTTGTACATTTCTTGTAAACATATCAGCCGACCATAGGGATCTGGCCAGGGCTAGAACATGATTTGAGCTTGATTGAGAGGTTTATCTTTTTCTTCCTTCCTATAATGTACTTTCAGGTCTGGATTATATTCAGCAGAGCTGCTTCTCCTTTTATTTCCCAGTTTTGAATTTTAAATTGATTTACTCTCTTGTTCTCATGCTCATTCTCTTACTTTTTTCTGGTGTGGGTTTTTTTTTTCTCCTTCTTCTTTGTTTTGTCCTGATGATGATGATGTTGATGATGATGATTTCATTGTTGTTACAACTTTATCATTCAACCATTTACCTAAGGCCTAGTCTGATATCTTTCAGACTGGAAGAAACAAGGTTTAATAATGACATCAGATGATAATTTTTTTTTAGTGAATGGGTATTACAAGTTTGATTAAAAAAATGTTTTTTGAGAGGAGGGCTGCTTTATTTTCTGCACAATTCTAGTGGTAGCCTGCAGTTCAGATGAGCACACAGTTTACGGTGAAAGCCATAGTGAAACAGATGCTTGCAGGTGGTCATGGGCAAACAATTTTACCACAGAGATGAGTTGCAGGGGACCGTGCAGTTTAGATTTTGCATGTCACCTGTGGTAAGGGTATATCAACTTGGGCTCTAAAAATAGTAATATTAATAGCTACTTTTAACTGTCTATTATGTGCCATGTTCTATGCTAAGTACTTTTCATGTTTTTCACATAATCTTCACAGCAGCCTTATGAAGATGAAAATTTTCATCACCATTTTGAGATGAAACTAAGTGTGTTTTCATACAGTCAAACAGATAGTAATCCTGAATCCAAAGACTATTTTATAAACCAGCACATTTTGTCTTTCCATTAATTTGAATCTTTTAATGATCCTCTATAAAGAGTATGAAAATTATATTAAATAAGATAAATATAAACAAACATTGCCTTTGGTAACTGTCTACTTGGGCGAAGAAAAATCTTGTTGAGTACTTTTATTTCCTATGCCTCATATTACTCCATGGGTATATTAACAGGTTGAAATAAATAATAATGGGTCAATATGGCTTTTTCAAGTTTTGTTCCATTTTATCTGTGAAACTTCTACTTTCAAACTATTTTTATACCAGTTTTGGAAACAGAAATTCTGTTTGGCACTGAGATGAGCTTACATGCAATAATACATTTCTCTATGGCCTTTAGTCTTGAGAGTGGGTTTTCAGCTAATGGAAAGTGATAAATAAGTAATGGAGTTAGGAAGAGAACACAGTTAATGAACCTCAAATGGTGAATTAGATGCTGTTGCTGTTGGCTAAAAGATTCTTCAGGTTTTGACTTTTAAGATAAAAATGTTTTATGGCTGAATACAGACTTGACATGAAAGTAATAAATCAAGTTAAAATTAGGGTTTTTTGGGGGTAGTCAAGCGGTGAGATTTACACGATGAGAATCTTTGGTATAGATAACGAGGAATCTAGTCTTGAATGCTGCCTGTGTGGCTCAGTAATGCCTGTATGAGGGACAGGTGGTTGCAAAGAGAAAGCAAGAGAGCAGAAAAAGTATTAAGTAAAGAGAGCAGGAAAGGAGAAGATGGAAAAAGGAATGCAGGCCTGGAAGGAAGTAAGACTGATTAAATAAAAGGAGATCATTGTAGAAAGCCATCTTCATGGTGGTGTGGGAATGCGTTAACTTCTCTTCCTGGGTCCACAAGGGGCGTGGTTTCAAAGGCCAGAACTTCCCACGGCATGCCTGACCTCCCTTCTTTCACGCCTCCATCTGGGAGCCTAGAGTTCTTTGTCTAACTTTAGCTTGGAAAAAGTAGACTGCCCAGGTGAGCTCCCTTTGTTTAGAAAGCCCCGGAAAAGCTATGGGAGGACTGTGGGCTGAACAACCAATCCGATGTCAAAGTCAAAAATCAGTCACTCCAGTGGAAGTTTAAGGGAACTCCTCTCATGGAACAAAGATTTAAATGGGGTGGGAGTAACTCACAGATTAAAAGTCCCCCTGCCCCTTACCTGTGCGGATTTCCCTCTCTGGGATCCCCTCCCGTGACAGTGTGGGAGTTGGCTTTCTCTCTCTGCCTACTTCTCTTTCTCTCTCTCTCTGCCTAATAAATCACTTTTCTGCAAAACTCTTTGGGTGGGTCTGATATTTACTTAAACAATATCACTACCACCAGAGTCTTCTACCCATTTTTGGGCCAGTAAGAGCCCAAGGACCTGGTAAAAGCACACATCCAATCAGGGACCAGTGAGCGCCTCTAATCCCCAGTTACCGTGGGAATAACTAACTGTTGTCTCAGGCAAACGTGAATGCAATAGTTTAATTTCTCTAAACACTGATGTAGTAGAATGTATTTGGTCATTAACGAATAATGTCTCAGTCCATTTGTGCTGCCGTAACAAAATAATCACTCACTGGGTAGTTTACAAACAATAGAAATGTATTTCTCATGGTTCTGCAAGATAGATAGTCCAAGATAAAGATGCTACCAATATTGGTGTCTGGTGAAGACCTTTTTCTGCTTTCAGATGGTGCCATGTTCTGCTACTCTGGAGGAGAGGAACATTTTGTCCTCACATAGCAGAAGGAATGCAAGGCCAGAAGGGGAAAAATGCTATGTCCTCAAATGGCAGAAGAGTAGAAGAGCCAAAAGGGCCTAAGCTAGTTCCCTCAAGTAATTTAATTTATATATATTATATGTATATGTTGATATATCGATATCAACAATTGATATATAGATAAATACTGATGTATTTATATATATTTTATTTCAATAGCTTCTGGGATACAAGTGATTTCTGGTTACGTGGATGCATTGTGTACCGGCAAAGTCTGAGATTTTACTGCATCCATCACCTGAGTAGTGTACATTTTACCCAATGTGTAGTTGTTTGTCTGTCACTCCCCTCCCACCGTCTCCTCTTCTGAGCCTCCAATGTCCATTATGCCTTTGCATACTTATAGCTTAGCTCCCACTTGTCAGTGAGAACATACAGTATTTGGTATTCTCTTCCTGAGTTCCTTCACTTAGAATAATGACCTCCAGCTTTGTGTTTAACTATCAGTGTCTACAATTTAGAGAGCAGTAGTTTGCCCTATGACTCCCACATCTCTGATGGATCTATGAAGATTTATTGATATTTTAGTTTGTTTAGCTTTTTAGTTGTGCTTCTTACATACCAAATGGAAAATCTGCCCCCTGCTTTTTACATACCATAATCTATCATCCTGAAGATCTTCTATATCAGAACACTGAGGCTTTCTTAGTTTTTTTATATAGTGGCATATTATTCCTTTGGTGATATACACTTGATATGATTTGGCTCTGTGTCCCCACTCAAATCTTACCTTGAATTGTAATAATCCCCATGTAACATGGGAGGGACTTGGTGGGTTGTAATTGAATCATGGAGGCAGGTTTTCCCTATGCTGTTCTCATGATAGTGAGTCCATTAAATCTTTTTACTTTATAAATTACCAAGTTTGGGGTATGTCTTTATTAGCAGCATGAGAACAGGCTAGTGCAATAAATTGGTGCCAATAGAGTGGGGTGCTGCTGTAGAGATACCAAAAAATGTGGAAGTAACTTTGGAACTCGGTAACAGGTGGAGGTTGGAACAATTTGGAGGGCTCAGAAGATGATAGGGAAATGTGGGAAAGTTTGGAACTTCCTAGATACTTGGAGAGCTCAGAACACAGAAAGAAGTGGGAAAGGTTGAAACTTCCTAGAAACTTGTTGAATGTTTTTGACCAAAATACTGATAATGATATGGACGATGAAGTCAGTTTGAGGCAGTATCAGATGGAGATGAGGAACTTGTTAAGAACTGGAGCAAAGGTGACTCTTATGTTTTAGCAAAAAATGGTTTAGTAGGCCAGGCCCAGGGTCCCCCTGCTTGGTGCAGCCTAGGGACTTGGTGCCCTGCATCCTGTTTCAGCTGTCGCTAAAAGGGGCCAAGGTACATACAGCTTAGGCTGTGACTCCAAATGGTGCAAGCCCCAAGCCTTGGTAGCTTCCACATGATGATGCCTGTGGGTGCACAGAAATAAAAAATTGAGGTTTGGGAAGTTCCACCTTCCCAAAGATTTCAGATGATGTATGTAAACTCCTTTATGTCCAGACAGAATTCTGCTGAAGGGGCGGAGATCCCATTGAGAACCTCTGCTAGGGCAGTGAAGAAGGGAAATGTAAGGTTGGAGCCCCCACATACAGTCCCAACTGGGGCACTGCCTGATGGAGCTGTGAGAAGAGGACAAATACAGACCCCAGAATGGTAGATCCACTAGCAGTTTGTATCATGCACCTGAAAAAAAAACCACGAAAACTCAATGCCAGCTCATGAAAGCTGCCAGGAGGGAGATTATACCCTGAAAAGCCACAAGAATGGAGCTACCCAGGACCATGGGAACCCACCTGTTACATTAGTGTGACCTGGAAATGAGACATAGAGTCAAAGGAGATCATTTTGGAGTTTAAGATTTGGGCACCCCACTGGATTTCAGACTTGCATGGAGCCTGTAGTCCCTTCATTTTGGCCAATTTCTCTCTTTTGGAACAGGGGTATTTACCCAATGCCTGTATCCCCCATTTTATCTGGGAAGTAACTAACTTGCTTTTGATTTTACAGTCTCACAGGGAGAGGGAACTTGCCTTGCCTTAGGTAAGACTTTGGACTGTGGACTTTTGAGTTAATGCTGAAAAGAGTTAACACATTGGGGGATTGTTGGGAAGGCATGATTGGTTTTGAAATGTGAGGACATGAGGTTTGGGAGGGGCCAGGGGCAGAGTAATATGATTTGGCTCTGTCTTCCAGCTCAAATATTACCTTGAATTGTGAGAATCCCCATGTGTTGTGGGAGAGACCCAGTGGGAGGTAATTGAATCATGGAGGCAGGTTTTTCCCATGCCGTTCTCATGATAGTAAATAAGTCTCACAAGATCTGATGGTTTATAAAGGGGAACTCACCTGCACATGCCCCTTCCCTGCCTCCATGCAAGATGTGCCTTTGCTCTACCTTCAGTTTCCTCCGTAATTGTGAGGCCTCCCAGCCACGTGGAACTGTGAGTCCATTTAACCTTCTTCCTTTATAAATTATCCGGTATCAGGTATGTCTCTATTAATAGCATGAGAACTGACTAATATAACACTAGAGTACATATTGGTCCTCTGTGTTGTTTCCAATCTTCATCTGTTTCAAACAATGGTGCAGTTATCAATACAATACATACTATGTTGTGCATAAACAGATTTATCTGTGGGACAAGTTCCCAGACACAGGATTACTGAGTTACAAGTGAGTACCAAGCTGACCTTTATTGTGTGTTATATTTTTTGGACTTCTAATGGCAGTGTATGACTATTCTTTAACCCATTGCTTTATATCGATGAGAAGAATAAACATTTAGTGAGGGCTTACTGTTTGGCAAACATTGTTCTAAGAGTTTAAAATACCTTATTGCATTTTGTTGGTCCTATGATATAGAAACTGTTATTTCTACTATAAATATTAGAAAAATGAGACACAGAAAAATAAATAACTTGAAAAATATCAAAAAATTGCAATGATTCAAGCTCTGAGAGCCTGATTTCAAACCCTTTTTTTTTTTTTTGCTGTCACAGTCTGGTGCTCTACTAAAGCTAGGCAGGTCACAGATTTCTTTGTTTCAAAATCCAAACACTTTCAAGTCTCATCTTCATCTTTTTCAACCTCCTAACTACATTCAATTCAAAAAACTATCTTTGAAGAACCATTTCTAAATTGCCCCTCATTATGGCTGTTTTTTAGGTCTTCAATAAAAGTGAAAGACCTAAAATGATTTGTGTCATTTCACAAATCATTTAGAAAGAAAATTGTCATGTAATACATATTAGTTTAGAGTTTATAAAAGACCCTTGAATGAAAGATTAAAGAGTCATCAAGAAGCCTTGTAAAATGTTCTACCATTTAATAATAATAGAAAAAATTTTAAGTCCCTACTAAAGTTAAGGTTTTAAAAATTTGAAAATATACTATTTATCTGATGTATTTAATTAAAGGAAATATTCTAGCACATTCTTAAATATGTATACTTTGTTGTTTATATGATTAGCTAAGAAATTATTCTTTGTAACAGTAAAATTTTTGTTCTGGCCTTGAGAATTCAAAGTAATAGGTAGGACAATAAATCACACTATCACTGACTCTAATTTAGTTTCAACAGATAAAAATGAATTTGTGAATAAACATAGCATTTATTGATATTTATTTGTATCACTAAATTATATAGGTAAATAGAGAGACTGATAGTTCCATGATTGGGTGGAAGATAGAGGAAAGAATAACATCTGGTTATCACACAGACAGTATGTTAAATCCTAATTTAAAAATAACTATAGTTTTTAAACAAATTTTTTTTTCTTAGTTTCGAAGAAGGCAAATGTACTCCTTCTGAAAGTGCACAATATCCCTTAACTAATTGCTGGAGGTGAATGATGTCTCAGTGCTACCCCTGCCCTTTTCTATATTGCAGCACTTTTGGTGCTGAAACCTGATACTGTTTGAATTTGTATTCCCATCTAAATCTCACATCTAATTGTAATCCCCAGTGTTAGAGGTGGGGCCTCGTGGAGGAGGTTGGATCATGGAGATGGTTCTTCATGAATGGGTTAGCACTATCTCCTGGTGCTGTTCTTATGATAGTAAGTGAGTGAATTCGTCTGAGATCTGGCTTTTAAAAATGTGTAGCACCTCCTGCCTCTCTCTCTTTTCTTCCTGCTGTGTCCTTGTGAAGTGTGAGCTTTCTCTTTACCTTCATCTATTATTGTAAGTTTCCTGAGGCCTTCCCAGAAGCTGAGGAGATGCCAGCATCATACTTCCTGTGCAGCCTGAGGAATCATGAGCAAATTAAACCTCTTTTCTTCATAAATTACCCATTCTCAAGTATTTCTTTATAGCAGTGTGTGAACAGACTAATACAACCCAAGCAACTAGTTAAGGGATATTTTGCAATTTCAGAAGGAGTTCATTTACCTTCTTTGAAACAAAGAAAAAAATTTGTTCAAAAACTATACTTGTTTTCTGATGAGCATTTAACATATTGTTTGTTTGATAACTAGATGTTATTCTTTCCTCTATTTTCTACCCAATCATGGAACTATCAGTCTCTCTATTTATCTTTATAAATGATTTTCCCTGAACTCTCTCACCAGTTGCCTTTCTGATGGGTTTGCAAACAGGAGTCACTGGCAGGTAATTGTGATTTGGAGAGAGGGCAGAGCCGTGAGTTTTCTCCTGCATTCTGGCAGGTGCCTCTGGCAGCTGAGTCCACTGGCCTGTTGGACTTCTGTATTCTTGCTCACTCAGTATGGTCCCAAGAACAGTGACTGTGGATGTTTGAGTAGGCCCTGGTGGCAGAGGCTCTAACAGCAGTGCTTGCAGTAAGAGGGAGCTCAGTAGCCCCACAGTTCTGGGTACTCCTATTTTCCTTTTCTTTCCTCTTGCCTTAGGCATGGCAAAGACTCTCCGTGGATATTGATCTTTGGATAAACTTATCATTTCTTTGGCTCATGTAGCTCTTCTAACATCCTTTAAAAGAGTTTCTTATTTTAAATTCCAAGTGTTTGAAGTGCCTAGAGTTTTTTTCTGTTATCCTGATTGAATGCTGACTGATGTATTATGGAATTTCTTCTCTGGTCCATGAACTAGAGCCTGTTTTCTTTAAGATAATGATACACACCAGTCAAGGCATCACCTTTTTGTGGTAATGGAGATATTTATGGATATTTATGAACAAGCTAAGTCAGGTGACTCTAAAACTAGAGTGAAGAGAAGCAGAATGTCCTCACTATATTCTAATATGTGTGCCAGTGCTGCACTCCTGTCCATATATTCTTAGATTAAACCTTCAAATATTGGTAAAATGTTTAATACAACACAATAATAGATATTTCTCCAACAGTTACATACAAATGGCCAATAGGTATATGAAAAGATGCTCAACATCACCAATCATCATAGAAATGCATATCAAAACTACAATACTATCTCACACCTGTCAAGATGACTATTTTATATAAAAAGAGATAAGGGTTGGTGAGAATGTGGAGAAATGGAAACTTTTGAATACTGTTTATGGGAATGTAAAATGGTGCAGCTGCTATGGAAAGCAGTATGGAGGTTCCTCAAAAAATTAAAAGTAGAACCATGAAAGTATATATTTTCAGTTTTTAGGGAATGAAAAGCTAGTTAAGACATAAAATATCTGAAGATAAGAGAATAAAACTGGTGACATATAAGCAGCAACTCAAAAAGTTTATTTAAAAAATTTTTAAATTTATTTTTATTTTTAAATTTATTTATTTTACTTTAGGTACATACTCTATCTGGAATTTCTCCCCATGTTATCCCTCCCCACCCTCCTCTCCATCCCCACTCCCTACTGTCTCTCCCCTACCTGCCCCCCGCAACTGCCCCCAGTGTGGGATGCTCCTCTCCCTGAGTCCACATGTTCTTGTTGTTCGACACCCACCTATGAGTGAGAACATATGGTGTTTGGCTTTCTGTTCTTGTGTCAGTTTGCTGAGAATGATGGTTTCCAGATTCATCCAAGTCCCTATAAAGGACATGAACTTGTAATTTTTTTTGGCTGCATAGTATTCCATAGTGTATATATACCACATTTTCTTTGTCCAGTCTATCATTGATGGGCATTTGGGTTTGTTCCAGGTCTTTGCTATTGTACATAGGGCTGCAATGAACACACGTGTGCATGTATCTTTATAGTAGAACAATTTATAGTTCTTTGGATATATACCCAGTAATGGGATTGCTGGGTCAAATGGAATTTCTATTTCTAGGTCCTTGAGAAATCACCAAACTGTCTTCCACAATAGTTGAACTAATTTACACTCCCACCAACTGTGTAAGAGTGTTCCTATTTTTCCACATCTTCTCCAGCATCTGTTGTCTCCAAATTTTGTAATGATCCCCATTCTAACTGGCGAGAGATGATATCTCAGTGTGGTTTTGATTCGCATTTCTCTAATGACCAGCGATGATGAGCATTTGTTCATGTTTTTTGGCCTCATATATATCTTCTTTTGAAAAGTGTCTGTTCATATGAAAAAGAGTTTATTTTAAAATGGATTATTTGCAAGGGATAGTGCAGGAACTAGATACTAATAATAGCACCTCAACTGTTTACCACTCATAGACACAAAGAACTGAGACAAATAGTAGTTACTGGAAGTAGAAGAAACCAGAATATAGAGAGAATTGTGTTGAATTTTTTTGAGAAGAGCAATGTTTTTTGGTGAAGGAGCCTGCCAAGTCAAGACAGCCTACCAGAAGGAAGACAAGGGAATAAATAAATCATCTCACTCTCCTCTTTTCCTCTGACCCTGGGGGTGCTTACAATTGGCTGAATCCAACCAGAGCTCAGAATGTATGTTGATGCAGTTGATTCAGATTAGCCTTCCAAGGCACAGAGCATGGCAAGTGGAATGGAAGATACCCAGCACATGTACTATGTACAGCTACAACTTTCTTTTCAAGAGATTTCCTTTTGATCTAGTGGAGAAGAGAATTTCTAAAAGACAGACATGAGAAGAGAGACATAGGGTATTTATTTGAATGGAAGTGTGTATATATGTGTGAACTCTCTATCATCTATCTGTCTATCATCTATTGATCTATCAGATTACCATCTAGCCTGAAACTACTTAATGATTTCTTCATTTCAAGAAGTTTTCAGGTATATAAGAAGGTTTGTAGAGAGAGAATAGTCATGTACTATCACTCAAGCTAATAAAGAAAATATTATGAAAAACAGATTGATTCCCTTAGATATTCTCTTCATTCATATTTCCTCCCTCCTGTGCAGAGGTAGGTGGCATTTGGAATCTGGTGGTTATCATTCTCATTCATGTTTTTAGGATGTTACTACCTTATCTTTCCCTATCCAGAAAGTATATAGAACTATTCTGCATGTCTTAAAACTTTATATAAATGGTATCACACTGCATGTACTATTTTGTAACTTGATTTTTTTCACTCAACATTTTTACTTTTCTGAGGATCGACTCAGGTTGATACATTTAGCTCTTTCTTTTTAATTCACTTTTATTCTGTAGTATTCTAGGATTTAGTGATGTAAGTATACTTATTGTTTTTTTAACATTAGAATTATGGGACTTTCAGAGGGAAGCAGCAGACACTGGGGCCTACTTGAGGGTAGAGGGCAGGAGAAGTGAGAGGATCAGAAAAAACACCCACTGGCTACTATGCTTAGTACCTGGGTGATAAAATAATCTGTACACCAAACCCCGGTGACATGAGTTTACTTACATAACAAGCCTGCACATGTACCCCTGAATCAAAAATAACAATTAAAGGGAAAAAAACCTCATGATTTTAAAAGCAGAATTTTTATCATATCCATGCTTTTCTTTATATGAATTTCCTTATCAAGTTATATTCTTCAGTAGTGGAGATTAGAGAATCTCAATTTTTAAAAATTACTTCAGAAAAGGAGATGCCCTAGGTAAATTTTATCTTCCACTATCCTTATATTTACTTCATACCTCAAACGTGTTAACCTAGTGCTTGAAAGGGAACCTGGGACAGTATAAGTGCTAAAGAAGTGTCATCACATAGGCATGAAAATACTAGGGTTAGGAGTACAGACTGGGGAACCTGACCATCTGGGTTTAAATTTCAGCTCTGCTGCTCAACAACTGTGTGACTTTGAACAAATTACTCAGCCTTTCTGTGCCCGAATTCCCTTCTTTATAAAATTGGGTATAATAATAATCCCTATATCATAGGTATTGTGTATGTGTGTACATGTGTGTGTATGTGTGTGTGTGTGTATCTCATAGAGTTGTTTTGAGGATTAAATGAATAAATAAATACAGTAGATGTGAAGAACATAGAACACACCCAGCAAGTAGTAAGCAGTTGCTGTTATTTCAGGTCTCGTGTGCTTGTTGCTCCAGACCTCATGCCTTCTGGACCCAGACATCTCTGCAATCTTGGAACTGGACTATACCACTTCTTGTCAAGGTACTAGTGAGTTGATAAGTAACTCCTTTCAGTGGTATTTCTTTGAAACACTCATGCTGAATAACCCTGAAATATTACATGTTATTCTCCCACCATACCCCCCATTGAGGGTAAGCACATCTTTCTGGCATGGCTTAAGGGGCTCTGTTTCCAATTGTGGCTAGACTATCTGCATCCCTTCTCTTGTAAGGACAAAAACAACCCTTTCAGATACATATTGTTTTTCTTTTTACAGAGTCTACACTTTCATTGAAAAGGCTGCTAGGCATATTTAAATATAAGTTTTTCCTGTGAAACCACTATGAATGAAATATATCAGTAATGAAAATTATAAGAATCATTGTTATATAAAAATGCTGTTCTGTCTCTAAGGTTCAAAAATAATGTTGTAGTCTTTATGATTTATAAGTATCTAAAAAGACCAACTAAACACTGTTCCTTTCATAATGTTGCATATTAACAAAGTACAGTTATCTTTCAATATCCAGGAGGGACTGGTTTCAGTACTCTCCTCAGATACCAAAACCTGAAGATGCTCAAGTCTGCCAAGTCAAGCATGATGTAAAATGCCCTATCATTTGCATATAACCTGCACACTTTCTCTTGTATAATCCAAATTATCTCTAGATTATTTATAATATCTAATATAATACAAATGCTCTGTAAATAGTTATTACACTGTACTGTTCAGAAAATATCAACAAGAAGAAAGTCTGTTCTAGTTCAGGACAAATGCAACTTTTTGGAATATTTGTGATTTATGGTTGGTTGATATATGGATGCAGAACCCATAGGTACAAAGAACTGATTGTATTCTTTTGTGCCACAAACATTATTGAGACTAGCGCTATTGCCAGGCATGATCTGTGAACTAGGATTTAATGATGGACATGACAAGGAAGCTCCTTGCTCTTATGGAGTTATGTTCTGGTAGTGTTAAAATTTGAGTAGACTATATTTTAGGGGATTTGGACAACTAATTCTTTCACATGTATAAAAGGGGAATCTTCCTAGTGTGAAAGAATATATTATGAAGGACAACTGTCTGTTTAAGGACAAAGGGCAAAAAGAATGTTCAGAATCAAATGGGAAAGTCTGGTGTGGGTATGGCTAAAATATAAGATAGAAAATACTATGATAATGTATGATGGCATATAAGCAAACTACAGCTTAGAATAATGGGCATTGATCAGAGTTCACAAGAGGCATTAATACGCTAATAAATAGTTCAGAAACAACACAACACAGGCTAGATCAAATTAGAGACTTTCAGGGCTGAGAATCAAGGAGACTCTAGGAAGTAATTACAGAAGAGTTCAGGACCTCTGAAATGTAGGAGAGAATTCTCAGATATCAGATATAATACGATATGGCCTTCCTCCCTGTGATCAGGGATAAAGCAGGCTGTCTCAGGGTCAATATACTTGGAAAGAGGCATTTCTAAAATAATAAAATAGTCAGAAGTCCTGACTTACAGCTTGAGAGGATTTGCTTTTTTGTTGGGCTTTGCTTTATTGCAAAACAGAAAGGAAAAGTGATTAAAGTAATTCAAATTCCTATTGAAAGTAATCATTATTAATGACAGAAATCTCTTGTAATTCCAAGTTTTTTATATAAGAATTATTCAATAATTGTAGGGCTTGGAAGGATAATATATGTTTCTTTTTTCAATTGCCAATCAAAAAAAATATTCAGTCAAGTTGAATGAGATTATAATAGGGTGGCCAAACTCTATTCAGTGCAAGAATAAATTCAATTTAGTTGCAAAATTGCCTTATTTTTCATATATAAAGATGAAAGTATTAAATCACCATAAGGCAGAAATATCTTTAAAGCGTTCCCCCAAAACGCTCCTTCAAAGGTAAGGTAATTAGGTTGATGCCCTACTCTCAATCAATAGTTAATAGTACTAGCTACCAAATATAAAACAATGTACAAGATATTGGCACAGAGTCATAAGATGTAGTGTGTGGTCTTGATCTTCATAGAACTTAAAATCTTAAAGAAGGACATAAGTAAGAAAAGCAGTATTAGTTGTAATAGAGTCAAGGTTCAGATTAAGGCCTTGGATTGGAGATCAGCTGCAGTGTCTATATACAAACCTAGAACCTGAATAGGAGAAGTATGTGTAAGTAACAGAGGCCAGACATTTTTCCAAACTGGAATCAAGACAATTTACTGAAAACTGGTTTCTAAAAAGTGAATTTGCTGACATTGATGAGTAATAGATAGAAGATTTTTTTCAAAGTTTTAATTTCACTGTAGTCTTTTCACCTCAGCCATTTTCCTAAGCTCTTACTGATTTAATTTAGCTGGATGCTAATTTCATGCAAGTTTTAAAATTTGAATGACTAGTAGTCCTCAAATCTTTATGCATTATTTGTGAATGGGTGGTATTTTACTTAAAAAAAGTTTATAGCCTTCTGTTTATCAGTGGGCTTGTATTCATACCTGAATCTGTCTTCGAATGGTTTCAACAAAGGTTCTTGCCGACTTAGGATATTGATCTGACATTTTCCTCCAAATGATCTTTGGGTAGGTTTGCCATGTAGTGAAATGGCTTTGAATAAATTGATTTTCAGTACATTAAAACCCAAAATAGTTCAAATTAACTTAGACCATTCTAAACTATGTCTTCACTTTTTATCCCTTTAATTGAAATCTTTACATCTCTAAGTTATAAAATTAGAAACCATAACTTTTTTCTTACAGACATTTAACGACTTTTTCATTATCTTTCCTCCAGTATTGATGATGAATAGTAGTCAAAACAATTCTTAATGTTTTCTTAAAGCTTACCTTTTAATATTTTCAAGGAAAAGTATCTTAGATGTAGCATAAACAAATACTGAATTGGTATCAGGAGCTTAGATGCCAATCCCGAATCTCTTAAATAAATTTTTTAACTCCTTATTACTCAAATGTTTACTTCTATAAAATAGAGATAAAACATCAGCCTCTACCTTCCTCGTACATAACATAGTAAAGTAATTTGAGGTAATAAAGTAACTACTATGACCATTTAAGAGGAAAAGAGTAGATTAAGCTTCATTAATAATAGTCATAAATTTATTATGTTCTAATTTGATGTTAACTTGCTCAAGAAATGGTTTGATGCACTAGGGAAAATAAAAAACTCAGCCAAGACTTTGTTCTGACCATCAGGGAGCAGTCATTTTTGTCAGATGAATAAAATAAATAAATACGAAGACAGAGCAGAGGATAATAAATGTTGAAAGAGTAGAAATGAAGTACATCGTTGATTCTAAGAAGACAAAGTAATCTGGGAGACATGACTGGAAGACTGAAAAGGTTTTAGCAGACAGAAAATGGAGAGGACATTGTGAAAGGAACTGCCTGAGCCCGGACATGGAGTTGAGAAACCATAGCTCCCATTCATAAACAGTGTGTTTAGGGGGAAATGAGAAATGATAGTGGAGATATATTTGAGGTCATATTGTGTAGGATTTCTGCTGTATTTGGTAGGTAATTAAACACTGGAGACTTAAAAACAGATGTGAGAGACAAAATACAAGAATATAGCTAATCGAATACTGGTATTTGGCATGCAGTGTGAGACTGAGAGTACAGCCTGGAATGAAAAAAAAAAATTCAAGTATTGGAAAGCAGAAACCTGAGAAGCAGACAGAACCTGAAATCACTTTCCTGGTCCTGGTCAGAAGTCAAATGACTAGTCACAGACCAGCAGTGAGCAGGGCAAAGTGCAGGCACACACATACTAGCAACACTGTTACAGTAGATATACTGCAGTATGTTCCATATTTTAAATGTAAGTGCTAAAGCACTTCAAAACAGAGGGATGGCCCATGGTGGCCTTAGTCAGGAAAGGCTTCATTCACATTAGCTAAAACAATCCAGGAGAGGGGGATTTAATGCTTAAAATAGAGAACAAAGAAAATAATAATATCAAAGAGAACTATTTAAGGTTGATCTGTTAGTGGGACATGAGGGCATGTTTTCCTTCAGGTCCATCCTCATACTTTCTGAGATCTAAGTATGAGATCAACATGTCATTCAAGGTCCCTTATAATCTGGCTCTGGCCATCTTCTTAGCTTCATCTTTCACCATTTCTCAAGATTCTTCTCTGTAGCTTTGTGGAAACATGCACATCACCCAACCATGCCATAACAACCTTAGTACCTCCTTCTGTGCTTTGCCTTCTGCCTGGAGCACTTTGTCCCTCCTGTCTTTTGCCTCATTAAGTTCTGCTGGTCCTCCTCTTTCCCACTTTCTCCTTCTTCCACCCTCATTTTACACTTACTTAGGGGTTCTTCTTTTTAATTCCATGCTTTTTGCAGATTTTGTGTTCTGTGTTGTAATTACCTATTTTCTAGTTTTTCATTTTTTTTTCTCCAGATCATGAACTGTTGGGAGATAAGACCATTTGATTGATCTCTGTATACACAGCAGCTAGCACAATGAGTGACACTGAATAGGTGATCAATAAATGTTGAATGAATGAATAAATGACCAATTTAATAGAATACCTCAAGTATTTATTTAGTAATAGTTGCCTTCTCACCATTTGTATAAGTAGTAAGCAAGATGCAAAAGAAACAATCCTTTACTTAATAAGTCAAAACAATTACCTGCACATACGTATATCTAGCGGTATTATTATAGCAGATGTACAGTAATATGTTCCATATTTTAAGTGTAAATGCTAAAGGACTTCTTAACAGGGATGGCCCATGGTGGCATTAGTATGGAAAATCTTACATCATCTAAAGCAATCAAGGGAAGGAGGAATTAATGCTTAAAAAGGAGAACAAAGAATCATGTCAAGGAGAACTACTTAAGGTTTATCTGTTAACGGGACATGAGGGCTTATTTTCCTTAGGTGCCTCTTCATACTTTCTGAGATCTAAGTCAAGAAATGAAAGGTCAAAATGGGAAAGGGAAAGCCTATTTGAAGCCATGAATCAGACATCATAGAATTGTTTTAAGCAATTTTTTTTTTGCCAGAGAAAGATTAAAAAAATAAATCAGTATGGGATGCCTGGGGAATATGCGATGAGAGTCTT
This sequence comes from Callithrix jacchus, assembly GCF_049354715.1. Taxonomy (NCBI): domain Eukaryota; kingdom Metazoa; phylum Chordata; class Mammalia; order Primates; family Cebidae; genus Callithrix; species Callithrix jacchus. Next base: position 73,852,879 of record NC_133510.1, on the reverse strand, counting down.
GATTATCAAATAACTAAGAATTACTCCAAGTGGCATAGTTGTAGTCATTCTTTGCTAGGGATGAAAGAGAATGATGTAAGCTTGAAGAGTAAAGTAACGTGATCTATTTTGGAAGAAATAACTGGAAAAAATAACAAGAACTTCTGGCTTGATGTCCTAGGAATACAACTAGGCAGTCCAAAATTTTATTAAAAGAAAAAAGTGCATATTATAGAAATGAAAAGACAATGTTGCATGGGTAAAGAAACACTGTGATGCTTTAAACTGCTTGAATAAAATATAATGTGGCAATGGAAATATGAATATGAGGCATACAAAATAGAGCTAGAAAAACCAGATGTAAAAAATTCTTTTCTGGGAGTAGATAAAAGTTAATACTGAAAAATGAAATCGCTGTGAACCTGCCCTGATAAATGAATTTGTGAATCTTAAAAAATTTGTTAACTTGTGCTCACATCATCAGAATAAATTGCTTTACTTCAGGGACAAAAATGTTAATTTAAGAGAGAACATATTTATTTAGGCTTTTTACATATTTGAATAGTAAACATTAAACAAAGAGAAGATAAAAAATTAGAGGTAAACAAATTTTATCCTGCCTGTATTTTTCAGAAGCAGATAAACTGTTTCCTAAAGGGAAAAAGGAAATGTTTTTATTAATTAAAGAGGGAACAATTATTCAGAAGGATTGAAGAACAAAAGGTATGAAAAAAGGTTTTCAAGTATGTATGCGATATCAATCTGATTCTTATTTTGTAACCACAAACCTTCTAGAAAGTACCATCTGTTTTAACATGCTTTTAAATTTAAATGTTATTTTTAGCTACTGGGAGAACTAAAGGGATATTTCCAGAACTCAATTCCGATGGTGACATTATTTTGGGACATGGATTTTAAGAATTTTATACAGCAAGGGCAAAAATTCATAAAAGTAAGATAAAATATGAAAAGAGAAAGGCCAGGCCAGTGGCTGTCACCTGTAATCCCAGCATTTTGGGAGGCTGAGGCGGGTGGATCCTGAGGTCAGGAGTTTAAGACCAGGCTGACCAACATGGTGAAACCCCACCACTACTAAAAATACAAAAAATGGCTGGGCATGGTGCGTGTGCCTGTAATCTCAGATACTTGGGAGGCTAAGGCAGGAGAAATTGCTTGAATCGGGGATGTGGAGGTTATAGTGAGCTGAGATTGTACCACTGTACTCCAGCCTGGGCAACAGAGCAAGTCTGTCTCAAAAAAAAAAAAGAGAAATAACAAGGAAAATGGACACCGTAACTATGCTCAGAAAAGCACAATGAAAACAAGAGTGAAGCCCTGGGAAAAGCACTCTGGCTGGGGCCTGAATTGCCGGAACAAAGGCTTTAGAAAACCTGGAAGGTGGTGTCAGAATCATGAGCCAATTCTTATCTGCTATCTTAATGTGCATTGGCCCAGCAGGTCATAGAAAGTTTAAGCATCTTTATATTTCATTTTTTCTGTTTTTAAAAATGAAAACCAATTTTCTAGGGCTGACTTAGCATAAGATAATGAATCACAGTAGATAAATTTTGTATTCTTTTCTCTTAAGTTTTTGATGTATTTTTATGTCATATGGGAACATTAACTTTCATGTAATACAAAAATATGTTTGATATGTTTGAATTCACATATTATTTATATATCTGTAATAATAGCTACAGTATATTGGGTGCTTGCTATGTGCTAGACACCATGGTAAATGCTTTCTATATATGAGCTGATCTAATCCTCGTAGCAGCTCTGTAAGGCACTTTACAGATGAGTAACAGGCAGAGAAGAAGTAACTTACCCTAAGGTGAGTAAGAGATGGACCCAAGATTTAGGCCCAGGCAGTTACATTTAGAATTTATGATTTAGAGTTTCTGTTGAAACTGTATCATTTTTTCTTTTTGAAATATCAATCTTTGATGTACTAGATAATCTGAGAAATTCTTTTCTGATAACAAAAATATGTTTCTGTATTAGGTACACATGAGCAAAAGGTTTCTTTTTGCTCATGGACATTTTATGTCTGTTTATGTTGAAGTAGCAGTAGGTCAATAGATGACAGGCAAAAACTAGGTAGGTCTAAGTTGATAGGTTAATTGGAACCACCCCCTCAAAAAAACCTCAAGCATAAGCAGCTCCATGGCACTTTTTGGCCTACAAGAATACATGTTATATGATTATATTAATATCAAAGTCTAGAACAAAAAAGTATGATGGTAAAAGAAATCAGAACAGTGGTTGCATAATAATAAAGGATTATTATCATGGTGTTTTTAATTGGGTTTATTCATCACTATTCAACTTCCTATGCATCTCACCATGTTTATTGAAAGATGTTTCATATGGGTGGCAATAAATAGAAGATAAGTAGACCCTTAGAGAAAGCTTTACTGGGATTAAATTACTTTGTTAAGCTCCAATCTGAACTACTACAACTCTGTCTCTATCTGTAGGAAATCATGGAATAAACACCATAATTTACTGCTTTAGATCTTAGATCTTAACTCCTTAAGCCTCCTGGGAAAGTAAAAAAGGTTCCTTCTCAAGATCATATTCTTCTTGGGAAGCACTTTATCCTGAATATATTGCATAGCTTTTCTTACCATGAAAATTTAATTCACGTTAAAGGCTCTTTGGCGTAAACATTTTCTCTTCATTAAATGATTGTATGGTACAATTCTCATTATCCTTTCAGTCTAAGAAGGATAGCCTCGTGGATATGGCAAGCATAATGCTTTCTTAACTACAGAACTGGATGTTCTTGCCCTCCCTTTCAAGGATATATACTCTTTGAAGGAATTATATGGCTAATCAAGTAGAAGACATTTCTATCTAAATCATCTGAAAATCAATGGGAATGCTCACATAAAGAGGAGGCAATAGCTGGAATTTCCATTTTGAACAGATGGAACAACTGAGTGTCTAGGTTAGCACCTTAAGTTCCTATGAGGTTATGGATATTCTCAACAGTGACTGAAGCTAAGAGAAAGAAGAGAGAGTCCAGGTGGAAAGGGTGGGACTGAAGAAGGTACTACAAGTTAGAGTCAAAATTGTCCACGTCTTGCTTCTGTTTTCAGGTCAGTCTTTAGAGGTTTTCATTTGTTTTGTCTTTTTCACTTTTCTTATTCTAAGGACTTAATGAATTTGAATTCAATTCATTTTATAGGGATGAATCATTTTACAAAAAAATCATGTCATCTTTCGATTCCTCAGTTATCTCATAGGCATATAAATTATTTAAAAATATTTAACAACTGGTATTGCACAGACACTGACCAATTAGAATAAAATATTATGACCCATGACCAATCAGAATCAGCATGAGCCATAAATGGAATGGTTATATAATTGATTGTCCAAATCAGGACATATTTGAAAGTGAAAAGGGATATTACTAATCATTATGCAGTAAGTAAAGGCATAAACTGAGACCATCTCAAGGAAAGAGTATAACGTGTGTACTGGTTGAATAAAATAAAATATTTGGCTTGAAGTCTTTTTTTGATTCTGTGACATCCTAATGTGCCTATTGAACATATTTAATTTAAAGAGTATTGGCATATTTATCTACAACTGGCTTCTGGAGCATATTTCTGAGACAGTAGAGCCCAACTGAGGGAGTAGCCTTTAGATATGACTACATTAAGAGTGACAACAGGGTCTAGGTTCTATTATTCTCTAGACAAGTACAAAGATAGATGTAGATACTGCTGTAGATATAGAGATAGATAGGTTAGAGATACTAAAAAGATACTGAGTAGATTATACTAGAAAATATATCTTGAGTGTTTTCTGTATGCCAGGCTTTTTCAACTTGACAGATGAGGAAACTGAGGTGTAGGATGTGAAGTGATGTGACTGTTAGGCACATACCATATACAATTGGTATGCAATGAAGGTGGAGCATCTACATTTTAATGCTATGTGTTAGCATCTCCCAACACCTCATGCCTTCCCTATTGCTGACACTTTGCTGTCCTGCTTACAATCTTGTATGTGAATAGAAGACAGACAAATCTAATAATTACATGTAAGATTTGCTGTGATACATGCAGAGCAGAGATAACTAAATCATATGGGTAAGAGAAAGCTTCCTAGATGAGGATAGCTCAGTCAGTTCTTAAGGACGGTCAGAAAATAGATGAAGAGGAATCTGTACAAAGGCACTAAGTGTGAACCCTGTATGATATATTTGGGAAATTATAAGTATTTGGGGGTAGTTGGAGATGGAGTGATGATCTTTGAGCTCAGCTAATTTAAATAACAGCATCCATACATCTTGAGGAGTAATTTCAAAAGATTTCTAGCATGGTCATGAGGTGATTATTTTTGCATTTTAGAATGATTTTTTTTCTGGCAATGATGTGGAGGACAGATTAGTGAGGGGCCAAGTTTGTGGCAGAGAAGTCAGTTGAGAATTAGAGAAATTTAGTAGAGAATATACTACTTTGCAAATCTACCCCACTTCCCTTCCTAACTCACACAACACTAAGAGTCCTAAGAGTGGAAGAACAAGAATGGCTCTTCAAGAAATAGGTTCCTAAGTAGAGGAGAGAAAGGCTAGAAGCTGTAAAGTCAAGGAGATAGAAAAGGAGAGAAGGAGGGTTAAAGAAAGGGGGAAATGGGGAATTAAAGGGGGGGGGAGAGAGAGAGAGACAATCCCTTTCCTTGTTTATTGCTGAGTTGAATATTAGTTCCCTCCAAAACTCATGATGAAATCTAGTTACTATTACAACAGTATTAAGAGATGAGACCTTTAAGAAGTGTAAAGAGAAAGCACCCACTTCTGAAATTCTTTTTTTTTTTTTTAATACATTAAACCTGTCCATGAGGGCTCTGGACATATTTGGGGAAAAAAGAATTTCAGGAGTGGATTCTTTGGCTTTACACTTTGATCTTTTTGCCGTGTGAGAAACAGTATTACTTCCCTCCAGAGGATACAGAGTTCAAGGTACCAACTTAGAAACAGAGACTGGGCCCTTAGAGATACTAAATCTGCTGGTGCCATGATCTTGGACTTCCCAGCTTCCAGAAGTGTGTGAAATAAATTTACGTTCTTTATAAATTACCCATCTTTGGTATTCTGGTGTAGCAGCATGAAATGAACAAAGGCACTTACTGCCCGTTATTGTGTTATTTTTTCTTTTTTTTTTTGAGACGGAGTTTTGCTCTTGTTACCCAGGCTGGAGTGCAATGGCGCGATCTCAGCTCACTGCAACCTCCGCCTCCTGGGTTCAGGCAATTCTCCTGCCTCAGCTTCCTGAGTAGCTGGGATTACAGATACGTGCCACCATGCCCAGCTAATTTTTTTATATTTTTAGTAGAGACGTGATCCACCTGCCTCGGCCTCCCAAAGTGCTGGGATTACAGGCGTAAGCCACTGTGCCCTGCCCATTTTTTCTTTTATTTCTTTCTTGATTAACTCTCTGCCCCCTGAAAGTATAGCTATGTGGCACATAACAATGTTTTGGTCAAAGATGGACTGCATATACGATGATGGTCCCATAAAATTATGATGCACCTGAGAAAGTCCTATTGTTGAGTGACCTTGTGGCCATTACCATGTCGTAGTGCAACACACCACACATGTGTTTATGGTGATGCTGATGTAAACAAACTTACTGCACTGCCAGTCATATAAAAGTACAGCAGATGCAATTATGTACACTTCATAGTACTTCATAATGATAATAAATGGCTCTGTTATTGGTTTATGTGTTTACTATTTTCATTATTTTAGAGGGTACTTCTTATAAAAGAAGCTGTTCCCTTCCCTGTGTCCAGGTGTTCTCATTGTTCAACTCCCATTTATAAGTGAGAACATATTGTATTTGATTTTCTGTTCCTGTGTTAGTTTTCTGAAAATAATGGCTTCCATCTCCATCAATGTCCCTGCAAAGGACATTGTCTATTAATGGTGGGCATTTGGGTTGATTCCATGGCTTTGCTACTGTGAATAGTGCTGCAATGAACATATGCATACATGTAGATTTGTAATAGTATGATTTATATTCCTTTGGATAGATACTCAGTATTGGGATTGCTAGGTCAAATGGCCTGTTGAGGGTCTGGAAGGAGAGAGAGTATTAGGATAAATAGCTAATGCATGCAAGGCTTAATACCTAGGTGATCAGTTGATAGGTGCAGCAAACCACCATGTCACATGTTTACCTATGTAACAAACTGGCACATCTGCACATGTATCCCATAACTTAAAATAAAATAAATGTAATTTAAAAAGAAAGAATTGAAGGAGGGAAATCCAAAAGAGTGTGTTTAAGGCAGTAAGTAGCAGTTAAAAACTAAAGAATATTTTTTTCTCTTTGTATCTAATTGGATTAAGACAGCTCCATAACCTGGTTATGTAAACTTAAATGATGAAAACATGAACCAGGGTGGTTGTGGTAGAAAAGACTAAGAGTAACACATATGAGAAGATGCTTCAAAAGAAAATGTACTAAGATTAATGTTTCATAAACTCAGGGGATTACACATAAATAAAATAAAAAAGTTAACTGTAAAACAGCACCAGTCATGTTAGGAGACACTGCAGAAGAAGGCATTTTTATCAGAGAAGACAACAGCTCCACGCACGTCACTGGCCCTTCAGACCTTCCAGTGAGATAAGATGTGGTGGTGGAAGATAGTATAGGTCTAGGCTCATGTATGTATTTGTATTTTAGTTTTTAACAAGAAAAGTTTATAAAGCAAAAATTAAAAATAGAAAACAACTTATAAAATATGGATATAAAGAAAAACTATTTTTGCATGGCTATATAATATGTGTGTTTTAAGCTAAGTGTTATTAAAGAGTCAAAACGTTTTTAGAAATTAAAAAGCTTTTAAAGTAAAAAAGATAGAGTAAGCTAAGGTTAATTTATTATTGAAGAAATACAACTAAAAAATAAATATGGCATAGCTTCAGTGTGCAGTGTTTATAAAGTCTATAGTAATGTGTAGTAGTGTCCCCGGCCTTCACATTCACTCCCCTCATTCACTAACTCACCCAGAGCAACTTTCAGTTCTGCAGGCTCCATTCATAAGTGCCCTATACAGGTATGCCATCTAAAAAAATCATTAATACTGTGTTTTCACTGTACCTTTTTCTATGTTTAGGTATGTTTAGATACACAAATACTTATGTGTTATTGTAGCCTATAGTATTGGCTACAATAACATGCTGTACATGTTTGTAGCTTAGTAGCAATAGGCTATACCATATAGCTTAGGTGTGTGATAGGCTATGCCACCTAGGTTTGTGAAAGTATAGTCTGCCATGTTCACATGATGAGGAGCTCGCCTAACAATACATATCTCAGAATGTGTCCCTATGGTGAAGTGACACATGTCAGTGCTCTCAATATTTTTTTTTCTATTGCTTTCTTCACCTATTTACTTTTCACATAACTGGTAAATTGAACTACCTCAGTTTAACTGCATTCTTAAAAAAGGAAGAATGTTGCAGTAAGAAAATCAGATCCAACCAGAAAAATTAAACCATAAGACCAAATCTGTTTTCACTGAATGGATAACTACTTTTTATTCCTTTTACTCTTGAGCTTTGGCATCCAGCTTGTCTTGAAGAAGGTGGTGGGTGAAAATGAGGCAGGGTAAGTAAAGATCCCCTTCATTTGGGTGGTCTGTCCTTTATTTGGTTTAATTATTCATTTAAATCCAGACTGTGATTCAACATTGTGTGTGTGAAATGATTCACAGGGATCAGGCTGACGCCACTTTTGCCCTTGGCTGTGCTTGGTGAATAACTTTTTTCTTGCCATAATGCTAGGTAAACTTTCTTCTCTGACTCCTGTTGCTTAAGGTTTTATCTTTCTATTATATTTCTATCTTTGCTCCCTGTTTAATGTAAGCAAAATTACCACCTGTACCTTAGCCAAACCAGGCTGTTCTCTTTAGAAGAGGAAGGAAAGGAGTCCAATTTTTAAGAAGACAGGCCGGGCGCGGTGGCTCATGCCTGTAATCCCAGCACTTTGGGAGGCCGAGGCGGGTGCATCACGAGGTCAAGAGATCGAGACCCTCCTGGTCAACATGGTGAAACCCCGTCTCTACTAAAAATACAAGAAATTAGCTGGGCATGGTGGTGTGTGCCTGTAATCCCAGCTACTCAGGAGGCTGAGGCAGGAAAATTGCCTGAACCCAGGAGGCGGAGGTTGCGGTGAGCCGAGATCGTGCCATTGCACTCCAGCCTGGGTAACAAGAGTCAAACTCCGTCTCAGAAAAAAAAAAAAAATGACAAAAGCTTTTGCCATAAATGTAGTGGAAATAGAATGCTTTTTACTTAGGTTAAAGATGAAGGTGCTTGCAGAAAAACAAATATTGAGTTTTCTCACTTATATGTGGAAGCTTAAAAAGGTTTATCTTGTGAAGGCATAGAGTAGAAGATGATAGAGACTAGGAGGGGTATGAAGGTGGGGGTTGGAGATAAAGAGAATTTGATTAATGGGTACAAACATGCAGTTAGATATAGGAAATAAGTTAAAATAAGTTAGATACAAGAAATAAGTTAAAATATTCTGCTATGTTTGATAGCAGAGTAGGATGTCTATAGTTAACAAAGACGTTTGGTATATTTCAAAATGGCTAGAAAAGAGAATTTGAAATATTCCCAACATATAGAAATGTTAACCACTCAAGGTGATGGATACCCCAAATAACCTGATTTACTTTATTATTGCACATTTTATGTATCTAATAAAATATCACATATGCCCCATAAATATGTACAAATATGTATCAATATAAAGAAGATAAAGGCACCTGGAAAACGATCAGCATTTGCAAAACTTTAGTATATTTTAATGCATCTTTTTTTTCCTTTGTTTGAGAGGGTGGTGCTCAAAAGCAGCACTTAACTGTGTCATCAGAAAGACAAACAGAATCAGATTTTAGAGTCAGAAGACTTTAAAAAAATATTTTCTACTCTGACCTTTTTACTTTATAATAAATAACTGAAGAAAAGAAACTGTAAATGAATTAACATGGATGTCAAATATCCTCTCAAATATATTAATGTGTGAAACTTTTTATCAATACCACATCTCATCTATTGGGTATTAGGGGTGATGTATTAACCTTTCAGTTAAACTTACAAAGGATTGTTTCTATCTTCAATGCAGTTATTAAACAATATGTCCATTTTTTTCTGAAGGGACACACATATACATATTTGGTAAATTTGTAATAAAATATAATTTATAAATGATTTACACCAATCTTTTTAGGAATGCACCAATGGTAGTGAAGGAAGATTAGAGGGAATGTTAAGGGGAAATTAAAAGATTTAAAAAGGAATGTTAAGGGGAAATTAAAAGATTTAAAAAGGAAACGAGAGAAAGAGAATGACGGATACAGAAAGAAGAGAAAAAAAGACTTCAGAAAGTGATCAGGAAACAGCAGTTTTACACATTCATTTGTACATGTGTTTTTCTAATGGTGTATTTAGAATTGTTCCATGTGATCTAATTCATTCTATTAATTAAACATAATGATTTAAGACATTAGAAATGGAGAGTGGAAACATTTTATATTTTTTCAGCCAAATCAAATCCACCTTTTAACTCATTTTGAGGTTGACCCCCTATAGGCATTAATTTTGGTCACTGCTAGTGTCACAGAAATCAACAAAACCTCTGGTTTAAAGACAAAAAGAGAGAGAGAAAAGGAGAGAGAGATCTAAATGTTTTAAATTATAGCAAATTTAAATTTGAAAACTATCTTTTTGAATTATGAGTATAGACTAATATTTTCAGCCTTTCCTTTTATTATATGTTTAGGATAGCATTCAGTATACCAAAACAAAATCTACTTAAGTGTTGGAAAGATTGATCAAAGCAAAAAGCTTTTTAACAATTAGAAAATAAGCCCAGCTCTTTTGTTGATGTTTACACTCAAAATATTCCACCATAAGGTAGAAATAAGGTATGAGGTATTTTTCCATGCTGACTCAAAAACTTTAGCATAAGATTATTCTGCAAGAAGCCTCTAAAGAATAGAAATATTGACAAAACAGCATATGCAAGTACCATATATTAATAACTCATCCAGAACAATTTAGTTCAACTCAGGCATTTAGAAGGTAAATGTTATCCATTTTTATATAGTTAAAGTTTCCAGCCAAAAATATTTTAACCACGTAACTTTACAACACACAGAAAAAATACACATAAAAGTGAAAAATGTGTTTTTGCAATGAATCTGCCACTGATATGATATGAGTATGCAATTAAATGGGCCATGCTGGAGAAAGGAAAGATTGGCTTCTGGGTCGTAGCCAGTGATATCCTTTGACGCTTCCCGGCCTCATGTGTTACTGATCAGGCAGCTGGGGCTCTGGCAAATACAAGTCAGGAGGGTAGAAAATAGAACAGATCTCACTCTCAGTTATGGGATTCAGAGTGAATTGGACATGGAACACACACTTGATCTGTTGTCAAATATTTTATTTCAAAGCTGAACACTAAATTATAGCACAGAATTAGATTACTTTTAAATAATTTTTTTCTTATTTGCTTGTTCTGAACTTCATAGTGACATGTTATGACTGTATAATATAAGAAATATTGAACTGAAAGACAAAATGTCTAACCAGGTGTGGCTAGCTATGTGACTGAGCTAGTCACTTGACCACTCTAGGTCTCTTTCCTTGTCTAGAAAATAAAATGATTGGCCCAGAAGATTATATATTGCATTGAGTGACCCTTGAGTAAATCTGGCTTGTAGATGTGTTTTTGTCCTTTACAATATTATAAGGTGTTTTAACTAGTTATCAATTTGAAAAATCAGGAGATTTCACTAAAATATAGATTTCTGACTTCTCTTGAAAAATGGGAATATCTTGTAACTCAGAACTCAGAATTCTGCAAAGCAGCAATGTAACAGTATAGAGTGCAGCAGACCCTGTTAGACCTACCTGGGAATGTTCTCTTAGATTGTTCTGCTGCCAGTCACAGGTCCCACCCAACTTGCTGCATTTATTCACCTTACCTGCCTGACCCTTTAAGACGTTTTCCTATCCTGGTCTTGAGTAGTGTTTCTAAATGTGTTTTATAGAGTGCTAGTCATTAGAGAAACCTCATGGGGAATGAAGAAACTATGGATAGTTTTTTATGTTTATTTTTTTATTTGTTTTATGTGTTAAGATCTAAAACAATCTCTAGGGCACAGATTTTTACTTATCTAAGTCATCTTATGCCCTTCTTTCATAGTCACATAACTGTTTGGAATAAACAATACAACTCCCAGCCTCCTTTGCATCCTTTGCATTATATCCCTTCAGCTGTGGAATATGAGTTGAAGTGATAACATTCAATATTTAGAGTGTGCCTGATATAGGAACAAGGTGATGAGCAATCTTGGATTTTATGGACTAGTGATGCAGAGTGATATGATAGGATCCTGGGTCCCTGGATGACTGAATAGAGGGCAGTATCCTTGTTAGCAAAGTTTGCCTTCTTCCGCAGTATTGCAGAAGAGAAAACTTATCATTTTCTTGCTTAAAACAATGTTAATTTGAGTCCTTATTACACACATCTAAAACTGTACCTGAAATAAGACAGCCTCTTAGGCTCTTTCAAACCTCAAGATTCCCTGATTGATTTACCCTTATTTGATATTGAATTAAAATACATTTGAGTAGTTTTGACTGGAAAAGGAAAATCATTGTTTTAAACTCTTTGAATTATTTCCTTGAATGCTTTTTTACTGAGTGAAATTTAAATAAATTTATTTTCAGTCATGCACATGACTATATTTTTATGAAATCATTAAACAAAAATGCCAGTGACCTAATGCATGTTGAACATGGGGTGTACATTTTGTTTCCTTTTAATGATCAAGTATCTCAGACTTGCAATTCTGTTTTATTCAAGGAATAAATTTGCCCCAAAGGAGTGAAGTCAAATGTGCAGGAAAAAAAGATGTGAGCTTAATTATATAGATGTCCTGAGTAGAAAAATATAAAATACTAAGCCACTAAGAGAAGTCTTTGAGGTAGGCTGTTTCATGCTCAATTTAAAATCTGGCAATGATGGTATCTAAAACTTGGACTGCTATAAATGTTGTTATAAATAAACAAGGGATTTCACTTTTCTAAGTCTGAGAAAATAGCAACTTTCTATGGCAATGAATTTTCTTTTGTTTTTTTTAGAAATATAATGTACCTGAGTGAATATGACCCATGTAGTTCATCATTTTGAATACATGTAGCTGGCTAACAAAATTCATGGATTGTTCAAGATAATTTTTAAAAATCCAAGACAAATTAGCCTTGTACATCATTCCAGGAGTGCCTTGAGAATATTTTTAGTAAGTTTAATATCCATATCCTTTCCTCCATCCTTCAAATTTTGCTATATAATATTCAGAGGATCCTGAGAAATTTTCAAATCCAGAAATCTGGAACTAAGAGCAGCCACTAGAAGAGATGATAAAATTACAGTTGGTTCTGAGAAGACTTACATTAGATAATTATGTGTTCAATCTTTGGAAAATAAAATTCTTTCTTAATGTTTTATACAAGATGTATTTTAAAGTATATAAGCATCTTACAACTACCAAGTACTCCCTGAGCAGAAACAAGTTATTTTAGACCAACAGATCATCATGAAGAAAGTTATAGTAATTTTGCATTAATAACTTAATTCACTTAAGTTATTCAAATGTCATCAATTTGCTTGCTTCAACATTTGACTTAAAGTACAAGAAACCATTCTCATTACAGCCAGTGAAAAAGCTTTCTTTAAGATGTAAATTATTTTAAAAACACATACCATTCCATGTATAGAATTACATAGAGGAAATTGTTTTCTATGTGGGTCAGAATATTTGAAGCTAAGACTTCTTTTAAAGGCATCAATTAACCTCTTTGTAGCTACTGGCCAGAAGAACGTTAGGTTTATATACCTTGGTTGAATGCAAAATTGAGCATATATTCTCAAGGCTTGTTGAGGAAAACCTTAATATTTCTCTCTAATTTTCTGGGGCAGAAAATAAAATAATTAATGAAAATTTCAATGTCTCACAGAAAAGTTTATTACTAGAAAGCTGGGTCTTTTAATCTCATTCTGAAATAAGTGCATTTAACTGTGTAGTCTTCTCTCTTGTAATGTATAACAGTGGTCTAGATCACCGTTTGGTTTTGGCTGAAATTTCTCAAATATTTCTATATATATATGAATATAAAAGAGAAGGAGCTTTTTTTTTCTATTTTACTTTAGGTTCTAGGGTACATGTGCAGATCCTGCAGGATTGTTGCATAGGTACATACATGGCAAGGTAGTGCGCTGCCTCCATCCCCTCGTCACCTATATCTGGCATTTCTCCCCATGTTATTCCTTCCCAACCTCCCCACCCTCGCTGTCCCTCCCCAGCACACCCCAATAGACCCCACTGTGTGACACTCCCCTCCCTGTGTCCATGTGTTCTCATTGTTCAACACCCGCCTATGAGTGAGAACATGCAGTGTTTGATTTTCTGTTCTTGTGTCAGTTTGCTGAGAATGATGGTTTCCAGATTCATCCATGTCCCTAAAAAGGACATGAACTCATCATTTTTTATGGCTGCATGGTATTCCATGGTATGTGTTTGCCATATTTTCCTTGTTCAGTCTATCATCAATGGGCATTTGGGTTGGTTCCAGGTCTTTGTTATTGTAAACAGTGCTGCAATGAACATGCATGTGCATGTGTCTAAATAGAACAATTTGTAATGCTTCGGATATATACCCAGTAATGGGATTGCTGGGTCAAATGGAATTTTTATTTGTAGGTCCTTGAGGAAGCACTACACTGTCTTCTACAATGGTTGAACTAGTTTACACTCCCAACAACAGTGTAAAAGTGTTCCTATTTCTCTACATCCTCTCCAGCATCTGTTGTCTCAAGATTTTTTAATGATCGCCATTCCAACCAGCATGAAGTGGTATCTCAATGCAGTTTTAATTTGCAGTTCTCTATAATCAGTGATGATAAGCATTTTTTCATATGTCTGTTGGCCCCAAATATGTCTTCTTTTGAAAACTGTCTGTTCGTATCCTTCATCCACTTTTGGATGGGTTTGTTTATTTTTTTCTTGTAAATCTGTTTTAGTTCTTTTTACATTCTGGATATTAGCCCTTTGTCAGATGGGCAGATTGCAACATTTTTTTTCCCGTTCTGTTGGTTACTGGTTCACTCTAATAATTGATTCTTTTGCTGTACAGAAGCTCTGGAGTTCAATTAGGTCTCATTTGTCTATTTTGGCTTTTGTTGCCAATGCTTTTGGTGTTTTAGTCATGAAGTCCTTGCCTATGCCTATGTCCTGAATGGTTTTGCCCAGGTTTTCTTCTGGGTTTTTATGGTGTTAGGTCTTATGTTTAATTTTAGTGTAAGGTGTCAGGAAGGGGTCCAGTTTCTGCTTTCTGCATATGACTAGCCAGTTTTCCCAGCATCATTTATGAAACAAGGAATCATTTCCCCATTGCTTGTATTTTTCAGGTTTGTCAAAGATCAGATGGTTGTAGATGTGTAGCATGCCTCAGAGGCCTCTGTTCTGTTTTATTGGTCTATATTTCTGTTTTGGTACCAGTAGCATGCTGTTTTGATTACTGTACCTTGTAGTATCGTTTGAAGTCAGGTAGTATGATTCCTCCACAAAGCCAGGTAGTATGATTCCTCCACATAGCCCACATAGCCAAGACAATTTGAAGCAAAAAGAAAGTTTTGTTCTTTTTGCTTAGAATTATCTTGGCTATGTGGGCTCTCTTTTGGTTCCATTTGAAGTTTAAGGTGTTTTTTTCCAGTTCTGTGAAGAGGGTCATTGGTAGCTTTATGGGATAGCATTGAATCTATAAATTACTTTGGGCAGTATGGCTATTTTCACAATATTGATTCTTCCTAACCATGAGCATGGAATGTTTTTCCATCTGTTTGTGTCCTCTCTTATTTCCTTGAGCAGTGGTTCATAGTTCTCCTTGAAGAGGTTCTTTACATACTTTGTTAGTTGAATTCCTAGGTATTTTATTCTCTTTGTGCCAATTGTGAATGGGAGGTTGCTTTTGATTTGGCTCTCTTTTAGTCTGTTATTGGTGTATAGGAATGCTTGTGATTTCTGCACATTGATTTTGTATCCTGAGACTTTGCTAAAGTTGCTTATGAGTTTAAAGAGATTTTGGGCTTAGACTATGAAGTCTTCTCAATATACAATCATGTCATCTACAGACAGAGACAATTTGACTTCCTCCTTTCCTAGTTGAATTCCCTTTGTTTCTTTTTCTTGCCTGATTGCTCTGGGTAGAACTTCCAGTACGATATTGAATAGGAGTGGTGAAAGAGGGCATCCTTGTCTAGTGCCACATTTCAAAGGGAATGCTTCCAGTTTTTGTCCTTTCAGTATGATATTAGCTGTTGGTTTGTCATAAATAGCTTTTATTACTTTGAGATACGTTCCATTGATACCGAGTTTATTGAGGGTTTTTAGCAGAAAGGGCTGTTGAATTTTGTCAAATGCCTTCTCTGCGTCAATTGAGATAATCATGTGGTTTTTGTTTTTGGTTCTGTTTATGTGGTGAATTACGTTTATAGACTTGCGTATGTTGAACCAGCCTTGCATCCCTGGGATGAATCCTACTTGATCATGGTGGATAAGCTTTTTGATATGCTGTTGCAATTGGCTTGCCAGTATTTTATTGAAGGTTTTTGTGTCTATTTTCATCATGTATATTGGCCTGAAGTGTTCTTTTCTTGCTGAGTGTCTGCCAGGTTTTGGTATCAGGATGATGTTGGTCTCATAAAATGATTTGGGAAGGATTCCCTCTTTTTGGATTATTTGGAATAGTTTCAGAAGGAGTGGTACCAGCTCCCCTTTGTACATCTGGTAGAATTTGGCTGGGAACCCATCTGGACTTGGGCTTTTTTTGGTTGGTAGGATATTAATTGTTGCTGCAACTTGAGCCATTGTTATTGGTCTGGTCAGGGTTTCAGCATCTTCCTGGTTTAGGCTTGGGAGGGTGCAAGTGTCCAGGAATTTATCCATTTCTTCCAGATTTACTGGTTTATGTGCATAGAGTTGTTTGTAGTAATCTCTGGTGGTAGTTTGTATTTCTGTGGAATCAGTGGTGATATCCCCTTTATCATTTTTTAACTGCATGTATTTGATTATACTCTCTTTTCTTTTTTATTAATCTGGCTAGCACTCTATTAGGTTGATGTTATCAAAACACCAGCTCCTGGATTTATTGATCTTTTTCAAGGGTTTTTTTGTGTCTCTCTCTCCTTCAGTTCTGTTCTGATCTTAGTTATTTCATGTCTGCTGCTAGTTTTTGAGTTTTTTTGATCTTGCTCCTTTAACTCTTTCAATTTTGATGATAGGGCATCAATTTTAGATCTTTCCTTGCTTCTCATGTGGACATTTATTGCTGTAAATTTCCCTCTAGACACTGCTTTAAATGTGTCCCAGAGATTCTGATATGTTGTGTCTTCATTCTCATTGGTTTTCAAGAACATCTTTGTTTCTGCCTTCATTTCATTGTTTATCCAGTGGACATTCATGAGCCAGTTGTTCAGTTTCCATGAAGTTGTGTGGTTCTGAGTTAGTTTCTTAATTCTGAGTTCTAATTTGATTGCACTGTCATCTGAGAGACTGTTTGTTATGATTTCCATTCTTCGCATTTGCTGAAGAGTGATTTACTTCCAATTATGTGATCAATTTTAGAGTAGGTGCAATGCAGTGCTGAGAAAAATGTGGATTTGGAGTGGAGAGTTCTGTAAAAGTCTATTAGGTTTGCTTGGTCCAGATCTGAATTCAAGTCCTGGATATCTTTGTTAATTTTCTGTCTCATTTATGTGTATTGACAGCAGAGTGTTAAATTCTCCCACTATTATTGTGTGGGAGTCTAAGTCTCTTTGTAGGTCATTAAGAACTTGCTTTATATATCTGAGTGCTTCTGTATTGGGTGCATATATATTTAGGATTGTTAGCTCTTTTTGTTGCATTTTTCCCTTTGCTATCATGTAATGCCCTTCTTTGTCTCTTTTGATCTCTGTTGGTGTAAAGTCTATTTTATCAGAGACTAGGATTGCAACTTCTGCTTTTTTTTTTTTTGCTCTCCATTTGCTTGGTAAATTTTCCTCCATTCCTTTATTTTGAGCTTATGTGTGTCCTTTCACATGAGACAGGTTTCCTGAATACAGCATACCCATGAGTCTTGACTTTTTATCCAATTTGCCAGTCTTTGTCTTTTGATTGGGGCATTTAGCTCATTTACATTTCGGGTTAATATTGTTATGTGTGAATTTGATCCTGCCATTTTGATGCTAACTGGTTGTTTTGTCTGTTAGTTGATGCAGTTTCTTCATTGTGTTGATGGTTCTTTACTATTTGGTATGTTTTTGGAGTAGCTGGTACTAGTTGTTCCTTTCCATGTTTACTGCTTCTTTCAGGAGCTCTTGTAAGGCAGGCCTGGTGGTGACAAAATCTCTCAGCAATTTCTTGTCTGTAAAGGATTTTATTTCTCCTTCGCTTATGAAGCTTAATTTGGCTGGATATCAAATTCTGGGTTGAAAGTTCTTTTCTTTAAGGATGTTAAATATTGGCCCCACTCTCTGGGGGTTCTGCTGAGAGATATGCTGTGAGTTTGTGAGTCTGATGGGCTTCCCTTTGTAGGTAACCCGACCTTTCTCTCTGGCTGCCCTTAGCAGTTTTTTCTTCATTTCCACCCTGGTGAATCTGATGATTATGTGCCTTTGGGTTGCTCTTCTTGAAGAATATCTTTGTGGTGTTCTCTGTATTTCCTGGACTTGAATATTGACCTGGCTTGCTAGGTTGAGGAAGTTCTCCTGGATGATATCCTGAAGAGTGTTTTCCAGCTTGGATTCATTCTCCCTGTCACATTATAGTACACCTATCAAACATAGATTAGGTCTTTTCACATAATCCCATATTTCTTGGAGGCTTTGTTCATTCCCTTTAACTCTTTTTTCTCTAATTTGGCCTTTTTGTTTTATTTCACTGAGTTGATCTTCAATCTCTGATCCTTTCTTCTGCTTGATTGATTTAGCTATTGAAACTTGTGTGTGCTTCACAAAGTTGCCATGGTGTGTTTCTCAGCTCCATCAAGTTGTTTATATTCTTCTCTAAGCTGGTTATTCTAGCTGGCATTTCGTCTAACCTTTTTTCAAGGTTTTTAGTTTCTTTGCATTGGGTTAGTACATGTTCTTTTAGCTCTGAGTTTATTATCCACCTTCTGAAGCTTCCTGCTGTCAATTCATCAGATTCATTCTCCATCCAGCTTTGTTCCCTTGCTGGTGAGGAGTTGGGATCTCTTGGAGGAGGAGAAGTGTTCTGGTTTTTGGTGTTTTTATTGTTTTTGCACTAGTTTCTTCCCATCTTCATGGATTTATCTATCTGTGTTCTTTGTATTTGGTGACTTTCTGATGGGGTCTCTTAGTGGATGTCCTTTTTGTTGATGTTGAAGTTATCTGTTTCTGTTTTTTAGTTTTCCTTCTAACTGTAGGCCCCTCTGCTGTAGAACTGCTGGAGGTCCACTCCAGACCCTGTTTGCTTGGGAATTACCCACAGGGTCTGCAGAACAGTATGGGTTGCTACCTGTTTCTTCTTCTATTATCTTCATCCCAGAAGAGTAACCACCAGATATCAGCAAGAGCTCTCCTTTCTGAAGTGCCTCTTTGGATATATGGGACTTGGGGAGCCACTTGAGGAGATAGTCTGCCCCTTATCAGAGCTCAAGTGCTGTGCTGGGAGCTCCGTTGTTTGAATCAGAGCTGCTGGGCAGGTATGTTTAAGTTTGCTCCAGTGGAATTCATAACTACCTTTTTTTCCAGGTGCTCTATCCTGGGAAGGTGTGGCTTTATTTATAAGTTCCTGATGTGCTGCTGCCTTTTTTCAGAGATGTCCTGCTCACCAAGGAGGTAGTCTAGTCATAGTCTGCCAGCAGAGGTATTGTTGAGCTGCCTCAGGCTCTCCCCAGCTGCCATGTAAACTTCCTTGTGGTTTTGTTTACAGAGGTAGTTGGAACTGCCTCGGTAATGGCAGTTTGCCTCAGTAATGGTGGGCTGCCTTGGTAATGGTGGACTTCCTCGGTAATGGCAGAATGCTGTGGTAGTGTTGGACTGCCTTGGTAATGGCAGGTGCCCTCCCCTTACAGATCTGGAATGTTCCAGGTCCAGCTGAGCTTGCTGCAGATCTCTTACTCCAGAGCATTTCAGATTGTTGGTCTTTGTGGGGGTGAGACCCACTGAGCCAGATCACCTGAGCTCCCTGCTTTCAACCCTCTCTTTTTCAGTTCCATAGGCAGCTCTGTCTCCCAGGTGTTCCAGGTGCCAGTTCAGATGGCTGCCCAGATTTGTGTAGTTTTTGTGCAGAAACCTGTGGTGCCTACTGAAACAGCCATGCTGAAAACTCGTGGCACTTTTCAGTCTGAGAATCTCCTGGTCTGTGGGCAGTGAAAACTGCAGGAGAAGTTCAGTATCTGAACTAAAGTGCTGGAGTAGATGGAAAGCCCCTGATAGCCTCCACTGGGTAGGGAGGGGGTCCTCCGAGTATTGCACTTCCTGGGTGAGGCAGCACCCTACCCTGCCTTGGCTCCCCCTTCTTGGGCTACACCCACTGTGCAAACAGTCCCATTAAGATGCACCTTGTACCTCATTTAGAAATGTGGAGACCACTCACCCTCTGCATTGCTCTCACTGGGAACTGCACTCCAGAGCTATTCCTATTTGGCTGTCTTGGATCCCTCCTCTGAGAAGGAGCTTTCTTATACAGAAACAACAGTGATTTGGGTTCTGGTCTCCTTTACTTATTGTTTACTTTGGTAACTCCTTTAGCTTATCTATGCCTCAGTTTCACCATCAAACAATGGAAATATAACTTTTCTAGTTATTATCTGTGATATTGTCATGAGATGTTCACCTTGTATAGTGTTCTACATTGCTGAGAAGTGACAGATGCATCTTAAAGTTTTAAGAAAACAAAGAATTCCACCAAAATAATAGTGACTACTTTGAGCAAACATTGAAATAGTTTCTCTATTGTAAAATGAGATTCTCAGTTCTGAATGTAGTTAAATATTAATGCCTGTGGCAGCCATGAAAAAGAGCCTCTTTATGGCAAACTGTTCCAGAGGGCATAATTAACTGATGGTCCCACCTGCTACACTCTGAATCCGTCAGTATATTTATGCAGAAGCCACACTTATCATGGACTACTGCAAATCTGTGACTGAACATGGTAGAAATACTAAGGCAAGGCCATTCGTGGGAGACAAAGGATTCCTCTGGTGGGAGACTCCTCCTCAGCAACTTTGCTGATCTTTCTTAGAATTGCATTGTAGTCTAAGATATTTCCTACTTAAGCTTTCATCGTTCTCTTCTTCCTTCACTGGAGTTAGACCTGCATGGTCTGACAGCTCTCCAAGCCTCTTCCTGTTACTTCTTCATTTATTTTCTCTCACAGGTGTTTCCCCCATTAAATCCTTTGCATAATTAATTCCATCTTGATGTCTGCTTTTATACAACTGGCTCCTTTGAAATTGCATTTTGAGATTTTTCTATGGTTTTGTAATTTGGTAGGTAGGTTTCCTATCAATCTGTTGTATCCATTTACTTAGGGATAAGCAATAGCCTGTTTTATACTATGTAACAACACAGACGTTTCCAGCTATTAAATTTTTTCTTTATGAATTATAGGAATGCTTTTGTAAGAAACACACTTGATGTTTTTATGATACTGGCTATTCCAAAAGAATTTGAGTTAGTATCCTCTTAAGAATAATAAGGATAACATGCAAACAAAGGAAACACACATACATGGCATAGTTTTGAGTCATTGTGACTATTCCTTTCTCTAATTCCTCCCAAAACACCTATCAAAATAGCAAAAGTAAAGGCAGTGGAAAGTATTTTTATTTCTTTTTAACAGAGGTATAATGATTAGACCAGCTCACATAATAAGTAAGGTGGGAATTTAAAGATAATTCGGGCACAAGTTCTGTTTTCATTGAACCAATTAGTTTTGATTTGTTAGTTACAAACGTTTTCAGCTTTTTTCCCTCTTCATAGTTTTTAAAAATATTTTTCTCCAAAGACTTCAAAACTACCTATTTATAGCTCTTTACATATTTAATGACACTGTCTTTAAAATTTTATTTTCTTATTTTTTCACATATGATAAGCATATTTTTCTATTGTTCCTTAATCATCCTCATAAAAATTATATCATATAACCAGAGGAGATATCATATTTTACATAGTATAGTCTATTGAATATTATTTTAAAAATTGAAATTTACCAATTTTGTTGGTTAAACTGTTCAGATTACATATTAACTAATTTGCTTAAAAAATTTGGACCAATTTGCACTTCCCACAGAAATTGTGAAAATTTTTTTTACCCTTTCCCCACACCCTTGTTAAGCTGCTACTATTTCCTTGTAGTAGAAAACAAAATTAAATCTGAAAGTAATTTTATATGAAGAGGATATTTGACTAAAGTGGGGCCAAACAGTTGTCCATAGATTTTTTTACTGAGCCCTATTTCTACTTTTGTGAAATATTATTCTTGTTCTTTGCTCATTTGTGTGTTGGATGTCTTCTTTATTTGCTTGAGTTTTTGGCTAATAAAGAAATCACTGTTAGTCTACTGTATTGACATCAAATACTCCTACTCCCTAACTGGTTGTGCCCTCTTTTTTGTTCGTTTGCCTTAATTTATTCATTCAGCTACAGCCTATAGAGCACTTATGATTTGTCAAGCTCAGTGCTCTTAGCTGAGGATACAGTTTTCAACAAAGGCAGACACAATCCCTGCTCTCATGTAACTTCTACAGTTTGTCAGCAGAATCAGAATATTAAACAGTTATCAAAAACATTATGATGCATGTTAGGTCAGGAAAGTAGGTATAGCAAGGTATTAGTGTTCTTTTAAAAATTTTAACTTTTTGTGTTAAGAACACTTAACATAAGATCTACTCTTTAAATAAACTTCTAAGTGTACAATATGTTATTTTTGACTATAGGTACAATGTTACACAGAAGAACTCTAGAGATTATTCATCTTGCTTAACTGAAACTGTAGGCCCATTTATTAGTAAGACCCCATTTCCTCTTCTTTACACTTCCCACTACTCACCATTGTACTTTTTGATTTTTATGAATTTGACTGTTTTAAATACCACACATAAGTGAAATCATGCAGTATTTGTCTTTCTGTGTCTGGCTTATTTTACTTGGCATAATGTCTTCGAGGTTTAATTATGCTGTTGCATATTGCAGAATTTCCTTTACTTTAAGGCTGAAGAGTATTTCATCATGTGTATATACCATGGTTTCTTTGTGCATTCATCTGTGGATGGGCATTTAAGTTGTTTCCACATTCTGGTTATTGTGAATAGTACAGTAATGAACAAAGGAGTGTTCATACTTCTTCAAGATCCTGGTTTCCATTCTTTTGGATAAACGCCCAGAAGTGGAATTACTGGACCATGGGGTGGTTCCATTTTAACCTTTTGAGGAATGTCTATACTATCTGTTGTGTTTTTTTTTTTTTTTTTTTTTTTGAGATGAAGTCTCACTGTCACCCAGGCTGGAGTGCGGTGGCTCAATCTTGTTCACCTTGACCTCCATCTCCCGGGTCCAAGCAATTCTCCTACCTCAACCTCCTGAGTAGCTGGGACCACAGGCGTGTGCCACTGCACCTGGCTAATGTATTTTTAGTAGAGGCAGGATTTCACGGTGTTAGCCAGGATGGTCTCGATCTCCTGACCTTGTGATCTTCCTGCTTCAGTCTCCCAAAGTGCTGGGATTGTAGGCATGAGCCACTGCGCCCGGTCCCCCATACTATCTTTAGTAGCATAGCAGCTGTACCATTTTGCATTCCCATCAAAGGTGTGCAAGGGTTCCAATTTCTTCACATTGTTACAAACACCTGATGTCTCTTGTTTTGTTTTGTTTCAGTAATAGCCATCTTGACAGGTATGAGCTGATATCTCATTGTGGTTTTGATTTGCATTTTGCTGATATTGAGCACCTTTTCATATACCTGTTTGCCATTTGT
Organism: Callithrix jacchus; assembly: GCF_049354715.1. Classification (NCBI taxonomy): domain Eukaryota; kingdom Metazoa; phylum Chordata; class Mammalia; order Primates; family Cebidae; genus Callithrix; species Callithrix jacchus. The sequence continues at coordinate 73,829,812 of NC_133510.1, read as the reverse complement.
ATGTCTCATTTGGAGAAATGTCTATGTAAGTTATTTGTTCATTTTAATCATTTATATATATTATATAAAGATTGAGTTGGCTATTCATGGTCTTTTGCAATTTCATAAGAATTTTAGTATCTTTTTTCTATTTCTGTAAAAAAAATGCCACTAGAATTTTGATAAGGACTTTATTGAATCTATAAACCATTATTGGTAGTATGGAGATTTCAACAATATTAAATCTTCCAATCTGTTAACATATGATGTCTTTCTATTTTCTTGTGTTTTGTTAAGTTCCTTTTTGTAATCAATTTTTGAAGTTTTTAGTATATGAGTCTTTCACCCCTTTTTCAAAGTTTATTCCTAGTATTTTATTCTTTTAGGTTCCACAGTAAATGAGATTGTACCTTATTCCAAGGTGATGGTATTAAGAGGTGGGGACTTTGGAGGCGATAAGATCATTAAGATGAAGCCCTTAAGAATGGGATTAGTGACCTTATAAAAGAGACCTAAGAAAGCTTGTTTGCCCTTCCATCATATAAGGATAGAGAAGCTGCCATACATGAGAAGTCAGGACTTCACTAGACACTGACTTTGCTGGCACCTTGATCTTAGACTTTCCAGTCTTCATGACTCTGAGAGATAAATTTCTGCATATAAACTACTCAGCTTCTGGTGTTTTGTTATCGCAGCTCAAACAAACTAAGACAAAAATTATGCTACCTGCAAACAGGAAAAATTTTACTTTTTCTGTTCTGGTTTGCGTACATTTTATTTCTTTTTCTTGCCTAATAGCTCTGGTTAGAATTTTCAGTACTGTGGTGAGTAGAGGTGATGAGAGTGGACATTCTTGACTTGTTCCTGGTCTTAGATTAAGAAGATTTGTTTTTTTAACATCAAGTATAATGTTTGCTGTGAGGTGTTTATATATGGACTTTATTATGTTTAGGAAATTTCCTAGCTTGTTGAGAGTTTTTATTATGAAAGGGGTTTGAATAATTTTGTCAAATGCTTTTTCTGCATTTATTTTGACAAATTGTGTAATTGTAAAATTTTTTGTTATTATAGGGTGTCACATTAATTAATTTTCATATGTTGACCCAACCTTGACCCCCAGGGATAAATCCCACTTAGGTATCATGTATGATCATCTTAATGTGCTCTTGGATTCACTTTTCAAGTATTTGTTGAGGATTTTTGCATTTATATTAATTATGGATATTGGCTTTTAATTTTTTGTGTGCTCGTGGTGTTTTTATCTGGTTTTGGTATCAGGATAATGCTGGCTTCATAAAATAAGTTTGGAAGCCCTCTCTCTTTCAATTTTTTGGAAGAGTTTGAGAAGGACTGCCACTAATTCTTCTTTGAATGTTTGGTAGAATTCATCAGTGAAGCTGTCTGGTCATGGGTTCTCTTTTATGGGAGATTTTTGATTATTAATTCAGTCTTTTTGCTAATTATAGATCTGTCCAGACTTTCTGTTCCCTCATGATGTAATGTTTGTAGGATGTCTCTTTCTAAGAATTTATCTATTTCTTCCAGGTTTTTCAATTGGTTGGTGTATAATTGTTTGTAGTAGTCTCTTATAATCCTTTTTTATTTCTATGGCATTGGTTGTAAGGTAACTTCTTTCATCTAATTTTATTTATTTGAGTCTTCTTTCTATTTATCCTAGTCTAGCTAGGAGTTTGCCAATTTTATTTATTTGTTCAAAAAACCCAATGATTAGTTTTATTTTTTATTCTCGATTTTGCTTGTTTCTGGTTTAATCTTAATTATTTCCTTTCTTCTGCTAACTTTGGGTTTAGTTTATGCTTCTTTTTCTAGTTCATTGATTTTTAAAATTAAGTTGTTTATTTGAGATCTTTCCTTTTTTAATATGTTTATTATTTTTATAAACTTCCCTTTTATTAATATTTTTGCTGTGTAGGGTTTGGTATGTTGTGTTTTCATTTTTGTTTATCTCAAGATATTCTGTTTTTTCTCTTTGACCAAATGGTTTTTCAAGAGTATGTTATTTAATTTCCAAATATTTGTAGTTTTTCTAATTTCCAAATATTTGTAGTTTTTCTAGTCTTCCTTTTGCTATTGATGTCTCATATCATTCCATTGTGGTCAGAAAAGATACTCGGTATAATTTCCATATTCTAAAATGTGTTAAGAATTGTTTTGGGACTTAACATGTGATCTATCCTAGAGAAAGATCCATGGGCACTTAGAAAGAATGCTTGTCGAGTGGAATATTCTGTGTATAGTTGTTCCATTTGGTCTATAGTGTTATTCAAGTCTTTCGATCTTCTGTCTGGATTATTAAACTATTAACAAAACTGGACTGTTGAAGTCTCCTACTATGATTGTATGGCTTTGGTTTCTCTTTTCAGCTTTGTCAGTGTTTGCTTTATATGTTTAAGTGCTCTGATGTTGAGTGCATATATATTTGTTAGTGTCTTGGTGAATTGATCCTTTTATTATTATATAATGGCCTTCATTGTCTTGTAAGCATTTTTAAATTAAAGTCTATTTTGTCTGACAAGTATAGCCACTTCTGCTGTCTTTTGGTCACAATTTTTATGGAATATATTTTTCCATTCCTTCATTTTCAGCTTATGTGTGTTCTTAAGAGCTAAAGTGAATTTATGAACAGCATAGAGTAAGATTTCTTTTTATTCATTCAACCACATTGAACTGAGGATATTAATTCATTTACATTTAAAATAACTATTGATTGAAAATAATTTGCTATAGCCATTTGCTAGGTCTTTTGTTAGTTTTGTAGCTCTTTTGCCTTTTTTCTCCCTCTTACCATTTTCGTTTGTTTTTTGTTGGTTTTTTTTGGTAGTGATATGCTTTGATTCCTTTCTTTATTGAAAGAAACATTCATACGTATTGTTTTCTTTGGTTACCATGAGGCTTACATCAATTATCTTATAATTGTAACAGTCTATTTTCAGCCAGTAACAAATTAAGTTCAATTACATACAAAAACTCCATACTTTAACTTCACCTTTTCCAATTTATGTTATTGTTGTCACAGTTTACCTCTATTAATATTGTATATCTTTAACGTATTTTTTATTTATAGCTTTTATGATTTAATATTAGATATAGGCTTTGAGCTTTGTCTACAGTTCCTGGCTCATGGCTTTTAAAACCTCTGCAATTTCCTAAGCATCTTTTGTTAAAATATTTGTTTTTTTCTCCTTGGCTTCTTATATAGCTCCAGAGTAATAAAGGTAAAAGAAGTGTTTTTGTTATTCATAGCAGGCCCTTTCAACCACAACTGAGTTTATGTTAATTGAGTGGGTTTTAGCTAGCCCTTAGATAACTGAAACATGAGTGTTAGTTATCATAGAAACCAATGTGAGTAGAGACTAGGAACTTTCATCTCCACTCCAACCTCTGAAAATGGAAGAGGAACTAGAGATTGACTTAATCACCAATAGCCAATGATTCAATCAATCATAACTACAAATAGAAGCTTCCATAATAACCCAAAAGTATAGAATTCAGAGAGCTTCCTGATTGGTGAACAAGAACACATTATGTGCAAGGAGTACGGCACACCCCAAAACTCCATGGGAACAGAAACTCCTGTGTTTGAGATCCTCCTAGACTTCACCCTATGTATTTCTTCATCTGACTGTTCATTTGTATTCTTTAATATATCTTTTGTAATAAACTAGTAATCTACTAGGAAAAAAAAACTGTTTTCCTGAGTTTTGTGAGCTGTTTTAGCAAATCATCAAGTCTGAGGAGGGGGGTCATGGGAACCTCAGGTTTGTAGTCAAGTTAGATAGAAGTATTCAGTTACCTGGAGAACCATTCTTATGATCTGCATCTGAAATGGGATGGGAATAGGTAGTCTTGTGGGACTGAGCCCTTAGCCTGTGGGTTTTGTGCTAACTCCAGGCAGTTAGTGTCAGAATTACTTGGTGTGGGAAACCTACATCTGGTGTCATAGTGTCCTGTGTGAATAATACAGTCGAATATTTCCTTTTATTATTATTTTTATCTTTTAACTCTATTTGGAATTAAAAACAACTTACCCACCATAATTACAGTATCATAGTGTTCTGTATTTGTCTGTACATTTACTTTTACCAGTGAGTTTTATATTTTCATATGTTTTTGTGTTGTTGTTTAGCATCCTTTTTATTCAAATATAAGAATGTCTTATAGTACTTCTTGTAAGGCAGATTTACTGATAATGATCCTCCTTTAGCTTTTGGTTGTCTGAGAAAGGGTTTATCTCTCCTTTATTATTGAAAAATAGTTTTGCTTAGTATAGTATTCTTGGTTAACAGTTGTAGTGTTTTCTTTTTTCTTCTTTTAACACTTGGATTATATAATCTCACTTTCTTATGGCTTTCAAGGTTTCTGATACAAATCTGATATTCTTCTGGGGTTTCCCTTGTCCATGACAAGTTACTTTTTTTTGCGCTACTTTCAAAATTCTCTCTATCTTGGTTTTTGGTATTTGATAATTTGATGATAACATGTCTTTTTTTTTTTTTTTGAGAGAGTCTTGCTCTGTCGCCCAAGCTGGAGTACAGTGGCATAATCTGGGCTCACTGCAACCTCTGCATCCTGGGTTCAAGCGATTCTTCTGCCTTAGCCTCCCGAGTAGCTGGGATTACAGGTGCATGCCACCACGTCCAGCTAATTTTTTGTATATTTAGTAGACACAGGGTTTCAGCATCTTGGCCAGGCTAGTCTGGAATTTCTGATCTCATGATCCACCCATCTTGGCCTCCCAAAGTGCTGGGATTATAGGCATGAGCCACTGTGCCTGACCAATATGTCTTAATATGGATTTATTAATGTTTGTCTTATTTGGTGTCTCTTTGGCCTCTTGGATATAGAAATCCATTTTCTTCCCCAGATTTTGGCATTTGTCAGCCATTATTTCTTTGAATGAGTTCTCCGGTTTTTTCTTGCTCTGTCTCTACTTCTTGGACCCCATAATGTATATATTAAACTGCTTGATGGTGTTCCATAAGTTCCTTACATTTTCTTTACTCTTTTTTTCCCTCGTTTTTAATCTGTCTTCAGATTTACTGATCCTTTCATCTGTTTGTTGTAGTCTGCTGTTGAAACCCTCCACTTGCATTTTTTTTCAGTCCAATTATTATCCTTTTTAGCTCCATAATTTGTTTGGTATTTTTTATATTTTCTATCTCTTTGTTAAAATTGTTACTTTTATCATGCATTGTTTTTTTGACCTCAGTGAACATTTTTATGACAGATATTTTGAATTCTCCATGAGCTAATAAAGCTGGTTTCTGGAAATTTATCTTGTTGCTTTGTTTGGAACATCTTTGCTTGATTTTTCTTCTTCTTTTTTTTAATTCTCTGTGTTGTTGTATGTGCATTAGGCAAAATAAGCACCTCTCTGAGTCTTCATGATCTGGCCTCATATGGGAGAAGATGCCCACCAGTCATCTTGGCCAGAGATTCTGGGGACTTACACAAACTTTTTATCTCCTCAAATGTAAGTATACAGGGAACAATTTTGTCCACTAGTACAGTACTGAGCTAGTGACAAGAAGCTATGGCATTTACAGTCTAAACTACCATCTCTGTTCTCCCCTGATTAGGTAGACTGACCAGACTCATCAGAGCTTCAAGACTTGCAAGTTAGATGACAGTTCTTTGAGTAGCCTTGGAGAAGTTAGAATGTTTGAATCATGGATCAACTCTCCCGAGATAGAAGCTGAGAACTGGGATACTTTTGTCTACTTGCCCTGTGAAGCAGGGAGGAGGGTCTATAGTGTTTACTAGCCCAAACTGCCATTTCTATTTCCCCTGGGTGGCTAGACTGTGCTGGAGTAGTCAGAGCTTCAGAGCTTCAAGGCTGGCAAGATAGAAGCTATTCATCTGCAGAAATCCCCAGAAAAGTTGAAGTTCTGGATATGTGAACCAACTACTCCCTCCCTTAGATGAAACTGCTATCTAGGAGTCTCTTTCTGATCACAGAATTTTGTACCATGGCAAGGCAGGGACTCTGTTAAGAAAATGTCCCCAATCTCTCTACTGGCTTCAGGGAGTCTGGTTTCAATTTTCTCAGGGTACAGGAGTCTTTCAATCAGTTCTGGATTTCTCATAAAGATAATTTGTACTTGTATTGTAATTCAATCATTTTGTTTGTGGAAAGAGATCCAGGGCTTTCTATTGTGCCAGCTGGTTGGTGTCACTCCACTATTAGCATTTTTGTTTTGTTTTGTTTTACAGGCCATCTAACCCAATTTAGAGAAATCAAGGAAATACAGTTGGAAGAAGAGGTGAAATGAGTAAATTTAGCCAAGAGATGAGACTGGAGTATGCGGAAGGAGGTAGGGTTACAGAGCCTTATGTCATATTAAGACATTTGGCTTTTATAAGGATTATGTGACAATCCTTTAATAGTTGTTTAGCAGAAAAGAAAAGTGATGGGACTTATTTTAGAAAGACTATTCTGGCTAATATGTGGAGGATTCCTGAAAGGTAGAAAGCCTGGAGACAGAGCAAATTGGAGGAGTAGCCCAGGTAAGAGTCAATGAAGACCTGAATAGACACTGTGTTAGTGAATACATTCCAGAAATATTTAGCAGATAGAAACCATGATACCTGAAGAAGAAATGTGGGCAAGACAAAGAGAGATGGCAGACTCCCAAGTTTTTGATTTGGGTAACTAAAGTAGAAGTATTGTTCTGAAACAGGGAATAGAGAAGAAAAAGCAACTAGACAGAAAGATGTCTAAAAGCCATCTTCCTATGTCTAAAAGCCAGTTTGCATATAATAACACTTTTGGCAATCTGTTATTGTGTAAGACTCACTAAGCCTTTGCCATTTTTATTTTAAGTAAATAATATTGAAATTCTTTTAGCCTTAGCTAAATGGCGATTTGTGATTTTTTGGAGGAGGGAATTTCCAGTTACTTTTAATAACAAAAAGTAGTTTGTTCATTGGGATTCCCCAGACGGATGAAAAAATGTTGGGTCAATTACAAAATTCTAACAACCCTGAAGTAATGTTTAAGATGTAGTTGATAATAAAGACAAAGATTTTTTAAAATAAAAAGCTATTACTAATTACCTCCAAAGAATTCACATAAATGATCTGGAGATGATTTTAAATGTTGGCAGTTTGAATCATCCTTTCTATCTTTCATACCTAGTGACTCCCAAAAATAGTAGATGAGTTTATGGTTAGCTCTGATACATTCTTAGGATTAGGTGAAAAGGAATATGTGGATACATGAGGTATTAGCATCTCTCCTGAAGAGAGGGAAATAAGTGCATAAAGCAAAAATCCTGGGTAATCCTTAAAAGTATGCTTAACAAAATAAAATATAAATGACCTTGGCAAAAGGTCCTGGAACATACACTTTTATTATAGTTATACACTAGTGTCTTTTGAGCTCACCTACAAGTACAGTACTAAAATCTTTGCTAAACAGTAGTTGGAAATACTTCTTATACTTTATAAATTACTTAATGGATCATTTGGAAGCTAAATACATTTCTCTTGGGAATATCATGTTCCCAGCATACTCAACCCTTAAGCATAATGTGTGTTTCTGAAACCGGTGGTAGTTCTAAACCTCAGCCACATTAAAGTATGCTCCCCCTCCATCTCTCTCTCTCTCCTTGCGTGTGTGTGTGTGTGTATGTATATGTGTGTGTGTATGTGTATGTGTGTCTGTGTCTGTGTGGTATGTAATCATGTATTTCTGTAGCATACTTATATGATTTAATTATGTGTCCTACAAACTTCCATATCAAATGATATTGTAACATAATATTCAGTCTGTTTTCATACAAACAAGCATGGCTGGGTATGGTAGCTCATGCCCATAATCTCAACACTTTGGGAGGCCCAGATGTGTGGATCATTTGAGGTCAAGAGTTTGAGACCAGCCTGGCCAACATGGCAAAACCCTGTCTCTACTAAAAATACAAAAATATTAACTGAGCATTGTGGCACACACCTGAAGTCCTGGCTACTTGAGGGGCTGAGGCAGGAGAATCATTGGAACCTCAAAGCAGACTTTTCAGTGAGCCGAGATCATGTCACTGAGCTCCAGCCTGGGTGACAGAGTGAGACTCTCTCTAAAAAAAATGACACAGAGCATGCCAGTGGAAATGTTTCTCAGAAAAATTATTTGGTCTCGCCTGTCAAAACTAGAAGAGACAGCTCAAATGGCCAGCTGGCTAAATTAATTATGTGACTTGCACATACAGTTTGAAGGCTGCTTGGTAAACCAGAAATAGTCTCTAAGATAGAGAATTTTTAGCCGTATTTGCTACTCTGATATCATACTTAAAACATATATTGCTGTCATGGGCCACATAACAACAACAGTGATCAATGATGGACTACATATACAATGGTAGTTCTGTCAGAGTATAATACGGTATTTTATTGTATGTTTTCTATGTTTAGATATACTTAGATGCACAAATACTTATCATTGTGTTATAATTGCCTATAGTATTCCTACAGAACAGTGGCATGCTGTACAAGTTTGTATCCTAGGAGCAATAGGCTATACTATATAACCTAGGTGTATGGTCAGCTATACTATCTAGGTTTGCACAAATACACTCTATAATGTTTGCACAATGATGAAATCACCTAACAATGCATTTCTTCAGATGTTTCTTCATAGTTAAGTGAAGCATGACTGTATATGTTATATTTCACACTTTAAATATATCATATCTGTATCTATATACTCTACATAGCAGATAGTTGTTTTCTGAGCTCTGGGATCTTTGAATGAATGCTCATAGTTTTCTTTCTGTTTAAATCAAATGCAGCAAGAATGGGTTTTCTCAGTTTCTTCAATTCAGCTAAACTCAGTAGGCAATAGCAATAAGCCATAGGCAAGACATTCTGTATGGTGTAGTGGGTTTATCTAACATGGTTCAAAATGAGCTTCTGATTTTTAGAGGAACAAAGTTTGTACCTAGTTTTCCCCTGGTGTTAAGGCAATTTTCAATATCACTACTACCTCTTTGAGTAAAATGATTGGTTCAGTATATTTCAGGGATGGGAGTGGGGTGAGGTAGTGGGAAGGAAACTTACCCCATGTACAATTGGCTTCTGTTAAACTAACTTTCAAAGCAATGCAACTGATTTTAATCTTTCTCAAAAGTTTGAAACTTTTTATGACCTCAGGGTTTAGACTGGAAACATCACACTATTCTGGTGACCTTGGGCAGTGATAAAAAACCAGTGGTAGAGCCCAACTTTATAATTAGATGTTTATGATTATAATTCTTACAGTTGTCATGGGGGCTTGAAGTTTCTAAATGTATGTACATGCAGACAACTCTTTCCAGCCTTCATGTATATGATTTTATTACACTGTGAATGGAAAGTACTGTGGAAAGGGAGCTTTTCATACTTAAAGTAGTTAGAGAATAGGCATGTTGTTGAGAAATAAAAGTTCAAGATTATTAACATTTAAAAACTTCCCAACCAAAAATAGACAAGACAATATTTTAATGGAATACTAACCACATTTCTGAGTTCAGAGAGAGAAAGTCTTTGGAGTTTGTGAAGGAGAAAACAAAAAAAGTTCATTTTGCTATGATTGTATTAACAAAACAAAATTTAGAAACACATGAAATTTAATTTTGGCCTCAACTTGCTTTGTACACCTCTCTCTTGCCATCTAGTCCCAATCCTTAGTATTTCTGTTCCTTAAGAAGTGCTTCACTGCAATGTGCTATTAATATTTGATTCCCATGGCCCCAGTGACCCCATATATCATGGTTACCTGGCTCTCTTAATCCAGTCAAAACTCCCAATGCTAAGTGCAATTCACTTTGACCATCATTAAAAGGAAAGCAATTGGGCTAAACAAGTTATACTAATATGCATTTATCAAATAGTCACATAACCTTCACAAGAGTGTTTACATTTTGAAAAGAAGATGCTTTACTAATCTAAGTGGATCTACGATTAATGTCATCCTTATATAGAAAACGGTTAGGGTTAGCTGCCCTAGGCTAGTTTTATTTTCCATAGTTTTAAAATTTTTTTCTCATTTTTGCCCTATAAAGTATTTAAGAGCCCTAGCTTTTTCTTGTAATTGCTCCCAAGCAATAGGAATGTGGGAGCCTAGTTCAGAAGAGAGCAGGAAATATTCATTCATATTTATGTGGGGATTATATGGTAGGTGTTTGTAAGTGTTAAAACTGCCTGATTATAACAAGGTAGAGAAAAAAGCTGTTTACCCATTCAGAAACCCATAAAAAGAGATTTAAGTTTAATTGAATTTTTACACAGGTTGTTTATATGCTACAGCAGGTTTATAAAATAGTAAAGCATGGGTAGGATCCAAGATAGCAGAATAGGAACAGCTCTGGAGTGCAGTTCCCAGCAAGAACAATGCAGAGTGTGAGTGCTCACTGCATTCCCAAACAAATTTTCACTGCCTACAGACCAGGAGATTCCCAGGCAGAAAAGCTCCATGGGTTTTCAGCATGGCAGTTGCAGCTGGTGCTGGGTTGGTGCACAGAAACTCACACAAATCTGGGTGGCCATTTCAACTGGTGCCTGGAACACCTGGGAGACAGAGCTGCCCATTCAACTGAAAGGGAGGGGGCAGAGACAGAGAGCCAGGCAGTCTGGCTCAGTGGGTGTCACCCCCACAAAACAAGCAATCTGAAACACTCTGGATTGAGAGTTTCACAGCAAGCACAGCTGGACCCAGGCTGGTCTAGGTCAGTGGATGGAAGGGCTACCACCACTACTGAGGCAGTTCACAGCAGCTGGGCAGAGCCTGTGGCAGCTCCGCAATGCCTCTACTGGCAGACTGTGACTAGACTACTCTGTGCATGGCAGAGCATCTGTGAAAAAAGGCAGCAGCATGACAGGAACTTATAAATAAAGCTGACCTTCCTAGAACAGAGCACCTGGGAAAAGAGGCAGCTATGAGTTCTGCTGCAGCAGCTCTGCATGGAACAACAGAACACCCAGCACAGCACTTGAGCTCCCATAAGGGACAGACTGTTTCCTCAAGCAGCTCCCTGACCCCCGTATACCCAAAGAGACACCTTATAAAGGAGAGCTCAGGCCAACATCTGGCAGCTACCCTTCTGGGACAAAGATAACAGAAGAAACTGGGAGCATCCCTTACTGTTCTGCAGCCCCTGTGGGTAAACCCCAGGCAAGCAGGGTCTGGAGTGGAATTCCAGCAGTCCTGCTGCAGAAGAGACTGACTCTTAGAAGGAAAACTAAGAAACAGAAATAACTTCATCATCAACAAAAAGGATGTCCACTCAGAGAACGCATCAGAAAGTCACCAACTACAAAGACCACAGGTAGATAAAGCCACTAAGATGGGAAGAAACCAGTGCAAAAATGATGAAAACACCAAAAACCAGAATGCCTCTCCTCCTCCAAAGGATCACAACTCCACACCAGCTAGGGATCAAAGATGGATGGAGAATGAATCTGATGAATTGACAGAAAAAAGCTTCAAAAGGTGGGTAATAACAAACTTCTCAGAGCTAAAAGAACATATGCTAACCCAATGCAAAGAAACTAAGAACCTAGAAAAAAGGTTAGATGAGATGCTAACTAGAATAAACAGCTTAGAGAAGAATATAAACGGCTTGATGGAGCTGAAAAACACAGCACAAGAACTTCGTGAAGCATGCACAAGTTTCAATAGCTGAATCGACAAAGCAGAAGAAAGGACATCAGAGATTGAAGATCAACTCAATGAAATAAAATAAGAAGGCCAAATTAGAGAGAAAGAGGAAAAAGAAATTAACAAAGCCTCCAACAAATATGGGATTATGTGAAAAAACCTAATCTACGTTTGATATGTGTACCTGAATGTGACAGAGACAATGATTGCAAGCTGGAAAACATTCTTCAGGATAATATCCAGGAGAACTTCCCCAACATAGCAAGCCAGGCTATCATTCAAGTTCAGGAAATAAAGAGAACACCACAAAGATATTCCTCAAGAAAAGCAACCCCAAGGAACATAATCATCAGATTCACCAGGGTTGAAATGAAGGAAATAATGCTAAGGACAGCCAGAGAGAAAGGTCAGGTTACCCACAAAGGAAAGCCCATCAGACTCACAGTGGATCTCTCCACAGAAACCCTGCAACCCAGAAGAGAGTGGGGGTCAATATTCAACATCCTTAAAGAAAAGAACTTTCAACCTAGAATTTCATATTCAGCCAAACTAAACTTCATAAGTGAAGGAGAAAGAAAATCCTTTATGGACAAGCAATTGCTGAGAGATTTTGTTACCAGCAGGCCTACCTTACAAGAGCTCCTGAAAAAAGCAGTAAACATGGAAAGGAATAATCAGTATCAGCCACTCCAAAAACATACCAAATGGTGAAGACCATTGACACAATGAAAAAAATGCATCAACTAACAGGCAAAACTTCCAGCTAGCATCAAAATGGCAGGATCAAATTCACACATAACAATATTAACCCGAAATGTAAATAAGCTAAATGCCCCAATCAAAAGACACATACTGGCAAATTGGATAAAAAGTCAAGACTCATTGTTGTGCTGCATTCAGGAAACTTATCTGATGTGCAAGGACACACATAGGCTAAAAATAAAGGGATGGAGGAAGATTTATCAAGCAAATGGAGAGCAAAAAAAAAAAAACAAAACAAAACTAGGAGTTGCAATCCTAGTCTCTGGTAAAATGGACTTTAACCCAACAAAATCAAAAGAGATAAAGAAGCACATTACATAATGGTAAAAGGTTGAATGGATCAAGAAGAGCTAATGATCCTAAATATATATGCACCCAATACAGGGGCACGAGGTACATAAAGCAAGTTCTTTTTTTTTCCGCCCCAAAGAAAATCACCAATGACATTTAATAATAATCTTGTGTATAATATGATCCACCTTAAAGGACAACTTATTGTCCTCTTTTCTTCCACTTAACTTTAATTCATATTCAGGGAGTGTTTGCCTAATACCACCTGAATAAATTATTTAATTTTTCTTAGCTACAGTAGGCAATTATATTTGTTATTTTTTTTTATTATTTTTTATTGCATTTTAGGTTTTGGGGTACATGTGCAGAACATGCAAGATAGTTGCATAGGTACACACATGGCAGTGTGTTTTGCTGCCTTCCTCCCCTTCACCCACATTTGGCATTTCTCCCCATGCTATCCCTCCTCAACTACCCCCCCCACTGTCCCTCCCCTATTCCCCCCAATAGACCCCAGTGTGTAGTACTCCCTTCCCTATGTCCATGTGTTCTCATTTTTCATCACCCACCTATGAGTGAGAATATGTGGTGTTTCATTTTCTGTTCTTGTGTCAGTTTGCTGAGAATGATGTTCTCCAGATTCATGCATGTCCCTACAAAGGACACGAACTCATCATTTTTGATTGCTGCATAATATTCCATGGTGTATATGTGCCACATTTTCCCAGTCCAGTCTATCATCGATGGGCATTTGGGTTGGTTCCAGGTCTTTGCTATTGTAAACAGTGCTGCAATGAACATTCATGTGCATGTGTCCTTATAGTAGAACAATTTATAGTCCTTTGGATATATACCCAGTAATGGGATTGCTGGGCCAAATGGAATTTCTATTTCTAAGTCCTTGAGGAATTGCCACACTGTCTTCCACAATGGTTGAACTAATTTACACTCCCACCAACAGTGTAGAAGTGTTCCTATATCTCCACATCCTCTCCAGCATCTGTTGTCTCCAGATTTTTTAATGATCGCCATTCTAACTGGCGTGAGATGGTATCTCAATGTGGTTTTGATTTGCATCTCTCTAATGACCAGTGATGATGAACCTTTTTTTCTTTATGTTTGTTGGCCTCATGTATGACTTGTTTTGTAAAGTGTCTGTTCATATCCTTTGCCCATTTTTGAATGGGCTTGTTTCTTTTTTTTTTTTTTTTTTCTTGTAAATCTGTTTGAGTTCTTTGTAAATTCTGGATATCAGCCCTTTGTCAGATGGGTAAACTGCAAAAATTTTTTCCCATTCTGTTGGTTGCCGATTCACTCTAGTGCCTGTTTCTTTTGCCATGCAGAAGCTGTGAAATTTGATTAGGTCCCATTTGTCTATTTTGACTTTTGTTGCCAATGCTTTTGGTGTTTTGGTTATGAAGTCCTTGCCTACTCCTATGTCCTCAATGGTTTTGCCTAGATTTTCTTCTAGGGTTTTTATGGTGCCAGGTCTTATGTTTAAGTCTTTAATCCATCTGGAGTTAATTTTAGTGTAAGGTGTCAGGAAGGGGTCCAGATAAAGCAAGTTCTTAATGACCTACCAAGAGGCTTTGACTCCTACACAATACAAGTGAGAGACTCTTAACAATTCACTATTAATATTAGACAAATCAATGAGACAGAAAATTAACAAGGATATCCAGGAGTTGAACTCAGATCTGGACTAAGTGGACCTAATAGACGTCTACATAACTCTCCACCCCAAATCCACAGAATATACATTCTTCCCAGCACTGCATGGCACCTACTCTAAAATTGACCACATAATTGGAAGTAAACCATTCCTCAGCAAATGCAAAAGATGGGGAGTCATAACAAACAGTCTTTTAGACCACAGTGCAATCAAATTAGAACTCAGAATTAAGAAACTAACTCAGAACTGCACAGCTTCATTGAAACTGAACAATTGACCCCTGAATGTCGACTGGATAACAGTGAAATAAAGGCAGAAATAAAAATGTTCTTCAAAAGAAATGAGAATGAAGACACAACGTACCAGAATCTCTGGGACACATTTAAAGCAGTGTTTAGAGGGAAATTTATAGCAATAAATGGCCACATGACAGCAAGGAAAAATCTAAAATTGACACTCTATCATCAAAATTGAAAGAGCTAGAAGAGCAAGATAAAAAAAACTCAAAAGCTAGCAGAAGGCAAGAAATAACTAAGGTCAGGACAGAACTGAAGGAGAGAGAGATACAAAAAAACCTTCAAAAAAAATCAACAAACCCAGGAGCTAGTTTTTTTTTGAAGAGATCAACCTAACAGACAGACTGCTAGCCAGATCAATCGGAAAGAAGAGAGAAGACTCAAAAAGATGCAATAAAAAATGATAAAGGGGATATCACCACTGATTCCACAGAAATACAAACCACTATCAGAGATTACTAGAAACTACTCTATGCATGTAAACCAGTAAACCTGGAAGAAATGGATAAATTACTGGACACTTGCACCCTCCCAAGCCTAAACCAGGAGGAAGTTGAAACCTTGAATAGACCAATAACAGGGGCTGAAGTTGAGGCAGCAATTAATAGCCTACCAACAAAAAGAGACTAGTTCTGGATGGGTTCACAGGTGAATTCTACCAGATGTATAAAGAAGAGCTGGTACCATTTCTTCTGAAACTATTCCAAACAATACAAAAAGAGGGAATCCTTCCCAAGTCATTTTATGAGACCAACATTATCCTGATACAGAAGTCCAGCAGATACTCAACAAAAAAAGAAAACCTCAGGCCAATACCCATGATGAACATAGATGCTAAAATCTTCAGTAAAATACTGGCATACCAACTGCAACAGCACATCAAAAAGCTAATCCATACAATCAAGTCAGTTTCATTCCAGGGATGCAAGACTGGTTCAACATATGCAAGTCTGTAAATGTAACCCACCACATAAACAGAACCAAAGACAAAAACCACATGATTATCTCAATAGATGCAGAGAAGGCCTTTGGCAAGATTCAACAGCTGCTTATGATAAAAACTCTCAATGAACTAGGTATCCAAAGAACATATATCAAAACAACAAAAGCTATTTATGCCAAACCTACAGCTAATTACATACTAAATGTGCAAAACCCAGAAGCATTGCCTTTGAAATCTAGCATTAGACAAGGATGCCCTCTCTCATCACTCCTATTCAATATAGTATTGGAAGTTCTAGCCAGAGCAATTAGGCAAGAAAAAAACAACAAAAAAGGGTTATTCAATTAGGATAGGAGGAAGTCAAATTGTTTCTGTTTGCAGACAACATGATTGTATATTTAGAAGATCTTATCATCTCAGTCCAAAATCTCCTTAAATTGATAAGCAATTTCAGCAGTCTCAGGATACAAAATCAATATGCAGAAATCACAAGCATTTCTATAAACCAATAACAGACTAACAGGGAGTCAAATCATGAGCAAATTCCTATTCAAAATTGCTACAAAGAGAATCAAATATCTAAGAATACAACTAAAAAAGGATATAAGGGACCTCTTCAAGGAAAACTACAACCCATTGCTCAGTGAAATGAGAGAGGACACAAACAGATAGAGAAACATTCCATGCTCATGGTTAGGAAGAAACAACCTCATGAAAATGGCCATACTGACCAAAGTAATTTATAGATTCAATGCTATCCACATCAAGCTACCAACGACCTTCTTCACAGAACTGGAAAAAACCACCTGAAACATCACATGGAACCAAAAGAGAGCCCACATAGCCAAGACAATCCTAAGCAAAAAGAACAAAGCTGGAGGCATCATGCTACCTGATTTCAAACTATACTACAAGGCTACAGTAATCAAAACAGCATGATAGTGGTACCAAAACTGAGATATAGACTAAATGGAACTGAACAGAGGGCCTTGAGGTAATGCCACACATCTACAACCAGCTGATCTTTGGCAAACCTGAAAAAAACAAGCAGTAGGGAAAGGATTCCCTGTTTAATAAGTGGTGCTGGGAAAACAGGCTAGTCATGTGTAGAAAGCAGAAACTGGACCCCTTCCTGACACCTTACACTAAAATTAACTCCAATGGATTAAAAACTTAAACATAAGACCTAACACCATAAAAACCCAGAAGAAAACCTAGGCAAAACCATTCAGGACATAGGCATAAGCAAGGACTTCATGACTAAAACATCAAAAGCATTGGCAACAAAAGCCAAAATAGACAAATGAGACCTAATTAAACTCCAGAGCTTCTGTACAGCAAAAGAAACAATTAGAGTGAACCAGTAACCAACAGAATGGGAAAAAAATTTTGCAATCTACCCATCTGACAAAGGGCTAATATCCAGAATGTAAAAAGAACTAAAACAGATTTATAAGAAAAAAACAAACTCATCCAAAAGTGGATGAAGGATATGAACAGACAGCTTTCAAATGAAGACATATTTGGGGCCAACAAACATATGAAAAAATGCTCATCATCACTGAGTATAGAGAACTGCAAATCAAAACTGCATTGAGATACCACCTCATGTTGGTTAGAATGGCGATCATTAAAAAATCTTGAGACAACAGATGCTGGAGAGGATGTGGAGAAATAGGAACACTTTTACACTGTTGTTGGGAGTATAAACTAGTTCAACCATTGTAGAAGACAGTATGGTGCTTCCTCAAGGACCTAGAAATAGAAATTCCATTTGACCCAGCAATCCCATTACTGGGTATATACTCAAAGAATAATAAATCATTCTGTAATAAAGACACATGCACATGTGTGTTCACAGCAGCACTGTTTACAATAGCAAAGACCTGGAACCAACCCAAATGCCCATCAATGATAGACTGGACAAGGAAAATGTGGCACATATGCACCATGGAATACTATGCAGCCATAAAAAGCTATGAGTTTGTATCATTTTTAGGGCCATGGATGAATCTGGAAACCATAATTCTCAGCAAACTGACGCAAGAACAGAAAATCAAATACCACATGTTCTCACTCATAGGCGGGTGTTGAACAATGAGAACATATGGACACTGGGATGGGAGCATCACATATGGCATCTGTTGTGGGGGTCAAGAGAGGGACAGCTGTGGTGGGAGGTTGGGGAGGGATAACATGGGGAGAAATGTCAGATGTAGGTGACGGGGGGGATGGAGGCAGCAAACCACATTGCCATGTATGTACCTATGCAGCAATCCTGCATGATCTGCACATGTACCCCAGAACCTAAAGTACAATTAAAAATGAAATGAAATGAAATAAAATAAAACAGTAAAACATGATAGATATGGAAGAAGCACATAAATAAAAGGTGGCTTTTTGAAATTGTTTGTGTGATTCATCTGACGTGTCAATAATAGAAGATGCTATGATTCTCTATTCATTTTACCACTTTTCCTAGTCTTTTGTAAGCTGAATCACATATTGGCTGATCATTTAGACACTTTGAATAACCCAGATATAGTATCACATCACAATATCACAAAGTCAGTAAGATATTACCTTACGATCAAAGGATTAGATAACAAATAGAATATCTGACACTGAGTTCAGTTTATGGTAGATAAATTCTCTTTGTGGATGGTAACATTAAAACAAACTCAACATTGTGTGTTTAAACTGGGATCCAGAAAGAGAGACTGGAAATCAAGAGATATAATAGCTGGTTATGGAACTGGCTAGATAGTGTGTTTCTCTCTATAAAAATTCCTACAATAAATAAGTTTTTCTTTGCATAGAGGAGACTTTGCATACAGTAGTACCTAGTACATTTTGAGAACGAGAATGGGAAAATAATAAAGTTCAATTTCATTTTAAAAGGGGTTTAGAGGCATTTAAGATTGCTAACAATATGTTTTCTAAGATAATGAATAACAAGCAATTTTCAAAAACCAATTACAATGCATGTATATAGATTTCATATATACTAGCTTCATTATAGGCTGTGTCATAAGTTAAATATCTTCCACCAAAAGTATTTTTCTTCTGGCTCCTTTGGGATCTGAAAGTTCACTATTAAATATTTCTGATCCTGGGTTAATCCTTTTGGTTATGGCTGTGGTCTTCTTTCAAAGATTAAATGCATCTGAGTGGACATATTTATAAAGGATGTGGCTTTAGGATCACATCTAAATTGATTTATCCATTATGTCCACAGAAAGCAATTGAGCACCTATGGTGTGTCCGGAATATCATGAGTACTGGAAATAGAAAAGTGAACAAGGTAAGGTTCCTGCTCTCAAGATGCTTACAGCCTGTTAATCTTAGCTTTAGCTGCACTACAGTGATGTAGTTCCAGCCACGAGTGTTATGCACTTTCTTTGATGGCCTATCAGCCTCTTTAAACATATCTTCTTCTCTTAAAAATTTGCCATACTTTCCACCTTTCTCCCTTCCATCTGTGGTATCACAACTTTTTCAGGTAATAGAATTTTTCCTGACAATCTAATACCACGTTAAGCTTCCCCTTCGCAAAAGAGAAAGTCAAAGTCATACAGATAGATATTCAGTTGTTCCCTAATTATTTAATGTAAGGTAAATTTTCTTTTTTTAGCTTTGAAAAATCTTTATTAATTTTTAAATTTAAAAATAATGACTTATTCCTATAAAAAATCCAAGCAAAACTGATGAAAGGAATTATAGAAAACTCTCCTTTGCTCAAATCTCTCATTTCCATTTCCTATTAGATACAACAATGAATTCTTCAATGTGCATCCTTGCAGAATCCTTTTACTTTTAATTACCAAGAATTTCCTATAAGTATTTTACTTTATAAGGTCTTCCTACACTTTCCATACTTACAAATGCTAGATGAATTCTATATCAAAACTCATTAAACAGCAATGTTGGCTCTGAGCCAGCTTCTGCTGGTCCATGACTGGTGCCCCAGAAACAAGTGATTATGGGCTGAACTGGGAATCAAGAACATTGTGATATAAGTAATTTATTCACAATTTCTGACTTTTCTGCTTTCTTTTTTTTATTGTATTTTACGTTCTGGGGTATATGTGCAGATCATGCAGGATTGTTGCATAGGTACATACATGGCAATGTGGTTTGCTGCCTCCATACCCCCATTACCTATAGCTGGCATTTCTCCCCATGTTATCCCTCCCCAACTTCCCTAACCCCTGCTTCCCCTCTGCTAGTCCCCCTTAGCAGACCCCAATGTGTGATGCTTTCCTCCCTGTATCCATGTGTTCTCATTGTTCAACACCTGCCTATGAGTGAGAATATGCGGTGTTTCATTTTCTGTTCTTGTGTCAGTTTGCTGAGAATTATGGTTTCCAGATTCATCCATGGCCCTAAAAATGATACAAACTCATAGCTTTTTATGTCTGCATAGTATTCCATCGTGCATATGTGCCACATTTTCCTTGTTCAGTCTATCATTGATGGGCATTTGGGTTGGTTCCAGGTCTTTGCTATTGTAAACAGTGCTGCTGTGAACACACATGTGCATGTGTCTTTATTACAGAATGATTTTTTATTCTTTGAGTATATACCCAGTAATGGGATTGCTGGGTCAAATGGAATTTCTATTTCTAGGTCCTTGAAGAATCACCACACTGTCTTCCACAATGGTTAAACTAATTTACACTCCCACCTACAGTGTAAAAGTGTTCCTATTTCTCCACATCCTCTCCAGCATCTGTTGTCTCCAGATTTTTTGATGATTGCCATTCTAACTGGCATGATATGGTTTCTCAATGTAGTTTTGATTTATATTTCTCTAATGACTAGTGATGAGCATTTTTTCATATGTTTGTTGGCCCCAAATATGTCTTCTTTTGAAAACTGTCTGTTCATGTCCTTCACCCACTTTTGGATGTTTTTTCTTTATTTTTCTTGTAAATCTGCTTTAATGCTTTGTATATTCTGGATATTAGCCCTTTGTCAGATGCGTAGATTACAAAAATTTTTTTCCCATTCTGTTGGTTGATTGTTTCTTTTGTTGTACAGAAGCTCTGAAGTTTAATTAGGTCCCATTTGTCTATTTTAGCTTTTGTTGCCAATGCTTTTGGTGTTTTAGTCATGAAGTCCTTGTCTATGCCTATGTCCTGAATGTTTATGCCTAGGTTTTTCTTCTAGGGTTTTTATGGTGTTAGGTCTTATTTTTAAGTCTTTAATCCATCTGGAGTTAATTTTAGTGTAAGGTATCAGGAAGGGTTTCAGTTTCTGTTTTCCACACTGGGAATCATTTCCCCATTGCATGTTTTGTCTAAGATCAGATGGTTGTAGATGTATGGCATTGCCTCCGAGGCCTCTCTTCTGTTCCATTGGTCTGTATCTCTGTTTTGGTACCAGTACCACGCTGTTTTGTTTGCTGTAGCCTTGTAGTATAGCTTGAAGTCAGGTAGCATGATGCCTCCAACTTTGTGCTTTTTGCTTAGAATTCACTTGGCTATGCAGGCTCTCTTTTGATTCCGCAGGAAGTTTGAAGTGGTTTTTTCTAGTTCTGTGAAGAGGGTCATAGGCAGCTTGATGGGGATAGTGTTGAATCTGTAAATTACTTTGGGCCATTTGGCCATTTTCATGATTTTAATTCTTCCTAACCATGAGCATGGAATGTTTCTCCATCTGTTTGTGTCCTCTCTTATTTCATTGAGCAGTGGTTTGTTGTTCTCCTTGAAGAGGTCCTTTACATCCTTTGTTAGTTGTACTCCTAGTTATTTTATTCTCTTTGTGGCAATTGTGAATGGGAGTTCACTCTTGATTTTGCTCTCTTTTAGTCTGTTATTGGTGTATAGGAATGCTTGTGATGCTGCACATTGATTTTGTATCATGAGAATTTGCTCAAGTTGCTTATCAGTTTAAGGAGATTTTGGTCTGAAACAATAGGGTCTTCTGAATATACAATTATGTTGTCTGCAAATAGAGACAATTTGACTTCCTCCTTTCCTAATTGAATACCATTTATTTCTTTTTCTTGCCTGGCTAGAATTTCCAATACAATATTGAATAGGAGTGGTGAGAGAGGGCATCCTTGTCTAGTGCCAGATTTCAAAGGGAATGCTTCCAGTTTTTGCCATTTCAGTATGATATTGCCTGTGGGATTGTCATAAATAACTTTTATTATTTTGAAATATGTTCTGTCAATACCTAGTTTATTGAGAGTTTTTAGCATAAAGGGCTGTTGAATTTTATTGAAGGCTTTCTCTGCATCTATTTAGATAATCATGTGATTTTTGTCTTTGGTTCTGTTTATGTGGTGGATTACGTTTATAGACTTGCATATGTTGTACCAGCCTTGCTGGTTCAAGCCTGGGTTGAAGCCTACTTGATCATGATGGATAAGTTTTCTGATGTGTTCTTGCAATTGGTTTACCGCATTTTATTGAAGATTTTTGCATCTATGTTCATCATGGATATTGGCCTGAGGTTTTATTTTTTTGTTGAGTCTCTGCCAGGTTTTGGTATCAGGATAATGTTGGTTTCTTAAAATGGTTGTGGAAGGATTCCCTGTTTGGGGATTGTTTGGAATAGTTTCAGAAGGATTGGTAACAGCTCCTCTTCGTAAGTCTGGTAGAATTTGGCTGTGAACCCATCTGGACCTGGGCTTTTTTTGGGTGGTATGCTATTAATTACTGCCTCAACTTCAGCCCTTGTTATTTGTCGATTTAAGGTTTCGACTTCTTCCTGGTTTAGGCTTGGGAGGGTGCAAGTGTCCAGGAATTTATCCATTACTGGTTTATGTGCATAGAGTTGTTTGTAGTAATCTCTGATGGTGGTTTGTATTTCTGTGGAATCAGTGGTGATATCCCCTTTATTGTTTTTATTGCATCTATTTGATTCTTCTCTCTTTTCTTTTTATTAATCTGTCTCATGGTCTGCCTATTTTGTTGATCGTTTCAAAAAACTAACTCCTAGATTTATTGATTTTTTGAAGGTTTTTTTTTGTGTGTCTATCTCCTTCAGTTCGGCTCTGATCCTAGTTAATTCTTGTCTTCTGCTAGCTTTTGAGTCTTTTGATCTTGCTCCTCTAGCTCTTTCAATTTGGAATGATAGGGTGTCGATCTTAGATCTTTCTTCAACTTCTCATATGGGCATTTATTGCTATAAATTTCCCTCTACATACTGCTCTAAATGTGTCCAAGAGATTTTGGTACATTGTGTCTTCTTCTCATTGGTTTCGAAGAACATCTTTATTTTTGTCTTCATTTCATTGTTTATCCGGTCAACATTCAATAGCCAGTTCAGTTTCCATGAAGTTGTGCGATTCTGAGTTAGTTTCTTAATTCTGAGTTCTAACTTGATTGCACTGTGGTCTGAGAGACTGTTATGTTTTTCGTTCTTTTGCATTTGCTGAGGAGTGATTCACTTTCAATTATATGGTCAATTTTAGAGTAGAAGCGATGTGTTGCTGAGAAGAATGTACATTCTGTTGATTTGGTGTGGAGAGTTCTGTAAATGTCTATTAGGTTTGCTGGTCCAGATCTGAGTTCAAGTTCTGGATATCCTTGTTAATTTTCTGTCTCTTTGATCTGTCTAATATTGACAGTGGAGTGCTACAGTCTTCCACTATTATTGTGTGGGAGTCTAAGTCTCTTTGTAGGTCATTAAGAACTTGCTTTATGTATCTGGGTACTCTTTTTTGGGTGCATATGTATTTAGGATAGTTAGTTTTTCTTGTTGCATTGAACGTTTTACCATTATGTAATGACCTTCTTTGTCTCCTTTGATGTTTGTTGGGTTAAAGTCTATTTTATCAAAGACTAGGATTGCAACTCCTGTGTGTGTGTGTGTGTGTGTGTGTGTGTGTGTGTTTGTGTGTTTGCTCTCCATTTCCTTGGTATATCTTCCTCCATCCCTTTATTTTGAATCTATGTATGTCCTTGCATGTGAGATAGGTTTCCTGAATAGAGCATAATGTTGGGTCTTGACTTTTTATCCAATTTGCCAGTCTGTGTCTTTTGATTGACACATTCACATTTAAGGTTAATATTGTTTAGCCCATTCACATTTAAGGTTAATATTGTTATGTGTGAATTTGCTCCTGCCATTTTGATGCTAACTGTTTTTTTTTTTTTTGCCTGTTAGTTGATGCTGTTTCTTCATTGTGTCGATGTTCTTACCATTTGGTATATTTTTGAAGTACTAGTACTGGTTGTTTCTTTCTATGTTCAGTGCTTCTTTCAGAAGCTCTTGCAAGGCAGACCTGGTGGTGATGAAATCTCTCAGCAATTGCTTGTTCATAAAGAATTTTATTTCTCCTTTGCTTAAGATGCTTAGTTTGGATGGATGTGAAATTCTGGGTTGAAAAGTCGTTTCTTTAAGGATGTTGAATATTGGCCCCCCTCTCTTCTGGATTGTAGGGTTTCTGTGGAGAGATCCACTGTGATTCTGATGGGCTTCTCTTTGTGGGTAACCCAACCTTTTTCTCTGGCTGCCCTTAGCATTATTTCCTTCATTTCAACCCTGGTGAATCTGATGATTATGTTCCTTGGGGTTGCTTTTCTTGAGGAATATGTTTGTGGTGTTCTCTGTATATCCTGGACTTGAATGATGGCCTGGCTTGCTGTGTTGGGGAAGTTCTCCTGGATAATATCCTGAAGAGTGTTTTCCAGCTTGTAATCATTGTCTCTGTCGCATTCAGGTACACCTATCAAACGTAGATTAGGTTTTTTCACATAATCCCATATTTGTTGGAGGCTTTGTTAGTTTCTTTTTCCTCTTTCTCTCTAATTTGGCCTTCTTATTTTATTTCATTGAGTTGATCTTCAATCTCTGATGTCCTTTCTTCTGCTTTGTCGATTCAGCTATTGAAACTTGTGCATGCTTCACGAAGTTCTCGTGCTGTGTTTTTCAGCTCCATCAAGTCATTTACGTTCTCTAAGCTGGTTACTCTAGTTAGCATTTCATCTAACCTTTTTTCTAGGCTCTTAGTTTCTTTGCATTGGATTAGCACATGTTCTTTTAGCTCAGAGAAGTTTGTTATTACCCACTTTCTGAAGCTTTTTTCTGTCCATTCATCAGACTCATTCTCTATCCAGCTTTGTTCCCTTGCTAGTGAGGAGTTGTGATCCCTTGGAGAAGGCGAGGTGTTCTGGTTTTTGGTGTTTACATCTTCTTCATGCCAATTGCTTTCCATCTTTGTGGATTTATCCAACTGTGATCTTTGTAGTTGGTGACCTTTGGATGGGGTTTCTGAGTGAACTTCCTTTTTGTCGATGTTGAAGTTATTTCTTTCTGTTTTTTAGTTTTTCTTTGAACCATAGGCCCCTCTGCTGTAGGACTGCTGGAGATTCACTCCAGACCCTTCTTGCCCGGGGATCACTTGTGGCAGCTGCAGAATGGTAAGTGATGCTGCCGGTTTCTTCTTCTGGTATCTTCATCCCAGAAGGGTACCCACCAGATATCAGCCTGAGCTCTCCTCGATATGTGATAAATATTCTTCCCATCTATTTGATACAATTCCTAAAGACAAAAATTACTTTGGGCCTCTTTCATAGCTTCTAGACCAGAGATTCTTCAAGTATAGACCCATGACAAATCCCTCAGGTCAATCTGATTAAGTTACGGTTTAAGAATCACTGCTCTAGACTATTGTGTCTCAAATTTTAATGTGCTTAAAAGTCACTCAGGAATCATGTTAAAATAAAGATTACACCTGGTGCAGTGTCTCATGCCTATAATCCTAGCACTTTGGGAGGCTGAGGTGGGTGGATCACCTGAAGTTGAGAGTTCGAGGCCAGCCTACCCAACATGGAGAAACCCTATCTCTACTAAAAATACAAAAATTAGCCAGGAGTGGTGGCACATGCCTGTAATCCCAGCTACTTGGGAGGCTGAGGCAGGACAATCACTTGAATCTGGGAGATATAGATTGCAATAAGCCAAGATTGTGCTATTGTACTCTAGGCTGGGTGAGAGAGCGAGAACAAGACTCCATCTCAAAAAAAAAAAAAAAAAAAAAGAAGAAGACCACAATTTAGTTGGTCTGAGATCTTCAATTCTTTTTTTTTTTTTTTTTAATTTTTTATTGGATTTTAGGTTTTGGGGTACATGAGCAGAGCATGCAAGACAGTTGCGTAGGAACACACATGGCAGTGTGCTTTTCTTTCCTCCTCCCCTTCACCCACATTTGGCATTTCTCCCCAGGCTATCCCTCCCCACCTCCCCCTCCCACTGGCCCTCCCCTTTTCCCCCCAATAGACCCCAGTGTTTAGTACTCCCCTTTCTGTGTCCATGTGTTCTCATTTTTCATCACCCGCCTATGAGTGAGAATATGCGGTGTTTCATTTTCTGTTCTTGTGTCAGTTTGCTGAGGATGACGTTCTCCAGATTCATCCATGTCCCTACAAACGACACAAACTCATCATTTCTGATTGCTGCATAATATTCCATGGTGTATATGTGCCACATTTTTCCAATCCAGTCTATTATCAATGGGCATTTTGGTTGATTCCAGGTCTTTGCTATTGTAAACAGTGCTGCAATGAACATTCGTGTACATGTGTCCTTATAGTAGAACGATTTATAGTCTTTTGGATATATACCCAGTAATGGGATTGCTGGGTCAAATGGAATTTCTATTTCTAAGGCCTTGAGGAATCACCACACTGACTTCCACAATGGTTGAACTAATTTACACTCCCACCAACAGTGTAAAAGTGTTCCTTTTTCTCTGCATCCTCTCCAGCATCTGTTGTCTCCAGATTTTTTAATGATTGCCATTCTAACTGGCGTGAGATGGTATCTCAATGTGGTTTTGATTTGCATCTCTCTGATGACCAGTGACGATGAGCATTTTTTCATATGATTGTTGGCTTCATATATGTCTTCTTTCGTAAAGTGTCTGTTCATATCCTTTGCCCACTTTTGAATGGGCTTGTTTTTTTTCTGTAAATCCGTTTGAGTTCTTTGTAAATTCTGGATATCAGCCCTTTGTCAGATGGGTAAACTGCAAAAATTTTTTCCCATTCTGGTGGTTGCCGATCCACTCTAGTGACTGTTTCTTTTGCTGTGCAGAAGCTGTGAAGTTTCATTAGGTCCCATTTGTCTATTTTGGCTTTTGTTGCCAATACTTTTGATGTTTTGTTCATGAAGTCCTTGCCTACTCCTATGTCCTGGATAGTTTTGCCTAGATTTCCTTCTAGGGTTTTTATGGGGCCAGGTCTTATGTTTAAGTCTTTAATCCATCTGGAGTTAATTTTAGTGTAAGGTGTCAGGAAGGGGTCCAGTTTCTGCTTTCTGCACATGGCTAGCCAGTTTTCCCAACACCATTTGTTAAACAGGGAATCCTTTCCCCCTTGCTTGTTTTTGTCAGGTTTATCAAAGATTGTATAGTTGTAGATATGTTGTGTTGCCTCCAGTGCCTCTGTTTTGTTCCATTGGTCTATATCTCTGTTTTGGTACCAGTACCATGCTGTTTTGATTACTGTAGCCTTGTAGTATAGTTTGAAATCTGGTAGTGTGATGCCCCCCGCTGTGTTCTTTTTGCTTAGAATTGACTTGGCTATGCGGGCTCTCTTTTGGTTCCATATGAAGTTCATGGTGGTTTTTTCCAGTTCTGTGAAGAAAGTCAATGGTAGCTTGATGGGGATAGCATTGATTCTGTAAATTACTTTGGGCAGTATAGCCATTTTCACGATATTAATTCTTCCTAACCATGAACATGGAATGTTTCTCCATCTGTTTGTGTCCTCTCTGATTTCGTTGAGCAGTGGTTTGTAGTTCTCCTTGAAGAGGTCCCTTACGTTCCTTGTGAGTTGTATTCCAAGGTATTTTATTCTTTTTGTAGCAATTGCGAATGGCAGTTCGTTCTTGATTTGGCTTTCTTTAAGTCTGTTATTGGTGTAGACGAATGCTTGCGATTTTTGCACATTGATTTTATATCCTGAGACTTTGCTGAAGTTGCTTATCAGTTTCAGGAGTTTTTGGACTGAGGTGATGGGGTCTTCTAGGTATACTATCATGTCGTCTGCAATTAGAGACAATTTGGCTTCCACCTTTCCTATTTGAATACCCTTTATTTCTTTTTTGATTTGCTGTTGCATTCGGCTTGCCAATATTTTATTGAAGATTTTTGCATCTATGTTCATCATGGATATTGGCCTGAAGTTTTCTTTTCTTGTTGGGTCTCTGCCGGGTTTTGGTATCAGAATGATGTTGGTCTCGTAAAATGATTTGGGAAGTATTCCCTCTTTTTGGATTGTTTGAAATAGTTTTAGAAGGAATGGTACCAGCTCCTCTTTGTGTGTCCGGTAGAATTCGGCTGTGAACCTGTCTGGACCTGGGCTTTTTTTGTGTGGTAGGCTCTTAATTGCTGCCTCGACTTCTGACCTTGTTATTGGTCTATTCATAGTTTCAGCTTCCTCCTGGTTTAGGCTTGGGAGGACACAGGAGTCCAGGAATTTATCCATTTCTTCCAGGTTTACTAGTTTATGTGCATAGAGTTGTTTGTAATATTCTCTGATGATGGTTTGAATTTCTGTGGAATCTGTGGTGATTTCCCCTTTATCATTTTTTATTGCATCTATTTGGTTGTTCTCTCTTTTCTTTTTAATCAATCTGGCTAGTGGTCTGTTTATTTTGTTGATCTTTTCAAAAAACCAGCTCTTGGATTTATTGATTTTTTGAAGGGTTTTTCATGTCTCAATCTCCTTCAGTTCAGCTCTGATCTTAGTTATTTCTTGTCTTCTGCTAGGTTTTGAGTTTTTTTGATCTTCCTCCTCTAGCTCTTTCAATTTTGATGATAGGGTGTCAATTTTGGATCTCTCCGTTCTCCTCATATGGGCACTTATTGCTATATACTTTCCTCTAGAGACCGCTTTAAATGTGTCCCAGAAGTTCTGGCATGTTGTGTCTTTGTTCTCATTGGTTTCGAAGAACTTCTTTATTTCTGACTTCATTTCATTGTTTACCCAGTCAACATTCAAGAGCCAGTTGTTCAGTTTCCATGAAGCTGTGCGGTTCTGGGTTGGTTTCTGTATTCTGAGTTCTAACTTGATTGCACTATGGTCTGAGAGGCTGTTTGTTATGATTTCAGTTGTTTTGCATTTGTTGAACTGTGCTTTACTTCCAATTATGTGGTCAATTTTAGAGTAGGTGTGATGTGGTGCTGAGAAGAATGTATATTCTGTGGATTTGGGGTGGAGAGTTCTGTAAATGTCTATTAGGTTTGCTTGCTCCAGGTCTGAGTTCAAGCCCTGAATATCCTTGTTGATTTTCTGTCTGGTTGATCTGTCTAATATTGACAGTGGAGTGTTGAAGTCTCCCACTATTATTGTGTGGGAGTCTAAGTTTCCTTGTAAGTCATTAAGAACTTGCCTTATGTATCTGGGTGCTCCTGCATTGGGTCCATATATGTTTAGGATCATTAGCTCTTCTTGTTTTATCGATCCTTTTACCATTATGTAATGGCCTTCTTTGTCTCTTGATCTTTGTTGCTTTAAAGTCTATTTTATCAGAGATGAGAATTGCAACTCCTGCTTTTTTTTTGCTCTCCATTTGCTTGGTAAATCTTCCTCCATCCCTTTATTTTGAGCCTTTGTGTATCCTTGCATGTGAGATGGGTTTCTTGGATACAGCACACTGATGGGTTTTGGATTTTTATCCAATTTGCCAGTCTGTGTCTTTTGATTGGTGCATTTAGTCCATTTACATTTAGGGTTAATATTGTTATGTGCGAATTTGATACTGCCATTTTGATGCTAAGTGGCTGTTTTGCCTGTTAGTTGTTGTAGATTCTTCATTATGTTGATGCTCTTTAGCATTTAGTGTGATTTTGGAATGGCTGGTACTGGTTGTTCCTTTCTATGTGTAGTGCCTCTTTTAGGAGCTCTTGTAAAGCAGGCCTGGTGGTGACAAAATCTCTGAGTACTTGCTTGTTCGCAAAGGATTTTATTTTTCCTTCACTTCTGAAGCTCAGTTTGGCTGGATATGAAATTCTGGGTTGAAAGTTCTTTTCTTTAAGAATGTTGAATATTGGCCCCCGCTCTCTTCTGGCTTGTAGTGTTTCTGCCGAGAGATCTGCTGTGAGTCTGATGGGCTTCCCTTTGTGGGTAACTCGACCTTTCTTTCTGGCTGCCCTTAGTATTTTCTCCTTTATTTCAACCTTGTTGAATCTGACGATTATGTGCCTTGGGGTTGCTCTTCTTGCAGAATATCTTTGTGGTGTTCTCTGTATTTCCTGCATTTGAGTGTTGGCCTGTCTTGCTAGGTGGGGGAAGTTTTCCTGGATGATGTCCTGAAGAGTATTTTGCAGCTTGGATTCATTCTCTTTGTCCTCTTCTGGTACACCTATCAAACGTAGGTTAGGTCTTTTCACATAGTCCCACATTTCTTGGAGACTTTGTTCATTCCTTTTTGCGCTTTTTTCTCTAATCTTGGTTTCTCATTTAGTTTCATTGAGTTGGTCTTCGACTTCAGATATTCTTTCTTCTGCTTGGTCAATTCGGCTATTGAAACTTGTGCATGCTTTGCGAAGTTCTCATATTGTGTTTTTCAGCTCCTTTAATTCATTCATATTCCTCTCTAAGTTATCCATTCTTGTTATCATTTCCTCATATCTTTTTTTAAGTTCCTTAGTTTCTTTGCATTGATTTAATACATGTTCTTTTAGCTCACAAAAGTTTCTCATTATCCACCTTCTGAAGTCTAATTCTGTCATTTCGTCACAGTCATTCTCCGTCCAGCTTTGTTTTCTTGCTGGTGAGGAGTTTTGGTCCTTTCTAGGAGGTGAGGTGTTCTGGTTTCGGGTGTTTTCCTCCTTTTTTCGCTGGTTTCTTCCCATCTTTGTGGATTTATCCGCTTGTCGTCTGCGTAGTTGCTGACTTTTCGATTGGGTCTCTGAGTGGACACCCAGATTGTTGATGATGAAGTATTTCTGTTACTTGGTTTTCCTTCTACCAGCCTAGCCCCTTCGCTGTATGACTGCTGAGGTCCACTCCAGGCCATGCTTGTCTGGGGTGCACCTCTAGCAGCTGTGGAACAGTGAGGGATGCTACCCGTTTCTTTTTCTGCTATCTTTGTCCCAGGATGATGCCTGTCAAATGTCAGTCTTTTGGATATAGAGGGGTCAGGGAGCTGCTTGAGGAGACAGTCTGTACTTTTTAGGAGCTCAGTTGCTGAGCTGTGAGCTCTGTTGTTCATTCAGGGCTGTTAGGCTGCTATGTTTGATTCTGCTGCAACAGAGCTCATTAAAAAAACCCTTTTTTTCCTCAAATGCTCTGTGTTGGGGGTTTGGGCTTTATTTTTCGATGTCTGTTGAGGTGTCCTGCCCAGCTAGGAGGCAGACTAGCCACTGTTTGCCTGCCTAGGCTCCGCCCTGCTGTTGTGTGATTCGCCCTGTTCCTGCAGGCTCTGCTGTGGTCTCCGCCACGCCCTGCGGCGGAGTCTCTTCGTTGTAGCGTGTTGCCTCAGCAACTGCAGGCTGCGTCAGCAGTGGGCGTGTATCTCAGTAGGGACGGGTGGCCTCGGCAACGGGAGGCTGCGTCAGCAGTGGGCGTGTATCTCAGTAGGGACGGGTTGCCTCGGCAATGGCTGGTTGCGTCAGCAGTGGGCGTGTATCTCAGTTGGGGCGGGTTGCCTCCGTAGTGGTGGACACCCCTCCCCCACAGAGCGTCTCGGACCGTCTGCTCGGGATAGTTTGAAATCGCGGTTTTGTTCGTCCCACTGGGTACCCCCAACGCTCTGTCCCTGCAATCCCCTGGGCTGGCCTACTGTCCAAGTCTCGTTCAGTCTCAAGTCCAGCCCTCTCAAGTCTCAGGTTGCCGGTTCAACAGGGCACCCGGACAAGCGCGCCCTGTGGGGATTGCTGGGTAGGGCCGGCCGCCGCCGCCCCGGCTGCCGGCTTCACCAGGCAGACTTACTGCCTGGCGTCCCATGTCTCCCTTACACTTGGGAGTT
This sequence comes from Callithrix jacchus, assembly GCF_049354715.1. Taxonomy (NCBI): domain Eukaryota; kingdom Metazoa; phylum Chordata; class Mammalia; order Primates; family Cebidae; genus Callithrix; species Callithrix jacchus. The sequence goes on along the minus strand of NC_133510.1, from coordinate 73,798,286 downwards.
TCCCTGCTCTGTGGGCAACAAAGATCAGTCTGGAAATGCAACTCCAACTCACCTCTTAGCGGATTCAACAGGAGCTCCAATCCTGGGTTGTTCTCACAGCGCCATCTTGAGTCCTCTCCGAGATCTTCAATTCTTAATAAGTGTGCTGATAATGCGATATTTTGGGGGATAACTGAAGATAAAAGAAGGAAATCTTATAGTCCCAAGCAGTGTTAGGTCAGTGGGGAGATGTTCAATAAATATTTAGTGATTTCAGTCAAGTGTATCTTTATGTGAATCACTTTATAGAATTTTATACAAGTGTGTCCACAGTTGAGAGAACAGGACTATAAGAAAGACAAGGAGAGCAATGGAAGATAAAATTTATCTATGTAACAACTTTAAATAAAGCTTATTCAAACCCCCAGTTTAACACATTCTTAAAATCTTAATTTAAAAAAAATTTCTCATGTGTATTTTTCTAAGTATCTTTGTTAGCGTAAACTGATAAGCTGATCTTATCTTTGAAGATATATCTATAGAATTCATTACAATGCCAGTTGCTTACTTGACATAGTGTTAAATAGGGTTCTCTTAAGCAAACTCTTAGGTATAGAAAACGTTAACAGTCTCTATAATTTTAAAAGCATAGCACTAAAAATTAAAAAATTTGTATAGTCTATGTTTCTGAAAAATGTTGCCATAAACTAAAAAATGTTGCTGTAAATATTTCCCTCAACAGAATGTAGTAATTAACTGGCAATAAGATAAAAAATATGTACATCCTGAAAGAACCAACTGGTGCAGAGAAGTACATAATTAATCAAAAACCTATTCAGGGATGCATGCATAAAGTCATGAATATCAGTGTACTGTCCCTGACAAGTTCTGCATTAAACTGTGGCAATAGTTTCTCTGCTGTTTCAATACTGTACTTTCATAACACAAGACACTGTCATATGTAGTACATGGTGAACCAACAAAGCAATCAGAAGCAATTAAATGAATGGTTTGTACAAAGTTCCTTTTCATAAACTCCATGCACAAGTTCAAACTCCAAAACAAGTTCAAATAAACCTCAAATAAAAGTTAAATTTAATAGTGAATGACTTTTATATTTCATGAGACTCTTAAGTACAGACAAGTAACACCTACAACATATACCCTACATTTGTCTCAAAGTTGGAATAAGTAGTTACTTAAATGAGGCAGTTTTGCCAATATACATAACTGTTATAACATGCTTTGAATTTAGGGAAAAAACAATGCTTTCCTTACAATTTTTGTTTTAACATAAAGAGGAACGAAGGACCAAAGTAACATTACTTCCCTTCAGTGACTCAGATTTATGGAAGCTTCTCCAATAAATTCTCCTCTCACTGTGGTGGAATTTGCTCAGAGGACATGGATGAACATTCAGTTCTGGAACCAGCTGTATGATTCAGAGAAAAAAAAGTAAGTGGACCAATTCCAACCTCAGATCTGACAAGAACTGAATACTTCCCAGGATTTTAAAGCATCTAAAACATCTTTTTAATATTGTTTCTTCTTTTGGTCACATCTTTTCACTTATTTATATCCAAGATGGGAAGGGGAAATAAAAGGCTGAAGGGATATAAGAAAGTTATATGCTGCTGAAGTTTATGTAAGAAGAACCAATGCTTTTTCCTACTTGACTTCCATTCCAATGTCGCATAGTTAATGGCTTATCTTCTAAGGGTGCCAGCATTCCCGTGAACCAAAATAAGCAAACATCTAAGTACTTTGAATTCTCTTCCTCAAAATTATGCTTTATTATCCTGGGATCTCTTGACAGAATAAAAGAACACTGCTAAATTCTAAAAAAGTTTTTCATATGTATCTGGATATGAAGTAATATGAAGAAATGGATACACTGGATTTACCTTTTGCCCTTTCAATTTCACTCTGTTTAATTCTACATGATTCTGAATTTTCACATGTAAAAAGAGGAGGGGCAATCACAAGAAATGCTCCTTCTATTCTCCCAAAATCCTTCAATCTATAACCTCATTCAGAAGCGTAGTCAAGGAAATTCTGCTACAAGACATTGCCTACAATGACATTGTCACTTTGTTGGAAATTACTTTGAATGAAGGCATTGAAGTCCCCTGGAAAAACACAAGTTTTACTGCTGTTGTATGTGAGAGATCCCTGATGACTTGTGACCTGAGAATTTTTCACTGTGGCTTTTACAAGTTCTTGTAGCCTTACCCTTACTTCACACTGTCTCTCCTTATTCCCTCTTGCATATGACTGTAACCCTTGATTCTTTCTATTCACCCCTTTCAGTAAAATCCAGATTGCTAAAACAATGGCTTTTACTCCAGAAGAACAATCCCCCTATTTCTGTTTCTGAAACTACCTGGACTTCAGCCAATCCCCCTTCTGCTAAGTCTAGCTGAACTTCAGCCAACTTCACCCTGTTAAAGCCATGCAAAACTTTCCATCATCCTTCTGCAAGTTGGAATGCTCCTTTGAAGGCTTTTCGAGCCTTTGGTTGATTTTCTTCCATAGTTGTGGTGTTTAGACTCTATTGTTTAGCTTGGGTCACTTAAAAGAGGAGTGAGTCTTCCGTGGACCAGACCAGTCCCTGGCTCTCTTGGCCTTGAAGTATCTCCCAAGCCTTTATTTATTTTTTTTCTTTATTGTGCTTGCTATATACCTTTTGGTTTGATTTCTTCTACTCATTGAAGTTTGCATGGTAAAGTTAGGGTCATAGCATTAAGGAGAGTTTGTTTTTTAGGTCATTTAAATATAGGTTTAATGTTACAGAGCCAGTAGCACCAGCCATTGAAAACTCTGGCAGGGTTTTCTTAGGAATAGCTTAGAACTTTAGTGGCCACTTTGAGTAACTTGAGATACGAATAAAATAATCCATTTGTATGGGATCTTAGAATCAAAAGATTTAAAGATTTCAAATATTCAATGGTCAGTGTTTTCAAGTGGTATGAAAAGGTCTCTTAAATTAAAAAAAAAAAAAAACTCTAAAGACAGCAAAATTCTAAAGTTACTTTTCCTAAGAGCTCCTAAGAAAAAAACTAATAGAAACAGGGATAATGTAAAATCTAAACTTAAACTCGTATTTTTCCTCTTCTAACCCATCTTTGCATTGAGTTTCTTTCTGGTATCCTGTATTTCAACTTTCCCCTTACCCTGTACCTTCTCTCAACCTCCCTTCTTATCTTCTACTTCCTCTTCTTAAATATAGCCCTCCTACTGGAGAATATCCTTTGTAATATGGTTTAATGGAAATGGAAATGGTCAAAATGTAGATAAGGACTTTCCAGTCCCTCCTAAGGAAAGACAGAATTTAAACATTGTCTTGGGAATTCCTAGTGTAAGATTCACTGAAAAAGATCCAGTTATGTAGGAAGGGCAAAAATACATTCCTTCCTGATTTCAGAGACAGCTTAATTACCACCTGTCAGAATACTATGTCCTCTGTAGGAGTGAAGATGTGACAACTGCCCTAACCACCTTCTTTTTTGATGATCTTAAACCTGAGATAACAGATTTAGTTAGAAAACAGAAGATAGAATGGCAGACTGTCACGTCTCTGAATTATAAGAGCTTGATGAGCACTTTGAAAACACTTTGACTCAGAAAAAAATGTACAGACCATATTAATAGCTCTCCAAATTAAACTATTAGATAAACTCAAGAAAAGGAACATCTCTATAGCTAGTCTAGACAAAGACACTGTGGATATTTTAAGAAAAAGGACACTGGGAAAACACTTGCTCTACTTTAACTGAAAGGCAGAATTTTAAAAGATGAACATATTTTGTATGATAGATTGACCCTTTTAAAGTGGATCCTCTGGTTTGTCCACAATTGCCCTTAAAATGAAAAGGAAAAAAATTCAAGCAATTGCAAAAAAACCTAGCAAGTTCCTTTTCCAGTTGCTACTGGGACTGCACAGTCTACCATAAACCTGCCAACTTTCCATCATTATTTCCCTGGAGCAACCAAAACTTTTCTGTGGTGGGAATCTCAAGTATTCCTCTCACTAGTCAACATATTTTTCTGTGTAGCCATTTCACTATATAGGATCTGTTGTAGTAAAACCTACTTTGCAAATGGGTGCCACTCCTAAAAGTGGGATATAGAGCGTTTTTCTGAAACTTCATGGAAGAGAATTATTTAATGTTGGCATAGATTGATTTCCCGGTATCTGAGCTTTTATCTAAGCCAGACTCACTAGAGCCTCTGTGACTTAAAAAAAATGTTCTTCAAAAGTGCTTATGCTTAGGATCCTCAATTACATGAAGAAGCTTCTGCGGTTCTAACTTAACAGTACAATGAGTATCGGACATCTGACACTTATAATAACTTCTCACTTTACTGATGGCAGAAGCCTAGTGGCAACAACAACAGAGTTAAATGAAGCTTCTGCTGACCTAGTCCTAAGATCTCAGCCTTAACTTTATGGTCTCTCATAACATTCAGACCTTGCTTCTAGATTAATCTGCAAAATTTTTCTCTTTATCCAAACATACTTCTATTCACCTCTCTATCCCCCAAAACCCACAAACTTTCTCCTTCTCCCATAGGAGAGAAAATCTTATTACTGTCATGTACTTATGAAACAGTTTTTCTTGCCTCTCTCTGATCTCTTTAAAATTCTTGTAGACAACCCAGATTTAGAACTGTTTATGAATGACGCCTATTGGTGAACTGAACAAGGAGGCTATCAAGCACATGTGATTAAAACCCATTCAGACCGACTTCGATATTATCCTTCCAAAGAGGCCAAATCTCTGCAAGTTGCTATAATTATAGCACTTTGTACAGCCTGCCTGTTAGGTAGATATAAAAGAGCAAATATCTATACAGATGGTAAATATGCTTTTGGGGTGGTTCATGAATCTTGGTATGCTTTGGGAATAATGAGGTTTCTTAACTGCATCTGGTCTTCCAATTAAACATGGCAGTCAAATAAAAATCCTATTAGAAGTCTTGTTTCTTCCAAAGGAATTGGCTATATTAAGGTTGAGTCCATAGTAAAAAGCATACTAAAGGAACAAAGGCTAATGCTTGAACAGATTACTAAGCGGTACTAAATGAGCTGCTTTAACACGTCCAGGCTGTCCAAGATTCAAAGCCAAAACTAACTCCTGACTATTGGCATCTGGTCTTGAATTAACTCCAGTATTTGATTCTAAAGATGTGTACTGGAAAAGATAAAATTGTTTTCTCATCCCAGATAGCTGTGGTGGCACCAAGATGGTTGTTTGGTTTGCTCAGGATGCTGAAATGAGCCTCTCAAAAAATGTTACATGCACCCATCGTAAAAAGGAAAATTTAAAAATTATAATAAATAAGTGTTGATGAAGATACTTCAATAGGATTGTAGAGCACATCTTTGGTGCATTTCCTATCTGTCAAGTGTACCATTTTGGGGAAATTATAAAGCTGGGACATGGACACAAGCCGAAACCTTAGACCCCTCTTTGAATTTGTATCTGCAAGTGGATTTCATTTAGTTATTTACCTTATGTAGCTATAAATGTGCCCTTAGTATTATGTCTCTGTTTTCTGCTTGGCTAGAAGCCTCTCATTGTCATAAAGAAACTCCTTTGATAGTAGCAAATATAGTCTTAGACTTTTATGTTTACCACTTGGCAATATCCACCAATTTGCTTAGTGATACAGGTTCCAGCTGAAACTTGTAAAACTTTCTGAGGAACTTTAGCTGTCATAGCAGAAGGCTTTGCCCTTAGCTCTCTTGGCCATTAGGGTTACTCTTGCAGGAGCTCATAGACTATCACCATATGAACCAGTCACTGAATGCCCAATGCATCTAATGATCTCATCTCTTGTTCTTGACTGAGATTTTACGGTACAATATGACAAACTATTATAGGGGGTTAATTCAGTTTGCAGAAGTTTATAATTAATAGATCCAGGCAGCTTTTCCCAATGGTAAGCCACAGGAATTCCTACATGAGTTTCAGCTTTAAGTCTTGGTTTGGAGAAAATAACAGCAATATAAGACTGTCCTCAAACTTCATTGGAAAGAATGATGTCTACTGTTGTTAATACACAAACATTGCAGTAAAACTCCAGGGAATCTACTCCTGAATCTCTGTCTCCCAGTTAAAAAGACATATCAATTTCCTGGACTTACATGTCATGGGAGATCTAAAACTGAGACTCCTATAGCATCCTCCAGAAGATAACATCATGAAGGTGTTAACTTTCTCAAAATCTTCAGACTAATCAGCAGGCTACTAGATGTGGATAGCCTTTATACAAGACTTCCAGTTCAAGACATCTGAACCTTAAGAGTGAGTCACAGGCCACCATATCATTCTTTGTCTTTCATCCTATTTTTGTAGCCCAAATTGATATTCTTTACATTTCTTTTCATAGTTTTGTTACTCTGGGAAAATCAGGAAGATGGACAAGTATTAGATGAACCCATATTCCTTGTAGACTCAGGGAGAAAATGGGACTTGTTTCCTGGCATAATCCCAGGTCAGGCAGAGTCTTATCCCAGAGGCACTGTCCAGGGTATTCTGATTATTTTCCTGTTGTATTAGTCCATTTTAATGCTGCTGACAAAGACATATATGAGACTGGGAAGAAGGTGAGGTTTAATGGACTTACAGTTCCACATGTCTGGAGAGACCTCACAATCATGGCAGAAGGCAAGGAAGAGAAAGTCATGTCTTATGTGGATGGTGGCAGGCAAAGAGAGAGCTTGTTCAGGGAAACTCCACCTTATAAAATCATCAGATCTCGTGAGACTTATTTAATATGGTGGGAATAGCACGGGGAAGACCTAACTGACCCCATGATTCAACTACCACCCACCAGGTCCTCCCACAACAAGTGGGACTTATGGGAATACAATTCAAGATGAGATTTGGGTGGGGACACACAGCCAAACCATATCACCTTCAGTACTTACCTTGAAAGTCATTCATTGTACTCTCTGTAACATTTTAATTTTTCTGCACCCTCACTTGAAAAATAATTAAAATTTAATTACATGGCAAAATTTCATCAGAAAGACAGGAAGGAGAGGTATAATTACTTTGCAAAAGCCCTCATAGCTGTCATCACGAATGAATCTGACACTATACCACTCAAATGGTATAGACCTAGAGAACATAACAAATCAAGATTTGGTTAAATGACAAATCAAACTCCTCATTGACCTACAGGAAAGGTGGTGAAAATTTTCCACTGTGGCATTTGCATGCCGTGGTCTCCTTTGGCTGTTCCCCAATATCCCTCTTTCACATGACCCAACTCCTAATTGTTCATCTTCATTGTTGATAAAATCTAGATTTCCCAAGCAATAGCACTAATTCACAAGAACAATTCCTCTATGTCCATCTGAACTTTATGGATGGGAATGGGAGGACCAGAACCAGTGCTTGAAGAAGGAAGAAAATTCTCGGAAAATAGGAGGTGTCAAGCAGATGTGAGTGGCAAGAATTCACAACCACTGACTTTGTGGAGCTTTAGGAACATACTATGAATAAACTCAAGCACACCTTTGCATAAGGCAGTTACCATCCTGGAAAACCATATTTGGGAGAGAAGCTGTGTTTGATAGGACCAATAATATAACAAAGATACCCTAAATGGCAGTTGATTTTTGAACAAAGAAGTTCTTATCCCTTTCTCATAACAGTACTGGGTTTAGCAATCCAAATTTGGTCATGTCTTTCATCCATGAAGACATGTAGTGATGTGTTATCTTGTTGGTGCATTATTCCATGGGGCATAGCAGAAGCTGGTCATAGATATCTTTGAAACTGTAAAAAGGGGAAGAAGTTGTCAGAAGCATATGTCCAGTGTCTTAAGGCCCAGACTGAAGGGGCACATGTCACCTATATACTCAATCTGTTGGTGAGATGATCAAATAGATCAAATAGTCATATCAAGCTGGAAGAAGCTCTAAGAGATGTGGACTAGCTACACAGTCATGTGTTCAACTCTACATCTATTTTATATATATATATATATATATATATATATCACCTGATCTAGGATATATATATCATATGATATATACAGACTTTCATATATGTATCATATATTGATATATATATATCATATATTGTATTGATATATTGATACACACACACACACACACACACACACACACATATATATGGAGCTTGAGGAACATACTATGAATAAACTCAAGCACACCTTTGCATAAGGCAGTTACCATCCTGGAAAACCATATTTGGGAGAGAAGCTGTGTTTGATAGGACCAATAATATAACAAAGATACCCTAAATGGCAGTTGCTTTTTGAACAAAGAAGTTCTTATCCCTTTCTCATAACAGTACTGGGTTTAGCAATCCAAATTTGGGCATGTCTTTCATCCATGAAGATGTGTAGTGATGTGTTATCTTGTTGGTCCATTATTCCATGGGGCATAGCAGAAGCTGGTCATAGATATCTTTTAAACTGTAAAAAGGAGAAGAAGTTGTCACATATATATATGAATGCTTGTAAGTCTCCTTCTGGGTTAGATTTCTAAAGGCCTGAGCAGTTAAGGGAACAGAGGAGATTTCTTATATAAATAAAATAGCAAGAATGCCAAGCACTAATAGCTGCCTACATAATAATATCTATTTCCTCTATCCTTTCAAGGAGAATTCCAATTATTCCAGCTAAAACTACTTGCTGGACACATACTCATCTAGTCCTGGGTGGTCATGCAACACAATCTTGTGTTTAAGCCAATATATGGGAACTACTTCAGTATTTGCCATTGAGTGAGTTCTTAACAAATGAACTAAAGAGGGCTTGAGGGTGGAGAGAGAGAGCTCCCTGACTACAGCTTCCTGTCCAAGTGTGTGTGTGTGTGTGTGTGTGTGTGTGTGTGTATCTGACCTGGAAATAGAAAACAAGAGAAGGAGGGTGAATGGATAAAAGCACAAATATTGATAAACCTATAATGGACAGTTTCCATTTTACTTCCCCAGGATACTTTCTGTCCTTCACAGTACCTGGTGCCTCAGGGGAGCTGATGCACATTAACTGCATAAACAATTCTCTGTTCCTCCATCTTTCTATTGGGTTTGGCCAGTAGAAGGTACTGGCAAGAGATCTGGAGAACAAGAAGAAAGTAAGGTCTGGGTATTTCTTCAGGCCTTCTCAGCTACGCTCTTCCACAGAAGGCCACAGCTCTTCCAAGAGGTCAGTCTCCACACAGCTCACTTTATCTGTTCCTAGGCCACTTCCTCCCTTCATATTCAGGTTGGAGTGTAGGATGGTAATGGCTTCCCATCTCATCTCTTGTTGCTTTTCCAAAACTCTTTCTACATTTTCTTTATGAAATCTTCTTAAATTAGTCAATTGGAAAGTGTCACTTGATTTCTTCCAGAATCCTGGCCAGTCTGATTCTGGAGAGTAGGGCCCTGGGCCTTGCCTCCAAAATTAGAGTCCCAAGGAAACAGAAGTAGAGACCATCTCATAGAATATACCATGCACCAAAGCAGCTCAGTTATATTATGTAGTGATAGGATGAGAAGGACCAGGAGGATAGGAAACAGTGGTATAATGCAAAGGTTAGAGCATAGAATCTAAACCAGACAGAGTTAGGAATACCAGCTCTGCCTCTTACCAGCTAGGGTAGATGTTTTTACCTCGGTGCCTCACTTTTCTCATCTATTAAGTGGGATAATAGTAGTACCTGTCTCATAAGATTACAGTCAAGATTAAATTAAATAATACACCTAAAGACAACAGTTCTTGAGACTTTGTAATTAATCCATAAATATAACCACCATAATAATTATTATGAAAGACCAAGAATCAAACAGGTTTCTGGTTTCTTCAGAGGATTTCTGTGTGGACAAATAAAATCAAGGGCATTTGGCCTTGTGATGAAGAGTGTGACTCCTTAATTTAATATTCAACTGCTCACAGCTTTAAAGCTTCATCTCTCTCTTCTCCCCTTCTGCCCCACATCTGGACGAGCTGATAAGAAAGCCTTCTGCTTTCAATTTGGTACTGGCCAAACCACAATTGTCTGCCCTGTAGGAACTCTTGTTCCTGGCCCCACACCCCAGCTATCACAAAAACCAAGGCCAGTCTCATTTTCTTCCTCTTTCATTTCAGATTTGCTTGAGAGGCCTGCCCTGTTCTCCCCAGACACTTCAATTATGTGAGTAATAAACCTTTTTATACCCTTTTGATGTGTGTGTGTGTGGCATCATCAGTATTGACATTCAAACTGGATGGGTTTGGGTGGGTTATGTCATCTGCCTCTGCAGGTGACAGAATAGCCCTCCACTTGAAATGCCTTGACACTAAAATGGCCTCTCTGTCTCTATACTTCAGACCCATCCTGGGACAAAACAAAGATATCTTGGGCTAACTTGATCTTACTCTCCTCTCTATGTTAGATGGGCATCTCAAAAGTAGAAAATAAGATAAAGTTTTTAAAAGTACTGAAGATACTTGAAAAATATTACAGATGCTAGGAGCCTATGAAGTGACAGCATGCTAGCCAGGGACAGACAGATATGAAAAGGGGTAAATTAGAAAGGTGTATATTTAAAGGAAGTACCTCAGTTGATTCCAACAACTAGTCAGGTATAGAACATATTGACTAGATTAATTTTTTAACACTGGGTTATTTTAATGCCTATCATATCTTGACTCAAATATATACATTCTTTAATGGCCAAATGATGAAATTTATTAGAATTAGTTTCCCAACTTTCCATTTTTTTTTAAGCTCTCCATTACGAGCGAGAATATGTGATATTTATCTTTCTGTGGCTGACTTCCCAAGAATATTTAGGTCCCATCATTTGCTTTTTCCCTGTTGTTCACTTAGGCAGTTAGTACCAAATACACAAACTGATTGGAGCTATGTTGAAGAATTAGGTAATCAGTACAGAGAAATTTCAGGCAGCAGAATAACAATGACATAGCTAGGGGAAACCACATAGTTTTCCTATGAATTAGCTAAATAGGGAAAAAAATCAACAATTAGTCCTTTATCCAACTTATACTGAATATTCTTGGTAGAAATGATCAGCACAAAAGACAATGACACAAGTTAAAAGATCACATGCTAAAATATGTTCGAGATGAAAACCTAACTGAAGAATTATATTGATGCTCAGCTTGAAACATGCAAATATTGAAAAGGAAAAGTCAGACTTGGCAGAAGTAATCAATACTAAATAAAACTGTGAACAACTACATTGGAACATGTTAAAATTTATTATTGCCTTCAAATTGACAAAAAAATCCAATTTTTTTTACTAAGGTAATATGAGTAACTTGACTCAAAACAATTGTACAAATAATGCCCATAACAAAAGTGTAATTGCAGAGACTATAATCAGTAAAAATTTGATATGAACACTACCAAAAAAATTCCCACATTGGAAAATATTTTTATTTAAACCTTATGTAAAAAATAATTGATTCCAAAGAAAAGAATTTCAGTAAATTAAAAGTCAGAATGGAAAAAAAAATAGAAAGTCTTAGTTCCTTGGAATAAAAATACTTTATCAATAAATTAAAGTAGTATAATAGAAATTAGAACTAGAAGTACTTTTTAAATGAGTATTTATTTCACATAAGTATAATTCTGATGCAATGATTTCTACTCTTAAATCCTGGGGCCATAAGACTCTCAGGTCAGAACATCCACAGAGTCAAAATGGTTGGGTTAAAGCAAAAGGCTTAAAACTTCTGCACTCAAGTATCTATCTTGGAGTATCAAGAAAGGGTTAATCAGGAAAAATCTGGGATATGAAGTAAAAGCAGCAGATTAGGGCAGTGTATATCTGGAAGAAAGAGCATAAAAGACAAACCATCCTTCAAACTTTCTCCTACCACTCCTTGTCCAGATTCTTACTGGGAAAACTGAACCATAATTTCTAAGCCTGGAAAAACAGTCATCTTTCAAAATTCATATTTTGCCATAATAAAAAAGATAGATAATAATAAATATTGGAGAGGATGTGGAGAAATTGACACTCTCATACACTATTTGTGGGATTGTAAAATGGTGTACAATTTTTTTTACAAATGTTCCTACTGGCATTATTCATAATAGCCAAAAATGAAAACTATCCACCTGATAAATGGGTAAATAAAATGCAGAATATTATTAGGCAATAAAAAGAAATGAATTACTGATACATGCTAAAAAATGAATGAACTTCGAGAGCATTATGCTAGGTGAAAGAAATCAGCCACAAGAGGCCACAAGTCATAAACTTTCATTTATATTAAATGCCCAGAATAGGTGAATCTATAGAGACAGAAAGTAGATGAGTGATTGCTCAGAGCTAGAAGGAGGTAGAGAGAATATAGGGAGTAAAATGAGTACAAGGTTTCTCTTGGGGAAAATAAAAATGTTCTGAAATTGATCATGATGATATTTGCACTCTGTGAATATACTAAAAACAATTGAATTGCACACTTTAATTCAGTGAATTGTATGGCATGTGAATTATATGTCAATAAAGCTTGTATTAAAAATACAAATCTTCATGAAGAAAATAATGTTCTAAGGCCTTTGGAAGTCAATTTACCCCTCTGGGTGTCAGTCTCTTCTTTTGTGTAATGCTGCAATAATGGGTGATAATAATACCTCCTATGGATACAGTAAGAATAAATGAAGTGATGAATGTGAGAATGCTTGCACAGCATATACCAGGCACAAGAGAGGAAGCTGAAACTCACTGTCCAGCAAGTTCTATGCTTTTCCTTCTGTGGTAGAGAACTGTCACAGGAAAACAGAAAGCCAGGCAGGAACTACATTTTCCTTGGCTCTTTGCATGCAGTGTGCTGTGATCTAGTTGTGACCAATGGCATGCGAGAAAAAGTAATGTGTGTAATCAAGGTGGTTGAACATCTATTATATCTGTCCCACCTTCTCTTTTCCCTCACACCTGGATGCTAGTAATTGATAGCAAGGGTCGAACCATAAGATGGAAGATGTCTGGGTGATTGTCTCCGTCACATTCAGGTATACCAATCAAATATTATATTAGGTCTTTTCATGTAGTCCCATATTTCTTGGAGGCTTTGTTCATTTCTTTTCACTCTTTTTTCTCTAATCTTGCCTTCTCATTTTATTTCATTGAGTTGATCTTCAATCTCTAATATCCTTTCTTCTGCTTGATTGATTCAGCTATTTTGAAACTTTTATATGCTTTGTGAAGTTCTCCTGCTGTGTTTTTCAGCTCCATTAAGTGGTTTATGTTCTTCTCTAAGCTGGTTACTCTAGTTAGCACTTCATCTAACATTTTTTCAAGGTTTTTAAGTTTCTTTGCATTGGGTTAGAACATGCTCCTTTAGCTCAGAAAAGTTTGTTATTACCCACCTTTTGAAGCCTGCTTATGTCAATTCATCACTCTTTCTCCATCCAGTTTTGTTCCCTTGCTAGTCAGGAGTTGTGATCTCTTGGAGGAGAAGAGGCGTTCTGGTTTTTGGTGATTTCAGCCTTTTTGCACTGATTTCTTCCCATGTTCATGGATTTATCTATCTTTGGTCTTTGAAGTTGGTGACTTTCAGATGGGGTCTCTGAGTGGATGTCCTTTCTGTTTATATTGAAGCTATTTATTTCTGTTTTTTAAGTTTTCCTTGTAACAATCAGGCTCCTCTGCTGTAGGGATGCTGGAGATCCACTCCAGACCCTGCCTGCCTGAGAATCACCCATGGGGGCTTCAGAATAGCAAGGATTGCTTCCTGTTCCTTCCTCTGGTAGCTTTGTCCCAGAAAGGTATCCACCAGGTTTCAGCCAGAGCTCTCCTGTATGAGTTGTCTCTTTGGATTTACAGGGGTCAGGGAGCCACTTGAGGAGGCAGTCTGTCCCTTATCAGAGTTCAAGTGCTGTGCTGGGAGCTCCATTGCTCCCTGCAGAGCTGCTGGGCAGGGTTGTTTAAGTTTGCTGAAGTGGAGCTCAAAACTGCCCCTTTTGCAAGGTGCTTTATTCTGGGAAGGTGGGGCTTTATTTATAAGTCCCTGATGGGCTGCTGTCTTTTTTCAGAGATGGCCTGTGCAGCAAGTAGGGAGTCTAGTCACAGCCTGCCTGCAGAGGTCTTGATGAGCTGCTGCAGGCTCTGCCAAACTGCTGTGTAAGCTTCCCTGTGTTTTGTTTACAAATAGTGCCTCCTTTTTCATCTCTGATTTTATTTATTTGGATCTTCTCCCATTTTTTCTTTATTAGTCTGGCTAAAAGCCTGTCAATTTTGTTTATCTTTTCAAAAAGCCAACGTTTTATTAGTTGTTGTTTTGTATTATTTTCATTTCATTTCAAATTTATTCTTTTTTCTCTAATCTTTATTATTTATTTATTATTTCTTGTTTTCTACTAATTTTAGGTTCGGTTTACTCTTGCTTTTCTAGTTCCTTAACATAGTTTTTAGGTTATTTTTTTGAAATTTTTCTTCTTTATTGGTGTAGGCACTTACAGCTATATAGTTCCCTCCTAGTACTGCTTTTGCTGTAGCCCACAGATTTCGGTATGTTGTATTTCCATTATCATTTGTTTCAAGAAACTTTTCTTTTATTTTTTTTAGATGAGGTCTCACTCTGTCACTGAGGCTGGAGTGTAGTGGCATGATCATGGCTCACTTCATCTTTAAACTTCTGGGCTCTAGTGATCCTCCCACTGCAGCCCCGTGAGTAGCTGGGACCACAGGCACATGCCACCATGTCGAGCTAATTTTTTCTTTTGTTATTTGTATAGATAAGGTCTTGCTGTGTTGCCCAGGCTGGTCTCAAACTCCCGACTCAAGCAATTTTCCCATCTTGGCTTCCCTAAGTGCTGGGATTATAGATGTGAGCCACTACACCAGCCTTCAATTTCCTTCTTAAGTTCTTCATTGACCCATTGGTCATTCAGGAGCATATTTCCATGTGTTTGTGTAGTTACAAAATTCCTCTTGTTACTGATTTCGAGTTTTATTCCATTGTGGTCACAGAAGATGCTTGATATTATTTCAATTTTTTGAATGTTTTAAGACTTGTTTTGTGACTTAACATATGGTCTGTCCTTGAGAGCGATTCATGTACTGAGGAAAAGAATGTGTATGCTGCAGGTTTTTGATAAAATATTTCATAAATATATATTAGATTTATTTGTTCTATAATTCAGATTAAATTTGATGTTTGTTGATTTGCTGTCTGGGAGATCTGTCCAGTGCTGAAAGCAGGATGCTGAAGTTTCCAGGTATTATTGTATTTAGGTCTACCTCTCTCTTTAACTTTAATAATATTTGCCTTATGGATCGGGGTGCTCCAGTGTTGGCTGCATATGTATTTATAATCATTGTACTCTCTTGCTAAATTCACCCTTTTATTACTATATAATGACCTTTGTTTCTTCTTACAGTTTTTGTCTTGAAATCTATTTTGTCTGATATAAATGTAGGTACTCTTGCTCTTTTTTGGATTCTAGTGAGATGGAATATATTTTTCCATCCCATTTTTTTCAGTCTATCTGTGTCTTTATGGATGAAGTATGTTTCTTGTAAATAATAGATCTTTGGGCCTTGTTTTACATCCATTCAGCCACTCTGTCTTTTGATTGGAAAGTTTAGTCCAATTAAATTTACATTAAATATTATTATGGGTAAGTAGTAAGGACTTACTTTTTGTATTTTGTTGTTTGTTTTCTGGTTGTTTTGTAGTCTTTTCTTCTTCTTTTTCTTCTTTTCTGTCTTCCTTTTAGTGAACATGATTTTCTCTGGTGGTATGATTTAATTGTGTGTGTGTTCTCTGATGGTATGATTTAATTTTGTGTGTGTGTGTGTGTGTGAGAGGGAGAGAGAGAGAGAGAGAGAGAGAGAGAGAGAGAGAGAGAGAGAGAGAGAGAGAGAGAGGGAGTTGTTTGCTTTTTTATTTGAGGTGACCATAAGGCTTACAAATACCATCTTATAACCCATTGTTTTAAACTAATGACAACATTCATTGAATGTTTTTTACATTTTTAATGTAAAAAAATGTAAAAAAGTTTACATTTTAATGTACATTTTACATGTTTAATGTAAAAAGAAAACTAATAAAAACTCTACACTTTAACTTTGTCCCCTGGCTTTTTAACTTTTTGTTACTTCTCTTTCTGTCTTATTGTACTGTCTATCTCTTGAAAAGTTGCTGTAGTTGTTATTTTATTGGTTCATCCTTTAACCTTTATATTTAAGATAAGAGTAGTTTACACATTGCAATTATGGTGTTATAATATTCTGTATTTTACTGTATGATTACTATTACTAGTGAGTTTTGTAACTGCAGATGATTTCTTCTTGCTCATTAACATCATTTTCTTTTAGACCGAAGAACTCCTTTAGCATGCCTTGTATGATAGATCTGGTGTTGATGAAATCCTCCAGCTTTTGCTTGTCTGGAAAGGTCTTTATTTCTCCTTCTTGCTTGAAGAATATTTTCACTTGATATGCTATTCCAGGGTAAAGTTTTTGTTGTTGTTTTTTCCTTCAGCACTTTAAATATGTCATGCCATGCTCTCCTGGACTGTACGGTTTCCAGTGAAAAGTTTGCTTCCACTCTCCTCTACGCTGTTTGTTTCTTTTCTCTTGCTGTTTTAGGATCCTTTCTTTATCCTTGACCTTTGGGAGTTTTATTATTAAATGCCTTGAGGTAGTCTTATTTGGGTTAAAGCTGCTTGGTGTTCAATAACATTTTTGAATTTTTATATTCATATTTTTCTTTAGATTTAGGGAATTCTCTGATATTATCCCTTTGAATAAAATTTTTACTAACATCTCTTTTTCTATTTCCTTTTGAAGGCCAATAACTCTCAGATTTTCCCTACTGAAGCTATTTTCTAGATTTTATAGGTGTGCTTCATTCTCTTTTATTCTTTTTTCTTTCGTCTTTCCTGATAGAGTATGTTCAAATAGCCTGGATTCTAGCTTACTAATTCTTTCTTCTGCTTGATCAATTCTGCTATTAAGAGATTCTGATGCATGATTCAGTATATCAATTACATTTTTAACTCTAAAATTTCTGCTTGATTCTTTTTAATTAGTACAATCTCTTTGTTAAATTTATCTGATAGAATTCTGATTTCCTTCTCTGTGTTATCTTGAATTTGTCATTGTTTGGGCATTGTAAAGTTAGGTCTTTATTGTAGTTTTCATATCCTGGGCTTGTTTGTGCTCATCCTTCTTGAGAAAGCTTTCTAGATATTTGAAAGGACTTAGGCCTTAACCCCAATAATGTATGGTTTTTGGAGACACATAGGGGTGACACTTTGGTGGTCTTGGATAAAATCCATAAGAAGTCTCTGGATTACCAGGCAGAGACTCTTGTTCTTTTCCCTTACTTTCTCCCAAACAAATGGAGTCTTTCTCTCTGTGCTGAGCCACCTGGAACTGGGGGTGTGGTGATGCAAGCATGCCCTGTCCCTACCACCACTGGGACTGTGCTGGTTCAAGAACAGCACTGGTTCTCACACAAGCCCTGCTGTAACCACTACCTGGCTATCACCTGTGTTCATGCAAGGCCCAACAGGCTTACAATATGCAGGTGGCAAAGCAGCCAAGTTTGTGTCCTTCCCTTCAGGGAAGTGAGCTTCCCTAGACCCTGGGTGGGTCCAGAGATGCTGTCTGAGAGCCAGGAAATGGCTCTCAGAAACCTTAGAAATTTGCCTGATGTTTATTTTACTGCTGCCAAGCTGACCATAAGACTATAATACAAAGTCCTTACTCTTCCTTCCCCTTTATACAAGCAGAGGAGCCTTTCCCTGTGGCCAGCACCACCACAGCCCATGGGAGATTCTGCCAGGCTACCACCAATGTTCACTTAAAGCCCAAGGGCTCTTCAGTTAGCTTATGGTGAATGCTGCCAGGCCTGGGACTAACCCTTCAGGGAAGTAGGCTCCCCTGTGGCCCAGGAAAGATGCAGAAATGTTGTTTTAGAGGTAGGCCCTGACTTGAGGACCCCAAGAGCCTGTTTGTTGCTCTACCTTACAGTGGCCAAGTTGGTATATAAGGCGTAAGACAAAGTCCCTTTTATTTTCCTTCTGCTTTTTTCAAACAGAAGAGACTTTCACCATTGCCACCACAGCTGGGAATGTGCTGGGTCACACTTGAAGTCCAGGGCCCATGGCATAATATCTGAGTATTGCTGCCTGTTATTCAGGGGCCAAGGGCTCTTTAGTCAGCAGGTGATGAATTCTGCCAGGACTTGGCTCTCCCCTTCATCTTTATAAGCTATACTACTTGGGGTGGGGAGAGAGATGGTGCAAGCCCTCCTCATGACAACTGGTGCCTCCCTGGGTCACATGCCATCCTAGTCCACTGACTGTGAGTCCAGTTCAGGACTAGCAATTGCAGTCCTTGTGTCCTAGACTACCTTTCAAGTTTACCTAGGACCCCAGAGCACTTTAGACCATGGTGGCAAGGCCTATCAAAATACTCAAGTTTTGACCTCTAGGATGGACAATTCCCTTTTGGCTATGCCTGGTCCAAAGCTCCCTCCATGTGTGGGAGCTGCTGAGTCCAGCATGGCTTTGCTCTCCATTGTGACAGAGCAGCACTGAGTTCATTGTAAAGTACCCTCATCCCTTGCCTCTCCCTACCCCAAGTACACAGATTCTTTTTCTGCATCACACCACCCCTGCCATGGGATGGGAGAGGGGTGATGTAAGCAATTGAAGACTTTTTCTCTGACCCTCTTCAGTGTCTTTTTCAGTGATAAGAAAGTAAAACAGGGCACTGTGATTTCTCACTTATTTTTTGGTTCTTGTGACAGTGCTCTTCTGTGTGTAGATAGTTTTTAAAATTTGCTTCTCTTCCAGGGGGAAAAACAGTGTAGGCTTCTATTCTACCATCTTGCTCTGCCCCCTGCTCTGTCTGTATCAGCTTTTGATCTTTGCTACAATTCTATACATTAATTTTCTTTCAATGAAATTAAAATTACATTATTCTGAAAATATTTCTATTAAAAATTTTATGAATTACAGAAATTAAGTTGTGAATCTTATTTATTTCATGGAGTATACCTTATGATGTGTATGACCTTAAAATCTTACCTATTGATTTAAGGAAAAACATCTCAACATTTGATGTAATTTTCTGGGAAAAAAATGTTTTTAAAGACTTGGCATGAAATTTCAGCCTATAACACTATAAGTAAAGTTAAAGTTTACCTTATATTAAGTCAAAGAACAATTATTAATGGTCATGTTGTACCTTTAAATATAGCTTTAGAGACAAGCACATTATGAAATAAAATGCTTCAAAAGGCTCATCCTTCAGAAGACAAATTTGTAAGGTGTTTGTTGATGAGCAAGATAAACTGGTTTTTCAAATTCTGCAGTTTTAGAGAAAATAAATATTTAGATAGGTAAACTCCAAAAATTTTTTCCCATTCTGTTGGCTGCCGATTTACTCTAATGACTGTTTCTTTTGCTGTGCAGAAGCTGTGGAGTTTGATTAGGTCCCATTTGTCTATTTTGGCTTTTGTTGCCAATGCTTTTGGTGTTTCGGTCATAAAGTCCTTGCCTACTCCTATGTCCTGAATGGTTTTGCCTAGATTTTCTTCTAGGGTTTTTATGGTGCTAAGTCTTATGTTTAAGTCTTTAATCCATCTGGAATTAATTTTAGTGTAAGGTGTCAGGAAGGGGTCCAGTTTCTGCTTTCTGCACATGGCTAGCCAGTTTTCCCAACACCATTTATTAAACAGGAAATCCTTTCCCCATTGCTTGTTTTTGTCAGGTTTGTCAAAGATTGGATGGTTGTAGATATGTCGTGTTGCCTCTGAGGCCTCTATTCTGTTCCATTGGTCTATATCTCTGTTTTGGTACCAGTACCATGCTGTTTTGATTACTGTAGCCTTGTAGTATAGTTTGAAGTCTGGTAGTGTGATGCCTCCTGTTGTGTTCTTTTGCTTAGAATTGACTTGGCTATGTGGTCTCTCTTTTGGTTCCATATGAAGTTTAAGGTAGTTTTTTCCAGTTCTGTGAAGAAGGACATTGGTAGCTTGATGGGATAGCATTGAATCTGTAAGTTACTTTGGGCAGTATGGCCATTTTTACGATGTTAATTCTTCCTAACCATGAACATGGAATGCTTCTCCATCTGTTTGTGTCCTCTCTTATTCGTTGAGCAGTGGTTTGTAGTTCTCCTTGAAGAGGTCCTTTACATTCCTTGTTAGTTGTATTCCTAGGGCTGATATCCAGAATCTACAAAGAACTAAAACAGATTTACAAGAAAAAAAAAGCCCATCCAAAAGTGGGCAAAGGATATGAACAGACACTTTACAAAAGAAGACATACATGAGGCCAACAAACGTGAAAAAATGCTTATCATCACTGGTCATTAGAGAAATGCAAATCAAAACTACATTGAGGTACCATCTCACGCCAGTTAGAATGGATGGCAATCATTACAAAATCTGGAGACAACAGATGCTGGAGAGGATGTGGAGAAAAAGGAACACTTTTACACTGTTGGTGGGAGTGTAAATTAGTTCAACTGTTGTGGAAGACAGTGTGGTGATTCCTCAAGGACCTAGATATAGAAATTCCATTTGACCCAGCAATCCCATCATTGGGTATATATCCAAAGTATTATAAATCGTTCTACTATAGGGACACATGCACATGAATGTTCATTGCAGCACTGTTTACAATAGCAAAGACATGGAACCAACCAAAATGCCCATTGATGATAGACTGGACAGGGAAAATGTGGCACATATACCCCATGGAATATTATGCAGCAATCAAAAATGATGAGTTCGTGTCCTTTGTAGGGACATGGATGAACCTGGAGACCATCATTGTCAGCAAACTGATGCAAGAACAGAAAATGAAATATCGCATGTTCTCACTCATAGGTGGGTGTTGAACAATGAGAACACATGGACACAGGGAGGGGACCACTACACACTGGGGTCTATTGGGAGAATAGGGGAGGGATAGTGGGGGGTGGGGAGTTGGGGAGAGATACCATGGGGAGAAATGCCAGATAAAGGTGAAGGGGAGGAAGGCAACAAATCACACTGCCACGTTTGTGCCTATGCAACTATCTTGCATGTTCTTCACATGTACCCCAAAACCTAAAATGCAATTAAAAAAAAAGAAAATAAACATTTAAACATTATGCATTGAAATATGTATGCTCAATTAATTTGTTAGATATTTATAATTTTCAATTAGGTGAATTTTAAAAGAACAATCACAGATAATTATGAAGTCATACTTTAAGCTATTATTTAAATTTAACAGGTATTGGCCACTGTTTCTATAATGATTCACTTTGAATTTTCTTGCTTTCTTCTTATAATATCTGGTGAAAATGTTACAGGTTGTTAAATTATTAAGAAATCAGCAAGAAGTAAATCTGGGAACCACTAAAAACTCAGTCCTTAAATAACTGTGAATTAGAATTTCCTAGTGATTGGTACAATTAGGAAGATCTATAAAACTTTGCCTACTAATTTTTAGTGAGAATATGATAAGAAATGGAATCTTGGAATTTTTTCAATAGAACTCCAATTTAAGTTATTTGTAGCCATTCAATGCCCATACAGAAGGTAAAATTGTTTTTCAAGCTCCGTTATTTGTTATGATTTATTTAGCCCTGCAACATCCTACAAGGAGACAAACCTTACTGGGAGCTTTGCTTTGTGATTTGTTTGTAAAGGTGAAAGAGACTCCAGCTCTGTTCATGACATCTAA
Organism: Callithrix jacchus; assembly: GCF_049354715.1. NCBI lineage: Eukaryota > Metazoa > Chordata > Mammalia > Primates > Cebidae > Callithrix > Callithrix jacchus. Next base: position 73,776,628 of record NC_133510.1, on the reverse strand, counting down.
GAGGGAGAAAGTTCTTATCTAAGAGGGAGCAAGAGAAGTAAACCTATACTTATACTAGTGATATGAGATCTATGAATTAATCAAGGTAACTAGCTGTCTTCGTTCATGTTGGTTGAGTGCTGTGTAATCAAATGCAGCATCTTCAACATATATACCAACTCCTATGATACAAAGAGAAGGGAAAATTAAATTTGAGGGAATCAGTGGATATTTGCAAGGAACTGACATTCATAAGGAATTTGAAGAATAAAGAGAAAGGAGTAGGGCTGAGACTGAAGTATATGCAAATATTCAGCAAAACATTCAATTTTGGGGAATATGGTAGAGCTGAAAGTCTATGAATGAAAGAAATTGTGGCTGGTTATGCCTAAAATACTATGAACTTAGGTGTTTTTTGAGAAGCAGAGATGCATAGGAGAACAGCTTTAAGAGGAGGAAGATGGGATCAGTTGGTGTTTTAGACAAATAATTCTTCCAGGGAATATGGATTGATGGTGAGACCAGAGTGAAGGACCAGGTAGAAGTAAGTGACTTCCGCAGTGACTAAGCCTGACTGCCAACTCCATTCCTTCGGACTTCATCTTCCTAGACTTCTCAGCAACATTTGGTATTATCGACCATTCCCTCTTTGAAAAATTCTTGTCTCTTGATTATTGTGACACTACTTGTTTTTATTTCTTCTTTTTCTCTGGATGCTCCTTTGGGGACTGACTTCAGTGTTGATACCCTGTAAGATCCTGACATGGCCCATTAGTCTTCTTGCTCTACCCAATTGCCTTCTTGTTATTTCAATTAGGTGACAGTGACTCCCAACTCCACATCTCTAGTCTAGCTTGTTCTCCCAAGCACTAGGCTTGTATAGAGTTGAATATCTAACTGAAATATGTGTCAAAACATCCAAAATGAATTCATAATTTTGTAAAACGCCTTTAGAAGGCATAGTTCTGGGCTGTTTTTACAGATGCAGTCATTAATTCTGTGCTACAAGTAAAAGGATGATGGCTCTAACTTTACTGGTTTTATTTGTTGCTTTGCTTAACAAATATTCTTAAAGATCTACAATGGGAACAGATCTATGGGAAATATAAAGATGCTTAAAATAAGGTTATTCTCTGATCAGAACTTTTGTTAAGTATGGGAGAAAAGGAAATTAAGCTATACTTAACAGTTTATGTTGTGGCAGGAACTATTCCCTACTACATAATTTAATCTTCACAATCCTTTGGGTGGGCATTCTTGTTGTTGGTGTTCAAGTGAAGACATGAGGCTCAAAGGTACTTCCAATATCATCCAGTAAGAAATGGCAGGACACAATTCAGCCCTGTCTACTATGTTACTAAAATCTGTTTTTTTCCTTCACACCACATGACTCAGAATTTAGGGATCATTCGGTAGAAATACCCAAGGTAGGGACATTCCAAACTCTCTCAATGTCTAAGTCATAGAGTTTCCCCCACCAGACACTTCTTAATCTCAGTCTCTGGTACCCCACTACCTGGAATATGGAGCCCATGGCCAACTCTTCTCTGGCACTATTGAAAGTAACCATGAAAGAATTTATTTTTTTTCAAAATGTTTTTAAAAAATTTAACTGGCATAAAATTGTATGTATTTATTATGTATAACATAAAGTTATGAAGTATACATACATTGTGGAATGGTTTTACTTGATTATTTCAATGGACTAGATCTTATTTGCTGACTTATTTATTGTGTTGGTAAAAGATTTCCATAGAAACAGAGCCAACAGGTTGTATGTGTATATATATGTGTGTATTTCCTATACAGAAAGAAATGATCAGAAATTGGCTCACATGACTGATTTTGGAGGCTGGAAAGTCCCAGGACTTGCAGGATAAGTCAGCAAGCTAGAGACCTGAGAAAGCTGGCAAATTAGTTCCAATCTAAGTCTGACAACCTGAAAACCAGAAGAACAGATGGCGTAGCTCAAATTCAAAGGCGGGTAGGCTTGGGACCCAGGAAGACATGATGTTTCAGTTTGAGTCCAAAGGCAGGAATAAAAGCCAATGCCCAGTTCATAGGTAGGAACTGCTCTCTTACTTGGGAGAGGGTTAGCAATTTTGCTCTATCCGGGCCCTCAACTGATTAGATTAGCCCACCAACATTATAGAGGTCCATTTGCTTTACTCAGTCTACTGATTTAAATTTTAGTCTCACTCAGAAATGCTCTCATATAAACACCCAGAATAATGCTTGACAAAATATCTGGGTACCCCATGGCCCAGTCAAGTTAGCACATAAAATTAAGCATTATATTTATAATACAGAAATTATATCTGGAGATTAGTGGGTGGAACCCACCATGGTTCCTTTAGAGAAGGTTGATAAAAACAGTACTTCTGACTACCTGCTGTCAAGGAATCAAAGAAAAGAAAAGAAAAAAAACCCTGAGTACTGCCTCTTCTCAATGGGTTACTCAAATATCTGTTGACTATGCCAAGTATATTATGATCCTAGCCCTGGAGAGAAAGGGCACTTTACAGCTTTGGTGATGATGATGATGAAGTGTAAGTCACTTAAATACTCAACAGTTTTATTTATGGAGCGAGACATTTCCTTTAATGCTATTTTATAGGCAGCAGGGAAAAATCTGCAAACATATTTTGGATAACATACAAGTTTGTCAGGGTCTTGAGTTACTCCACACTCAGAATGCAGGAGTACCTTATGTTAACATGAAACATTTACACTTCATGCAAACAGGGCTTGGGGAAGTTTTAAAATATCTGGAAAACAGACTTTGTATTAAGATGTTTATACCAGAATGATGAGTATATCACAGTTTTCCCAGGAAATGGTTTAGTAGACAAGGTTGTTTCAGAGGCAGCTCTTGACATATGAAAGTCTTTAAACCTTGGGATCTACTGTTGCAGGAATATGGGGTGGTAAAATCAAGGGTGGACAGCATCTGTGTTCTTACTAACTTGCTTAAAGTTCAAACACTTCTTCCAGTGTCAGACCAGGGAACAAACCTTGGACCTGAGAAGGGAGCTGTGAATAGCTACACAAAACAATTTCACTTGGACAAAAGTCATCCACCTAGAGCACAAAACTACTAGAACTTTGTCTTGGGCCATTCTGGTTGGAAAATTAAGAGTCAGATGCTGTGAAATTAATTTCTGAAAAATCAGTCTTTCTCTCTCTTCTCTTAATTCAAGTCATAGAATCCTATCTTACAGTTGAAAACACATTTAGAAGTTGGCTAATTTTCTCTGTCTCTCATCATTCATAATGTGGGAGTTCATTAAGTCTGCTTGGGCCACATAACTCACCATGGTAGTCTCCATTTTAAGATGCTTTGAGTGTACAACTTCAGGGATGTTTCTAATTGATCCGTTGAGTAGAGGAAGTATTTTCTCAGTCACATATATGCCATTGGTAGAAGTAGTTTCATTGTTTCTTCTGCAATAGCAGTTTAAAAACATAGATGGTTTACTCATTTCATTTACTTCTTTATTTAACAAATATTTGTTAAATGTCTGGACACTGTGGCAGGCAGTAGAAACAAAAGGTGATCAAAAACAAAGAAGGGCCCTTTCCTTATGGTGCTCACAGTTTAGGATTTTATCTGTAATTTCCATAACAATCTAATTATTATTTAGATATTTTATATTTCATAATAATAGCACAATGAGAAAAATAACAAAAGAAATGAAATTTAAAGTTTCTCCTCTGTTCTTTTATTTTGACTTCCTCCATTTAAAAATATTTCTTTTGTGTAATTATCCTAGGCCTACTTTTAACCTTAATATTAATTATGGTGCACATTTTGCACTCAAGTTTTCATGTCTAAATGATCTTTCTACATAAATGTTTTGTCATGAGCATTTTCCCTATTACCATCTTCAAAATGATCACCTTTATAAATACAGGTAACTTGCCATATAATTAAATATTCTTTTATTTGGGGACATTGTATATAGTTCAGCAATAAATAACATTGGAGTTGGTTTCTTTTTTCTTGTCTTCTACTGTTTCAGCGACTAAAGAATTGGAATTCTATATGAGAGTAATGAGATGTTTTTCTTCTGTGTTAAGCAAGATGAAAGATGGACTGATATTTTGGGGTCACTCAAATTTACTGTATCCAATCTATTCTAGATTTATCCTAGAATTCCAGTTGACTAGAAGAACTAGTATGAAGCCCAAAAGGAAACCAACACATTTTGTAATGCATGATGCAAAAATGTTTTTAACTTCTTTTCATTAAAAGTAAAAAAAAATAGAGGAATGTATTATATGTATACACAGTCATAGAATTACATATACATGAAAAAAGACATTGAAACCACTGAAAGTATTTAAAAATATTTTTAAAAGTTTAAATTATTAGATATTTATGCTGGCTTCCTGGAATTCTGAAATATGAGTTCAGCATTAAAATGATTATAATCTCTTACAATACAGAAAGAATAATTATCTTTTGTCAATCTTGTGATCATTCCATTGTGGGTTAATATCCCTTCCCTTGTCAACCATAGGCTTTTTTCTTTGTTTAAAAATAGGTTTGGACTTACTGGAAGAAAAGGCTGTGCCATTTTACCTCTCTTGGGTTGCTTCTTCAAAGGGTTGTGGATGGGGATGTGGGGGTAGATATTCCTGCTGAGAGTCCTCACCATAGCTATCATAGGAATGTCTCTAATGGAGGACAGGCAGGATCTAATGAAGAGCAGGATGCAGTAAAGCTGTTAAGTTGAGCCCTACATGCTTCTTCTGGATTTCAATTATTCCATGTGGCTGATGAGAATCTGAATTACCAACAGCTGCTCATTTGCTCACTTTCTTGTCTGCCACAGCTGCCAGCAGCTGTTCTTTCTTACCCCATATTCAGATGCAAACAGCTGTTCTCTCTTTCTTTACAATTGTTAGCAGTGGCTCATTTTTGCCCCAAACATATGGACACCTGCAGCAATAGAAATTGTTTTTTTCAGTTGTGAGGAAATGTTGGACAACTTCATAAAGGTCAAATGGGGTAAGGGAAAGAAGGAATGAGAGGTGATTAGATGCAGAAGGAGCCTGTGTTAGTAAGCCAGAAGGTGGATAAGATAATTCTAGTTATTCTTTGGGGGCTGCAAATGTTGTGACAATGGGTCCTTGAAGTTTTTCCTTACTTTCCTTCCTTTCCATTTACCTTGGAAGGCAAGGAGTCATCACTAACAAGCAAACACCAGGAAACTGAGCACTTAGGAAAAAATTACAGTGGTACTCTAATGACTTGGTTTTCATTCATTTATTTAAGAAATATTTGTGGCTACTATTATATGTCAGGTACTGTTATACAGATATAATAGGTGCCAAATAAATGGGTGTTTTTATGAATATATTCACATATACACACAACTTATCAGTTCTGTCTCTGTACATAATATAAAAAACTAACATTTTAAATGATTTTGTTTTGTAGAATTCAGTCATTTTTCTCCCTGCCATTAGGACCGAGGACCTTTGGATTATGTCCTCATAGAGACTTTTGGATTCTCTCCCTAGTTCCTGCAAAAAGAGAGACATGAGAACCAGGATCGAGAAATATTCCTGGTTCTCATGTCTATCTTTCTGCAGGAACTAGGGAGAGAAAAATGAAAAAAAAGGGAAAGAGACTCAAATTTGTTAAGCACTTATCGTATCTCCAGTACAGTGCATTGTTCTTTACATAGGTTTTCTTATTTCATTTTCATCAGAGAGTTAGGAAATTAGCATAATTATTTCCATCTAGCTAATGAGAAAACTGGAGTTGGAAGTGTGAAGCTACTTACCTAAGGTCATATGGTCAGGGAATGATCCAGGACCAGACACAGACCCTCTCTCCCCAAAGCACAAGTTCTTTCACTCTATCCAGCCTCCACATGCTTTTGCTTCCTTTAGTCAGGCTGCAGAGATAACAGTGATAATTGGGTTTGATACCTTAATTGTGGAAGTAGATATATAATTGGTCTAAAGGCTTAGTCTTCAGTTGGAAATTGGTCCAAATGTTACTTCATCATTTTAAGCTGCGGGATAGTCATAAAAGGTGAAATAAAGAAGAGATGCTGAGGGCTCATAGCTCAGGTTATTATCACAAATAAAATCTCTATAAAGAGTTTTCGGCCAAAGTATGGGAGGACTTAATTCTTAACATTTCACACCCTAACTTAATCCATTAGTATCCAAACAATGTTAGTGGTTATACTTTTTGATATTGAGTGGGAGAAAACTGGCTGAGACTCTTAGGAAACTTCCTATGGTTTAGGGAGCCATTAGGAAAAAGCTTCTTATTCTTGTAAAAATTCTCAAACTTTCAGGGCTGGGTTTCTGTGGCTGGCTGATAGTCAGCTTTGGTTAGATTCTTGCCAAATTGAGCATCAACAGCTCATTTGGCTTGGAAGAAAAAGAAATGAGAAACAACTGACATTTGTATACTTGAAATTATGAGCTGTTTCTCTAACAAAGAGACCAAACACTTTCAGCTTGTTTTACAGTAAACATACACAGTGAACAATCTGGCTGGCTAGCAGCTGGCTGTGCATATGTAAGGCATATGTGAACACATATGGATGCATAAAACTCACATATGTTCACTTAAAAGAACACTGTCAAATCATTTTATGGCTTTTTTTTTTTTTTTGGTGTTCTCTGGGCTCTATTGTTTACAAATCTTCTTAGAAGCTTAAAAATACAATTTCTTTCCCTACTGATTTTTGTTCTTTCTTTCTTTTTTAAAGCAAGTATTTGGAATGACACTCAAATAAGTGGGACTGGTTCTATTTAATACATAATCCTATTTGAGAATCCACAGCAAAATATATCGTTCAATCAGAAGTAAAGCACTATGAGAGAGACAATACCTTAAGAATAGAAAAATAGGCATATTCTATTTTCAGAGGAGACATTTCAAATTAAATAGTACTTACAAGATTATTTTCTGGCATTCCAGGGCTTTTAGTGTGTGTTATATATTTCATATGGATATTAGTGACTATATTAAATCTTATTTTCTACTTTCTAAAATTTATTTTAGCAATATTATTCTAGCTTCTTTATTAAGTAGAGGTATTTAAAAAAAAATCTCCGCTTTGGACAAATGCTGTGAAAAATCAAATCAAAATGGTCCAACAACTTGAAAAGATGCTAAAAAAAATCACAACCAGTCAGAAAAACAAAAAGTAAAATAAATGAGTTATCATTTTTCACCCAGAAAGCGGGCAAAAAGTAAAAAGCAAAACCATACATGGCAAGTGAAGATGTGAGGAAAGGAGTACTTTCATATGTTGCTAGGGAAATGGAAATTTTAAGCAGCATTTGAAAGTAAATCTGGCAACATTTTGTGAATTAAAAAAAATATACTTACCTCCATACAAGTGCATAAGAATATAGGCAACAGCAACATTATTTTTATTTATTTATTTATTTTTGTACATGTGCAGATCATGCAGGATTGTTGCATAGGTACACACATGGCAATGTGATTTGCTGCCTCCATCCCCCTGTCACCTACATCTGGCATTTTCCCCCATGTTATCCCTCCCTGACCTCCCCACCCGCCTAATGCTGTCCCTCCCTTGGCACCCCTAACAGACCCCAGCGTGTGTTGCTTTCCTCCCTGTGTCCATGTATTTCTCATTGTTCATCACCCACCTATGAGTGAGAACATGCGGTGTTTTATTTTCTGTTCTTGTGTCAGTTTGCTGAGAATGATGGTTTCCAGATTCATTCATGTCCCTACAAAGGACACAAACTCATTGTTTCTTATGGCTGCATAGTATTCCATGGTGTATATGTGCCACATTTTCCTTGTCCAGTCTATCATCAATGGGCATTTGGGTTGGTTCCAGGTCTTTGCTATTGTAAACAGTGCCAAACAGCAGCATTATTTAGTGTGACAAAAATAAAATCAAGTGAATGCCCTTCAATAGGGACTGTTGTTGAATAAATGAAGGCATATTTATACCTTAGAATATAATATAGCCACTCAAAAGAGCAAAATGGAGAAATACTAGTTGACTTTGAAGAATTACCATCTGGTATTGTTGAGATAGAGAAGTAACATGTATAGAAGAACATATGAGTCTACATTATGAATCAATGACCAAAATAACTTTAGTATGTATTCATCTCTCTATAGTCTTTCTATCTATCCATTTGCATAAGGCTATATAATGGAAAAAATATGAACTGATACATACCAGGTTGTTAAGATGGGTTTTCTGGAAGGCGTTGGGGAAATTGTGGTGGTGGTAGGTGAGGAAGCTAAACAAAAAGGGAAGAATCTAATATAGGCAAAATCCTATAAGAAATGGTTATATTTATGCAAAATAGTGTGTGTATACATTCAAAGAAATACTTGAAATAATAAGAGATTATTGAAGACATTCTCATCTTCTACCAGAATCTCCATGGATAGTGATAAAGGATGATGTGACAGTTCCAAACTCAAATAATCCCAGAAAAAAACATACTTGAGGGTTGGCTGATCTATGTGAGTTTCCTATGTAAGACAAGATGAGCAAGATGCAATCATTTCAGGGTACTGGTGCCACCAAGTGGTGTCTGGAGCAATTGTTGGTGACATTTTATTACCCTACTTGGCTTACTTATGCCTTTCATGATGGTAAGCAGGACATGGATGGCTCCAGTTTTCTGTGGAGCGAAGCACACACCTGTGACCCTGGCATTCATATGAACAGGAAGTATGAAAAAAAGTGGGTATAGAGCAAACAGCTTTGGCCCTGAAATCTGAGCTCCATGTGGTTTCTCCTACTGGAAATTGCTCTACCATGCCTCACCTTTACCTTGAGATGTGTTCAAAAGTTTGTAACTACTTGGGCAAGTGTTAAACTTGTATATCTTCTTTAACTGCTTGAACTAAGATTTTGTATAATCCCTCATATAGGGTTTCTTTTTTTTTATTGCTGCCATTGTGGCTTGGCCTTTCCTTATTTCTTTACTGGTGTCATAAAAATGTTCATGGGCTGTTCTTTTTTTTTTGAGATGGAGTTTTGCTCTTGTTACCCAGGCTGGAGTGCAATGGCATGATCTTGGCTCACCGCAACCTCTGCCTCCTGGGTTCAGGCAATTCTCCTGCCTCAGCCTCCTGAGTAGCTGGGATTACAGGCACGTGCCACCATGCCCAGCTAATTTTTTGTATTTTTAGTAGACATAGGGTTTCAGCATGTTGACCAGGATGGTCTCGATCTGTTGACCTTGTGATCCACCCACCTCGGCCTCCCAAAGTGCTGGGATTACAGGCATGAGCCACTGCGCCCAGCTGTTCATCGGCTTTTCTAGCCTCAGTCTCTCTCTGCTCCATTGGAGCCATAACCCACTTCTATGCTAAGCTTCCTGAATTTCTAGTCATTTAACAACACCACTGGAAAGCCTTCGGTTGTTTTTCTCTTACTACTAGCAGAGTCTGACCTCAGAGTACAGCACAGACTTTTAACAGGGTGACTCTAATGACTCAGTTTGTCCAGTATAGTCCTAGTTTCCTTCTGTTGTCCCTATGTAATCATTGTGGCTTTCTCCATTTCTCCAGTGTCCTAGTTTGGATATTACATTTTATGGATATCTGAGCTTTTATCTACTTAGTTCTCCTTCCTTTAAGTAAAATTTCGATGTCTCAAAAGAAATGCACTTGAATATAAATCCTCTCAGCAAGGCAGTTAACTTCTACAGAGGGATGGGGCTCATGGATGGAGCAATGGTGACTGCACATTTGGACAAGAGACAAAAAGGGATGCTTATTCCTGATGGGGGTTGCCCCTATTGCTGTGTCATTGCCCTATTGGCTAGGGTTAAACCGCACAAGCTAGACTAATCCAGACTGGCTTTTTTAAAGAGAGCAGGGGTATGAGCTGGAGTGGCATAGTGGGTGGTTTGGTGGGAAGGACGGTTATGGGCAGGTCAGAGCAGGTAGTCAGGGGTAACCTAGGTCAAAGCAGGTGACCAAAGCAGGTGACTGGGCTGGTGGAGATGGTTGTTTACTGAAACTACAAGGAAGTTAAACTCTAAAATGGAGGACAAATAACTGATCATAACATATTGATTCTTTAGAGAGAAATTTAGAACTCATTGTATCTAACAATTTCCTCCTCTTCAATTCTCCTTACAGCAATTTCTCTTCCAACTTCCTTAACATGTCTTGATTTAGTTGTTCTGCTTGATTTTCTAAAAGAAGAAACTTCTTTGAATAAGGTGGGGGATAGTTAAGGGAGGTTTTGGTAATCGTTGCTTTTATGATTCTCTGCACCAGCCCACGGATGCATGGTAGGACACAACACCCAACAAGGATGAGTATACCCACTATGACTGCAAGAGAGTTGAGGCTATGATTCCTTTCCATTTACTGAACCATTTTTCTAGCCACCCTGTGAAGGGGTCATTTACCCCCAACTTGTTGGCTAACTTATTGGACAAAGCAGTCAGATCTTACAATGCCTTTGTTATACTTCCATCATGGGTGGTAATTGTTTGGTTATGAAGGTACAGCATTGAGTTTTAATCATGATGCAAACTCCTTCTCTTTCTGTTCACGTCTAAGGCTATTCTGTTTTCCCAAGCCATCTGGCTAGTAGCCTCTAGTTGATCAGCTATTCCTTTAACATTATCTCTAGTGTAGTTAATAAACTGCTAATGGTTGTAATAAATGTAATTTATCCAATCTATGTTTTATTAATTGTCACTCACCAAAATATTGACTAAAATCCTGCAGCTATTGGCAACAAAAGCCAAAATAGACAAATGGGACCTAATCAAACTCCACAGCTTCTGCACGGCAAAAGAAACAGGCACTAGAGTGAATTGGCAACCAACAGATTGGGAAAAAATTTTTGCAGTTTACCCATCTGACAAAGGGCTAATATCCAGAATTTACAAAGAACTAAAACAGATTTACAAGAAAAAAAAAACAAGCCCATTCAAAAATGGGCAAAGGATATGAACAGACACTTTACAAAACAAGACATACATGAGGCCAACAAACATTAAAAAAAAAGGCTCATCATCACTGGTCATTAGAGAGATGCAAATCAAAACCACATTGAGATACCATCTCACACCAGTTAGAATGGCGATCATTAAAAAATCTGGAGACAACAGATGCTGGAGAGGATGTGGAGAAATAGGAACACTTTTACACTGTTGGTGGGAGTGTCAATTCGTTCAACCATTGTGGAAGACAGTGTGGTGATTCCTCAAGGACTTAGAAATAGAAATTCCATTTGACCCAGCAATCCCATTACTGGGCATATATCCAGAGGACTATAAATCATTCTACTGTAAGGACACATGCACACGAATGTTCATTGCAGCACTGTTCACAATAGCAAAGACCTGGAATCAACCCAAATGCCCATCGATGATAGACTGGACTGGGAAAATGTGGCACATATACACCATGGAATATTATGCAGCAATCAAAAACGATGAGTTCGTGTCCTTTGTAGGGACATGGATGAATCTGGAGAACGTCATTCTCAGCAAACTGACACAAGAACAGAAAATGAAATACCGCATATTGTCACTCACAGGCGGGTGATGAATAATGAGAACACATGGACACAGGGAAGGGAGTACTACACACTGGGGTCTATTGGGGGGAAGAGGGGAGGGACGGTGGTGGGGGAGCTGGGGAGGGATAGCATGGGGAGAAATGCCAAATGTGGGTGAAGGGGAGGAAGGCAGCAAAACACACTGCCATGTGTGTACCTATGCAACTATCTTGCATGTTCTTCACATGTACCCCAAAACCTAAAATGCAATAAAAAGAAAAAAAAATCCTGCAGCTATTTGAACTCAGTCTTTAAATTTATCTAGTACTCCTTGTGGGACTCCAGTTGCATCTAAATAGATATGAGAATCAAAAAACCCACAAGAGACTTCTCTTGCTTTACAGTGTTGTATTTTTCCTTCCTCTGGTTGATGAAATGCCAAGGTGAAAGTGATAGCCAATTGGACTAGAGCACATGTTCTGCTCCAGTTACTTGGCAGAGTGTCCAGTAATGATCCATCAATACCACCATACATCTGCTCATGGATGGACAAGGTCTGACTGATTGGAAAGCTCTTGAAAAGTCTTAAGCTCACTGCATCCCTTCAAGTCTCCAAGGAATGCTAAGTTTACTCTTTGTCACGAGAGACATGAAGTGAACTTAGTATCGGGAGACTGAAGCTGGATGGTGCTCTGGGGCTGACCGGCAGGGTGTTGAACTTTGGGATCTAGCAGAGAGAGAGAGAGAGCTTGGCATGACTTGTTGCCCCAGGCTGTAGAATCCTGGAAAAGAGCTACCATATAGCCCATGCTTGGCCAACTAGAGGATTATCCTAGTGGAAAGGGGATGATCTGGGCCTCTGGCCTGCTATGTCCTAGTTTGGATATTACATTTTATGGATACCTGAGCATAACAATTGCTTTTGTTTAATGTGTGAATGGAATATTTGATCCATTCCAACTAAGCATTTGTATCTTAGTATCATGTCTCGATTGCCAAAGTTTAAGTCTTTAACTTCTACAATAGCTACATTAGCCTTGTCATTAAATGGAGAATGAACAGGTGTTTTGTTGTGAGAGGTTTTGGAAGAAGGCTTAGGGGGAGGTGTAGGTAGTGAAGGATCAATGAAATGTATCTCAAAGGATCCAGTAGGGTCTGTTTCTAAAACCTCAGTCCCCATGTCATAAAACTGGCTTAATGAAGAGAACCAGCTTAGAGAAGGAAAAGAATTTTGAGGGTTTGAGATAACAAACTGTATAGGATTTCACTGGTTTAGCTGACAGTTAGGGGAAGCTAGTCCTTTAGGAAATTACAACTACTGGTTGGGGCAGTCCATCCTTGCTCTTCAGTGGTCCACAGGACGTTGAACCAACTACAGCATAAATGCTGTGTATCGAGCAGCAAGACTTCTGGTTGACACTGGAGTCTTCATCGAAATCTTCCCAGACTAAATGGTCCCAATTCACTAATGCCCAGTCTGAGGACAGCCAGGAAGGACAGAGTTATTTTTCTGAAGTGTAGAGCTGTCTTTGACTAGGCAAGTCCCCACAGGGTATCACAAGGCAAGTATCAAATGCAATAGTTTGAGGTGAAATTAACTTGGTTATATTAATAGCTAGATGGTCAGCAGCAGAGCAAGGAAAGAAGAGAGAGTAATAGAATAGATGAAAGGGAGTTAAATTTTTCTTAGCTTTAGTTTGGTAGGATTATGGCCCATAACTCCAGAGGGGGTGGTGCTTTCTTGACTCGGATATGATGGGTACATCCTTTCTCAGCCATCTGGACTGCAGTTTCAGTAGTTAGGACCACTAAGTAAGGTTCTTCCCAAGCTGGCTTGAGTTTCTTCTCTTTCTAGCTTTTGATGAGGATGTGATCCCCAGGCTGATGTTGACGCACTGGGAATTCCAGGGGCTGTGCCTGTGCTAAGAGGCCTTTAGTTTTAAGAGAAGACAAAGTAGAAGATAGACCAAGTATATATTTTTTAAGGAATTTATCTTTTACTTCAAAGATAGGAATATCAGCAGTGGAGTGTAAATAAGGCAATCCATAGAACATCTCATATGGAGAAAGACAAATATCTTTCCCCAGGGCAGTTCAGATTCTCAGCAGGGCATTAGGAAGGCACTTGGTCCATGGCAACCGAGTCTCTAAGACTAATTTGGTTAAGTGGTCCTTGTTTTTTTAATTGCATTTTAGGTTTTGGGGTATATGTGAAGAATATGCAAGATGGTTGCATAGGTACACACATGGCAGTGTGATTTGCTGCCTTCCTCCCCATCACTTATATCTGATGTTTTTCTAAAGTCTGGTTCATTCTTTCTACTCTACTGATGAGGGTGGGTGCCAGGGAGTATGGTATTTCCATCTAATGTCTAATGTTTGGGATAACTTTTCAATGATGTGTGTGAGGAAATGAGTTCCATTGTCTGAGTCAATATTTTCTTAGTCCAAACCTGGGTACTATATTTTCAATTAGGACCTTGACTACATTATTGGCTGTTGTGTTTTAAAAGGGCATAGCTTTGACCCAGTGAGTAAGGTGATCTACTATCACTAATAAATATTTCAGACGGCCTATTGGAGGCATTTTTGTGTAATCAACTTGAATACTTTGGAATGGCCTTGAGCCTGGGTACTTTCCCCGGAGAGGTAATCTCTTTATAGTTTGTTTATTAGTTTTCTTATATACTAAGCGACTATGTGTAACCTGGTTGGCCAGGGTATAAATTCCTATACAACCATAAACTCTGAGAATTGCATTGCCTATGGCCTGGGGCCCCCAGTGGATCCCTTGATGTAGTTGAGACAGGATTTCCCTCATAAGGGGTTTAGATGCATTTCTCTCTGGTCTGGCAATATCCATTTTCCTTCTGTATTCTCTTTAGTACCTGTTCTTATTAGTTTTTCTTTTTCAGTGGAAGAGAAAATGGAGATTGGATAGGAGGAGGGAGGTAGGGAATTAAGTGAAGAATACACATTTCAGAAGAAACAGCAGACTGCTTGGCCGTCTGATCTGCCAGGCTATTTCCTCGACTTTCAAAAGAAAGGCTTTTCTGGTGTCTGGGAACATGGACAATAGCTATTTCTTCCAGAAACTGAAGATTATTCAACACTTGGGTGATTAGCTCCTCATGAACAAGGTCTTGACCTTTACTATTCTTTTTGTCATTTTTTTTTTAATTGCATTTTAGGTTTTGGAGTACATGTGAAGAACATGTAAGACTGTTGCATAGATACACACATGGCAGTGTGATTTGCTGTCTTCCTCCCCATCACCTTTATCTGGCATTTCTCCGCATGCTATCTCTCCCCAACTCCCCACACCCCTCTGTCCCTCCCCTATTTCCCCCCAATAGACCCCAGTGTGTGATGCTCCCCTTCTTGTGTTCATGTGTTCTTATTGTTCAATATCCACCTATAAGTGAGAACATGTGGTGTTTGATTTTCTGTTCTTGTGTCAGTTTGCTGAGAATGATGGTTTCCAGGTTCATCCATGTCCCTACAAAGGACATGAACTCATCATTTTTTATGGCTGCATAGTATTCCATGGTGTATATGTGCCACATTTTCCCTGTCCAGTCTATCATCGATGGGCATTTGGGTTGGTTCCAGGTCTTTGCTATTGTCAACAGTGCTGCAATGAACATTCATGTGCATGTGCCCTTATAGTAGATTGATTTATAATCCTTTGGATATATACCCAGTAATGGGATTGCTTGTTGAAATGAAATTTCTATTTGTAGGTCCTTGAGGAATCACCACACTGTCTTCCACAAGATTGAACGAATTGACACTCCCACCAACAGTGTAAAAGTGTTCCTATTTCTCCACATCCTCTCCAGCATCTGTTGTCTCCAAATTTTGTAATGATCGCCATTCTAACTGGTGTGAGATGGTATCTGGATGTAGTTTTGATTTGCATTTCTCTAATGACCAGTGATGAGCATTTTTTCATATGTTGTTTGCCTCATATATGTCTTCTTTTGTAAAGCGTCTGTTCATATCCTTTGCACACTTTTGAATGGGCTTGCTTGTTTTTTTCTTGTAAATCTGTTTTAGTTCTTCATAGATTCTGGATATTAGCCCTTTGTCAGATGGGTAGATTGCAAAAATTTTTTCCCATTCTGTTGGTTGCTGATTCACTCTAATGATTGTTTCTTTTGCTGTACAGAAGCTGTGGAGTTTGATTAGGTTCCATTTGTCTATTTTGGCTTTTGTTGCCAAGGCTTTTGGTGTTTTGGTCATGAAGTCCTTGCCTATGCTTATGTCCTGAATAGTTTTGCTTAGATTTTCTTCTAGCGTTTTTATGGTGTTAGGTCTTATGTTTAAGTCTTTAATCCATCTGGAGTTAATTTTAGTGTAAGGTGTCAGGAAGCGGTCCAGTTTCTGCTTCTGCACATGGCTAGCCTGTTTTCCCAATGCCATTTATTAAACAGGGAATCCTTTCCCCATTGCTTGTTTTTGCCTGATTGGTCAAAGATCGGATGATTGTAGATGTGTGGTGTCGCCTCTGAGGCCTCTGTTCTGTTTCATTGGTGTATATCTCTGTTTTGGTACAAGTACCATGCTGTTTTGATTACTGTAGCCTTGTAGTATAGTTTGATGTCTGGTAATGTGATGCTTCCAGCTTTGTTCTTTTTGCTTAGAATTGACTTGGCTAGATCTTTACTATTAATGAGACCTCATTCAGTCCAAATTTTTCCAAATGTATGGGCCATTCCAAAGGTGTACTTAGAATTGATATCAATGGTTCCGTCCTGGTTCTGTAAGTACTTTAAAGCTTGACTGAGTGCAAAAAGCTCACATGTTTGAACAGACCAACTGTTAGGCAATTTTCCTATTTCAACAAGAGTTTCTCTGTCAATTACTGAATACCCATTGTGTCCTTTTCCCTCAACCACCCAGAAGGGACCATCTATGAATAAGTGCTGTCCAGTCCTGAAGGCAGTTTCTCCTAGGTCTGTGCAAACCTTTGTATGGTAATCATTTACATCTAAACATGTGTGCTCTCTCCTTAGATTTGGATTCCTTGTTAGGAAACCTGCTGGGTTGAGTGGTTAATGTTAAATTGTCTTTTTCTAACAGAATGGCCTCATACTTTAAGAGTCTTGAGTCAGTAAGCCATCTCCCTGGTTTAAGATGGTTCTAACTTGGTGGGGCCTGCTTACTTTCAATTTTCCTTCAAAGGTTAACTTTCTGCTTTTCTTGACTAATATTTCCATAGTCACAATGGATGAGATGCTTCAAGACCATCCACAGGTGACTGGATCTAAGACCTTTGATAGGAAGGCCACGGGCTGCCAGCAGCCTCTGTGTTCTTGCTACTCCACTATCCACAATGACACAAAAGTGGAATGGCTTTCTATGGAGGGTAAGGCTAAAACAGGGGTGGTTATAAGCCTTTCTTTCAGCCTTTCAACTTGATCAGCTTCCTCATAAGTCCACAGGAGATGGTTAGGCTTCTCCTGGGCAAGTTTTTGGTATAACAGCTTACTATGTAGTGCATATTAGTCAATCCAAAAGCAGCAATACCCAACTGACTCTAAAAATTTTCTGAGTTCTTGTTTAGTTTGAGGCAAGGGTAGGGACATGATTCCCTCAACTCGTTCAGGCCCTATTCTTCACTTACCTGCACTTATTAAGTGGCCTAAATATTTAACTTCAGGCTCCACATAGTGAAGCTTTCTTTTTGAGACTTATAGCCCGTCAAACTACAGATGGTTAAGAATACGTGTAGGAAAGTTAGTTACTTTCTCTATATCTTCACCAGATATAAGAAGATCATCCACATGCCAGAGAAGGCATGTTTGCTCTGGGATGACAACTTTTTCTAATACTTGTTCTAAGATTTGGCCAAAAACATTAGGGGAGTCTGTGAACCCTTGGGGTAATATTGTCCATTGATATTGTTGTTTCCACCCTGAATGGAGAGCCTCTCACTCAAAAGCAAATATATCTCGGCTATCTTCAGCCAGGGGACAGGCTCAAAATGCATCCTTCAAATCTATTCAAGTAAATCATTGATGATTATATGGAATCTTGCTGAAAATTGTGTAAGGATTGGGGACAACAGTGTGGGTAGTCTGGCCTATTTGGTTGGTAGCTCTAAGGTCCTGTACCAGCCAGTACCTGGTACTGCTACATCAGTAGCAGACAATATTGATGACCATTAGGCAGACAGTATCTACATTATGGAATCACTGGACAAACGAATGATTCACATCCCAGGTGGGCTTCAGTGGGAGGGTACAAGATTTTATCACTCTACTCAGAGCTACACATAAGTTAAAACTTATGAATTGTTTATATTTGTAATTTTCCACTGAATATTTTCAGATCATGACTGACCATAAGATACTGACACCACAGAAAATGAAACCACAGATAAGGCTGGACTACTGTAGGAGTAAATGGATGATCCCCTTAGAGTACCTGAATCTACAATATGTCAGCAAAGAAACCTACAATATAGGCCTGAAGTAAATCACCTCCAAGTATGTTTAATCCTTCCTTCTCTTTACTCAAAATTGAAATTTCCAAAAGAGAATTGGCCTAACTTTGCCAGGTCAGGGAAGAGCATCTTAAGAAATAGTCCCCCAAACCTGTTGATGGTTTCCTCAATATAGCATCAGTTATTTGACTTCCAAGATAATTGAGAATAGACACTCCAGAAGCAAAGAGACCCACTAGAGTGTCGGATGGTTGGCCAAGGAATTTGAACTTTATCTTATAGGCAGAGGAAAATCATTCACATTTCTGTTCTCTTTGTGAACATGATACACTCTGGGAACTGTAACAAATAAGATTTTAAATGAATGCAGTATATAAATATGTTATAAAATTCTCATGACATTTATTGGTGAACAATATGGATGTTAGAAAGAGGAATGAAGTTAGAAGTCATTTGCTGAATACAATTTCATTTTATAGGTAGCTATATAGAGAAGCAACATCTGTGACTTTCCCTTGGTCACAAGTTTACCTACTGGCATTCAAGGTTTAGAACTAATTTTCCCTTGTTATTATACAACACTGTCATGTTTAGCCATTGTGATAAAAGCCCATGTTAATGTATCTTTCTTCAATAAAATACTGTCCAACATAGATCCTATTGTGACTTCGATCATGTCTGCAGTATACATAATGTTGGGCATTTCTTTCAGTATTACTTTGAATGCTGAAGATGAAATGTTTCAACTTTCATTTCTTCATTTATTGAGAAAGGACCTAGTGAGCATCAGATGCTATGTTGACTGACAGTACAAAGATAATAGAAATGGTATTGATAATAATATCAACAATAATAATAGAGAATACTTACTAGGTACCAGACAATATTCTGAGTGCTTTTCATGTGTCAATTCATTTAATCCTCATAAAAAAGAAATGTGAGCAGAGATGGGGAGTGACTGCTGATGGGTTCAGGGTTTCTTTGGGAGAATGATGAAAATGTTCTGAAATTAGATTGTGGAATTGGTTGCATAAATCTGTAAATACATGAGAAAACCCTGAGTTGAATATTCTAAATGGGTGAATTTTATACCATATGAATTGCATTTCAGTAAAGTTCTTAAAAAATAAAATTAAAACCCAGAAGATAGATTACTGGACCCACAATGAAGTTAAGTAATGTAAGGCACAGAGAAGTTCCATCATTTGTCCAAGGTCACAGAGCTGGTAAAAGACAGTGCTGGGATTTAAATCCAGGCAGACTCAGAGTCTATACATTAAATATACAGTCACTGACCTGAAAGAACTCAACATATGGGACATTTTTACAAAAAATGAAGCACACATATATAGCCCTTGTATCTAAAGTATACAGTTTCATTAAATACATATTTGGAGAAAAAGAACAAGGATATAAAAGAAGGCAATGAATCACAGAGTACTGAATATCATCTCATCAGTGCATGTGCCATTATGTTCAAAGACTGATTCTCCTCCTGAAGACAGTGTGATCAGGAAAAAGTTTTATAAAATAAGTTCAAAAAAAGGTAAAGAGAGCAGGTTACTCATTGTTGGTTAACATGACAAGCATAAGCTGGCCTGTGTGTGGACGTGTGTGTGTCTGCTGCACACCCTTCTCCAGAAAGTCCCAACACCTGGAGAAACACACTGGAGACAAATGGATGACTGTGAGTGAATGACACTCAACTAGTCAAATAGTAGCTTAGGTTGAATTCCAATTTTCTATGCTTTAGATTGACTCAACTTTAGGCCAAAAAAGAAGGCAAAATAGCTGCACAAGATAATCTGAGATATGCAGACATTAAATGATTTGGTGAGCACTTGGTGTTAATGAGCCCACAACTCCAGGACTTTACGGGTCAACTGATTCTTACACAAAATCCTTTTCAAGAACACAGACTCTGGCTGTCTTGAAAATGTATTTATGTAGTTAAAAAAAATGAGTAAGAGAAAATGGGTGACTGAGCTCAAATTCTTTTCTACTCCAGGAAAAACTCATAGTGCATTCCTACTGATGGTGAGCTAAGGACATAACATTCGCTAAATAGTATGCAACTGACCATTAACAGATTGTTAACACCACAATGTAGCAGACACAGGAAATACTTAAACCGGAATGCAGTAACCAAATTTCAGTTCTACAAACTGGCAAAGTCTGCTTCAAATTCTACTCAACTGTATTTATGCACCAAGTGCTGCATTAATTGTTGGATAAATAAGTTATAAGACCTTTGTGCCTAAAGAGCACACAATCGATTTCTAAATGTCTCAAAGCTTTTAGCATTACTGTATTATTATTTAGTTGAATATTTCTCTCATTTGATAATGAATTATGAGTGTGGTAGTTATTAGGCCCCAAATAGTCCTCTTATCATCCATTAAAAGAGCCACATAAAAATACAAAGGTTTCAGCACTATTCATAATCGCCAAGATACTGAATCAACCTAAGTCCTCATTAACAGATACATGGATAAAGAAAATGTGGTATATATACACAATGGAATATTATTTCACTATAAAAAGAATGACATACAGTCATTTGCCACAACATGAATGGCATTGGAAGACATTACATTAAGTGAAATAAGCCAAGGACAGATGGGCAAATGGTATATGTTTTCACTCATATGTGGGAGCCAAAAAATAGGCTGGGAAGAGTAGTGAGGAGGAGGGGATAAAGAGAGGTTGCTTAATGAGTACAAAATACAGTTGGAAAGAATAATCTAGTGTTTGGTAGCACAGTAGGCTGACTATAGTTGGCAGTAGTTTATTGTATATTTCAAAGTAACTAGAAGAGAGAACTGCAATGTTCTCAATACAAAGTAATGATAAGTGTTTGAGGTGATGAGCATCCCAACTACCCATATTTGATGATTATACATTGTATGCTTGTATCAAAGTGTCACATATGTTTCAAATATGTACAATTATTATATATCGATAAAAATTAAAAATAAATTTTTTAAGAAGGTAAAGGTAGATTTTCTTACTAAAATTAAAAAACTGCCTTTATATCAATTACAGAAGAAGATACATTTTAAATAGGGTGATAAATCCCAAATAATTTATATTTAGCTTGTGAATGTTCAAAGAAAAAGATACACACACATACACATATATGCACACACACACAGAGATGGTCTAACTCTGATATGAGCCCTCTCTATCTAGGTCCAATTTTTCTATCCACCACAAACTTTACACTTTCTTCTGTTAGCCTACTTATACATGTATTAGAGTATCGGATACAACGAGTTCTATTTTTCCCTTCAAAAAATCAGTATGTCATTATGTTCAGTTATTTTTTCTCCATTTTAAAGTTTAATTTCCTTGTAGTTTAAGTAAACAACCTTCTCCACTGGTTCTAATCAGTAGTTCACATCTGTTCCCCTGGTCTCCAGCTCCACCCTGACTCATCCTGGTCACCTGCTTCCATCACCTGCCCCAGTTACCTGCTCTGACCTAAGTCACTCCTGGCTACCTGCTCTGACCTGCCTGTAACCATCCTTCTTGCCAAACCACCCACCCTGCCACTCTAGCGCATACTCCTGCTCTCTTTAAAATAGTCAATTGGGATTAGTCTAGCTTGTGTGGTCTAACCCTAGCCAAGAGGAGAATGACACAGCAGTAGGGGTGACCCCCATGGGAATAAGTACCTCTTTTCCTCCCTTGTCCCAATGTGTGGTCACCATTGCTCCATCTGTGAACCACACCCTTCTATAGAAGTAAACTGCTTTGCTGAGGGGATTTATCTTTGAGTGCTATTTCTTTTGTGGCCTTGAAATTTTACTTATAACAATTCTGGTGTCATGTATGGGGGAAAATGTTCTCCTCCTTGTGAGGAGATGCATCCCCCTGCTTCATTGCAGTGGCCTCAGGGGTAAGAAATCAAGACCTACCCAATGCGATGAACATGCCTGCCCTCTCAGCAATGCATGGGAAAAAAAAAGTCCTACGAATACCGCAGCAATTAAGCAACTCTGTGCACAGACTATGAAAAAGACACCACGAAGCCGGTAAAGTATTTTTCCTTGGTGGTTGAGACCAAGGTAAGAAAAGCTGCAGGGTGGGGGGGGGGGCGGTCAGTAATCTATTCCTTGGTTGGAATATACCAAGGAAAGAAAAGCCACAGAGAGTGGGGGGCGGTGAAGTATTTGTTGGTTGGGGTGGCTTGGAGATTAAAAAGAGGTAAGATGTCTCCATTGGGAGACTGAACCTCACACAAACTTCCAAAGTAGGAGAGGTGAGAAATTTATAATAAGGGAAACTGGGCCTCACCCTAAAAGGTGAGTAATTGCCAGCAAGGGAAATTGGGACTCACCCTAAGAGGTGAGAAATTTTCAGTAGGGGAAATTGGGCCTCACCCCAAAACCGTCAAGATGGGGAATACCACAAGCAAGGCAGGGAGCAAGAAAGACAAAAATGGTAACAAGGATATTCCCCTTGATAGCCCCCTAGGTCTCATGTTAAAATACTGGAAGGATAATGAAAGAACCAAACATAAGAAAAAGCAAGGTATGTTTAAAAAAAATTGCTGTTTTATTTGGACTCAAGGACCCATCCTCAAACCCTTAATCTTCTGGCCAAAGTTTGGGTCAAATGAGGATGTAATGTGTCAGCTTCTAATCTAATATGTTAACGATAAAAGTCCAGTGTCTCAAGAACTGGACTGTGCTCTTTGTTGGAGGCAGGGACCCATCCTCCTTCTTCTCTTATAAACAAATAGGGAAGAATCCAATCTGGCACCTTAGAATGAAAAGTCAGAAAAGCCAGTTCCCATGCCTAAAAACTCCAGCTTATGGGATTCCCCAGATTATCTTACTCTGCTCAGTGTCCCCAGTTCTCCTCCTCAAGCAGCAGCTGCCACCGCAGATCCCATTCCAAATCCTTCTCCTGCTTATGTTGTCCCTCCTCCTTCTAATCCCAACTTTTGCGAATTACCATCCCATGAGTCTGTTCCCTCCTGATCTAAACACCCCTCTCTAAAAGGACTCCAGTGTGAGGCAGAACAATGTAAAAAAGATGTTCAGAATTCCCCATTTCCCTCTACACCTAAAGAGTCAGCCCTGACTCTCTTCCCTTTGAAAGATGTACCACAAGGAGAAGGGAGAGGGGCTATTGGCTTTATACATGCTTCCTTAACCAGTTCAGAAGTCCAAAATTTAAAAAAGGAGCTTAAGCCACTACTAGATGATACTTACGGAGTGGCAGATCAAATTGACCAGCTCTTAGGACCTCAGTTACACACTTGGGTCGAGTTAATGTCCATCTTGGGCATCCTCTCTTCAGGGGAAGAAAGTAGTGTGATTTGTAGGGCTGCTATGGCAGTTTGGGAGTGAGTATCCTCCCAGTCAAAATGTTCCTCCACCATGGACCAGATATTCCTCACCCGAGACCCCTGAGGGGACAATAACAACGTGGATCACTGGAAAGGGAGAGGATAATAAAGGGAATTTGGGAATCAGTACCCGAACCCAAAATCTTTCTAAATCATTTGATATTCAACAGGAAAAGGATGAAGGGCCTATGAGATTCATAGACAGACTGAGGGAGCAAATAAGGCAATATGCAGGCCTCAATTTGGACAATCCTCTTGGGCAAGGAATGTTAAAATTCCAATTTGACACTAAAAGTTGGCCAGACATTTTGAAAAAATTACAAAAAATAGAAAATTAGGAAGACGGTCCCCTAAGTGAGCTTCCGAGGGACGCTCAGAAGGCATATATAATGAGAGATGAAGAAAAGCAAAAACAAAAGCCAAAACATGCTATCCACCTTCCAACAGATGGCTCCAAACCCGTGTACTTCTAAGCAGAGCTCCCAGGGAGTCAGATACTGTAAAGGGTCCGAACCCTCCTTTAAAGGACCCCAGGCTCCATCTGGAGGACCAAGGCCCTCATTTACCAGACCCCCTAAAGAGTAGGAGCAAAGAATCCCAGAACTAAGAGAGAGGAAGGGCAAGATAGGTGCTATAGATGTGGAAGAACAGGTCACTTCAGGAGAGAATGTCCCAAACTAAAAAAGGAGAAAGAAGCCCTTCCACTTATGACTTTTGAGGAAGAGTAGGGGGGTCAGGGGCTCTGTCTCTTTTATGTTGAGTCCCACCAGGAGCCCTTGATAAATTTGGAAGTGGGACCGAAACATGAGCTTATCACCTTTTTAGCCAATTCAGGTGCTGCTCACTCCTCTGTTTGTTTCCACCCATTTGTCTAATGTTGTCTGCTCCTCAGAAGAGCTTTTAGTCTCTGGGGTAAAAGGGGAAGGATTTAAAACAAAAATTTTAGAAAGCACAGAAGTCAAATACCAGGATTGCTCAGCTCCTATTCAGTTCTTGTTAATACCTGAAGCCAGGACTAATTTATTGAGGAAAGATTTAATGCTAAAGTTAGGCATAGGTCTACAAATTAGCTCAAGAGGATTCCTCACCTCATTAAATCTACTCACCATTGCAGATTAAAAATTTATTAATCCTAATGTCTGGTCCAAAGAAGGGAACCAAGGGAAACTCCGAATCCCTCCAATCCACATCAAGCTAAAGACTTCAGGAAAAGTAATAAGAAGGAAGCAATACCCCATTCTACTGGAGGGCAGGATAAGGTTGAAACACATAATTGAAGGCCTTATTAAAAATGGGCTTCTCCAGCCCTGTATGTCCATAATAACACCCCAACACTGCCAGTCAAGAAATCAGACAGGAAAATTAGTTCTAAATCTTGAATGCCAGTAGGTAAACTTGTGACCAAGGGAAAGTCACAGATGTTGCTTCTCTATATAGCTACCTATAAAATGAAATTGTATTCAGCAAATGACTTCTAACTTCATTCCTCTTTCTAACATCCATATTGTTCACCAATAAATGTCATGAGAATTTTATAACATATTTATATACTGCATTCATTTAAAATCTTATTTGTTACAGTTCCCAGAGTGTATCATGTTCACAAAGAGAACAGAAATGTGAATGATTTTCCTCTGCCTATAAGATAAAGTTCAAATTCCTTGGCCAACCATCCGACACTCTAGTGGGTCTCTTTGCTTCTGGAGTGTCTATTCTCAATTATCTTGGAAGTCAAATAACTGATGCTATATTGAGGAAACCATCAACAGGTTTGGGGGACTATTTCTTAAGATGCTCTTCCCTGACCTGGCAAAGTTAGGCCAATTCTCTTTTGGAAATTTCAATTTTGAGTAAAGAGAAGGAAGGATTAAACATACTTGGAGGTGATTTACTTCAGGCCTATATTGTAGGTTTCTTTGCTGACATATTGTAGATTCAGGTACTCTAAGGGGATCATCCATTTACTCCTACAGTAGTCCAGCCTTATCTGTGGTTTCATTTTCTGTGGTGTCAGTATCTTATGGTCAGTCATGATCTGAAAATATTCAGTGGAAAATTACAAATATAAACAATTCATAAGTTTTAACTTATGTGTAGCTCTGAGTAGAGTGATAAAATCTTGTACCCTCCCACTGAAGCCCACCTGGGATGTGAATCATTCGTTTGTCCAGTGATTCCATAATGTAGATACTGTCTGCCTAATGGTCATCAATATTGCCTGCTACTGATGTCCAACCATTAACATCATTATGGTTCAGTGACCCAGGGTCATTAGAAGCAAATAAACCTTCCTCTGATGTATTGTCAGAAGGTCAGTAGTAGCCTAATACTACAATACAAGGCCTATATCATTCATCTCACTTCATTTCATCATATAGGCCTTTTATCATCTCATATCATCACAAGAAGGGTGAATACGGTACAATAAGGTATTTTGAGAGTGAAAATGAGTGACCACATTCACATAAGTTTTATTATAGTATATCATTATTAATATAATTGTATTTTATTAATAGTTGTTAATCTTTTACTGTGTCTAATGTATAAATTAAACTTTATATATATGTTAAGTTTATATATGTAAAACATATATGTGAAAAATATAAACATATTTTTAATTTTAATAGTTTTTGGGATACTGGTGGTTTTTTGTTACATGGATGTATTGTATAAAAGTGAAGTCTGAGATTTAGTACATGTATCATCTGAGAAGTATACATTTTACATATTATGTAGTTTTTTTAAATCCCACACTCCCCTGTCGTCCTCCCTTCTCCTGAGTCTCCGAAGTCTATCATACCACTCTGTATGTCTTTGCATACTCATAGATTAGCTTCCTCTTATGAGTGAGAACGTATGGTATTTGGCTTAATTTGAGTTTAATTAGATTTTATATAATTAATTTTGTTTTTGTTGCATTTGATTTTGGGGCCTTAGTCATAATTTTTTTGCCTAGGCCTAATTAAAACAAAAACAAAAATCTTCAGCCAAATTAAATTTAAAGGAGTTTAACTGAGCAATTAATGATTTGTGAATCAGGCAGCCCCCTAGAATCACAACAGATTTACAGAGACTCCAGTGTCACTACTTGGTGGAAAAGGAAATGATGTATAGAAATTAGAAGTGAGGTCCCGAAATGGCTGGATTGGTTATAACTCAGTGTTTGCCTTATTTCAACACAGTTGAATGCTCAGCAGTGTATGAATGGTTGAGGTACGGCTGCTGGGATTAGCCAAGACTTAGCTATTGTTACAGGCACATACTCCTATGTTAGGTTTTCAATCTTGTCTACCTATTAAACTAGGTTGCAGTTCATCCACAAGGACTCAAGTACAGAGGCTCAAGCCATATTTCATTCACTGTAACAATTCCCCCTTTATGGTCATTTTCTTAGTTTCGAGAGATTGACAAAAACTTTAGTTATTGATGTTAGTATCACCATTGTAAATGTATTTATTTGGTCTTGAATCCCACTGGGAAATAGTAGAACAGTGAGTTTTGCAAAAGGTAGGAACAAGAACTGAATCAAGCGTAACTCTTTATGCTTGAATGTTTTTACAGGAGAAAAACAAACCAGGTCTATTCCAAGATCTATGTGTTTCCTTAAAGTCTTAGTTTGATTATGTCATATTTAGCATGACTAACTCTATTTTAGTTTGGTTGGCCTGTTGGGGCCTAGTGCATGAGCTTAGTCCAAAATAATGGCCTCCTATAATTTTGTTTTAAAATATTCCCCTTTTTGAGTTCGATTCTCACTTAGGTAAGAGTGTGACCAAAACTTAAGGCCTTAGCAGCACTCTCTGTTGTCATCATTTTAGGTTTCCAGTCTCAGCACATTGTTTATAGATTATGGTGCCTTTATGGTCACATATTAGTTCGAAGAGAGACCATTTGACATTCTACAGATGGCTGTATGCAAACATTTAAAACCTTTGAGAGAATACAGCACACCAGCGAGACTATTATTAGACTATTAGGAAGATAGTACCAAGAGTTTGGAGTAAGCTCCTTACCCAGGGTCCCCATAAACCAAACCACCTAAAATTAAATAGATTAAAGAATGAGCAGGATGAAGAGTCTACTTGCTTGACTAAGTGGTCTGTTCATTAATCCCCTACAACTGAATTTTTATCATCTACATTTGATGTATTTCTCCATAGGCCACAAGTCCAGCAACTACACAAGTATTTTTCTTTTTAGCCAACTCTATTATTTAGCATAACTTTCACAAGATAATTTAAAGTCTGTTGTGTAATGATAGCCTTTACAGTAGAATCTGCTGTAGAGCCTATTATGAGGGATGAATTTCTAATTATTGCCTCTTTTATTTTAAACCATGGAAAAAGGAACCTAACAAATGATGTCCTTCTAGAAGAGTGAAGGGCTTCTGGCAGTGTTCTCTTTAACCCATGATGTGGGTTAAGAGGAGTTTTGAGTGATTATGAATCAATGTATGTCCCACCAAAGTTTCTTACCTACATTGGGCCTTCATCTTTTATCTATCAAAGTATAGGTTTATTCATATATAAGACTGGCTGTAAAATCCTTCACAAATAAAAATATAGCCTGCAAGTGCACACAATAGACCCCCTTTTTATTTCTGTCATTCATAGAGGCATAAATAAGGAAAAATAATCAACGATAAGAGTCTCATAATAGTAGAAGCTCTTTCACATGTAAACATTACGCACACAATACACATATAAAACTACCTAGACAGACAGAAGATTACTACAGAAGTAGTAAAATTTTTCATTTGCCATTTTTAAGTTTCTTAATTGGATTATTGGCTTTAGGGTAGAGTCCTTGGATGAATAGATCCAGGAAAGGGTTTCTGGTGCCTCCTGTTTTTCCCAAGGAGTCTCAGGCTGTTAGAGCTTGAATATCTACTTTTAACTAGGCTGATTATTAACCATAGCATTCTTTATTAAAGTCCTTTTAAAAATTCTTATTATTTGACTTTAGCCAAGCCAAATGGTCAATATTTATGGCTTTTTAACTTTATTGAAAGTAAGCTTATAGGTGCTTTGAGAAAGGAAAATTCAAGACAGTTTGTGGAGGGGAAGAGAGTTTTAAAATGGCAAAGGTCACCAAAATATCAATTAGAAAGGCTCATGCCCTAAGCTAGGGATTGAACTGTGAACCCAGGCCACCATTGTGAAAAAAGGAAACACCAGCCACATGGTCACAAGGTCAAGCTCCCAAGAACATAACTGACCAGTTTGTTGGGCTGTCTTGAACAGCAGGCATATGGAGTTTTAGGCACACATTTTATCCTAAGATACCCCTCTTTATGACAGAATGATACAGAAAGCCACACAAAGCACACCAGTTTTACTACAGCTTAAGACCAGACTCATATGTTTTTTGTACTAATCCAAACTGTACAGAGGAGATAAACAGTGATTTTTACCAGTCATTCAACTGGTTTGCAGAGAGAAAGAGAGAAAGCAGAAGTCTGACTGGTAAGAAATCCTTACCCTTTTGCCAACGTGCCAGGCTTCTGGGTTTTTCTCTCTGCACAGCCCTAGTGATCTGACTTGCTGTGCCATCCCCTGGGGGAGGGGGTCAAATCACATCATAAAGCAAATTATCTTTTCTTTTGTTCTGACCAGAGCAAAATACATGTGACAAAACATAGACATTTGCCACTCTGCTTGGCACCCAATATCAAATTTGCAAGGCTTAAATTTACCCTTGAATGGGCCCCGTCATCTTTAATTTAACCTCTGACTAGGCATTTCAACATGTGGTCTTGGGAAAACATGGTTGCCCTGAGTAATAAAAAAAGATAAGAGAGAGAGAGATAAAAAAGCATTACTTGTGGCAGAGTGGGGAATTGAAGATCTCAGGGAAGAAAGAGAAAGACACACCCATTGCAGTAACACTGAAAAGTTCAGGTGGCCACTTGTTGGTTGTGAAGGGATCTTTTCCAACAGTCCCATCAGCTCACGAGTTTCTTCTTTTAGGAATGAAAAAGTTCTCCATGTCCTGTGATTCTGTACATACCTAATCCCCTCACACTTAGCCATTAGCAAAGAGTGCAAGGCAGATTAATCCAAAGAGAACAGCAGTTAACATCCTGTAGGGCCAAACCTGTTCTTAGCCAAAAGGAATTTTACCGAGAGACCTCATTTTCAAATGTACTTCAGTGTATTGTGATTCATTCAGAATGTTTCACTGTAAGTTACCTTTAGCAAGATTTTGCCATTTCTGTAAGACTTCACTGCATCCCAGGCCTAAAGTATAGACCAGAAAAAACTCAGTTTTTGAGAAATTGAGAATCCCATTTTATCTAAAATATTGGCTTTACTCTTAGGTTTTCCTGATTAACTTAGCCAATAATTTTTCCTACCTAGGCATGCAAGAAACATGAAACAAAGTGGTATGACACAAAAATCCCTGTGAATTTTCAAAAACCAAATTTAATGACTCCTACAATATTACTGCTTACTTCCAGTTCCTTTCTGACCCAGTCAGATGTAAGAAGTCTCTAACTGGATTCAAGTCAATTAATTCCCAGATCAAATCCATTGCTGGTGCCAGCCCAGTGTCTGTCACAACTTCCAAACCCAGTGTGGATCAGAGATTTTTCTCGAAGAAACTCAAATAGCTCAAAACACAAATCTGTGGCTCTGAAATCTGAGAGAGCACTTACTCATGATCTCCAGCCACTCTGAGACATCAATGGACACAAGTGGGTCCTGCAGGTACTTTGCTTGTTCACTGAGTGCTCCTGCAGGTCACTAGAAGCTCTACTTTAGATCCTGCTTTTGAGACCATCTGATAAAAGAAAAACATTGGCCAAATTAAATGTAAAGGAATTTAATTGAGCAATGAACAATTTGTGAATTGGGCAGCTCCCACAATCATAGCAGATTCATAGAGACTCCCATGCAACCACATGGTGGAAGAAGATTTATAGACAAAAAAAAGGGAAATGATGTACAGTAATTGGAAATGAGGTATGGAAATGACTGGATTGGTTATACCTTGGTGTTTGCCTAATTTCAACACAGTTTTAAACTTAGTAGTATTTGAATGATTAAAATATCCTGTCCTGGGATTGGCCAAGACTCAGCTACTGTTACAGACTCCTAAGTTAGGTTTTCAATTTTGTCTACCTATTAAGTTAGGTTGAAGTTCATCCACAAGGACTCAAAGAAATGCAGAGTCCTTCTCAGACTATATTTATTTTGCTTTAATAGGCCAATGCTAAGAAGAGTTTTACCTAAATTTTCTTCCAGAATTCTTATGTTTTTAGGTTATAGATTTAAGTCTACAATCCATCTTCAGTTGATTTTTAAAATATCCTAAAATATAGTAATCCAGTTTCATTTTTCTACATGTGGTTATCCAGTTCCCAGAACCACTTATTAAATAGAGTGTCCCTTCCCCAACTTATATTTTATATGCTTTGTTGATGATCAGTCAGTTGTAAGTATTTGGCTTTATTTGTGGTTCTCTATTCTGTTCCATTGGTCTATGTATCTACTTTTATGCCGGTGTCATGCTGTTTTGGTAGTTGTAGTCTTGTGATATAATTTGAAGTCAGGTAATGTGATGCCTCCAGATTTGTTCTTTTTTCTTAGGATTAGTTTGGCTATTTGCACTCTTTTTTGATTCCATATGAATTTTGTGATTGTTTCTTGTAATTCTGTGAAAAATGATGTTGATAGTTTGATAGGAATTCCATTGAATCTACAAATTTCTCTGTATAGTGTGGTCATTTGCATGATATTGTTTTTTCTACTTCATAAGCATGAGATGTAGTTCTATTTTTTTGTCTTCTATGATTTATTTCAACAGTGTTTTGTTGTTCTCCTTGTAGCAATCTTTCACTTCCTTGGTTAAGTATATTCCTTGGTATTAATATTTTATTGTTTTGTAGCTTCTGTAAAATCATGTTGATATGATTTCAACTTTTAAAATTTATCAAGACTTGTTTCGTGTCCTATTTTATGTTCTGTCTTGGAGAATGTTTTATATACTGATGAGAAAAATATGTATTTTGCAGTTTTTGGGTAGAATGTTCTGTAGATACTTGTTATGTCCATTTGTTCTAGAGTGAAGTTTAAGTTTATTGTTTCTTTGTGACTTTCAGCCTGGATAATCTGTCTAGTGCTGTCAGAGAATATTGAAGTCTACTACTATTACTGTGTTGCTGTCTATCTCTTTTCTCTGGCCTAGTGGTAATTTAGGAGCTCCAGAATTAGATGCATATATAATATATATGTATATATTGGATTGTAATGTTTTCTTGTTACATGAATCATTCTATCACTATATAATGTAATGATCTTCTTTGTCTTTATTTTTTTTTCCTATTTGCTTGCTTTGGTTTCCATTTGGATGGAATATCTCTTTCCTCTTCTTAACTTTGAATCTATAAGAATCCTTATGTGTTAGGTGAGTCTCTTGAAGATAGCAGATATTTGGCTTGTGATTTTTTAATCCATTTTACCAATCTGTATCTATTAAGTGGATCATTTAGGCTGTTTATGTTTAACATTAATATTGAGATGCAAAGTACTGTGCCAGTCATTATGTTGATTGTTACCTATATACTTTTTCTTTCAATTTGTTATTGTTTTCAAGGCCATATAGGTTTGATACTTTCAAGAGGTTCCATTCTGGTAAATATTGATGTTTTGTTTCAAGATTTAGAACTCCTTTGAGCATTTCTTGCAGAACTGGTCTGGTAGTGACAAATTTCCTTAGTATTTGCTTGTCTGAAAAATACCTTATTTCTTCATTTATAAAACTTAGTTTAGCTGAATACAAAATTTTGGGCTTACAATAATTCTGTTTAAGGAGGCTAAATATAGGACCCCAAGCCCTTCTGGCCTGTAGGGTTTCTGCTGAGAATTCTGCTGTTGGTGTAATAAGTTTTCCTTTATAGGTTCCATGTTGCTTTTGTCTTACCGCTCTTAGAACTCTTTATTTTACTTTGATTTTAGATAGCCTGATGAATATATACCCTGGAAATATCCTTTTAGCAATTTATCTTCTAGGAATTCCTTGAGCTTCTTCTGTTTGGATATCTAAATCTCTAGCAAGACCAGTGATGTGACCTGTTGCCTAGCAGTGGGTAACAGCACCAACTGTGATAGGGTGGCAGGGGAGTGACATAGACTTTGCAAAATTCCTTGGTTATAAATAGCTTTAATATGTTTGCTTTCTCAAATACCAGGTATACTAGTAATGAACTGGTCCTATGGACAGACCCAGGACCTCCTGGTTAGCTCCCACACACATACAAAGCAGTTCTTACTCCAGCAGTGTTCCATGAGCAGCAGCTAGCTAGGTTCAAGGCAGTCTGTCCTCAGAACGCAAAAGTGTCAAACTCCATAAACCCTACCTAGGGAGACAGCAACTAGGCTTTCAGGCTATGCACCTCTTGGTCTGCCACTCAGCTTTTGCATTTGTGACTATAGCACATTTCTCACTCATCCTTCAGTTCTGGCCAAGGAAGTTTCTCTCCACTTGAGATAATATTATGAGTATCGGTTGGGAGCTTCTCTTAACCTGTGACTGCTGTCTGTGCTACCTGGCCAACTTCTGGGAGATTTCCTATGACGTAGGATCAGGAATGGCTTCCTTCCATCCCCCCTGGAGACTGGGAGTGCATGCAAAGCATGTCCCGATGCCACTTCTCATATACTCCCCACTGCTCACTAAATCAGTTCCTGTGCTGGGCACGGTTAAGGCCTTCCCTGTGGCCTAGATTGCCAGGTTTCCTGATGGGCATATATATCCCAGAGGCAGTTTATTCCCCTGTCACACTCTGGGGACTCATAGCTTTTTGACTGGCTCATGGCATAGGCTGCAGCTGACTGCTTCTTTCAAAGATGTACGATTCCTGTTAAGTTCCTGTGCTGCTTCTTGGAAAAAAGTTCACAGTATGAATCTCTCCACATTATTTTGTCTTTCCAAGTGGGAAAGGTATGCTAAAAATGCTGTCAATCTACTTTCTTAAGAAAAAAAATATAAATTTAACCTTATCATAGGTGTGCATGTATAAGAATAAACATAGCATAAACAGGGTTTGGTACCATGGTAACACGTCTCTACCTCAGGTCTTCAGACGTATCTCTCAGGAGTAAGGGGGAATTACTGTTTTACCTAAATTCCTTTAGTCGTCCTGGATTTTTTCAAAAATGTGCTCATTCAGTGTTTTCTTTCCTTCTGTATGCCATCCACTTCCTTTTCATAAAGCATCTTTTCCTTGTTCTTCTCTTTGGCTTAAGTTGGCAAGAATCTGGTTTTGTGGTCTACATGCAAACTACTCTGATACAAAATCATTTCATGATCCAAAGTAATTTTGTTTAGTTTGTCTCATTTGCTGGATCCCATCTTCTCTTTTAGGTTCCTAAAATGTGACATGGTTTCTCATAGCCTCCTGACAATCAAATCTTTCTCTCTCTCATCTGCCTAATGAATTCCTATTCCTTCACTCCTTCTGCACACCTCTTTGGCGAAGCCTTCCCTGGACTCTTTCCATGCACAGTTATAGGCTCTCCTGTCCCTGATTTTATTGCATCCTGCACATAGTAATATTGAGACAAGTTTTATTATGTGTCCAAAACCATTTAAACATTTTGCATACATTAACTAACTTAATTATTCCTACTGCCTTACAAGGATAAGTACAGTTATTACCCCTCATTTTATAGCTGATGAAATAGGAGCAGAAAGGTTTAGTAACACCCTGAGCCCCAGCTAATAAATGGCACACCTAGAACCTGAACATAGCCAGTCAGGTTTTGAACCACTGAGTTGCACCATCTCTCAGAGGTCCCTTTTAAATTTGTTTACATGTTTGTCTTCACCTCTAGGTTCAGAGATTTTTTTTTTTTTCTTTATTCAGCTTTGTAATTCCAGAACACAGCATGTGCCTGGCACATAGGAAAAGTGAATAAATCAGAAAATGAACCAAATTTCCCTTGGCTATTCTACTTAATTGCTTATTTTGTGAATGTAATTACAGTTGACCCTTGAAAAGAGAGGGGATTAGGGACATTGTTACTGCATGCAGTCAAAAATTTGCCTATACCTTTTGAGTTCCCAAAAATTTAACTACTATTAGCCTGTCCTTGACTGGAAGCCTTACTGATACATGCATAAATAAGAGAGTAGGACATGCTCTGTATGTTATATGTATTATATGCTATATTCTTACAATGAAGTAAGTTAAGGAGAAGAAAATGTTAAAAAAAATGTTAAAAATAATACATTTATTGTATTGTACTGTATTTATCAATTTTGAGTTTATGCTATCTGTTTATAAGATGAATTATCTGTCTGAAATAGAGGGCAACTGCAGCTACAGACCTCACTCTATGGTACATATCAAGCAATTCAAATGTTTCTTGTCATGCCATGACTCTCTTCCACTTCTTGGGAACACTTCCAGCATCACTAGTGGGACTATGTATGGGAAACATGGTGTTGTCATTCAACAGTTAAGATACTATACTAAATGATGAAAAATAGGTGAGAACTGCAAGAGCTCTCTTTTTACTGCAATATGCAGTTTACTGGAGAGCTGCACTGCTCAGGGTCACTCTGCATTTTAAGCCAATACTTGCTATACTTGAGTTCATTCCAGTAGCAATGGAAGATGGCTGTGAAATTATTACTGTTGTTCAGTATGTACTACAGTTAATTTTATGCAACTATGAGTTAATACTGCATCTTTACATTTGTTTACATTTCTCTAAACTGGAAATGACACACAGATCCTATGTAAGGTCTGTGTTTGTGTGTGTAAATTTTGATAAATTTTAACTTTTTAAAATTTTGTAGTATTTAATGATAAAAGATTAGTGTCTACATATATTTTATGTGTTTACAACATATCTAAGTTTTTCTTAAATTTTCAGTGTTTCTAGGCTATACAGTAGTCCATTTTTTTCAAATTGTCACATATCTCTAAAAATTTTTCCAATGTTTAAAAAAAAATCAGTGACTAAGTGGACCCACACTCTTCAAACCTGTTTTGTTCATGGATCTACTGTACTTTATATCCTCATTCTAAGATGCATATTTTAAAAAATATTTCTGAAATTACAAAATATCTTACAAATGATGTATATATTTAGTGGGGTGGCTCCCTTCCCTTCACCCTGCTATCCTGAAAAGCTGATATTAACATGGCACATTTCACAATTCATGGCCTCATTGTATCAAGAAAATATGAGGATTGTTTTGTTTGCTGCGCCTTTTGGCAAGCCATAGCAATGGAGCTCCCTCTTGTTGAAGTTTCTCTTCTGAATTGTCACCTCTATCCGCCTGTCTCACTCTTACTGAGTTCATTGCTCTTAATCCTATCATTAGTGGGCCTTGTAGATTTTCACCCAAAAGTCAGGGCTGTGACCATGGGTGGATAATTGTTTGTTATGATGATAAATTAGTATGGCCTTAAAAGAGAGATAGACAGGCTTAGAAAGCAGTGAAAATCAGTCAAGAGACAGTGCTAAGTTGCAGCAGGGTCTGGACACTGGTTGGTGAGGGGTCCCACACATAACAAAAGGGGCCTTGCTTTAACCACGTCCTCTATCTGACTTAAGATGCGAACACACAGTGTTTTAGTTGTATTGCTTTCTTTCCCCTCTTTCATCACAGTCTACCTACCCTTAAATATGAACTACTTCTAGAGAATATACTCAGGAAGGCCAATCATTCTCCTCCCTGCCAATTCCAGGACTGAATAATAGGATCAATAAGGCTTTCCTCACATGCCCATCCCCTTACTCTCAACCATGGCCTATATGGTTCTGTTCTGAAATGTCTCTGGGATTTGCTCTGACTTTTTTTGTCCCAGAGAAATAGCCTCTAAATGCTGACCTTGGTCTTTGCCTCCTGCTTTTCTTTCTGGTTCTTCCTTTGTACTAGTTTTGACTAGTTACTATGGTGAATCCAGTTCAATCTATGCATTCACTTGCTTACAGCAGCTGTGCCCTCTCATTACTTTCCAGGTGAAGTCCTTTGCACATAAGCAGATATTCACAATCTGATTTCTGTTGAGACTTTAGGAAAAGATTCTCTGCTGTTTTCTCTCAATGTTAGAATATCATGAATATTAAGTTACCCTACTGACTTAATGCACGTCTTTCAAGAAAAAAAAAAAAAGAGTGGCTTTTTTGTTTTTGCTTTTAAAACAAAGATGCCAAAATGCACTGTGACACCACTGTGGTTAATATGTAGTTTGTCATTTTCCCAAGTTGGATTCTTCCTGTTCAGCCACAGGCCCCTTTCAAATGCTGTGAGCAAACGTCTAAGCAGAGAGTTTCTCTAGAGATGACTTTTTTTTTCTTCTTTGCAGAGAATTTGTTATTTGCAAGAAAGACAAGAAAACAAAATTCCTTTATTCTGTAGAAAATATTTAATTAGTTTACCTCTTATAAGTGTGAGAAAGTAGGAAGTGTTTTCCTGATGGAAGGGCGTAGTTCTTTAATGTGTTGACAGTTTCAAACTATAATCTAGGAAAGCTTCCTTTAGCCCAAGAGAGAAAGTGGGCTCAAGAAGGGTCTTGGTGTCATGTGGTGAAGGACAGAATCAGTCCTCTGGGAGGTGGCTGTGCAGCTTACTAGAAAGTGAGTGTCTCTGATCTGGGAGAACTGGGAACTTCTGTTTCTGCTGCTACCACAGAGCAAGTTAAGACAAAGGGTTCTTCAAGCAGTGGAACCCTAGGGAGGTAGCTTTCACTGTCTCCTGAGCCTCACATCTGAAGAAATCTAGGAGAGTTCTATTATTATACAATCAGTTGCCACGTTGATCAATTGCTACCTTGATCCCAAAAGTTAGATTTTCGTTTTTATTTCTGTTTTTAACAGACAGGGTCTCAATCTGTTTGTTGCCCAGGCCGGAATGCAGTGCTTCAATCATGGCCCACTAAAACCTCAAACTCCTGAGCTCAAGCTGTCTTACCACCTCAGCCTTCAGAGTAGCTGGGATTACAGGCATGCACTACCACCTCTGGCTAATTTTTAAACATTTTGCGGAGACAGGATCTCACTATGTTTCCCAGGCTGGTCTTGAACTCTTGGCCTCAAGTGATTTTCCTGCCTCGGCTTCCCAAATTGCTGGGATTACAGGTGTGAGCCACCATACCTGGCATCTGAATGTTAGCTTTCATATTTCATTTTTTATTAGTCATCTTTAGCAAAAAGGTATTTTAAGTCTTAAATGATGACTTGAATACAACATATTACAAGTCCACCTCACCACTCCCCAGCCCTGAAAAACAATAATCTAAGTGATAGCTTCTTTAAAGACAATCTGCTTTCATTATTTAGTATAAACTAAAGCTTACACTTCTGAAATCTGAGTCTGTCATAGTATGTTAAGTTTGGGTTTTTAAGAACTGTTTCAGTTTTCTCTTGGCCTATAGCTAACCATTGTCTTGAATGGAACTTCAGATCCTTTATAGAAGGTACATTTAAGTGCAGTTTCCAAGTATAAGGACTTCTTTAACAAGCTGCATCACACATGACATAGTGAGAATGAGATAGTACAGCCTCCTTCCAAAGCTAAGGTAAGATATGAAAGAAGGAGGACTCCTATAGAACTAACTAAAGGAACATATCTATGATGGTACCATGACTAGGAAAATACATCTCAATAAAGTTGTTTCTCTCTGCCTTCAGATTTTAAGAGAAAGAGGAAAATGGCCTTTTATTAATTGTTTATCAATTTATTTGATTCATTGCTTATTTATTTATGTATTGTCTCTGGCTGCTTTTGTACTCCAGTGGCTATGTTAAGTTGCTGTGACAATGACCTGTAAGCCCAAAGTATTTATTTGGACTGTTACAGAAAACTTTTGCTGAACTGGATTTAGTCACTCATTTGATATCAACCAGGAGAGCTGCCTGGAAATCACTGTTAAACACATACACGCTATTTTCTTAATGTAGGCACTTGTTTTCCCAGGAATGTCTGCCAGCTTGATTAATTATATCAGTAGATATTAATACTGGACAATCAGGCTCCCATTTACCTGTGCTTCTGCCAAGCTGTCTATGTTGCTTGGTAATGGTTGTGTGTCACCAGTGCCCTTAGGGAAATAATGGAATAGAAATAAAAGAGATGTAATTGGAAGTTGATAACATTGTTAGTTCTGTAATATAATTTTTCTGCCCTTCATATATTTTAGTAACTGAGTTTAGAAACTATTATAAATAATGCAAGACGGAATAAAGCAAGACAGACAAATTCCTATTCATAAGCAAAATATATACAAATGAAAACCCAGAAAATTAAACATGTTTCCTATCATATAGCTACTGAATGACAAAACCAGGACTAGAAATCAGGTATCCTAATACATCATTTCATTATTTTGCTTATTGGTAATGAAACTGCCATGCATATGATGTTATGAAGAATAGTCTTACAGATTTCAGACAGGGGCTTTTTGTACTTTTTCCTGGAAAAACTATGTAAGGACATTTAGCTAATTAAATTGGATCTGATTTATTCACTTTTTTCATCAGTAGGCAATAAAATTAACAGGATTTTGGGGGAACTTTTTTAATCTCTTTCACTTGGGAGGACACGGTTATTGTTAGAGAAAACTTAGAATTAATATTGAATGCATCTATTGTCCCTAGATTTTCAGTCACCATCAGTGGATCCCAAATGCATACATTTATGTTCTATACAGAGTTTTTTTTTCTAGAGAAAGGACCCTTTTACAACATAAGATGTGCTGAGGTAGTAACATACCTCTGATCAAGGGTGTCATGTGTATATAGTTTGCTACCAGTGGTTTAGCAGTGTGTATTAGAGTTAATGAATTTTGACACTGAAGATTTTGCATTGCTAGATTTTTATAACCATATCTTTCAGGGGTGATGAGTATCTACTCTTCTTAATGTTACCCCAACAAAGAGGCATGTGTTTGCAAAGTTGCATCTTAGGCAACTCCAAAGAAACCATATTGTTTTAGAGAACAATGCAAAGTTTATGTCCTTAGTGATTCTTTATATATGGAAATTCACAGGAATAAAGAGTACCAGATGTGTGAAATTAAAGAAAATTAAGGGATTAATTCTATACATCCAAACTGTGTGTAAATTTAGTGTTGGCATTTCCTCCAGTTGATTTCCAGCATTCAGTCTTGGCAGTTCTACTTCATTAATGGTAATTCTTTGTGCAATGTATAAATGAGCATCTGATTAGTCTATTAGAGAATATTTATATTACAGCTTAAATGTGTTATTTCATTATTCTTTGACTTTTGTCCATATATCTTTGTTTCTTGCCAAAAAATATTTTGTTGAGTTGTTAAAATATAGTGTAGTGAACTCAATTATTAAAATAATGGCAGCAAGGGGTGGGGAAATGGTGTGCTTTATCTCTTCCAGCTTGGGGAGTATGTACTCATTGGTCAGATAATGTCAAGATTGGTAACATGTATAAGATTCATCACTATAGTTTATCTACT
Source organism: Callithrix jacchus (assembly GCF_049354715.1). Taxonomy (NCBI): domain Eukaryota; kingdom Metazoa; phylum Chordata; class Mammalia; order Primates; family Cebidae; genus Callithrix; species Callithrix jacchus. The sequence goes on along the minus strand of NC_133510.1, from coordinate 73,736,882 downwards.
AAAGCCAGGGGAGACAAATATTAATAGAAACTTCTTGCCTCTGCCTTGACTCCTGTCCCAGAGTAACTGTCATTATGCTAATGACAATATAACTATTATGTTGATAGGTCATGCCAAAAAAAGAAAAAAAAAGACCAGGGCAAACCATTACAAAAAGTTATTTTCCCTTCCTCTGCCTCCCCTCTGTGCCCCTCCCCTCCCCCCTTTGCCTTCCCTCCCCCTTCCCCTCCTGTCCCTCCCTCCCTCCCTCCCTCCCTCCCTTCCTCCCTCCTCCCTTCCTTCCTTCCTTTGTGATTGTTAGCTTATTTGTTCTTCCTATAAAAAGTATACTGACATTGCTTATCCACTCTTCCACTCACCTGGGGGAAATAATAATTAGTTATGGAGACAGGTAGCTAAGCAGAATTTTTGCAAATATGGTTAATCAAGACTAGAGTAAAAACAGAACAAGACAGAATACTCAGTAGTATCAATGTGAGGGGGAGAGAACTGCATTGCAGCTGTTCTCACTAAGCTCATTGAAGAAATTTTAAATGAAACAAACTGTTTGCTTGATGAAACAGTAACACGTGATGTAGCATGAAATGGAGGAAGAGTGCAAGTCTCTGAAAGTCAGGAAAGTGATGAGATTTTTAAATTTGTGTACTTCCCTTGGGTGTAACGGTCTCATATTTGTGATGTTTTGCATAATGACAAATATGGAACTGTTTTGTATTTTAAAGCCTGCCGTGGGTTTAGCTGGCATCTGTGTGCAAATTTGTTCTTATTTATTTTCTAACAAAATAAACTTCGACAATTTCTAGAATCTTCCTTGTAGAAAGAAAAAAGTCTGTAAAGTAGGCCGAACTCTCTGAAGATGATGCATATAGCATGAACACACATACTCTATTTTTGATGTCCTTGATACATCTGGGTTCTTTAAAAGGAAAATTTAACTTTATATGATTTTTAAAAGAAATGAATGACAACAAATAGGTGGAGAACAGAGGATTTTTAGGGCACTGAAACTGTATGATACTATAATGGTGAATACATGTGAGTATACATTTGTCCAAATTCATAGAATGTACAATACCAAGAGTGAACTCGAATGTAGACTGTGGTCTTTGGGTGACAATAATGTATCAGTGTAGGTTCATCAATTGTAACCAACATACCACTTCGGGGGGGGGCGGTTATACATATGTAGGGGAAAGGAGTATATGGGAAATCTTAGTACTTCTCAATTTTGCTGTGAACTTAAAATTACTCTAAAAAACAAGGTATTTAAAGACACATAAATAAATAATCATTTTCTGACTCTGGAGGACATGTTTTATTATTAAAATGCCCCTGTGTTATGCCAATCCTTCTTCTGCTACAGCTGAAATAAACAAAGGTCCTTTCAGTGATCAAAAAGTAAGAAACAAGGAAAGTGAAAGTCATGATTAAACAGTTCAGGTAGTGGAAATTTTTCAGGAAACTTTTTGGAGGAATGCTGACAAGTGGTTTTCACACTGATTCTACTTTAAAAACGTCTCAAGCTTAGGATAATTTGGTCAGGCGGATTTTTCATACAACGCAGAATATTGCTTCCTGGTTCATTGTGAGAAGAGACTGTCTTTTGAATATTGCAAGGCAAGGGGAACTCATGATTAGCATGATTGCTTTAGCAGGAAAGAGATGAAGTCGTTCAGGGAAATGCCTTTGTCTTCTAAAAGGACCAGGCACATCTGTTTGCAGCATCCATATGGGATTGTTAAACCTTGAGTCGTACAACACAAGCCCTGTGAAGGAATAATTGTTGTATGATCTTATATTTATGTGCAATGAACAACCTTGGACTGTTCCTATATCGTAAAAAATAATTAGCTGGGTTTAAAAAACTATCAGTTGCTACATTTAAACCATATGGGGATTAGAATGCATCTTTTTATGTGTTCTTATATAATCTTATAGGATTTCCTAGATATATATTACTATAATGTAATTATATCATATATAGAATATCATGCATATGTATCATATATATATATATATATATATATATATTCCATATTCCTAAATGGATGGTTCAAAAAGATGCTTTTTAAAATTAATAAAAACATTTACGTATCTCCATCACCTTTGGGTCATATACTGAAAAGCAACTGAGAGGGAGGATACAACCATATATACTGTTATTCCCAGCTACAGAACTTAAAGTTTGGTTATAAAGATGATTCTATTGTTGCATTCACTTTCTCTCAGGCTTGGCACTCACTCTTAGGCCTGGCACTCTCAAGCTATTCAAAGAAGGGCATGTCCATGAGCCCCTCTGAATCTCAATTTCCTTTTCCATAAAACAGGGACAATAATGTATAACTCATGATGATGTTGTCAGATTTGATAAGATAATATATAAATAGGTCCTGATATGTGAACTCACACACACACTCATATTCAAACCCTAAAGAATTCAGGAAGGATGTTTGTGTGGGAGAGGGGTTTATATAAACTTTGTAGTAGATGGCAACTGTTTTAAGGGCTTGCATATGTGGAGTGAAAAGGAGAAGGCGTCTATACCATCTTTTTCAAAACCATTGTCTAAGTGTAAGCCCTATTCTTTTGCCCCTGGAACATGGCAGCTGGAAAACTAGTAGCACTAGCTATTTTAGTACTATATAGAGAGAAAGATCTAGGTTTGAATCCTGGCTTGGTCACTTCAAATTCCTAAGGCAGGCTAATATGTTATAGGGTGACTGTGAGGAGAATTACATAAATTCACATATGCAGAGAGCTTAGCATGACATCTGATATACTGTAAATTTTCTATTCATGTTATTTATTTGTGTCTGAACTGTGACCAGAAATTACTTATACTAATGGGCAGATTGATATAAAAAAACAGAAAATTAATGCCATTGAAGAGACCAGAGATAATTTACTATCTATTGCTCCAGGGTTATGATTTACTATTTGGAAGATGTGACTTAACCGGACATAGTTGGTGATATCCCAGGTCAAAGAGTCACTAGAAATGCCTAGAAAACAAAATGTGATAAACCTATCACTGGACTCTAATTTAAATGTAGAGTCCCGAAAGCTAAGTGAGTTGGTATCTACCACAGAATATTGCTGTTTAGCATTAGTCTCCTTGAAAGATGAAAATAATGATGTAAAAAGAGAAAAAATTGTTTTAGTTATAAGAGAACATCAAAGCCTTCCACTGTGCTATCAGTATAGTCTTTCCAGAAGGAATATTCTCAGTAAGTAGATGTCTGTCAGCAAGAGAAAGGGGTGTGTGTGTGTGTGTGTGTGTGTGTGGGTGTGCATGCGCATGCACACATACATGTGCACATGAGCACATCTCCACATTTGCTATTGCAGGAGTCATTGGAACAGGAGCTAGATAATAAACCAGGGATTAGTGAACATATTGACCCCACAAATTAAAGAAAATAGTGGAGATTGATTTTGGAAATTAGGAAGAATATCTCAAATGTCTGGTGAATATTCATATTCCATAATTCATCAGGTTTTGAGAGTTCAGTATTAGAATGTTGTGTATTCTCTTCTGTTTCCTAATATCACCTCATTTCTTTCTGCATTTACATGCACTTTACCTCCCTTTCTTTGTTTCAGGGGAAAAAAAAGGTGCACCCTTTCCTATTCTCCAGGTCAGTTCTTCCTGTCTCCAGCAGGACCAGGAGCCTGCTCTTTAATCATTTCCTTTTTCATCTGTATTTTCAACATCTCTTGATATTCTGACTCTGTCATTGCATCTCACTTTTTTTTTTTTTGTAAATAAACTCCTATCACTGGCCTTTTTTTCTTCATCAAATCAATCCAAAACTCATGTGTGCTTATATCTACATCCTCAACACCCATTCACTATTTAAAATTTTAGTTTAAATGTTTATCAAAATGTAAAATTTGCAAAAAAAACCCCCCTCATTTTCAAGAGTCAAATAGTTCCCCAAGAGTATACTAAGAAAACAGCACTCTCAGACCAAGCTTTACCTCTTCTGTAGCCCATGAGCAATACACTTTTACTTCCTTTATTTCACATTCTTCATTTTGCTACATAACATACTTCTTCATTTTACCATTTCAGGCAATGTCTATTGATTACTTTTATTTTATGAAATACATCTCTTAATAATATCCTCCTTCACATATATAGTTCCCAGAACTATCTTTCTAATATAGTTATATATTATTAATTTTGATGTCATGTGATTTTAACTTTTAAATGACATTCATGGTTGAGTCACATGACTATGTGATTCTTTCCTGCAGGCCCTTCTTGTTTCTGGATCTAACATTTTCTCTTTCTCTCATTTGCTTAGTTTTTTCTATGTACTTTTGTGTATCTGCCCTCAATGGTCTAAATCTCTCATTGTATTCAAACACTTCAGGGATTTTGTTAGTTTTATCTTTTATAGAAATGTCTCCTGGAGCCTGCCTTCCAACTTGCTCCAGTTTAGACTGGTTATCACCCACAATTGGCAAACAGCTGTCATTCTGGGATCTCTCTTCACTACTCACCATTTCCTTTTTTCACTATTGAGGTAGATTTGCTTCCTGTTACCTCACCCTCATTTGCTTCCTGTTACCACACCCTCATTTTGGCAGAATATCTCCCTTTCAGTAATTTTTGGTGGAAGGCTGTAAAGGGAGTGTATGTGTGTAAATATTTTGGTTCCTTGCATGTCTATCATTGACATGTGCAGTCTATATCACCATGTATAGTCTATCACCAGACTAAATTGTAGTGTGGTTGTGTATAGAATTCTTAGTTGAAGGGCACTTTCCCACAGAATTTTGAATGTCATTGTTACAGTGTTGTTAAGAAATTCAGGTCAGCAAGACAGCAAAATAGGAGTTCCTCAGCTTATGTTCTCCCACTCGATTACCTGGAAGCCATTCATGGACAAATGTGCCATTGTGAGAACTTTGGGGAAGGTTGCAAAACCTAAATTAAGCCCAAAACCAAGGAGAGCCACTTTGAGAAGGCAGGCCTGGACCACAGCGGCAGGCTTCCTGAGCATGGTCCTGGCTATAGATCAAAGGGACACCATCTTATTATGGACTAGCTTCAACTGCCTATGGCCATAGTACTAAATCTAGCTCTATCCACTAAGGAACCTGGAAGGAGCCACATCCATCTGTATTGGAAACCAGCTTTTTGTTTCATTTATCTTTTGTATCTTTTTTGTTTTAATTTCATTTAGTTATGCTCTGATCTTGGTTATTTCCTTTCTTCTGATAGGTTTGAGTTTGTTTTGTTCTTGTTTTCCTAGTTCCTTGAGGTGTGACCTAAGATTGTCTATCTGTGCTCTTCCAGACTGTTTAATAAAGGCATTTAAGGCTATGAATGTTCCTGTTAGCAGCACCTTTGCTGTATCCAAGAGGTTTTAATAAGTTTTGTTACTATTACTGTTTAGTTCAAAGAATATTTCAATTTCCATTTTGATTTCATTGTTGACCCAATGATCATTCAGGAAGAGGCTATTTAATTTCCATATGTTTGCATGGTTTTGAAGGTTCCTTTTGGAGTTGATTTCTAATTTTATTGCACTCTGGTCTGAGCAAGTACTTGATATAATTTCAATTTTCTTAAATTTATTAAGACTTGTTTTGTGGCTTATCATATGGTCTATCTTGGAGAAGGTGCCATGTGCTGATGAATAGAATGCATATTCTACAGTTGTTGTGTAGAATGTTCTGTAAATATCTATTAAGTCCACTCATTTCAGGGTATAATCTAAATTCATTATTTTCTTTGTTGACTTTCTGTCTTATCTGTCTAGTACTGTCAGTAGAGTATTGAAGTGCCCTCACTATTATTGTGTTGCTGCTTATCTCATTTCTTAGGTCTAGTAGTAATTGTTTTATAAATTTGAGAGCTCCAGTGTTAGGTGCATATATATTAAGGAATGTGATATTTTCCCGTTTGATAAGGTCTTTTATCATTATATAATGTCCCTCTTTGTCTTTTTAAATTGCTATTGCTTTGAAGTTTGTTTTGTCTGATATGAGAATAGCTAATTCTGCTTGCTTTTGGTGTCCATTTGCATGGAATGTCTTTTCCACCCCTTTACCTTAAGTTTATGTGAGTCCTTATGTGTTAGGTGAGTCTCCTGAAGGCAGCAGATACTTGGTTAGTAAATTCTTATCCATTCTGCAATTCTGTATCTTTTAAGTGGAGCATTTACACCATTTACATTCTGTATTAGTTAAACAACCAAAGCTAAGAATAATTGGTATTAGTATTGAGATGTGAAGTACTATTCCATTCATACATATTATTTTTCAACTGTATAACTTTTTTAAATTGCATTTTTGTTTTATAGGTTCTGTGAGATTTATTCTTTGACGAGGTTTTGTTTTGATGTGTTTCCAGGATTTGTTTCAAGTTTTAGAACTCCTTTTAGGAGTTCTTAAAGTGCTAGGTTTGTAGTGGCAAATTCTCTCAGCACTGTTTGAAGGAAAGAAGACTGTATCTTTCCTCATTTATAAAGCTTAATTTTACTGGACACAAAATTCTTGGCTGATAATTGTTTTGTTTAAAGAGACTGAAGATAGAGCCTGTATTCCTTCTAAATTGTCAGGTTTCTGCTGAGAAATCTGCTGTTAATATGATAAGTTTTCCTTTTAGGTTACCTGGTACTTTTGCTTCACAGCTCTTAAGTTTCTTTCCTTCATCTTGACTTTAGATAACTGAAGACAGTGTGCCTAGGTGATGATCTTTTTGTGATGAATTTCTTGGGTGCCCTTGTATTTGGATGTCTAGGTTGCTAGCAAGTCCAGGGAAGTTTCCCTTGATTACTCCCCCAAATATATTTTCCAAACTTTTAGATTTCTCTCTTCCTCAGGAATACCAGTTATTCTTAGGTTTGGTCATTTAACATAATCGCAAACCTAGTGGAGGCTTTGCTCATTTTTTAAAATTCTTTTTTCTTTGTATTTGTTGGATTAGGTTAATTCAAAAGCCTTGTCTTTGAGCTCTGAAATTCTTTCCTCTGCTTGTTCAATTCTATTGCTGAGACTTTCCAGTACATTTTTCATTTCTCTAAGTGTGTCCTTTATTTCCTGAAGCTGTGATTTTTAAAACAAAATTTATGCTATTTCACTGAAGATTTCTCTCTTCATGTCTTGTAACTTTTTTTAAATTTCCTTAAATCGAACTTCACCTTTCTTTTGTGCCTCCTTGATTGGCTTAATAATCAACCTTTTGAATTCCTTGTCAGGTAAATCAGAGATTTCTTCTTGATTTGGATCCATTGCTGGTGAGCTAGTGTGATTATCGGGGGGTGTTAAAGAACTTTGTTTTGTCCTATTACCAGAATTGTTTTTCTGACTCCTTTTCATTTGGGTAGGCTATGTCAGAGAGAAGATCTGGGAGGTCAAGGCTGTTATTCAGATTCTTTTGTCCCATTGGTGTTCCCTTGATGCTGTGTTCTTTCCCTTTTCCTAGAGATGTGGCTTCCTGAGTGCTATACTGCAGTGATTGTTATTTCTCTTCTGGATCTGGCAACTCAGCAGGGCTACTAGGCTCTGGGCTGGTACTGGCTGTCTTCATGGAGTCCTGTGATGTGAACCATCTTCAGGTCCCTCAGTCATGGATACCAGCACCTGCTCCAGTGGAGGTGGCAGGGGTGTGAAGTGGACTCTGTGAGGGTCCTTAGTTTTGTTTTTTTACTACACTATTTTTGTGCTGCTTGTCCTCCTGCCAGGAGGTGGCGCTTTCAAGAGAGCATCAACTGTGGCAGAATAGGGCTGATCAGGCAGTGGGTGGGGCCCTAGAACTCCCAAGAGAATATGCCCTTTGTCTTCAGCTACCAGGGTGGGTAGGGAAGGACCATCAGGTGGGGGCTGTGCTAGACATGTCTGAGCTCAGACTCTCCTTGGGCAGGGCTTTCAGTAGCTGCTGTGGGAATGGGGGTGTGGTTCCCATATCAATGAAGTTATGTTTTCCCGAAGATTATGGCTGCCTCTGTTGTGTCATAAAGGTTGTCATGGAAGTGGGGAAGAACTGTCAGTTACAGGCTTTGCCCAACTCCCACACAACCAAAAAGGCTGGTTTCAATTCCACTGTGCTCTCCACAACAGCACAAAGTTTGTTTCCAGGCAGTGGGTGAGCAGGGCTGAGAACTTGCCCGATACTACCAGCCTACCATCTGAGAAAGCAAGCAGAACTTTTGCACCTCTTGGCCTGTTGAGTCTGCATACTGGGTTCATGCCCTCCCCCATGTTCTGGCCAGGAGATTTCCTATTTAGCTGGAATTGTTACAAAGTTCAGCTGGAGGTTTCCTTCTCCTTGTAGTCTTTTTCCAGTTCCCTGGCAGCCCTCCCCAAGTACTCCTGTGAGACAAATCAGAAATGGCTTCAATGGGGACCCAAAGAGCCCACAGGGCTTTTCCTACTGCTTCCTCTACTACTCTATTTTACTTGGCTCTCTAAATTGACTCAGCTCCAGGTAAGGTCAAATCATTCTGTGATATATACCTTCAGGTTTCCCAGTGAGGGCGTGTGTTCAAGTTAGAGGATTTCCTCTTTTCACTGTCACAGCTTGGGCACTCATAGTATGTGGGCTGTCTCCCAGGTCCTGCAGGACCAATCCACTTCCTTCAGAGGGCCTGTGGGTTCTCTCAGCTTCCCTGATATATTTCTGCAGTAGTTCTAGAGCCCCCACACACTGCTCTGCCTGTCTGAGCAGGAGCTGCAAGCTAGTCCTGCTTCCTGTCTGCCAACTTCTCTCTCCTGAATATACCAAAATGGACTAAACAGTTAAATGTAAGTCCTAAAACTGTAACACCAAGAATAAAAAATAGGGATAAAGCTTCTTGCCATTGTTCTGAGCAATGATGCTTTCTATGTGACAGCAAAAGCATAGGCAAAAAAAAAAGTAAAATCAGATAAATGAAACTACATCAGATTGAAAAGTTTCTGCACAGAAAAGGAAAAAATCACCCTATGGAATGGAAGAAAATATTTGCAAACTGTACACCTAATGAGGTATAAATATCCAAAGTATATGAAGAACTCAACTCAATAGCAAAAAATACATAATCTAATTAAAAAGTGGGCTTGGCATAACAGCTCAGGCCTGTAATTTCAGCACTTTGGGAGGCCAAAGATATATAAATATTTATAAATCTTTGGCCTCCCCCAAAAAAGTGTATATATAAATAGCTGAGTGTGGTGTGGTGGCACATATTTGTAATCCCAGCTACACAGCAGGCTGAGGCAGGAGGATCTCTGGAGCCCAGGAGTTTGAGGCTGCAGTGAGCTATGATCACACTACTATACTCCAGCCTGGGCAACAGAGTGAGATATTGTCTCAAAATAAATAAATAAATAAATGAAAGTGGGGAAAGAATCTGAAAAGATATTTCTCCAAAGAAGACATGCAAATAGCCAATAAGTATATGAAAATGTGATTGATATAATTAATAATCGGGAAAACATATCAAAACCACAATGAGTTATTATCTTACTACTGTTAGAATGGCTATTATCAAAAGAACAAAAATCAGTTTTGGTGAAGGTGTGGAGAAAAGAGAATCCTTTTATACATTGGTAGGAATGAATAGTATGGCCAGTATAAAAACTAGTATGGAGGTTCCTCAAAATTTAAAAATAGAACTATCGTATGATTTAGTAATCTCACTTCTGAGCATATGTCCAGGGAAAGGAAATCAGTAAGTCAAAGAGTTTTCTTGGAGGCTGATGCCTTATCCATTAGGCCACTGGGTCGCCACAGTCAAAGAGTTTTCTGAACTTCCATGTTCACTGCAGCATTAGGTATAATATGATATGGAAAGAACCTAGATGTCTGTTGCTGGATGAATGAAAAAAGAAAATGTGATATTATATCTATGGAACTTTATTTAGTGGAATATCATTCAGCCTTTAAAAAAGGAAATTCTGTCATTTGAGATAGGATGGATGAAACTGGAGGATCTTATGCTAAGTGAAATAAGCCAGACACAGAGAGACACTGCATGATCTTACTTATATATGGAATCTTAAAAAGTCGAAGCCATAAAAGCAGAGTAGAATTGTGGTTGCCAGGGACAGGTGGGTGAGCAGTTAAAATAGGGAGATGTCAAAGGGTACAAAGATTTATTTATGCAGGATAAATAAATTCTGAAAATCTACCCTATAGCATGATGACTATAGTTAATAATACTGTACTTGCATACTTGAAATTCGCTAAGAAAGTTGATCTTAAGTATTGTTACCATACATAAAAATTATAACTATGTGAAAAGGGAGATATGTTAATTTGTTTGATTGTGGTAATCATCTGACAATGTATACATATATCAAAACATTATATTGTGCACCTTACATACATACAATTTTTATTTGTTAAGCACCCTTCAATGAAGCTGACAAAATCTAAAGCCACTCTAATTCCTGATCTTTTGTATGTGACTTTACTTACATTTTATATATTCATCCACAATGTTCTGAAACTGCTCAGGTTATGCCTTCATGTGGCTAATTTTTATCTGTTGTTCTTGGCACTCAGTGTATGCTTTCAGTGTAGGAAATGTTCTTGGATTTGTTCTTTAGTGCTTCCCTTTTCTCCATTTTTTCTATTTTTTTCTGAAACTTTTATTAACTGAATGTTGGACTTCTTTGATTCTCTAATTTTCTTTTCCTTTCTCTCTATATCTTTCTGTCTCACTCTCTGAAATGGGGTCTTATTCTGTGGTCTCACTCTGTGGCCCAGACTGGAGCTGGTGCACTTCAGTTTTGACCTCCTGGACCCAAGCGATCCTCTGGCCTCAGCGTCCTGAGTAGAAGTAGCTGGGGCTACAGGCATGCACCATGCCTGGCTAATTTTTTTTTTAATTTTGTGGAGACAGGGTCTTACTGTGTTGCTCAGACTGGCCTTGAACTCTTGGGCTCAAGTGATGGTCCCACTTTGGTGTCCCAAAGTGTTGGAATTAGAGGCATGAACCACTACACGAATCCTCTTATCTCTATTTTTTATCCCTGTCTTTTATTCTACTTTATAGGAGAGGTCCTCCACATCTTCAAAGCCCTTTTATGAGGTTTTTATTTCTGAAAATATATTTTTATTTTTCTAAGAGCTCTTTGTTATTCTTTGATTATTTCGTTTATTTACTTATAATATCCTGCTCCTATTTCAGATGCACTAAACTTTATCTGTGACTATATTAATGGTAGTTTTTAGTGGTTTTCACCTCCCTGCCTAGATAATTATTTGCTTCATGTTTTGTTTTCTGCCTTTCACGTTAGATGTTGTCTTTACTTGTCTGGGCATCTGTAACTATCTGCTTATGTTTCAGGTGATAGCAATGTAAAGCTGATGGGAAGCTCTGTAAAAGTAGGGTGAGTTCCGGCTTGTGAACTGTGGGCTTGATTTTTATGGTCAGGTTTTGGTTATTTCAGCTGTTTCTTTGGGAAATCCCAGATATCAGTATTTTTAGGTCTTTTTTCCTTAGGCTGATCAGAGTCACTCATGAAGATTCTTCTACTCTCCAGTCTGGAAGGTACAATTCTGGTACCAGATTTCTGGGACAGAGATGGGAAGAAGGCTGGAGGTTTCAACATAGAGTATGAAAATTTCCTTTAAACCCCAGTGAATTCTGTATGGTACACAACCAAGGACTGTCTTCTAGCATAATATATATATATATATTTTTTCATTTTCTGCCTACTGTAAATCTCCAGTTTTCCATAAAGTGCTAAAGACTATCTGCTGGAGAAGAGAGACCATTTGGAGTTTGAGTAATTTTTAAATAAACTTTCAAATAATCTTTCTTTTTTAAATCCTGCCTTCCATCGAAATCCCACTGGCATCAACATCTGGTACTGCTATTTCCAGAATAGTTGGGTAGGGAATCTGGGGTGCAAATTGATTGCTTAGCTTTCCTCATTATTGGTTGAGAATACAACTTCCTTCACTTTGCTAAATCATCTGCCAACCATCTATCAGTTGGCATCTCCTCCCACCCTCTCCCATTTTAAGTCTAGTTTCCCAAAATTGTTATCCTCTCCTGTTTGCTTTGTCCTTCACAGGACAATGGTTTAAAAAATTTCTTTACTGTTACGTGGGTGGATACGGAAGAGAGCAAGGGTAAATGGATGGTTTCATTCTGCTACTTTTACCCAGCTATCTCCACTTACCTTTCAGGTAACTTTTCCAACTGCACTTTCATCCTGCTGAAACCACCCTGGCAAGGAAACTGATGACTCAGGCCTCCACAGTACTTATCTTATCTGTGGTGTTTGAAACTGATCGTTTCTATCTTCCTTGGAAACCATTCCCTTCCCTATGATTCATAACTCATGTGCTTTTGAATCACCTACTTCTCTTTCTTCCTGGTCTTGTCCCAGATATTTCTTGGTCTATAATTTATTGTTGATGTGCCCCAATGTTCTCTCTTTTCTCTTCTGACTTTCCTGCCTAGGGTAATTTGATTTCTTTTCTTTTTTTTTTTTTTTTTTTTTTGACCAGTTGGCATTTATTATTGTAGTTACAGTTTGTCACCATAGTAAAAGGAGTAGAGGAACCAGAACTCTTTGTTGTCACAAAGAAATAAATAAAGCTTATTTTTCGGAAAATTCTAACTGAGTAAGTGATATCTAGCAGTAGCACTAGAGGTGCCCAGCCTTGTGTGACAGATGAAGCTGGGATAGGAGTCATGTTAAATTCTACCTAAAAGAAGCTTCCATCCAGTGCCCCCTCTTCCAGCTCCTGGCCAGAACTGATCATGGCTTCAAGGTACAGAATAAAAGGACACCTAATGAAAAAAAAACAGCTAAAACACTGACAAGATGTGGACTTATCAGGGGGTGAGCTGACCATGATCAGGTAATCTGTTCCCCTCACTCCAGAGAGGTTTAGACGCCAGCTTCCCCAGACAGCTTCCGACTGATGTGCCCCAGGTGGGCATGGTCTGAGGTGTCCAAGTCAGTCTCACACTTGGCCAGGATTTTGAGGATGGGCCTCAGTTTCAGCCACCACTGCTCCTTGGGGATTTGATGCTCAAAATTCGTTTGGTCCTTTAGCTCAGTCACTGGTTGGAAGACCAGAGCCCTCTTACGCATCCCCAGAACACAGCCAGAGTCCTGAGTATTGGCAAAAATCTGCCCATTACGGTAACTCTCTTTGATTTTTCCCAGACATCTAGTTCATAGCGTTGGCGCCCATCTTAGTGGCAAAATTCCTATCAAATGGAGTTGGGCTCCCACCCTGCTGCATGTGACCAAGCACATTCTTTCTGCTGTCGAAGATGCCCTTTCCCTCCTCGGAGTACAGGTTGAAAATGAAGTCAGTGGTATAGTTCTTATTGCACTTTTCATTCCTTAACACCAAGCTCCTTTTCACAGTTGTTTTCATCTTTTGCACCAGATGTTCAACATTTGCCTGCAGGTCTCAAATGGTGAAGGGCTCCTCAAAAATGTAGGCAGCATCAGCCCCAGCTGCCAGTCCAGCCATGGTGGCCAGGTAGCCACAGTAGCCACCCATGGTCTCGATGATAAACACCCGACGCTTGGTGCCAGCTCCTGACTGCTTGATGTGGTCACAGGTCGTACAGATAGTATTGAGTGCTGTGTCAGCCCCAGTGCTAAAGTCTGAGCCAGGGACGTTGTTGGAGACTGTAGCAGAAATGACCACAAATGGGATGCAGAGCTCATCAAACTGCTTCCTGCCCTCCATTAGCTCCAGACCCCCTGTGTATGCCTCAAAGCCCCCAGTGATGATGAGGCCCTGGATGTTAAACTTAGTTATATTGGCCCTGATCTGCTCAAAGCTCTTCTTGAGTAGAGTCCTTTTAGTCCCAAGTTTAGAACCACCTTGGCCAGTCCAGCCCCCAACATAGCTCCAGCCGGCTTCCTCTATCTGCCCGTTGGCCAGCCCTTGAAACCATCACAGACAACAAGTACTCGGTTGCCCTGGATGAGGCCAATCCTCACAGTGGAGTGAACAGCAGCATTCAGGCCTGCAGCCGGGGCCCCCACGTTCATCACAGCCACTGTGTGTGAACCACTCTTAGATACTGGCGGTCTGACATGAGCTAGAAGCTTGTACACCTCCCAGTTGTTCATGAAGCTCCGGCCTCTCAGCTTCATGGCTTCATCAAATTTCTTGTCATCCATAGCCTTGGTCACATCTTTAGTCACCTGGACACTTTCCATGAGGGGCAGGCGCACAGCCTAGTTCCCAGAGAGGCTCAGTACACAGGCTGGGGTATCTAGAGTCCCCTCCAAAAGTGCCATCACTGCTTTGACACCCATACTGCTGCCCAGAATTCTGTCAAAGGCCAATGGCGTCTCACCCCTCTGCACATGCCCCAAGACAGTGACCCGGGTGTCCTATCCCAAACGTGTTGCCACCAGATTCTTGATGTCTTCTGAGGTGATTGGTTTTCCATTCTTGTCAATTGCACCCTCAGCCAAAATGATGATGTTGAGATGAGAACCACGGGTCCTTGTCTCGCTGAGTTGGTGACAAAGGTGTTCCTCCCAGTCATCATCTGGTGGACATTCAGGAATAAAAACCCAGTCGGCCCCACAGGACAGAGAGGTAACAAGGGCCAGATATCCATAGTGGCGGCCCATCACTTCTAACACAAATGTCCTCTGGTGGCTCTGAGCAGTGGTAGTGATGGCATCTACAATTTCTATGATCCGGTGCAGGGCAGAGTCAGTGCCAATGGTCATATCAGTGCCACAGAGGTCATTGTCAATTGACCCAACCAGGCCCACAATGTTCAGGTAGCTGGACTTCATAGCCTCCTCATCTGTGATCTTACCTGCTTTCTGGAGGTCACTCAATAAGTCACTACACTCAGAACAGAAGGTGTCAGCCCCAGTGAGCTGCCATCACCCCCAATGACACAGAGATTGGTGATCCCACGTTTCACCAGGTTGTAGGCAACTTGGAGTCGTCCTTCTTGTTCCCGAAAGTCCTTGCACCGGGCACTTCCAATCACTGTGCCTCCCAGCTGAAGCATCATCGAAACGCTCTCCCAGGTGGCTTCCCTGGTGTGACCACCATCCACCAGGCCTTGATAACCCTCATGGACAAACAAGACATGGGCACCGGTGAAAATACCAACTTGAACCACTGCCCAGACAGCAGCATTCATACCTTGGGCATCTCCACCAGAAGTTAAGACAGCGATGGCTTTGCCAATCCCCAAGGTTTTGGCTGCTTCATGGGTCATGATCCACTCTTTTAGTCTCAGCTCTCCTCCACCACTGCTTTCTCGCAGATTTCTTTTTAAGGCTTCAACTACCACCTTGCTACTCAAGGTTCGTAAATCTTCCTCAGTGTTTAGACTTTTTGCTTGGGCTCCTCTGTTTGATATCTTTCTTCTGGATGTTTTCACTTCAAATTCAATGTGTCCATAATCAAGCTCATATTTCCTCTAAATCTGCTTGTTCATGCTTTTTTCAACTTCAGTGAATGATATTGCATCTCCTATAACTTAAAATAGAAAGTTTAATATATGTCACCTTAAAATCAGTGGTCTATAGTAGCCCTTTATCTGAGTTCTATAAACTATACTTCCTTCATATTCTCTATGTGTGAATGTGTGTGTGTGTGTGTGTGTGTGTGTGTGTGTGTGTGTGTGTGTGTTGTTCCTCTACCTCTCCAGTATTGCTGCCTTGGTTTAGGTCATTATTATCTCTTATCTGCCCTATTCCCATAGTTTCTTAATGATTATCCTAATGCAATTCTTAATGCAGATTCAATAATCTGTAGATTGCTATTATCCAAATGTTGGATTTCTTTGATTTCCAATATTGAATCTGTATCCGAATACAGGTTCAGTAATCTGTAGATTGCTTTAGATAGTATGGTCATGTGCATGTTACTGATTCTTCTAATCTATGAGCATGGAATGTATTTCCATTTCTTTTTATCATCTATAATTTCTTTCAGCAGTGTTTACAGTTCTCTTTGTAGTCTGTAATCTATCATCCATAATGCAATTATAAAAATAAAGATCATAGTCCAATTTATTTAAATAGCTTTTAGGGCAGAAGTGGTTTTTGGTTACATAGATCAATTGTATAGTAATAAAGTCTGATATTTTATTGCATCTATCACCTGAGTAGTGTATGTTGTATCCAACAGGTATATATTTACTCCTTGCTCTCCTCCCACCCTCTCCCATTTTAAGTCTCCAAAGTCCATCATACCATTCTGTATGCCTTTGCATACCCGTAGCTTAGCTCCCAATTATAAGTGAGAACATACAGTATTTAGTTTTCCCTTCCTGAGTTCCTTCACTTAGAATAGTGGCCTCCAGCTCCATCAATTTGCTGCAAAAGGCATTATTTTATTATTTTTTGTGTCCGAGTAGTATTCTATGGTATATATAATTTTCTTCATCTACTCATCAGTGGATGGGCAATTAAGTTGGTTCCACATTTTTGCAATTGTGAATTGTGTTGTGATAAACATACCCATTCAGGTGTCTTTTGATATAATGACTTTTTTGGGGGGGGGAAATTACCCATTAGAGGGACTGCTGTATTGAATAGTAGATTTATTTTTAGTTCTTTAAGAAGTCTCCATACTGTTTTCCACAGAGGTTGTACTAATTTACATTCCCACCAGCAGTGTATAAGTGTTCCTTTTCACCACATCCACACCAAGATCTGTATATATATATATTTTTTGTTTTTAGTAATGGCCACTTTGGATGAGGTAAGGTGGTATTACACTGTGGTTTTAATTTGCAATTCCTTGATGATAAGTGGTGTTGAGCATTTTTTCATATATTTGTTGACCTGTTTTATGTCTTCTTTTGAGAAATCTCTGTATGTCATTTGCCTACTATTTGGTGGAATTATTTTTTTTTCCTTGCTGATTTGTTTGAGTTCCTTGTAGACTCTGGATATTAGTCTTTTGTCAGATGCATAGTTTGTAAACATTTTCTGCCACTTGGTAGGTTGTCTCTTTACTCTGGTGTTTATTTGTTTTGACGCAGAGAGGCTTTTTTAGTTTAACAGGATCCCATTTATTTAGTTTTGTTTTTGTTGCGTTTGCTTTTGGGGTCTTAGTCATAAATTCTTTTCTGGCCAATGTCAAGAAGAGTTTTTTTCTATGTTTTCTTCTAGAATTTTTATGTTTTCTGGTTATAGATTTAGTTCTTTGGTATACTTTGAGTTGATTTTTGTATATGGTGAAAGATAGGGGTCTAGTGTTATTCTCATATATATGGCTATTCAGTTTTCCCAGACCCATTTATCAAATAGGATGTGCTTTCCCCAGTTTGTGTTTTTGTATGCTTTATTAAAGATCAGTTGGTTGTAGAATTTGGCTTTATTTCTGGGTTCTCTATTCTGTTCCATTGGTTTATGTAACTGCTTTTACACCAATACCATGCTGTCTTGGTAACTGTAGCCTTGTAGTATAATTTGAAGTCAGGGAATGTGATACATCTAAATTTATTTTTTTTCGGGGCTTGGGATCACTTTGATTATTTTAGCTCTTGATTCCATATGCATTTGATGATTGCTTTTTCTAATTCTGTGAAAAAAATGATGCTGGTATTTTAATTGGAAATGTTTTGAATTTGAAGATTGCTTTCAATAGTATAGTCATTTACATAATATTGATTCTTCTAATCCATGAGCATGGGATGTATTTCCATTTGTTTGTGTCATCTATGATTTCCTTCATCAGTGTTTTATAGTTCTCTTTGTAGAGACCTTTCACCTTGGTTAAATAAATTCCTAGGTATTTTATTTTATTTTTTGTAGCTATTGAAAAAGGGATTGAATTCTCGATTTGATTCTCAGCTTGGTCATTTTTGATGTATAGAAGTGCTGCCTCTTTAGGTACATTGATTTTGTAACCTAAGACATTGCTGAATTCATTTATCAATTCTAGAAGTCTTTTGGACAAGTCTTTAGTGTTTTCTAGATATGTAAGAATATTATTGACCTATGGAGATAGTTTGACTCCTCTTTTCCAATTTGAATGCCTTTAATTTCTTTCTCTTGTCTGATTGTTCTGGCTAGGACTTCCAGTACTGTTGAACAGAAGTAAATGTAGGCATCCTTGTCTTGTTTCAGTTCTTGGGGGAATGCTTTCAACTTTTTTCCATTCAGGATGATGTTGGCTTTATGTTTGTCACATAGAGTTTTTATTATTTTAATGTATGTTCTTTCTATGCCTAGTTTGTTGAGGTTTTTTTTTTTTTTTTATCATGAATGGATAGTGACTTTTACCAAATGCTTTTTCTACATCTGGTGTGATGGTCATATGGCTTGGCTTTTAATTCTGTTTTTGTGATATATTGCATTTATTGACTTGTGTATGTTAAAACATCTCTGCATCCCTAGGAAGAAACCTACTTGATTATGGTATATTATCTTTTTGATGTGATGTTGAATTTGATGTACTAGTATTTTGTTGAGAATTTTTATATCTATGTTCATCAAGGAAATTGGTCTATAGCTTCCTTTTTTTGTTATGTCCTTCCCTGGTTTTGGTATCAGAGTGACACTGACTTGATAGAGTTAGTTAGGGAGGATTCCCTTTTTCTTACTCTTTTGGAATAATTTCGGTAGGATTGGTACAAATTCTCCCTTCAATATCTGGTAGAACTCAGCTGTGAATCCATCTGGCCCTGGGTTTTTTTTGGTTGTTGTTGGCAACTTTTTTTTATTATTACTGATTCAATCTCACTACTTGTTTTTGGTCTGTTCAGGATTTCCATATCATGCTGGTTCAATCAAGGACAGTTTTATGTTTCCAAGAATTTATCCATTCCCTTTAGATTTTCTAGTTTGTGTATATAGACATGTTCATGGTAGACATGAATAAAATTTGTATTTTTTGTATTCCTGTGGTATTGGTTGTAATGGCTCCATTTTCATTTCTCGTTGAACTTATTTGAATTTTCTCTCTTTTCTTTGTTAATCTAACTAATGGTATATCAATTTACTTTATTTTGTCAAAGAATCAACTTACTGTTTCATTGATCTTTTGTACTTTTTGTTTCAAATTAATTTTGTTCTGCTCTGATCTTTGTTACTTCTTTTCTTCTGCTAGCTTTGGGTTTGGTTTGTTCTTGTTTCTCTAGTTCCTTGAGGCATGACATTAGGTTGTGAATTTGTGATCTTTTGAATTTTTTCATGTAGGTACTTAGCACTATAAACTTTCCTCTTGGCATTGCTTTTGTTGTACCCCAGAGGTTTTGATAACTTGTGTCACATTATCATTTATTTAGAAGAATTTTTCAATTTCAATCTTGATTTCACTGTTAACCCTAAAATCAATCAGGAGCAGATTGTTTAATTTCATGTATTTGTATTGTTTTGAGGGTTCCTTTTGGTGTTGATTTCTAGTTTTATTCCATTGTGGTCTTAGAAGATACTTAATATGACTTCAATTTTTTAAAATGTATTGAGACTTGCTTTGAGTCCTAGTGTGTATGATCTGTCTTACAGAATGTTCCATATGCCAATGAGAAGAAATTATGTTCTGCAGATCTTGGGTAGAATGTTCTGTAAATATTGATTAGGTCTGTTTGCTACAGTTTAGTTTACCTCTAGTGTTTCTTCATTGACTTGTTGGATAATCTGTCTCCTACCAGAATTATTTTTCTGACTCCTTCTCACTTGGGTAGATGATTTTTAATTATTCCTGATTTTATTTTTGATTTGACTGTAGCTTTTTCATTGTCCACCCCCCCACATTGAGAATTGACCTTAATGTTTATAATTTATTGTAGCCTAATGTGGCTCTTGGGGCTTACAGGGGAAAAAATTCTGTATGAGTTCCTTGGTTATAGAAAGTCTTTGTATGATGCCTTTCTCAGATGCTGGTGACAGTAGCAATGTGTTAGGTGTGTGAGCATGTTCACTGTCTCCCACGGGGTTGGAATTGCAGAGGTCTCTTGGTTCTTATCTTCTTCCCTAGTGGTGTACATTTATTTATTGATTTCTTTTTCCTTAGTATTTTACTTACTTGGTTGAACAGTTCAGGCTTCAGGCCAGTAGGGGAGATGTCTATGGGTAAAAACCAGTTGTAGCTAAAGCAGGTGGGTAAATGCAATACCCAGTGGTTGTTAGATGGCCCAGCCTTAATAGAGGTGGCTGGGGAGCTATCAGTGAAATGCACAGATGTCTTTCATGGGAAAGGGAGGGCACCACCTCAGCACCCCTTCCAGGCCTGCTAGAAAGTCATTCACCTCCCATTCATACTCCTGACCCAGTGTTCTGGGTATTCAGATCAGAAACATACCTTTTTCATCTGCAAAAATGTTGATGCTCCATGAAGGGAGGGATCATGACTCTATCTCTTGTGCAAGCCTGAACCTGGGGGGCATTCCTTCTGTGGAGATTCACTCACCCTGAAGTGTTCCAGAAAGGCAGTCTATAGGTACACCAATGCCAGGGCCCTGAAGTGTGGAGTGGTGGATGAGTGGGGGAAAGAAGTCTTCTCTAAGGGCCTCCATGAGCACCAGGGCTGCCTGGCTGTTGAAGCTGAGCCACAGATTTTCCCTGTTAAGCTCAGCACTGCATCTTTGCCTGTATGAAAGACATTCCATCAGATGGAAATTTCTGTTACTCAAAGCCTGCTATCTGGATTCATTTGCTCCATGTGGCACCCCCTTAATGTGGTACACTCCCTCTCCCCCTGAGAGTAGGAGTCCCTGAAAACCAGATTATTGTGAATGCTGCTCCTCCTCTGGGTCTAGCCACTCAGTGGGTCTGTTCTACTTGAGTCTGGTGCTCGGGAATACCTGGCAGTGGGTGTCAGCTTCATCTCTTCTGGGTGTGGCAGGAGAGTGACATAGACTATGTGAGAGTCTTTGGTTATAAATAGCCTTCATATGTTGGCTTTCTCCAAGGCCAGTTGTAGTAATGAGCTGGGCATGTTGACAGACTCAGGACCTTCTGGTAAACCAGAATGATGCAGGCAATTACGATAGCCAAGGATATGCACAAGTTTTCTTCTTCCTGGATACTATGTTATTCTAGCTGCAGATGCTGTGATGGACTGTGATGGACTGTGTTGGTTGTCCTCCAGCCAGGAGATGGCACTTGCAAAAGAGCACCAGCTATGGCGGTATCAGTGGGGCTGGTGCTTACCCAGGGGAGGTACTCTGGTTTCTCAAGCAATGGGTGGGACCATCGAGCTCCCCCAAATTTCCATCTTTTGTGTTAAGCTACTAGGCTAGGTGGAGGTTCAAAGCCATGTAAGGGCTGGGTCCAGCAAGTCTTTGCTCTGGCTCTCCACGCGTAAGGCAAGCAGCAGTCCCAGTGGAGATGGCAGGGCTGGCTTAATGTTCCAGGAGGAGGGCAGCTACCTCCTCCTTACAGCAGAGTACTCATAGAGAGTAGGGAGTAGAAGGCAGCAGTAAGCCCCTTCCAACTCCCACACACTTGGCACGGGAGGTGTCATAGCTGCAGTGTTCCACTAGCAACAGCTAGCTAGATGGTTCCAGACAGTCTGTGCTCAGAACTCGAAACTGAGCCATAAGCCATGAGCCTTTGCCAGGAAGACAGCAACTGGGGCTTTAGGTCACACCCCTCGCAGTCGGCCGGCTCCTGCGCTTGTTGCTGTAGCACACTTCCCATCTGCCCCTTGGTTCTGGCAAAGGAGTTTGTCCTTACTTGACATTCTCACCTGGGAGCTTCTCTCAACCTGTGACAGCCTAAGTCAGGTGGCAGACTTCTGGGAGGTCCCCTGTGATGAAGGATCAGGAATGGCTTCCCTCAGTCCCCACTGGAGGATGAGAGGCCACGCCAAGCACGTCCAGATGCAGCTCCTTCCCCACTGCTCACTAGATCAGCTCCCCTGCTGGGTAGGAGGAGGGCCTTCTCCATGGCCTGGATTGCCAGGTTCCCTGGTGGAAGGGTATATCCCAGAAGCAGATTTCCCCCTGTACATGCTGGAGACACAGTTTTCAGCCTGGCTCACAGTGCAGGCTGCAGCCTGCAGCTTGTTTCAAAGCATCTGTGGTTTCTTTCAGTATTCCTGTTAAGTTACTCTGTTGCTTCTTGGGAAAAAAAAAAAAAGCTCACAGTGTGAATCTCTATAATCTATTTTGTCTTTGCAAATGGGAGAGAGGTACTAACAATGCCTCTCATCCTCCATCTTGGGAGAGAAAAAAACAACCAAACTGTAGTTCTTTTTAAAAAGCAAAATGGATCATGGTTTTCTCCAGCTTTAACTTCTTTGTCAGTTTTTCATTCATCAAAGATATAAACACTTTTAGTTTGGCCTGAGAGGTGCTCTGTGTCCTGTTGTCTTCCTAGCAATGCGGATTTTGGTATGTTGGCCCATGTGGCTCTCTGGAAAGCGCCTGCTCCAACCTGCAGATGTACAGCAGTCCTCTTTTAAAATTCATCTTAGCTTTCTCCTCCAGTTTCCCACCCTCACCCCTCACCCAAGGTAAAATTAAGGACTCTATCTTTTGTGGGAAGATAGCAAAGTCCAGAGATTGGAGTATGGGCTCTGGAATCAGACTTAGGCCTAAATTCTGGCTCTGCCATGTAGGATATGTGGAATCTTGGATGTGTTTCTTTAATTTTTTTTGTGCCTCAGATTCCTCATCTGTAAAACGGGTTTGTAATTGAACTTAGAATGTGGAGCTATGAGGTTTAAAGGAAACAATCGTATAAGAAGCATTTATAAGGACAGGCATAAAAGCACTTACCGAAGGTTATTCATTGTTCCTTTTACTCTTTTGTTCTCTATAAACCTTTATTATAACTCCTCTGACACTTTTAACCCTCATTTTTTTACATATGTCTCTCCTTGTAGTGTTTTAGGCTTTCCAAGGACAGGGATTATGTATGATTCACTTCTGTGTCCCCAGAGACTAGCCTTCTGTGTTGCATACAGGAACATGTTAGTATATATTTGTGGACGAATGAGTTTGGTAATAACAGTGGAAAGTATATGTACTATTTGTGTAATAGGGAAAATTTTGTGCGTCAGTGGAAAATTGGATTGGTTAGAACAATCTCTTCTAGGTTATCTGATTCTGATTTTATGGAAGCTCTATGCTTTCATTGACTTTGAGATATTTTACAAGCTGTAAACCGTAGATAATTGATAGTAATGAATAATAATTGTTGTTTTGGACATTCAACTAGATTCAGCCCAGTAGAGTTTCAGTTCCCTTTCTTCTTTATTCTGGAAGTGGCAAGAATTTTGCCTCCATTTGATAATCGTGACCCACAAATTGTTTTTCTTTGACTTCTCCTTTGAATTGCTTGTAGCCTCTTACTAATTCATTAGTAATAACAAATAAAATATTTAATACAAATTCACTTGACATTTGTATGAGATTCATATTATCTTTATTTTTAAAATTAATCATTTAACATTGCTCAACACTTATGATGATTTTATACATTTCAAAATATTTTATATGATAAACTGTAAGGGTCACACTCTAGATGTAATCTGAAACCATCCTTTCTAAGAGACATCAAGGTTATCATTCAAAATTAATAAAACACATTAGTCATTTCAGGCTAAGTTTGGGACTTTTTGTCTAATGGGAGGCTGGTTTCTAGGTCTTTGTGCTAAAACTTGCACAACTTTTCTAACAACTCGTCCCCTCCCATGAGGCAGACAACAAAGACAAAAGTCTTTTAAGTATGTAGAGAATCATATGGGGCCCTTATGGAGCTCTGCGCATATGGAATCAGAGATGTAGGAATAGTCTTAAGGATTATGGAAAAGAAGATTTGGCAGAATAATAAAGGAAGGAAAATTATATCTTGAACAGCTTTTCAATCTTTATCAAATTATAACTATTACAAAGGACATTTAACCATAAAAAGTCCACATTAATTGGATCCATTACCTTCTTGAAAATTACAAAGTATAAATTATAAAAATCTACTAAAGGTAAGCACATAAATTGAGGACTGGCCACACAAAAAAACTCTAATTTGGACTAACTGAAGAAAAGAATCAGTCTAAGTTAGTGGCATTATTTATTTATGGCAGACTTTTTCAAGAAATGCAAATTTGCAAAGTTCAAGTGTTACAGAATAAGATCTTGCCTTGCTTTAATGAGAAAACTTGTCGTTTGTAATCAACCCATTAATTGTATACAAATGTATATGGTTAAAGCTGCTCAAAACAACACGTTTCCTTCATTAAATTAAACATTCTGCTTGCTTACATGTTGATTACATTTTTACTTGCTTCACAGAACAAATGTAAAATTCCTAATTATCAGGACATACATTAGCAAAGATGCTGAGTTTTTTATGAGATTTTCTCTATGTTGTATATAATGTTCTACCTATTTCCCTCTTCTTTAAAGATGTAACTGCTGATGCTTATTATTTAAGTGTCTATTAGTGTTCAGTGATCTGTAGGCTTTTAAAGGCTGGTTAAAAAGCATATAAGGTCAACAGCCATAGCAATAACAAGAACCGTCACTTACTGAGCATTTACAATGCATCAGAACTCTGCCAAACCCTTTATATGTAAACTCTCATAAGAACACCCATTTTGCAGATAAGGTAAAATACTTTTGCTTTCCCTGATTAATTGTTCACTCCTCCTCCCTGCCCCTCCACTCTTTTTGCATGACTGGCTTATTTTTCTTATCCAGTAAAACTACCTCCCAACAGGAGGTTTTCTAGACCATGCAATCTAAGTAGGTTCTTACAGATATCAACTTTCCTGTCACGTTGTGCTTTTCCTTTATGGCACTTACCTTGACTTGTAAATATAAATTGATTTGCTTGTTTATTTGCTTTCCATTTATGCCCTGCTAGACTGCAAAATCTACCAGGACTGAGATTGCTTTTGCTCTGTTGACTATTGTCTTATTAGGAATTTAAAAGGTATTTGTTGAATAGACAAAATATTTGCTGAGCTGGTAAAAAGCAAATACTTTAAAACCCAGAACTTTGTGAAGATAAAGCCCATACTTTTGCCAAAAGCCTTTGGTTTGCATCTCTCTTTGGATAGCTAGTTATCACCTTTGTTTTGCTCCTTCACCTCACAGTCTCTGTGATGGAGCCATCTTGTCTTCCTGCAAGCTGAGCTGCCTTGCTTGTTAGTTTCTGGAAAAAAGTTGTGAACCGTTCATTCTTGAAAACATTGTGTTATTCTTATCTCAGTGGACACTGTTATCACTCTGCTGTCTGTTAGCTTAATTGAAACCTGCCCTCTTGAGAGGGGTGGGTTGTGCAAGGTGGCTTAATGACAAGCAATACTTACGTGAAAGCACTCAAAGGATGTCAAACAGGAAAGTTGAGGAAGGATTTTAGTTGAGATAAAAGGGATGAAAAGAGGGATGTTGAAAAGTCAGAATGCAGGTTTTGATTTTGCTTTTCTACTTTCATATTAGGTTAAAATATTACAGCAGGTTTAATAAAAGGAAGCACTGGGTTGTATCAAATACCAGGAAGGTCTAAAAAAATCTCTGATTATTATAGTGACGAAAAAGGTTGGAGAGTTGAGAAACAATTGTTTTATTGATAAAAGATGGTTGTTTATTAAAATTTTACCATCTTCTCTCTCTAGAAATTCCTGAGGAAAATGCAAAAATCATAATATTTATATATTCTTTCATTCACTTCATATTTGCTAGACATAGTCCTTGCTTAGTGTAAGAAACACAAAATTGAGATATAGGCCCTAGTTTTTTACACACTAATAAAGAGAAAATGTAAACAGACAATTTTATAGAGAGTACTTAAATTGAGTTATGGGGAAAAAGTGCTAGAAGAGTTTTGGAGAAGGAAAGGATTCATTTTAAAAATGTTGCATGTGAGAGGTATCATTTGATTTAATGCCTGAACAAATAGGTCTGATTGTATCAATGAATTTGTTGATATGGGCATAGCATTTGAGACAGAGAGGCTGAAAGGAATGAAATATAGAGCTAAACAAGAAAAAGGGCAAAAAGATTTGTATTGGTTGGTATGAATAATACATGATGGGAAGCTTTAGAATTAAGATTATAAAGGTTATTTGGGAGACAGATATTTAAAGGTCTTGATGCTCTGCTAAGGAGGTGATATTTTGTTTAGGTAATAGAGAACAATTACATATATTTTTTCTAAGTATAAGGAGCTTTTTAAAAATACAGTACTTATTGTGGCAATTCACCATGACCTGGAGAGATGAAAGATTATTTTGGAAGAAAATTCTCCATGGGTCTCTCACATTTCTACATATCCTCTGAGCAGAGGGGTTGACAAATTTTGTTCCACACTACCTTTTCAAGAATGTTTATATAGCAAACAGTCCTGGAAGATAAAAATAGTGTCTCCTGTATAGGAGAAGAAAAGGTCCCGCTTTAAAAGATTTAGAGTTTTCTAAGCTCAGGGTCCTTCTATGTGATACAAATTTACTGCATACTCACCATCCACTTGGGCTTCTGGGCATCTCTCCATGGGACTTGGGGAACAGAGAACCCAGACAAACATGAAGCTTGTAAAACTAGCCTTGCCATGAATTATAAGGTCATTTGTGTCTTACCAGTGAGTTTCATGTCTTTTGACAGCAACCATCAAACTATGGGAGGTTAACTTGTTAGTCTGCAAGTAGGATAAAACCTTAGAGCTTTCACAGTTTGCAACAGACTGAAATCTTAAAGTTCAAGGAAGCAGTGATTGTAAAAATTCAGTAAGGCACAGTAAGGTATTAGTGGTGTATACAAGGCTAAAGTTGCTCCAGAAGTGACAACATGTGTCAGTAAAGTGGGAAAATAAACTAGTTAAAAAAAACAATAACAGTTTTTGGGCCTCCATTTCACATAGGATGATGTTTGTCTCAATAAAAACAAACTTGATAAAGAGAATAAAAAGACCAGCCATAGGAGGAGAAAATACTTGTAAAACACCTATCTGGCAAAAGACTGGCCTCCAAAATATACAAAGAACTCTTGAAACTGAGAAATAATAAAACAAACAATCCAATTAAAAACTGGCCAAAAGATTTATAAAGACCTCACAAAAGAAGATATACAGATAGCAAGTAAACCTATGAAAAGGCGTTCAACATCATAGTGGGGAATTGCAAGTTAAAACAACAGGGAAATACTAGAATGGTTAAAATAAAAAACACTGACAGTACCAAGTGCTGATAAGGATGCGGATCATTAAGAACTCCTACTTATTGCCCGTAGGCATGTGAAAATGTACAACCACTTTGGAAGATGGTTTGATAGTTTCTTACAAAACTAAACATGCTCTTAACATACAATCCAGCAATTGTGTTATTTGTTATTTACCTAAATGTGTTAAAAACTATGACTGTATAAAAACCTTCACATGACTGTTTATAGCAACTTTGTTCATAGTGGCCAAAACTGGGAAACACCCAATATGTCCTTCAATATGGGACTGGATAAACAAACTATTTTTTTCTTTTCAAATGGAGTCTTGCTCTTATTGCCCATGGTGTAATGCAATTGCATGATCTCAACTCACTGCAACCTCTGCCTCCTGGGTTCAAGTGATTCTCCTGCCTCAGCCTCCTGAGTAGCTGGGACTACAGGGGTGCACCACCACGCCCAGCTAATTTTTTGTAATTTTAGTAGAGATAGGGTTTCTCCATCTTGGTCGGGCTAGTCTCAAACTCCCAACCTCAAGTGATCTGCCCACCTCGACCTCCCAAAGTGCAGGGATTACAGGAGTGCCACTGCACCTGGCCACTACAGTACATTTATACAATGAGATATTAATCAGCATTAAAAACAAATTGCTGAGCTACAAGAACACATGGAGGAAACTTAAAGGCACATTACTAAGGGAAAGAAGGCAATCTGAAAATGCTACACACTGTGTGATTCCAATTGTATGACATTTTGTAAAAGGCAATACTATGGGCTAGGTGGCTCATGCCTGTAATCCAGAAACGTTTCGAGGCAGAGGAGGGTGGATCACAAGGTCAGGAGTTTGAGACCAGCCTGGCCAACATGGTGAAACCCTGTCTCTACTAAAAATACAGAAATTAGTCAGGCGTGGTGGTGGTTGCCTGTAGTCTCAGCTACTTGGGAGCGTGAGGCAGGAGAATCGTTTGAACTCAGGAGGCAGAGGTTGCAGTGAGCCAAGATTGCACCATTGCACTCCAGCCTGGGTGACAGGGCAAAACTCTGTTTCAATAATAATAATAATAATAAAGGCAATACTATGGAGACAAAAAAAAAAGATCAGTGGTTGCTGAGGGTGGAGGAGGTTGGGAGTGGAAGGAGAGAGCATAGGAGATTTTTAGGTCAATGAAACCTCTCTGTATCATGCTGCAAGGTGGGTGTCTTACACAGCTGTCAGTATCCATAGAATGAAACAAAAAGAATGAACTTCAAAGTAAACTTTATTTAGCTCTAATATATCAATATTAGCTCATTAATAATAACAAGTATACCACAGTAATTCAAGATGATAATAACTGGGGAAACTGTGTGGGAGGTTGGAGAGATAATATATGGGAACTCTCTTTCTGCCCAATTTTCCTGTAAACCTGCAACTGCTCTAAAAACTGAAGTCTATTAATTACAAAAAAATAGTAAAGATAGAAGGTGATGCTGGGTTATTTGGAGAAACAAATCAGTCTAATTTGATAGCCTTGGGTTTGAAGTCCTGAGACATGTGAAGATACCAGTATGGCACATAAATTAAACAGAGGAAAAAGTGACTCACTAGGAAGGACAACAAAACACTGGGCAAAACAGTATCAAAATTGAGAACAGTTACCTACCCCAGTGGGAATTGAGGGACCACCCACATTCAAAGTACTGCTTGTGTCTGGCTGTTAAACCTCAGGAAAGACAGAAAAATGCTGGGGCTGAAACCTGGAGGATCTTTAAGAGGAACGAACCCTCTCCCTTTGCTGTTCACACTAGCTTCTAGCTTCAGCAGAAGCGACTCTTTTTTTCCAGATCTTTTTCTTTCTGGATAATAGTCTAACATGTACCAAATTGGCCTTTTTACTCAGAAATATTTGAAATAAAAAATCAAAGCATAAAACAAATAAAACCCCTGTCCTAGAATGGGTGCTCATAGAAGAGTGTTCTTGAATATGTATCTGCCTGCTTGTATCACATCGTAATAATTATGCTCAATTTCCCCATCCTGAAAGTTCTCTGAAATGTTAGATTTGGCCCCTGGTCACTGGCTTTCCCTTTATTTATTTAGGCTTTGCTTCCACCCGACCAACATAGAGCTTCTGTCGTGCTGTTTTCCATTTTATATGACCCCTAGCAGACCTAAAACACCACCCCAGCCTAAATGCTGAGACCTGGTCAGTTATCTATCTCTTTAGCTTTAGATGAAATCACTGTGCTTTCAAAAATTTAATTTTCTTGATAATTAATACATTTGCATACTTCAAAATCAAAAGGAAATAAAAACATATACAATGAGAAGTCTTGTCTCCACCTAGTCCCCATCTATTCCTTCACCTTAAATTTTCTTGTTTGTGTATTTTTTAATCCATCCCCCTCAAGCATTTACCCTTTGAGTTATAAATAATCTAATAGCATTCTTTCAGTTACTTTAAAATGTACTATTATTATTGATGATAGTTTCCCTGTAGTGCTATCAAATAATAGGTCTTATTCATTCTTTCTGGTTTTTATTTATCCATTAACCATCACTACCTCTCCCTGCAAACCCCCAATCCCCTTCCCAGCCTCTGGTAACCATTGTAACTATGTGTATATTTTTCTAAGTTGCCTGAGACTCTGGAGTGTTGCATAATATAGCTATTAAAATTCTCATTATAGGTTTTCCTTGATTTCTCATGTAATACTTTTAATGTTTGATTGGGTTTATTAATTCAATTGATACATAATGTTCCTTACTACTATCTATTATGTAGAGTACAATTCCTAGTTACTATAGGTTTTGAGAGAGATTCATCTGAGAGCCTATAGTAAATTATTATCCAAGAAACCTTTTATTTCTATTTTTCTATTGTATATTGCAGTTAACTTAGTTGTGATCTGCATTCATGTTTCCTACAGGCTTTGATATAATTAATGAAGAGTTTAATTCTACATGAACAATATTGTAATATTAATTGTCCATATGGTAAGAAACTCTTCAATTTACTTTATACGGGAACAAATTTTCACATCCCTCTGAAATTCCCAGTGGACGGTCGAACTGTATAAACTCATGGTATCCTAGTTTCCATTTATCAAGTGCTTTCCTTTACAACAAAACTTGAAATAATTGTCTAAAATAAATAATTTCACTTTCATACCTCTCATTCCTTCTTCAGTCTTTTCCATTTGTGCTCTGTCTCCAATGTGTAACTAAGGATGGTTTCCTCTCAAAGACAGCAGCAATCCCATGCTCCCTTTGGCAGTGGGGATTGGGAGTTCTCATCTTACTAGACTTCTCAGCAGCACTTGGAAGCTGCCCCACTCTTTCTGAGACACTTTCTTTTTCTGATTTCCTGGACACTACCCTGCTGGTTTTCCTCTTAACTGCTTTTCAGTGATACGTATTTATTCCCCCTTTCTTCAAATTTAAATATTGGTATGCTCCAGGGATAGGGTCAGGGTTCTGGTGTTATCTATCCATGCCTTCTCCTTAGTTAATTTTATCTAGTACTTAGCTTCTAAATAACTTCTCTGTGGTAATGTGAAAGTGAACTAGATATGGCCTGAGAAGAAATCCATACATCTGTATTTGAATCCTTGTGGACGAACTGCAACCTACTTAACAGGTAGACAAGATTGAAAACCTAATTTAGGAGTATATGCCTTTAACAATAACTGAGTCTTGGCCAATGTTATCTCCCAGCACGCAGTGGTGATTACAGTTTGCCAGTCATTCTGCTAGGAAGTAGGAATGTAATGGAATACAAACAGGGACTCTCTATTGTTATTTAAAAATGAATTAGTATATTTAGATAACTTGTTATTCAGTTATTCATTCAAGATATATTTATTAAGAACTGACTATATTCCAAGCCTTGGGGATATGGGAGTGAACAACACGAAAGGTGCCCAGTTTGTGGACATCCAGAAATGAAGCAGGAAAGAAAACAACAGAAAAACAGATATGAAATACAATGGGGAGGATGAACTATGTAGCTCTTCAGATGAAGAGGATTCGGTGGAGAAGGCAGAGGAAATGGGAAGCCCCTGAGTTAGGAATACACTTGGCAAGTCCAAGGAGCAGCAAGGAGTCTACTCTGGCTGCAGCAGCATGAGTAAGGGAGAGAGCGGGCAAAATGAGGTTGGTGAGGCAGCTAAGGGCCCATTTTATGTGGCTTTTGATTTTATTCTAATTGTGATGGGAATCCATTAGAGGGTTGAAAGCTAGGGAGTGACATAATCTTTTACTGAACAGAGAATTGCTTTATGAACTATTTCCTTCTCAGAGAGCTCCTTAGGGGATTGGCTGAGAATACAGTGATTCTTGAGAAACTTGAAATTTCTGGCTGATACTTCTTATACATCAGGCTCTGTGCTGGTAGCAAGAAATTCTGGAATGTGTTCCCAGATTTGCACATTCCTTCTTGAGGGTTCTTGGCTAGGCCAGTCTTTCTGGCTTAACACTACTTCTTCACACTCATGTATTCAAGAAAGCATGAAGAGTGAGGAGGAAAGAGAGCAGAGCACTTACAGGAATTCCCTGGCTCTCTGAAGCACCAAGTAGAAATATGATACAAATAAATTAGCATGCAGAAAGATTTTGGGTCCTTTCCATAATTAAGAAAACCCTCCAGACCAATAAGGTCTCCTTTGGAATAGTTTCTGAAGGTTGAATGATTCCTGTACATAAAATTAGAGAACAATGTGACTCTGTGTAAAGCAAAACAATCTCTGGCCTTTGTTTGACCCAAGGGCACTTGAATGACCCTCAAGGGCGGCCAAACAAAAAAAAAAAGAAAAAAAAATCTGACTTTCTCACATATTTGGCCTACATAGGTGAGGCCATTTCTGAATCAACCAGGGTATTAATAAGTAAACAATTAATAGGAAAGCAAAGGAAGTATGCTTTAATGCCTGATTCTAAATGGAGAAGGAAACCAAAAGAACATTCTAGGAGGTGGTGTATTCCATCCTTGAATTCTGGAAAGACTGCATTTGGATATTGTATTTTTAAAGACGCGCACTTTTATCTGATATGATTAAAATTGGGATGGTCCATTCACCTGGGACAACAGTGAGGAAAATGGAGTCAGGCCATTACTATCTCTTTTTGGGAACAATGGTTCAGGCATTCAGCTATAGGTTTCCTGGGCTACCCCTTTCTTTTGTTTTCTTCTCACATTAAGGGCAAATCAGGTCTTTCAAGTACTCAAGAAAAACCTAAACTATCTCTCTCTGTGGTTACAAAGAAATTTCTTAAAACAGAAATCGAGTTATTTTCTACCCGAGCTTATTTGGGATACATTTTGTTGCTTCTTACAAAGGTGTGAAATGGAGGTTTGGGATTTCCTCATAAATGACATTTTACAATGACTTCCTGTTATTTTATTTTTCCCTGGGAACCCGAATAGCCATGCAACATATTCCCATTGTGTGAGGTTGAATAAATCTTTGTAATTTGGAATTAGTCACTTGGGAGATCCTAATTAGCATTTTGAGCAAAACGTCTATGTTTATTTCTGACCAGTCATGGGATAAGGCTGTGTTAAATTCATTGTAACATTTTGTTGGCTCTTGCGGTTTGAGAAGCTGGTGTCCCATACAAGAGTTTAATATTGCCAGCCTATTCTATTTGTTTTCTTTTTTTTCTTCTGCATTGGTGGCCTCCACTCATTTTTGTACCTCTTAATCACTGTTAACGTAGAACCTAATCATGTTCAATAGTTAATGTGTACCTTGTGAACTTAGCAAACAAAGGACTGATTCAGAGAGAACTCAGAGAAAATCGGGTTGACATTTAAACTTTAAACTCAAAGTGCAAACAACCAGGCAAATAATTCGGCACAAAAATGGGCTGTTCAATGATCCTGACCCGGTAATTACAAAGCCCTGCTTTGTATTCTTTATTTTCTTGTTGAGTATTGTAGCCTGTGCATTGGCACAAGTCCTCATTTAGAGAGAAGAAAAATAAGATCAACCTCTGGCAAGTCAACTAGTAAAATCTATAAGAATGGACCAAGTGATCAATCTTGTATAAGTGAAGAATTTTACAAGTATCTAAACTGCAATTAAAATGTGACCTTGGAAGCAGGACTGAATTGTATTTAGAGTCTGGTAAATGAAAACCTAGTCAATTATCATGGCCCCTTATCTGGAGATAGATGTTACCACAGAGGGAGCAGGGGCTGAATGGAGTACAGAGAAGGCAACCTCAAGGAGAAAGTATTTGGTGGTGATAACAGCAATGTTAGGGAGAGGATGCTAAGACCACTGAACACTTCTGGAAGGTTTGGCTGTTGGATCTCTGGGATGGTTCTAGACTTGGTCAGCATATCAAATCTTGGCAACACCGTTTCCTTTACCAAATGTATCCCCCAAGACACCATCTGTGTATGCTCTGGCTTCTATGCTGCTTTTTTTTTTTTTTATTCTAGGCAGAGAGTTTTCTGATCAGCTACTGTCTTATGCTGGATGGATAGTTTGATGAGTGCATTTCTCATGATAAACTAGGAGATTGACATTCTGGCTTCTGTAAGAGCATTTATTTATTTATTTGTTTGTTTGTTTGTTTATTTATTTATTTATTGAGAGGGAGTTTTGCTCTTGTTACCCAGGCTGGAGGCACGATCTCGGCTCACTGCAACCTCCGCCTCCTGGGTTCAGACAATTCTCCTGCCTCGGCCCCCTGAGTAGCTGGGATTACAGGCACGCGCCACTGTGCCCAGCTAATTTTTTTGTATTTTTAGTAGAGACAGGGTTTCACCATGTTGACCAGGATGGTCTCGATTTCTTGACCTCGTGATCCACCCGCCTCGGCCTCCCAATGTAAGAGCATTTAAAGTGAATCTTTCCCAAGGACATCACCCCTGGAAAGGCTGGCAAAGTGGAACTTCAGGGCTACCAAGCCAAGGATCTGACCCTGGTTCCCACCCAGCAGCTGGCTTCTTTCTCTACTTGCTGAATGAGTAAAAGGAGTTTAACTGTCATAGTGAGGCCTAATAAGAATTCACAGCATCTCTAATCTGCCATGATTATAAATTGCATTTTTAATCACGGCACCATTTTGTCTCAATTTTCTTTATACATACATATTTGGGTGATCTAAAGTCTGTTTCTTTCATACACATTTCCATATTTTTCCTTATGTGTCCTATATGATAAATTTATATCCAGATGCAAGTCATTCATATTTTAAAATAAAAATATCTATAAAAGAGGAAGAATATTGAATACTGGGCATCCATTCTGTAAACATGGTATTGCTACTTCACAATGACAATTCTAACCCCTACTTTAGTTCTGAGCTGGAATTAATACTCTTAAGTAGAGATAGTTGCTTTAAAATGTCCTGCAAAGAGAGGAGAGGCAAGCTTCCCATCCCGGATGCTTCTTATCTGGTGCATTCCCAGTGAGGATAAAAAAGGGTTTTTATGAGCCAGGCTCCATAAGCACACAGGGTAGGAAACAGAGCATTGGGATCACATGAAAGCAGAAGAAGAATGTTGGTCTCAGGAAGGCTGGAATGGGACTAGAGCACAAGAGCCAAGGCTCTGCTCCTATAAAAGAGATCATAAAACCCCTAAGTGAGAACTCCAACTTTCCAAAAATAAGAAACAGGGTTTTTCAAAATGAAACATGCTAAAAGCGCCAGAATCTTCTCTTCACTCAAATTGTTCAGAGTGTATGATCTCATGTCTTTACATATCCAGCCCTCAGTACAGTCATAAGGAAGATAAATCTGAATATTATGGTTTTTTTTGCTGCTATTAGCCTTTGAGAACATGAATTGATTATTAATAATGTCACGGAGAATGAATAGTATAGAAGGACAGTGATAATGGGAGAATATAAAATACAAGAGAAAAAATAATCTTTTCTCTACAACCCATGAACTGTTTTTTTACTGTCTACTCCATGGACAAATTCATTGGGTAACAGGATGTTGGAAATAAAAATGCAAAGAAGTTATCTTTTTACCATGGTGTAAGGTCCAGGAGGGCAGGAATTTTTTTTTATTGCATTTTAGGTTTTGGGGTACATGTGCAGAACATGCAGTTAGAATGGCGATCATTAAAAAATCTGGAGACAACAGATGCTGGAGAGGATGTGGAGAAAAAGGAACACTTGTACACTGTTGGTGGGAGTGTAAATTAGTTCAACCATTGTGGAAGGCAGTGTGGCGATTCCTCAAGGGCAGGAGTTTTTATCTTGTCTCATAAACTGCTGTGTCTCCAGCACTTAGTATTGTGCCTGGAATATGATAGAGATTCAATACATCCATTGAATAAATTTTTGAATATTATATCATGGAAGAAAAGATGACATCAAGATGAAAATATGAACTCTCTATCTATGCTTGATTTCTGGTTCAAGTCCCAAATGTAGGCCTGGTTTGCTTGATGACTTAGAGAAAATTTCATATTTTCTGTAGGGTATTTGACAGTTCTACTTATGTACTTTCCTCCACCTTGGGCATAAAGAATCTCTCTCTTTCTCTCTCTGTCTCTCTCTCTCTCTTCCCTACCAGGGTTCCCATACTGCTGTTAAAATCTAGTTCACTGATAACTGCCTCATGGAGACTTTTCATGATTAATCAGATTGGAATTATTATTCTGCCTTACTCTGTGCTTTTGTTGCAGGTAATAATTGGCATGATGGCAACATTATAAAAACTTTATCTAAATTGACTTAGACTTTCCTCCTGTTCTTTCCCTTGTCATTTCTTCTTCTTATATCGCACTCTCCATTTCTTTCCTTACTGGACTCTTCCACAGGGTTCAAGATTCATTACTGACAATCTCCAACCCCTGCAACCTCCCACCACTGTTAACATATCTGTTATATGAAAATTTCTCAATATCTAAGGCAGTAAATGACGTATTCTCATTCTACAGAACTCAAGAGGTAGTTGACACCAGTAGACAGAATACTGATCTGATAATCCTGTGATCTTGTTTCTCGAAGGAGATCTGTCACTAGCCAGTTTTGTAAACTTGGTCTACTCAATCTGCCTGTGCTGCTCTTTTCTCAGGTGTAAGATTGAGAGTTTGTCTAGAACAGGGCTTCTGTAAGTATGTATGTACATTCTGTAACACTGGTCCTGAATATTTCATTCAAAAATATGTTCTGAGATTATATTCATTTCAGAATTGCTATATATCACCTCCGTGAATATTGGAGTTAAAGGCTCTGACAAGCCCTGAAATTAATAAACTGTTTTTCTTTACCTAATAATTATTATTTTTTTAAGGCAGAGGTAGCATATTGGTAGTTCCTTAGAGAACCTTATGAGGAAATCATTAGTTGAGTTTTCTGGGAAGCTTCGCTGCCATTGCAAATCTCTGTAGCTCCAATGCCAGCTACTGTAGGTAGAGGTGAATAAGGTAAGATTTCTGCTTTTCAGGCATATAGGATCAAATGTGGGAGAGAGACAAATAACTGTGACATAGTGGCAATTGTAGATTAAAGGTCTGTTCAAATAATAATGGACTTGAAGACTGAAAAGCTAGTAAATCTGCCCAGAGTCGGGGCAGAAGATGAGGAAGGGAAGGCTCCACAGGGGTGTCACAATAGAGAAGGAGGGAAAGGACGTTCCAGGCGGAAGGAGCAAGGCATGAAATCTGAAGATGTGTTCTAAACCTGGGAAATAATTCTGCAATTATGGAACCTAGAAGTGGAGGCTGCCTAGGAAGAAAGGGGAGGGTGAAAGTTCTGGGAAGTGGATGGAGGACTTGTTTGCCATGTGCTGTAAGTGCTACTTTAAGGAATCTGAAATTTATCCTATAGGTAAAAGGAAAATATCCTTAGATTTGTTTTTCATCAGAGGAATTGCATAGTCAATAAGCGTTTCTCAAAAAGAGTTTTAAAGTGCTAAGGCAGACAGGAGTTGGGAGAGACTGTCAGGGAAATTAACTATGCTTTATTGACATAGTTCAAGTAAGAAATGATAAAGGGCTGGATAATGACAGTGAAAAAGGATGAGACGGAAGAAATAGTTTTGACAGAAATTTAGGAGCTATACAGACCATTAAGAGTGATTGGATAGAAAGAAAGAAGAATACAAAATACAAATTCGGCTTGGGAGAGTGTTAGGTGATTATAACATTAATAGGAATAGGAATTTCCAGAAGTGAACTGTTTCATACAGGTTTTGAATTGGACTGGGGGTTCTATTACACAGAGTCATTCTCCTGTAAACACACACCCATTGATTTTTGTGTTACGGAGTTCAAGAGTGATTTAGTTAAAGACTATACAGGATTCCTTTTAAGGACGTTCAGCATCCACCAAAAGATCTATTTCAAACTAAAATTTGGTGGTATTCAATACATTCTTTTCAACAAAGCAGCATTTAAATCTGTAATTTTTAAAAACATTTTAGCCTCTAAATGATAATCATTTCTGGGACTATAAATTTATTTTGGTTTTCATTCAATGTGAAATTCTTTCTTCTTTCAGCCATAGATTATTCTTTATACAATCATATCTCAATAGAATTTTGTGAAACTATTTCCATGTTCTAGTAGGAAACAAAATAGAATACAAACAATTTTAGTGTTGATTTATATATTAAGTCATTGTTTTTGGAATTAATCCTAAATCTGGCCTTTGTCTTTAACAGTAAATATTATTGTTGATAATGCATTAAAATATATTGTATTTGTACTCAGAGAGTGGGATTCTTTCAAAAGCATTGTATGCCAGTGAAAATTAGAAATAATATTTTTCCTTTGTAAGGAGTTCATGCTTCCTTATTGTGTGAAACTTAGCAAAGATTTTAAGGAATAATTTTCTCAACCATTTAAAGTAGAGGGTTTTTTTATTTAGGGGGAGAAGAACTCCGTTTGAGAGGCAGGATGTGGAAACTAACACGACCCAGGCTGTTTACACAAAGCAGTCCACACCTCCCTGATTATGTCGGATAATTTTTCCTTTACCTGAGACAGCTGCCTTCTATTAGCCCTAGAAACAAATAGTAAAATCTATGGTCACTGATCCATGACCACCTTCCCATGTTGAATTTTTTTTGTCCAAGAGAACCTGGAATCCAGAAACTGAGTTGATGGAGAGGAGCTGTTGCTGGACATAATATCAGAGGAAAGAAAGTACAGCGTCCACCTTAAAAACAAACCAAGCTATCGAAACGACCACGCGTTATAAAATGAACATCAGACAATGCCAGTTTATGATTTATTTCCTTTTACATCATAAAGAAATAAAGATAAAAAGGAAATGGTCTTATCATGATAGTTGAGGCTGCCTCTCCCTCTACAATTTCTGAAACCGTGGTGCATTTAAGGCAGCTCTGAAATTGTTTTGAAATAAATTTAGATGTTTTGGAGGGCAGATACATGTAATGGTTGTTTTACTATTCTGGTTACTATTCTGGAAAAATGGTTGCTATGTCTAAACCTTGATATTTTGCAGATTCCTAAATACATGTTACTGCATTTGGAATAAATGTTGTAGTATTGAGAAAATGCAATGCAAAAATGAGTAGAGATACGATGTCCACTTAACTCAGAACAAAACAGCCTTATTTCTCCACAGTCGAAATAGAGGGCAGGGAAGTCAGGCAGTGGTTTCTGAAAGCCAGCAACCTACTAGCACTGTGCCATTCTCTCGCCTGATCCAGTGCCACTTCCTTCACTTGATATCTGTTTACTTTAGAGGAGGCAGTTTTTGAGAAAGGATCATAAATATCCTGGCCCAGTGCCCCAGGAGCCATGACAAGCAAAGGAACATACTCGCCTGGAGATAGCCTTTGCAGTATTTAAATGTGTGGGTTAATTTTTTATCCACTTTAATAACTGTTTTATTCCTCCTTCTACTTCTTTGCTTTCTCTTTCTGCTCTGAAGCTGTGGGCACAGAAATCTCTGCAGGCAAGTTGCTCCAGAGCATATTGCAGGACAAACCTGTAACGAATAGTTAAATTCACGGCATCTGGAGTCCTAATCCTTTTCCGACATGGCAGGTGTGAGTGGCTGTATAAAATATTCTATGTTTATCTTCAACTTCGTGTTCTGGGTAAGTGTTTTCCTTTTAATTATCAATTTTATGCAAGAAAGAGGATCTTGATATAAATATTGTAAACAAGAACAAACTGTACACTAGAGAAATAAGAGAAGGGGAAAATGTATTTTCCATGTACTTGTTTGGATTTGTTTGTTCTTTCTTTGGTTATTTCAGTAATTGAAAATGAGCCAATGACTTAAAAAAGTGCACTTCAGAATCTGTGAGGATAAACATTTCATAAATGTTTTGATATTGCAGCAAAAACAATCACAAAGGGAAAAAATACCCCTTAATTAAAGTACAATTATCCTTAGTTGTGTATCAAGCAGGCCTCCCTAACTTAAGGACTCTAGTAAAAACATGGTCTGATTCCATCCGGAGCCCGACTGATGGGAGGGATCCCTTCATCTCTGGGTTTGAACAGGTGAATTGCAAGGTGTGGGACAATAAAGATCATTTTCAGAGCCTCAAAGAAAAAACAAATGGGTCATGAAAAACTTGAAGAGGAAATGATAAAATTCCTAAATCATAAGAAGATCAAACCAAGACAGTGGATATATATGAATATATTGGCATTTTAAAGTTAGTATTTTGATGTGTCAACACCTCACCTTTTAATTGACAGGGCTTATATTTTACCAATTTGTTATGTTTCTCTTGAAAGTCCATTGACATAGACGTAACCAACACATTAATAAGTGGCATCTATCAATGGAAAATGGAAAAACAAGGTGTAAAAAGAGCAGGTTGGGATGTTGGAAAATTGGCCTTATCATTTTTAGCATAGATGGTACAATTAAAGATTGTTTAAACATCAGTCAGTGGAAATAGCCTAGAGTATTTAAGTGAAAAATATATTTTGTAATATTGAATTAAAAGCTAGCTTATCCACTCCAAGGATGAAAGAACTTTG
Source organism: Callithrix jacchus (assembly GCF_049354715.1). Taxonomy (NCBI): domain Eukaryota; kingdom Metazoa; phylum Chordata; class Mammalia; order Primates; family Cebidae; genus Callithrix; species Callithrix jacchus. The sequence goes on along the minus strand of NC_133510.1, from coordinate 73,696,936 downwards.
GTTTTGTTTTTGTACCTGGTTGTCTCTAGTAAACAGATATCTCATATCTGTGTGTTGCTTTATTTCTGTTATATTAAAATAATGATGAACTTAATTAAACTTAACTACATGAATATAGCTTTGTTGTATAGATTGACTTTTCATTCAATAATCAGTAGTGCTAATGAGTACAGATAGATATATTGGTGAATTTTAAATAAGCAAGTAAATATTTTAAAAAGTAAAATAAAGGTTTGTACTTTGTACTTTCCTTTTAATGGGCTGCTTTTGCAAATATTAAATGTAGCTCATGCTACATATATGCCAGTTTTTTAGTTATTTCTGATACATTTCTTCCCTTGAGATATTTAAATTGATTAAACATTGGGAGTAGGATATATAAAAAAAGAAAGGCCTGTATTCTTTGGTTTGGTTTTGTTTCTAGCTTTTTTTTTTCTTATGAAGAACTTAATATTCACAAAAGAAGACAGAATAGGTAATCAACTCCCTTGGGCAGCCCCAGTGGCCACAGAAAGATGGCCAGACTTTCTCCATTTATACTCTATTCACTTCCCCACCCCATATTATTTTGAAGCACATCTCAGACATATAATTTTGTCTGTAAGTATTTTAGTATATATCTCTGAAAGGTAATAAATTTTTATAAAATGTAATCACAGCCAGGCGCAATAGCTCATGCCTGTAATCCCAGCACTTTGAAAGGCCGAGGAGGGTGGATCATGAGGTCAAGAGTTTGAGACCAGCCTGGCCAACATGGTGAAACCCTGCCTCTACTGAAAATACAAAAAATTAGCTGGGCATGGTGGCACACGCCTGTAGTCCCAGCTACTCAGGAGGTTGAGCCAGGAGAATTTCTTGAACCCAGCAGTCATAGGTTGCAGTAAACCAAAATTGCGCCACTGTACTGCAGCCTGGGTGACACAGCAAGACTCCATCTCAAAACGAAATAAAGAAACAAACAAAATGTAACCACAATGTCATTATTACACTTTAAAAACTTAGTAAGAATTTTTAAATTAATTGTCAAATATTATCTAGGGTTCAAATTTCCAGTTACTTCATAAATGTTCCTTTTAGAATCAGGATCTAAATAAGGTCCACAATTTGTGATTGGTTAATGTATGTTTCATGTCAATTTTAATCTGTTGATTCTCCCTCAATCAACATCTCTTTTTCTTCCTACTGAAATGTTATGCACTGGTGTGTGTTTGTTTTATCACATTGCCCACATTCTGGATATTGCTATTTGCATACTTGTGGTGCAGCCAGATAAAATGGTTCTTTTTTTAGGCATACAGCAATCAAAAGTGATTTTTTATTCTTTCATCAGGAGGCACTGGATGTCTGATTGTGTCCCTGTTTTGTGATGTTCATAGCCATTGGTGGTCAAGTGCCAAAATCCATCATTAGTTCATTAAGAGGTTCAAAATGATGATATTCTAGTTTCATCAACTTTTCTTTATTTATTAGCTGGAACACTTTCTGTAAGGAGAAATTTCTCATGTGCTGTTTCATTTCCTGGGTATCCCCTTTTTAATTTTTTTAAAGTGGCATAAAATACTTCTTTCTTACTCTTTCCTTAGCATATTGCAAGTGATGAGTTAAGTTACTAGTGTTTTCCAACAGTGATAAACTAATATTTCTTTAAGTATCCTTATAAAATGATAGATTAACTCCATTACAATGTTTACCCTTATTAATGTGCAATTTGTTCCATCTCTGGCCAGCGGGAGCTTCTTCAAGATGACTCAGGTTCTTTTGAAATGATCATAACTTGATTACCTTTATAGTATTTGGTTTGACATGTTCCAGATCACTTGCCTATTTTCTGTCCAGACCTGGAATGAGCTATTTCTCCAAGAAGTTCTGATATTTTCTTTAAAGAACTGTAGTCGTTGTTTTCCTTATATAATTCAGAATATATATGGCACATTTAAGCAAACTAAAATATTAATATGCTAATAAATTCATGGCTCCCACTTTATTAAAGATGTCTCAAAGCACCCAAACCAGGAGCAATGTTCAAATTATGAAACAGTTAAAATATATCTTGGTGGTATTAAAACATCCTGGAAAGTGCTAATAGCTATTGTGAAGACATCAGAGGGCAGTGTTTCATTAAACAGCTAATCAGATATTTGGAATAGATCTGAATTCTCAAAGTAACAAAGGTAGTCTAGAAAGGGGTAGGTTACAGATTCAGGATTATTTACCTACCTACCTTGACAGGGTTTAAGTTAGATTGTAGAGGTCTATACCACACCACACCCAGATATTACGATTGCTTTCCTGGGGAGCTCTCATTATTATTGTTATTATTATTATTATTGGGATGGAGTCTCACTCTGTTCCCCAGGCTAGAGCACAGTGGCACAAACTCAGCTCACTGCAGCCTCCACCTCCTGGGTTCTAGTGATTTTCCTACCTCAGCCTCTTGAGTAGCTGGGATTATAGGCATGCACCACCACGCCAGCTAATTTTTTTGTATTTTTAGTAGAGACAAGGTTTCGCCATATTGTCCAGGCTGGTCTTGAACTCCTGACCTCAAGTGATCCTCCCACCTTGGCTTCTCAAAGTGCCAGATTACAGGCATGAGCCACCACGCCAGGCAGAAGCTCTTATCATTTTATGGTTATATTATTTGTTTGTTTCTTTGATAATAGAGACAAGTCTTTATGGTGCTGTAGGTTTCAGTTAGACCTTTGTAATGTCCCTTGGCTATTCCTACCACCAGCATATGTGGTGGGATTTACAATCTCTACATAAGAGATTTTGAAATGGAATCTTTCAGTGAGAGCAACAGTTACAAAACCCAGTCATAACTTCTTAGCCAACAGGTGACATCAATATTTCAAATTAAAATATAGGCAGCAGGAGTCATCTCTGAGGTTAGGGAAGGTTCCTACTTTTACTCTCCCTTCTACGTCCAGCTCAGAGCTCTCAGCTGGAGTTTTACCATTCTTCATAGGAAGTTAGCAATTTGTCACAATCCTAATGTTTACTTAAGTAAAAATTTTAATGATTCCACTGATGTGGTTTTCTTATAGATGCCCAAGGCCTTATGTTTTCAAATGCATTCTTCCAGGTATAACTTGCAAAACTGAGCCTTTGCAAAGTAGAGCCAGATGTTGAAATATCGCTTAGATATGCATATGGTCATTTAATCTAAACAGACCAGGCTCTTTTCAAGGACAACTTGAAATATACCACATAAGTATATGGTGATTTCCATTTGTTAGAATTACTAATTGAAGAAAAACATGTACAAGTGAAAGTTATTCCTGATCACTAATGCTAGAGTTTGATGCAAGTTAGAGAACTGTAAGTACTGCAGATAATACACAAATTACAGGTACAAAACCTATTTCCCTAAGTCTTGTTTCAAAAATAGATGAAATGCCCCAATTTTTAAATGCTCCTCTCAGTTAGTTCAAGCCTGGGATACTGTAGATGCTTATGGTGCCTTAGGGGTCTGAGTAAGTATGAAACATGGGGCCTCTGGCTGGTGGATGCAGTGGAATAATGACCAGAGACAGAGAGCTATGGAGAGGCCAGCTCTTAATGAAGGAAAGCAGAATGAGATATATTATCAATCCCAAATGAGTCATAGGGAGGAGTCAAATTGTAAAGCTGAATATATTAGTAACTGAAGGAAGTTAATGCTTGATGAGGTTTGAGGAGAGCAGAAAGAAGTTGGAACTTGCGGGGAGTCCAGGATCCAGAGTTTCAGTACTCATCATTGTATTTTATGTGATGTTCAGGCCCTGAGACTGGATGTGCTGAGAGCAATTAAAAGATTGGAGGCAAAGCAGACATAACCCTGAGACAGTGGTACACTAAAAAGAATAGGATATGATTTTATTGTGTCCGTTGATGAAATCTTTCAAGATGATAACCTAAGAATGGCTGAAATGTATGAATTTAGTAAATATAGTGGTTGCCTAGCCCTATGTAATTAGCATGGAGCTAAAGCATCAGAGCCCACTGGTTGATAGAGCAGGCTGAACGTCAGCTCCTTCATCGGTAGCTGTGCTTCTCTGGGGAAAATGGTTAACCTCTCTGTGCTTTTATTGTCCTCATCTGTAAAAATGGGGATAGGAGTAGTATCTACCTTGTGGGTTTGTGGTGTTGATTAAATAAGTTAATACATATAAAGAAGTACGAATTAACACTAGATAAATATTTAAGAAAAAGGCATTTCAACCAGTATTTTATAGGCATTTTTATGAAGCAGAAATATGTAAACATTTGGCATAGTGATGAATAAATTTAAATGTCGAGTTTTGAAACAAAGAGGAAATAAGATAGAAGAACTATAATAAGGCAGAAATTCTTCTATCATAAAGTAAGGGAATGGAGAAAAAGTGAATTTTGTAAACAGACTGAGATTCCAATCCTGAATCTACCCCTTCTTTTTCTGGGCTATGTCCCTTGGCTTTTCCATGCTCCTGTCTTCGCATTTGTAAAATAAAAATGATCATTTTACCTGGCAGGATTAATTGTAAAGATCAACTGAGCTATTTTATGAAAACCTGTAACCAAGGACTGACCATCAAAAATAGCACAATTCACATATTTTTCCTGATTCCAAATATTGTAATTGCTTTTTCATTTAAAACTATTAGAATCGATTGTGATGGTATTTCATATGTAATAGACTATAAAAATGTAAATATAATTTTAGCCCTACTCTGACCCTCCTCTCATCTCACAGGGTGAGGAATCTGCAGGGGTAGAGGATATGTCAACCCCGAGGCTCGCTTTCACTTTGAATATTTAGGACCCAAATTTCCCTGCCCAAATGCCCTGAGAATTCTAAATCAAACCTTTTCCTCCAGGTGATTAAATGGGCACATTTTTCAAGGTAGGAAGATAGGACATATGTTTTCTGTGTGCATTACTTTGAGTTATAACTTCCTCATATAATGCCCTGTGGCCTGTGGGCTGTCATTTGTATTTTTTTTCCCAGACTTTTCAAATGGATGTATATGTCTACAGGTGTTACTTATTTGAAAGTTACACTTTTGAAACAACATGGTAAGAATATTACTAAATTTGCATCTTTTTTTATTCAGAAACATCAGGATACAGATTAAATGCTGAACATTCATCTCTCTCTAGATGTTTTAAAGCTAAATGAATGTTAGTGGTTACTGAGGCCCTATTTGTGTGAGGAAAAAAATGTAGTTAATTTATTTTCCCTAAAATTAGAGTTATTTAAAAATTAGAATTTGCAGCACTTATACTGAGTGCTTGTTAGAAGATGCACGTGAATGCAACCATGGAGACACACGGAGTATACATTTAACACTTGTATTAATCTGTTTTCATGCTACTGATAAGACTGCTACTGATATGTGAGACTGATAATTTATAAATACAAAGAGGTTTAATGGGCTCACAGTTCCACGTAGCTGGGGAGGCCTCACAATCATGGTGAAAGATTAAAAGCACGTCTTACATGGCAGCAGGGAAGAGAGAATGACAGCCAAGTGAAAGGGGTTTCCCCTTATAAAACCATCAGATCTTGTGAGACTTATTCACTGCCACAAGAACAATATGAAGGAAACCACCTGCATGATTCAATTATCTCCCACTGTGTCCCTAGTACAATATGTGGGAATTATGGGAGCTACAATACAAGTTGAAATTTGGGTGGGGGACACAGCTAAACCATATAGACACTCAATACAATAAACACCATTCATATGGGGCTGAAGATTTTTTAAAAACCATGATTGCAGAGTCTGCTATAAGTTGGAGATTTTAATTTACTCCACTGGTTTACAGCATCAGAAAATCCAATATTGCATGAGGCTTAGTAGATCAGAACTGCATTAGGCCATGCCTGTAAAGGGAATGCACATTCTACTCTTAATAAACTCTGAATCACAATTTGTCTCATCTTCATCAAGGAAATCCAGCAGAAGGCCTAATAAAAAATACTGTTGAACAAGTGAAAGATATTGTTACCCTGAAGACTTAGAGGGCAAGCACACATCCGTGAAAGAAATACTCTAGAATCCTAAAAAAAATGTATGTAGAAATTGGTATCCACAATCTGATGCTAGAAAGTAACCCCTCATGAAACAGTGGATGGAGGCATAAGAGAAGATAAATTTTATTGGAAAACCATGGGATGAGATCAAAAGGGAAATGGATAAAATACATAAGAACTTCAAGTAAACTACAAACATAATAGCAGAATTAAACTTAACTGTAGAGATCATATTAGATAAAGGACAAGCTCTCCCATAGGAAAATCAAAAAATAAATCAAAATGTTGTGAAAGAAGATAATAGATACAGACAACAGAGAATGGAAACCCAAAATAAGCTGTACTCCTAAAAAAGAGAACAAAATAAATGGAGCAAAACAATAAATCAATATATGAAAATTTTGTGGAGCTGAAAGCATACCTTGTATGCAGGTGGCAAGTGCCGGTTCTACTCCAATGAAAGAAGACATCTATGCCTAAATAAATATTAAGAAAAGTACTAACTTAGATAAAGAAACATCTTACAAATGTCTAGATACAAATGACAAAAAAGAAAACAACCAAATAATGCATGAACAAAAATAAGGCTGATGATAGTTTTCTCCTATTGTAACCCTGAAAATCAGAAGACAATGGAGCAGTGTCTGCTGAGCATTCAGAGCCTTTCACAAATGAATAAGAGAGAAAGATATCTTCAGGTATTCACATTGCAAAATTTACTGAAACATATCCAAAATGATTAAGGTATGAGTAAAAATGGATAGTTGAAGCATGGGAAAACCATGGTTAAACGGCTAACCATTTTAGGTCTGGAAATAAAGAAGTCACGTCTAAATAGTTGTATTTTTTGTTATCTCAAATGTAAATTGAGAGGATATTTTAAAAGAGATGTAATAGAAAATAGCAATTTAGTAACATTTACTCTGCAGTAAAACCCAAGACTGATTACACGAAATAACATTTATTGGATTACATGGAAGAAACACTATTAGGGATAAAGAATAGTAAATGCAAACTCCATTAATTCAGCTTAACACAATTTAACCCACCTCTCAGATTTTGATAACGCAGGAAGGAAAAGAAAAACAGGGATACAGGGGATCTAAATGATTCAAAAAGCAAAGTATATTTAATACATTTCTAATAAGCTTTGTGCCTCTTGAGACTTTGTTGTCTTTTCTAATATCTCTGAATCTTTAGAAATTGATGAAAGAAATGAAAACAACAAAAAACTTCCCAAATAACAATCCTACAGTCTGCATTCTCTTACCACAATACAATTGAGGACTTTTAAATAAATATTTAGTAAAAGAAGAAACTTGAAAATTAGCAATAACAGTAGCAGCAGCAGTACAGTCCTAGTTTGTTAGGGCTTTTGGCTTATTTTTTATTCCCTCAGGGGAAGCACAAAAAGCGGTTTCTTAAGCTTCTCTACAAGGTTTCCATTTTGGGACCAAAAATGATGTAGTTCCAAATTCACTCCTCCTCATAACACAGCATTTTCAGTATTCTCCAAACACACTTCAAAAAACACCCAAATAAAAAGAATTTGGAGGGAAGGAGTAGGGATTGGAGACACATTATCAGAGAGGAGGAAAAATCAACATGCTACCTTTATCTTTGTTCTAGATATTATCTTCCTTTTTTTTTTTTCCTGGTATTTTATGGTCTTCAGGGTCTGCCTGTTCTTAGTCTGCTTGGGCTGTCATAACAAAATACTGTAGACTGGGTGGCTTAAACAACAGAAATTAATTTTCTTATAGTTCTGGAGGCCAGGAAGGTTAAGATTAAGGTGCCAGCCAATTGAGTTTCTGCTGAGGACCCTCTTTCTGTGGCCATCTTCTCATCATGTTCTCATATGTCCTTTCCCAGGGTGACAGTGGAGAAAGAAAGATTTCTCTCATCTAAGGTCACCAGTTCTATCAGATTAGGACCCATTTTCAAGACCTAATTTAATCTTAATTATTTTCTAAAAGCCTATCATCAAAAACAGTTGCATTGGAGGTTAGGATTTCGACATATGAATTTTATGGAGACACAATTCAGTCATTGTAAGCAAATATCAAAATTGCCTAATTTCTTAGAATGCTGGTTCAGACCAACTGCATCCAGATTCCATAAAATGAAGGCCGTTCTGTGAGAGCTGAGTGAAAACCACGATGATTCTCTTCAAAGAGAAACCAGAAGCAAGGGAAAGGTAGGCCTAGTCAGTTCTGCAGGGTCGTGGAATGACCATACTAACCCATTTCACTTTTATAGTGTTATCAACAGAAAGTAGGACAGAGCAGCCATTTATTTATTAAATTATGCTTTTAATTGTTTAAAACAGTATAAAAACATTAGGGAACAAGCCCTAAAATCTAAACTGGGTAAAAGGCTCCAAGAACCATTATGATGGTCAATCTTTTAACAATCGGATGAAGTAGTTTCGTATTATTCATGACTCAAAGATGGTCATTCTTGATAGAAAATAAGTTTACCTTTAAAATCATTCAACGAAGTTATGAATAATTTAATGATATTGGAGTGATATTTACATGGGAATTTTTCCACTCAGATGAGTATGATATACTCTAAGCATTTATTTCATTTTTAAAATGAAGTTTGAAGAAAAGGTAGAGTTAGGGATGGAAATGATACTTTGGCTAGCTTCAAAGTTCCTGAAAAAATTGTCTAACTCTGAAGATTAGTTGGGCAAAATATTTTTGACTACTGAAACAATTGGGTACTCTTACTTTTTTTTATATACATATAGTACTGAGAGCTAGGCTTTTTTTTTTTTTAGAAAGGAAAGAAGAAAAGAGAAAAAAAGGAGTGAAGGAGGGGAAGAAAGAGGAACAAAAAGAAGGAGAGAGAATGGGAATGTTGCTTTATTCTAAAAATGGATATTAATAATGGCTGATCAATATTTTGTATATTTAAAGTGGAGAATGCATATTTTGTGTATTTAAAATGGAGAGCTCTATAAATATTTATTAAGTTTACTTGTTCCAGATCTGAGTTCAAGTCCTGGTTGTCCTCATCAATTTTCTGTCTCGTTGAGTCTAAATCTCTTTATGGGTCTTATGTATCTGGGTGTTAGGATCGTTAGCTCTTATTGTTGCATTGATCCTTTTACCACTATATCTTTGTTACTTTGAAATCTATTTTACCAGATGTGAGAATTGCAACTCCTGCTTTTTATTTATTTATTTATTTTTGCTTTCCATTTGGTTGGTAAGTCTTTCTCCATCCCTTTGTTTTGAGTCTTTGTGTATCTTTGGATGTGAAATGGGTCTGGATGCAGCATACCGTTAGGTTTTGGCTATATATTTTGATTGGGGGATTTAGTCGACTTAAATTTAGGGTTACTGCCATTTGGTGTTAAGAGTACCAATTGGGTACTCTTAAATTTTAATGTTACAGAAAACTTTCAGTGGCTGAGAAGACTAAAAGTTGCTATCTGAGGGGCAGATAAGATTGATTTAATAAGATTTATGAATGATTTAATGTCTAAATACCTTTAAAAAGTAAATAGTAATACACGATCTAAAAAGTTAAAGTTTAAAAGAAACACACAGAATTCTTACTAAACTCTTACTAAGAATTCTTAAAGTTTGTCCTTGCTAGTTTGATAAATAGTAGGAAATAGTACTAATCATAATAGTTACAAGTTTCATTAGTTATAGCTAAAGGCCAGAGTGACTATTAAGCCAATCATTATAAATCTACTTGTGAAAGAGAAGAAAAAGAAAGACGATAATCAGTGAACAAACTAAACAACAAACAAAAAATTCAGTTGGTTTGAAATTACTGAAAATCTCAGAGGATCTCATTATCATTTGACATAAATTATCACTCACAAACTGATTAACAAAGAACTGCTAAAATGAGCATTTGTCTTCATTTGCAAATGAAATTAGGATTTAGTGAAAGGATACTATAAAAACTCAGGATTGGAGAAGTAAGGAAAGTTTTCGAATACAAAAGCAGTGTTTTTTAATCATTTGTATTTTATCATGTAAGTGTGTCTATGTGTGTGTATGAGATAATTGCATAGATTATTTGGTGGTTAAAGAGCTTTGGTGTTTAATTACATTAGTTTGAGGAGTTGAAGTATGTTGTAAAGGTAGGTTGCTTAGGAATTGCTCCGGATTTTCATGAAGTGATAATTAGCACCCAGGATTCCAATTTCTTCATTAAAAATGAGGGGTTTAGACCTAGATAATTTTCAAGATCTTTTAGGGACCACAGAGTCTATGGTTACTCAGCTACTCATTGTTCTTCCTATTCCTTAACAGAGCCCTTGTCTCTATTTTCCTTACAAACTTAATGAGAAAGCATTAAAAGTGCTGTTTGGGGGTTCTAGGCGTATGTCTCAACCATGCATGAAAGCAACGATACTCCCAGGACATTTGTCTGTCAGAGCACAGCAAGGTCAGAATTGTCTACTAAGTCCTTCAAGGCCTGCTGTGTCTGGTATGGTACTAGTCTGGCTCTTACCATCTCTATCTAATAATAAGTCTTTGATTTTTGTTTTTGAAGCCACAATGCATAACTCTTTTTTTTTAAACCCTGAAAGACAAGACTTTTCCTTACACTAAAACGTGTTTTACATTTTATTGTGTTGGCATTGGTCCAAATTAAATAATCTGGTAAAGTCATTAAAGGAATTTAAGACTTTAAGTTCTGTCCTTCATTGTTCCTTTTCTCTGAGTAAACTTTACCACCTAAAAGAGATTGTTTTTAAAAGAGTTTATTTGGGTTCAAAAACTGTTGATTGTTATATAGCCTTGTTGCTTAACTGCACATCTTGTCAAATGTTCTACTTTTTCCTGTCTATCCCAACTTCTTCCTTCCTCTTGAATCTTGAATGAATGGTGATTAGTCAGTCATTCGCCATTTTCCTGGTCCAATATAGCTTCTCACAAACAAACTTAGAGGCATGATAAGGATATTTTTTCTTTAAACCATTGTTACTTTTCTTTTGTATGCTAGCAGAAACATAGGGCTAGAATTACATGGAAAATAATCATTCCAGTTCTAATGCAGATAACTTCTTGTCCATAGACCTGTGAGTGAATTGTGGATGAGAAATAAGAGTTATTCTCTTCAAACTTACAAATTACAATGTAACATTTCTACAATACTCTGTATATGAATATGTCTAATTTATGTCTTCCAGGTTGTGACAGTATAGTCAATCATAAACTACTGTCGCTGGATAGATGGGAGGGTGTGGAATCAGTTTCATTTGATCCTAATTATATTCTCACTTTTTTTCTCTGCAGCTATGTGGTATCGTAATCCTGGCATTAGCAATATGGGTACGAGTAAGCAATGATGCTCAAGAGGTAAATGTGCAAAAACAAGTCACCCTTTTCCCAATGTAGTTTATTTCTTTTATAATAATGAAAGTTATGACAATAATAGTAATAAACTTGTCTAAAGTGTTTTTCTTGACTGCTTTATGTAATCACTTCTGCTGTTACGTGATTTTATAATTCAGTTCAATCAATCAAAATTACTATGTGGCTGGCACTGTGCTAGGTGTGGAAAAACCCTTCTAGAGAATGGAGGTGTTATTCAAAAAATTCCGTGAAATACATGTGGGAAGGGGCCAAAGTGGAAATTTTCCTCCTTTACTATTTGTTTAAGGCCAGCCGAGGTACAGCTTGAGGATACAGGCTACCTCTCCTTCTCACCAAGAACAATTTTTATAATAGAATGTATTGGCAATAACTTAGTTGTTTCCAAGGTGTTTGGTCCAAAAGGAAAGAAGATGAGACGTTCTTTTGGGGAAGAAGAATTTGAATCTGTGTTTTAAAGGCAACAAAGTACAAGGATAGTTATTATTTATCTGTGGCAACTGACAGTGAAGGTAACCGCTTGCCACTAGTGGCTGATTGCGCTGGTGTAGCTCTGTAATTAGCTGGGGATGTCCAGATTCTTGCTATCTGTATAAGATTAACATGACCCATTTTCCTCCCACACACACCATTCCATGTCCCATGGCAAAGCTCTTACCCAGATCTACAGGTCTGGAAGAAGTGTATTCCATATGGTTAATTCCGGCCTCACCTGTTGGACTCCACATGTGTGGCGTCTGTTCCATGCCACATTATCACAAATGTGGAAAGAATTGGGGGTAGGAGGAAGAGGGGAGTGTGCAGGGGTTATGCTGTCAGTTTTATGAAACATAATGCCACCCTGGCATTATTTCCTGGCTCCTGTCCTTTTATTTTTTTCTCTCCTCTCTTCTTTTCTGGGGCATCCCTCCCAGCAAATTCTTATTCTAACACATCCAGAGCCATTTATTTGTTCCTTGTTTTCTGGGCTCTTGCCACTGGTCAGGATCACCTCTTCTACTGCTAAAGCCTTATTTAACTTATTTGCCCACATGAAGAGAGTTTCTCCTCTCTGAGAAGAAATTTGATTCCAAGTTGATAATTACTGCGAGATTATTAAGCCAGCAATTAGGAAAATGCATTTTCTACTAAAACGTATTATGCCATGGTGAAGCTAAATACCTTTTAGCACAACCCAGTGGAAAGAAAGATGAAAAGGGAATTAACGTCTGCTGTTTTCTTGCTACAGTGGGTGGCTTTTCCGAAAATTTATTTCTCACATCTTTCTGGATTTTTTTTTTTCTCTCTCTCCTGTTCTTTTCCTTTTAAAATTTGCTTTCTGTCCTTAAAGAGCCCAGAGAACCACAGTGGCAGTTAGCAGCTTTCACATTCTGTGCCTCACCATGGTGAAGAAATTGGGTGGGAGACGGTGTGGCAGCTTTTTAGTAACATCCTAGACCATCAGGATTTCACTTACTGTTTTCTACTGATGACTGTGACTTCCTGACAGCCTGGAGTTCTGGTGTTTGAGACCAAGAAGAGCATTTGAAAATGTGCAGAATTTTCATCCTGTAGAATCCTAAGTCTGACTTTGGGGCTCATAATTAAGTGCAGAGATTAACAGTCACCTAATTACAGGGTGCTTTGGCATCTTCAAGGTGTGTGTGCAGCCTGCAATTTATTTTATTTTATTATTTTACTTCCTGTTGATATTTTCTTTCCCTCCCAGCGCTTCTGGTAAACAAATTTGCTGTTTAGTCTGTTTAAAAAAATTGCACATACTGAATGTATTAAAGGGGAACTATTGTTCCTGAGAGAGTGCTACTCCACATCTGGGGATATGAATGAATTAATAGAGCTAGACAGCATCTTTAGTTACATTTTGACTCATGCTTCATCAGCCTTTCACCCTGAACAAAAGCCAGTGTCTGCCAGGACAACATTAACCAGCTTGACTTATATATATAAAATTGGCTTGATTTGTATTTATCTTAAGACAGTGACAAAGAATCAAGACTGAGCAAAGAGCTGAATTTCTTATTAGTGAAAAAACAGAGGTAGCTGTTTTGGAAGGAAAAACATGAGCATAAACACACAAAAGGAGGATGTCAGGGAAATGACATCTTTTTGCTGAAGTATCTCAGTATCTTATAGGGACCCTTTTTTCTACCTCAGGATAAACTTAGCACCATGAGGAAAAGCACATGGGCAGCCATCCTTGTCCCAAGAGGTCCCTCTGATCCAGAGGATTCCTGAGTCCTCATCTTTCAGGCCCGGCTCAATTTCTCTGTCTTTTAAATTCTCCCATTGTCCTAAGACACACAGGGACACAGTGTTCATTTAAGACATCTTTTCAAACCCTCCTGTGTCTCCCCTGGTGCAAACATCTGAACTCAGATTTCCACTTCATTCTTGAATAAGAATAACCACTTGTTGGGCTGGCCTTGGAACAATGGCCACTAGAGAGTCAATACACTGCTTTCTGGCTAGTCTCTGGCAGTGGGTTACCTTGCCCAGCTTAGCATCATAGAAGTATCTCACTACCTGCTGCACGAGTGCTGATCACGCTCTCTTGGGCTCACCTGTAGATATCTGAGCTATTATTTGTCTGGGATATCTGTTCTAACTTCTGATAACCCAGCTAGCGAGTTTACATCCTCTTACAGGGTTTGCCTGCAGTGGTTGCAGTATTCTAATGAGGCAATATTTAGCAGTAAGTCCACAGTGCTGGTTTCCTAACACTGCTATTTGTGTCACATCTGTTTTGATTCCAATGTCATGGCTGTTTATTAACAAAACTGATTTTTCAGCTATGATATTAATAAGAAAACAGTAACAAACAAACAGAAGCCCAATGAAATGAAAATCTTTAGGACATAACTAAGCTTTCAAACTAGGTAAATTGAAACATTATCTCTAAGCATAGACTTTTACAGACAAAGGAGGCCTTAGCTATCACAGAGAGGTTGACTCAATCCCCTTTTATAAATGGGGAAACTAGAGCCCAATAGATTGGGTGACTGTTCCAGGATTACAAACTTATTTATTAGGACCCTGACAGAATACAGATATTTGTTTTAATACTTTTATAACGTCAGCACACTCCTTCCTATTGATTGTTGAATAAAAGTTTCCTCTAGGCAATAAGAGGATTTAAAAAGCCTTGAAAAACGAAAATATTGTTAGAGCAGTAGCAATCATTTTTGTATTGACTATTAAGGGAGCTGATCTACATGTTATATAGCCCATTCTGGGAGGCAGAGGTTTTGAGTTAGTCTAGGTCTATCTAGAGACAGCCCAGTAGATAGAAGTGATAGAAGACAAATGGGCTACATATAGCGTTTATGCATAACACACGCACAAGGCTTTACTTTTTCATTGTGATTTACTTCTGGATAACTCCACTTAGGGAGGACAAGAGGTAGACTGAGGCTAGGTGTTATGAGGGTGATGAAGACAAGTATGTGTGTGTTGTTGGGAGAACTGAGTTATGCCTGATGGGTAGCCCTCCTGCTATAAAGGGCCCTAGGATTTTTTTTTTCCCCTTCGTATCTCATTAACAGTAAAAATAAAGAGTTTCTAGATGATTCTATGGACTATGACTTTGGGACAAAAGAGATAAAATTGATATGGAATATCAAGAACTTATTTTTTTAAATGAAGATACAAAGCATTTTTATTAGCCCATGGAAGTTCCCTCATGTCCCTTTTCAGTTAACTCTTGCTTTCCCTTCTGCCTTGCTCAAAGTCAAGCCCTGCTTTGATTTTTATAACCATACTTTTGCTTGTTCCTGAACTTTATATAAATGTAATCAGAAAGTATTTACTTTTTTCTATGGCTGTTTTAGCTCAGCGTAATCACTCTGAAATTCATTCATACTGTTGTGTCTATCAATAAGGAACTCGAACTTTTTAAAGAATTAAAAACCATAACAACACATGCTTTATAATGCTAATTTATATAGAATATGCAAAATATGTGAACCAAAGATCACATCAAGAGTAAAAGTAACTGTCCTAAGCTTTTTAAAATAGGGTTTTAAAAAACTTATTATATTTCTTCCACCCAGCTTTCAGCATATCATTTTAGAAAAATATAAGGTTGGAAACATTACTCAGGCAAGGAGCACTTCAGTGGAATGTGAGCTCCATGATGGTAAGGATTTGTACTTTTTAAGATCACTGATGTATTTCAGGGTCCTAGCACAGGAATTGACACATAGTAGGCACTCAATGGATATTTGTTGAATGAGCAAAATAAACTTCAAGGAAAGGAATTTTCTGCCATTAATCTCTTTTTTTAATTTTAGATTCTCAGCTCTGAAGATTTAGGCTCCAGCCCCTATGTTGCTGTAAACCTACTGATTGCTGTAGGTGCCGTCATCATGATTCTGGGCTTCCTGGGATGCTGTGGTGCTATAAGAGAAAGTCGCTGCATGCTTCTGTTGGTGAGTTCTCCAAACAAATCCCGGTGTCCAACCTTGAGACTCCAGAGGATTCTCTCCCATCCCTATTGTCTGTTAAAAGAACATGTCATGATTGATGAAACTCTAACTGTAACTTCTCCTTAGAAGGTTGGATTTTGGAAGCTAATATGGCTTACATTTGGTTTGGTTTGGCTTAGAAACTGGAGGATACTCTGAGAGGAGACAAATTTTAATGATTCATCCATTCATTCCTCACTCATTCAACAAGACTGCGTACCTCTGTGTGCCAGATATTGTGCTAAATGATACATAAGACCTTTAGAACCTACTAGGGAAGATTAATAAGTAAGCAAATAGCTACAGTGGGAGTGGCCCCAGAAGCAAAGGTCAAGACAGGGGATGGGACTTTCGAGCCAGGGCAGAAGTGAATAAGGTATTTGTATGAGTGAGGGTAGGAAGAGCTTTCTGGGAAGATGACCTGGCAGTATGGCTGGTGTGTTTGGGAACTGAGAAGCCTTGGGCATGGCAGGAGACCTGCAAAGACTGTTTCCAGTAAATGATGGAATATGAATCCCAGTGTGGGTTGTGGTAAGATCATAGGTTGTTCCATATGTCATGCTAAAAAAAGTTTAAAGGAATGAGATAATTAGAATTCTCTCTTAGAGTGCTTCAAGGAGGATAAATTGGGTTTGAATAATTCACAGGCATTCAGTTTTAACATATACAGTAGAAAATGGATATAGTAAAAATATTAGAAAAAAAATCAAGTGTTTATCAGATACAAATATGACACAGAAGTTTATCAGATCTAATCAAACTTATTCCTCTAATAAAATAAGGATTATATCAGTACCTGAAAAAAATGTTTACAACTGTTTGTTTATTACAAGGGACGGTAAAAACAGTTTTAAAGAGACTCTAATAACATTCCTACTGATTGCTTTTGATCAATAAGGCCTCATTTGCAATTGGTGAATTTAATTATTCAAGGAGCTTGTTTAAAAAAATAATCGTCTGTGGGCTGCATCCTTCAAAATTATGATTCAGTGTATCTGAGGCTGATTTCAGGAATCTATATATGTAATAAGATGCCAGATGATTCCGATAGTGGTGAAAATGCTGTTTCAAAGCCAGATCTGAGTTTGTGTTAGTTTGTGTTTGATGAAGAAAGCAGGAAGAAAATAATATTCCAATAAATTCATCTAAGTTTTCAAACTTCCTTCTAGTCAATATCATACAGATACCAATAGTTGTTTTGGTAATTTTTTTGTCTGAACTGCTTTCCTCAATCAATCTCTGAAGGACAGGTTGCTGAATAGTAATGAACCAGAATTTCCAGCTTGAAGTAAAAAGTGGAATAAATGAAGACTGACTGATACTCTCACTGTGGTATGACCTGAACTGTGGAGAGAAGTGCTGTGCCAAAATGTCCCCAGGTGTTACTGAATGCACTGAGGATAATGTATATTTCTTTCCCTCTTCTTCAGTTTTTCATAGGTTTGCTTGTGATCCTGCTACTGCAGGTGGCGGCAGGTATCCTAGGAGCTGCTTTCAAACCTGAGGTGTGTGCACAGATGTTTGAAAATTTTGAAAAGTCTGAAAAATTGAAATACTACCACGTGTATGAATAATGTAAAGTACTTTTCAATTTTCAGTATGATCGCATCTTGAATGAAACTCTCTATGAAAACACAAAGCTTTTGAGTACCACAGATGAAAGTGGAAAACAATTCCAACAAGTCATAATTGACTTTCAAGAAGAGGTACTTAGAATTTGTTGTTTATTTTAGAGAATTGGACATAGTTCTTCTGTGTTTAATTTTTAACTCATATATTTTTTAAAGATTGAAAAAAGTCTCCATTTTGCAGATTTTGATTATTCTGTCACCATGCAATAAGAAAAATCTAAGAATATTTATAATTACTTTCTCACCTCATACAAAGTTCTGAAGCAGTTTTGAAAGACAGAAATTAAGAAGATAAGTTTATGACAGGTTAAGCCTCGATTGAGTTAAATCAATAATAGTTTTAATATTTTCCATTTAAAAGGGTAATGTGTCTGAGAATCACCTTTCTTTCTCTCTCTCTCCTTTTTTTTTTTGAGACAGAGTCTCACTCTGTTACCCAGGCTGAAGTGCAATGGTGCATTCTCTGCTCACTGTAACCTCTGCCTCCCAAGGTTAAAGGATAAAGGTTCAAGTGATTTATCCTTCCTTAGCTTCCTGAGTAGCTGAGACTACAGGCATGCGCCACCACACCTGGCTCATTTTTGTATTTTTAGTAGAGATGGGGTTTCACCATGTCAGGTTGGTCTCAAACTACTGACCTCAGGTGATCCACCCGTCTTAGCCTCCCAAAGTGCTGGGATTACAGGGGTGAGCCATGGCACACAACCTCTCTCTCTTCTTTTTAAAAAAGAAGTGGGCCAGGTGCAGTGGCTCACACCTATAATCTTAGCACTTTGGGAGGCCGAGGTGGACGGATAATTTGAGGTCAGGTGTTTGAAACCAGCCTGACAACCGTGGTGAAACCCCATCTCTACTAAAAATACAAAAATTAGCAGTGCGTGGTGGTGCATGCCTGTAATCCCAGCTACTTGGGAGGCTGTGGCAGGAGAATCACTTGATCTCGGGATGCAGAGGTTGCAATGAGCCAAGATTGCACTCAGGCCTGAGTGACAGAGCGAGACGCTGTAAAAAAAAATTATTAATTATTTTAAGGACAGGGTGTCACTCTGTCACTCAGGCTGGAGTGCAGTAATATAATCATAGCTCACTGCAGATCTCCAATTTCGACCACCAGGGGCTCAAGTGATCTTCCCACCTCAAGTGAGCTTCCTGAGTAGCTGGGACCACAGGCATACAACACCACACCTGGCTACCTTTTTAAAAGTTATTATTATTATTATTAATAATATCACTATATTGCCTAGACTGGTCTCAAACTCCTGATCTCAAATGATCCTCCTGCCTTGGCCTCCCAAAGTGCTGGGATTACAAGCATGAGCAACCATGTCCAGCCTCTATTTTTCTCATTCTAAGCCTTCACTGCTTCTCTGTCTCATAAAATAGTAATAGCTAACATTAATTGCTACTATGTACAGTTTTTATATCCCATAGCTCATTTCATACCCACAACAACCCTACGGGATGGGTAATATCATTATTTTCATTAACCCCATTTTACAGATAAGGAGATTGGGATTTAGGGAGGTCTGGCAGCTACCAAGTGATGGCCTTGGAATTTGAAAATTGAAACCCAGATCTGTCTGACCAGTCTATTATTTTTTAAAATCAGTACACTGTTCTCTCATTTTTTTCTTTTCTTTAAAGTCAAATTTTGGGTAGGCATTGGAGGTCTTTTGCCATCTGGCTCCTACCAAATCTTTTAACTGTACTAAGTACTGCTCCCTAAAGAGTAAGCTGTAGTCCAGCCAGGTCTGTGTACTCAGGGTTCCTTGAACAATTCTGCCTTCTTTCCTTTGCATCGATTTCCATCCTTGGAGTGCTCTTACTACTTTTTCTTTCTAATATATACTTTAAAGTTTGACGAAAATGTTAGCTACTCTGTGGAATTCCTCCTAACCATACCATTCTTATTTTGAATTCCTATCACATTAACTACTTGTAGTAATATTCACTTCATGCATGTTATAGAAATTGACAGAATCTTAGGAGAGGCATGAATTTTATAGGTCATTCACTCTGACTTCTCATGATAAATATATTTTATATTTATGGTCATCTACCCTCAAATGAAATATTAAAGAGGTGAAAGTTTACTAATTTTTGCCCATCCTGCTTATATACAATCTTATGATTAGTATGTTCTTTCTTAGTTTGAAACAAAATCTGCCTTCCTAGGATTTATATCATTTAGTACTAGTTTTTCCAGAGTTTCAGAGGAAAAAAATATTGATGCTCTTATATATGATAGATTTTTCTTTGAGAATGGCTGTTGTTCCACTCCTAAAATCCTTGCTTTTCAAGTGGAAACATCCTTGGTTTCTCAAACTGTTTATCAGATAACATCTCATCCCCCAAGAACATTCACTAGTTCCTATTTGGATAGATTCTGGCTTTATTTCCCCTCCTCCTCCCCTTTCCCCTCCCCCTCCCCCTCCTCCTCCCCTCCTCCTCTCCCTCCCCTTTCTCCTCCTCCCCCTCCTCCTCCCCATGCCCCCCTCCTTCTTCTTCTTCTTCCTTTCCTCTTCCTTCTTCTTCTTCTTCTCCTTTCTCCCTCTTCTTCCTGCTCCTCTTCTTCTCCTCTTCCTCCTCCCTCTTCCTCTTCTTCTTCTCCACTATGCTATATATATATATATATATATATGCTTCTTTGAGAAAAGAATCCTACCACCACAAACTCTGGCTGGATGACCTGACCTGGAGTCCATAACACATTGACAGAAGCTGCAGACACTGAAGCTTTCTCTTTGGTTTTCAGGATCTCCAACAGAAATTTCCTGTTAACATACTAGTGGAATGCACCCCTCTTGTATTCTTGCTCATGATTATTTGTCTAGAGGTGTTGTATCATTCAGTGCATAGTACCGTTTTCATCCAGCTGTTTATACCACTTTCAAGTCCTGACCAACTTCTTCCCTAACTGCTCCTATCTCTGGCCTAGTGACCCAATATTGTGACAAGTTTTAACTTTCTCAACTTCTACCCTCTCACCTGTGGTATGTCTCTATGACTCCCTAAGGAGTCCTGAGGTCTACCATATTCCAAATATGAGCTGATCTGTGGGTGAGAATATACATTTTATAGTGGAACTTAATTTACATTTGACAGAGGGTGTCTGTATCAATTAATACCACCCAAGATTATGTAGTCAGAAAGAATAAACAATGAATCATCTCTACCATGGGAACAGGAAAAAAGGTTGTTTCAAGAGTACCCTCCTTGGTAGTACTGACCTTGAAATAAACTGAAATTCCCAGCTGTTCATCATATAAACATCAGTTGAGTAATGTTTTTGTGTAACTCAGTCTTTGGGCCCAAGTACAAGACTTCATATCTGCCTCAGTTGAATTTGTTAGTTTATATCTGTTGTTTGAACTATCTTTGAAATTTGACTCTGTTCTCCAGCATATTAATCATCACTCCTCGCTCTACATCAATGACAGAATTGAAAAGATATTTTCTATTTATTCAATTCAGTGATTACAATGCTGAAATATCATGTTCCTGTGAGAGCACTACAGAAACAACACCTACAGAAAACAATAAAAATAAAAACAATAAAAGCAAATGCATTATTGAGTGCTTTCTTCAAGCTGGGACTTCTTATTGTTAAATGGATTTTCTCACGTTTATCTTTGTGATAAATCTGTAAATTAAATGCTATTTTTAGCAACTGCTATTATCTGTATTTTACAGATGAACAAACTTTGGCACAGAGGTTTAACTAGCGTGGGTAATAAACATCATCACTGCCCAGGAAATGAAAATTTTTTCAATATCTTAGAATTGCAATGTATCAGAGCTGGGAAGATCACTCATTCTTGGCTCTGTTTTATACAGTTGTATTTCCCCCCCATTTCTACATGAAGTGTTTTCCCCCTTATAGAGCAGTTGGAAGCAAGATGGAAATAATTATGTATCTCCCATCTAATAATATTATGCGCTACATGCCCTGATTCTTGGGGTTATCACTTCCTGGTTTTCCTTCTTCAAACATGGCTACAAAACCTCTTTCCTCTCTTTTTAGCGTTTTTCCATGGATCAGTTGATTCTGGGGCTGTAACTTGGCTGATATTATGCTGAGATCTTAATTATTCATTTGTGTTCCCACCCATATTTTAAAGATGTTCATAAAATTCAAGCTTATGGGAGGCTTCTTGAGCATCGATTTTGGTCTTTGCAATACCTGTCATCTTTTCCCTCCTCTCTTTCAAAAGTGATCTGAGATCATGGAGTGGAAATTTCACTTTTAAAACTTCATGTGTCTTTTGAGCAACAATTCTTTAAGGAAATGTGTTTCACTCTCTTGTGAATTCTTTGGAAACTTCTTTGACAATGTCTAAGTTATGCAGCTCTGACTTGGCCCCTTTCTTCTCTCATTAAAAACTATAGGTAACTTTTTCATCTTCCCAACTTCTTCAGATTTTTGAATCTGCAACTGCATTCTTCCATCATTAATGTAAATATCAAAAAGAAAAAATCCTTATTTTTTTCTTCTACATTTAGAAAAGTGAAAGGTGACTTATGTGGTATTTTAGCACAATAACCATTTTAATAATGATTTCAGAAATTTCTAATTTAACATATTGCCAATGTTTTTAGTCTTCTTACTGACTGCTTTTCATTCTACCTTTTATCAAACAGTTTAAATGCTGTGGTTTGGTAAATGGAGCTGCAGATTGGGGAAATAATTTTCAACAATATCCCAAATTATGTGAATGTCAAGATGTACAGGAACTGTGCACCAATTATAATGGGAAACGTGTTTACAAAGAGGTGAGAACTAAATCACATTTGGTACAATAAGTAATTTTGTTACTTCATTTTCACAATGGAAATCTCTACAAAAAATTTAAATTCATCAAGTACAATGGAAATCATGATATAAAAATCTCAGGAATTTCTCAAATTAAAAAAAAAATCCTTATTTAAAGATCAAAGCAGGTAGACTTCATTTCTTCTATGAGTCTGGCATCATTTAAGCCCAACCTTAATAGGTCAAAGAAACATTCTACAATGTTTGCCCTCATGGAGCCAATGCTCAACTAAGAAAGAGAGAAAGATAATTAGGCAACTTTCATCCAATGGTCTACTGGTATCTTTTGGATAGGGATTGGCGCAAGCTGTTATGAAGCCCCATCTAACTTAGTCTGTGAGGTTCAGGGTATGGCTTCATGCGGAACATGACATCTGTCCCTTCGTAAGCTGTTCCTTCAGCTTAGAAGAAATGTGTACAAAAATCACAGTTGATATGCGTGTTTCATTTATTTGCTGTTATTCTTCAGTGCCTACTACATGTCAGACAGACCCTTGCTAGGATCAGAAATGCTTCTGGCTCCTCTAGGAGATTAAAATCTAGCTGAGAGGCAGATACATGAAAAACCATTGTAAATCACAAGGAATTAATATTAATATCTATAATAACTGAAGATTATTTTTAATCTAGAATTGTTTTGGTTTAGCAAGTGATACTGAGATTAATTTATAAAAGGAAATAGAGAGTATCTCAGAGGAAACTTCGCTCTCCCTACTGATTTTTTTGCTGATCTAATCAAAATTAAAGAGGCTCTGCCCTGAAGGGGAATTGCTGTCATTAATACTTAATGTATGTGGCTAATATTTAAAGCAACTCAAGAAGCAATCTACCAGACTACAGTGCTACTGTGTTTTTCATTGTCCAAGTAATATTACTAAAAAAGTTTATATTCTCCCTGCTCCCCTCCTCCCCACCTAATGTTAGTGACACAATATTTACCAGGAAAAGGGGAAATAAATATGGTGTAAATGAACATAGTTTCCACTTAGGATAATGAGGAGATCAGTAAATTCAATTGCAGATTGCTATTTGTCTCCTGTTTAAATTCAACTCAAAGATATTTTTCCTCAAGACAGATTCTGAAAAGCCCCTGGAATTATGCTAAAAAAACCCTACTAGATATTTTCTGTAGGTTCACACATAATTCAGCTGAATATAGGCTAATAGCTACACCAGCTTCCTAAAAGGAAGGTTGTAAATTCATAAAATGCTCCCATCTGCCGTGTGTCATTTGCAAGAAATCTGGTAAAATAAGAAATCTGGAATGGCCATAATTCACATTTCTTTTTCTTCTCTTCCTTTTGCCAAGATAACCTCATTATCCTAGGGAAGAGGAAGGGAAAAATCCCTGAAACATAATGAATGTACTTACTACATATAATCATTAACCTCATTGTTAACCCTAAATGACATAATGATTTCCTTGAATGTTTACCACTTTGGATTCCATGTGAATGGAGAAACTCATTAGATTCAGAAAAGAAGAGGAAAGATCATTTAGCTTTTTGGAAGACTTTTATTTTATTTAAAAAATAGTAATGTTTTGTTAGCCCTTTGCACATATATGACCATCAGAGGGACAATATATTTTAGGGCAGTACAAAAATAACACTATCATATTGTATAGTCTTTTTTCATTTAAAAAATTCTTCCCATAATTTACAATTCTTGACGTTATTAGGTCTAGTCCAAAATGTTTTAAGCATGAAAATGCATGCTGGATTGAATACATTTCAAAAACGTAACAGAGAGTCAACTTCCTAAATCCTCTTTTTTTTAATCTAAAAATGGCATAATGGTAGACATGGTAATTTTTTTTTTTTTTTTGAGATAAAAATAACACTGATAAATATTGAGGGATTTTGAAAGTATCTTGTTTTGTCTAGCAATGGTGACCTCACACCTGGTATCCTAGCACTCTCAGAGGCTGAAGCAGGTGGATTGCTTGAGCCCAGGAGTTCAAGATAAGCCTGGGCAACATGGCAAAATCCCGTCTCTATGAAACACAACAAAAATTAGCCAAGCATGGTGGCACATGCTTACAGTTCACCTACCTGGGAGGCTAAGGTGGGAGGATCACTGGAGCCCAGGAAGTCAAGGCTGCAGTGACCCAAGATTGCACCTCTGCACTTCAGCTTGGGGGCTGGAGGGAGACCCTGTCTCAAAGAAAAAAAAAGAAAGAAAATACCTTGTTTTAAAAATAAAAATTTGTAATATTAATAGCTAAAACCTCAACCAGGAACCTCTCTGTTGTAGATTACAAACCTAAAATATCCATAATCAAGGTGGTATCAGTTCTAAAATGAGTAAAGTTAAGAAAAAATTATTTATTAACATTTTATTTATAACATTTTATGTTATAAATTAACATTTTATTTATTTATAATTATAACATTTTATGTTGTAAAATGTATAGCTTTATTGACTATAAAATTTATAGTATAAATTATAAAATCTATCACTTGAGGATATGTTCATGAAAAATCATTATTTAAAATTATTAATCCCTAGAATCAACAATTAGGCAGTCAAGCAAAATTTTGTTCCTCAAATGCTTTTTAATGTATAAACAAACCACAAAAGTTATAACCTTTTGAAGCAAAAGTGAAGCAGGGAGTGAAAGGAATGATCCAGTTCCTTATTGTTGAGTATGCTTCTTGATAGCAATGTAAAAAGTCAACCAGATGAATAAAAATTTTGATTAATATAAGGTCAAATTTTTCTGAGAGGTAACTTTTTATGTTTTGTTTTTTAACAGCCCTGTATTTCTTTCATAAAAAACCTATTGGCAAAAAATGTGATTATAGTTATTGGAATAGCATTTGGACTGGCAGTTGTTGAGGTACAGTATAATCTTGTATTACTGACTCTTCATTTATTCCCTTGCTTGTTCATTAATTCTAACAAATATTGATGGTGAACAAATAAACAACAAAAGACACAACAACCATAAAAAAAACCCAGATGCTTTAGAAAAGCACTGGGTAATAAAGGCCCACCATCTACCTCATTTAGCTGGAGTCTGAGGGGGAGATTACAGTCTTATGAACTGTGAGCATGGCTGAGACTCTTGCTTCTGAATGACCTCTCTATTGAGAAAAAGAGTTAATTTTCACATACTTCTTAGTGACACGTATCCTTTTCTCATTGAAAACTAGCACAGGGGTTAAAAGTTTCCTAATTTAGAAGAAAAAGTACCAAAGAAAGCAAAATTTGACCATTACATTTTCTTATTCTGATTTTGAAACAGAAAATAAAAACTCAATTAAGAGTGTGAGGAGCTATTTCCTTGTAACGTACTGTATTTTAGCGAAATCTAACAAGTCCTAAATAGTAGAGGCAATTGCCTCTGATTTCCTCTGCTTAAGTACTATTTACTATTGACTCACTTGAACAAATTTTCAAGGAAAATTGAGGCTTATGTCTTACTTTCATGACTTTAATTATTGATGTTGAAAAAATATCCTGCATAGGATTTTTATCTTAATGAACTTTCTTCAAAAAAAAAAAAACAAAAAACAAAAAAACCCTGAAAGACACTTTTCACATGGCCTAAAAATCTTTGCCAAGAACATGAATTAAAACTGCTTCAGAGAAGCATTTTGGAATCATCCCAAATCTTGGGTATTTTGATATCCAGTGGATTAATATCACTCACCATCCTATTCCAAGGCATTAGCAATAGTTTTAATAATATGAGGTATCTCCCGGGTTAATGCCTGTGAGAGCTGGTTAGCTCAGCTGAGTGACTTGTGCTTCACCCTCATGGAACCCTGCACAAGATACTCCTTGGGCTTTCTGGTAGCTTTCTTCCTCTTACTCATGCCACATCACTGCTAGAAAGAAATTTTAACTGGGAATGAAGCAATTTAGTGTTCTAAGTGGTTCTTTAGAGTGCTGGTGGAATTTCCCAGGCAACTATTAGAGAAAGGTTAGGGACTATTTACAGCAACTTGAACTGTGGAGTATTACTTTCATATAGTCCAGATGAATAGGTCTAAATATGAAGCATTCTTTGTTGGTAGGTTATGGCCATCTTTCTTTAGATCTGATATACATTGAAAGTTAAATGGCGCTATGGATTAGGTCTATTTCTCTTGATTCTGCATTTTGTAAGATGTCTTTTGTTTCTCTGCTTTGTATTCTGGGTTTATACTAATTTATAAATAGGACTAATGGCCATGAAAATGAGTAATAAATCATGTATATATATGTATTTACACACACACACACATGCATACATGTAATACATAAAGCACATCTTTATAAAGTTTAAGTGAGATATTTAATATAAGAGTTATATTTCATGTTAGACCCAAGTTCTGACAATTGACTATCTCTAGCTCAAATCACAGATGCTCCTCAATTAGCAAAACCAGAAAAAGTAAGGACATACTTGATTGAGGAGACTAAAGAAATCTTTTGTGTCAGAGTCAAAGGCATTTTCAAGAATTGAAATACATCTAGTGGAAAATAAGATTATAGAAAGATTAATGCATTTTAGTATTTTATGAAATTGGTATATTCCATGTATTAATTACATGTTTAAATATTTTATTGGCTCTTCTAAAGACATATTCAGAGAAATTGCTTAATAAAAACATTCTATACAGTAATTTGTAGGTATGGAGTTTTTGTGGTGCTATCATAAAATATAACTGGCTTTTTAATTAGACCAGTCAAATTTGATGTGATTTCTAGACCATATGCAGATACGGTAAATAGTTGGTTCAAATAACTGTTTGAACTTTTAAAAATTGTCACACAGTTCCTCAATCTAAAACCTTCCTCCCTCTAAGGTTTGAAGGGAAACAAATCATTTTATATTCCATCTTTTTTATTCAAAAAGGAGATTCAAAAAGTCTTCTGATACCCAGTCTATAAATTATGTATCCAAAAAATGCACTTTATAGTCCATCTCACAATCATTAGTAGAAGTTGCCTACTGCCCTATGACTTAGGCCTCTTTTCTCTGTTTCCAAAGTTCAAATTAAAAAAAACACAGAGATACAGAGATAGAAAATCTCTTCTAAAAAATACTTTTGAGGAAACAGAAGCAAATATCTTCCTGCAGAAAATAGGTTCAGATCATCTCCACGGAAAAGTGTCATATGAAAAAAGATTCTCCCACATTTAGACCTTCAGCATTAGTATGTTTAGGCATAGGTTTTAGTGAGGTGGGCCAATATTTGTTTCAAGGGTCTATTAAGACTCTATACCTAAGGGATTCTTGTCACATTGGATGCTAAAAATTATGCAAAATACCTTATTCTGCAAGGAAAATTTATCTATAGACATTTTTGCAATTCTCATTATTCTAGCTTAAAACAAGACTATTACATCTCTCCTTATTTGACTGTAGCAACTTACAAGCACAAAAAATGATCAGCACTTTCCTCGCTTTAATTTAAAAAAAAAAAGGCTATACACTGAGAGTCATCACTTTGTAGGATAACAGTTATCCTGACAAGAGGTCCTAGAAATAAACCAGTTAAAACAAAAATGATAATTTTATAATTTTTTTAGACTGCTGCATACCTCTTAGCAAATTTATTATGAGTCTTGGCATACATTATAAAATGACAAATCTCTTTTAATTATGTGCTATTTTTCTGAAAAATGATAAATGTTCTTTTCACAGACAATGAAATGCAAGAAAGTGATATTAACTGTCTAGTCTGCTGATAAATGGTGGGCTTCTATTTCAAGGATGTAGCAGTGAAAGTTGTCTTATTTCATTATTTTTCCCATTAAAAAAAGTTCTTTCTTGATACTTGTCCCACAGACTTAAGGCTCAGGATCAAGGCAAAAAGACTAAATTTCGGTCTTGAATTGTAGAACATTTTGAATGGAAATTATTGCTTTTGCAGAGAATCATTGTCAACCTTTTTAAGAAGAAAGAAGTATTGGTTAGCTGTTCTCATTTGAATTATATTTCCAGGAAAGTGTTAGTAAGCACAAAGTCTAAACACAGTAGAAGCATTTGAGTTGACTCAGCATAAATGGCACTTTGCCCCCTCCATCCTCCCTTCAAAGGGGGCTGGTGAGGGAGGAAAGTTTCTATTGGTAATGCACACAGGTCCTATCTGTCATTTCTACGTCAAAGACATAGCGTGCGAGTCACCAACTGTACAGCCAATTAGAGCAAATTTTGAGGTCTCTCATTCTTGGGAGAGCTACTTAATGAGGTGGAAATTATGCCCCAGATTTTCAGCTGTGCTTTTTCACTTCAAAGGAAATTCCTGATTTAAGCTATTCCCCGTAGTTTAGAAGCTTTTTGAAAAAAAGTTACTTCATTTTTTTATTCCTCTTGGAAATGCCTAAAACTACAGCAAGAGAAATTCTAGACTCCTTGATTTTTATGTAGTTGATTTAAAACAGATGATCACAACCTTTTTATGGAAGCAGTACATATATTTAGCCCCCAGGGATCTGAGATCCCCGGTGCTCTTAGGAGACACTCTGCAGAAGAATATGTGTGTTCCCGAAAAGGGAGTGGGTCCTCTGGTGTCAGCTGCTATTGTGCAGTTCTATATGGCCAGTTAACTAGAGGCCAGCTAAAAAATGGTGATTAAAACACACAAAAAAACTCGGAGAGCTTTTGCAATGCTCTTTTGTCCCATGGAACCTCTAATTTCCCAAGAAAGATGACTTAGATAAGATTGGAACTGTCAGTATACAGAATCTTTTCAAATATAATGTTCTCTGTGTTTATTTATAATTTGTCCAGTGTTCCCCTTAAATTCCATGTTAATCCTGTTATTTTATTCTCTAGATACTTGGTTTGGTGTTTTCTATGGTCCTGTATTGCCAGATTGGGAGCAAATGAATCTGTGGAAGTGTCAAGCTATCGTCAGTCAAACCCCTTTAACATTTTGTTTTGGCTTTGTAACTTTAAATATATAAGTGCTATGTACATCAGGATCAGCTGTATTTTTAAAATGTCTCAGCAAGCTAGACCACGATATCTTCTAGACATATTGAACATATTTACAGTTTGAGGGACATGAGGGAAATGACATGAATGTGTATTTTTACTCAAAATAAAAGTAACTGTTTACATTGGTGCTTTTCTGTGTCTGATCATTGTGTTCAGGTGGTACTGTGCTTAAAATGTTCTTCTGGAGCCACCCAGTGGAATAATCATCTCTAAGTTGACAGGGCCATAGATAGTTAAGACAGTGGATCTGGGGTTTTTCAGAAACAACACTCTTTTGTGTGAAGTATCAATCATTGGTGATACCATTGAATCAAGTCTGATGATAAAATAATTGACAATGATCCAGGTAAAAGTGTCACCATCTTGTTTCTATTTATGTCAGAACTACTAATAGTATCTCTTTTGCTGTGTATCTGTTGTGGGAACAAATAGGTCTGAGCCTATAACATTCTTTTGCATATCATTTGGAAGATATATGTACTCATTTCTGGCTGTATATGCAGGAGTGGAACTGCTTTGTATGTATATGTTTAGCTTTAATAGATTGGTGTCAAGAAATTTTATAAAGGGCTTGTCCTAATTTATGCTCATACTAGAAAAGTATAATAGACTCAGTCTCATCTTCTGAGAAGGAGAAACATTAAGGTAGGCAGCTCTTGTCAAGTAGATTAGAGTGGCTGCCAAGGAGCCAGGCATGATGGCTTGTGCCTATAATCCCAGCCCTTTGAGAGGCCAAGGCCAGTGGATCATGAAGTCAGGAGATCAAGACCATCCTGGCTAACATGACGAAACCCCATCTCTTCTGAAAATACAAAAATCATCTTGTTGTGATGGTGCATGCCTGTAATCCCAGCTACTTGGGAGGCTAAGGTACAGGAATTGCTTGAACCCAGGGGGCAGAAGTTGTAGTGAGCCAAGATCACACTGCTGCACTCCAGTCTAGTGAGAGAGTGAGACTCCGTCTCAAAAAAAAAAAAAAAAAAAAAAAGAGAATGGCTGCCAGGCAGTAGGAAACTTGGGAGACCTTTGGGTTGGGTTAGGCACCCTTAGTCTGTGCTTCCCTGTTAATGATAAAAACAGCTCTCCTTCTTTGAATACATGTCATCTTCCAGGAACAATACCCAAACCTTTGCTTTTATTATCTCATTTCTAATCACTATATCCTTATTGAGGTGGGTACTCTTATCATTCCCATTTCACAGGTGAGAACATTGAGGCTCAAAAGAGATGGATAACCTGCTTAGAGTCAATTAGTAATTGGCAGAGCCAGGAATCAGACCCTGTCAAATGTGTCCCAAACCCTCACTGTTAATCATGTTAGCTTTCTCATAATAAATCTATCAATAAACTTGGCATATTTTATTATAATTACCTTTTCATGTGTTTGCCTCTGTTAGCATCGTCGAACTCTTTGAAGGCATTGATTGTTTTTTATTTGTCTTTATATCTCCAGTATCTATTGCTGTGCTTGGCATATAATAGGCATAAATTGTAGTTAAAAATGCAGAGCTTATAGCTTGCAGTGAATGCCAAGAACAAAGTATTCAGACAGATCCAGCTGAGCAGGGCTATGGAGTAGCTCTTCTGAGAGAGTCTGTCCCAGCATCCATCCACCAAATATTTATTGAAAGGGATTGTATTAACTACAAACATCCACTATGGTCATTTGAGGTGGGTTACTGAGGCACCTGTGACCTTGTACACACTCAAACTGCATCCTCAGGAGGCTGTTTTCAGCGTTCCTTATCACACCAACCACTCCACTCCCTGTCCTGTTTTCAAGGTCAAGAAGTTTCATTCCCATGCACAAATAACATACACAGTGCCTCAGTAATTTTCCATACCCCAACCTCAAATGTCATGTACATAAGCTTAAATATGTTGTTCTGCACCCCCTACATCTCCGCCTTCTTTAATTCTTAAAGCATGCTGGTCAACCAATGCAAAGTTAGCTTCTTCCCTGGTTGTAGATGCGTCGTTGGGTGGCAGTACAGAACCATCTGCAAATGCCTAACAAACAGATACAAGAAATAATAAGTATAGCGGCCATCACCCAAATGCATATGTTTAACCCAGATAACCAAGTATTGGGGTTTAACCATTGAAAGCCTTCATTGTAATTTGTGAAGGGTGCTTGTTTGTAATTGCTGTGACCATTCTTCAAGTTGTTTCTTTTTTTATAATCATGACAAACTGAATGCAAACTATACACCCATCAACAGAATAATGGAAACACTTTGTGATATATTCATACACAATGAAATATCCCATAGCAATGAAAATAAACTACAGCTACATGCAACACATAGATGGATCTCACACACAAGATGTTGAGCAAAAGAAGCCAGAGTGCACACTTCATTATTCCACTTAGAGAAGGTTCACGAGCAGGCAAAATGAGTCTGAAGAAGTCAGAAGACTGGTTACCTTTAGGGACGTATTGGCAGAGAGGGGCAGTATACTGGCAAATGTTTACCAACCAGTTCTCCAAAAAAGAAAAAGCCCTGAATCCTGAATTTACAGCATTCATCAGTTTCTAATAGCATAAATACTCCCAGCATGGTAGATTTCAAGCTACCAATGTGATGTTACTGAACACGAAGCTGGGAAGCGACGTATATGTGTGCAATGTGCTCAGCAAGTTGGTGTGAGCCAAATACAGCACACAACTGAGGGGCGGCATGAAGGAGAATTCTGGTGTGCTGGAAATGTTCTTTATTTTTTCTTCTTTTTTGGAGATGGGGGTCTTGCTTTGTTGTTCAGGCTGGTCTCGAACTTCTGGGGTCAAAAGACCCTTCTGCTCAGCTTCCCAAGTAGCTGAGCTTACAGGCATGAATCACTGTGCCCAACTCTGATCTTAGTGCTTACATAGATGTACACATATTCCCAGAGCTATATATTAGGAATTATTGACTATATTGTCTGTATATTATACTTCTATAATATTGCTTACTGGTAGGAAAAGAGTAGCAGGATCATTCCTGACAACTGGATGCAATGCCGGTGTCCCTTTATGATAACAGAAGCTATTAAATCTGTGGTCTTTTGTATATGTTTAGAGAGATTATGAGATAGGTAAATAGCACATAAGATACAGAAATGGCAAAAGATAAAGCTTACCTGTTAAACTAACGCATGGAAGGGATAAATATTTTAAGTGATTTTTACCATATGTTTTGGCCTTTGAAAGTTTTAAAAATGTGACAGCAAGTCACCAGGATAATAAACCTGCATTGAGTTAGCTTAAATGTGTTTAAAAGAAAAAGAAAACAAAAAAACTTTTAAAAATGTCTTCAGGTGTTGGCCATTTTCTTCCATTAGCCTTTAACTGGATTGTCTTAGAAGTGAGCTTGCCAAAGCAGGGCTGTAGCTGGGTTCTTCCTATATGCTCTGGGCTCCTTAGACAGCCTCTCTTTCTAACAGCTTGCCACCTGTTGCTACTCTTGCCCTGAGGGGAAGGAAGGAAGACTACACGTGGCAGTAAGAGGCTAGAGAATGACCAGGTGGGAAAGTGCGTGTTTAAGCACAGAGGCAGGAGGCAAGAGGGTAACAGGCTGGAAGAAAACCTCTCCCCTCATCCTCCAGGCCACCTACGCTTGGAGCCAGCCCTGTTAGGTAAGGTACTGAAAATATACTGAGCTTTTTATTATTTTTACTATCCTCAATCAGAGAGGCCCAGGGGAGAAGCATATATGCAGCACAGAGTCTGCTTTGAAGTTTCCTAGCCTCAGTGTTTTTAAACATTTTATAAAAAAGAGAAACAAACATTCCTTATTGCTGCGTCTATCTCCTGAAGATGACAGCAGCTGGCAGGGCTCCTCCACCTCAGCCCAGTATTTGTCATTTGGCTACCGGAGAGCACCCCTTATTAGCGGGCTCCTCCCCCAGTGCTCTGTACTCTAGGCTGCTCCACACTCCTCTGCCTACCTTAGACTAATAAGGTTGGGTGCACAGGGACTGTGTCTTAGCCCTTTCCCTAAGGAAGACAAGGAATTACTTGTCAGCTGAGACATGCAACAATGGCAAGGAAGAGCAGAAGTAGGAAAAGCAGCAGCACAGCAAGCAACAGGCCACTTTCTGAGCACAGTTACTAAGGCACATGACCATGGTGAGAAGGATCCTTAGACCCAGCTGGAACTGCCTGCAGCCACCCAGGGACTCGGTCTGTGCCTCTTGGTTTCTCCTCCATCACCACAAACCCAGATAGGGGCAACTGCCCAGACTGCCAGTGACCAAATGGGCACTCCATGACATTTTAGCAACTCTCCTGCTCCAGTCCTCTGTGGGCAGCAAGAAAGCCAGAGCTTTCTAGGCTAAAACCAGGAGGCAGGATGCAACTTTCCCTTATGGCCCAGGGAAACAGAAAAATAGACAAGGCCAGAAAGGCTGATGCTGGAAGTAGGAAATGAGAACTTGCATGTTAGGAAAGCAATCATAATCAGCCACTTGCCTTCCCTCCTGGAGGTGCTCCTCCAGCTGGGAAGTTTGTCAAGGAGATGTGGCCACCTGATCATATAGATGTTCACCGACTAGGGCGTTTTATCCAAGAATCATCTCTTGGGCAGCCTCTAATATCCTCAAAGGGAATGGAAGACACTGTTGCCTGAGCAGGGCCAATGAATGCAGATCCCTTTAAGGGTGGATGAAAAGAGGGCAATAGCTTTTCTACAGGGAGAGCAAAAGGCTCCAGTCCGTCCTTATCCTCACTAGAAAAAATATTTTCCTTATTCCCCATAGAAGCAAATGAAGCAGGGAGAGAAGTCTCTCTCTCTTGTTCTGGTTTCTGCTTTTCCTTCTCCTTTAAATCTCCTGAATTCCCTTCAGGTGGAGAAGATGGGCAGTTTGACTCACCACAATCTGGCAGATAAAGAGGATACAACGCACAGTGTGCCAGCGCCCAGGTAGTCAAAATAGTAACATTAGTAAAATGGCCTTTCTTATATCCTCTTTTCAGACAGCAATCTACCTGCTCCCATAACTCTAAATCTAAGGTTCTTTGATCAGGAAACCAAGGGCATTCCTGCCGGATTAAAAACATAAGCTTGTATAGGGCTCCAGGCTCTACAGTGCACTGGATAGACTTAAGTAGCTGTTGCACTGTTTTAAAAAATACTTTCTGCTCTTCGATGATTTTTTGACCCATGGCAACCTAACCCCTGATATTTTATGCATGCATCCTATCCTTCTGGTGGGAGTCAGGACTGTCCCTTACCGGGATTCCACGAAAACTGATGAGCTCTTCGCCTTCATCCATAAATTCAAGGCGATCACACCAGGGGCACCAGTTACAGAGCTTATAGCTTGCAGTGAACACCAAGAATGAAGTAGTCAGACAATTCCAGCTGAGCAGGGATAGGGAGTAGGTCTTCTGAGAGAGTCCACCCCAGCATCCGTCTGCCAAGTATTTATTGAAAGGGATTGTATTAACTACAAACATCCACTGGATGTTCATTTGAGGTGGGTTACTGAGGCACCTGTGACCTTGTATGCACTCAAAGTGCACTCTCAGGACACTGATTTCAGCGTTCTTTATCACACCACCCACTCCACTCCCTGTCCTGTTTTCAGGGTCAAGGAGTTTCATTCCCATGCACAAATAACATACACACAGTGCCTCAGTAATTTTCCATACCCCAACCCAGATGCCATGTACATAAGTTTGAATTTGTTGTCTTGCACCCCCCTACAAAAAATAAAAGACTGAGCACTTACTACATTCTAAGCACTTTACGTAAAGTAACTTACTTAATTCAGAACAACCCTCTTCGTCTGATACTATTACTAGACCAATCTACAGATAACGAAAGCAGGGCCTAAAAAGATTAACTTTTCTTAGGTTATGCAGCTAGTAAGTGGACTAGTTATGATTCAGTCTAAGTGACTTAAAATCTGTGCTCCTTATGTCATACCATTTTGTCATTGTTACAGTGTTATTGGGATAGATAAGAAAATGAATATTAACATGTCTTTTGCATAATGTCCGGTACATTACAGGCTCTATAAATATTATATGGTAGCAATGATATAAAGAACTTGTATCAGTCAGGGTTGACAGAAAAATGAAAACCTCCAGCTATTTCAAACAAAGAAAAAATTATACAGGGATCTCCTGTATTAGCTTGGGCTCCCATAACAAAATACAGCTGACTGAGTAGCTTAAACAACAGCATTTTTTTTTCTCTCAGATTTCTGGAGTTTGCAAAGTCAAGGATCAAGGTGCCATCCTATCATTTCCTGGTAAGGGCTCTCTTCCTGGCTTGCAGTTGAACAACATCTTACTGTGTCTTTACAAGGTAAGAAGAGAGAGAGAGAGAGAGTGCACTCTGTTGTGTCTTCTTATAAAGACAATAATCCTATCAGTTCATGATTCCACCCTTATAAACTTATTTAACATTAATTACTTTATTACTCCAAATACAGCCACAATGGTGGCTTCAACATACAAATTTTAGTGGGGGAAAATTAAATCCATAGTCACTGCTTTCAGAGGGGATGGAATGTAATAAGCCAATTGGGAGGCAAGGTAAAGTAGAGATTAGCAACGGTAGGAGTTGCTACTACCCTTAGGACTGGGGGGACAGAGATAATGTTACCAGATCCCAGGATCCAGGGCCACCTTGTGGAAGATGCTCCATGACTTGGATTCCAGAGAAAGACTAACAGGAACAGGAGCCATGGAGACTTAGCACTCATTCTCAGAAGAAGAGAGACAAGTGCCCTGGCTTCTCTCCTGCCCACTGCAGTCTTCTGTCAGATTTCCATTGGCTGAACCCTCCTAGAAGCCACAAAGCAAGAGGGCCTAGAAAATTTGGTTTCCTCTGATCCTAAGCAGAGCTGGGAATGGCAAGGACTGGGCTGAGAGCAGAGAGAAAGGACTGTTAGACTAAGTTTAGCCCAAAGATGCCTCCTTAGATAGTCTAAGTTTTACCTAAAGGTTTCTCTGTGAACATTGAACTGTAACCTAACTGGGTGTGTAAACTGAGTGTAACCTACTCTTGTGCCAATCACTCAGTTTTAGCCAATCAAAGGCAGCCAATTATTCAAACTCGGTTCAAATAAGGCCAACAGAGAACTGTAAGCAATCCAGCTGTTTCTGTAACTTACTTCTGTTTTCTGTACATTGCTTCCCTTTGTGTACATAAATCTTCCACCACCTGACTGTGCTGGAGCCTCTCTGACTCCAGTGAATTATTCTTTCCTCAGTTAAACTCTGTTAAATTTAATTTGTCAGTGATTTTTCTTTTACCAAGACTGTCATAGCAAATGGAGAGCCAGAAAGCAGGCACACAGATCCTGAACTTTTTGAGAAAAGGATATGAAAATTGCAGATAGTGTAGCTGAGATTTAGAATTATATGAGAAGTTTTTGGGATGCTTCCTATTTGAGCTCAAGTTCACAGCATTTTAGGGACCTACAGGACTTAGAGCAGTTGTTTCTTTACTGGAGGGGGGCATTTTGCCCATCGGGATATTTGTCAATGTTTGGCGACATTTTGATTGCTACAATGGGTAGCAGGGGGATGTTACTAGTAGCTAGTAGGCAGAAGCCAGGAATGCTGCTAAACCTTCTACAATGCACAGGTACATGCCCACAACAAGGAATTATTTAGTCTAAAATGTCAATACTGCTGAGATGGAGAGATCCTGCTTAGGGAATCACACATATGAATAAAAGAATGTCCTTGTTAGGAGACAGTAAAGTCCGTGTTAAAAGATGAATTGGATTGGAGTCAGTCCAAGATCAGGCTCTAACTGCTTGCTGCTTGTGTATCCTTTGCAAGTCACTCAGTTTCCTCATCTTCAAATGATACATTTTATCGAAAAGGCATTTAAGTTCCCTACCATTACCAGAATCTCGGCATGTACTAACTTCTTAAATGTGTGTAGTTTTCTGCTGTAGGTATTTTTAAATGTCAACATTTATTTGCTTATGATAGTTCACCTAGGCTTTAACTTAATGTTTTTGTACTGAAGGCAATTATGAGAGAAACTTTTACTCTACTGAAGGATATTAAATTCAGATTTAAGTATAGACTTATTCTTTACCTTCATGTTTCCAAGGTCAAACCACAATATTTAAAATATATTAAATTTGATTAAATTACTTAAACATAGCAAGAACAAAATATAAGTAAACTCTCATCAAATAAATAATTCAATGTAGATGGAAATGCTTTCATTTTACAGAAATATAAGGATTATCTTCATTATGCTTAAGACTGTACAATTGTACTAATTTAGATATATAAAAATGTTTATTAAAGCTTAGCAAATGCTTCTCAAATCTATCCATTGCTCTGCTTTTCTGTCACTTCCATCCTATCTCATCCCTCTGAATCCATCCTGAGGTAGGATCATTGCAATGATCTTCTCATGAGTTTTCTACATTTCTTTTTTT
This sequence comes from Callithrix jacchus, assembly GCF_049354715.1. Classification (NCBI taxonomy): domain Eukaryota; kingdom Metazoa; phylum Chordata; class Mammalia; order Primates; family Cebidae; genus Callithrix; species Callithrix jacchus. The sequence goes on along the minus strand of NC_133510.1, from coordinate 73,659,346 downwards.
CTTCTTCATATCCATTTCCCATCGTGCCACAGGAGTGATCTATCTAAAGCACAGATGTTATCATGTTATATTACTCTCCCTCAAGGTTACTCCTCCAATGACTGCTAGGTCCTTCATAAGTGCCAACTTCACCTTTCCCTGTGATATGGTTTGGCTGTGTCCCCATCCAAATCTCATCTCATTCCACAATTCCTATGTGTCATGGGAGGAACACGGTGGGAAGTAATTGAATTATAGGAGTGAGAGGTGATTTAATTATGGGGTCAGTCTTTCCTGTGCTGTTTTCATGATAGTGAATGAGTCTCATGAGATCTGATGGTTTTAAAAATGGTAGTTTCCCTGCACAAGGTCTCTGTTTTTCCACCACCATCCATGTAATACATGACTTGTTCCTTCTTGCCTTCCACCATGATTGTGAGACCTCTCCAGCCATGTGTAACTGTAAGTTCATTAAACCTATTTTCCCTCCCAGTCTCAGGTATGTCTTTATCAGCAGCATGAAACTGGACCAATACAGTAAATTGATACCAGGAGAGTGGAGCATTGCATACCCAAAAACATGGAAGCAACTTAGGTACTCGGTAATAGGCAGAGGATGAAATAGTTTGGAGGGCTCAGAAGAAGACAGAAAAATGTGGGAAATTTTGAAACTTCCTAGAGATTTGTTAAATGGCTTTGACAAAAATGCTAATAGTGATTAAAATAATAAGGTCCAGGCTGAGGTGGTCTCAGATGGAGATGAGGAAATTGTTGGGAACTGGAACAAAGGTGACTCTTGTTATGTTTTAGCAAAGAGACTGGTGGCATTTTGCCCCTGCCCTAGAGATTTGTGAAACTTTGAATTTGAGAGAAATGATCTAGGGTATCTTAGGGAAGAAATTTCTGAACAGCAAAGCATCTAAGAGGTGACTTGAGTGCTGTTAAAGGCATTCAGTTTTATAACAAAAACAGAGCATAAAAGTTTGGCAAATTTGCAGCCTGACAATGTGATAGAAAATAAAATCCCATTTTCTGAGGAGAAATTTAAGCTGGCTGCATAAATTTGCATAAGTAACAAGGATCTGAATGTTAATCACCAAGACAATGGGAAAATGTCTCCAGGGCATATCAGAGGTCTTCATGGCAGCCCCTCTCATCACAGGCTCAGAGACCTAGGAAATACAAATGGTTTCCTACATCCCAGCCACTCCAGCCATCACTAAAAGGGCCCAAAATACAGCTCAGGTTGTGGCTGCAGAGAGTGCAAGCCCCAAGCCTTGAGAGCTTTCACATGGCTTTAAGCCTGTAAGTGCACAGAGGTCAAGAATTGAGGTTTGGGAGCCTCCAACTAGATTTCAGAGGATATATAGAAACACCTGGATGTCCAGGCAGAATTTTCCTGCAGGGGTGGAGCTCTCATGGAGAACCTCTGCTAGGGTAGTGAGAAAGAAACATATGACCACACAGAGTCCCTACTGGGGCACTGCCTAGCAAAGCTGTGAGGAGAGGGCCACCATCCTCCAGATCCTAGAATGGTAGATTCACTGACAGCTTGTACTATATGCCTGGAAAAGGTGCAGACACTCAACACCACCCCATTAAAGCAGCTGGGAGGGAGGCTGTACCCTGCAAAGCCACAGGGGTGGAGGTGCCCAAGACCATGGGAACCCACCTTTTGCATCAGCATGACCCACATGCAAGACATGGAGTCAAAGGAGATCATTTTGGAGCTTTAAGATTTGACTGCCCTGCATGATTTTGGACTTGCATGGGGCCTGTAGTCGTTTGTTTTGGCCAATTTCTCTCTGTTTGGAATGGTTGTATTTACCCAATTCCTGTACCCTCATTGCATCTAGAAAGTAACTAAGTTGCTTTTGATTTTGCAGGCTTGTAGGCAGAAGGCATTTGCCTTGTCTCAGATGAGATGTTGTACTGTGGACTTTTGAGATAATGCTGAAATGAGTTAAGGCTTTGGGAGACTCTTGGGAAGGCATGATTGGTTTTGAAATGTGAGGACATGAGATTTGGGAGGGGTTGGGGCAGAAAGATATAGTTTGGCTGTGTTCCCACCCAAATCTTATCCCACAATTCCCATGTGCTGTGGGAGGAAACTGGTGAGAGGTGATTGAATGATGGGGGCAGGTATTTCCTGTTCTGTTCTTATGATAGTTAATTAGTCTCACAAGATCTGATAGTTTTAAAAATGGAACTTTCCCTGCACAAGCTCTCTCTTTGCTCTGTGTAAGATGTGACTTGCTACTCCTTGCCTTCCATCTGTTTGTGAGGCCTCCTCAGCCATGTGGAACTGTAAGTCCATTAAACCTCTTTCTTTCATAAATTGCCCACTTTCAGGTATGTCTTTATCAGCAGTAGGAAAATGGACTAATATGCCCTGTTCTTCTGCAGACCCTCTTCCATATGTACCCCATGAGCCTTCAGCTTGCTGTTTTTATCCCTTCACATCTTTGCCATGGTACTCCCTATGCCCGGAACAACTTTCATATTCATGTCATTGAATTCCTTCAAGGTCTAGCTCCGGTGTCACCTACTCTATGAAGCTTTTCTGAATCCATTCAGGATGAAATTTATTTACATTTTTTCATAGCATATTATATTAAAATATCACTTATCCTAATAGATGTTGGCTAGTTTTCTGTTATCTGCATTTTATTCTAAGCTCCCTAAGTATTCCTGAGCTGCTAAATTAAATTATTATGCCAGAGCCTAGCATGGTACCTAGAATATATTAGCAGCTCAGTAAGATGTATTATCAACATCACAGTACATTTGTAGAACAGTATCCATTTTAAGTTTATAAAGATATTCCATTGAATATAAATATTTTTATTTATAATTACAATAACAATAATTAATACATGTAGCATAGTACTTATATGTCAGGTACTATTCTAAAGAATTCATGCATATTAACTCATTTCTCATAATAGTTCTCACAATAATTCTATTATTAAAGTTATGCTCATTCTACAGATAAGAAATGCAGTGAGGTTAAGTAAGTTACTCAAAATAAGTAGTGCCAGGATTCAAACTCTGCTACTGATATAGACAGGAGGCAGGAAAATACTTGGTAGAAGAAGGTAGAGTCCCTGGTGAGGGCTTCACCCTAAAGCCTGGCCCCATAGCCCTAAATGATAACTTTACATCCCTGTTGTCCCACATGAATGTTGCCTTTTGGCCCACCATGCCTCCTTTCCTGTCTCCATAAGAACCCCAGACCCCAGACTCAGTTCACATACAAACATAGGAGAGAAGCATCTGAATGGTGACAGGAGAAGAAGCAGTTAGACATCAGAGACTGTGCTAGGAGAGGAGTTCGGCCCAACTCCAGGAGAAGACTGCCTTCATACTCCATCCCCTTTTCAGTTCCCCATCCTGCTGGCAGCCACTTTCACCACTCAATAGAATCTCCACATTCACCATCCTTCAACTCCGTGTGACCTCATTCCTTTTGGGCACTGGACCCAGTTGCGGGTGCAAGAGGCTGTCACACCGGCTCTTCACTGAACTGTTTAACACTTAAGTTGTCTGCAGACAGCAAAGCTAAAACAGCACACTGTAACACCTGCCCTCTGAGGCTCTAGAGGTTGTCAACAACCCCTAGACACTTCCCTGGGCTGGTAAGGGGTTTGTTCCTGCCAGCACCTGAAAGCACTTACCACAGCTCCTGCACCCGCTCACCTATGTGTTCCTCTTCTTTCAAGGGGTTCTAGGCTAAGTAAGCAAGTCACCACTTCATGAGTCCCATGAAGGGGTCAAGGGAACTATCTCTTCTCTCTATCCTGGCTCCACAGCTTATTTTTAAGCCACAATGCCATTCTTCATCTTTTGGGGAAAAGTTGATTTGGCTAAGAAACAGGGTTTTACATCCTTTTTGAATAGCTGAATCACTGAGGATAATACTTGAATGGTAGAGTATGTTGACTATTGCTATAAATCCACATAAAGTGGTGTCCTTCCACCCATCCTTATATTTTGTTTATACTCCCTTCATAACATTACTCCCACTATATTTCAGATTTATTTTCATTCTGCCTTTTATCTGATTGGGAACAACTTGAGGTAAAAAAATATGTCCTTTTTTTTTTTTTTTTTTTTACTTTGTATCCTACCGGTGCACATTGTGGTAACTGACAGATATTTGCCCAACCAATGTTTATTGGATAAAATAATAAGAAATGGTTCACCTATTTTGAAAGAAATTAAACCACATCCATAAATACAAGTTGGTAAGACCTGTGATTCACTACCAGTTGACTTAATTCCAAGAGATGAGTTAAGAATATCCTGTCCTTTTTCATGAGACTCTCTGCCTCCTGAATTCAAGCAATACTTTCTGCCTCAGCCTTCCTGAGTAGTTGAGACTAGGGGTGTGCCACTGCGCCCACCTAATTCTTTTATTTTTAGTAGTGACAGGGTTTCACCATGCTGGCCAAGATGATCTTGATCTCTTGACCTTGTGATCCACCTGCCTCAGCCTCCCAAAGTGCTGTGATTACAGGCATGAACCACTGTGTCCAGCCTTCACTTTCTGTTACAATAGATGGTAATTGAGCTGTTGAACCTGGACTCAGATTTGTCAGGGTTCAAAATAATGACTTCACCATCTAGGTGCTGAGTGTTCTCTGCATGTTACTTAATTTCTTTGTGCCTCATCCAAAGACCAAGGATAAAAGAAATCTCTATAGTTCTGCTGTGAGATTAAATAAGACAACATATGCAAATTGTAGAGTTAGTAGCATTATTATTGTAAGAATAATTACATTTAGCATTTAAGTATACACTTACCAAGTTTTGTTTTTGATTATGAAGCTTCTTTATACTTCAAAGCAAGTTTAGGCCCATCGACAACTTCATCTTCAAAGCCCTGAGTTTTTGAAATGAATTTTGACAATAATGCCTCTCCAGAAGGATAAATCTACTAAGAATCTCTTTCCAAGGCTGATATACAGCTATCATATAAATGGTGAGATAAAAAAGACAGGGAAGGAACAGTAGGCCAGGAACAGAGTGGCATAGAATGACAGACAGTAAATGAAAAGGGATGTAATTTAGAATCGTTCTAATGTGAAACAGCATGCATCAAGACAAGTGGAGTGATAGTTCCATCAGCTTTGCTGGCAAGGTGATATCCAAATAAGTCATGTCTATTAAATACAATCTAAGCATCAGTTTGGCAGCACCAAGAGCAACAACTAAGGCAAACACAATATTGCACCTGGCTCACAATATCTCCAAGAGTAATTTGTGACACTATTTCAAGTGATTCCAATAGAACATGTTGTTCTCTGCAGAGATCATGCTTTTGGGAAACAGGTTATGGTTCATGGCAACATTAGAGATGAAAATTATCTGGAATGTTATAAACAAGCAAGAAATTATTAGGAAGCTTATAATGGAAAGCCATAATAACTGGCAATTGGACTTTTTGTATAACCAAAAAATGTTTAATATAGAAACAGGCAAGTCAAGCAAACTAAGCCCAAAAAGTATTCAGAAATAAAATATGTATCAAATGTGTGTAATGAGTAGTAGGACGTGGCCAGTACTGGTTGAATTGAGAACAAGGGAGTCTCATGGGTCTAGAAGCTGGAACTGTAGCTTCTAAGACAGGCTGTGGGCCTGGCTCTCTGTGATGCTGGCTGACTCCCCAATACCTTTTTTATCCTCATTAATTATCCCTCAGTGGTTCAGAATTTTTGACTTTGGAAAGCACTTTCAAAAGATCTAAAGATCTAAAATTCCTTAGATAAAATGAGTGAGTTTCTGAGGGAAGAGCCAACTTTTTTTCCTGGGAAGCATCCAGCCATAAAAGATCTAAAAATATCTTGGAAACACCGTATATTTGAAAAATGGAAAGCAGAAATTTTATTTTTCTTACTACACAGCTTATTCTCATGTCATATCTTTATGGTCAAATTGTAGTAATGTCGGTCCCAGTTAAAGATTTGGGAAACTTACAAAATTTACTCAGGGGAGGCAAAAAAGAAGGAAAGGCAGTTGAAATTATTAGAACACTAAGTTTCCAAACAAAAATGGCCATTTAATAAGACTTTTCTTAGGCTGACAGGTTACATTGCAATGGGTTCCTCCTTGGTCCTAAATTCAGAGTGGAATTTGGGGCAGCAGATTGAGAGCTGCTTTTCTAGAGACTGTCTCTAACAATCTACAACTGTTATTTCCCCAGTGTTCTACAGTGTATGTAGGACTCAGCAGTCTTGCATTTAAAGTAGCAAACCTTGTTCTGTCTTTCATTGTTATGGAAAGGATTGTCTTTTTCCTAGACTTGAATATTTGCTGCAGGTATGCTGCAAAGTAAGATGAAGCAGCCTACATTGTAAATATTGCAATGTTGGATTATCTGTCGTTGTGGGAAAAAAAGCTGGAAATATCATTAAAATTCCTTATGTAATTAACCCAATCCTCAATGGAAAATGAAAAACCATGATATGTGTTGTGTGGTACATGATATGTACCATAATTGGTACAAGAGTCAACATTTATTTAGTAGATGTCAGCTATCTGTCAGGCTCAAGGCTAGGCACTTTTCATGCTTTGTCCCAAGGGAATGTATCAACACTGATGCCTGAATTACACCCCAGACATTTTGAATTAATTAGTGAGTATAATGTATAGCTGAGGATAAGAACCACTGACATGTGAGTGTTCCAAGAAAACTAGTTTCTTCTCCTTAGTATCTTTTTTTCTTGTGCTGTTGAATTCCATAAATTTTCTTAGGCACATTTCTTTAAAGCACCTGCATGCTACCTACAATAACAGGTTCACCTTGAAACATGCCTGTAATTCTAAAATATTTTCCACTCTTGAAACAGCGTACAAACCTCACAAATTCAAGGTTAGTCATTGCTATAATTTGAATGTGTCTCCCAAAGTTCATATGCTGAACACTTAATCCCCAGTACAACAGTGTTGAGATTTGGGATCTTTCAGAGGTGATTAGGTTATCAGGGCTGAATATGCAAAATCTCACTCAGACTCAAAATGACTTCTATTCCTCACTCTGCAACAACAATCAACACAGAAAACCTCTGTGAACAAATGTGTGGAGGTTTTCCCCTACCAACAAGCAAGCAAGCAATTCTGCAGCAGACAGCAGCTGGCTGTCCTCTAATTCAATTCTGACAACTACCTGGAGACAGCATTAGTTTCACAGGTTGAGGACTCAGTCCCCAAGGCCCACCCACTCCCTGCGTACTTCTCATGCCATATGCAAGCCCCAGGTTATTTTGTCTATGCTTCTGACCAACTGGCTATAAATTGGGGTTCCACAATCCCCTCCTCAGGTTCAATTAATTTGCTAGAGCAGCTCACAGAACTAAGGAAAACACTCACATTTACCAGGTTATTGCAAAGAATATTGTAAAGGATACAAACAAACAGCCAGATGAAGATATACATAGGGTAAGACCTGCAAGAGTCACAAGCACAGAAGCTTCTATGCTGGTGGTGTTGGGTGCACTACCTTCCCAGCATGTGGACGTGTTCTTATTTACCTTCCTGTTGACATGTACATGTTCAGTTATCTAGAAGTTCTCTGAACACAGTCCTTTTGGGATTTTATGGAAGGTTTACTACAAAGGCGTGATTATTAAATCACTGGCTATTGGTGATAACTTTCAGCCCTTCTCCTCTTCCTAGAGGCTGAGGGTGAGCTGAAAGTCCCAGCCTTCTAATCCTGCTTGGTCTTTTCAGTGACCAGCCTCTATCCTGAAGCTACTTAGGGGCTGGATGGACAAGGATGGAGTCTGGTCGCTGATACAAAAGACATCATTTTGGAGTTTCTAAGGATTTTAAGAGTGGTATGCCAGACAAAACAGGGTCAAAGATTAAATATGTATTTCCCAGTACCATAGGATTCTGCTCTCATGAATGAACGTATTGCAGGAGTAAGTTTGTTACTGTGAGAGTGGGTTTGCTATTAAGCAAGTTCAGACCCCTCTTACATCCACTCTCACATGTGCATGTTGGCTTGCCCTTTCACCCTCTGTCATGAGATGACACAGCAAGAAATCCCTTGCCTGGTTGGGCTTCTTGACCTTGGACTTCCCAGCCTCCAGAAGGGTAAGAAATGAATTTCCCTTCTATATAAACTACAATGTCTGTGGTATTCTATTATAGCAAACAAAATAGACAAAGAAAGTCTTTCCATGGGTTCCTCCTTGGTCCTAAATTCAGAGTGGAATTTTGGGCTGCTTTTCTAGGGACTGTCTCTAACAATCTACAACTGTTATTTCCCCAGTGTTCTACAGTGTATGTAGGACTCAGTAGTTTTCCATTTAAAGTAAGAAACATTGTTCTGTCTTCCATTGTCAAATGTGGAAGGATTATCTTCTTCCTAGACTTAAATCTTTGCCTCAGGTATGCTTGCAAAGTAAGATGCAGCAGCCTACATTGTAAAGCCTCCATCATTAGGTTTAGAATGGTCTAGTGGCACATACTTCTCTTAAGATTTGAACTGTACCTCTTCATATGTTCCCAATCTTCCCACTGCCATGCTATAACTGAGACCTACACAGCCCAAAGGTTATTTGTGTGTAGCTATCCACATGTACATTCCGGCTTCTATGAAATAGCCACTTGCCTGTGTACCTAATAGCCATAGCAGCAGTTAGCTGCCAACATCATGTTGTAACAGTTAAATGTCAATCATATAATGGTAAAAAATAAAAAAAACCTTCTTGGAATAATATTTTACCAAACAACAAGGGTTGGGTATGTGGTATTCACTCAAGTTCATGGTTCATGAGTTAAAACCCTATGAAAAGCTTCTTGACATACTACATTTGTTTATAAATTCTACACCCAATTTTATTTCTCAGTGTGGAAAGTATACGTACCAAATGTTGGGTCTTGAGATAAAAATCCCCAAACTCCAAGAGGGACGATAACATCCAAAGGGGGAAAAGGAGGAATTAAGCTAAGCAGGTCCTGATAATTCATACCCAACTGACCATTAAATACGTCACTTTACCTCCCCTTGGGAAGGAAGGACAATATGCTAGGGTGGTTCAGGGGTTGTGGTGCATGCTGAGAGGCTTAAAGAGTTAAAATAATAAAACTCCCTAAATATGAAAAAAATATTAGATATGGAAAAGAAGCACTTCTCTCCCTAACAGTGTTCATTTGATATAATATTTTTAAATTGTACTATTTTAACTTCTAATTGAAGTATATTCAGAAAAATAACTTGTAAGTATGGTAGATTTAAAATGTGTCCACAAACTTTTTGCTATTCCATCTTCCAACAGTAAAGCCTAATTTTTACTCCCCTTGACAGTGGATCAGAGTTAGTGACTTAACTCTTAATGAATTGAAAGTGATGAAGGTCAATTCCTGAAAATGTATGACTTCCAAAAGTATGTCATAAATGGCATTGTGACTTTCTCTTTGCCCTTGAGCCACTTGGCTCTGAAGAAAGCCAGCTATCTTTCTGTAAGGACACTCAAGCAGCCCTATAGAGAAATATATGTGATGAGAAATCAAGGCCTCTTGCTAAAAGCTAGCAAGGAACTGAAGCTTCTTGCCTATAGCCATGCAAGTGGGCCAGCTTGAAAGTAGATCCTCTAGCCTCAGTCAAGCCTTCAGATGATGCAGCCTCCTCCAACAGCTTGACTGTAATCTCATGAGAAATTCTGAACTAGAACTATCCAACTAAGCTCTCTCCAATTGCTGATTCAAATAAATTAATAAAATAATTAATTATTGTTCTTTTAAACCTCTAAGTTTTGAGTAATTTGTTAAGCAAAAAATCAATACCTAATACAATAAGTATAAAGATAAAGGAATTTTCAGAAATTGAACTCCCAAATAGCCAGATCAAGAAACAAAACATTACCACTTCAGAGGCCCCCTTTATGTTTATTTCCAGCCACTACTCTCTTCCCTGAACATAACTATAATCCTGACTTTTAACAGCATAGTTTTGTTTTGTTTTTTACCTTCTTGAACTTTTATATAAGTGAAATTTAACAGTATGCACTACTTGTTGTCTGGCTTCTTTTACTCAACATTATGTTTATGAACTGTACCTAAATCATTAAGTTTAGTTGAATCTGTTAATTTGTATGGCTGTATAGCTTCCAATGCATACATACACAAAATTTATTCATCAAAAATCATATATTATTTATCAATTTTATTTAATGATTTTTACAGCCAAATTAAAAAATAAAGTTTTAACATTTAACAGTGTAGCTGCCTATAACCCCCCATTTCTTTTCCATTTGGAGACATAGATATTTGCAGTTGGCTTTACATTCAGACAGAACTGACTCGATATTAATTTTGGTCAGCATTTACATGTGTTATGATCAAGTTAATTAAAGTAATACACACATACACATACACACTTCAAGTCACATAAACATAAACATATACATTATATATAAAAATAAATTAACATACAAATGGAATAATGAGAAGATTTATATAATGATCTTCATAGACACCAAAACAACTTGAATGAAATTAAATATCTATTCCTGAAAAATCAGAAAATAATTAATAAAATAAAAATCCTTGGATACTCCCTTAGCACATACATCAGACATCAATTTGATATTTTACTCAGTGAAGAAACCTAAGAAAATCAATGCTAAAGCTAATATAATCAAGAACAGTGCATTAGAATTTTCTAGAGAAACAGACCCAATAGGATATGTAGAGATGTATAGGAGGAGATTTATTATAGAAATTGACTTATGTAATTATGAAGACTGAGAAGTCCCACAATATGTCATCTGCAAACTGTAGAATCAGAAAAGCTGGCCGGGCGTGGTGGCTCAAGTCTATAATCCCAGCACTTTGGGAGGCCGAGGCAGGTTGATCACAAAGTCAAGAGATCAAGACCATCCTGGTCAACATGGTGAAACCCTGTCTCTACTAAAAATACAAAAAATTAGCTGGGCATGGTGGCACATGCCTGTAATCCCAGCTACTCAGGAGGCTGAGGCAGGAGAATTGCCTGAACCCAGGAGGTGGAGGTTGTGGTGAGCTGGGATTGCGCCATTGCACTCCAGCCTGGGTAACAAGAGTGAAACTCCGTCTCAAAAAAAAAAAAAAAAAAAGAAAGAAGAAAAGCTGGTGGTGTAATTCATCAAAGTCCAAAGGCCTGAGAACCAGAGGAGCCAATGATGCAATGTCCAGTCCAAGGTTACTCAGGGGTTAGTGCTTAAAACATATGCTAACGCCTCTATAATTAAAACAACATGACATTGAGGAATAAATAGATAAGAATTTTATAAGTAGACTCAAGTCCACCTGTAAATTTAGTTTATGGTAAAAGTGGCATCTTAAATAATTATGAGGATAGATGAGGTGGAATAAATAATGTTAAAACAACTACATAGTATTTGAAAAAGATAAAATTATATTTATACTTTGCACTGTATGATGATTAATGAATCTGAAAATAAATCATACAAATGGAAAAAAGAAATATTGAATTCTTTTATAATCTGGAAGCTAAGTAAAACTACTAAGTTATTTCATAAGATAAACCAGCAATTAAAAAATAATAAATTTAATTCCACAAAATAACAAATGTTTGCATGAGATATACCCATATTATTGTGTGTATTAAAGAGTAGTATAAAAAACTAAAATACAGTAAGAAAAGTCAAAAGATGAAGGACAAACTAACAGAAAATATTTGCAACTCCAAGAGCTAATTTCCTTCACATATAAAGAGCTATTTACAATCAAGAAGAAAGAGTCCAAAAACTCAATATAAAAGTGAGAATGAAAATATAAAGATAGTTCATGGAAAATAAATGCAAATAACAGGCTTGTGTGGTGGCTCAAGCCTGTAATCCCATCACTCTGTGAAGCCAAAGTGGGAGGATTGCATGAGACCAGGAGTTTGAGACGAGCCTAGGAAACATAATGAGACCTCACTTCTACAAAAACAAAGTAAATAAATGCAAATAACTCTCAAAGAAGATAACTAAAAATTAAAATTGCACTGGGATATTATTCCTCACTTCTCAGTCTGGCAGAGACATTCACATGCTTGAAGTTAAGTTTTATTGGAAAGACGACAGTAAATAGCCCATTTAATAGAATATTGATTGAATTGCAGAATGGTTTAACCTCTATGGAAGAGGATGAAGAAACAACTAAGAAAACTACATATCGAATTTCCCTTTCCTTTTGCAATCTCAATATCTAGAAATCTAACTTTCAGCTACACACCCACAAATATGAAACACACACAATAGTTTTTCATTGCAGTGTTATTTGTGAGAGCAAAAGATTGAAAATGACCTAAATGTTTACAAGTAAGGGACTAAATGAAACAATGATCCGTCATTGGGGTATGATGTATGTGTAGAAAAGAATTAGTATTTCTATGAACTGGTGTGGGCTGATATCTAGGCTATATTGTTAAGGGAAATATTAATCAATATTATAATATGCTACTTTTGTGTGTAAGAAGCAAGGAGAAATAACATGTATGTATATATATATATTTGCTTATGTGTGCAAAAGAAAACCAAGGAAAGATAAAACAGAAACCAACGAAAATGTTTATCTAGAGAGGAAACATGAAAATGAGGCGGTGGGATAAGAATAAACATGAGAGTTCTTGGAATATATTACCACAAAACTATGTTCTGTTAACTTTTTAATATGGTTTTAAACTGTGGAATATGTTCCCACAAAAGTATGTTCTGTTGACTTTTTAATATGGGTTTAAATTTCATGCTTCACATATGCAAAATTAATGTAAAAGCAACGTGAACATCAAAATTTAACACAAATAGAAACAAAGCACTCAGATATACAATTCCTACTCAACTTATATTGGAGTTATATACAGGTAATCCCATTGTAAACTGAAATTATCACAAACTGAAAGTGCATTTTTGACATGGTATTTTCAATTGAGGATGAGTTTACTCACATGTGACCCTATTGTAAGTCAACAAGTATACTAAATGCTTATTGCTTTTGCATCATCATAAAGTTGAAAAGTGGTAAATCAAACCATCATATGTTGGGGAGCATTTATGTATAAAATTGATAACATAACCAAAGATTAATTTTAAGTAACTTTTGAAATTGTACATAGTTTAATATATTCTGAGAACAAACAACAACAAAACATTTAAATAAATATCTCACTAACTAATTTTATTGCCAGTAGTACTATTAGTATTGGCATTTTTCAACTATAGCATAGATATTATTATGATGAGTAAATAAATGACTATGTTACTGCTACTCGGAGCCAAGATTTTTTAGTATAAAATAAAAAGATACAAACACAAAGCAAAATAAGTTAAAACTCTGTAATGATAAATTTGAATTGGCAACATCAATATAAAATTATGATGTAATAAGAAAACTTGGGCATTTAGTGCTATAATTTTCCCTCTGGACATTGCTTTAAATGTGTCCCACAGATTCTGGTATGTTTTGTCTTCATTCTCATTGGTTTTGAAGAACATCTTTATATCTGCCTTCATTTCATTATTTATCCAGTAGTCATTCAGGAGCTGGTAGTTCAGTTTCCATGTAGTTGTGCTGTTTTGAGTTGGTTTCTTAATCCTGAGTTCTAATTTGATTGCACTGTGGTCTAAGAGACTGTTATGATTTTCATTCTTTTGCATTTTCTGAGGAGCAATTTACTTCCAGTTCTGTGGTCAATTTTAGAGTAAGTGTGATGTGGTGTTGAGAAGAATGTATTTTCTGTAGATTTGGGGTGGAGAGTTCTGTAAATGTTTATTAGGTCCACTTGGTCCAGATCTGAGTTTAAGTCCTGAAAATACTTGTTAATTTTCTGTCTTGTTGATCTGTCTAATATTGACAGTGGAGTGTTAAAGTCTCCCACTATTATTGTGTGGGAGTATACGTCTCTTTGTAGGTCATTAAGAACTTGCTTTATGTATTTGGGTGCTCCTGTATTGGGTGCATATGTATTTAATACAGTTATCTCTTCTTGTTGCATTGATCCCTTTACCATTATGTAATGCCCTTCTTTGTCTCTTTTGATCTTTGTTGGCTTAAAGTCTGTTTTATCAGAGACTACAACTGCAATTCCTGCACTTTTTTTCTCTCCATTTGCTTGGAAAAATCTTCCTCTATCCCTTTATTTTGAGTCTATGTGTGTTCTGCACAGGAGGTGGGTCTCCTGAGTACAGTAGGTGGGTCTTGACACTTTATTCAATTTGTCAGTCTGTGTCTTTTGAATGGGGCATTTAGCCCATTTATATTTAAGGTTAATATTGCTATGTGTTAATTTGATCCTGCCATTTTGATGCTAGCTGGTTGTTTTGCCTGTTAGTAGATGCAGTTTCTTCATTCCGTCAATGGTCTTTACAATTTGGTATGTTTTTTCAGTGGCTGGTACTGGTTGTTCCTTTCTATGTTTAGTGCTTCCTTAAGGAGCTCTGGTAAGGTAGGCCTGGTGGCAACAAAATTTCTCAACAGTTGTTTGTCTATAAAGCATTTTATTTCTCCTTCACTTATGAAGCTTAGTTTAGCTGGATATGAAATTTTGGTTTGAAAACGTTTTTCTTTAAGGATGTTGAATCCCTTAAGGGCAAACACTGGAAGCATTCCCTTTGAAAACTGGCACAAGACAAAAATGCCCTCTCTCACCACTCGTATTCAACATAGTAATGGAAGTTCTGGCCCTGGCAATCAGGCAAGGAAAAGAAATAAAGTGTATTCCATTAGGAAAAGAGGAAGTCAAATTGTCTCTATTTGCAGACAACATGATTGTATGTTTAGAAGACCCTATCATCTCAGCCCAAAATCACCTTAAGCTGATAAGCAACTTCAGCAAAGTCTCAGGATACAAAATCAATGTGCAAAAATCACAAGCATTCCTGTATGCCAATGACAGACAAACAGCCAAATCATGAGTAAACTTCCATTCACTATTGCTAAAGAGAGAATTAAATACCTAGGAATACAACAAACAAGGGATGTGAAGGACCTCTTCAAGGAGAACTGCAAACCACAGTTCAAAGAAATAAGAGAGGACACAAACAGACGGAAAAACATTCTATGCTCATGGTTAGAAAAAATCAGTATCATGAATATGGTCATACTGCTCAAAATAATTTATAGATTCAGTGCTATCCCCATCAAGCTACCATTGACTTTCTTCACAGAATTGGAAAAAACTACCTTAAGCTTCATATGAAACCCAAAGAGAGCCCACATAGCCAAGAAAATTCTAAGCAAAAAAAAAAAAAAAAAAAAAAAAAAGGCTGGAGGCATCAGGCTACCTGACTTCAAACTATACTACAAGGCTATAGTAATCAAAACAGCACAGTACTGGTACCAAAACAGAGATATAGTCCAAAGGAACAGAACACTCAGAAATAATGCCACACATATACAACCATCTGATATTTGACAGACCTGACAAAAACAAGCAATGGGGAAAGGATTCCCTATTTAATAAATGATGTTGGGAAAACTGGCTGGCCATATGCAGAAAGCTGAAATTGAATTCCTTCCTTACACCTCATAAAAAAATTAACTCTAGATGGATTAATGATTTAAACATAAGACCTAACACCATAAAAAACCCTAAAAGGAAACCTTGACAAAACCATTCAGGACATAGGCATAGGTAAGGATTTTATGACTAAAACACAAAAAGCAATGGTAACAAAAGCCAAAATAGACAAATGGGATCTAATTATACTTAAGAGCTTCTGTGGAGCAAAAGAAATTATCATTAGAGGGAACCCACAACCAATAGAATGGAGAAAAATTTTGCAAGCTACCCATCTGACAAAGGGCTAATAATCAGAATCTATAAATAACTTAAAAAAATTTATCCCATCTCTACTAAAAATACAAAAAATTAGCTGGGCATGGTGGCACGTGCTTGTAATCCCAGCTACTCAGGAGGCTGAGGCAGGAGAATTGCCTGAACCCAGGAGGAGGAGGTTGCGGTGAGCCGAGATCTCGCCATTGCACTCCAGCCTGGGTAACAAGAGTGAAACTCCCATCTCAAAAAAAAAAAAAATTTATAAGAATAAAACAGATGACCTCATCAAAAAGTGGGGAAAGTATATCAACAGATACTCTTCTAAAGAAGACATTTATGCAGCTATCAAAGATATGAAAAATGCTCATCATTGCTGGTCATTAGAGAAATGCAAACCAAAACCACATTGAGATACCTCCTCATACCAGTTAGGATGGCATTCACTAAAAAATCATGTGAAAACAGATGCTAGAGATGATGTGGAGAAATAGAAATGCTTTTACAGTGTTGGCAGGAGTGTAAATTAGTTCAACCATTGTGGAAGACAGTGTGGCAATTTCTCAAGTATCTAGAAATAGAAATACCATTTGACCCAGAAATCCCATTACTGGGTATATACCCAAAGGACTATAAAACATTCTCTTATAAAGACACATGCACATGTATGTTTGTTGTGGCACTTTTCACAATAGCAAAGTCTTGGAACCAAACCAAACCCATCAAAGATAGACTGGATAAGGAAAATGTGGCACATATACACCATGGAATACTATGTAGCCATAAACAAGGAGGAGTCCATGTCCTTTCCAGGGACATGGGTGAAGCTGGAAACCATCATTCTCAGCAAACTGACCCAAGAACAGAAAATCAAACACCGCATATTCTCACTCATAGATGGGTGTTGAACAATGAGAACACTGGACACAGGGAGAGGAACATCACACACTGTGGCCTGACAGGTGGTGGGAGGACTAGGGGAAGGATAGCAGGGGATGGAGGGATTGGGGAGGGATAACATTAGGAGAAATACCAAACGTAGATGATGGGGTGATGGATGCAGCAAACCACCAAGTCATGTGTATACCTATATAACAAGCCTGCCAGTTCTGCACATGTACCCCAGAACTTAAAGTATAATTTTTTTAAAAAAGCAAACATGTAGTTCCTAGCTATGTTCACTGCAAGGGCTTAAAAAATTAACAGAAGCAACAAAACTCTAGTAACTATGACCATACTGAGCTACCAGAGCTTTGTTCCTAAATGCCCATACCATAAGCAGGCAATCAAACCCAGTGCCAGATGGACTGCTATGGTCTGAATTTTTGTGTTCCACAAAATTTACATGTTGAAATTCTGTGTCCTAAGGTGATTATATTATAAGGTGAGGTCTTTGGGGAAGTCATGACGTCATGAGTGGGCTTAGTACTGTTATAAAATGGGCCCAAGGGAGCTTTGTTTGCCCCTTCCATCATGTGAGGACACAGAAAGAAGACATTATTTGTGGCCAAGGAAGTGGGCTCTCTTTGGACACTGAATCTAATGGCACCTTGATCTGAATTTGCCAGTCACTAGAGTGTGAGAAATAACTTTCTTTTTGTTTATAAGCCACCTAGATTATAGCATTTTGCTATACCAACCCAAATGAACTAGGACAGGAACTAATTGACACCATGTGCCCCTTCGTGCCATATAAACTACAGTAGAGTAGACAAAATCATCTACTAAGCATGTTTGCCAAAATTATTTAATCTGAATCTCATTATGCCTGTACATGTAACTTCCAGTTTACAAAAATATTCCATGAGTAGGGGGTATAGGTTAAAGGACACCATGATGGAAACAGCAATTAGACAAAAACAGAATGTGGTACTTCAGTGATCATTCTGCTCTACTGGCAGCAATACTCTAACATTTAGATCAACAGTCAGACTCACAGTACTCAACAGGCTTCATCCAGCACTAAATTTACTTAGCCCTAAAAAAAGAGGACAGAAAAGCAAATAATATGCACATCAACAATATAGTGAAGCTCTTGCTATTTCCAAGGGGCAGCTCCGCATTTGGGACTCATGGAGTCACCAGCGATAAGGCTGAGCTGGGTCGCATGAGCCTCAGCTCTAGGAAACCATCAGCTCTAGATTTTATACATAGCTGATGGTGTCCTGTCTCAGGAGCACATGATTAGCTTCCGTTCTCCAGTGTGGTTACATCATTTCTAATATTGATTTCTCATTACTCGATTATCCTGAAAATGAAGTACAGTCTTTGATCCTATACACAGTTCTTTCTTGGATTCTCATTTATTTGAATCTGGTATAGATAATCTCCTAACAATTTTTTGGAAAAAAAATGATGTCATCGGGAGTCAAATTCTCCATATGTCCTTGAGGCCAAAATAAAAACATATAACCAGTTGTTTAACTTTTCCTTGTAGAGACATTCTACTATAAAACTGTTCTGGACTTTTTGGAAGGTCACGAAGAAAGAAAAAATAGAGAAGCCTGTTTAAGATTTTTAAAGACTACCAAAAACAAACTCTCTCAATATAATACATAGACTCTGTATCCTGATTCAACTAAAGTAACTATAAACCCTCCCTCCTCCTTTTTTTGGGAACAGTTAGGGAAATCTGGATATTGAATATATTAGATGAAATTAGTTAGATGTATATGTATCAAGTAATATTTTGGAACCATTGTTAATTTTCATGTAGGAAAAGGTATAAACATGTTAATTGCAGTATTTCAATTTTTCTGTGAGATGTTGAACATTTTAGTAATAAAAACCTGGGAAAAAGGTATTTAAAAAATAATAATATCAGCTTATAGTTGAATAAAATGTGGAGGTGGGAAGAGATATGGAGCAAGATCGTGAAATAGAAGACTCAACTGATCTTTCCACCCACACTGATACCAATTTAACAACTCAACAAAAAAATACACCTCCATAAGAACCAAAATTCAAGTGAACCCTCACAGTACCTGGCTTTATCCTCAAATTGCAGAAAAATGCACTGAAGAAGTAGAAAAAAAAAAACAGTCTTGATTCACCAACACCACACTTCCTCCCCTATTCCATGTAGGGAGCATTTAAACTAATCTTAACCAGAGGTGAATCCCTGATCCCAGCATTCCCACAAGCCTCTCCATTACCACCCCCACAGGCTAGAGGCCTCTGGGGCACTAAATAAACTTGAAAGGCAGTTTAAGACACAAGGATGACAACTCCAAGAGAATCTTGTTGAAATAAGCCCAGAGACAGGGGACTTGGGGAAGGAGGCATGCATCCTACTGAGACATCAGCCAGGGTGGCTAAGGGAGTGCTGGCATTACCCCTTCCCTAACCCCAAATGGCACACTCATTGCTTCAAAATAAATATTTTACTTCTGTTTGAATTGAGGAGAGGGAAGAGTGTCTTACATCTTAGATACCAGCTTAGCCACAGCTCAATAAGTTACCATTCAGAGTTGCGAGGCTCTTATTCCAGGCCCTAGCTCCCAGAAGACATTTCTAGATGTACTCTGGACCAGAAGCAAACTTGCTGCCCTGAAGGAAAGGACCCAGTTCTGGTGACATTCATCACCTGCTAACTGAAGAGCCTTTGGGTACTGATAATCAGTGATACATAGGTAGTATGTTGAGGGCTTTGGGTAAGCCTCTGAGACTTACTGGCTTCAGGTGAGACTCAGCATATACCCAGCTGTGGTGGCTGTGAAATGAGACTCCTCCTGCTTGAGAAAAGCAGAGGGAAAAAAAAAAGTAAAGAGAACTTTGTCTTGCACCTTAGGTACTCATTTGGCCACAGGGGAATAGAGCAACAAGCAGGCTCTTGGGGTCCCTGATTTCAGGACTTGGCTGTTGGATGGCATTTCTGGATCTTTTCTGGACAGAAGAGAGCCCACCATCCTGAAAGGTGAATACCAGGCAAGGCAGCATTCACCACAAACGTACTGAAGAGCCCTTGGGCATTAGTGGAACATCAACAATAGTCTGGCAGTACTCTTCATGGGCCTGTGGTTGTGGTAGACATGGAATGAGGCTCCTCTGTCTTTGTAAAGGACAGAAAAGCAGGTGTGGGGGGAAAATTCATCCTGTAATTTGAGTGCCAGCTCAGCTATAGTACAATAGAAAGTCAAGTAGGCCTGTAAGGATTTTTACTCTAGTCCCTGATTTCCAGACAGTACCTCTGAACCTGCCCAGATCCTGGGGGAGCATACCATTCTGAAGAGGAGAACACAGTCCTAGCTAGCTTTGCCACCTGTTGATTGTAGAGCCCCAGGGCCTTGAACAAACAGGTGGTAGCCAGGGAGTGGTTACAGCAGGTGATGGGTAAGACCCAGTGCTGTGCGTGCTTCACGTCTGATGCAGCACAGTAGTAGTGGTGGTGGCCACAGGGGTGTTTGTGTCAGTCTACCCCCAATTTCAGGTACTTCAGAACAGAGAGAGACTCTATTTGTTTGGGAGAAGGTAAGGGAAGAAAAAAAACGTATCTGCCTAGTAATCTAGAGAATTCTCCTGGGTCTTTTCCAAGACCGTCAAGGTGGTATCTTGATGAGTATGCAAGAACTACAGTGTTATTGTGCCTAGGGGGTCTCCTAAAGCAGATACAGATTAGATCACAACACCAAATCCTTTAGAATATCTGGAAAACCTTCCCAAGAAGGATGAGTACAAACAAGCCCAGACTGCAAAGAATATAATAAATACCTAACTCTTCAATGCCCAGATACAGAAAAACAACTATAAGTATCAAGGCAATCCCAGAAAACATGACCTTACCAAATAAACTAAATAAAGCACCAAGAATCAATCCTGGTGAAACAGAAATATGTGGCCTTTCAGGCGGGAAATTCAAAATTGCTGTTTCAAGCAAATCCAAAGAAATTGAAGGTTACACAGAGAAGGAATTCAGAAGTCTATCCAATAAGTTCAAGAAAGATATCAAAATAATTAGGAAGAATCAAGCAGAAATTCTTGAGCTGAAAAATGCAATTGGCATACTGAAGAATGCATCAGAGTCTCTTAATAGTAGAATTGGTCAAGCAGAAGAAAGAATTTGGGAGCTTGAAGACAGTATTTGAAAACACGCAGAGGAGACAAAAGAGAAAAAGAATAAAATACACTGAAGCATGCCTACAGAATCCAGAACATAGCCAGAAAGGGGCAAATCTATATTTTGTGGCCTTGAAGAGGAGGTAGAGAGAAAGAGACCAGGGTAGAAAATTATTCAAAGTGATCACATCAGAGAAGTCACTAATAGAGAAAGACATCCACATTCAATTACAAGAAGGCTATAGATCATCAAGCAGATTTAACCCAAGAAAGAAGACTACCTCAGGTATTTAATAAACTCTGAAAGGTCAATGATTAAAAAAAAGATTCTAAAAGCAGCAAGATACAAGAAACAAATAACATACAATAGAGCTCTAACGCATCTGGCAGCAGACATTTCAGTGGAAACCTTACAGGCCAGGAGAGAGTGGCATGACATATTTAAAATGCTGAATTAAAAAAAATCCTTTATACCCTAGAACAGTATATCCAGCAAAAATATCCTTCAAGCATGAAGGAGAAATAGAGAACTTTCCAGACAAACAACAGCTGAGGGATTTCATCGACACCAAACCTGTCCTGCAAGAAATGCTAACAGGAATACTTCAATCAGAAAGAAAAGGGTGTTAAAAGCAGTGAGTAATTATTGGAAGGCAGAAAACTCATTGGAAATAGTAAGTACACAGAAAATCACAGAATAATATAACTGTGGCTGTTTCTACTTACTACTCTTAAGTAGAAAGACTAAATGATAAACCCATCAAAAATAATAACCACAATAACTTTTCAAGACATAGTACAGTAAGATATATATATATATATATATATATATATATATATATATAAACAAAAAGTTAAAAAGCAGGAAGATGAAGTTAAGGTGTATAATATTTATTAATTTTCTTTTTGCCATTTTGTTTGTTTATACCGTGTTTAGTCATTATCAGCTTACAGTAATGGGTTTAAGATAGCATTTGAAGCCTCTTGGTAACCTTAAAGTAAAAAAAAGTACAACAAATACACAAATAATAAAGAGTGAGAAATTAAATCACATTATCAGAGAAAATCACCTTCATTGAAAGAAAGATGAAAAAGAAAGAAGAGAGGACCAGAAAACAAACACAAAATGGCAAGAGTAAATCCTTACTTATAACATTGAATATAAATAGATTAAACTCTCAGATCAAAAGACATAGAGTGGTTGGATGGATGAAAAAATAAGACCCATAGATCTGCTGCCTGCAGGAAACACACTTCACCTGATACATAAAGACTAAAAACAGAGGGATGGAAAAAAATATTCCATGCAAATGGGAACTGAATAAAAAGCAAGAATAGCTGTACTTTAATCAGGCAAAATAGATTTCAAGACAAAATTTATAAGAAGAGACAAAGAAGGTCACTATATAATGATAAAGGAGTCAATTCAGCTGGAGGATATATCAATTTTAAATACATATGCACCCAACACTGGAACACCCAATCTATAAAGCAAACATTATTAGAACTAAAGACAGATAGACTCCAATACAATAATAACTGGAGACTTCAATACCCCACTTTCAGCATTGGACACGTCTTTCAGACAAAAAATCAACATCAAACTTCATTTGCATTAAAGACCAGATAGATCTAAGAAATATTTAAAGAACATTTCACCCAATAGCTGCAGAATATACACTTTTCCCTCAGCACATGGATGATTCTGAAAAGTGGACCATATGTTATGTGACAAAGCAAGCCTTAAAACATTCAAAAAAATTAATATTAAGCATCTTCTCTGACCATAATAGAATAAAACTGGAAATCAATAATGAGAGAAATTTTGAAAACTATACAAATACATGAATTAAACAATTGCTCCTGGATGGGTCAGAGAAGAAATTCAGAAAATTGAAAAATTTCTTGAAACAAAACTGGAAACACAACATAGCAAAACCTACATGATACAGCAAAAGTAGTATAAATAGAGAAGTTGATAGCTATAAGGGCCTATGTCAAAGAAGAGAAAAAATTTCAAATAAATAATCTAACAATGAATCTTAAAAAAACTAGAAAACCAAGAGCAAACCAAACCTAAAATTATTAGAAGAAAAGAAATAATAAAGATTAGAGCAGAAATAAATAAATTTGAAATGAAGAAAATAATACAAATGATTGATGAAACAAAAAGTTGTCTTTTTTAAAGTTAAGTAAATTCAATAAAACTTTAGCCAGACTAACTAAAAAAAGAGACTGACATGAATAAAATCTGTGATAAAAATAAGACATTACACCTGATACCACATAAATTCAAAGGATTATTAATGGCTACTATAAGCAATTAAATGCCAACAAATTTGAAAACCTAGAACATCTGGGAAAATTCCTAGAAACATACGACCTACTAAGATTGAACGGTAGGACATCCATAACCTGAATAGACCCATATCAAGTAAAGTGATAGAAGCCATAATAAAAAGTCTTCTAGTAAAGAAAAGCTTGGGACCTGATGGCTTCACTGCTGAAATCTACCAGACTTTTAAAGAAGAACTAATAACAATTTTACTCATGCTGTCCTCATAAATCGAGGAGGGAATACTTCCAAACTCATTCTATAAAGCTGGTATTATCCTCATACCAAACCTAGACAAATATATCAAAAAAAAAAGACTACAGGCCAATATCTCTGATGAATATTGATGTATAAATCCTCAGCAAAATGCTGGCAAACTTAATTCAACAGTATATTTAAAAGACCATTCATCATGACCAAGTGGAATTTCTTAGAGATGCAAGGACGATTCAACACATGCAAGTCAATCAGTGTGATGCACTATACAAAAAGAATGAATGAAATAAGCATATAATCAATCATTTCAATTGATGGTCAAAAAGCACTTGATAAAATTCAATATTCCTTCCTGATAAACACCTTTAAAAAACTGGGTATAGAAACATACCTCTCCACAATAAAAGCTATATGTGACAGATCCATAGCTAGTATCATACTGAATGGAGAAAACTGAAAGCCTTTTCTCTAAGATCTGGAACATAAGAAAGACATTCACTTTCACCATGTTGTTCAGCATAGCACTGGAAGTCCTAACTGTAGCAATCAGACCAGAGAAAGACATAAAGGACATCCAAATTGAAAGGAAGAAATGAAATTATCCTTGTCTGCAGATAATATAGTCTTATATTTAGAAAAACCTAAGGACTCCTCAAAGGAACTATTAGAACTGATAAAACAAATTCAGTAAAGTTACAGGATACAAAATGAACATACAAAAATATATAGCATTTCTATATTCTAACAGTGAACAATTTGAAAAAGAAATAAAAACAATTCCCATTTGTAGTAGCCACAGATAAAATTAAATACCTAGGAAATATCTTAACCAAAGTGAGAGATCTCTATAATAACAGTTATAAAACACTGATTAAAAAAATTGAAGAGGAAACACAAAAAAATGAAAAGACAATTCATGTTCATGGATTGAAAGGATTAACATTATTAAAATGTCCACATAACTCAAAGCAATCTGTAGATTCAATGCAATTCCTATCAAAATACCAATACCAATGACATTCTTCAGAGAAATAGAAAAAACAATTCTAAAATTTATATGGAACCATGAAAGACCAAGAAAAGCCAAAACTATCCTAAGCAAAAGAACAAAGCTGGAAGAATCCCATTACTTGACTTCAAATTATACCATGGAGCCATAGTTAACACAAAAAAGTATGCTACTGGCATAAAAACAGACACATATAGCAATGGAGCAGATTCTAGAACCCAGAGGAAAATCCATACACCTACATTGAACTCATTTTTGACAAAAGTACCAATAACATACACTGGGGAAAGGATGGTCTCTTCAACAAATGGTGCTGGGCAAACTGGATATCCATATGCAGAGGAATGAAACTAGACTCCTATTTCTCAACATATACAAAAATCAAATTGAAATGGATTGAAGGCTTAAATCTAACTATGAAACTACCACAAGAAAACATTGGGGAAAATCTTCGGGACATTGAGCAAAAATTTCTTGAATAATACCCCACAAGCACAGGCAACCAAAGCAAAAATGAACAAATGGAATCACATCAAGTTAAAAAGCTTCTGAACAGCAAAAGAAGCAATCAACAAAGCAAAAAGACAACCCACAGAATGGGAGAAGATGTTTTCTGACTACCTATCTAATAAGAGATTAATAACCAGAATCTATAAGGAGCTCAAACAGCTCTAGAGGGGCAAAAATCTGATAATCAGATCAGAAAATGGACAAAAATATATTTCTCAAAAGACGACATATGAATGGCAAACAAGCATATAAAATGATGCTTAACATCACTGATCATCAGAGAAATGCAAATTTAAACTACAATGAGAAAATATCTCGCTTTAGTTAAAATGGCTTATGTCCAGAAAAGAGACAATAATAAATGCTAGCAAGCATGTGGAGAAAAGGAAACCCTTGTACACTGTTGGTGGAAATGTAAATTAGTACAACTATTCTGGATAATGGTTTGGAGGTTCATCAATAAACTAAAAATAGAGTTACCATACGATTTGGCAATCCCACTGATGGGTTTATACCCAAATGATAGGAAATCAGTATATCAAAGAGAGATCTGCACTCCCATGTTTGTTGCAGCACAGTTCACAATAGCCAAGATCTGGAAACAACCTAAGTGTCCATCAACAGGTTATTGGATAAAGAAAATGTGACCAGGCCTGGTGGCTCTCTCCTGTAATCCCATCACTTTGGAATGCCAAGGTGGGCCGATAATTTGAGGTGAGGAATTCAAGATTAGCTTGGCCAACGTGGTGAAACCCCTTCTCTACTAAAAATACAAAAATTAGCCAAGCGTGATGGTGTGTGCCGATAGTCCAGCTACCTGGAAGGCTGTGGCAGGAGAATCACTTGAATCCTGGAGGCAGAGGTTGCAGTGATCCGAGATCATGTCACTGCATTCTAGCCTGGGCGATGGAGTGAGACTTTGTCTCAAAAAGAGAAAAAAAGAAAAAAAATATGGTACATATACACACCGGAGTACTACTCAGCCACTCATCCATAAAAGGAATTTGCAGCAACATGGATAGAACTGGAGATTATTATGTAAGTGAAATAAGCCAGGCACAGAAACACAAATGTTGCATATTCTCTTATTTGTGGAATCTAAAAATGAAAACAACAGAACTCATGACAATAGACAGTAGAAAGATGATTATCAGAGGCTGGAAAGGATAGTGGAGGGTGGAAGGGTACAAAGAAAAGTTTTAACAATGAATAAAACCTAGTATTTGATAGCATAACAGGGCGACTAAAGTCAATAATAATTTAATTGTACATTTAAAAATAATCAAGAAAGTATAATTGGATTGTATGTAATACAAAGAATAAATGTAGAGAGGATAATCCATTCTTCATGATGTGATTATTACATATTACATGTCTATATCAAAACATCTCATGTACTCCATAAATATGTACACCTACTATGTAAGCACAAAAATTAAAACAAATATGGTGGCGAGTGAGATTGCATTGGGTAGTGGTTTCAGGATTTATTCTTCAAGTCATACCCAATTAGGATTTTTAAATTGAGCTTGAGTTATAAAAAAGAATTATTTGGCGCTAGTTATATCCTAATTGAGTAAAATTAAACAAGGAAATGAAGTACAGATATCTTCTATCAACATGAGTTTGGCTTTGATTCTTTATCATTTTCATTTTGTTTCAAATTTTATAATTTGAGAAGTTTCAAACATATGACAAGAAAACAATAAAATAGTCTCCCATGTCCAAATGCATTATTTAATTGATATCTGTCTCATATAAAAAAATATGTAAATATTGCAGACACAGCTACAGTCTTATTTTCCCCTGTCTTGCAAAAACACTTTCCTTCTTATCTCCCCAGAAGTAATCATGACTCAGAGGTTAATGTTTACAATTCTCATGTAAGATTTTGTGCTTTAAATATATGTTTACATAACCATGCAATTTGCATTTTAGAAATTTAAATGAATGATATCAACCTGCTCACATTCTTTTTTTAAAAAAATTCAACATTGTAATTTTAGATTTATTCAGGGAGAGCTGATTCATCCTACTATAAGAAATTGACTTCAGTGACCACAGTTTATCCACCTACTGACAGACAGCTTATTTACTGCTACTTTTGAATAACTAACAGGCTGTACTCTATATCATGTACACATTTACATCTCTATGCATACATATAAAAAAGTTTCTCTAGGGTATACTTCTAGTAATGGAAATACTGGGTCACTTGAGAATGTATTGCCAAACTGACAAATTGCTTTCAATAATAATTTTGTTAATTGTCACACCAATCGTCACTCTATCAATTGTCAATATTGATGGTGCATTTTGACTGCCAAATGATTATTTTCCTTACAATTTTATTTTATTTGTTTGAGCTCTTTGAGGCTTGAAAGGTAGTTGAGTTTCTCCAAGACAATTTGTGTCTGCTTCTGTTTATTTTATGGAGATGCCAACAACCTGTGACCACTTTAAATAAAATCCTCCATTTGAGGTTTTTCAGACCATGCAGGTAGTGTTTTCAGCTCATAAACTACTGTGAGTGATGACTTGTGGTTACAAATCCTCAGGGTAGATTTTTGCTTTTTTACTTTCACTCAACAGAAAGTTTCACATCGGACTAAACATACTGACTAGCCAGTTTATTTCTTCTTCACGTTGACATGAAAGGTAGAGCCCTTTGGTATACCAGCTTTATGTGGAAGTTTTCTGAAAGAATCCCAACTTTGGCTAGACCCAAAGTCTATCCTCTGTTATTCTTGTCCCATGCAGTCATCAAATTGGAAGCTCAGGGTGTCCAGGATTTAGCCAAACTCCCCAGGATGAAAGCTTGCTTTAGTGCACATGTATCATATCACTCTACTATTCCATCAGTTTTTGCTTTTGCACATTTCTTTTATTCCTTTTTTTCTGCCAGTTTAGCAAAGTATTTAAAAAATATTTTTAACATTTATATACATTCTCAGCAATTTAACCCAAAGTATCTAGCCTGTACTTTCCCAAACCGGAACCCACACTTAGGTCTCTAATTCAGGTGCAATTTATGTTTTGTGTATATTAAGTAGATATATGACACTTTCTCCTCCCAGATGAATAATACTGGGACCATTTATGAATTAATCGAGTCTTTTCTAACCAATATGTAATGCTACCTCTGTCACAGGACAAACTCATAGAGATAGAAAGATAGAAATAAGAATAGATATGTTCCTAATTTTTATTTTCCATACATGATTTTTGTACCTACCCTATTGTGATACCATACTGACTTAATTTCTGTATGTATGTTTGTAATTGTAAGAAGAATAATGCAAATTTTCCCTTCTTATATTCATTTATCAGAATTGTTTGTATCTATTTTTGACTTTTAATTCTGTATGAATTATGGAATGAACATGACAGTTTCAAGAAAAGAACATTGTTGGTATTTTGATTATTCTTGCATTTAGTTTACTGTTTAATTTAGAAAATATATTTATTTTAAACTATTTATCTCTATTTGTTCTATGTGTTTCAATAAATTCATCAACAAGACATAATGATTCAAAACCTAATAACATAGTAAAAAACAGCAGAATATAAAAGAAATACAGTTAACCCCACAATCACAGTTGAATCTCTTTCAGTAATTAACAGAAGAAGTTGAATCTTTTTCAGTAATTAACAGAAGATGCAACAAAAATAAGTCTTTATTACTCATCTTGCTTTAATCAACACTGAGAAAACATCGTGCCAGACAACTCCAGAATACCCAGCATTTCCCAAAAAAGATTATATGTTTGGCTACATAGTAAATGCTAATAAATGTGAAAAGTTTAAAATTATACTGGTTAGGTTTTCTGAGCAAAACAAAATCCAACCGGAAATCAATACCAATAACAAAGTTCTAGAAAATTCCCAAACTGAGGCAGGGTGGTCAAGGAAGTAACCATGTCCTCAGGACACTGCAAATGTACAACACTTCAATCAACACAATAAGCCCCAGCATTTGCATCGTAGCTAAATTCACTGAAGCAAAGCTATCTTCAGTTGGGAATGTTCCCTGTAGAGACCAGTTCTCAAACTGACACTTTGCTCATTATAATAGTAAAAATCACACCTCTTGGTGGAGATTTAAGATGCTAATGAGAAATGCAACTTGTGAACAAGCATGTACAGCTACTGCACATGTGCATCTGGAAGACCATCCCAGAACATGCTTACTAGTAACATCTCTTCCCATCTCCTTATGAATAATCATGTTAAACTCTCATAGAAGGCATTTCTCCAGCAATAAGCAATGCTGTCTCATTCTTATGAGCAGCCTAGTCTGAATTCTCTCTCTTTCTCGCAGGGTATACTGTCTATTCCACATTTAACTTTGAAAATATTTGTTTTCTCTGCAATAAATTACTCTATGCTGCATCTCCTTTGCTATGTATCTTTTGTATAAATTCTTTTAAACTAAGAAGACAAGAATCAAGGTCTCAAAACAGCTGCTAACAAAATGTTTGGAAATTAAGCAGTGTATTCAACAAATATAATTCAGTATATTTTGAATTATATTTGACATTTGATTTTTAAAAATTAGAAAATTGGAAAATATTTTGAACTAAATGAAAATAAAAATGTGGCATATCAAAGTTGGTGAGATGCAGCGAATTCAATACTTTGAGATCATCTTTAATCTTCAAGTTATAAAAAGAGAGCAAATTAAATACTAGAAGAAGAGAGGAGGAAACTGATGAAAATATCAACAAAATAGTAAGATAGATATGTAATAGAGAAAAACAGCAGTCAGAAGTTTATTCTTTGAAAAGATTAATAAAATTAATAAACCTACAACAGTATTAATCATAATCATAGAGGAAAAAACATTCCAATGTAATGAGTAAAACAAAGATGCCATTACTGAACCTTTGACTATTAAAAAAATAAAAAGATTTTTTTTTTTTGAGATTGAGTCTCGCTCTGACACCAGGCTGGAGTGCAGTGGTGCAATCTCAGCTCACTGCAACCTCCACCTCCCGGCAAATTTGTGTATTTGTCAGTAGAGACAGAGTTTCACCATGTTGGTCAGGATGGTTTCGATATCTTGACCTCGTGATCCGCCTGCCTCAGGCCTCCCAAAGTGCTGGGATTACAGGAGTGAGCCACTGAGCCTGGCCAAAATAAAAGGATATTCTTGACAACTTTGGACAATTTTATGCGAATAGATTTGACAACTCAGTTTGAAAGGACAAATTTCTTGAGAATCACATCTTATCAAAACTACAAAAGAAGAAATGGAATGTATAAACTATTGGAAGTAATAAATTTAAGAAAGTTGGTGAATACAATATCAATAAGAAATAGTTTTTTATAATATATAGACAACAAACAAATGGAAAATGAAATAGGAAAACATATCTTTTATAGCAGCATCAGAGACACCAAGTACCTAAGATTAAATCTGATGAAATATGTGAAAAATACTATGATGAAAGCTACAGAACATTTTTGAGATAAATTATGGAAGTCCTAAATAGAGATACATTCATGAATATATCTTTTTGTTTGTTATGAAAAGAATTGACATTGTAAAACTTCAATTATTTTACAAATTGATTTATAGATTCACAGCAATCCCAATCAAAATGACAGCATATTTTTAAAATGAAAATTGATAAGCTAGTTCTAAAATTTTGGTGGAAATTCAGGATCTAGAAGCGCCAAGACAATGCTTGAAGAAAAACAAAGCAGTATGACTGATACTACTAGATATTGAAACTTACTATAATAATACAGTAATAAATACAGTGTGGTACTGGCACAGAATAGACAAATAGACTTATAACATAGAGTAGATGCCAGAAACATATCCATTTAGATGAAGTCACCTGACTTACAGTAACATTCCACTGCAACTCAGGGGTGAACAGATGGTGTATCAGTAAGGGTTCAGTCAGGAGATAGAAACCACACCAGAAAATTGAACAAAGAGAATTTAATACAAAGGATTGTTCACTGAGTAAAATCTTATTAACTACTAAAAAGGTAAACGGCGAACTGAAGGGTGTCAGAATTGCAGAACGCTACCACACGTCTGGCTGAACGATCAAAGGGAAAAGCTTTGAAAACTAGAGAAGAGCTTCCAGGCTGATGTGCAGATGGTGCTTGTTCTTCTGATCTTGGAGGGAGGAGGCCTATGAGACTGGGACCCTGGACACACAGAGATGGGGTACCACTCACAGAAATCATCAGACACAGAAGCCCTCCGGGAAAAAAAAAAGAAAAAACAAGTCTTCTCCTTCTCCAGCTTCGAAGTCTCCTTCAACCTTTATTGCTAGAACCTGATTGGAAGCCAACTGGCAAAGCACAAGTGTAGTTTGCAAAGTCCTAGACCCAGCATCCCAAAGTAGCATATAGATGGGAGGGTTTGGAGCTGAAAGACACTCTAATAACTGGCATATATAGTCTTTGCAGTAAATGCTGTCAAAGTAACTATATTTCCATGTTGTAAAAAATGAACTTTAACCACTATTTCAAACCGCATATACAAATTAATTCAAGATGGACCATAGACCTAAATGTGAAATAAATTATACTTCTAAAAGACAACAGGATATCTTTGTAACCTTGAGATAGGCAAATTCTTTTTACATAGTCACAAAGGCCATTGACCTTAAAAGAAGTGACTGATAAAACATATTTCTATAAAATTATTAACTGTATTTATAAAAAGCCACCACTGAAAGGGTGAAGAGATTGGAAAAAGTATTTGAAATACCTGAAATGATGAAACAAAATCCATCTGATTAAAAACAGGACAGAATGAAAGATACAAAGCAGTCACTGGTCTATAGAAATTTCACTTGACAGATACTGTCAGAGTCTCCAGCCATAGGAGTGCAAACAGTCTTTCATTAGAGCTCAGTTCAAAGGATGTATATCTGATATGTATAAAGAAGACCCTTAAATCATGAATAAAAATATAGATAAAATAGTTTTAAAATAGGCGAAGAACCAATCTACAAGAAAGACTATCAAAATGACGTATAAACATATGTGCCATTATCAAATAAATTCACATTAAAATTACAGTAAAACAACACTGTTACCTACTAGAATAGCTAAAAAGACTGACAACAAGCATTAGCAAGGATATGGAACAACTGAAACTGTTACAGTGACGAGGAATGTAATTTGCAAGAATCATTTTGGAAGACAGTCTTAAAAAAATACGAAACATAAGAGTACTCAAATTGGGCATGGTGGCATGTGCCCATTGTTGTAGCTGTTTGGGAGCCTGAGACAGGAGGATCCCTTTAGTCTAAGAGAGTTTAAGTTCAACCTGGGCAATATAGCAAGACTCCATCTCTAAGGAAACAAAAAGGAATATTCTATGACAGAGAAATTCCACTCCTGAATCCATTTCTGTGTGCACCAAAAGACATACGCAAAAATGTTTATGACCACTTTATTTGTAGTAGCAAAAACCTGGGAACAGCATAAACATTCATCAAACATAGAATGGGTAAATTGTGTTATATTCATAAAATGAAATACTACACATGAATGAAATTGCACATTTTTGATACATGAAACAAAGAGATTAATCTTACAGATACAATATTGGATAAAATTCAAATATAAAGAAAAGATGTGACATTATCCTATCTATAGGGAATTAAATAATAGTCAAAATTAGTGATAATAGAGATCAGAGTATGATAACCCTTGGGAAGGAATTAAGAACTGAGAAGCAACCTCTGGGGTGCTGGAAATGTTCTGAATCTTTTTTTTCCTGCCTTCTTTATTAAAGCATAATAAAAGTTATGTTTTAATAAACTATATTTGATTTATGTTTACATATCTATTTAACAATGAATTAATGATTAATAGCTATTTGCGGGCATTTGCAAATATTCTATTTGCTTTACATGTATTTATTTAACCCTTACAGTAATCATCTTTATTTTACAAATAAAGAATCAGAGACCTTAAAAGAAATATATTTTCCCAGCTACTAAGAGATGAAGACACAAGGAAATCAGGAAGTATTAGTATAGAACCTAAGTATTTAACCAGTGTTTTGACCTCTTTCACAGGTGATTATAAAAACACATTCTGTATTTGATCCATTATGAAATTATCTCTAGAACAAATATAAATGATGTGCTTTGAAATAATATTTGCCCTAAATCCTACATTCAATCGTTTATTCATTCTCTCCATAAACAAATCAATTTTTTTATTGACTAGATATTAAAATAGACATTTGGCATAGAAAAATAAAACACAATCCATGTGTTTCATTCTAGTGGAGAAAGAAAATCACATAGCCATTTGCAATAAAACAACAATTTGTTTTAGTGTGCTTGGAAGCATAATTTGTGTGTACCTATTCCATTCTAAGAAGGGTTGGGAGAGTAGATGTCAGGCAAATAATTCTTAGAATAGGTGATACTGCAACTGAACTTCAAAAGGTGAAAGGTTGAGGTATGTGAGTGAGTGGCAGAGTTGATTGTACTTAGATATGAGCAAATGGTTTTGGAAATTCTAATACATAAAATTTAATAATGAATAGAATTTCATCTTGTATTCACAGGATTGCAGAAGGAGGCTATATACTCTACCAGCATTCAGCTAAATTAGTAACTACTACATTTTTTCAATAAAATGAATTACAAAAATAAAAAATGTTTACAATGGGTTATGATTGTATTTTTATTTAAGATGTTTTAAACATGATTTCTTTACATTTTTCCATTCCCTTTTCTCTCTTTTTGCTCCTTCTTGAACACCCTTTGTGTATATATTGGTATGCCAAATGTTCCATAGATGTCTGTGACACTTCAGTATTTTTCAATCTTTTTTATCTCTGTTCTTCAGATTGAATAATTTCTGTTATTCTGTCTTCAGATCATTGATCCTTTCTTCTGCTGTATCAAATTTGTTGAGGCCCTCTAGTAATTTTAAAACCTTTTAATGATTATGCTCTTTAATTATAAAATTGTATTTTAAAAAATAATGTCAGCAAAGTCTCAGGATACAAAATCAATATGCAAAAATTGCAAGCATTGCTATATACCAATAATAGACAAACAGAGAGCCAAATCATGAGCAAACTCCCATTCACAATTGCTACAAATAGAATAAAATACCTAGGAATACAACTAACAAGAAATGTGAAGGACCTCTTCAAGGAGAACTACAAACTACTGCCAGAGGAAATAAGAGAGACACAAATAGATGGAAAAACATTCCATGTTAATGGTTAGGAAGAATCAATATCATGAAAATGGTCACACTGCCCAAAGTAATTTATAGATTTAATGCTATCCCCATCAAACCAATGACCTTCTTCACAGAACTGGAAAAAAATCTTAAATTTTATATGGAATGAAAAAAGAGCACCCATAGCCAAGACAATCCTATGCAAAGAAAAAAAAAAAAAAACAAAGCTGGAGGCATCACGTTACCTGACTTCGAACTATAGTACTAAGCTACTATAATCAAAGCATCATGTTACTGGCACCAAAACAGATATATAGACCAATGGAACAGAACAGAGGCCTCAGAATGAACGCTACACAACTACAACCATCTGATCATTGACAAACCTGACAAAAACAAGCAATGGGGGAAAGATTCCCTATTTAATAAATGGTCTTGGGAAAACTGGCTAGCCATCGGCAGAAAGCAGAAACTGGATCCCTTCCTTACACCTTATATGAAAATTAACTCTAGATGGCTTAAAGATTTAAACATGAGGCCTAACACCATAAAAACTCTAGAAGAAAACCTAAGCCATACCATCCAGGACATAGGCATGACTAAAACACGGAAAGCAATGGCAACAAAAGCCAAAATAGACAAGTGTTATCTAATTAAACTTAAGAGCCTTTGCACAGCAAAAGAAACTATCAATAGAGTAAACTGCCAACCAACAGAATGGGAAAAAGGTTTTGCAGTCTACCCATCATATAAAGGGCTAATATCCAGTATCTACGGCAGACTTAAACAAATCTACAAGAAAAACAAACATCAAAAAGTGGGCAAAGGATATGAACAGACACTTTTCAAAAGAAAACATTTATGTAGCCAACAAACATATGTAAAAAAGCTCATCATCACTAGTCATTAGAGAAATGCAAATCAAAACCATATTGAGATACCACCTCATGCCAGTTAGAATGGTGATCATTTAAAAAATCAGGAGACAGATACTGGAGAGGATGTGGAGAAATAGAAACACTTTTATACTGCTGGTGGGAGTGTAAACTAATTCAACCATTGTGGAAGACAGTGTAGCAATTCCTCAAGGATATAGAGCCAGAAACACCATTTGACCCAGCAGTCCCATTAATGGGTATATACCCAAAGGATTTTAAATAATTCTATTATAAAGATGTATGCACACTTATGTTTATTACAGCACTGTTCACAAAGCAAAGACCCAAATGCACATCAATGGTAGACTGGATAAAGAAAATGTGACATATACACACCATGGAATACTATGCAGCCATAAAAGAGATGAATTCACGTCCTTTGCAGGGACATTGATGAAACTGGAAACCGTCATTCTCAGCAAACTGACACAAAAACAGAAAATCAAACACCACATGTTCTGACTTATAGGTGGCTTTTGAACAATGAGAACACATGGATACAGGGATGGCAACATCACACACTGGGGCCTGGGGGATGGGGGGGCTAGGTGAGAGATAGCAGAGGGTGGGGGGATTGGGGAGGGATAGCATTAGGAGAAATATCTGGTGTAGATGACAGGGTGATAGATACAGCAAACCACTACCATGGCACATGTATACCTATGTAACCTGCACAATCTACGCATGTACCCCAGAACTGAAAGTATAATTAATAAATAAAAATAATGTCTTTAATTAAATCCCTGTTTTTAAAATTCATTGCTGTCATGATTTCCTTAATTCTTAAGGCATTGTTTCTTTTAGTTTTTTAAGCATATTTTTAAATATCTGCTTTGAAACCTTTGTCTGCGAAATCCACTACCTAGGAATACTCAAAAATAGATTGTATTGACAATTGTTTTCCTGAATGTAGGTTACACTCTGCCTCATAAATTTCTGTTGAATAGTTGACATTTTAGATAAGTAAATCATACAATGCTAGATTATGATATTTTTTCCTGAAGAAACTTGCTGAGGTTGTTAGTGAAAATTTTTCTTTGTGTTGTGTGGCCACTGATATCTCTACCTCGTTTCCTTTTCTCATATGGTCTGTTTTATTTTTAAGTCTGGTCTTCTAGAGGTTGCCTTTGTGTTCACATATCTTAGTCATTATCCAGTGATTGGACAAAGGTTTTCCTCAAACACTTCGAGAAATAAGGCTTCTATTCTATCCTGATGGATCATTGCATCAATGTTTTACATCTTAATGTACAATATGGTTGCCCATGTACATGCATGTGTAAAATGTATTGAGCTCTGTTCTTAAGATTTGTGCAACTTTTCCTCATTCAGTATTAGGTTGGCTGTAGGTTTGTCATGGATGGCTTTTATTGCACTAAAGTGTGTCCCTTGTAGGCCAGTTTTGCTGATGGTTTTAATCATAAAGCAATGCTCTATTTTGTCAAATGCTTTTTCTGTGTCTATTGAGATGATCGTGTGATTTTGGTTTTTATTTCTGTTTATGTAATGTATCACATTTATTGACTTGCATATATTAAACCATCGCTGCATTCCTGGTATGAAACCCACTTGATTATGATGAATTATCTTTTTGATATGTGGTCATATCAAAATACTAGCAAAAATTTTGCTAGTATTTTGTTAAAGTCTTCCTGTTTGGTATTGCTACCACACAGCCTATCCAGAATCTCAGACTAGACTAACTAGTTAAGGTTTACTACCAAAAAATATCTGCAAGGCCAGAAGAGGTGGCCATCTCCTCAAATGTGTAAGCATCAACCTAAGGACGCAAGAATTGTGAAAAACCTTGGAAATATAATAGCACCAAAAAAACTAATAAAGCTCCAGTAATGGAGCCAAAAGAGAGATTTATGAAATAATTGACAAAGAATTCAGAATAAACCTCTTAAAGATTTTAGAAAATTACAAGAAAATACAGATAGGAAATTACATAAAATGTAAAGAACAATTCATGAACAAATTCTATTTGTTTCTTTATCCAATCTGTTTTTCTTTTATAATAATCTTATTTAGAATTTTAGTTCCTTTTCTTATGTTTTTATATTGATTATCTATACATTAAAACAAAAGACAAAAGTCATTTTGTACATATTCACCTATGTACAAACCTACTTCCTAGTGATGTCTACCTTTAATGCCATGTCACTGATCTTTTTTCTAGAAATTAATTTTTTAATGTTGTATGTCTTAAGTCTTTATCCATTTAACGTATGTTAAATTTTTATTCTTTCCTATTGTTGCTCTCTCAATTTCTTAGGCTTCTATTTCTCTACTGATTTGTGCTCAACTCTTTATTGTTTTATACTTTTTCAAAACTATGAGCTAATTTTTAGAGGATTTTGGTATTTTTTCCCTTGTATTTCTATGCTTGGAATTCCTAGGGTCAATTGTTACATTAATTTTTGGGCTTGGGTGTTCTCAAATGATTTTGGTAGCATAAATGTCAAATTTTAACATTGTGTTTATGAATGCAGTCCCAAATTCTCAAAGGAGATTTTTGCCTCTCAGATCCCAAATGGAAACACTGAGTTCCCAATCTTATCTCTATATAAGAATAAGAATTGTGACTAGCCCATCTTTCTATCCTACCTTCTACTAAAAATGCAGTACATTGAGCATTATGGTTTTATGTGGGAGTTTTAGTTCCAGTCTCCCACTCACTAGGTCCATGGCCTCATCTTCTATCTTATGCCCCAAAGTGTTCAAGACAAGTAACACTTTCAAAGCATTATTAGAATCAACTCAAACACTTACCCTCTGGTTTTCTGGATACAATTTAACCCCAAAGAAGCCTCCATTATATATCATTCACAGGCTCTTATCTCTTCCTCAGTTTTGTAGATAATACTCAAAGTGCACTATATAGACATATATTTGATTTACCTCATTCTGATTTCTCTATTGATTCTTGCTGGATTTTGTCAAATGCTTTTTCTACATTTATTGAGATGATCATGTGATTTTTGTTTCTATTTCTGTTTATTGATATATCACATTTATTGACTTGCATATGTTAAACCATCCCTGCATCCCTGGTATGCAACCCACTTGATTATGATGGATGTAAAAAAATAACTTGTTTACATGTCCATGTCTTTCACTAATGAGATTTCCAGGTCTGTGGAATCAGGGATTGTATATTATTTATCTTAGTATTTAAAAGACATAGTATAATATGTAACAAATTATTGTTCAATAAAGTTAATAAATATTTTGGAATGCATGAATAAAAGGTAGACACCGGGAAGACTATTCCTGAATCTGAACTGATCAAGTACTCATTCCTTTGCGTAGGGCTCTCAATTTTATTTTCTAACACCTTACAGATAAAGAAAATCAATTGAAAGTTAAAAAAAATACACATAGTATTGAAATACTAATATATACAGGGCTATAGGCTGGGATTACAGTTGTTATAGTGTATTGTGCCTTTCATTCCCTCTCTTTGCTCCAACACATCAAAGCATTATTCTTTGAGATGGCAGCAATTGTGTCTTTCTCTCTAATGGTTTGTTTTCCTGATTTCGGTTAATTGTGTCATCCCAAACTCTGCCTCCTCCCTATGCCCTTTCCATGTCCCTTCACAAAAAATAAAATTACAAAATCCTGGAATACTAAACTGATTTCTCTTCTTTCTTTAAAGTCTGTAAAATCTATATTTTCTAGAATATAAATTTATATAATTATCCCAGTATATAAAATACCAATATAAATTATACTTTTAAATAACAGCTAGAAACCATAATTTCAAAGCAAATTCTTTTCTGGATATTATATTCTTGCTGAATTGCATAAACAGTTTATTTGCTACCTCAATGAGCAATTATCTCTGAAGCACAGTCATTTTATGACTGTTAAAAATTATTTATAAAGCTGAGTTACAGGTCAAGTAAAACTTTCCACAGACTGTTCTATCATGGTTCATTTATTATCATTGTTTGGGAACTTAACTCTTTAAAAGGAGGTAAAAGACTCAGGAAATAAGAATAATTTTATTTTTTCCCTTAGCAGTTCTATCAATGGGTGGTGTCAAATAAAGAAGAAGACTAATATTCTTAACAACTGAAACATTATGCTCTGCTCACAAAGGAAATCCAGGACTGTGAGGATCTTAGGCACAATTACAAAGTCAGAAATAGTTTTTCTCTCTGTTGTACCTTCTCTTTCAATACTGTTTTCCTAATACCCTTCTTTTGATTTCTCTCCTCTTCCTTCCTACCCTGCAGCCTATATATAGTGTTTGGAGCCTATATATGGCGTTTCAGTCCTATGTGTGTTTTTTTTACTTTCAATTTACTTTCTTTATCTTATAAGGTGTTAGAAAATAAAGCTGAGAGCCCTACACAAAAAGTGAGCACTTGATCAGTTGGGATTCAAATAAATGAATGTGTAGCATTTCTGGTACCATGCTAGGGCAAAGGGAGTTATCTGGGGGCAAGAAGATTTTCCCACATTGCTTAAATCACATGTTGAGTTCCTAAGTATTTATTCATAACTTGAAATACAAGTTGATGACTAATAAACATAATAAATAAATATAAATGCTCTCTGGTCTTCCAGGTATAATTAGTATTCATGAACATCTTATCTTTTTAAATTATAATTAGGATAAATTAGAATCAAGGTAGGCTAGAGTCTGGCTTTTTATGGTCACAACAAGCAGTGTTTTTATTACTTATTTATTTTAAAATAAAATGTACTTTAAAGGATTTAATGAAGAAAATACAGAACTCCATTTTCAAAGTTAGAAAGATGATGGTATTGTGATAGCATTTAATGAACATATAATCTGAACAAGATTTGGCAAAAAGAAAAGATGTTAAACGATAAGAATGTAGCAGGCACACAACATGCTAGCTGATGTTGATGTGAATAAAATCAGTTGCTCCAGATTTAGTAGAGCAGGCGTCAGCAAACTATAGCGTGGGGGTCAAAGCCTGCCTGCTCCCACCTCATTTTGGTACGGCCTGTGAGCTAAGAATCATTCTTATATTTTAAGTGGCTGGTGAAAGAACAAAGCTTAACAATATATTGTGACATAAAATTTCATAAAAATTCAAATTTCAGTGTTCATGAATAAAGTTTTATTGGAACACAACCACATAAATTTGTTTATGACTTTCATATTGCTGTTTTTATGCTACAGTGCCAGATTTGAATAGTTGCAGCAGAGACCATTTGGCCTACAAAGACTAAAATAACTACTCCTCATATTTTTACTAAAAATGTTTGCCAACTCCTGTTGAAGGGCATGAATTGAAAAAAATAAAATGGTGCATGAGCTACCAAATTACATGCAGTCTTTGTAAAAAGCAAAGACAAACTCTTTAATCCAGGGGGAAAGTGTGTATGTAATTATTCAGTACATTTTGATGTCTCAAACTAATCCTAGATTAATATTTTTATGTCTTTTTTCATAGAATTTTTATTTTATTATTTATTTATGAGACGGAGTCTCACTCTGTCACCCAGGTTGGAGTGCAGTGGTGTGATCTCAGCTCACTGCAACCTCCCCTCCCAGGTCCAAGCAATTCTGCCTCAGTCTCCTGAGTAGCTGGGACTATAGGTGCGCGCTACCACATCTGCTAATTTTTGTATTTTTAGTAGAGACGGGGTTTCATCATATTGGCTAGGCTGGTCTCGTATTCCCAATCTCGTGATCTGCTCCCCTTGGCCTCCCACAGTGCTGGGATAACAGGCATGAGCCACTGCACCCAGCCTTACTAAAATTTTTTAAAACAGAATTTGCAGTAAAATCTTCTCCCTTCACTTCTAATTTATATAGAAAACTTCTGGTCATTTTACTGTAAAGCAATTTTATTTTACTGAGTTTTGTTTGGAGTCTAAGTGAAAGAATAGGACTATATAGAAGAGTTAAAAAAAAATCACCCTGCCCTTCAGTGAAGAAAGCAGGCATATGAATGATTGCTCACAATTTAATAGTGTAACTGTTTCAATATAGATCCAAAATTTATGCAGACTTTCCTTTTTCCAATTCATCTTTCACTTGGCTTTAAAAATCATCTAACTGAAAAATAAAAAACAAACAAAAAGAATTATCTATATAATGATGCAAATATCACCATATGAGTCCGTAGCTTTAAATGCTTCAACTGCTGCCCTCCTAATTTCAGGATAAACTCTTAAACAGGACATTCCTGGTCTTTCATTATCCAGTCCTAGCCTGACTCTGCTGTCCCATCTCTGCATTTTCCCCCTTTCTAAATGATTTCCCTTAACTTTATGCTTTGTAATTCCCCAGATACTCCATGTTCTTTTGATTCTACGCCTTGGTCCTTTCTTCGTGTTATTTTCTCTGCTCAGAACTGATTTTCCACCTGACTGCTGAGACAGTATCCTTTCAGAACAATGAGAGCATTACGTGCCCCAGCCTCAGTGATAAGTCCAGAGATGGGTATAATACTCAGCCCAGTCCTGTGAAAGGTAAATCTAAGATTCCTGGTGGAATTATGATGAAAATGTTGCACTCTTTATGCTGTGGTTGCTAAACTTGTAGGATGTAAGTCAAAACTTCAATTCAATTTATAGGAGCCTTTTTTTTCTTAAGCTACTTTGAATTTGGTTTCTTTCCCTTGAAATCAAAATGATTTGAATACAGTAGACCTTACCAAAAAAGTGACATTTACACCAGATAGGGAAGAACAAGCATGAGTTTTCATGGTAGAATAGGTGAACACATGATTTGTATGTAAATTGATCCACGTGCTATTTCCTTTTCACTGTTAAAAAACTTAGAAAATTTCATAAGACTTTTGAATCCCTGTTTAGAAAGGGGTACTATTATATGCTAAACTTTTAAAATTTCTACAGATGTCTATCTCTGCAGAAAAGGAAGATAAATGTTTGACTAATCACTCTAGAAATCTCGTAAGAATGTGTATTAATGGGAGCATATCTATTCCTTTTGTCGCCTTTGATTCCCTTGGCTAACTGGTTTCCAGATGTAGTGCTAGAAAAATTTTATTTTATACCAAAGGGGAAAAAAGTATAATGGAAAATGTCTGGCATGAAAAACCTCAAAAACAGAATTTTCACAAAAGAAATTCAAAGGAGTAATAAGGATACTCTCATATGCCAACCCGGTATCATGAATTTATTTTAGAAGAAACAAATAAAAATATTAGAAATAAAACTAATGTCTAGTTGAAGTTTTACATTTTTGAGAAAAGGTTTTTCATTTGTTATATTTTTAAGGTCAGACTCTTTCGAAAGATGTTGGCAGAGGGACACTAATATATTTGCAGTGGCAAAAAATTTTGAGCAATGCAGGCCTTTTGGCAAGTAATGTATGCTTGTGTGGCTCTATGACATATGGATGTGGAATGTTAAAGCCAAAGATGTATCAATGAGGAGGAATCATTAGCATAGTGGTTGATTAGTGTTCTGGTTTTGCCACTTTTCTCACAATTACTTAGGCTTTGAGTATTTGATAGCACTTCCCCATCACTCAGTAACTCTCAGTGGCTCCCTGTTACTTTGAGATGAATTCTGAACTCAGCCTGAGAAATTGTCTATAATTTAGCTCCAGACACAATTGGAGAGGGTCTACCTCCCACAGTGCCTTAGGGTTAGATGAATTAATTTTCTGGAAATCTTTTCTTCTATCTTTGCTACTAAAACTCTCTTTACCTTGTAAGCTTTCTTTTATTTTTCTCTTCTATGCCACTAAAAATTCTGCTTAGGTACTAACATTTTTTTGAGAGGTATTTAAGTGGTTACATGTTTTTAATAGAACATTTAGAAAATAGGAAAAGATAAAAAGAAGGCAAAAGTTATCACGATTCAATCACCTGGAATTAATTATTCTAAACATTTTAATCATCTTCCTCTTGCCTGTGTTTTGGCAACATCTTTCAGTAATGTTCCTCATGTTGTGTATGCAAGTTGGTATTCTACTTTTCTTCCTGCTCAAAATTATGTTATCACCAATTTTTAGCATCATTAAAAGTAATTTGAAAATTTGATTCCATTGGTTGTATCCTTCTATTGAGTGGGCACCCCTTCTGTAGAATATATATGCTGTTTCTCATTTGAGGACATCATAATTTAAGAAGCCATGAACATTAGGGGAGCATATAAATGAAGAGTGTGAGCTCTGCTGTCAGAGAGATCTGGGCTTGGTTTGAGTTCTGTAACTTATAAATCATATGATCTTGGAAATATTCATTTCATTTACTCATTTATTCAGCATATATTAAAGAACAGCTAATTATGAGCCAGGCACTGATTGAGAGCTGATGGAAGAGCATTAAATAAGTCAGTTCCTCTCCAAGGCTAATAGAGGAAAATAACAATAAATAAATGCACAAAACTGAGTAGTGACAAATGCTATGAAGCATAATGAGGGGACAGAAAATGAGGCAGACACCCAGCCCAACAAGTTTGAGTAAACAGGAACACAATCTTTTTCAATGTACTGTTTACTCAAACTTGAATGAATAATCCCAAGATCATGACTTATAAGTTACAGAACTCAAACTAAGCCCAGATTTCTCTGACACCAGTGCCTAGCATTGGTGCCCAGTGAGTCTTTGTTGAATAACTGATTCATTTATATTATCAAATGGGATTACTGTTTTAAATATAAGTAAATTACTAACCAAGGTCATTACCACCTGTCAGTAGATGGAAATGTGTATATTTTCTTGAATGCGTATGCTTAAATAGAACTTTGCAGCAGTTGGCCTAATCTCGAATAATTTTTTACTTTCCTTTTATTCTGCTTTAAGATAAAATTAGTTGCTTCCTAAGAAAATGTGCATCCTCAAAAGTTGCATTATAAAAACAACAATTTCAGTGAGAGAGTTTATTAGCTATTGTGTTTCTGATTCAAAATGGTAAAATTACTTTTGTGCATGTATTTCAATAATATCTTATAAAAATCCTGTTTTACAATTCCTGGCTAAAATTAATAAACTAATTGATTAAAATGGAGAAAACCCAGCTCAATACTGCACTACTTGGTTTCTGCCCATTTATGTGGGACATCTTAGAACCTTTCATCGCTCTTGGCCTGGATTTTACTATTAGGTTGCAGCACATTACAGAATAGTCTGAACTGAAGAAAAAAAAATTGTCCAATGGTAAATAAAAGAGGTTAACAGAGTGGTTGTGTGTTAGAATTTTCAGTTCCAGCTTTTTTCCTCCTCCCTAGTTGCTGCTACTGACACTCAGTTGTGGTCTGGTAACAACACAACGCATATTGGGTTCTTTAGTTCATCAATCATGGCTTATTTTACTTGTGCTATGGCTCACACATAAATCCACACTGCAGGGAAAAGGCTTGCTTTACAATTTATGATAAAGATGTAGGATCTTATTTTAGTTATCACCCAAATAGAACCTTAGTTAGAGACCATAGCTTTCTCCCTGGTTGGAGACATGAGCACCTGTTTGGCAGCCTATAGCAGAGTTAGTATTTTTGCAAGGTACATATGTGTCTCAGTTGGAAAGAGTCATTGCC
Organism: Callithrix jacchus; assembly: GCF_049354715.1. Lineage (NCBI taxonomy): Eukaryota > Metazoa > Chordata > Mammalia > Primates > Cebidae > Callithrix > Callithrix jacchus. The sequence continues at coordinate 73,614,844 of NC_133510.1, read as the reverse complement.
TAGATTCTTTTTATCCTCCTATTACTAAGCCAATGCCTAGTGTGGGAAGCAGTCCATCATGCATCATCAAGCTGAGAAATGTACTGAACTCTGAACCTGAGTTCTCTCTAGTAGCAGAGGAAGTCATATGCAGTCTCCTTCAAACAATAGCCGGTCACTAAGTGAGCTGGTACCAGAGTAATTCATCCAAATATGGCCCAGAGGAATGATGACTTTGTAAAACAACATGCATATCACTTTGTTGGTCTAAGACAAAGGAAATAATAAAAGCAAATTCCTCAAAGATTCCATTATCTTGCTCCCAAACTTGTGGTTTGTTCTATCCTTGTACTTGATCTAATTCTCCAAGGAACAGCCAAAATGTTCTTTTTTAAAAATAAATTAAATCATGTCATTTCTCTGCTAAACCCCCTTTTCCTTGATGGCTTTCCATTTCACTTAGAATAAAACCAAAAGTTCCTCGATGTTTTGCATGGCAGGGCCCCTATGCCCCATCCAATATTACCTGTGGACTTTAATAACCATTTTCCAGACACTCTGAATGTTTATTCTGAATCCTTGGTACCTAGAAAAGGACTAGGACATAGTTGGTACTCAATATATATTTGTTGAATGATTGAATATATAAATGAATGGCTCAGAGCAGCAGTTGTTATCAAACCTGGCTGCACATTTAAATCATGTAGAGAGCTTTTAAAATAAAGATGTCTGAAACCCATTTCTAGAGTTTCTGGTTTAATTTCTGCTATGTAGTGGAGCACTGGCATTTTATAAAAGGTTCTCAGGTGATTCTAACATGCAGGCAGAATTGAGAAACATTGACCTAGAAGAAAAAACAATCATTCATAAGCTGTTAAAGTGGTTTGCTCAGATTCCTGAGTGCTCACCACGGTTTGCTATCACTATCATATGATCCTACGCATTCTCAAAAAGTAAATCTTTCCCTATTTGTTGTTACAATATCCTGTTACATTTCAAATTACTGGTAGATATTGGCTGTTATGAAACAATAAAGCCTGATTTAATTTTGTTTTCTCTCAGCTAGAATCACTAAGATAGGTTCCCAGAAATTTCTGACATGGAAAAGGAAGGACCATTTGAATTTGTTTCATAGACTACAGTTTTGCTGATTAAAAAACCTGAGTCTCAGCCAAAGATGTCATCATGTTGGCTATGATTATTGAAAACAAACCCCAGCACCCAGGCAGATCTGAAGTTCAAAGCTTATTTAGACTGGGAACACTTATTAAAGAAAGTGTCATTTGTGCTCAGAATAATGGCTTGTAAGTCTTCCAGCATTATTTTTCACCTAATCGGATTCCTCCTCTACAGAGAAAACTCCAAGAAGAAAATCTGGAAATTCTGGCCTGATATATACAAAGACCAGATGGCCAACAGGTACCAGGGTCGGTTTTTGTAGTGGGATACATTGAATGAAAAAGACAAGTCTCTTTAAGACAACAATAAATTTCCCAAATGGGCCTGTGTGAAATGTTTGAAGGTTGAAGATAAAGGTTTTAGGTTACGTTGTCCTTAATATAAAAGGAAGATAAATGGAACCAGGTGGGCTGCTATTTCAGACGTGAGCAGAAGTGTTTTCTGAATCTGTGAACATTATGAAAGAAACTGGATGGAATTTGGAAGCAATAAATTACCACAGAGTGTACACTGGAAGTACATACACGTGCTGATCTACTTACAAGGATCCTTTTGAAGGTGAGGTGCTGAGGTCTCAATTAGGATAAACTCTCAAAAGATTCTTTTAATTACTTGAAGTGGAGAAATGATTTCTTCATTAAAAAGGAGGACATTAAAATAAAATAAATTTTTTTCATTGTTTCCTTCTTACATTCACTTACTGGTTCACACACAATGACTGGTTACACCCAATTACAGGTTCACAATCCATAACCTCAACTCCACGATACACGAAGCTCTTGAAAGTGACTTTTTTGGTTCATAATTTATTTGAGGGAAAAACTTGTCCTAAATTGATGGGGGCCAGTAATAACCTTTATCCAACTGATTACAAATATTCATGTGTTTTACTACAGTCATAATCATGTTTGATTGGGTGCTTCGGCAGACTTCACTGGAGATACTCTCGGTACTCTTTGTATGAGCCTTATTATCTCTCCCAAATCTGAAAACTTCAAATCCCAGAATATATGTAACTTAGATTAGGAATATGTCTACTCAAATTTGCTAATTTCCATAAATTAAAACACTCCTTTGGGTTGGCAGATTGGTGACACCACACCACGTACTTTTAATTGTATCATGTCCAATTGTGTTAGTAGATATGGTTGTTTTCAGGGCAATGTTCCTCTGAAATAGGGGATATGTAAATACTTTTTCACAAATTAAGTAACTCTCAATTCACAGAGAAGGCAATATTTAGTAATATATGCTGAAGGTTCTTTTAAGCACAGTAAGGCTGGTAAAGGTGGGGTTTAACATGAAGTTTGTGCCTTTGAAAGCTATTTTTCAAGTTAGGAGTGGTGATTCAAGCCTGTAGTCTCGACTGCTTGGGGGACTAAGGCAAAAGGATTGCTGGAGCCCAGGAGTTTGAATTCAGCCTGGGCAACATAGCAATACGCCATCCCTTTAAAAAAAAGATTAAAAAATGATTATTCTCTTGGAAGCCCTTAAGCCAACCCTGAATGATGATTATGAGAAGATTTATGTAAACATCACAGAGATAAAAGCATTGGCCCTAGATGGTCAATTGAACTGAGTTTGAGCTGGGCTTGGGTAATTATTCTGGACTGATATGTAACAGATTTATTTGGACTAAATTTTTAAGTTCCTTTCTTATGAATTGGACAGATTTGGGGAAAAAAAATTTGATTTATTTTGCCTATTTGAAGACAATTATGCAAATGTATATGCCTGAAAACAATTAATGAGGTTTATTTTCACCTGATTCAGAGGCCTTAATATAAAGAAAATATAAACCCACATATACGAAATTACATGAAAGGAATTTTGAATGTACTGCACTCAGCTGTAATGTCTGAGACGGGAACAAATGTAGTGCCATCTTTTATTGTGGTTCATTGGTTGGTTGGATTACTGGCGGTTAGAGATTGACCAGCATGAATAATAGAACACAAAGAACCTAGGCAGGAAACTGCAATTTGCATTCAGAGAGATTACTGGGTCCAGACTTTCCTCAGGGTGTGTTCATGGGAAGGATATTCACTATAAAGGGTGCACTTTTTTTCATGTGACGTGCATTGAAATCTACAGTATTTGGATTTATTTCCCAATGCCCCAACTGTAATCATGCAAAACGTTACCTTGAATTATCTCTTCTTGGAAGACTATAGTCATAAAAAACTTTTGAACTGGAATGACTTTTGGAGATTACCTATTTCTTTATTTTACAGGTGAGGTAGTCAGGAGTGTTTTCATTTTGTTAGTTGTGTATTGAGATAATGATATCCCAAGAAATGAAATGTATTTCTTACTTGTAACTCTATATCCTTCTAGTCTACTTAAAGTCCACTAGAGTAAGCTTTCAGTTTTCAGATACCAGAGAGGAAGAAGGGTTTGTATTTAATTACATATTATGTGAATTACATATTCTTATTATGGGAAAGTGTCTTATAACCCCATAGCATGCCAGTTATGCCAGTTGCTAGAATACATTAACTTTCCAAAGTATGCAGTTCGTAATTTCATCTCTTTAGAAGATGCAGAAGGCCCTGTGGGACCACCTTCTGTATATTTTGCCAAGTCCTTTGATTTACATAATCTCTTTTAAGCTTCCCCAACTCTTTAGAAGTGGATAAGAAAATCATGTGGGTTTTTTGTTTTTGTATTTTCATTCTTTAAAGTGACAAAAGCTGAATTTTAACGGACTGGGTAATAGAATATTCTAGTTTTAGATCAATTAGATGTTGACTCCTCTCAACTTTGTATACTTATAAGGATTCAGTAGGCCAATGACCCACTTCTTAACTTGTTCCTGTCTTGTTGAAGACAGTGGTATTGGCAACAAGAAGCCAAAAGCCTGAGAACCATCTGAGTTTTCTGAATTTCAGTCTTACGTTAAAGTTGAATCTGTGTATTTTTTCCTACATATATTATTTTTATTTTTTATTCTGGTAGTTATTTTAATCATATTTTATATGTAATAAACTTTTATATATAATCTAAATTTTTATACAATTTATATGTAAATAGATACATTATATATAATTTTTGAATTATTTTAGATTTACAGAAAAGTTTCAAGTAGCAGAGAAAGTTCCTACACATGCTTTACTTGGCTTCCTTTAATATTATTCTCTTATATAACTATGACACATTTATCAAAAGTAAAAAACTAATATTGAGGCAAGGCTATTAAGGAAACTATGGGCCTTATTTGGATTTCACCAATTTTCTCACTAATATCCTTTTTCTGTTCAGGATCCAACCTGGGAAACTGCATTGCATTTAGTATGTGTGTCTTCTTAGTTTCTTCTTGTCTGTGTCAGTTCCTTAGTCTTTCCTTGCTTTTCATGACCTTGACACTTTTGAAGAGTATTCTGTAAAATGCCCCCAATTTGAATTTGTTTGCTATTTTCTCATGATTGGACTACCGCAAAGTATTTTGGGGTAGAAGACCACAGGGATGAAGTGCGCTTTTCATATCAGGGGACAGAGGATAGCAACATGGCTTATCACTGATAATGTCAACTGGCAACTGTCACTTTGTTAAATAGAATTTTTCCTGATTTCTTATTTTCTTTTTTCCTCTCCATACTCTTTGAAAGCAAGTCACTAAGCAAGTCTCTCCTTCAAGAGGAGAGAAATCAAATTCCAGCTCCTGGAGTACCAAAGAATTTGTGGACATGTGTTAAAATAATGGCAGTGTTTAATATTTATTTGGTGGGAGATATGTTGAGTCTATTCACACATCATTTTTCTCCTAAAAGTTTTAGTCACTAATTTTAGCATTCATTCATGAATCTTGCCTGTAGCAATTATTACTGTGGAGTTCTTATTTTCTATTTTCCTCATTCCTTCTACATTTATTATTTAGATTTCTTTAGTAAGAGAGATTTGTCTTTATTTATTTAATCAATGACTTCTATTAGTACAACCTTATAGATACTGTCCCATGCTTTGGCTTATTAGCACATTCTATCATTATTTACTTTGTTGCTCAAATTGCTACAGCTTCGGCCATTGGAAGCTATAAGAATATAATGTTTATGTAAAGTTCTTTTTGTCTTTAGCATTATAGTTTCCTAACACTATTTTAGAGTTGAGCTTTTATCCTTGTTTCATGCTTCCTGGGTCCGCTGCCCAAGTGTGTCTTTTCTAGGAACTTTGTTCTAGATCTCCCTGTCCTTAATGTGATTAATCATGGGATCCATTTCCTGTGTTGCTGCTCAGCTCTGACCCCAGACTCCTGATTACCTCCAAGCAAGAGACAGCATCCCTGTTGTGACTGGGACAGAGAAACAAGCCTATGCTTCTGCATTGCCACTGCTCCATTGTCTGGAGTTGAGGTTTTGTTTACAGAAGACAGTTTCCCAGATAATGGAATCCTAGCCTTACTATCTTTATATCTTAAATATTTTTGATGGAACTGGTCCTAGGAGATTTCATAGATTTCCCAAAGCATATTGAAAATTATAAATATTTTCTGATGTCTTAAGGTAGTATCAGGAACATGTTCTTAAAAAGTCAATTTTTAGGAGGGAATGACCTCTGACATCTTTGATATGCTTAGGGATATTTTCACCTGCAACCTGAACATTCCCTGGGTCCGATAAATCAGTAGATCTTAAATAAGGTCATCCTAATCATTTATATCTATCTAAGTCTGCTGAATCCATAGCCCCCAGTTGTCAAGGGACAGGATCTCAGTTCTTTCCTTTCAGGGAGGATTGTCCTACACATCATTCATACCCCTCATGTGCATCTCTTGTCATCCCTCGTCTGCAGCTCTTCTCACTGTCTATCATGTCTGTTGCTGCTATGGATATACTCATTGCTTGTGCTTCCTCCACAGATCTACTGATTGATTTTACCATCAAAATAATCAATATTTATTGAACACCTACAATTTGCCACACATTCTTCTATAGCCTTAGGCTACAGCAGTGAACCAAACAGACAAAAGTTCCTGCTCTCCTAGAGTGCTGGAGGAAGCAGACAATAATATAACTGTCATAAGTAATAAGAAATATAATACACAAATGCATTGCCTATTAGAAAGTATTAAGTGCTATGAAAAACATACAGAAGGGTAATAGGAATCAGGGATGTCGGGGAGGGAGTTTGCAATCTGAAATACAATGGTTATAGTACTACTCATTGACAATGTGATACCTGAAATGAGACTTACAGGAAATAAGGGAGTTATCCACATGGATATCTGGGACAGAGGAACTGTACAGTGTAAAGACCCTGCAGGGACAGGGCATTGTTTGTTTAAGAATTGCAAGGAAGTTAGGTAGGCCAGACTAAGAGACACCAGTAGAAGATGAGATCAGGGAGGTAATGGAGCATCGGTTCCTCTGTGGTCTTGCATTTTCCTTAGCGACTTCAGTGTGGTGAAGCTCATCCATCTGTGACCTCGAATCTCCTTGGGATGCTCTTTCCACTATAACTGTTTTACGTTCCTTGCAGGTACATGGTCTCAGGTTATTAACTTTCTCTCTTTGGCTAGAATCCATCTCTTGTTTGGATTGAGTAAGTATTTCTATAGCACAGTTGCTAGGGCTCCTAAATTTACATTTCAGGGATGGAATGGGAGGATGTGAGTGCATCCCTCATGTTCTATCCCAAAACAACTGCTTCTTATGAACACAGAATGTTCTGTTTCTGAACCTCTTTCTAAAATGATGGCAATGTTTTAATCACGGGCCCTATATAACTTAAAATCTGTGACCACATCTCTCTGCTCTGTCTAACACGACTGCATATATCTCATCTCCAATTACATACAGAGGCCTCATTCTCATGATATATTTTTAGCCAGTGAAAATCTTGGGATTCTGCTAAAAACCAGTGATAAAATCACTTACATTTATACAAGGCATATCTGAACCTCAGCTTTGCCCCACACATCAATAGAACCTCGGCTTTGTCCCACATATCAATAAATGTCTTCTATAAGTTGTTGTCTTTGTCTAGTAGCCCCTTTCTGTTTTCTAACTTATTATGAGTTGGCAACAATATTATTCGTGTTGTTAAATTTCTATAAGTAAAAGGTCTCAGGGAAGTCTTCAGGGGTTCAACTTGAGAAAAGTGCATGAAATTTCAGTCCTTGTTTTAGATTGTTTAGAGACTGTCTTTTGTTTTCACTTTATCTCCCTTCCTTCTGATTCTGATTCTGTTGCTAATAAGCAGGGTTTTTTGTAAGTGAACTGTTATTGACTAAGAATTTTATATGATGCATTTCAGCATATTGACATCGGGAGTCAGGTGAAACTACAGGATTAGAACTCCAAAACTTTTGTGGCTTTTGTCTAGATCTTCATAGTGACTGATTCTGGGACAAATCCTTGAGCCCCCCCTTTTTACTTTTCACATTTATACTTTTTACTCTTTATATTTAGACTTGGCGTGGCAGCCTTCTTCAGTACCCTCAGATGTAACTATTTCTTTTTTCTTATTTTAAGGGAATTGATGGTTGATATTCTTCCAAATTTAATGACAAGCAAAACTGGAATCTGGAGGAGGCCTATTGATTCTGTTTCTTGCCCTTTACATTACTTTTTTTTTTTTTTTGAGACAGAGTCTTGCTCTGTCACCAAGCACCAGGCTGAGTGCAGTGGTGCAATCTCGGCTCACTGCAACCTCCATCTCCCGAATTCATGCAATTCTCCTGCCTCAGCTTCCAGATTAGCTGGGACTACAGGCTCATGTCACCAAGCCCAGCTAATTTTTTTGTATTTTTAGTAGAGACGGGTTTCACCAGGAATGAAACTATGTATCCCTATATACATTACTGAAGTATCGGAAAAACAAATAACTTCTGAAAAATTTGAAAAGAAGTTACCCCTGTGTCCAAGATGGTAGCATTATATTTTTTTGTTATCTACAAAGTAGCCTTTGAAGACAATGGGGATTTTTTTTTTGTCATGTAAACACCTCATCCTGTGCAGCACAAAGAGAAGCAGGTTTAATACAATTGTGTAGGAAAAGTGGACTGAACGAAAAAGGAATCCCAGGTCAGTCTAACTGTCAGAACCATATGTATAAACTTCACAATGCTTGTTTCTATATTTGTGGAGTTCTTGATTTTTACATTCCATATTTTATGCAAAGAAGCAAAGAGGGGGAAGGAAGAAAACAATAGTAGGGTAGAAAAAGCAAAAGAGAAAGAGAAGGAATGCTGTGAGGAAAAATGCTCAAGAAATTTTTTTTAGCTCAATTATGTACACCCACAAGGTTTCTATCATTTTGACATGCTTTGAATAAGTATCTAAATTGAAACAGAGCTAGAAAATCGTTTGATGTTCATCCATCACAAATTTGACCTGTTTTTTGCATTATGCATGTTGCCATGTTGCTTTACCAGTACTTTGCGTCCCTGGGGACAGGTTTTCATTTTTAGAGTTTCTTCTCCTGTGGTTAAGAAAACAAACATCGCTCTGTTGTGTGAATTCTGTGGAATTTAAGACCCGTGACTGTGACAGACCAGGGTATGGGTGCCTTTGGGAGAACATCTTACTCTTCTTATCTCCACTACAAAAATAATTCATTTCATTTCGTGACTTCACATAAAACTATTTCAAAAATAACTTTCTCAAAAGATGACAAATTGGATTGCATTCAGTGTGGTGGCAGATAGGAAATAAACACAGAAATGCATTTGTATGGAAAAAATAGGATAATCCTGAACTGGCTTCCATTATTTTAGTTAAGATTACTAAGGAGTAAATCCTCTACAACACATCTTTAGCAGTGTGTCTACTGTAGCATCTTCAAAATGAAAATGAGAAGTATTCAGGAAGCATTTGAACATGGCTCTGAAGACAGGATTCAGTGCAGTATGTTTCTTATAACTTCCCCAAATTTGACCTCAGGCAGAAGATGGTCCATGCTTCCTCTGGAGTTCTTTGCCCTCTGTGGTTTGCCTGGACCTTAACCTTCAGTCAGTGCTGCCCGATTGCCTCAGTCTGTCTGACCTGTTCTTCCTGTACAGGTGAAATGACAGGGAAGGGGGAGAATTTTTTAAATGAATCAGTGGTGTTCTAGATGGTTAAGTATTATTTCCCTGACTGTTTCGTAATGCATTTCATTAACATTTTATTGTAGCCTGAGGCTAAAGTCAAGGAGACGCTTTATAAACCCCCACCCACTCTCTTCCAGTTTTCCTTCTGTGTTCACTAAGTAGTTCACTGTGGGTTGCTTGTAGAACTGCAAATGAGAAAGATTGTAAAGAGAGCTGGGTTTTTTTTTTTAGTGGAATAGAAGTTGAACTTTAATCAAAGAAACACCCATAAAAGAAAAAAACAACCCATATGAGTTTCTTTTGTTTATCAGCTTGTTCAGTGAGGAAACAGGAGCAAAATCATTTTGAAACTAATTCGCTCTTTCTTTTTTTTTTTTTTTTTTTTTAATTTTTTATTGGATTTTAGGTTGTGGGGTACATGAGCAGAGCATGCAAGACAGTTGCGTAGGTACACACATGGCAGTGTGCTTTGCTTTTCTTCTCCCCTTCACCCACGTTTGGCATTTCTCCCCAGGCCATCCCTCCCCACCTCCCCCTCCCACTGGCCCTCCCCTTTTCCCCCCAATAGACCCCAGTGTTTAGTACTCCCCTTTCTGTGTCCATGTGTTCTTTTAACATAGGAAGGTACGAGGATTATGTTCCTTAGCCAAGGAAATTAGAAAAAAAAAAATCTCTATTCTTTTAGATTTTCCACAATAGCTGGGTTCATGTGATACACATGAATTGATGGCTCTGGACTGTAAAGAAATGTAGGGAGCTTGAAAGAAACAGAGCAGGTGAGCTGGAGCTGTGATCAGACAGAACAGGGAGATCCTCATGTTTAAGGCCTGGGGATCTACTGACCCACCCTCACGTTGTACCCTTTCCAGACTCCCTACTGCTTCTTTCTTCCTCCTCCATCCCTACTTCTCAAGCCCAGTTTGATTTCAGAGTTGGAATTTGATGTGATGCTTCCACCATGTATTAATTGCTTTGGCTGGTAAACACTTGATCTTGTTTCCAGGAAGCTCCTCTTCAGAAATGTACTTGTTAAAGGGACTCTGTGATTCCAATCTTGTTTCCTGCCTCTGCTTTCCCTAATCATAATGTCCAGAATTTGTAAGTGAATAACTTCACCCAGACTTTAATTCCCTAATACATGCTTTACTTGATAATTTAGCTTTAATCTTCTTAAGAACTATCCTTCAGTAATTAATCTGGCTAGAGTGGCTTAGAAAGAAAAGCTATAATCCATTTGCCATGGATGAATGCATTCCATGTGAAGCCACTCCCTTCATCTCTGCCACCCACAGACTGGGTGGTAGGGTTTGTGGGCTGCATTCAATGCCCGCACAACACATTCCCAAGAGCCTCTCAAGGTCTTCCCACAGTACATGCCTTTCTTTGCCTATGTAAAGAGCTGGATTCTCTGAAATTATATAATTAAAATAAATAAACTACACTCTTGCTCCTCCTAAATTTAAACATTCACCTTTTTAGAAGTGGTGGGGCCAATTCTAATTCTCTCTTTACAGCCCTTATTATTGCATGTATAGCTGTCCTTAACCACCTAACATTAATAGGGGACTTCACTGTGATTAACCAATTATCTGTATATTTATTGAGCATTAATAAATATTTTATTTTTAATACAAGGCACAATGCCAGGTGTGGTGGGGAAGAGGAATGCTTTCTCAGAAGTAAGAAAGTACCTTGGTCCTTTCTGCTCTCAAAATGCTTAGCATTTAATTGGGAAGATAGCTTATGTAGAATTTACTAAGGTTTGAACAAATTGTACTGGTTAAAAGTAAGACCTGAGTTTGGAGAAGGGAGAGCAGCTCATTTGACTGGCATGGTCCAGAAGTTCCTAAGTTCACAAAGGAGTTAGGAATTTAAACCAGGCATTGAAGAGTGTGGAGAGTTTCAACAAGAAAAAAAGGATTTATAAAAGTGTACTTGTTAGGAGTGCATTCTGTGTCTAAAGTCCATTTTCCTAAGTTGGTGGTTAAATTCCTAGAACAAGACCTAATGAGAATAGTAGTCTGAGCACTTACAAAAATTATTGAAATACAATTGATAGAGTTTAAGCATTTGTCCTTGCCCAAATTGCGTGTTAAATTCTAATTCCCAGTGCTGGAGGAGGAGCCTGGTGGGAGGTGTTTTAAGTTATAGGAGGCAGTTCCTCATGGCTTTGTGCTACTTTTGTGATAGTGAGTTCTTGTGGCATCTCCCTTCACCCCTTACCCCTTCCTCCTGCTTTCACCATGTGAGGTGACTGCTCCCTTGGCCTTCTGCCATGATTGTAAGCCTGCTGAGCCTTCCCCAAAGCAGATGCTACTATGCTTCCTATATAACCTGCAGAACAGTATACTAATTAAACCTCTTTTCTTATGCATTATCCAGCCTTAGGCATTTCTTTATAACAATGCAAGAACAGACTAATACAGGAACAGACTCATAAAAATGTACAAATAAATCCTAGGTGTACAGGTTGTTGAAGCAGCACCTGGAACAAGAGACAGTATATCACTGGAACCCCACAACCCACCTTGTGTTCCACTTTAGTCATGCCTTCCAGTATCATAGACTATTTTGCCAAATTTTGTACTTTATATAAATGAAATCATAGTGTTCAATGTGAGGTTCATCCACGTTGCATGTAACTAAAGACTGTTCATTCCATTGCTGATAGAATTCCATTGTTTATAACTTATTTGTTCTACTATTGAAAACAGTTGGGTAACATCCAGTGTTTGACTACTACAAATAGTACTTTTAAGAACATTTTGTTACCTGTATTTTGGTGAACATGTGAAAACATTTCTGTTAGGCACGTGACTAGCCAGGATGTTGCGTTCTAGGGAATGCACATATCCAGCTTTAGAAAATAGCCGGATTGTTTTATAAAGTGGCTTCACTTATTTACTTTCCCACCAGCAAAGTCCAGGTTGCTCCACATGATTGCAATACTTGTATTGTCTGTCTTGTCTATTTTGGCCATACTGATGAGTTATTCACTGGTATTAATCTGTTTTCATGCTGATAAATACATACCTGAGACTAGGCAATTTATAAAAAAAGAAGTTCATTGGACTCACAGTGGCTGGAGAGGCCTCATGATCAAGGTGGAGGGTGAAAGGCACTCCTTACATGGCAGCAGGCAAGAGAGAGAGACTTATGTAGGGAAACACCTGTGTTTAAAACCATCAGATCTCATGAGACTTATTCACTATCAGGAGAACAGCACGGGCAAGATCTGTCCCCATTATTCAATCACCTCCCACTGCATCCCTCCCACAGCACATGGGAACTATGGGAGCTACAAGATGAGATTTGGGTGGAGACACAGAGCCAAACCATAACAACTGGTATTTCATTATAGTTTTAATTCACATTTTTTTTTCTGATGGCTAATGTAAACACGTTTTTATGTTTATAGTTATTGGACATTTGGAAATCCTCTTTTGTGATATGTTCAAGTCTTTTGCCCATTTTTCTAATTAGTTGTCTTTTTCCTATTGATTTGAAGGAGGATATCTAAACATTTAAAGATCCACTTCAAAACTTTAGAGGCACACACAAATATTTAATGTGTTGAGCAAAAGAAAAGATCGTTTCTGGAATTCACATAGCATGAAGAAAATCTGTTGTGAGAAGAAAATCAAAACAATTTACTTTAGACTTTAAAGAATATTTTCATTCTGATACAGCATTTTAAAAATAATTCTTTCAATAACATTCCCTAGTGTCTCATGGTGCATGAAACAAAGCACAGCAATATAGATGTTTTATCCAGATATTTTATTTATGAGTATTTGAAATATCAAATTGTACAAAGGCTACAGTCCGACAATCTGGAAATAAAATAACAAAGAAATAATTTTAAATTCTCTAAAGAAGAAATAAAAAAATCCTCTAAAATGTTCAAGTTTCAAAATGCATCTCTATTTAGTTGGTGATGATATATACAGGGATATGTAGCAGATGTGTTGGCCTGTTGCCAACCCTGCTTGGAGGTTTTGAATTAAGGAAAGACTGTTACATTATGTGTGAAATGCCACTTCGGTTCAGAGTCTGCCAGCAAACTGGCAATACCAACTTCATAGTCTTTTCAGACTGATTAGTGGAAAAAGCATTTCCAGGTGCAAATATCCACAAGTTTAAATTATTCTGAAAAAAGAAAGGCAGGAAATTTCATATGATCAATCTCTGGACTCTTCTAGACATAATGTAGGCTGCATAATTTTATATTTCTAAAATTAGGTGAGTTTAAGGGTCACAATATTTTTCTTTCTCAAAGAAAATAAGTATTCCATTTTCAAACTGACACTACATTAAATTCCATAGGTAAAGAGAGTTGAGGTTAAGAGTTAAGTGGAGTAAAATCTCACTAGTCCACTGGGCATTATTCCAAAATATCTTTACAAATAGTACAATTTATATCAGTTTTGGATTGGACAAACTACTGTTGAGGATTCTGTCTATAACTCTCCTAGCTGTGATGGAAACATCATCCTCAAATATTGAACATCAATGCATGTGTGGGATGGTATTATGCAATCTTTGAAACATTTAGAAAAGTATATTTTGTAGAGATAAGACCAAAGACAGCTCATGAGTGTGTGCTCAGTGTTTGTGCATCTGGCTTTACTCTTGATCCCTTTTTCTTTCTTGTGCAGCAGAGCAGTTTTTACTGGTTTGTGAGAAGGTCAAAAAAAGAAAGATATTTAATCCTGATAATAACAGGCAAATATGAGGACATAAAAACAAGTAATGAAGGAACAAAGATTTTCCTTTCAGTCAAGAATTTCCTGATGAAATCACACAGACTTCACCCACATAATCAATACCTTATTAAGTTCATTTCTCCAAAATTTTCCTTAAGTCCTCACAGGAAACTTTACAAACACACACCAAAGCACAAAACATGGGCTGCCAGCAATACCATAGGCTAAAAAATTGAGGGTCACTCTTAAGGAAATTTTGGTTGACTTGACTAGAAGAACAGCTGGTTTTATGGATTTCGTCAACTCATGTGACTTCATCAGCAAATGTTGCTTGCTTTCTTCTGTGGACTTTTGACCTATGGTGATCATCAATTTAACATCAAGGCACATGACCCAGCAGCATTGTTCTGGGACATATTATGGAAAGAAAATAAATCAAGGAATGAGGAGTGAGGTCCAAATTAACCAAGAGCCTCATATAGAAGAGATTGGTGGGGGCTTTATGTGCTCTAACTAGGCTTAAAATGACTTAAATGTGATATGAGTAAATCAGTTGCCATGTATTTTAGGCTTTTCTGTCAGAATTGAAATACTGTCACTTTTAAATTTTAAGAACAAAGAGGTACAATATTGTAATACATATTGTTTTTCTTTGGTCGATAAACATATAATAAATACTTTTCCCTGATATATAGTTTTCATTGCATTTTTATAAAGGGATTATTTAAATCATAAGATTGGTATTCATGAGTAGCTTGTAGAAACTATCACTTTTAATCACGACTGACACTTTTCTTGGGTGTGAATTTTAAGCTCTGAACATAGTGTCTGTATCCAAAAGATGAATTAAAAAGACCATCACTGTCTGTACTTGATAAAGACCTCTCAAATTAGAAAAAAATAAAAGTAAGAAGAAGCAATGTGGACCAGATGCAATGGCTCATGCCTGTAATCCCAGCACTTTGAGAGGCTGAAGCGGGAGGGTCAATTAAGGCCAGGAGTTTGAGAGCAGTTTGTGCAAGAGACATACCATCTCTACCAAAACAAAACAAAACCAGATCCAGCAAGGCATTATGGCACATGCCTGTAGTCCCAGCTACCCAGAAAGCTGAGATGGGAGAATCCCTTGAGCCCAGGACTTCAAAGTTTCAGTGTGCTGTGATGGCACTATTGCACTCCAGCTTGGGTGACTGGGCAACAGAATAAGACTCTGTTTCTTTAATTAAAAAAGAAAAGCTAAAGAAGAAGAAATGCGAAATTATGAGGAAATAGTTACTTGAAAAGTAGCATTCTAATTATGTCTTCTGTCTCCAGTGTTCACAATATCAAGTCTATTTAGACAATTTTTAATTCGGTTTTAGGCACTTCATAAACATATTTTAAAGTAACCAGAGAATTAGAGAAGCTAGATTTGACCATGAGTCTGAGAAAATACTAAGTTCAGCTCTTCTCTTTGTGCTCAGAAAGTTTCAGACCATATCATCTAGAAGAACAGAGGTACCACATGAGAGTTTCCATGTTTAAAAATAAATGCCTGCCTCATGTCACTCTTTTGCTAAAAAATATTTATTTTATTTCACTTCATCTTTGGAATCAAGTCCAAACTCCTTAGCCTGATATTCAAGAGCTCCATAATTTATGTTTCATTCTTATTTCCTGTTATTGTCATTATTCTTTCTTAAATTATGCTCCTTAGATCAGGTACACAACAATAAAACTGGGTACTTATGAAATTTATGCTCTCCAAATAATTCTTATTAAATGCTGAGATATTCTCTCTAGACAAGCTCTCTGTGCCAGCAAGGGTGGTCTAACATCCCCAACATACTTTCTTAGCTTTTATCTTTGGGCTCTGGTTCATAATGTGCAGTTCTGGGAAGTCTTTTCTTTTTATTCTATTCATCAGTCAAGACAGAACTCAATTCCAACTTCCTCCCTAAAACCATCACTGAGTGGTTTCTTTTGAACCTTATTTTTTTTCTATTTATAAAAGTGGATAATAATATAAAAAGGAAAGGATTGTTGTGAGATAATGCTATCACTACAAGTAAAATCTGAGTCTCAGAGCTCAGGAATGGTACTTGCCAGGGTGATATGAAATTGGGATCCAGGCTTGTGAGATTTCAAAGAAATCCATGCTCTTACATGCTGTCTCCCATGGAAACAAACGTGTTGAATGAATAAGTTGGCGAATGATACCTTTCCCATTCATTTCTCTAGCCAGAGAAGCTCCACATGTTTGGGCTAAAGACAATCAATGAAATCCTTATTTTTGCAAGAAACAAAGCTTTTAAAATAAAAATTTCCCAGAAAGCTAGTGTATTACAAAATACTGTAAGCCTGGTATAAGAGCTCATGCCTGTAATCTCAGCACTTTGGGAGGCCAAGGTGGGCAGTTCACTTGAGGATCAGGAGTTTGAGATCAGCCTGGCCAATGTGGTGAAACCCCATCTCTACTAAAAATACAAACATTAGCTGCGAGTGGTATTGGACAACTGTAATCCCAGATACTTGGGAGGCTGAGGCAGGAGAATCACTTGAACCCAGGAGGCGGACAATGCAGTGAGCCAAGATCATGCCACCGCATCTAGCCTGGGTGAAAAGAGTAAAACACTGTCTCACACACACATACACAAAAAATACAGGAAATATCTGTCTTTCAGAATTTTCAGGGATATAGCCCTCCGACTATATTTTTAAGCTCTAGGATAACTCTGGACTCCCTGATTATATTTAGATCTTTGTGAGTTTATATAGATCCTGGATTTATATAAATCTAGGCCAGCATCTGTTCCAGAGTGGGGAAAAATAAGTAGGATTCAGACTTTCCTCAGAAGTTTTCAGATCTGTCCAGAATACCTAAAGCAGAAGAAAGAAGGGGAAAAGGTGCTACATAAAACTTGTTCTAGAAAGGGTTTCCAATTAAATCAGAGTCTCTTGTCAGAGAGCAAGTAACAGCAATTTACAAGCACACTTCTATATATGCCTGAGGGGTTGGGGACACAGACATAATTAGCAAATGGGCTTGTTCAGGCTGTGGGAGATTCCCTTATCCCCAGTTTCTGAGCCATTATATTTACTCCCACAATGGCTTTCTTGTTAATAGTTTGGCTCTGCTCTATTATCTCTGCATCATCCCTTAGCTTACTCCCTTTTCAGACAAAAGGACATTTCTAAAAAGTTTTTGAATTTCTTTCCACTGGTTCTTTCAGTGTACTTTCCTAGGAGCCTCACTTTTCTTGTTGCTTTCATTTGAAATTGCAAATACAAAACAAATACAATTTGGATGAGAAAATGTACAAGTAGAATTCTTTGAATGAAAAGAGAATTAGTTAAAGAGAATTATTCCACAGAGAATAGGGAAGAGAGGGAGCATGCTTACTTATTAACAAATTCAGTTTTTAAAAATGGGAAAAGGCTCTTCGAAGTAGTCACATGTGGAAAGCACCTGAGCTCAACGTCTTGTAGTGCGAGACTACTCTACACCATTAACAGAATATTGGAAAATGTTCTTGCTAGGGGACATTTTGCACTCACTCTTACAAAGGGCTACAGAGCTTTTATGACAAAGGAGTCAAAGGCTGCTAGGCTGCTGCCCTGCACATTCAGAGGCACTACAAGTTTTCAAATTTAAAGGGTTTTCCAAGGAGAGAAAGAAGATCATCAAGGGAATGAGGCAAGATTGAATAAAATCCAGGTGGGTACCATGTCAGCCAATGAACATATTCTCCATGGTCAGTCCGTTGAATAAAAACATCTTCTTGGGTTCTTGGAACTAGGAAATTTGAATTCACTTACTGAGATACAGGTTTGTTTGGACCTGAGATTTTTCTACCATGAAATAAAAAGAGAGACATAGACTTAGAAGAACCTTTCAGTTTATTTGGACCATTTCACCCTCCCTCCTATTCCATCCTAAAATTTTGCATCTAGCATATTGTATTTTATAATTTCTAGAATTTCTATCTGTTTTATTCCCAAATCATCTTTTTTTTTTTCTTCCTCTTCTCCTCCTTCTTCTTATCTGTTTTCTCTTTCTTCTTCTGTGTTTTTCTAGGTTCTATCCCTTTGTAAATTCATTTATTTAAAGTCTGTTTCATAGTACTTTATAACCCCTAGTTCATTGGTGGTAAGTTCTTCTATTTCTTTTACATATTGATGATCATGTGCAATGATGTGTTCTGTAAGTCTGTGTGTAGCTCTCCTTCAGTGGAGGTACAGAATGTGGATGTGACACTATGGAACAGTTTTTAGATGCACTACATTAGCAGACTACATTTTCATGTTGGGGCCTTGGTTTAGTGCTTCTAATATTGATGGGTAGTGAATGTTTGGTTCTGTACTTTTGCAAGGCATGGCTTGTAATTCCATTTGGTTTTTGGTTTTATGTTTCCATTTGTAACTCTTGATGAAATTTTCTCTTTATGCAGCAACCATGGGATAGCATGTAGAGATTTCCCAATCTCCATGCTGTGCATGAATCCTACAGCCTGGATCCTGTCTTCTGGACGGGTTTAGAACTCTGGACCCCACAGTCTCTATTCAGTTTCAGGACCTCCTGAGACAGCCTCCGTTCTTATTCCCAGCTTAGATTATGGGTTCCTTCTTTGTTCAGATACCTGTATATTTATTTTTATTAATTTGAGTTTTGCTATGTATGTAAGTTAATTTTTACATAATTTTAAGTTGATTTAGGAAAGGGAGGAAACTTTCGTATCTGCTAAGTAATGGCTTTGTTGGAGGTCCCTGGGTCTTATCCTCCTTAGCAGTCATCAGCCTAAAGCATAAGAGACTGTTTGATAAAGAGGACATATATATGACTTTTGGAATCTGATAGACTTGGGTTTAATATTTGTTGTGGACCGAATGTTTGTGTTCTCTTCCTGAAATTTATATATTAACACCTAATGCCAGTGTTGGCTGTTTTTAGAGATGGGGTCTCTAAGAAAGTATTTAAGATTAAGGGAATTTTCTTAAATCAGGATGGGGCCCTAATTTAATAGGATTAGTTTCCTTATAAAAAAAAAAAGACACCAGAGAGCTTGTCTCATCCCCCTTCATGTCCCCATTTTCACACAATGAACTCACTGAGGAAAGGCCATGTGAGGACACAGCAAGCCAGAAGAGAAGAGAGCCCTTACCAGAAACTCGATTGACTGTAGTCTTAATTTTAGACATCTAGCCTCCAAACTGTGAAAAAATACACTGTTGTGGTTTAAGCCACCCAGTCTCTGATATTTTGTTATGGCAACCCAAGCTGACAAATACAATCTTGTTTTCTTTATCACTTATGGTATCTAAAGTCAGTTACTGAGGTCTGTGAGCCTCAGTTATGTCAACCATGAAAACAGTCTAATGCTATCCAACTCCAAGGGCAGTTGTATTAAATGGAAAAAATGCACACAAAAATTTCTATTATAATCCTGGCACTTTGGGAGGCTGAGGTGGGTGGATCACTTGAGGCCAGGAGTTTGAGACCAGTGTGGCCAACATGGCAAAACCCTGTCTCTATTAAGAAAATGCAAAAAAATTAGCTGGGCATAGTGGGGCACATCTGTGGTTCCAGCTACTCAGGTGGCTGAGGCAGGAGAATCACTTGAACCTAGGAGGTGGGATTGCGGTCAGCTGAGATCATATCACTGCACTCCAGCCTAGCAACAGAATGATTTTGTCTCAAAAATTTTTTTTCTAATCTATAACAGAAATGTAATAAACTTTACCTTACATTTCCCTTCCTTATGGTTGGGCATCTCCAGAAATGGGGGCCTACTATACCCTCAGGTAGACAATTTAATTTTTAAACATCTCTGATTTTTTTAAATCCCATCTTCTGTATATGTCATTTCTTTTATCTCTTGATAGTATGGAGGGGATGTTTGGAGAGCACTAAAAAGAATCCTCTCTTTTATCTGCCCTATTGATGAAAGATTTTTATTCTCAGTCATTTCACAAGCCAGGATTCCCAGGTGGCGATGCTTCACCCAGGCCTCACTCCACCATGCTTATGCACCCCAGCTTACCTGTATTAAAACTTGTACCTGCATTCAGCAGTTCCCGAGCTCTTGTACAGTGCCCAAGAAAAATAAGGATATGCTACACCTTGAAGGGTGAGGAGGGTGGAGAATAATTTTATTGAGTTGCAGAATAGCTCTCAGCAGAGAGGGGACACAGGGGAGGTTCCCTTGCCCAAAGGCAGGAAAGTTCCCGTGTGGCTGGGTCTGGGGCCTTTTATGGACTTCGAATGGGGAATGCATACTGATTGGTTTGTGAGTGTGCAAAAAAGGTTAAAGTGAAGACATTACTCAAAGGTGGGCACAACAATGTAGAAAACCAATTAGGAAAGGGCAGGTTTGTGTAAAATAAGTGAAGTGTGGGGATCAATCAGAGGAAAGCATGCCAAATGGGAAGACAAGTTCTCAATCCAGTTTGAGTTTGGCTTTCAGGCTTTAAATTGCTTTTGTCCTAAAGGTGGGGTTTCACCAAGGACTCACCCCTACCTGCCTAGGCGTTTGACTGCCTCCTGTCATTCTCACTGTTTCTGAGCCAACAGAAAAGTAAAGCTCAGGTGTCAGATAGGTATCAAACATCAGCTACACTGGTGAAGGTGAATTGGTAGAAGCAGTTGAGATGGCACCTACATGGATTCCCAATACCTGACATAGCTAACCACTGGGTCACAAGGGGAGCCCTTTCCTTGCATAGAGGTCGGGGGCTGCCTTAGGAACAAAGCCAAGAAAGCCCTTCCACAGGGACATCTAGAGGAAATACAGAAGGGCAGAACTGAATGAACATGCTTAGTTCTTGCTCCCAGATAGGCTAGTCAGATAAATAATTTCTTCTCCCTTGGTGAGGAGGGAGGGAGAGATGGACGGTTAGACATGTTACCTCAATAGCCTTGCTGCCTGGGCATAGAGGCTCCCACATGGAAACATTAGGAGAAGAGAAAAAGAGTTATCCTAACCATCATTTCAGTTGCCAAAAGTAAAATGAGATCCAAAAGTGAAGGAAAATGCTAAAGCATCTTCAACATGTGCTGACATGTTTGAAGGTGAGTCCCAAAGGAAAACCTGACACTCTAAGGGAATGCATAGTAGAACTCCAGCAACGTGAAGTCAGTGGGTGTCAGACCTCAGGAAACACAGGTAGCAGGGAGGAAAATTGGCAGGGTTGAATATAACTGGATTGAAACCACAGACAGGTAAGATTTGTGTGCATGTCTGTGAAGAGGAAAGACATACTGAGGAAAGGCTGGAGGAAGCAACCACTGCCTAACATAAATGAATGGGGAAAAGTGAGGTGGAAATTTAAGAAAATATAAATGAAAAGATGAGATGGAAAATTTTAAATACAAAAAGTAAAAAGATAAGGAAAGATCATCTTCTTGCTGGAGCAGTTATTTTTATATATATGGAAGAGGCAATGTGGGAATTTCAAGGATAAATTAAATTAGTGGAAATTTAGCACATGTTGGAAAAAATTATGTCAACAACTAAAAGAAGTTAGGCTAAAAGAAAGTAAACATTTTAATAAAAATTTGAAATATCTCCCTCTCGTCTTATTAATTTGTCACCTGAGCATGGGTAGTAAACATGGATCTGGAAAGCTATAGTAGTTAGTGTCTCTCACATTTTGTATAATTTCATTGAATGGAATTTGTCATCAGTTACAAACAAGTGTTTTATGTATTACAGAGAAAGAAAAAAAATGCTACTAATTAAATCCAGATAAAGTTGCTATCAGATTGCAAGATGTTTCCAGACCTCAGAAATGGTAAAATGTGAAAAAATATGTTTTAAAATTGATAAAATACAGTATTTTATTTTCTTCATAGCATTTATCAGAAGTTGAAATGATCTTATTTATTTATTGAATCTATTTTCTATCTTTTTTCTTTGAATAGAAGCTCCTTGAAGGTAGATACTTTGCTTTGTTAACATCTATATTCTCTGTCTAGAGAATATGTATATAACAAGGACTATCCTTTGATGGCTGGCTATTCTTGTACAAGGGCATGATAAGAACCTGAGAAAAAGTTGTAATTCACTTGATGCCATTAAGTCATCCACCCAGAAGGGTATTCTTCCTAAATTTATCTTTCCCACTCAAAGATATTTTTAGGTATCTCCCTCTTAGCAGTATAGAGTATACCTTTACCAATCACCACTATACTACATACTTGGCTTAGTCCTTCATTTTATTGGGGGGTATAGTCTAGCATTATTGGGGGACATAGTCTAGCATTATTAGGGTTTATAGTCTAACATTGTTGAGTACTATTACCATTATACATAGTTGAAATATCTTGAGGACCCCCTGAGAAAGTGCAATATTGAATACTAATATCATCTCTCAGTAATTCAAGCAATAGTCATTTTCCCCTAGGTTAGGAGCAGATCATTTTGATTCTTTTGATGAGCACCATATAAAAGAAGTGGCTTTTACTTAGAAGCCATGCATATGAAAAAATGTGTATCTCTAAATCCTAAAGTCAGACACAGTGTGAAGGGATACCTCCACTGTAGTTGGGTGGAATGCAGGCCCGGAGGCCAACTTGAGAAGGAGCCTGTCTGTACTCCATTACATGGATGTGTGCTCATTGAGTACAAGGCTAGTGGAATCACATGCAGCATTTAGATTTTTTCTTTTCTTTCTCTTCCTTTATGTGGGTAGTAGAAGTAGAATATGTCCTACTATGTTCTAAGTGCACAGGATGCCATTCCATGTGATAGAGGCAGGAGACAAACAGTGGTGGATCCCAGGTGAAACCCCACCTTTAAGCTGAGAAACCTGAAACCCACAGCCCAAAGTAAGAATTTCTGTTCCTTTTTGCCCACTCTCTCCCAATTGGTTCTTGCTGAACAATGCCTTTTTGCCAGTCTAATGTTGCCTTTTCCAAAACTGCCTACAGCCTGCCCTGCCCTCCATCCTGTGCCTATAGAAACCCCAGATTTAGTCAGTAGAGGGAAGAGAAGCAGCTTAGCTGAAAGCACGTCACTTGACTTCAGAGGGCTGGAGGGACTTTGGAGGAGAGACTGCTTGACTTTAGGGAAGAGCTGACTGGGACAGCTGAACTTTGGGGGATAATTACCTGCCCATCCTGTCCCCTCTCCAGCTCCCCTCTCCACTGAAAGTCATTTCCATTGCTAAATAAAATTCTCCACCTCCACCATCCTTCAAGTGTCTGGGCAAGCTCATTCTTCTTGGACACTGGACAAGAACTGAGGACCTAATGAGTGCAGGTACCCAAAAAAGGCTGTCACACTAGCCCTTTGCCCTTGACCACTCCATGCAAAAGGGAAGGGTTCCGCTGAGCTGATACCACCCACTGTCCACAAACAGCAGAGCTAAGAGAGCATTGTAACATGCCTTCTGGGGCTTCAGGGTTGCAGGCACCCACACCCTGGGTGGTGCCGCAGGGCCTGCATGGAGTTTGTTTTTGCTGGTGCCCAAAGCATCTGGCTGGATCCCACACTCACTTGCTCACATGCTCCCTTTCATAAGGAGTTGAGTGTAATGGACCAAGTAAATGTGGTATACCCATGACAAGCCCAATGAAGGAGTCAGGAAAAATCCTGCATGAGATGGAACATGTTTATTTTACTTTGAATGTATCACGGTAAAATCTTTTCTATAATGAAGTTGATTCTATGACTTGTGCTGAATTAATCCAGAGAAAATCTCTGGGGGTGGGGAACCTCTGGCATTTGGTGATACAAAAATTGTGATTCTTAAAATGCCCTTATTCTCACCAAGAAAATAATATTACTAAGGTTCTTTGCAACTTTTTCACTATTATGTTCATCCTTTAGTTCTGGGGACCCTAAAGAACTATGTGCTAATTCTGACAGTGGGAAAGCCATTGAAACACAGCAGGTGAGATACCCTCAGACCAAAGCCCATGGTGGCTAGAAAAGTTCAGTTCCTGGACCAAGGGGCAAACAGTCATTCATTCTTTGTGAAATATCTCTGCAGTGTATGTTCATGGTATTGTTATCACAATGTGTTATTTATTGAGTGCCATCCCTTCATGTTGGCTATGTGGAACATACACCAGAGGGGGCTTTTCTCCAAGGAAATGAAAATGGAATTCAGATGGTCATGATTCATGAGATAATATAAAAGCTAGTCAGGTTGTTCAAATATGATTTGCAATGAGATCAGCCTTGGAAGGCTCAGATAAAGGAAGAGTTTGATAAGAGAGGAAGGAGAAACGTGGCTTAGCCCTAAGGGAGCAAGACATTTGCAGGTAAGAGGTGAGCCATGAAGGTCAGCAGCTAAAGGAATAAAAAGGTGAGAGGTGGAGGAGATAATGCCAGGATCACATCAGTCATCAGAAAGGAGCATGGAGGAAAGGAGCAGTGTGAGAACAAGTGACCCAGCCCAGAGTTGTGTATTCATGATTGTATCTCGGTGCCATGTGCTGTTTTTCCAGGAACAGGCTGAAAGCACATTTCCTGCCTTGGTAAAGGAAGTGACTCCATAAGACTCCATAAGGTTGCCCAGACCAGGATAAGAGTGAAGAGTTATATCCCAGCTGTACTGCTTTTTCATCTCTGCTTGGTTTTGTTTGTTCAAATTAATGAAAATGATGTGCTATTGTTATGTAGTGATGCCAGAAACATTCAAAAATATTTTTGGTACTGTGCCTATTTCATGTGGTTTCACTTTCCTCTGTCTCTGTCCTCCTTGCTCTTTCACTCTCCCTTTCCCCAAAGCCTTTCTCTGATGCTGATGAATTAATATCATATAACTGGAAGGATATTTGAAGAGAATTCAGGCTAAGGCAAGGCAGCTCACAAAAGATAAAATGATGGAAACATCTAAGGGTGAATGGAGGTACTATCATTTATAGAAGACCTATTTGTAGAACCATCAACTAGGAGCACATAAGTTACAGTGCCTCAAATTCATAGCTGGGCTGATGAATTAGGATAACAAATATATCCCCATCTGGGAATAATTCATGGTAATTTATAAACTCCTTGAGGAAAGGAACTATGTCTTCACCTTCCTCAGTCAGCTCACTGGTTACCATTGAATCTGTTTTGTCCATATAGTCTTTCAGAATTTATTAAGTATTAGGCAGTGTGCTAAAGTATTGGGAGACACACAAAATAAATAATGATGATGCATCCTTACCCTCATGGAACTTAAAACCTTGGGAAAGAGGGTGAAATAAGATAGAATGTGCTATCTGTGCTCAATAAGACAAAATCAAAGAGCTTTGGGATCTTATTGATAAGGAGTATATATCTCTAAGGATTCCTAGTACCAACTGAGAGAAACTCTACTGAAGTAGACTTAAAACATAGATGAGAATTTACTGGCCTCAGTCAACTGCAGAGTAAGAAGTATCACTAGATTTAGGCTGATCAGGTACTCAAAGGATCTACCAGATACCTGTCTCTCTGTATTTTTTTGACTCTGCATTCCTATTAGTTGGGCTAATCTCAAGAAAGACTCTATCCATGTTGTAGAAAAGATAACCATTGGTAGCTCCATATTTAAACTGTCCCATCAGAGTAAGAGTAGCAACAAAAGAATATTTATTCTAAAGAATTTCTAGCAAAACTCTTGGGGCTTCCTCTTTTGGGAGCAACTTTGGTAAAGTACCTAGGCATTATTGTTGTTGCCAGACAAATGAAGCAGACTGATCATGAGGCTTAGGTCTTGTGCCACTTCTCTGGAATGTAAAGGGTAGAGTCAGGTCCACCCAAATCACAGGACTCAGAGTGAGGAATAAGCATTTTTCCAAGTGAAAAAATCAGCTTTTTTGTTATCAGAACAAAAGGGCATGAATAGGTACATGAAAGCAACAGTACTTCAGAGATATCCCAAAAAGTTGGTGGAAATTTATGAAAGAATAATTATGACTCCCCAAAGGATGAATGGCTTTGAGACATGGAGATAAGGACAGGGGGAACTTAAATTCCACAGTCCTTTCACTTGCACATAAAAAAGCTTAGTCACATGGGAACACCTAAGTGCAACAGGGAGCTGGGCAATGTAGTTCCTAGCTATACCTTCATAACACCACACTAAAATGAGACAATAGAGTCTGCTGAACAAACTTTATTGTTGCCATTACAATGGTTAATTTAGGAGGTGTTGGGATTTGTAGAGGAATTGATAGTTGAGTTTATGTATAAAAGAAGAGTAGGAATTAAGCAGAAGGAGAAAGGTGGTAAGATGTATGCATGTTCCACATTTGGGCCTGGGAGGCAGTGATCTAGGGAAGAAGTACATACAGGTGTAAATACAGGTATATGTGGAAGGATTTACACCCAAACATTAACAAACATTGCTGCTGCTTTAGAGGTAAGGCAAGAAGAACAGAAGAGGGAGATCACTAATTTTTTTTAACTTGACACAATAAACCTGCATTGTTTTTTTAACATTTTAGTCCCGTAAAATACAGTGAGAGATTTGCAGAAAGTGGTACCTACTATAATAGGTTTTTAGATTTGAAAGAGAGTTTGGGTATCACTCCTAGAAGCTCAGAGTGATGAAGTGACTTTTTAAAATCTCATCCAAAATAAACACATTTTGAGATTCAAATGCAAGTTAACTGGTTAATTTGTTTAAAAGCATATGGTTTTATAATTGTCCCCAGCCATCATTTATATTTTCCCCAGACTTTCTTTGTGTGAATAACTGCTATTCATTGAGCATGCGCTGAGCACCTGGCACTGTGCTGGGCCTTAGAAATACAACAGTGTGCATAGCATTTGTGAACTCTGGACTCATAGAGCTTCAGTCTGGCTTTAATTTGTTCATTAATGTCTGTCATCTAATGAAGGCAATGTAAACAATAAATAAACTATCTAATTTTTAGATTCAGGATTACTAGAAATAAGCTAAATTTGAAACCATTCAATTAGGGTTTCCCAGCTCTCTAGTATGTGAGTAGAAACTTCACTGATGTTCCATTCACTTGGATGTGACATAATATTATTAATACTTGAAAGCAGATCATTTGGCAACAACAACCTCATCTTAAATGTTCTATTTTTCAGTGACTTTAGGTGCATGACCTATTGTATCTTACAACAATATTACTCTTAAATTAAAAAACAAACAAACAAAAAGAACAATAAGTTGGGGGCTATCAAATTAATTCCTTGTGGCTATGTCTTGTCCAAGAGTAAATGTTGGTAGTAATGTTCCTGTGGGTATTTTAACTTTTTATTATTTTTATTATTTTAAAACAAAAACTGAAGAAGATCTATACAAACTTTATTGTGGTCTATGGTTTTGTAAGCTACTTTAAAATTTACCCAGAACTTTGTTTAAAATTTTAAGGAAATAGACCAAGGTAATTCACCATTACTGAGGCAGTCCGCCATTACAGAGGCAGTCTACCATTACTGAGGCAGACTGCCATTACTGAGGCAGTTCTAACTATATCTCTATAAACAAAACCACAAGAAAGTTAACACAGCAGCTGGGCAGAGCCCATGGCAGCTCAGCACCACCTCTGCTGGCAGACTATGACTAGGCTACCTCCTTGCTGGGCAGGGCAGCTCTGAAAAAAGGCAGCAGCACATCAGGAACTTATAAATAAAGCTTCACCTTCCCCAGACAGAATACCTGGGAAAAAAAGACTTAAACATACATGCCCAGCAGCTCTGAACAGAACAGTGGAGCTCACAGCTCAGCACTTGAGCTCCTATAAGGGACAGACTATCTCCTCAAGCAGTTCCCCAATCCAGGTATATTGAAAGAGTCACCTCATAAAGGAGAGCTCAGGCTAACATCTGGCAGGTATCCTTTGATCCTTCTGGGTCAAAGATAACAAAAGAAGAAACTGGAAGCAACCTTTCCTGTTCTGCAGCTGCGCAGGTGATCCCCAGGCAAGCAGGGTCTGAGTGAGCCTCTAGCAGTTCTACAGCAAAGGGGCCTGACTGTTAGAAGGAAAACTAAAAAACAGAAAGAAATAACTTCATCATCAACAAAAAGGATGTCCACTCAGAGACCCCATCTGAAAGCCACCAACTACAAAGACTACAGGTAGATAAATACACAAAGATAGGAAGAAACCAGTGCAAAATGGATGAAAACACCCAAAACAAGAGCGCCTCTCCTCAACCAAGGGATCACAACTCCTCACCAGCAAGGGAACAAAGCTGGATGGAGAATGAGTCTGATGAACTGACAAAAACAGGCTTCAGAATGTGGTTAATAACAAACTTCTCAGAGCTAAAGGAACATGTTCTAACTCAATGCAAAGAAACTAAGAACCTTGAAAAAAGGTTTGATGAAATGCTAATGAGAATAAACAGCTTGGAGAAGAATATAAATGAATTGATGGAGCTGAGAAACACAACACGAGAACTTTGCGAAGTGTTCACAAGTTTCAGTAGCCAAACTGACCAAGCAGAAGAAAGGATATCAGAGATTGAAGATCAACTCAATGAAATAAAATGAGAAGGCAAGATTAGAGAAAAAAGAGTAAAAAGAAATGAACAAAACCTTCAAGAAATATGGGATTATGTGAGAAGATATAATCTATGTTTGATAGGTGTACCTGAATGTGACGGAGAGAATGAATCCAAGCTGGAAAACATTCTTCAGGATATTTTCCAGGAGAACTTCCCCAATCTAGCAAGGCAGGCCATCATTCAAGTCCAGGAAATACAAATAACACCACAAAGACATTCCTCAAGAAGAGCAACCGCAAGGCACATAATCATCAGATTCCCCAAGGTTGAAATGAATGAAAAAATGCTAAGGGCAGCCAGAAAGAAAAGTTGGGTTACCCACAAAGGGAAGCCCATCAGACTCACAGCAAATATCTCCACAGAAACTCTACAAGCCAGAAGAGAGTGGGGGCCAATATTCAACATCCTTAAAGAAAAGAACTTTCAACCTAGAATTTCACATCCAGCCAAACTAAGCTTCATAAGCTAAGGAGAAATAAAATCCTTTACAAGCAAGCAATTGCTGAGAGATTTTGTCACCACCAGGCCTGCCTTACAAGAGCTCCTGAAAGAGGCACTAAACATAGAAAGGAACAACTAGTACAAGCCACTCCAAAAACATACCAAATGGTAAAGACCATCAACACAATGAAGAAACTGCATCAACTAATGGGCAAAACAACCAGCTAACATCAAAATGGCAGGATCAAATTCATACATAACAATATTAACCTTAAATGTAAATGTGCTAAATGCCCCAGTCAAAAGACACAGACTGGTAAATTGGATAAAAAGTCAAACCCATTGGTGTGCTGTATCCAGGAAACCCAAATCACATGCAAAAACACATATAGGCTCAAAATAAAGGAGTGGAGGAAGATTTACCAAGCAAATGGAGAGCGAAAAAAAGCAGGAGTTGCAATTCTAGTCTCTGATAAAATAGACTTTAAACCAACAATGATCAAAAGACACAAAGAAGGACATTACATAACAGTAAAAGGATCAATGCAATAAGAAGAGCTGATGATCATAAATACATACCCAACCAATACAGGAGCACCCAGATACATGGAGCAAGCTCTAAACAACCTTTAAAGAGACTTAGACTCCCACACAATAATAGTGGGAAACTTTAACACTCCACTGTTAATATTAGACAAATGAATGAGACAGAAAATTAACAAGTATATCCAAGACTTGAACTCAGATCTGGACCAAGCAAACCTAACAAACATATATAGAACTCTCTACCACAAATCCACAGAATATACATTCTTCTCAGCACCACATCACACCTACTCTAAAATTGACCACATAATTGGAAGTAAATCACTCCTCAGCAAATGCAAAGGAATGGAAATCATGACAAACAGTCTCTCAGACCACAGTGCAATCAAATTAGAACTCAGGATTAAATTAAGAAACTAACTCAGAACCCCACAACTTCTTGGAAACTCAACAAGTGGCTCTTGAATGTTGACTGGAAAAACAATGAAATTAAGACAGGAATAAAGATGTTCTTCAAAACCAATGAGAACAAAGATACAAAGTACTTGAATCTCTGGGACACATTTAAGCAGTGTCTACAGGAAAATTTATAGCAATAAATGGCCACATGAGCAGCAAGGAAAGATCTAAAATTGACATCCTATCATTAAAATTGAAAAAGCTAGAGAAGCAAGATCAAAAAAAGCTAGCAGAAGACAAGAAATAACTAAGATCAGAGCAGAACTGAAGGAAATAGAGACATAAAAAACCCTTCAAAAAATGAATAAATCCAGAAGCTGGTTTTTTGAAAAGATCAACAAAATTGACAAACCACTAGACAGATTAATAAAGAAATGAGAGAAGAATCAAATAGATGCAATTACAAAAAGATAAAGGGGATATCACCACTGATTCTACAAATACAAACTACCATCAGAGGTTACTACAAAAAACCCTATGCACACAAACCAGTAAACCTGGAAGAAATTGATAAATTCCTGGACACTTGCACCCTCCCAAGCCTAAACCAGGGAGAAGTCAAAACCATGAATAGACCAATAACAAGGTCTGAAGTTGAGGCAGCAGTTAAGAGCCTACCAACCAAAAAAAGCCCAGGTCCAAATGGGTTCACAGCTGAATTCTACCAGACATACAAAGAGGAGTTGATACCACTCCTTCTGAAATGATTCCAAACAATGCAAAAAGAAGGAATCCTTTACAAATCATTTTATGGGACCAACATCATTCTGATACCAAAACCTGGCAGAGACTCAACAAAAAAAGAAAATTTCAGGCCAGTATCCATGATGAACATAGATGCAAAAATATTCAATAAAATACTGGCAAACCAATTGCAAGAGCACATCAAAAGCTCATCCATCACCATCAAGTAGGCTTTATCCTGGGGATCAAGGCTGGTTCAACATATGTGACTCTGTAAACATAATCCACCACATAAACAGAACCAAAGACAAAAACCACATGATTATCTTAATAGATGCAGAGAAGGCCTTTGACAAAATTCAGCAGCCCTTTATGCTAAAAACTCTCTATAAACTAGGTATCGACAGAACAAATCTCAAAATAATAAAAGCTATTTACGGCAAACCCACAGCCAATATCATACTGAATGGGCAAAACAGAAGCATTCCTTTGAAATCTGGCACTAGACAAGGATGCCCTCTCTCACCTCTCTATTCAGTATATTATTGGAAGTTCAAGCCAGAGCAATCAGGCAAGAAAAGGAAATAAATGGTTTTCAATTAGGAAAGGAGGAAGTCAAATTGTCTCTATTTGCAGACAACATGATTGTATATTTAGAAGACCCCATTGTTTCAGCATAAAATCTCCTTAAACTGATAAGCAACTTGAGCAAATTCTCATGATAAAAAAATCAATGTGAAGAAGCACGAGCATTCCTATACACCAATAATAGACTAAAAGAGAGCCAAATCAAGAGTGAACTCCCATTCACAATTGCTACAGAGAGAATAAAATACCTAGGAATACAACTAACAAAGGATGTAAAAGACCTCTTTAAGGCAAACTACAAACTACTGCTCAATGAAATAAGAGAGGACACAAACAGATGGAGAAACATTTCATGCTCATGGTTAGAAAGAGTCAATATTGTGAAAATGGCCATAGGGCCCAAAGTAATTTATAGATCAATGCTATTCCCATCAAGCTACCTATGACCCTCTTCACAGAACTGGAAAAATACACCTTAAATTTCCTGTGGAACCAAAACAGAGACTGTATAGTGAAGATAATTCTAAGCAAAAAGAACAAAGCTGGAGGCAACATGCTACCTGACTTCAAACTATACTACAAGACTATAGTAATCAAAACAGCATGGTACTGGTACCAAAACAGAGATATAGACCAATGGAACAGAACAGAGGACTTAGAGGCAATGCCACACATTTACAACCATCTGAACTTTGACAAACCTGACACAAACAAGCAATGGGGAAAGGATTCCCTGTTTGATAAATTGTGTTGGGAAAACTGACCAGCTATATGCAGAAAGCAGAAACTGGACCCCTTCCTGACACCTTACACTAAAATTAACTCCAGATGGATTAAAGACTTAAAACATAAGACCTAACACCATAAAAACCCTAGAAGAAAACCTAGGCAAAACGATTCAGGACATAGGCATAGGCAAGGACTTTATGACTAAAACACCAAAAGCATTGGCAACAAAAGTCAAAATAGGCTAATGGGATCTAATTAAACTCCAGAGCTTCTGTACAGCAAATAAGTCATTAGAGTGAACTGGCAACCAACAGAATGGCAAAAAATTTTTGCAATCTACCCATCTGACAAAGGGCTGATATCCAGAAAATACAAAGAAGTAAAACAGATTTACAAGAAAAAAACAAACCCACTCAAAAGAGAGTGAAGTATGTGAAGAGACACTTTGCAAAAGAAGACATATATGAGGCCAACAAACATGAAAAAGTGCTCCTCATCACTGGACATTACAGAAATGCAAATCAAAACCACATTGAGATACTGTCTCATGCCATTTATAATGGCAAACATTAAATAATCTGGAGACAACAGATGCTAGAAAGGATGTGGAGAAATAGGAACACTTTTACACTGTTGATGGAAGTATAAATTAGTTCTACCATTGTGGAAGACAGTGTGGTGCTTTCTCAAGGACCTAGAAATATAAATTCCATTTGACCCAGTAATCCCATTACTTGGTATATATCTAAAGGATTATAAATCATTCTCTTATAAGGACACATGCACATGAATGCTCATTGCAGCACTGTTTACAATAGCAAAGACTTGGAACCAACCCAGATGCCCACTGATGATAGACTGGACAGGAAAAATGTGGCACATATACACCATGGAATACTATGCAGTCATAAAAAACCATGAGTTTGTGTCCTTTGTAGGGTCATAGATGAATCTGAAAACCATCATTCTCAGCAAACCAACACAGGAGCAGAAAATAAAACCCTGAATGTTCTCACTCATAGGCAGGTGTTGAAAAATAAGAACTTACGGACACAGGGAGGGGAGTATCACACACTGGGGTCTGTTGGGGGTTAATAGGGGAAGGACAACAGGGGGTAGGGAGGTTGGGGAAGGATAACAGGGGGTAGGGAGGTTGGGAAAGGATAACAGGGGTAGAAATGCCAGATATAGGTGACGGGAGGATGGAGGCAGCAAACCACATTGCCATGTATGTACCTATATAAAAATCCTGCATGTTTTCCACATGTACTCCAGAACCTGAAGTGCAATTAAAAAATATATATATATATGTATATGTGTGTGTGTATATGTATGTGTGTATGTGTATATATATAAATTAAGGAAATAAAAGATCAATTTAGATAAAAGAAGGGGGCAGGTTGTTTTTTTCTAGACTCATTCCTAATCTGATGCTAGAAAAAAGCTAGATCTGATAACAGATTTGTAAAGAGCCCATTACCTTTCAAATGCCTTAGTTCTCTAGCTGAACACTTGTCCCCAGCATGTGCTAAGGCAAGGTAGTTAATTAAACATTACTTGATAGAGAGGCCTGTGAACTTTCTAATTTATTGCAACAAAGCAGAAAAACACAGATTTATACTCAATTGGTGAGAAGACTTTTATATGGTTGTTGGTTCAATTTAGTGATTTACTTTTATGGTAAAAAGACACACTAGAGTAATCTGTCTCTCTGTTTATTTATTGGCATCAATGAACACTTTTGTTTTCTCAAAAATTCTATCAGTCATTTATAAAAAAATTGGACCCTAACTGCAATTCTGGACATAAAAGCAATTCTGGACATTTGGCTTCTGTATTCCCAGTTAATAACATCTTCACAGGATTTAAAAATATGTATTTGAGAGTACCCTTCAGGTGCAGCTAGCAGTCAGCACATATATCTTCATATGCTGGATAAACAAGAGAGGGTGGAGGGGCAATGAAGTGGCAACAAAGAAGTAGGTCTAACTGGAATTTATTAATTCACTTATTCTTTCATTCCACAAATATTTATTGTTTGCTACCTATAGACACTGCTATAGGTGCAGGTAATTAAAAGTGAATAAGATAGATATTATTGCTCTAATGCTGTTGACACAGGCTAAACAAATATTAATCAGAAAAATCTCATTTGATACCAATGGTGATCTATACTAAGATGGAAAAGTTGTTAGGAGATTATATGACAAAGAGGTCTAACGTGGTCTGGGAAATCTAGGCTGCCAAGGGAAAGTGATATTTAAGCAAAAATCCTAAAAGATTAATGGAAGAAATGAAAGGAGGGACACAGGAAAGAGGTTCAGACAGAGAGAAAAGCCTGTGTGAAGGACTAGGCGCAGCAAGTGGTGCGTTTGAGGGGCTAAAAGGAAACAGATTGCTTTTAAATTTCTGAGTCCAGATTCCTGCCTCCTCATGAAACCCATTGTCATCCATCTAGTTGTCAATCTGACATCTGGATATCTGATGGCTCAAACTCACCAAGTACAAAATAGAGCTCTTGATTCTGCTCCAAAAGCCTGCTCCTTCCCTAGTATTTGGCATCTCAGCATCACCATATATGTGGTTGCTCAGCCCAAAAGAACCTTTAAACCTTGACTTTTTTTTCTCTCATATCCACATTTAGTCCCTCAGCAAATTCTGGCTGTGTCATTTAAAATATCCTGAATCCAGCTCATGTTCAACAGCTCCACCACAGCTGTCTTGGTATAAGTCACCGGTGTGCCTCACTTGGCCCAAGGCAAGAGTTTTCTGACTTCTCTCTCTGTCACCACACTTAGTTCTACCTGACACTGTATTATATATTCCCTATTTGTTTGCTTTATGGATGGCATGATCCTTCTTTCTTTTGCATATTTTCTAGTATTTGGAAAAGTTTATGACCCGTTATAGGTACTCAATAAATACTCTGGAATGAATATGTAAAAGCCAGCGTGGCTGATTGATATAGTGTGGATATTTGTCCCTGCCTGAGTCTCACGTTGAATTATAATCCCCAATGCTGGAGGCGGAGGCTGGTGAGAGTTGGATCCTGGGGCGTATGCCTTGTGGCTTGGTGCTGACTTTGTCATAGTGAATGACTTCTTACATGATCTGGTCATTTAAAAATGTATAGGATTTCCTCTCTCCTATCTCTCTTCTTCCTGCTTTCACTGTGTGACATGCCTGCTCCTCCTTCACCTTCTGCCATAATTGTAAGCTTCCTGAGGCTTCCCTAGAAGCTGAGCAGGTGCCCGCACCATGCTTCCTATAAAGCCTGCAAACAGTGAGCTGATTAAATCTCTTTTCCTTATAAATTATTTAATCTTAGGTATTACTTTATAGCCATGTAAGAAAAGTCTAATACACTGATATATGGTAAATGAGGAGAGGGGTGGTACAAAATCAGATGGAAAAGGTAGGGGTTTTAAAATATGCAGGGCTTTGGAGGCCATCGTAAGAAGTTTAGACTTTCTTCTCAGAGAAGTAAGAAGCCATTGAAGATTATAATTGGCTGTAATACAATCTAATTTAGGTTTTTAAAATTTTTTGATGAAATTGTGAGCTTGAATGTTTTATCATCCTCATGAATAGGTTCAATGGGCCCATTGCTTATGAATTTATTTTAATTGTTTTATGTAACTACGCTTAACAGAAAAACACTTTGTGTCAGATGAAAAATGACTCTCTCTATAGGGACGAATAACCTGGAAATTATATCACTTTTACTCTAGAGGGGCAGTAACTACTATGTAATTTTTAGAGTGAAACATTATTTTCAAGAATTAAAATTGTGTTATTGCCAAAACGTATTTTCTTATACTTTTATATGTTATATTAAGTCTTGATCGACTAAGTTTACTTACATCCTTATGAAGATAGCAATTCAAATAGAATGCCTACTCTGCATTAGGGGCCAAAAAAAGCCTGTGGAGATTTTGAATTGAGTCTGGGCCACAGCTTAGCACAGCATTATCCAAATTATTTTCTATAGACTACATTTCCCCAAGATATTCAGAGGTGCTTGATGTAACTGGGATTCTGGTACATGAAATTACGTGTGTTTAATTCAGAACTTCCCAGATCCTGTAATTTGCTAACAGACACTCAATTCCCCAGAGGGGAACGTAGAATGTAGCATTTCCCACTCTCCTTCATAGAACACCTGTTCTGCAGTGTATTAGTCCGTTCTCACACTGCTATAAAGAAATATCTGAGGCTGGGTACTTTATAAGAAAAGAGGTTTAATTTACTCATGATTCTGCAGGCTATAAAGGAAGCGTTGTGGCTTCTGTTTCTTGGGAAGCCTCAAGAAACTTACAATCATGGTGGAAGGCAAAGGGGAAGCAGGCACCTCACATGGCCAGGAGCAGGAGGAAGAGAGATGGGGGAGGTGCCACACACTTTTAAACAACCAGATCTCATGAGAACTCATGAGGTCTACAGTACCACTACCCATACTACAGGAGGATGGTGCTAAAACATTCATGAGAACTCTGTCTTCATGATCCAGTCACCTCACACCAGGTCCCACCTCCAACACTGGGGCTTACAATTTGACATGAGATTTGGGCATGGACACAGATCTGAGCCATATCATGCAGAGCATGGTTTGGGAGCTGGTGTTGGATGAAGGCACAAGGATTGATGGGTAACTCAGGATACTAGCAGGCCTAGCTTCAAGGGCATGGACCTATCAGGCTTACTGGGCCCAACTCTCAGAAGAAGCCTTGTGTCTGGCTTAGTGCTCTGCTGTCACCATCTTTAAATTTTTTATAACTTTTTAATTCTTTTAACTTTTGTTTTATAGGGGAAGTCCTATGGGATCCTGGAGGCTGTAAAATGATAGAGGGATTACACTAGGTTGCAGCATGTACACGGGAGGCTTAGGCCAACTTGTACAGGGCAGTTGGTCAAGCTCACTGATGTGCCCATGCCCTGGGGCAGTCAGGACATGATGGGAGCCCAAGTGGTCAGCTGAGTCTGGTACCTGTGTTCACATTGGAGACATCTATGAATGCATCAGGAGCAGATGCATCTGCAGTGGTGAAAGCACTCCAGGACCCAGAAAAAAGGAGGGCTCTGCCTGGGGATAGTTGGGGGACTCAGGTAGGAAGCCAACTTGCCAGTCATTTCTCTCAGCCAGTCCTGTCTCTGTAGTATCTTTGAGGCTTGAGCACTGGGACAGGAACTGCTGGCACTCAGGCTATAAATGTGGTCATTAAATTATTATGAAATAAAAGTGTATACCTGGATAGTCTGAAAAGTATATCATGGGGTTACTAGAATATTTCAGATTTTAGAATCTCTAGTTTTAAAAACTGCTGAAACATTACAAAGCAAATACTGTGACCATAGGCTTAGAAATAGAAATGAATTTAAAGATAGTCATAGTCATTGGAAAACAATACTATTTTCATATAAAACTGTGGATGAACCAATCAAGAGGAAAACAACTTTTACAATTTTTTATAATTGAAGATAACAGTGATAGAATATATAAACATTTTGTACTATACACAAATCATGAAGAAACTTTCAATTTATTTTTTTCACTCTCCTTTTTTCCCTCTTCCTCTCTCTCCCTTCTTTCCTTCCTCCCTCCTTCCTTTCCTTTCCTCCCTTCCCTCCTTCCTCCCTCCCTCCCTCCCTCCCTTCTTTCCTTCCCTTCCTTCCTTCCTTCCTTCCTTCCTTCCTTCCTTCCTTCCTTCCTTCCTTCCTTCCTTCCTTCCTTCCTTCCTTCCCTCCCTCCCTCCCTCCCTCCCTCCTTCCGAATCTTACTTTTGTTGCCCAGGCTGGAGTGCAATGGTATGAACAGAGCTCATAACATAGCCTCAGCCTTCCAGGCTCAAGCAATCCTCCTGCCTCAGCCTCCCAAGTAGCTAGGACCACAGGCACATGCCACCACACCCAGCTAATTTTAAAAAATTGTAGAAATGGGACCTCACTATGTTACCCAGGCTGGCTTCAAACTCTTGAGCTCAAGCAATCCTCTCACCTCATCCTCTCAAGGTGCTGGGACTTAAGGTGTGAACCACTATGCTTAGCCTCAATGTCTTGCAAAAACACCACAAGTTACAAGAAATGACAGAGGAAATGTTAAAATGCCATTGTATACATTTACATTTGCAACTAAAAACAGACTTACATAAAACTTATTTTTCAAAGAATTAAATCTTTCTAAAAAATTATTCCATGGAATCATTAGCTCTAGATGTATTAAAATCTATATTTTGAAGTATTCTGAAATTTATCCCAATTTGTAATACTCTATAAAAATACTATCAGTAGCAGAAGCATCTGAAAACAGACATTTCTCGAAGTAAAAAAATTATCAAATCATTTGTGATATTGCATTTGCCAAGAGTGCCAGATATTATTTTCCATTATATCAATTGAAAATAAAGTTGCTAAAAGTATAATTTTTAATGACCTAAAAAATAAATTCTCAGCAAACCAAGCCAAAAGATTTCTACAATCAATATATCATACTAATAAAATATTAATTTTTATTATATAGAATTATAACACAAAAATGTTTATGCAATTGGTAAGTTTGTATTGTTACTCATATATCACTTTTACCTTATAATGTCTTATAAGCATTAACATATTCTTAAGGTAGAATTTTATATTTTTGTCGTTTTAGATCTGCTTTTTTCCTGCTCTTTGAACAGGGGTCTCACATTTTCATTTTGCACTGGACTTGGCAAATTATGTAGATAGGCCTGGACACTAGGCATGAACTGATGAAACTAAGTGATTCAAAGTACTGTTCCTCAAAGGGTGTTTGGGATGTTTCATAAGAAATGTCAGGATGGCAGAAAAATGCAAGATTTACATTTGGATTCTACAGCACAAGATACAGTTTTCACCAAATAAGCTTTAAAATCCTTCCCATTTTCGTAGCAAGCTGGAAACCTAGGAGGCCATGCAGGCCACTGGCAGAGAACACAGAAGACACCAAGAAGAATGCACACAGACAGTCCTGTCAACAAAACTGTTGCAGCCATTAATTCCCTTTAAGAATTAGGATAGTCAAAGTCAACTCCTGACAGTGAAGGGTCTCTAATACTTCAAAAGAATTTCTATAAATGGGAAGAAGTATCTTTTGTATTGGGGTACTTCCAAATGTTAAAAAGGATAACTTCTACCTAAAGCCTGAGAACAGGTGAGATGGTTTTTTTGTGTGTTGTTTTTTTTTGTGGGGGGTGTATTTATGTGTGTTGAGGGAAGGGGTGCTGTGTGTGTGGACATGGCAGTGGTAATTGTGCTGATATGAGCAACATTGTTGGAGAGAGTGACTTGTCTGGGGAAATTAGAAGACAGCACAGCATAAAGGATCTGATAAGCTGCAGTATGGATTTGGGACTTTATTCTAGGGAATTAAATAAACTTATAATTATGGAAGCCAAAATGCACAATTCTTTCAATAATCTCTGCTGATAACTTGAAAAAAATAGTTTCTACAGCATATTTCAATCACAGTTTAGAAAAGAGAGATGTTGATTGATG
This sequence comes from Callithrix jacchus, assembly GCF_049354715.1. Lineage (NCBI taxonomy): Eukaryota > Metazoa > Chordata > Mammalia > Primates > Cebidae > Callithrix > Callithrix jacchus. Next base: position 73,575,551 of record NC_133510.1, on the reverse strand, counting down.
ATGTCATTTTTAAGAATGGAGAGGTTTGAGGAAAAATTATAGCTTCCTTACTTTGAGAAGAATTTTCACAGGTCATTTCCCATTGGAAAAATTAGGTCATGTCTTTGTTCTAAGACAGCACCATGCTTTATGGCTTATTTCATTCCCTTTGATGAATTGATAAAGTCCTTTGAGCAGGCAACCAGAGAAGGAACATAATGTAACAATAGGCCTGGGTAGATAAAAGGAATGACTTTGATATTATGATTTTATACTGAGGAATGTTTTTCCAGACACAATACAATATAGCAGATCATACAACCTCAATGACTACTGATAAATTTTGTTTTGAATGTGACAAAACATTGAACTTTAAAATCCAGGTAAAAGAAGTAGAACCTGCAACTTAAGACATTTAAACAAATTTAGGGGCATGTCCTGAGAACTTAAAGAATCTTTAGATTTGCAAACCTGACTAGATCATTGGCTTTCTCTCCTATAATGCAATAAAGTGTAATTTAAAACTATAAAGTAATCTTTTCAAACCTTACCTAAATAGTTCATTCTAAATTTCTGTATAATTTTGGCCAAGAGCCATCATTTTAAAGTTTTTCTTAATTTTTTTCATTACCATAATCAGCACTAGTGATTCACTTTCTTTTCAGGGCCATATTCTACCACAAAACAAAACTTATTACTTCTCAAGAATTGCCACATAAACAGTAATGGGAAGATTGGAAAGCAAACATAAATGCTTATAAAATTCAGTTTATATAAATAGAAAAGGGGAATTATTTTTTTAATTGTGGATTTAGATGACTATGTTTTCACTATAAAAAATGTAATGATCCAAGCATAATAATAAATGGTAGCCAATCCTGGCCTCATTTGGGTAACAGGAGGGAATGGTAAGAAGTGCAGCAAACAAAAGAGAACATATGCAGCTAATTCTTGCCATGTGGGAATTTTTTAAAGAGAAGATACAATTTTTTAAAATTTCATATATATACGTGTGTGTGTGTGTGTGTGTGTGTGTGTGTGTGTGTGTGTGTGTGTGGAGATATATATATATGGGTACATGTGTGTTTATGTGTGTATATATACACTATATGTAACATATGTATAAACATATCTATATATAAGTTCTCTCAGTGTTTAAACTTTGGCTAGAATTTTAAATGCCATTTCAAACAAACAAAACATGTCAGTAGGCTGATTAACTCCAAAGGCAGCCAACTTGTGAACTTTTGATTACAAAATACTCAAGTGTCATTGCAATGCTTTGCTAGGCAGTTTTCTAGACTGTTGTTCTTCGAAGAAGAACCTGGGGCAAGGGGAGAGTGGTAGAGAGAGGCTGGGCTGAAAATGTTTTATTAACAGGGAAAACCAATACAGAAATTTTTTAGATCCCCCAGCTGCGCTAGACACAACAGCATAACACACAACTAGCCTACTACTAGCGTTTCAACTCACTGGATTCACATTAGTTTCCATATTTTAATTCCTTTTTTTTCCCATGGAAGAAGTAAATCTCACTGTGATCTCTCTGTCCAACAGACATTTTTAGTCTGGTAGCTTTAGGCAAACACCCATCCACTCTGATGGTGTTATGATGGCTTGTTTCATTTCAATTTTTCTGATCTATAAAGAGTCTTTAAATGGTTAAAATGCATTGAACCCTCACTATGTTATTACTGTTACTAGATACTTCTATCTGTATTCAGTCCTCAAACTCCAGACTCCAGCTGAACCACTATTTTCCTTGGTAGGTCATCATTAAATCCCCTTATATGATCAAAGCCATCTACCAGATTTTTGTCTCAAAATATGATGGAACCTTTACCCTCAAGTTCCTTATTTTTTGTTTTCAAAGGAAGAAAAGTCTCCACTATCCTCTCCAAATGCTATTTCTTCCACCTACGCTTTAGATAGCACCCTTTCACATCTCCCTGAATAGCAGTCCCCAACCCTTTCGGCATCAGGGGCTGGTTTCGTGGAAGACAGTTTTTCAGCAGACAGGGCAGGGAGGATGATCTCAGGATGAAACTGTTCCACCTCAGATCATTCAGATCATTCAGTATTAGATTCTTATATTAACCACAAAACTCCCAAAAGGAACTGCACAGCTCACATTAGGGTTCATGCTCCTATGAGAATCTAATGGCGCTGCTCATCTGACAGGAGGTAGCACTCAGGCAGTAATGCTCACTAGTCCGCAGCTCACTTCCTGCCACGTGGCCTAGTTCCTAACAGACCAGGGCTGGTACCAGACAACACAGAACAGCAGGGGCTGGGGACTCCTGCCCTAGAACTTGGGCTCTTGCCCACCAACTCCCACCTATTTCTTTCTGTCTTATCTTCTTCCCCATTACTCACTGCTCCTTTCCCTCTGTTGAAAACATTCTACTGTCTGTACCATAGTTGGCAAATAATTATTTCTTCATCCATTACCCACAGGCCATAATTTTTAAAGAGCCAACAGAATCATCTGAAATATTGAATAAAAATGTAAATTTCCCATTTCTACCTCAGATATACTTAAACAGATTTTCCAAGGGATGGGTCCAGGAGTGTATATTTGAATAAGTTATCCATGTTTTTCTGATGAGCAGCTTTGTTGTAGAACTACAGGTCTTTACTTTTTGGCTTCTTTTTTCATCAGATGTTAATTCATTTTTTCTACTGCTTCTTAATTGTTAATCTCTTTGCAAGGAAAATTAATTTCTCAACGCATTCCAGTGGTGTCTCCACATTCAAAGCCAGTGGCCTCAGTCTGTATTATGTTTGCATTTACTTCATCATTTCATCTTATTGAGTATCATCATTTTGTTGCAACTTTTTCTTCTCTCTCAGGTTCTGTAATGCTGAAATCACACAGTTAAGACATTAGAAATATTTTCTGTTACTAGGGAATTTTGATTATTTATGGAACACGCAGTCTCATTTAGTTATAAATTATTACCTGCACTCGTTTTTCAGTCATTGGCTGGTTATCTTTTTTTTGTCAGTGTTTTAGTGTCTAAATAGAACCAATCCTCATCCTTCATCCTCACCAAGCTCCATCTTAGGAGGCACACATGAAAAGAAAAAATAGTGAGATTGCAAAAACACAAAACCCATGGTCTTCTCACCAGGGTTATTCAGGGCTCCCCAAATCTCTCATTTCCCTAGTTCCTCTCTTTTCTCTCCTCTTGAGTTGAGTTGTGTGATGTAATGAAAGCTATGATTGATTGGGGCTATCAAAGCACACAGGACTCTGGAATGGAATCAGTTCTGCCATGAATTATGCTGTGTGACATTGTATAGGTTTCCTGACCTCTCTGGGCCTCAGTGTTCACCATGTGAAATGAGGAGATTAAATTGAAAACCTCCAACTTCTGTTACAAATAAAAATTAAAATGAAGATAATTGCAATGCTTTAAAAGGAAGACTAGATAAATGTAATACATTTTCTTTCATACTTTAAGAGAAACTCAGCTAATCCTTTATAATAGCATATTTTATGAAAGGCACTGCATTTCAGACTCTGAGGAAGAAAATAATAAACATTGCTTGGCTCTGGAAAAGTGTATGCAAAAAAATGGAAAATTGAAACAATGTATATAATTATAGAATTAGTTAACCTCTCGGTTGGTTGATAAGAGGAAAAAAGTCCTGACAAGAAGTGTGGTTTACACTCTGAGAGGTCTGGTTGGTTCCTACCTGGAGCTCAAAACATCCAAGTCAAGTGTATACTTCAAATGTAATAAGGGTTGAGGTGCTGGGCTGAGACAACCAGCTGTTGGGACATTACTTGCCTGGCACACCCTTGGAGTGTCATTTAGCCTAGCATCATCTATGGGAATTAAATGCCTTAAAGAATAGCTCAGGCCCAGACCAAATCAAATTCTTTTTTTTTTTTTTTGAGATGGAGTTTCGCTCTTATTACCCAACTGGAGTGCAATGGCGCGAACTCGGCTCACCGCAACCTCTGCCTCCTGGGTTCAGGCAATTCTCCTGCCTCAGCCTCCTTGAGTAGCTGGGGTTACAGGCATGCACCACTGTGCCCAGCTAAGTTTTTGTATTTTTAGTAGAGATGGGGTTTCACCATGTTGACCAGGATGGTCTCGATCTCTTGACTTCGTGATCCACCCACCTCGGCCTCCCAAAGTGCTGGGATTACACACGTTAACCACAATGCCTGGCCCCCAAATCAAATTCTTAGAGTAGCTTAAAACCACCAGGCTTCTGTGAATTCTCTGGACCAAACAGAATTATGACATTATCCAGTGCATATTTCCTATACTGGGTGCTAAAGATAAAAGTAGGAATAAAGTACTGTGATTTCATCCTGTATGGAACCAGTTTTGCAGTTAGACCTAGGGAGAAGAAGCAAAATAGACTCCCACCTTGAGTTATGTTGAGTTCTCGATTTTAGAGGGACCCTCACATTAGACGGTCCTGCTTTTGCCCTCCTGGGGCAGTGTCCTCACCTTCGAAGTAGTCAAGGGAATGTGCCACCCAGAGTTAGTGGCCCCCAGCCTTTCTAGATTGTACTCCAGGTAGGACAACCCCAGAATTCCTTACCCAAATGGTCCCAAACCAGTGTCCAGACTTGTGTAGACCTCTTGTCTGGTCTGTCCTTCTGAGGATGGTCTGTGCTGCGATGCTGCCAGTGTGTACTCCCTGGGCTAAGATTTGGCCAAAAGGTAGCTGTTCACAGGGCTGTGGATAAAGCTTGAACATGCTTATAGGGGTGTCCACGTGCATGCAGGGCGTGGCCCTCACAGTGTAAGAGAGATGCAAGGTCACGCACCCCAGGAAGGAGGCCAGGTTCTAACATAGAACTTGGAACTTGGAGAGATCTGAGAATTCTAAATTCAAACCCTATCTTCCACATCGTTTTGAAGGATTTTTGCCAAGGTAGCAAAAGTGTAAATGCTATATATTGAAAGTACATGTTAAATATTTGGCATATGAGGTAAAGACCTCCATCTGTATATTTGCTCTGTGCTCTACAAGTGCTGTGGGTAGGCCTGAGTGACTAACTTTCCATAAAAGCACCAGAAAAAGTTAGGTGGTGCATTTGCTCCAGAGCACTTACCTTAGTCTCTTCACCTGTACTAAGGCCCTTTAACTTCCCGTGGAAAAACTCAGATTAACACAAAATATGGAAGTAAGTCTCACACTGAAGTACAGACTTTCCTGGTGTTTTAGGCTTTCTAGAGTTCAATGCTTTCCTAATGATGCTAGATAAATAACAGTAGTCACATGTGTCACAGTAGATGCCTGCGGGGTCAAATTACACCATGGTAACTTAGACACGCTGTCTCTTAAAATAGTCCTGTCTAGCATTCCAGAGGTTCACTTGGTTTGGGAAATGTTCATATCCTAGCCTTTATCCTCAAATCCCTGCCTATCAATTCAGTGTTATACTCATCAATTCTGTGGACAGCTGTTTCAGCAAATACTACTGTGGAGATCCATTCAAGAGATTATTTTTACACAGCTGTTTGCAAGCCAAGGTAGGTTTTAATGGAGATGAAAGTCGTCTGGATTATTTCACAAGTGTAAACCTGTTACTGTTGTTTTCATTGACTGGATCTCTGGCGTAGGTTCTTTAGTTATAGCCTAGTTAAATATTGTTGCCCTATAAATCAGTGATATGCAACATATGTAAGTAGGGAGTTTTTGGGTGGGCTAAAACTGACTAGAGATTAAGATCCAAAAGGGTTTGTTGTTTTCCCCTTTGACAGTAAATTCTAAGGTCTTTTCTCTTTAAGTACAGAACTGAATGAATAAAAACAGCACATGGTGTTCAATCCTTTGTGACTCATTTAAGCAACTGAAACTTTCCCCAAAGCTCTCGAAAAGTGATAATCTACAAAGATGGCAAATTCACCTGTCTCTAATAGGGGCCAAGTTAAAGGGATATAAGTTATTGAGACATTTGAGCCTCTATTTAACCTTTAGTGATTTATATTCTTTTTTTTTAAAAGTACTGTGTTGCAAACAGTTCTGGTTAGGAGAGTTTGCAACCTGTGCCTCAGGGGTGACATACATGGTATGATTTGTGATTTCAAGCACATTGAGGAAATTCCTTTGGCCTTAAATAGCTCACTTATGTGACCAAACCAGTTTACTTGAAATTCCACTATTACAAAGGCATTCTTTTAGATTAACTGATCTCTCATTCATAAAATTTAGAAAGGAATAAAAGAATATGTAGGCCAGACACAGTGGCTCACACCTGTAATTCCAACACTTTGGGAGGCCACAGCAGGTGGGTCATTTGAGCTCAGGAGTTCAAAACCAGCCTGGGTCACATGACAAAACCCAGTCTCTACCAAAAATGTAAACAATTATCCAGGTGTGGTGGCACACACTTGTGATCCTAGGTACTTGGGGCTGAGGTGAAGGATTGCTTGAGTCTGGGAGTGAGCCAAGATCACACCACTGCACTTCCAGCCTGGGTAACAAAGTGGGATCCTATCTCAAAAAAAAAAGTCAGTACAAACATAACATATTTTTTGTCAAGAATATCCTCCTCTATGAGTGTTTGGGGTCCTGGTGTGGCATTTGCTACAAAAAAGCACAAAAGAGATTAGGAAAGAAAAATAATGTTCTCTTAAAAACACCACCCATATATACCCAGAGGATTATAAATCATTCTATTGTAAAGACACATGCACACTTATGTTCATAGTGGCATTGTTTACAATAGCAAAGACCTGGGACTAACCCAAATGCCCATTGACAATAGACTGGACTAGGAAAATGTGGCACATATACACCATGGAATACCATGCAGCCATAAAAAATGATGAGTTTGTGTCCTTTGTAGGGACATGGATGAATCTGGAAACCATAATTCTCAGCAAACTGACACAAGAACAGAAAATCAGACACTGCCTGTACTCACTCATAGGCAGATGTTGAACAATGAGAACATATGGACACAGGGAGGGGAGCATCACACACTGGGGTCTGTTGGGGGATGACAAGGGAGGGACAGCAGGGGGGTGGGGAGGTCGGGGAGGTGATAACATGAGGAGAAATGCCAGATGTAGGTGACGGGTGGGGGATGGAGGCAGCAAACCACATCGCCATGTGTGTACCTTTGCAACAATACTGCATGATCTGCACATGTACCTCAGAACCTAAAGTACAATTAAAAAAATAACAAAGAAATTAAAAAGAAACCACCACCCATATTTATCCAGCTTTGATGTGTCAGGCATTCTTAAGAAAGTATGTGGGCTGGGTGCAGAGGCTCACACCTGTAATTCTAACATTTTTGGAGGCCGAGGTGGGTACATCATAAGATCAGGAGTTTGAGACCAGCGTGGCCAAGATGCTGAAACCCTGTCTCTACTAAAAATACAAAAAGTAGCTGTGGGCACAGTGGTGGGCACCTGTTATCCCAGCTACTGGGGAGGCTGAGGCAGGAGAATTGCTTGAACCTGGAGGTGTAGGTTGCAGTGAGCCGAGATTGTGCCACTGCACTCTAGCCTAGGATACAGAGCAGGACTTTGTCTCAAAGAGAGAAAGTATATGTCATTTGTTTTTCAAACAACATGGTGATTTAGTCATCAGCATTCTTTTTGTCCACAGGAGAAAACAACCTAGGAGCAATTAAGTAAATTGCTTGACAAAGATCACATAATTAGTAATAAATGTGAAAACAAACTAAATCTCAGTTATAATTTTTGCAAAGACTGTTTCACTGGCCTAATAGTATGAAAGGAAAATAAATCTTGGGGACTTCGAAATCTCTAAGCCAAGGGAAAAGTCAAGCTGGGAACTATGTCAGGCAAACCTGCCTCCCATTTTATTCCTAAATAGGGTAGCTACAAAGATAAGGCTTCAGACCACCTTCCCAGTTTGCACACATGGAAAATCCTTGTAGGCTTCAGTATCTTTACCCTAAAACAGTTCTCTTGAATTTCACCCTGCCAATGTAAATGAATAGCTGATCTTCACAGGTGCAGGACAGAAAGTCATCCCTTTGCTCATGGGAGACAAATGCATATCTGATTGTTTTCTCTGCCCTATTGTTTATGTAAAAATACAGATTCACTGAGCCAGACTAAACTGTGTATTCAGTGAAAGACTGACCGAGGACTCAGAAGAATGCAAACTCCTGTCTCTTATCTTTCTATGACTTGAAACTCCACCCACCACCCTTTGAGTTGTCTGGCCTTTCCAGACCGAATAGATGTACATCTTACACATGTTGATTGCTAGCTCATGTCTTTCTAAAATGTATCAACGCAAACTGTACCCCGACCACCCTGGGCACATGCTGTCAAGACCTCCTGAGGTTGTGTCATGGGTGCATCCTTATCCTTGGCAAAATAAACTTTCTAAGTTGGTTGAGACCTGTCCCAGATATTTTGGGTTCACATATATAAACTAGCACCCAAATACAGATCTTGTACACAAATCTTGTAAAATACAAATCTAAATTATTTTGTTCGATGTTCCTTTTACTCCACTAGCATTTTCTTATCTCAGTCATGTTGTGTGAGTAGATTTGTGATTTTCTCTGCTGCGGATAATTACAGCTTCAATTAACTGAGTGCCTGATGTGTATGATAAACATGTGGGCTCTGGAGCCAGGTGGTCTGGTTTCAAGTCTCAGTTCCACCAATCATTGGCTGTATGATTTTGGACAAATTATTTACTCCCCTTGGACTTTGTCTGTGAATGGGGATAATAATCTTACCTCATACAATTATTGTGAGGATGATTGAGTGATTACATACAAGGTTCATAGAACAATTCCTAGCATGTAATAACTTCTAATAATTCTTAGCTACTAATTGCCTTATTAAATCCTTCCAAAAACAGTCTAAGGAAATATTGTCCTTATTTATAGATATATAAACTACATTCAGGAAAGTCAGGTGACTTGCTCAAGATCATTTAGTAAATTCAAAACAAGAACACTATTTTGTATCACAGATTGGGACGCACTCTGCTGCAAGCCTGAAATGACACCTGCAAAACAGAGCCTATATTTAATATTCAGGACTGGCCTGCACATAGGTGAAGAGCTGAAAAAAGTCTCATCCATGCAAAATAATTTCAGAGCTTTGAAAGCCACTGCCAGTTCAAATGGTCATGGCTATGAGCATCCAACTTGTACATCTGCTTCCGAAAGACAGCATAGTCGAGACAAAGCCTTCAATTAGAGCACCAATTGAGCGAAGTACAGAAGCAGTGCAGATGGGGGAGGCTGGGCAAACATGGCATTAGCAGACGCTTGTTTGAGGAAGCAGGACTCAGGTAAAGGGACTAATATGGTTAGGCTTTGTGTCCCCACCCAAATTTCATCTTGAATTGTAATCCCCATAATCCCCAGGGATTGAAGAAGGAACCAAGTGAAGGTAATTGAATCATGGGGCAGGGGACAGGTCCCCCCCACCCCCATGCTGTTCTCGTGATAGTGAGTTCCCATGAGATCTGATGATTTTATAAGGGGCTTTTCTCCCTTCATTCTGCACTTCTTCCTGCTGCCTCCTCATGAAGGTATCTGCTTCTGGTTTGCCTCCGCCGTGATTGTAAGTTTTCTGAGGCCTCCCCAACCATGCAGAACTGTGAGTCAATTAAATTTTTTTCTTTATAAATTACCCAGTCTTGGGTATTTTTTTATAGCAATGTGAGAATGGACTAATACGGGGATCATCCCGCATGTACTTTGTAACGTTTGTCTTAGGCTTAGCACTGAGTCAGTGAAACAGCAACTCAGATTTACAGCTGTAAGAGGTACTTTCACAACATGGTTCCATGCAGATCTTCACAAGCCATCTTCACAGCCTTATGCAGTGAAGCTTATTGCCTTTCTCACAGCCTTATTCCTGTTTTCCAGGTAACGAAGCAGAAATTTAGAAGGATTAAATTAACAACGCAAGGCCACAACTAGAAAGTTGCTGAGGGAGTACTTAGACCTGGAGTCTTTCCATAGCAAAGCCTCTCTTTTCATGACACAAGGCTGCCTCTCAAATGCCAGTTGCTGAGTACTTTGTATTAGGAAACAGACATAGAGGGCTAGATATTTGCATGAGTAGTGGATTCCACATTATCCCTTGATTTTGCTAGTTTATAATCTCATGATGGAGGTGGCTTCTATTATGCCCCTGTATTAGCTTTACTGAGGTTTAGTCTTCATTCACCTTTGTATTAGGTTAATAAAGACTAAACCTCAAAAAAATGCTCCTAAGTATCGGTTTCTACTAATTTAATATAATGTTAAATATCTTGAGAGCCTAAAATTTGGTCAAAGTTTGTCAGGGTTTTTATTGCATGTTCATAAAATTTAACAAGACCCACAAGTTGTAGCTTCTGACAAAGTATCTCAGCAAGGAATAATGAGTTAATTAGAGACATGAAAAAGTCTATTGCTAAGAAATCTTTGTAATTCTGTGTTGTCATTCAAAGGAATTGCAGTCCCAGAAGAGTTGAAAATTCAAATGAATCAAGTACAAACCATTTATTCAACTGCAGTGCAATGGCAATTCAAAGCAATGGCAAGTCCAGAGTGAGGATAAAATATTTCAGTCTGTATGGAAACAATCATATTTCTTTCTTCCCTTGAGAGTGGATGCATAATTAGAAATAGGACATAATTACTGTTCTTTTGTATTTGAAAGAAAATTTAGCAAGCAAATGGCAGCTGGAAGAATTAAACTGCAGGTGAAGGCAACTTACAACTTGGGAGGTAACTGCCACATGATTTATACTGCATTATGAATTAGGCACCAGATGAGTACCATATTGATACACATAATATGTAACAGCTCATTTGTATAAGCAAAGAGAAGATATTTTAATCTCTCAAATTATCATCAAGTTAGCAAAAGGCAGGGATGATTTTAGCAAAAACATTAACCGGATTGTGAGCCCCAAACTGAAATGAAGCTTACTAACTCACCTTCCCAGTGGAAAACAATTTTTATTTAAATATAAGTATAGTTTTTTAATAACTTACAGTCTATCTGCCTACTTCCACAAAGGATTTGACACAGCCTAACTCCACTCCAAAAAGAGAAGTAGGATATGAGGAAACTAAAGTTTGAGGGTATGCATGTAGCAGCTTATCTGATAAACCCATCCAGAAGAGTTCTAAATCTATGTATCTTCAATGAAAGAACAAAATAGCTGAATAATGATATCAAAATATTATCTGAACCTAACTCTTAAAAATGGGTATATTTTTTAATTTGCTCATAGTTCAGTGACCAAATCATCACTTTTGTTCACAGGAGGAAATTTCATGTTTTAAGTTTTTGGTCATGTTATACTCTGTAATATTAATTATTAATGTCCAAAAAAAGAAATCATGTCCTCTTCCTTTCTCTGACACATTGCTAGAACATGTTTCCAGAGTTTTTATATCTAGGTAGGGCTGGCTAACTAATTGCATTATGAATGTAAGGAGCAGAAATGGTATTTGTCACCCCTCACTTAAGGCAAGAACGCCTTCTCCTAAATATTGTCTTCTCCCCCATCCACCAGGTGAGTGCTGAAAAGGCAACCCCTAAATGCTTTAGGGTAGTGGTTCCCAAAATGTGATCTCTAGTAGCATCAGCATCACTTGGGGTCTTGTTCAAAATGCAGATTCTTGTGTCCCACCCCAGACCTACCAAATCTGAAACTCTGGAAGTGGGGCCCAGCAATATATGTATTTTTAAAAGATTTATTATACTTTAAGTTCTGGGGTGCATGTGCAGATTGTTCATGTTTGTTACATGGGTATACATGTGCCATGGTGGTGGTTTGCTGCATCCATCGCCCCATCATCTACGTTAAGTATTTCTCCTAAAGCAATATGTGTATTAATATGCCCTCTAGGTGGTTCTGATACACATTAGTATTTCAAAACCTCCGTTCTATTCATAGATAATGTCAAGGCCATGGGTTAGTAGGATCCTGGGTCCCTGTATGACTACATGGAGCAGAGACTTTTGTCACCCTTCCTACTTCATTGGACAGTGACATAAGACAAACTTCGTATTGCATTAAGCTTCAGAGATCTTCAGGTTACTTTCTAGAGCAATTAGTCTATCCTGATTAATACAGCTCCCTGGTCATTTTTCTATTGCTTTTGGTCAATGTAACAGCATTCATTTTTGTGCTAGTCACTACAATTCTGTTGGGAATGGGAATGACAGAGAGGAAATAAGTATTGTTTTCTCTTGAGCTTTGCTATTTTATCTCTTCTTGACTTCTATATATTGTTCCCTTTGTCTAGATTGTTCCCTGTTGCTCATGTAGCAAAATGTTACTCATCCTTCAAACATCTCCACATAGGTAAAATCTTAAGATCCTTTTATATAGTAAGGGAAGCACCTTTGTACAAGCTCTTACAGAACGTTTTGCCCTTCAGAAACCTGAGGTTTCCTAATATGAGACAAGCATTTAAAACACCAAAAATTTGGCATAAAATTACATGATACTCTTTATTGTTTATAGTTATTTGAAACTTTTACCCCCCATTCTTGTGGTAAGTTTTCTTTCTTTTGGAGAAATGCTTTCCTCCCATTCCAAATATGTATTTCTATCAAATATGTGACTTAATTTTTTTCAATCAGACTCCTTCCCTAGAATTTTTCTAAGTGGGTTTATTGAAAAAGTGTTTAATTGATATCTACATTACAAAGTTGTGACTCTTGACTGTGAATGAAAAAACTTGGTCTGCTCTAATGAAGAATCATGCCAGTAATCAAACAACAAACTGTCAGTTCTGACAATACTCTAGGCCCTGGATCCAGTCATCCCTGAAGTTGGGTCTACTCTCTGTGGTTCAGATATTTAATTCAATAAATTCTCTTCTTTTTCTTCAGATAGTTCAACTTGAGTTTCTATCACTGGTTTTCAAAAGCTGCCCAGTGCTATAAAATATGAAAATAAATGCAGTTATTTCTAAAAACAGGAATTGTAATACTTCTTGAAATGAAAAAGGGGAAAAAGAGACCTAGAAGAGTAGAAAGAAGGGGAAAAATAGATTCTTTAATCATGACAAGGAGATACAGTACAGAGAAATGTAAGATGAATGAAGAAAATCATCTCAGTTAAGATAGGGCAGTAGTACTCCCCAGGTCTTGTCCTTCATTTAATACTTTCCTGATTTTTGCCTTTTTCTTACATATCTATGATATTAGGTTTTTAAAATATACACATTAAAAAATAGCCTTGTTCTAAGAAATAATATCCACAAAATTAGGGGTGATTTGCTAGTTTCATATATATAGCTATTAAAATTTTTGGAAGCTCATTTGTGGATCACCTAACACCATGTGTGTTACAAATTGTACAAATATCAGACTTCAGGAAATACTAAGAATTAAGTCTGCTGAAGGCTGGAAGGGAAGGGTAGAGTAAGTGGCAAAGGGGGAAATCAACTTCCTAGTTTCATATCTTGAATTTAGCCAGCTTGAGAGCAGCTTTGTTGCCTTCAGTTGATAAATTAAATCGGGGTTATGATAAGTGATAAATGCAACAGACAGGATCCCACATGATATATGCAGATTTCATATAACTGCTGAAGGGCCATATCCATGGTTAAAGCATTGAAATGCTTCCATCCAGGCTGGATAGCAGCCATTACTCCAAGCCTCCAAAGTGTCTCAATACCTTGGTTACCCTGGCCCCACCTTATTACTCTCTGGACTGCCCCATGATCCAGCAATGAAAGGGGCAGTGCCAGTACAGTAGAAAGCCTCCAGGACCCAGGGCAAGCCCTATGGCCAACTTCCATCCTGACTGGTTGGTGTCCTTGCCAACTGATTGTAAAATAATTTAAAACTCCTAGAATTATGTGTCTATTACTGAATGGATCACAATGAATTGCATTTCTTGGTTTGTCTGTTTTCCTTTTCTGATTGTTACTTGCCTAAGGACAAGAACTATATTTGTCATTTTCTCCAGTGTCTAATACAAGCAGTGTCTTTCAGTTGAAAAGAGGATAGAAGATGGCTAGAATAGAGGACTTACATTTCCTGTTGTTTGACCACCTATTAACTATGCTATAGGAAACCATATATAACTAGGAAGCAGCCCGATTCTTGAGTTAGCCTGCTTGAGTTTAAATCCCCATTCTGCCAGGATTTAAAATGGAGTGACCTGGGGTAAATTATTACCTCTTCCTATGCCTTAGTTTCCTCATCTGTTAAATAACAGGACCTACCACATAGTGATGATATGAGGAGTGAATGACTTAGAACTTACAGAGCACTTAAAGGACATCTGCCTGACATATATAAGCAATAAATATGTATTTACTGTTATTAGTTTATGCAGATGTGAGAATGCTCCAGGCAAAAGTCATTCTATTACTCTAAGTCAGTGTTATATGCCCAATTGTACTGTATACCACATGTTAATAGACATTTTACTTAAAGAGGTTCTGTCATCTATTTGGTTAGGAATTTCTGAGTTAGCCAAAAGTAAAGTCTGCTGCTAGATACATTAATATGCTAATAATGTATTCTATAAAATGTCAAGGGTTTTTTTAACCAGTTAAAAACTGATTTTTAACATCAAACTTTTGTTTTTGAGAACACCTTTATGGAATTACTACACTGAGGATTTTGGCCTCAATTCTTACATATAATCTCTGGCACTTAGTCCTAGGTGGCCTAGATGTAAAACAGTCAAGTAGCTTCCTTAGCCTCCTTCCCCCAGACTCATCACTCTGATGGTGAGAAGCAAGGAAAAAATAATTCCAGCTGAAAAGTCTAAGTTCAAGAATGTTTCTCCCTTAAGCCTTCCACCTCGTGCCTCCTGACTCTGCTCTGGTCCTGCTGGTCCTTCCCATGCCAGAGTTTCCTCCTACTGGGGTCAGAGTCAACCCGAGTCTCATCTTATCAGTGGAATTTAGTGTTAGTAAACATTTCAAAGAAAGACTCAGTTAAAACAGCTACATTATATAGGCACAAAAAATTTGACCATCTTTGCTCATTAAACCAAAAGCTTCACCTAGCCAGTTCTAGGAAGCAGTAATGTGCTTGACTTGACCCAATAAAGAAGTACCCCTCTATATGTCTGGACTCAAGAGGAAAGCTAAGGGCTCAGGTGTATCCTGAAACTTGGAGTAGGGCCTGGCATGGTTAATATTTGACATATCCTTTTTGACTTAACACAATAATTGAAGATAAATATTCTGGCAAGACATGACAGGTAAATGCTATGTTTTTGGTAGTGCTCAGAATATAGCTGATATTCCACAAATATTATCAATATTAAAATGAATTTAGAGCTACTTTATCAAATGCTATAACTTTAATTTCCAGCATGTGGAAGGATTTTAATCATTTTGGCTTTTCTTCTTTCCTCTTTCAACAGTTGTGCTGGTTAATACTGAGTCAACTTGATTAAATTGAAGGATGTAAAGTTTTGTTCCTGGGTGTGTCTGTGAGGGTGTTGCCATAGGAGATTAACATTCGAGTCAGTGAACTAGGAGAGACAGACCCACCTTCAATCTGGGTGGATATTATCTAATCAGCTTCTAGCGTGGCTAGGATAAAAGTAGACAGAGGAACATGGAAGAACTAGGCTGGTTAAGTTTTCTGGCCTCCAACTTTCTCCTATGCTGGATGCTTTCTGCCATCGAATGTCAGACTCCAAGTTCTTCAACTTTTGGACTCCTACTTACACCAATAATTTGCCAGGAGCTCTCTTGCCTTCAGACTACACTATTTGCTTCCCTACTTTTGAGGTTTTGGAACTCTGACTTCCTGGCTCCTCAGCTTACAGACGGCCTACTGTGGGACTTCACCTTATGATCGTGTGAGACCATTCTCCTAATAAACTCCACACGCACACACACACACACGCACACAAACACACACACACACACACGTATATATATCTCCTATTGGCTCTTTCCCTCTAGAGAACCCTGACTAACACAGCAGTCTTCAGTAGTTTTATAAAGGTTTGACTTTTCCATTTTGTTTGCATGCATGTGTTTCCTGATTTGGTTCTGAGATTTCACGTGGTTGACTTATAAGCATCATCCTTTTCTCTATCAACCTTTTCCATTCAGTAAATTCAAGCCTCCTTTTTCTCATTTGCTTCTTCTTAAAGTTAATTTTACTAATGATCTTTTCTTTTTCCTATTAATTTTTTTTCTAGGTCTGGGAGTACTGGACAATACCCAGAAGTGATCTCTGAAGGCAGAGGACTCAAGTATGTAGGACAAACAGCATCTCTATAGTACTTTACAAGTGAATAACAACTAGACTCAGAAAATATTCCTGGATAAGCCCTTCTCTATCAGTGCTGTGAAGTCATTGTTTCATTGTCTTCTGGCATTGGATGTTGTAGCAGAGACATCTGAGAATTTCTGCATCTTGGATTTCTTAATGCAATCTTGGAAGCTTGAAAAATTCTTTCATTTTCTTGAAATTTAAAGATTTTCCAGGTCTTGGCTAGTTTACTGTTATCGATTTTGATTAGGCCATATAAGCCTTTTTAATAGCTAGTTTCAGCTCATGTTTTTATTTTAAATCTATACATTTATTTAAAATTATACTCTTGGCTATCTGTCCCAGTATGTTTGCTTATATTCTCCTTCAGAAATAGATAAGAATTTTTAGTTACAGTTTATGTTCTACTTTCCACATCTGTCATCTTCTCTTACATTAATGTCTCTTATCATGCATCCTGCATTATGTTCCTGGAATCTACCGACAGTTTCACTAATATGATTCCTCAAAGGACTTCCTAGGTTTCTTAGTGCCGCTACTTTCAACCTGAATAGTTCTCAAATTCAACTTGGTCTATATTTGCCGTTTCTTTTTTTCATCTTGTTAAGGATAGTTAATAGTTCTTACTTGAGCATTTCCTTTTATGGTTTATTTTCTGCACTTTAATTTTTCTTTTGTTGTGGATGCTTTCTCAGTGTGGTTGCGTTACTCATAATTTCATGTGTCTGGGATGCTAGAGGTCAAGGTTCCAGGAACAGCATACAGGTGAGTCTAGATTCACTTGATGGACCTGGGGGTTGAAGAGTGGGATGAAAAGATAGGAAGTTAGCATTCAGTGTTGAAAACAGTGTCAAGATCCAAGGACAAGCTGCAAACGAAGCAGTAGTATAAAGACAGAAAGGCAGGGACCTGGTATAAAACACTGAGACAGAAAACAAAATAAAGTGGCTTTGGAATGGAAAAAAGGGGGTTGAGTCTTGAATCTGAGACACTATAGGAAACGACTGGTGTACTGAGCAATTTAAACAAGAGGAGAAGCTGGGTTAAACAAGAAACCCTGTCTTGTGCCTGTTGCTGAAGTTTATGCTGGAGGACCTGGGACAGGGTCATGTGGTTTCTGGCAGAAGTCCTTCTTGAGACAGTGTCTATAGCTCACGTTGGCTATCAGGATTGGCTGGATCCCATTGATGACAGATAGGAATGTGCCCACTTACATTTGTTTTGGCAATTGCTGAAATTGTTTCCCTCTTTTGGATGATTCTACAGGTGTTTTAATAAAAAGAGGAAAAGAATTAATAGGAGTTTTGATTTACTCCACCATTTTCTGTCAATTCTCAAATTTTACTCAAAGTTGAATATCTTTGTAAGTCACAGAAGAAATATGAATAGAAAACGTAAGTTCCTATTGCTGTGTATAATATACTGCAAATATACTTCCAACATAAGTTCCTATTGCTGTGTATAATATACTGCAAATATACTTCCCCTACAACCACTTTTAGAACAGACTAGAATGAATTTGAGACGTCTAGCATTCACAGATCCAGACTATTTGCAGAAGACGGCTAACAGAAGTGTCAGTTGCCCAAGCAACTTACGGAAGCAAAAGGAAGCAGAATAAAACAGATCACTTCGGACTTTCCAAAGGCGTAAGATAAAAATCCTTTTAAGATATAACTGGAAAACTTTGGCATTAAATTTCTAGTATTGGTGCCATTAAAGACTGGCCATTTAAATGAAACATATTTTTCAGGGAACTTTAGAAATGCTAACATGTTAGGGAAGACAAATTAACAGTTAAGGAAGCTTTCAACAGAATGTGCTTTACTGGGCCAAAAAATTTGCTGTCTAGTCCCACCCAAATCAGCACAGAAGACAACCTCAGGGACTTATGAGAAATACAAAGAGAACATTGAATCACCTCTTGGACTTCAGAAAAAATGTCTTCCAAAGTCAGCCTGATTTTCACTCCACAGTGCCCCATTTAACTTCTATTTTACACTGAAATTTAAAATTACATCAACAGAGTTGGTACACAGCATATGATGGATCACCACTGAATACACACCAAAATGTCATAAGCCAAGGAGTAGTTAGATTAGAATTTGTTTTTTGTTTGTTTGTTTGTTTGTTTGTTTTGAGACGGAGTTTCGCTCTTGTTACCCAGGCTGGAGTGCGATGGTGCAATCTTGGCTCACCGCAACCTCTGCCTCCTGGGTTCAGGCAATTCTCCTGCCTCAGCCTCCTGAGTAGCTGGGATTACAGGCACACTCCACCATGCCCAGGTAATTTTTTGTATTTTTAGTAGAGACGGTGTTTCACCATGTCGACCAGGATGGTCTCGATCTCTTGACCTCGTGATCCACCCGCCTCGGCCTCCCAAAGTGCTGGGATTACAGGCTTGAGCCACCGCGCCTGGCCTAGATTAGAAGTTTTGTAGTTAGTATATATTAGCTGGTCCTTCTAAGAATGGAGGAAAACTTCCTTTATTTCACTCAACTCTTTTCTTCAGAACTTGCTCCCACTTGGGGGCCATTCTCCCTAGCACTCATCTGTTGATCCAGCCATCTGTCCAACCATACAATAGCTTTCAAGAATATAGTATGTGCCAGTTGTTCTGTGCATAGCTGGCATACAATGAAGAGTAAGAATAAGACAGACTCTTTTCTTAATCTTAACTTCTGAAATGTAGCCACCTTCACCTCTCCAGATTCTCAGCTCCATTCCTTCAGCACAGGAAGTTCTCTGAGCTCTTTCTGTGTTCTCCTTTTTTGTACTGCATGCTGTAAACCCTCTCAAGGCAGTGAGCTGATAATCACCAGGCTCACTCGTTTTCCCTCTCTCAAGGATCACTGTCCTTATTATCTAATTCCAGTTTCTCAAAAACTATTGTTTCATGTATTTCATCTTTTTTATTTTGGTGGGTTTCCCCCAGAAGGTAAATTCAGACCCTGTTAATTTATCTTGGGTAGAAGCAGATATCCACCGTTAAGTTTTGAGAGTTCTTTATGTATTTTGGACATGAGTCTTTTGTCATACACATGATTTGCAAATATTTTCTCCCAACCTATAGTTTGTGTTTTTATTCTCTTGACTCTGTTTTGTGTAGAGAAAAAGTTTTAATTTTGATGTTCAGTTTGGTGTTATACCTAAGAACACTTCCCAACCTCAGGTCAGAAACATTTTCTCCCTCACATTTGCTATGTTTAAGCTATTGTTCATTTCATTCCATTTCAACTGTGTGCATGGGGAAAATTATTTTTGTTACTGAATTGTGACAACTACCTCAAAGCAGATATCCATTTTGGGCTATATTCCTTAGGGATTTTGACACACCTGTAATTATCTGAGTCTCCACTGGATGTCAATACTGCTTAAGGAAAAGCAGTTCAGACATCATCTTGGGTGTACCAAATGATACATGCTTTTAAGAAACATTAGGGTGAAATAGTTAGAAAGGAGACTAGAAAAAGTGAAATATACAAACAGAGATCTCTCTCCTTTGGTTACATAATAAATGTCAGAGTGTTGGCTTAAAATTCTGAAATTCAGAGCAGTGTTGAACCCCAAAGTTGGAAGGCTGAATTCTGTTTTTCATTTTATTTTGGCATTTCAGTTCTGACATAACAAAATGAAACCACATTTTTGGTTGAATTATTTATCTAATTTTCACAAGGTATTTTACTGAACTAGAATTAGTGGTTCAATCATGATTTCAATTCATTTAAATTTCATGTCTTCTGTTTACTTTCCAAACATGTACAAATTGCAACCATTATGAGGTAGAAAAGGATGACTTTGGTAAGAAAATTGCTGGGGCTATTTTGGACATGGTCAAGGATCTCACTGAAGGCAGCAGTACAGAACAGGGCCCAAAGAATACAGTGACCTTTGATGATACTCCTGAGCAGGTTTCATTTTTAGGAAGAGCTAGTCTATTCCAGGACCAAAATAAGATAAGAAAATGTGGATTTATATTGTTTCTTCCTTTTCTTAATAATATGCTACAAAATTGCCATTTGAGGCTTATAAACTTTAAGAATTGGGTTCTAAATATATTTTTTAGTTTTCTTATTTTGAAGTCAGTAATCAGACATCTTATTTTTATAAAATCTTATCTTTCAGATAACTAATTTTGAAAATAAAAAAGTAGAATATGCAATATAGTTACTATATTCTGAAGGTGAAACAGGGATATGGGACTGATCAGGTTCTTTTAGTGAGGAAGTATCAGTGGGTATTTTATGAAAAATCTTAAATGTGTTATGTAAATATAGTCAACAAGGCTGTCAATTAATAGAACATAAAAGTGAGTTTATGCTTATTGACTGACTAGCATTGTGCTAGATAATTAACAATATTAAAAATAGTGAATAATATTTAAGGCTAATGAATTTTTCAGTGTACAATTTAAAAAATGTTCTAACATTTGGGAAAAAAATGCCCAAAATAAAGTTTAAGATATGGGAATAATCTGAACAAGCAGAATTATCTCTTAAAAGTAAGGTCCTGTTTTAATATTTTATATTCAGGTATTGGTGAGCATTTTTAGCTCTAAGTACTGTGAGTTTAGCTCTAAGTACATTACGAGTTTCCTGTGGGAGGTTAACATTCCTATGTCACTAAATCGCCAACAAACCTAATATTTGAATTATAGTTAGCGTGCTGCACTACAAATGTGTGCCACTAACATCCCACGATTCTTGCATTCAGCTCTATATGGTTGATAGAGTTTAACCGCTTTCAGTTTTAATATTTCATAGAGTGACAAGATTCTGTCCTAGCATGCATAATTTTTTGCCTATTTCCCACAGTGTATAACATGTCAGGTTTTTGTAGTTATGTATAAATACTTTGGCAACTGACTGAAAACTTTTCACATATTCGTCCCCTGGGCAATAAGGTTTGTAAGAAACATAAAAATTAACATTTTCATGTATCGAATTTTCTCAAGGCAAAGCTAGGTTGTCTGCTTGTAACTCATGGGTTGCATTTTCCCACAGGCTGCTGGCATAAGAAACACAAAAGTATGAAGGTGTAAATAATACTCCATCATGACTGACAGCTTTGTTCCAGATAACGGCATTGGCAAAAGCTAAAATTACTAGATTGATTTCCCGTAAGTTCAAAGCCCTAATTTTCATATTCTTCATTTTAACACTAACTATATCCCTAGTGTGTTTTTTTCTCTTTTGACATGATACTGTGTTATGATCACATATTTTGAATTTCCGATTAAGTTATTCTCTGACTTGTCTTTATCAAACTAGAAGAATTTCAAATCTGAAAGACTGCTTAAAATCCTTTGGATGGCCACTTTATTACTTAAGGGCAAAATACAACAATTCTACAAAAATGAAATCTGAGATGTGCTGTATTAGAATAAAAACAAAACAAAACAGACCCTTAAAGAGGAATAATTAGTTCCAGTGAGTTCGATTAAATCTAAGATAATAATTTTTGCATTTTCAAATTAAACCAAGTTCTAATTTGTGTGGAATAATAAGTCCTTCCTATGATTTTCATTTGTTCAGATGATGAATACTTTGAATTATTTGGATTAATGCTTTCATGTTTTATAATAAAAAATTGTTCCTGAAAAGAAAATCAGCAATTTTAAAACAACCTATCTCTCAATAAAGATAATTAAATGGAAAACAAAATAAAACATAATTTAAAACCAAACTTTTTCTCAAGTATTACTTGCTACCCAAGGTTAAATTTAGCATGAACTTGTTGAGTGTTGCCATTTTGTTAGATGACTTGGAAATGCAATTTAAGAATAGAGTTCACCATCAAATTCTTTTCAGTAATAAGGCGTAAAGACAAAAATTTATTTCAGTTTCAATAGCCTTGGTAAACTCTGAAGCCTAGAATTTGGGAATCCATGGCCTTAGACTCCAGTGGACCACTCAGTAGAATAGCTGAGCCACCATCTATTCTTAGTGTGATGCTGGCCAGTCGTACATGTCCAATAAGTCAGCCATGTTTAGTGAATGAATGAATTCATGGGTGTAATGCATTACCATGCAGCACAACTCAAGATGCTTCTAGGGTGGCAGAGCGGATTTGGGAGGAAATCACACACACAAAAAAAAGCAGTAAGAAAAGTGCCAGAGGTAGAGTTTACATCATCTTTATTTTTGAACTACTTTAAGTTGAAGCAGAATGCAGGCTCACAGTCTTTTATGCTCATTTCCAAAATCTAGGCTGTGTACAGTGGCTTATGACTGTAATCCCAGCATTTTGGCAGGCTGAGGTGAGAGGCTAGCTTGAGGCCATAAGTCTGAGACTAGCCTGGGCAACATAGCGAGACTCCATCTCTACAAAACAAAACAAAATAAGACAAAAATTAGCGGGGCATGGTGGTATATGGCTGTAGTCCTAGCTACTTGGGAGACCCAGGCAGGAGGAGACCCAGGACTTGTTTGAGTCCAGGAGTTTGAGACTACAATGAGCTATGATCACACTACTGCACTCCATCCTGGGTGACAGAGCAGAGCAAGATCCCATTTCAGAAAAAGCACACATACGCGGAAAAAAAAAAAAAAAAAAACGCCAACACTGAAATTCTTTTCTCTAGGTAAAAACAGACCTAAGCTGACTGAGACTTGAAGAATTCCCCAAAACATATATTGTTTATCTACTTAGTGTGAATATTCACATATTTTGCTACAGAAATACTGGTGTGTTTGATCATAGAGTATTGCTTCAGGCTCTGGTGGGGAAATATATAATATACAGTATATGCACTTGAGTACTTTCTAAAATACATACAATTCTGAGTTCTAAGACACAGTGGGCCTCACAGCTTAAGATAGGGCTTGTGACCATGTATATAGTTCGTGAGTTATATAAATTGGGATGCTATCTGCTTATTTGCTTGTTTATCAAGGATCTTCTTCTTTTTGATACTCAACTCACAACCTCTTTGAGCAGGAACCAGATGGAGAAAGGGGGTGCTTCTCTTGAGAGTGAATGGTAACCTCTCAGTTCCTTGTCCACCATAGTGGTGCTATAAGTCACTGCCCCATCATTAACCATCAACCCTCACATCACTTGACTCTCTGGGAGTGCTGCTCATTTAAGGCAGGAAACCTCAAGTGCCATGCCCAGCCTAGGGTACCACTCAGAGTGTAAATTTGCTCCCTGTGATCTGTCTAGAACTGTCAGTGATATCCTACCATATGTATGATCACACATGCTGAGTGATCAGTGTGTGGACTGAGCACAGTTTCCTTCATGGAAATGTATTAAGATAGAACCTACCATTTGGGTTTTATTCGTTTCAAGCATTAATCATCTGGAGATCCAAGAAAGAGATGGCAGCTACTTTTTTATCTTTGACTGAAAAATCGTCCTTCTATATGACTGAAGAAAGGTTTTCTGGGTAAATTGAACTATTCTATGAAATCCTGGTCTAATACATCTGCCCCATGAAGGACAAATCTCAAGTTTGAATACCTTTACATCTGGTTTTAAGTAACTGATCTAATTGGCACAGATTGAGATTTAGTCAGGACAAGGTAGGAATAAAGCCAAAATTAGTTAATTCTGTTCATTATCAATAGTTCTGGCTAAATAAAGTAGGTGGGGAAAATTAGGAGGTCTTTAATGCCTTAAATGTATCCATGCAATCACTCTGCCTTATTAGGAGAGTGGAATTGAAACTTGACAACCCAGAAAATTAGTATTCAAAATGTGCTGTAATACTAGGACACAGGAAGCATAGAGCTTGTTGGCTTGCAATTATTATTTCTTCTTGACTGCATTTTGGAAAGTCTAGAGAAAACATTAGTTTTATCTGGTTCCTCTGATAACATCTATTGTTGTTATTCAAGTACTTTTTTAGAAAAGAAAACAACAGCAGACTAGATCTGGACTGTGAGCTGACACTGTGACTTCTTCCTTAAATGAAATAATTAAACCCAGGACATTTAAACAGTTCACTTCTATAGTCAGTGATTCATTATCCCACTTTTAAGGCTCTGCTCATCTTTCTGGCTTATGAGGAATCACAGCAAAAACCTAGAGACTATTCTAAGGCCACATGCAGAATGTATGCAAGAGCTATAGCATCATGGTCTTGACCACTCCTGATCATTAAAGATCATCTACATACTGTGTAAGAAGAAAGATCAATTAATGTGGTTTTGTGCTCTCCAGCTAAGATCTCACTGCAGATTCTATTAATATCGACCCTGTAACACTTGCTCTGCTTTAATGAGAAGATAGTACCAGGATGAATAAACCATGAGGAGCCCCTCTAAAAGAGACCCCCAACAAAGAGGCTGAATTAAAGTTTGCATAATACAAACCATCACTTGTGAGAAATAAAAAGTACTTGAGCTATGACTAATGATCATAATATCAGACACATCTGACCTCCCTCTCTTCCCCCAAAATAAAATTGTGTCACTTCAGGTGATTATCTATTGCTTGTGAATGTAAGAGTTATTTATTTAGGACCTGGACACATTTATTTCAGCATGCAGCTACTGTCACCCCAGAGTTAACTGGATCATCTCATCTCAATTTTATGGTTATGCTTGTGGCTTATCTGGAGCTTATAAACATAAACTATATAATGCATAAACTATATATATTAGCATACATGTGTATGTGCGTGTACACACATTTTAACAACTGATTTCTGAGCTCTATGCTAAGTATTAGAAATTTAAAAGATGATTCTGATAATCTCTGCTGTAAAAACCATACAGTCTAATAGGGTAGACAGAAATATAAGCAATTAACTAAATATAAGATATTAGTACTATGATAATGTCATTTGCTGGTCTATCAGCAACTCCTGCTGATTCTACTCCGATGTATATCTAAAAAACTATCCACATTTGTCCATTGCTACTGCCATCACCCTCATCCAAGAAACAGTTATCTCTCCTGAACTCCCGCCACAGACTTTTATCTGCGTCTCATACTTCCTTTCCAGACACCACCACCCCACCCAATTCATAGGACTAAAGTGATTAAAAAACAATAAGAAAGCCCTGTATGTCCTGGCCATTGCTTCTCTCTCCATCCTCATTTAATAAAATTAACCAATTCAGTCTGGGCTTCTGTCATTTCTCACAAGGAGCTAAGCACTTGCTGTTTTCCCTGAAGGGAAACTCTCCACTGGTTTAAGTGTCACCTCCTTAGAAAGGTATTGGCCACCACAAGTTCTCCACTTTAAAGTCCATTTCTACTTTTATTTTCATATTTATTATAATGTGTTCTTAATTTTGTTTGTTTGCTTGGTTTTTGTCTTGTCTTCCCAGTAGATTTTATAAAACCAACATCTTTGTCTTGGTCTCTGTTGTACTCTCAACATCTAGCAGAGTGCTTGGTATACACGATAATCAATCAGCTTTTGTTCTAAGATTGGAGGGAAAAACAAAGCCTAATGGAGTGCGGTTATTTCAGGATTGGAGAAACAGTGGGAATATTGTTTGTCATTGTATTAATTTCCTAGAGCTGCTGTTAAAAAAAGTACTACAAACTGTGTGGCTTAAAATGTAATTTAGTCTCTCACTGCTCTGGAGGCTAGAAGTCTAAAAGGGTATCTGCAGGGTTAATTTCTTTCCAAAGGCTCAGAAGGAGAATATGTTCCACACCTCTCTCCTTGCTTCTTGTGGTTGCTGGCAATTCTTGGTATTTCTGGGTTTGTGGCAGAATTAATTCCAATTTGTTCCTCCCTTGTCAAATGACATTCTTCCTGTGTGTCTGTGTCTGTCTCCAGCGCTACAGATGAGGCAGCCCCTGCCCTCCTAGAGCTCCAAGTCTCTGGTATATTGGAGCAGTTACATCTCCTAGAAGCACCACAAGTGGTGCGACATCCCACTCCCATGGATTCAGAGGCTCTGGCTGATCTATGTGGCAGTGATTTTGGGGACGATCAGATGCAGTGCCTCAAATCCAAGGTAATCAGAGCCTTGGCTGAGCTGTGCTACCACTATGAGATACCATCTCCCATCTGTTAAGATGGTCTTATCAAAAAGTCAAAAGATAGCAAATGTTGTTGATGAGGGAGTAAAGAAAGGAACCCTTGTACATTGTTGGTGTGAATGTAGATTGAATTCTTGTACATTGTTGGTGGGAACTGTAGAATTCCCATAATGGTTCAGCCCTTCTGGAAAACAGTATGGTTTCCAAAGAAATTAAAAATTGAACTACCATATGATCTAGCAATTCTTCTTCTGGTCATATATCCAAAGGAACTGAAATCACCACTGTTAAGATATCTGTACTCCTATGTCTATTGCAGTGTTATTCACAATAGCCAAAATATGGAAATAATATAAGTATTTATTGATGGATGAATGGATAAAAATACCGTGGTACATATATGCAATAGATGTTATTCAACCCTAAAAAGAATGAGATATTGCCATTTGCCACAATATAGATTAGCCTACAGAACATTATGCTAAGTGAAATAAGTCAGACACAGAAAAAATATTACATTATCTCATTTATAGTTAGAATCTAAAAATATACATAGATAAAGAATGAGACAATGATTAACAGGAATGGGAATAGGGGTTGGGAGGAAATAGGGAGATGTAGTCAGCGGATGCTAAGTAGCAGATAATGTAGGATGAACAAGTCCAGAGACTAAATGAACATGAGGAAGATAGGTAATAAAATTTTCCTTTACATGGAATTCATGGTAAATTAGTAGATTTTGGTTGTTCTTGCCAAAAGAAAACCCAAATTTAAAAAAAAGTGTCACTATTGTAAGATGATGGACATGTGAATTTGCTTCACTTTTAACTATCTGTGTGTACCCCATATCATGTTGTATACCTTAAATACACACAATAACATTTGTTTTTATAATGCACAAGTTTCCCTCTTTTTATTAGGGCATGGATCATTGGATTAGGGCCCTGAATCCAGTATGACCTCATTTAACTGGATTACATCTGTAAAAACCCTATTCCACATAAGATCATGTTCACAGGTACCAGAGAATTGGAACTTGAACATAACTTTTGCGGGAACACAATTCAACCCATAACACTCATCTACCTCTCAGAAAATGTGACACTAGAGTAGTGTCTGAAAAGGTGAATGTAAGTTGGAGCAAGAGAAGCTGGGCAGGTGTGTGGTTAGAGGAATAAGCAGGACAGCACATTTAGCATAAAAAGGCATTTAAGATCGAATAGCTGTTAGCTGGGGGCAGACTTGAATGCCATACAAAGGGGTCTGGATTTTATCCTATTGTCTTACTCTGTTCAGGCTGCCACAAAAAAATACTGCAGATTGGGTGGCTTGAATATAGAAACTTATTTTATCACAAATCTTGGGACTGAAAGTCCAAGATCAAAGTGCCAGCAGAGTCAGTGTCTGGTGAAGGCTCTCTCCTTGGATTGCAGACAGCCACCATGCTGTCCTTACATATGCTGTGTCCTTACATAGCAGACAGAGAGAGAATGCTGGTATCTCTTCCTCTTCCTATAAAGACGCCATCCCTATTAGATTAGGGCTCAGCCCTTTAGACCTCATTAACCTTTATCACCTCCTCACAGGCTCTATCTCCAGTTAAGGCCTGGAGGAGGTGAAATTCATGTTTATGAATTTCAGAGTTTCTCTACTTTCCATGTTCTATAAGTAAGACTGTGCTCTAATTTCCCTGACTCCTGTTTTGTATGTCTTGACTCAGATTTTCACTATCATTAGTTCTTTCCAAAACCCTGGCCTGTTTGACTGGTTCCTTATGGCTCAACAAGTCCTTCTCAGTCACCTCTCCTGGGAGGTTATGTTCTGTCCTTCAAATCACCATTTACAATTCAGAATTGATTGTGATCCAATTATCCCCTGCCTAATTTTCTTGTATAATGTTGCTGTATGGCTCCCCTCTGCTGTCCCTTACCCATCACATTCTTTTTTCTTGCTCCTAGCATTTGCCTGTATCACTTGTGGCCTTGCTAAACCATTTTGCCTTTGTACATTCAACTCTCTGGCTGTTCCCATAAGAGCGAGCTTACTGCCAAGTTAGCTTCCTCCAATACACTTCCTGCCCATTCTCCGCTTTCTCCTAACTGGCCTTTGTTTCTGAAATCTTGGCCGGTTTTTCACTCCCCAATTTTTCTTAGTGTTGGAGCTTGCTAACTCAGGCAGCTGAGTTCCAGTCAATTTAGATAAACAACACTCCCCATCTTTGCCTTGTATAGTTGGTCACCTCAGCATTCTTTCCTCAGTGCTTTTGCATTATAGTATTTGTTCTTTTAAAACAGTGTAATTTGTGTAACTTTCCAGTTCATATCATCATATTGATATAAAAATTCCTTCTAGATATGAAAAGCCTGAACTGAATGTTTGGCCCTATAAGGTCTCCCACCTGACTGATCCTGTTTGGCTAGTAAATTTCAAACTTGAACCTCATTTATTGCAGGGTGGCTTTTTCCACTGCTCTGGTGAGCGTTTCTAGTCTGTAAGAACATGGGAGAGGGGCTTCTCTTCCTGCATACTTCTCGTGGCCAGCCCTTTTACCCCTCACTGTGCACTCAGAGCCTTTCCTGAAGGTACTACTGTTTCCAAGTATCATTTCAAGGCTTTAGAGAAGTAAGAGTTTTTTCCACAGAAAGCTTATGGAGGCTTCCTTTAGAATTTTGATTGGTTATACTCCCATGAGACAGCCTGAAGATAGCATAAAAAATTGTGATTTGTAAAATGATGACTTTACATATGAAAATATGTAAACATAGTTAACTACTCAGACTTCATCCAAATTGTTTTGGTTTTGGAAGTTCCATCAAAATTTATAGTTAATTTGTGAATGTGCGTGTGTATGTGTGGGTGCGTGTGTGTGTACACACGCACATATGTATCTTATAGATTGTATCCTGTAAGCAGTTCATTGTGTACTAATGTAGAAAATAATTTAGATTTTAATACACATATTAAACTACTTGAATATAAATTTTGTGTATCAATCTTAGGAGAAAATAAAAATTTCTTCTGGAAGAGTAAGACTCTAGATGGTGAAAAACATTGAATTGATTGAATTATATGTCAAAAGCACTCACAGAACAAGTTCGGTTATTTCAAATATATCAAACATCAAAATATAATTTTCAAATAAAATATACTCTTAACAGTGTCTGAATTTTTCTGTGGCTTGTTAATTACTTTATATGGCTTATTTCCCTTTGTGCTTTCCAAAATCTATAATGTTATTCCATTCCAATATTCTTTGCGCTATATACATATAAAGTATAAAGCCACCAGCTCTGAATACATTAAAATCAGATGAAAAGTGATCATCACTGAGAAAGATCTATGTATGTTTTACATATAAAATATTCCATTTGTGGGTATAATTAGGAAAATTAGGAAGATTTAGTTTTCCTTAATTTTTATCTTACAAAATTAGTGGAAAAAATTATAATCCCATAACAGAAGTTTTGTCTGGATACCACTGCCTATGGTGAGTATGCTTCTGGTAAGCTGGCAATTTCCACAATGGTTGCTTGATGTTTGTTATTCATAAAGTGCATTGGGACCCATAAGATGCTAACGTTGATAAATGGTCATTTCCTCTTAGATACTGCTAGATCCATTTTTGTATTAACTGTCATTATTAGGTTTTAGAAGTTTAATCTGATACATAGTCCTTGAAATATAAAAATAGTCTTTAAATTGTAAAGTGATTTGCCATAGAGTTTCTTTTTCAACAGCAAGCTTCCTCTGTGGCTCCACCGCCAGCTGGGCCAGGGTCTGGTCTGCCTTTGAAAGGGTTATATTTGTGGCTATTTCTTTTTCATTTATCTCTCAGAGGCTATTGTCACAAATCAGAACAGAGAAGCCCCAACTTTCCTCTGAAGGTCCCTCCATGCACAGGGCAGCATTGCTGAAAGAACTAGGAATCCTCATAGACTTTGCCTTTACATAGTAGGCTGACCATACAGGTTTCTGCAGAATGTGGGACTGAGGTGAGTCTGTCCCCATTCTTGGAAAAAGTACTAGAAGCTGAAGCCCTTGTCCAGATCCACATCGAGTTCCCTGAATCTTAGATTCAACCATTGAGTAAGTCCTCTCAATTTGACTTCTAGATCTCAGAATCCATCCACTTTTCTTTAGCCCCACTGCATCCAGCCTTGCTCAGGTCACTGTCATCTCCTGCCAGTATAACTGTCAGAGCTTTCTACTGTTACCTCAGCCTTCAGTGTCACCTCCCACAAATTATTGTCTCTATTTCAGTGTTGCTGAAAAGCAGATACTTTAGATGCTTTCTTTTGCCACCAGTATAAAACCCAAACTCCTGAACATGGTATTATCTTTCATGTTTTCAACTCATTTGTATTTCTTTGTATTCTCTCTTGACTCTAAACCTTTAGTGTATTCTGCCCTTGGCCTGGGAAGCTGTTCTCCTCGGCTCTCCCTCTGTCCCTTCCATTGCCTTCCCTCCTTACTCCCTGAGATACCATCTTGGCTGCTGAGTTGAAATTATCCTTCAGACCTACATCTTGATGCTATGTGCTCTGGAAATCTCTGACTTCTAAAACTGAGTTATGTGCCCTGATTATGTGTTCCCACAATATATAGTGCTCTGTATGTAATGGGCTATTTATTTATTACCTTCCCAGCTAGACCATAGGTTCCTTAAAGACAAGCTCATTACTGCATCCTCAGCACCTATTTTGCCTAGCACATAACAGGTATTCACTTTATATTTGTTAAATGACGATTGCTTTGTGCCCACTTACTCTTTGACCTTGATTTCACTTCTACCTTTCATTGGCTCGTAGACATTTGGGCTTCTCTCCTCCATGCTACCTTGTGCCCCCATTAAACTTCTAGTCTGACTTTTCTTATTTTGATCTTGGTAGTTACTCTCTCTTGGATGTGGTTTACATCAGCCCTCTGGCTTTCTCTGCTTTGACTGCTTTGGATAACTTCCCTCACCCCAGTGCTGCCTGCCAGCTTATGTTTCTTCTGTGCTTGTGTGTATGTGGGAGATAGAGGAGGATGGAGATTGGGTACTATGCTCCTAATTATCTATTTATTACAGTATCGCTATGAAAAGGTAAGCAACCTTGACTTTCCTTTTGACAGCTAGAAAACTACCCTGGAGACTTAAACTGTCATCTTAATTCATCACACCACAGTCACATTTTTCTCACTAGGTGACTGTGAGTGGTCCCTCTGCTAAAGAGGTCTCACCTCTTCCGCTCTAAGCCCGTTCACTAAAAGCACTGTGTCTCCAATCAGCTGCTTATCTTAAACCCATAGCTATCCCTTGTCTTCATCAAGTCTTAGGAGGACACAGGGAGAAACACCTTAACTGTTGCTTCCTCAACAGCTTCTATCTTCTTTTTATTCAAGTTCTAACACAAGGGGTAAAGATGAAAATGTTTTGCCAAATCCTTCCCATACCTCCAAGATTTTCCTTCCAAGAAAGGAGAGTGACTAAACTTCTCTCTTCTCTGCTTCCTGTTGTTAGAATGTTTTTTGTTTGTTTTGCTTTGTTTCTCTTTTGTTTTTCTGAAATGGAGTCTTATTCTGTCACCCAGGCTGGAGTGCAGCGACCCAGTCTCAGCTCATTGTAACCTCTGCCTCCCCCAGTTAAAGCGATTCTCCTGCCTCAGCCTCCCATGTAGCTGGAATTACAGGCCTGCACTACCATGCCTGGCTAATTTTTGTATTCTTAGTAGAGACAGGATTTCACAATGTTGGCCAGGCTGGTCTCAAACTCCTGACCTCAAGTAATCCACCTGCCTCAGCCTCTCAAAGTGCTGGGATTACAGGTGTGAGCCACCGCGCCCAGCCCTGTTCTGTTAGGTTTTGTCCTCCTCAAGAGTGACTTTGTTAACTTTGATCTGGTCTTCCTGTTGAGACAGGTACTTCTATCAGTTTGAAGTGTTTTATAACCTTCTATACTTCTTGCTTCTGGGACATCGAATGATTTTTTCCTTTTGGAAACTGAATGGTTTGAATTGTACCGTATTTTATAATAGTACAACACCCCTCATAGAGCTCTCCCAATTTAAAGAAAAAATCATGGAAAGTGTTTGTTTGTGACAAAAATTAGTGTTTTACTCATAGTGAGAAACAGGGCATGAATTTTTTGTTCTAAATATCTAACAAACAAGTTGTGAGTTCAACAGAACCGTGTAGAAGAAAACTTCCTACATGATCTTCAAATGAAAATGATTTTAATTTTTAGAAAAAATGAAATAGATTTATCTCTACCTATAGGATTTGGTGTCCAAGAATATCTAAGCAATGCTGTGCAATTGAGCCAGAGTAATTTCTCTTAACTTTTCATAACAGTTCCACTCATCTGCAAAACACTAGATGTAACATTAATAGAGGTGACTTTGCTTGACAGGCAGCTTTGTGGTTGGGAGAAAGGAAATGACTAGAAATCCAGAGAAGTGATGCCCAATAGAGATAATGCAATCAACATATATAATCTTTTCATTTACTTATGTTATTTTATTTTTTGAGACAGAGTCTTACTCTGTCTCCCAGGCTAGAGTGCAGTGGAGCAGTCTCGGTTCACTGCAACTTCTGGCCTTTCAGGTTCAAGTAATTCTCATGCCTCAGCCTCCAGAGTAGCTGGGATCTACCATCACTCTCGGCTAATTTTATTTTTTGCTGTTTTTTCTTTTTCTTTCTTTCTTTTTTTTTTTTTTTTTTTGTATTTTTAGTAGAGACAGGGTTTCACCATATTAGCCAGGCTAGTCTTGAACTCCTGGCACCAAGCAATCCACCCACTTTAGCCTCCCAAAGTGCTAGGATTACAGGCATGAGCCATGGTACCTGATCCACAGATATAATCTAAAAGTTTCTAGTAGACATAGTCTACAAAGTAAACAGGTAAAATTAATTTAACAATAAAGTTTCTTTAATCAAACATGCCCACATTTTTATTATTTCAACATGCAATCAATTAAATATTATAAATGAGGGTGTTCTTTGGTACAAAATCTTTAAAATTCAGTGCGTATTTTACACTTACAACCCATTTCAAAAATTCTGAATAGCCACATTTCAAGTACTAAACGTCACAGATGGCTACCACCTACCACATTAGAAAACACAGCTCTAAAGCCTGAAAACTGTTGCTGTCTCAGGTAATATTAGAGTGACTGTAAAATGGTAACTGGATTATAGATATCCTCACGATGTCCCTTACCATGGCACTCATAAAATCCTCCAGTACTTAGCTATCAACTCAGAGAAAAAAATAAGTTGGCATTCTTAATACAGGTGAGATTAAGTTGCCTCTGCTTCACAGAATAGGGGCCTAATGTGCAAATTAAGTTGAGTTGTTAATAAATTAGAAATTTTTATTTTTATACTCTTCAGTTTGTGGTTTGAGTTTTCTACCTATTGCATTTACTTCATAGGGTGGTTTAGATTATTAAATAGGTAAAGGTATACAAAAATATGATACAATTTATGAGTCTTAGACAGAACTCAGTAGCCTACCATTTCTTAAATTGATTAAAATCCAGAGATGGCCAAGGCCATCCCATCACTTTTAGGACCAATAAACTTTCACAGCTGGATATCTCAAGATTTCAGGATGTGGGCATCTTAGACAAGAAGATACAAAGGAATACATTGACTAACTTAAGTCATACGACATTCTGAGAGACTGAAATATCTACATCACCTGTGAAGACCAACACTTAAAATTGAAAGCATGTGGATACTAAGGAGTGCATTAAGTATAGGTATATAGATTGGTCTATTTATTTATAAATAGACTAAACAAAAATGCTGAAAAAAATATATTTAGAGCAAAGTGTTTAAATTGTTTTAAAAGTGAGAAAAGCATCCTAATCCAGAAAACATTCAGGATTATGGGTTTTTTAAACTATCTTTTCAGGCACAGTTTTATTTTGTTATTGTTTAGATCAAGCTTGTGTGGAATCCTGCCATTTATTTTCTCAGCAATGTTCAAGTTTAGCCAGTGGGAAAAAGACATTGGAAGCAGAAGCTAAGAAGGAAAGATATGTAGCTGACATTAACCATACATATAAGAAACTGAATGCAAGAATGTAATTAGCCACAATTATGACAGAAAAAATACTATGGAAATGTCTTATAAAGAAGAATATTAGGGTTTTTGGAGAAAAGATTCAGATATTTCTTTGTATAATATTATATGGCAATAAAATCCAGGTAAACTTCCTGAAGACACCTAGCATTACAGTTAAGATATAGGTATAATTATTATAACAAAGACTCAAAATAGCAGTAGTATAAACAATAAAAATCTGTTTATTTCTTATAAAAATATTTAAGAGTAAGCATCCTAGGGCAGACCTGATGGCTCCCCAGTGTCAGAGATAAGAATCTCTTTATCTTGTGTCCACTGACATCCTTAGACCAGAGCTGGAGTGGCTCCTCCCCTTAGCCCTGTCTTTGAGAGTTTTGCTTTGTTCTGTCTCCAGATGTGTGCATTTTCCACAGAGCAAGAAATCTTCAGAACCCAGGATGTATGCCTATGTGGAACCTGTTTGCGCCCCGCCACAGTTTAGACCAAGTACTAGTCCTGGGGATTCAGAATACCCAGTTTAAGTGGCCCCAAGCCTGCTTTCAGGGCCCAAGCATCCCTCTCCCGCAGAGTGGTCTATGTTATTGGTCTGGACTCCCTTAGGCTCAAGGCAAGGGGTGATTAAGTGGCAACTGTAGGAAACAGATCTGTGAGCTGGGATGGATATACATGCCATGAGGTACCTTGCAGTGGGGCTTCCACATTTGGGTGGGAACAGTCATGGGCCAGGAGCCAGTGCTAGGTGGGTATTCCTGCACTCACCATATTCTGGGGCATTATTGAAAAGACTCCAAGGATTTTAGACTTTAACTTGGCATATGAGATTATTTATATTTGTCAGGATAAGAGGTTAGAACATATCCTATTTACTAGTTTTCTAGCAGATGTATAACTTTTAAATATTTGTGTCTCTGGTATTTGATCTTCCATCTGAATTCTAATTCCCAAGCCCTAAAAATGTTATTAGTGGGCCTGCTTGTGACTCTATAGTTTTCAAAATAGAATTGATACTTCTTGGACAAAAATGGTTCCGTTAGCTTCACCCATCACATCTACATTTTGGCCAACAGGAGGAAAAAAAAGAAGGAGGACATAGATGTTCCTTTAAGGACATAATCTAGAAAAAAAAACATAGCTTTTGGAATGTATAGATTTTTACTGTGTATCCCATATTCTCAGCTAAAAGTTCTATAACTCAGAAAAAAGCAGATAATATCAGAGAAGACAATGAGCGGTCTAACACCTTCTGTCTCTTTCCAAATGAGTCAATCTCAGGTTTCAATTAATTACAGAATCAACTACAAAGTCTGGGATCTTAGATCACGTGTAGTCCTCTCCATTAGGTAGATGAAGCTTTTCATGGTCCAGGAATATGACAATTTAAAAAATCTGTTTGTTCCTTCTTCTTTGCACCCAGATTTAATAAAAAATAGTAAAGGAAGAACAGGATATCTAAATGATCAGTTGAAATAGGGAAGAGTGGGAAACCCAAGACCAGTCACTGGTTTTTAGTAATCATCATGTCTTGCTGAGGAGGATATTGCAAAACCTCCCTGACTCACAGCTTGGTTGGTTCATTTAGAAATGCTGATTCTGCTCTCTGAGGAAAGTATTTCTCCGTTTGCTCTGTAGTCCTTCTGAGACATTCTTCCTGGTCCATTTTCCTCCATAGTAATTTTAGGAAGTGCTGGAGAGTATGTTGCTCTTGGAAAATGTACAGCTTTGAAGGTTTGGCTGCTTTAAAGGTACAACTGACACAGATTTTGTTCATACTAGATATGTGTTTTGGGGGGTAACATATTTTCCTCAAAATCATAGTATGCTTACAGTCTACTGGCTTCCAGCTGGTTTCATAAGTAGCCAAAGATATTCTCTAATCAGACTTCTTACATTTGAAGACCTTTGCTTTTTTAACTGGACTTGTGCCTTTGCCCATTTCCATTTTATTAGTAGCCTATCTGAGGCCATCCAAAACAATAGCATTAATTGGGAAAGAGCTAACATTAATCTGATCATTGCTTCTGGACTAGACTTACTGACTAGCAGAGAGTGCTTGTGGTGAGATGTATGAGAGAAGCCTGGACACCATTTTAGATTCTGCTAAAGCTTCATCTTTAGAGCTCTTAGCCCCATTTCAGTTTTGGAAGAAGTACTTAACTTTTTCAATGTTGCATATTTCTAAATTGCTGGATTCTTTGTCCAGTGGATTGCAAGCTACGTGCAGAGAAAAACTTCCTTAAATATTGTATTTCCTTCAACCTATGCTCACAAATATTCTAGTTCTAGCTTGAGTCTCTCTTTCCTCTAGGATTTTTCCAAAAGCTTCAACAGGAAGCCATGCACACCAGTATTCTGGTTTTTGTTTGTTTTTCAAATAATCTAGCGTCACAGGCCATACTCATGTATGTTGTGCCTTCTGAGGCATCTGAGGTAAAAATTTTCCTAAATATGTTTCCAAAAAACTGGTAGAATCACCATTTTCTAGCTTCTAATATCTATGTTTTTTCTACCGTCAACTGTTAAGCCAGAAAGGTATATTCTGTTTTGGCAATCCCAATTCTATTTATTTATTTATTTTTTTTTTTTTTGAGACAGGGTCTCACTCTATCTCCCAGGCTGGAATGCAGTTGTGATCTTATCTCACTGCAACCTCTGCCTTCCAGGCTCAAGCCATCGTCTGTCTCAGCCTCCCGAGTAGTTGGGACCATAGGCATGTATCACCATGGCCAGCTAAGTTTTATATTTTTTTTAGAGATGGGATTTTGCCATGTTGCCAGACTGATCTGAAACTCCTGGCCTCAAGAAATCCACCCACCTCAGCCTCTCAAAGTGCTGAGATTATAGGTGTGAGCCATCGTGACCAACTGGCAACACCAATTGTAGTATCAAATTCAAAATTAATTAGGCTGTAGATATAGTTGTTGTTATAGAGTTCTTCAATAATAATAATTTAAACAAAATGGTTTACTTCTATCTCATATGGCAACCCAGGTGAAAGCTGTCCAGAGTAGAAAAGGTAGCTCTGTGGACAATTTCCACTTTGTGGATTAAGATGATTTCTTCAGCTCCAGTCATCATATCCACATCATAGTCACTGGGAAGGGGTAACTATTAAGGGGAAAGCACATTCCTTTCTCATAAAACCATGACTTACTTTTATAAGTAAACGGTCACTGATTTTTTTAGCAACAATTATATGGCTTATGCTCATGTTGCATTAGCCAGGACTCAATCACCTGACCACGACTTATTGCAAAGAAGGCTGCAAAATAAAGTCATTAGCTAGACAGCCACGATCCCATTGTAACTTTGGACAGGGAGAAGTTAAGAAGACAGCATTTCCACTCATCTTTTTTACACACATTTGGTGGCAAGGCAAGGCTGAACTTAAATGGTGTTCATACATTCCAGTATGGCAGAGCATTTTTGAAGAATTTCTGTTTAGTTTGGCAGAGATAATTGGCCTACTGGAAGGATCAGTGTGTATTTATTGGTCTTGAAGATTTTATAGTATTTCCCTAGACTGCAAAACTAATAGGACAACTTGAACAGAATATTGGAAACGACAGAAGCCAAAAGAGTGTCTCCCAAATAAGCATTTTTTAAAAAATCTTCCTTTCTAGATGTGCTTTCTAGAAACATCCCTCTTCTTTTTTATTTCTGTGTGGTCTTTTATTGAATCCACATAGACAGAAAGAACAGAGCATTAAAATATGGATTCAAATGTCTTTATTGCAGTCAATGTGGCAGTGGTAATTTTCACCGAGACAAATAATATTAGACCTGACAAGGTTTAGGAGTGTCATCTGCTCAGCGAACTGTATTCATTTCCTTAAATTGTGAATTAAATAGTAGTGTTCAAACACTAAAGCTTATTAATTTCACTCTGAAGAAAGCTAGGCCTGACTGCTAGCCCAGTTGTAAATACAAAGTAGTGGTGCATAATCTTAGGATCAGACAGTGGTTCAAATGGAACTCTGATATGTATATCTTAGCCATTAACTCAAATGTAGAAGGGCAAGCATCCTTTTCCTTATCTTTTGAAATTTCATATTCATGATTTCATCTTCAACTATCAGTTTTTAGTGTATATCTCTAGCTTGGATATTTCCCCTAACCCTTTTCCTGATACATTTCTAATCACTCAGAGAGTTGGGGATAATCATTGAACTTACCAAGGCTATTAGGTGGCTAAATGAGATCATATATAAAAATTGCATGACAGTCAAAAGATAACTATTACTATTGTGTTCATGTGGGATGAACATATTGATCTCTATCATTTATAGTATACCTCATAAGACATGACACAAGCGTGTGTGTGTGTGTGTGTAATATAATCATTTAATTAACACAGATATACTAGGACATTATTCTTTAAAAAGGACCTAAAATTGAGAAATACCACTCTGCCTAGCCTAGGCTTTTGCTTATCTCCTGTACAATACTTTGTGTATAATAGGTAGGTAGTTAATAAACCTTTGGAATTTATTTAAATGAATTTTTTAATGTTCAGATTTAAAAAATAAGTTAACATGTTAATACATTAATAGCAATAACATAACTATCTGTATGTCAATCACTATTAAGTACATGACATACATTATCTCATTTAATCTTCACAATTATAGTCAATAGCAGCTCTGATTGCTATGTTACCGATTAATACACTGGTGTTCAGAGACGTTAGCTGACTCACACACAAGCACCTGGCAAGTAACTGAGAGCAGCAGTAGAGCTCAGGCTGGTTGACTCCAAAGTTAATTTTTACCCAAAATATTGTACATAAATTTTAAAATATGCATTAAAATAGCAAAATGGCTGTGTGATAGTAGCATTTACATCAATAACACCATGTTAGAACTTTAATAATATTGTCCTCCAAGCCAGCCTAGGAGGCAGTATTTATGGTCTTGCTACTCTCTGAAGCAAGGTATATGTGTAGAAATGTAGAACTCACCAGCAGTAGGAATTGTCAATCAAAATTGTCAAATGTATCTTACTGATGCTTTTTGTCTTTTTCTTGTATTTTCAATTTCATTTGGTTCTAAGAGTGGGAGAACAAAAGAAGGAAAGGAATTCAAAGAAGTAGAGTTCTGATAACCACAATTCTTTTATTCCCAGTGCCAAGCTTCAAAAGAAAATACTCTCCAGTTCATCCTTCTTTGACAAACATACAGAGAAATAATAAGTCATCAGAATGATCAAATGCACTGTACAGATTCTGTGAACAATACAAAAGCAGCTATGGCATCTCAGCAGATCAATGCTATTATAAAGGAGATTTTCAGTTTACATTTTTAGCTATAGTTTAGGAAGGTGGTTATAAAAATGATAGTGTACTCTTCGAAAAAAACTTTCTCATTAGAATGTAATGGGACAGTTTAAAATATTCAGAAGTGGTGGCCTGCATAGGGTCACTGTTTTGGCAGTGTATTATTTTTCTATTGCTTTAAAAACAAATCGCTAGAAAGTTATCAGCCTAAAACAACATGTATTTAACATCTCAAAGCTTCTGTACGTCAGACATCTGAGCATGACATAACTGGGTCCTCTGCTCCATGTCTCATAAGCTGCAGTCGAAGTATTGGCTGGAGCTACAATCTCAACTGAGGCTTGAGGTCCTCTTCCAAGGTTCTGTAAAGGTAGGTAGGGTTCAGTTCCTACAGTTGAAGGACTGAGGGCCTCAGTTTCTAGAGGCCATTCATAGAAAAGTCTCAAAAACGTAAACTACTTAACAGTGAGAGAAAGCAGATTTTCCATGGAAGGAAGCAGGGGAAGGAGGAATGGATTACCAAGATGAAAGAGAATAATTTCAAGAGAATAGATTTGTTAATTATCTTGACCATAGTGAAGGCTTCACAGGTGTATTAAAATTCAACAGGTTATGTAATTTAAATATCTGTAGTTTATTGTATGTCAATTATATATCAATAGCTTTTTAAAAACAAATATAATGGAAAGTGACCAATGTGCAGCATATACTCAAGTCTTCCTGTGACAACTTCATTTGGAAATTCTGCTCACTATCAAATTTAAAAAGTCTCTGAAAAGGTTAATATGTACAGGTTCAGAACATTTTGAGAGTTGAGGAGAAGCTAGTAATAGGGAAAGAATTATTTGGTTTCACAAATTTGTGAAGAGGAGAGTTTACAGTAATTTTTAGGAATGATAATTATAATTTGTAATTATGGTTATATAACTATAATTATACGATGTAATTATAACTTACTTGGTTATAATTGTAATTATAGTTTTATAGTCTTTATAAAATTATAATGTTTTTGGTTGATAAATCCTTGAGATATAGGACTCACATTGCTTTTTGGTCTTTACTTCCAGTGAAATATTTTTATGCAGTAAGAAAATTCTTAATATAGAAATGTATGTAATTTTAGATTATTTCACTGAATACTTAGGAACATACTTATTAATAAAGAAGGGGTCTTAGAATTAAGCAGAAGACTTTCAAACATTTCAATTGCTGTATCATTAGACAAAGTCATACAATTGCAAATTACCTAAATCCAGAAAGTAATAATTGTACTCTAATGCAAAACAACACATGCACCACGAAAAATAAATAAAGGCAAACAAACAGCTCTTGTAGTGAATGATGGAAATATACCTTTGATGCTGCAGAACACCTTTTGTAGAGAGAGTTGGTCAGGCAACACAGTTTGGGACTTTGCAACTATGTTGCAAAATGTTTCTTAGACATTTGACATTTGCTATAAAATTGCTGAATTGGCCTTGTTACCTCCTAGATATAATGCCAGCACCAACACTAACTACAGGATAATTGGAAAAGAACAGAAAGAGAAGAGGGAAGTTTATAAGTTCTATCTCTCTGCATAACAAATGGCTTAATGGCCAATATTAATGGCTTAGGAAATTATAAATATATTATCTCTGAGTTTCTCTGGGTACATTTCAGCTGAGTTCTCTGCTTAGAGTTCTCAGGTCTTGGCTCTGTGGTCCTGCCATTGGCCCTCTTATCGCTCATGAAGGGAGGGCCAGTTCCTTTTAAGTGCTAAACATATTATATTGGGCCCATATAGACATCTCCCTTTTGATTATCTCAAAGTCTAATAATTAATAATCTATTGAAAGAGCAATATACCATCAGATTCTCAAGCTCTGTCCACTTGAAGAAATAACTTTACATGGAGCATGTACACCTATGGGCAGGAATCTTGAGGGCTATCTGAGAATTCTATTACAAAGGATATTATAAGATGTTTGTGGAGCCCTGAGAGTATAGTAACAGGCTGCCTAATAATGAGGAGAATGAATCCCATTCTTCACTGCAGTCCTGTCCTAGTGGCCCCTTTGGACAAGAGCAGAGCATGGTAGAGGAGTTCCAGGGAAGGTTTGATATCCATTCTCTCAAGTTTGTGGGTATATGTAAAACTCATTATTGGTGCCAGTACATTTTCTGCAAAGAAAGAAGACTTGAGGGAATATCTGGCAGCAGAGAGGCAATAACAGATGGTAGTTTGTTGTGCCTTCATCCTAGTTCTCAAAGGTCTCAGGGAGAGGAGAAGGGAGATGCCCCACTCAAAGGGAAGTTGGGACATGGACTACTTAAGAGAAACTAAAAAGAGACAAAAAATGCCCCTTTGTGGGATCTCAGTGGCTAAGGAGGCTGACAAGAAAGCTGAAAACCTTCCCAAGAAAGCCATGCACAGTATCGATGTGGAGACATTATACCAGAAAAGCAGACAGAATCCATTTGAGTCTTAGAGACCTTGGTTGCCTTCTCACCAGCAGCCCGTAATCTATTACCTTAGAAGATCTCTGCCTCCCCTATATATTCTCCCAATCCCCCAAATCAGGGAGAAGTGAGCTTTGAAATAGGGAAGGGAAGGAAGTAACCAGAATCAAAAATTCCTTTTCCCCTCTCCAAGGTATTTGAAGCTACAAGGCTGGACAACTGGGGAGAGGAAAGCAGTGAAGATAGGAAAGGGAATAAATGAGATTTAAGCCAATATGAGATGAGAGTCTTAGACAAGCCTGAGCTTTTAGGAAAGGGATGGTACATTTCCAAGAGGTGCTTCAGGAACAGGGAAGTGACATTTGACAAAGCACAGGAGAAAAATAAAAATATTTCATGTTTATAACCCATATTGAACTCTTCAATAAAGCAACTGTACATATATTTAAACTTCCCCCAGCTTCCAACTTCTGTATGTTCAAAGCAAATTTTCCCCCATGACCTTCAAATTTCTAGAAAACAAATTACATCCCTAAGTCACATATTAAAGTGAATTAGATCTGAGTAAATTAGAGTGAATATCCCTAAGTCATATATTAGTGTGAATATATTTTCTAAAAGCAAGATTTGATAATGAAGGATAGGATGAAATCCATGCACAGAATCTATCAGTGGGATGGTAAAAAAGGAATGCCACTAAAATTGCTAATTAGGGAAACAAGTTGAAAAGCATTTCTAGATGGAAAATAATACACAGTTTGACATGTTCACCTGCTTTAGAGAGAACATTAAAACGACTTTCTGATATTTGTTTCTGATTGCAGCTATGATCTCATGTTCTGCTCAGCATTTAAAAATAATGTGAGGATACATCATGTGAAAATACAAAGGCATTTGACAAGAATTCAAGCCAAAAAACCATGACAACATGGCTGATTTTGTACATCCCCCTCTAAAATAAGTTGACTCACTGTGAGGTAAAAAAGTAGTTCCTATGATACTCAGTCATCTTGAATATAAGGTGTCTGGAAAACTTAGTGCTAAAAAAGAAATCTAATTGTTATTCTTGGATTACTGATTCAACTGACATTCATTCCATTCTGAATTCCCATAGTATATATAAAACAGTATGTATGTGTATATATGTATATCTGTGTATGTGTACATATTTGCAAATCATCATAGCATGTTAACCATAGTATCAAACTTTAGAAAGATAATGTTAAACTCTAGGCAAACAATAGTAAGATCAAATTAGGACCACAAAAAGCTAATATCTTAAAATTCAACAAAAAGCAGTAGGTTTAACAGTAAATATCACATTCATATGCTGGAGAAAAACATGTTTCACAGAAGAAATAGTAGGCTATAAAGAAGTAAATTTGCTGGTTTAGTACATGGATAGTACAACAAACAGAAACATTTGAACACTAAAATAACTTTTAAGACATAGCACTGTTAAAATCAAATTTTTTTATTTTAAAAATTTTGATTAAAGTTACTGATTTTAAGACAATTTAATGTAAAATTTCAATCTTTTATGACAAACACTTTAAAATATTTGAAATTATTACATTAGACATAATAACTACTTTGCTGGGAAGTCCAGTGTGCTACATATTTCACATATGTGCAATACAGTTATGCACTGTACTGATATAAAATAAGTACAGTGGAGAGAGAGCAAGCCACTAAGGAA
The DNA here is from genome assembly GCF_049354715.1 of Callithrix jacchus. NCBI lineage: Eukaryota > Metazoa > Chordata > Mammalia > Primates > Cebidae > Callithrix > Callithrix jacchus. Next base: position 73,531,944 of record NC_133510.1, on the reverse strand, counting down.
TGGTGAACCCTTGACTACCCCTTGACAACACATAGAAGCTAAATGGCATGCATTATGCATGATTTTTAAATGTTATTAGCCATGTGAAATTTGTTCTCTTTGAAGTGCAGATGTATCTTTTTATAAAAGAGACTTAGCTATCTTAGGCTGTTGTCTAGGATATGGACTTTCTCCTTCTATTTTGGATAGTTGTGAAATTGTTAAAAGCTTATGTGTTTTATATATATATATATATATATATATATATATATGCATACATATGAACATATATACATATATATGCGTAAATACTTGCCTGTGCAAATAGTTTTTTTTGATGGTAAGAAACAGGTAGAAGTGGGAATAGAATAATGTGACTGGGAACAGGGATAAAAGGCAGTCTTAGTTTGGTTTGCCTAAGTTAAGCACTGGGTGCAGGTATTCATGAGATGTGATGGCAGGAAACACAAGTATAGGAGTAGAGAAAGTGGGACAGAAAAACAAATAAAGCCAAAGAGTGTGTTAATGAGCACGTTGCCACTGTGGGCAAACAGAGCTCAGTCTTACTGGAGGCCTTTTCAGAAACTATGTGAAACACTTCAAACTTTTCCCTCCAGAGGAGAGAAAAGGAAGGTTGGGCATTTATCCACCCACTTCCAACCCCCACATTGGTTGAGAGTGGCCCCAGCATACTAACTTCTCCACACTTGCAATGCAGAGAAAAGAGACTGGGATGCTGGAGATGGGAAGCTGTCCTCATAGCCCCAGAGATTCTTTGGGGTGGGGAAGGCTGGGAAGAATGTATTTACATTTCTTTGAGTCTCCTTGGCTCTGAGTTCCTGCTTCCACTGTTCTCTACTCCTTCTTAGGTCCTGCTTCCTATCCCCAGCCCATTATTCGCCACACGCTTCCTGTGCAAGGAATTGTATGTAGCAGACTGTCTGACAGGTTCAGGATAACAGAGCCTGGAGAACCTAAACAACTTAAAACTGATGATCTCCATCTCTGCTCTTAAAAGGCAGATGGCAATCTCCCCCACCCACAGGGATTCTTGCTGGAATCTCTTGATCATGGTTTCCCACCATGGACTTTAGCCTTCTGTCTCTCTTCTAAAATCCCTTTCTTTACTGATTCATCATTCCCAGGGTCGAACATTCCTAAGATTTCTTGTGCAGAATAGTTTACTTCATGGTTTGCTGCCTCCTTCCGCTGTTCACAGGACTTTATCAACACCCAAAATGAGTTAACAGTGTTATCTTCTTAACAAAAGCTGTTCTCACCTTAAGACTGACTTTAGCTCTTACTGCTAACAATTTTTAAAATTATTTTTACACTGCTACATATGGAAGGTCATAAATAATAAACTACCTCTATGATGCAGCAGGTTCTGATAGCATATTTATTATTATTATACCTTAAGTTCTTGAGTACACATGCAGAACATACATACAGGTTTGTTACTACTGAGAAACAGCTTAGCCATAGAGACCCCACCCAGGCAGCACTGAAGGCATTAAGAAGCAGACACCCACATAAAACAGCAAAGTGGGACTATGTGGGGGGCCAACAGCCTTCTGAGCTGAGAGCCTCAGGGGCTGACAGCATTCCAGGATGAGGGCCTCAAACAGACTCTGACCCAGGCATTTATTCTCTCTGAACAGGTGATGATTATTAACAAAAAGATGTTCAGTATTTTTTCATAACACAAAAATATACCAAGTAGGCAGCTGATGTCTGCTTACCACAGATAACAGACAAACTAACAATTATTCTCCATGAGGGAGCCATGGGGGCAGAGTCAGATGTCCCCTGCTTAAAGAATTGTTTTAACTGGTGTATGGTATTTATATTATTGTCCCACCATTTTACAATGCTCCAACTAGTTTTCTACTGGAGGGAGGGTGCTAGGTTTTCCTTGCCATCATTCTTCCTAGCAAACAATATATTCTATCATACACTTAGCATTTCTCAAAATGTTATATAGGTATACATATTCCATGATTGTTTGCTGCACCCACTGACCCATCATCTACATTAGGTATTTCTCCTAATGTTATTCCTCCCCTAGTCCCCCATGCCCCAACAAGCCCCAGTGTATGGTGTTCCCCTCCCTGTGTCCATATGCCCTCATTGTTCACACATATGAGTGAGAACATGTGGTGTTAGGGTTTCTGTTCTTGTGTTAGTTTGCTGAGATTGGTGGTTTCCAGCTTCATCCATATCCCTGCAAAGGACATGAACTCAACCTTTTTATCTTATTTTATTTTATTTATTTGTTTTTTTTTTTTTTTTTTTGAGATGGAGTTTGGCTCTTGTTACACAGGCTGGAGTGCAATGGCGCGATCACCGCAATCTCTGCCTCCTGGGTTCAGGCAATTCTCCTGCCTCAGCCTCCTGAGTAGCTGGGATTACAGGCATGCACCACCATGCCCAGCTAATTTTTTGTGTTTTTAGTAGAGATGGGGTTTCATGATGTTGACCGGGATAGTCTCGATCTCTTGACCTTGTGATCCACCCACCTCAGCCTTCCAAAGTGCTGGAATTACAGGCATAAGCCACCGCACCTGGCCAGAACTCATCCTTTTTTATGGCTGCATAGTATTCCATGGTATGTATGTGCCACATTTTCTTTATTCAGTCTATCAATGATGGGCATTTGGATTGATTTGAAGTCTTTGCTATTGTGAACAGTGCTGCAATAAACATATGTGTGCATGTGTCTTTATAGCAGAATGATTTCTATCTTTTGGGCATATACCCAGTGATGGGATTGCTGGGTCAAATGGTATTTCTAGTTCTAGATCCTTGAGGAATAACCACACTGTCTTCCACAATGGTTGAACTAATTTATGCTCCCACCAACAGTGTAAAAGCATTCCTATTTCTCCACATCCTCTTCAGAATCTGTTGTTTCCTGACTTTTTAATGAACATCATTCTAACTGGCATGAGGTGGTATCACAATGTGGTTTTGATTTGCATTTCTCTAATGACCAGTGATGATGAGCTTTTTTCATGTGTTTGTTGACTGCATAAATGTCTTCTTTTGAAAAGTGTCTGTTCATATCCTTTGCCAACTTTTTGGTGGGGTTGTTTTCTCTTGTAAATTTAAGTTCTTGGTAGATTCTGGATATTAGCCCTTTGTCAGATGGATAAATTGCAAAAATTTTCTCCCATTCTGTAGATTGCCTGTTCACTCTGATGATAGTTTATTTTGCTGTGCAGAAGCTCTTTAGTTTAATCAGATCCCATTTGTCTATTTTGGCTTTTGCTGCCATTGCTTTTGGTGTTTTAGTCATGAGGTCTTTGCCCATGCCTATGTCCTAAGTGGTATTGCCTAGGTTTTCCCCTAGGCCTTTTATGATTTTTGGTCTTACATTTATGTCTTTAATGCAGCTTGAGTTAATTTTTGTATAGGGTGTAAGGAAGCAATCCAGTTTCAGCTTTTTGCATGTGGCGAGCCAGTTTTCCCAACACCATTTGTTAATTAGGGGATTCTTTTCCCATTGCTTGTTTTTGTTAGGTTTGTCAATGAACAGATGGTTGTAGGTGTGTGGCATTGTTTCTGAGGTCTCTGTTCTGTTCCATTTGTCTACATATCTGTTTTGGTACCAGTACCATGCTGTTTTGGTTATTGTAGCCTTACAGTATAGTTTGAAGTTAAGTAGTGTGATGCCTCTAGCTTTGTTTTTTTGCTTAGGATTGTCTTAGCTATGTGGGCTCTTTTTTGGTTCCATATGAAATTTAAAGTAGGTTTTTTTTTTTCCAATTCTGTGAAGAAAGTGAGTGGTAGCTTGATGGATATAGCATTGAATTTATAAATTATTTTGGGCAGTATGGCCATTTTCATGATATTGAATCTTCCTATCTATGAGCATAGAATGTTTGTTCATTTGTTTGTATCCTCTCTTATTTCCTTGAGCAGTGGTTTGTAGTTCTCTTTGAAGAGGTCCTTCATGTCCCTTGTAAGTTGTGTTCCTAGGTATTTTATTCTGTTTGTAGCAATTATGAATGGAAGTTCACTCATGATTTGGGTCTCTGTTTGTCTGTTGTTGGTATATAGGAATGCTTGTGCTTTTTGCACATTGATTTTTTTATCCTGAGACTTTGCTGAAGTTGCTTATCAGCTTAAGGAGATTTTGGTTTGAGATTATGGGTTTTTTTTAAAATACACAATCATGTCATCTGCAAACAGAGGTCATTTGACTTCCTCTGTTCCTAATTGAATACCCTTTATTTCTTTCTCTTGCCTGATTGCCCTGGCCAGAACTTCCAATACTATATTAAATAGTTCTGAGAGTGGGCATCCTTGTCTTGTGCCTGTTTACAAAGGTAATGCTTCCAGGTTTTGCCTATTCAATATGATATTGGCTGTGGGTTTTTCAAAAATAGCTCTTATTACTTTGAGATATGTTTCATCAATACCTAGTTTATTTAGAGTGTTTAGCATGAAGGTTGTTGAATTTCAGCAAATGCTTTTTCTGCATCTATTGAGATAATCATGTGAATTTTGTCATTGGTTCTGTTTATGAGATAGATTATGTTTGTTGATTTGAGTATGTTGAACCACACTTGCATCCCAGTCATGAAGCTGACTTGATCATAGTGGATGAGCTTTTTGATGTGCTGCTGGATTCAGTTTACCAGTGTTTTCTTGAGGATTTTTGCATCAATACTCATCAGGGATATTGTCCTGAAATTTTCTCTTTTTTTGTGTGTGTCTCTGCCAGGTTTTAGTACCAGGATGATGTTGGCCTCATAAAATGAGTTAGGGAGAGGCCGGGTGCAGTGGCTCAAGCCTGTAATCCCAGCACTTCGGGAGGCCAAGGCGGGTGGATCACGAGGTCAAGAAATCAAGACCATCCTGATCAAAATGGTGAAACCCCGTCTCTACTAAAAATACAAAAAATTCGCTGGGCATGGTGGCACCTGCCTGTAATCCCAGCTACTTAGGAGGCTAAGGCAGCAGAATTGCCTGAACCCGGGAGGTGGAGGTTGCGGTGAGCCGAGATCGTGCCATTGCACTCCAGCCTGGGTAACAAGAGTGAAACTCCGTCTCAACAACAAAAAAAATGAGTTAGGGAGAATTCCCTCTTTTCATATTGTTTGGAATAGTTTCAGAAAGAATGGTACCAGCTTTTTTTTTTTGTACCACTGGAAGAATTCAGTTGTGAATCTGACTGGTCCTGGATTTTTTTAGCTGGTAGCCTATTAATTGCTGCCTCAATTTTAGAACTTGTTTTTGGTCTATTCAGGGATGCAACTTCCTCCTGGTTTAGAGTTGGGAGGGTGTATGTGTCCAGGAATTTATCCATTTATTCTAGATGTTTTAGTTTATTTGCACAGAGGTGTTTATAGTATTCTCTGATGGTAGTTTGTATTTCTGTGGGCTCGGTAGTGATATCCCCTTTATCATTTTTATTGCATCTATTTGATTCTTCTCTTTTTCTCTATTAGTCTGGCTAGCAGTCTATCTATTTTGTTGACTTTTTTCTTTTTAAATAAATCCAGCTCCTGGATTCACTGATTTTTTTTTAAGGGGTTTTTGTGTCTCTGTCTCCTTTATTTCTGCCTTTATTTCATAATTTACCCAGTAGTCATTCAGGAACAGGTTGTTTAGTTTCCATGTAATTGTGTGGTTTTGAGTGAGTTTCTTATCCTGAGATCTAATTTGATTGCACTGTGGTCTGAGATTCTTTGCTATGGTTTCTGTTCTTTTGCATTTGCTGAGGAGTGTTTTACTTCCAATTATGTGGTCAATATTAGAATAAGTGCGATGTGGTGCTAAGAAGAATGTATATTCTGTTGATTTGGGGTGGTGAGTTCTGTAGATGTCAATTACATCCACTTGGTCCAGAGCTAAGTTCAAGTATTCAATACCTTTGTTAATTTTCTTTCCCATTAATCTAATACTGACAATGGGTGTTAACATCTCCCACTATTATTGTGTGGGAGTCTAAGTCTCTTTGTAGGTGTCTACGGACTTGCTTCATGTATCTGGGTCCTCCTGCAATGCATATATATATCTAGGATAGGTGGCTGTTCTTGTTGCATTGATCCCTTTTTTGTTTCTTTTAATCTTTGTTGGTTTAAAGTTTGTTTTATGAGAGACTAGGATGGCACCATCTGCTTTTTCTTTTTTCTTTTTTTTTTTTTTTTTGCTTTTCATTTGCTTGATAAATATTACTTCATCCCTTTATTGTGAGCCTATATGTGTCTTTGTATGTGAGATGGGTCTCCTGAATATAGCACACTGATGGGTCTTGATTATCCAATTTGCCAGTCTGTGTCTTTTAATTGGGGCATTTAGCCAATATACATTTAAGGTTAATATTGTTATATGTGAATTTCATCCTGTCATTATGATGATAGCTGGTTATTTTGCCCATTAGTTGATACAGTTTCATCATAGCATTGATGATCTTTACAATTTGGTATGTTTTTGCAGTGGTTGCTACTGGTTGTTCCTTTCCATGTTTACTGCTTCTTTCAGGAACTCTTGTAAGGCAAGCCTGGTGGTGACAAAATCTCTCGCAGTTATTTTTCGGTAAAGGATTTTATTTCTCTTTTGCTTATGAAACTTAGTTTGACTGGATATAAAATTCTGGATTGAAAATTTTTTTCTTTAAGAATGTTGACTGCTAGCCACCACTCTCTTCTGGCTTGCAGGGCTTCTGCTGAGAGATCCACTATGAGTCTGATGGGCTTCCCTTTGCGGGTAACCTCACCTTTCTCTCTGGCTGCCCTTAACGTTCTTTTCTTCATTTCAACCTTGGTGAATGTGATGATTATGTGTCTTGGGGTTGTTCTTCTCAAGGAGTGTCTTTGTGGTATTCTCTGTATTTCCTGAATTTGAATGTTGGCCTCTCTTGCTAGGTTGGGGAAATTCTCATAAGTAATATCCCCAAGAGTGTTTTCCAACTTGGTTCCGTTCTCTTTGTCACTTTCAGGTACACCAATCAAATGTACATTTGGTCTTTTCACATAGTCCCATTTTTCTTGGAGGTTTTATTCATTTCTTTTTACTCTTTTTTAACTCCAATCTTATCTTCTTGCTTTATTTCATTGAGGTGAGCTTCAATCCCTGATATCCTTTCTTCCCCTTGATTAATTTGGTGATTGATACTTATATATGCTTCACAAAGTTCTCATACTGTGTTTTTCCAGCTCCATCAGGTCATTTATGTTCTTCTCTAAGCTGGTTATTCTAGTTAGCAATTTGTCTAACCTTTTTTCAAGGTTCTTAGCTTCCTTGTATTGGGTTAGAACATGCTCCTTTAGCTTGGAGGAGTTTGTTATTACCCACCTTCTGAAGCCCACATCTGTTAATTCATCAAATGCATTCCCAGCCAGTTTTGATTCTTTGCTGGTGAGGATTTGTGATTCTTTAGAGGAGAAGATGCGTTCAGGTTTTTGAAATGTTCAGACTTTTTGTGCTTGTTTCTCCCCATCTTCATGGATTTATCTACCCTTGTCTTTGAAGTCAGTAAACTTCAGATGAGGTCTCTGAGTGGACATTCTTTCTGTTAATATTGATACTATTCCTTTCTGTTTGCCAGTTTTCTTTCTATCAGTAAAGACCCTCTGCTGCAGGTCTGCTGGAGTTATCTGGAGGTCCACTTCAGACCCTGTTTGCCTGAGTATCACTGGCAGAGGCTGCAGAACAGCATTACTGCCTGTTCCTTCCTCTAAGCTTCATCCCATAAAGGCACCTACCAGATGCCAGGCAGAGGTCTCCTGTATGAGGTGGTGTCTATATGAGATGTCTCCCAGTCAGGATACATGGGGATCAGGGACCCACTTGAGGAGGCAGTCTGTGTCTTATCAGAGCTCAAACACTGTACTGTGAGACTTGCTGTTCTCTTTGAAGCTGCCAGGCAGGGACATTAAAGTCTGCTGAAGCTGTGCCTACAATCACTCTTTCCTCCAAGTGCTATGTCCTGGGGAGATGGGGGTTTTATCAAGTCCCTGACTGGGGCTGCTGCCTTTTGTTCATAGTGTCCTGCCCAGAGAGGAGAGAATCTGTTGAGGCCATCTGGCAGCAGAGGCCTTGCTGAGCTGCAGTGGGTTCAGTCCACTTTGAACTTCCTGGTGGCTTTGTTTACACTGTGAGGGTAAAACCGCCTACTCAAGCCTCAGCAATGGCAGATGTCCCTCCCCCCACCAAGCTCAAGCATCCCAGGTTGAGCTCAGACTGCTGTGCTGGCCATGAGAATTTCAAGCCAGTGGATCTTAGCTTGCTGGGCTCTGTGAGGGTAGGACCCACTGTGTCAGACCACTTTGCTCCCTGGCTTCAGCCCCATTTTCAGGGGAGTAAATGGTTCAGTCTAGGTTGTGTTTCAGGTGCCGGGGTTAAAAAAAAAACCCTCCTGCAGCTAGCTCCATGTCTGCTTACATAGCCACCCAGTTTTGTGCTAGAAACCCAGAGCCCTGGTGGTGTAAGCACTGAAGGGAATCTCCTGGTCTGTGGGTTGTGAAGACTGCAGGAAAAGCACAGTATCTGGGCCAAAGTGCATGGTACACTCCCTGATGGCTTACCTGGCTAGGAGAGGCAGTTCCCTGACCCCTTGCACTTCCCAGGTAAGGCAATGCCCCACCCTGCTTCAACTCACCCTCCTTGGGCTGCACTCACTGTCCAACCAGTCCTAATGAGATGAACCATGTATTTCAGATGGAAATGGAGAAATCAATCACCTTCTGTGTCAATCTTGCTGGGAGCTGCAGACTGGAGCTGTTCCTATCCACTATCTTGCCAGCAATCCCAGCATAATTTATTAATTGTATTGATTCAAGCTTGATTCATTTTGTTCTTATCTCCCTACAACAGTCTGTGTTGGAATGTCTACCTCTTGCTTCAGAGTTCTGACCACTGATGTTCTTTAGGTTTCTTCTGTTTATTCAGGGAATCACTGTTAATGCTTTGTGCTACAAATTCACTACCCACATTATAACTGGTTGTTAACTTTTCTCCTCTTTTATGCCTTTGTGAAGGATGGAGGTTCTTATTGCAGAAAGGAGTTTTTCTGGCTGTAGTTCAAACTGAAACAGGCCTCCATCTCCTGCTCAGTAATTTAATCGTCCTTCCGCCTTCTGGATAATACCATGGCACTTACTATGTAATGCCGTTAAAAGCACTCCAGGCCACGGAAGCTCTAAACATTGCTATCAATCACTTTATAGCTGACATCCTGTGCCTTCCAGTAGCACCAGTTGACTTCCTTTTATAATTATCAGAGGGTGCATGAGAAACGCTGAAGTTTGAGGAAGATTTGTATTTCAAGCTTCAAATCCTCTACCCCAAGCTGAGATGAGCAGCTAATTTCCTTAAGCCTTTAGGGAAATCAACAGATATGCAAGTTTTAATATTGACATTGTCACTTCTTTACCATGAGGAAGTTTGACTAAGGGATCCAAGACTAGAAATTGGAGAAGAAAAAAGTAAAGGCAAGATTCTCTCCAGTCACCACCCTCATCCTCAATCCCCAGGCCAAGATGCAATGTTTACCCAATTATCTTGTGAGAAAGATTAAATTTGATGAAAATACAATTTTAAGCAAGTGCTAGGCTTACCCTTTCTTCTTAACCTAATTCGTAATTGGTCACAATTAGTTTCTAAAAGCTTCATGCAAATCAGCATTCAATTTAAAAAGAAACATCTGATAAGCCATTAAGCCAGGTTATACGTTTCTAAGGCAGCACAAATTTACCTGCTGGGCTATGAAGAAAGGTTTGTTCATTATCAGGCATCTTCCAAATTATAATTCTACCATTATTATTTTCCAAATATTTGGCATTCTGCAGACTGGCTGGGTGGTCTAGTTATTGCTGTTTGTGTCAACTCCTCAGTTTCTCTCATGGTGAAATGCAGATAAAACTCCCAGGCAGTCTAACAACATTGCAGTGACTCATAACTAGCAATTCTTGTTTTAAAGCACTTACCAATTAGAAGGATTTTATACAAATTACAGTTTATTTTAGAAAAGAAAAGAAATAAGCTAGCATATGGAAAATATTGGATCCGATGGTAAAATATATACCATACCACCTGCTTTCTCTAAAAGTGTCTCAAAAAAAGAAATGCAAATTTAAAGTGACTAGTCCCTAAACCTAAACACACAAAAAGATTTGATTATCAGTTTGTTTATCGATTAGAAAATAATCACTTTTTAATGTTTGAAAAAATAAACAAGAAAAACCTGCTTATACTATGTCACAGACATACAGGCTCAGAGAATAAGAAAAAAACTACAAAGCAGGAGAAACAAATCCACTTCTCCTTTTCTTTTCCTCCCACTCCTGTCATGCCCACCCAGAGTGATTGGTTACAGTTGAAAGGTATGGGCTACTTACACCAAGTCTAAGGGCTCAACTGAAGGAGATGATGATGTTAATAATACTTCACATTTGTATAGCATCTTATGGCTTCCAAAGGGCTTTCACATAGATTGTTTCATTTACAGAAAAGCTTTGCATAGATGTTTTATGGACTTGTAACCATTAAAATTGCTAATTCTGATTAAATTTGTCTAATATTTCAATTTCTGTTTTACTTTCTTATTTTATCCTAAATCTGGTTCATGAAGAGATTTTATTATGCTGATGCAAAGTGACAGTCATTGTCCCATGATTGCAGCTCTTCCTCAAATGCAATTATAGAGAGTTTGAGTTGGAAAGAACTTTGGAGAAAATGTATTCTAACCATTTGATTTTGTGGATGAACTACTAAGGTTTAGAGAGACTCCATGAACTGCCCAGGGCCAGGCTTGGTTTTCTGCTTCGAAATATGGAAGATTTGCTGTTATCCCCTAAAGGGTGCCCTCCTGACTCATCTATGTGGGAGAGAATAAAATATTCAGGGAGAAAACGGTGAAGCAAACCAAACTCTAAGCAGCATGGTGTTTTTGAAACATTTATTTGTTTTTATCCTGCTGGTGATTTAGAAAAATTTTTTTCTAAAGGAGATTTAATGAATATTTAAAGAAAGTACACTCCTTTTTCTTTTTGTCCAAAATTACCAAATGTCTTTTTCATTAAACCAAAGATCTTTAGATTCTTAATCAAATGTTATTATTACTTTTTTTCTCATTAAATTCTTATAAAATATCTTTTTTTAAGCAAGGCAGGTATTTTTAGTCACATTTTAGAGTCAAAAAAATCTCATACTCAAAGAAGATACATGAACTATAGAAGGTCACATAGCTGATTAGTTACATTCATAAGAATAGAAACCACTTTGTCTGATTTTTAGTACAGTTTTTGTTTTGTTTTTAAAACTCATTACTCCTGGCCCTGAAATAGAGTTGAAGATCATCAGATTTTTCTCAAGTTATATTTTTGACATCTTCCTAAATGGCTTGTAAAAGGTAATCAATATATGCTGTTAAATTGGATTCAAATTGAAGTTTGTCATATGCACACCTATGTGTAAAAATGCCAGACTGTAACATGAGTTTCTTTTTAATATTCCTTATTTCTAGAATTTCTTAAATAATATTGGGTGCAAGGATTTCATATAACATGAATGTATTAAATTCTAAACCAAAGATTTTACATTTAAATTAGATATGGAGCCATAGGCTTAAAAAAAAAGACCCTAACTGGAAAGTGGGTGTCTAGCATTTAGTATGTGTCTATCATTTACCATATCTTATTTTATCAGTGTAAATAATCATAGCAAACCTGAGCTCTTCCTAATCTTACCTTCTGCTTTAAAGATAAGGAAACTGAGGATGAGAAAACTGATACAGCTTGCCCAGAGTCCCACCTCTACACGATTCGGAAGTTCATGCTCTCTTGGCAGTTTTTCTCATCTTTCTCAAAAAGCACACCTGAACTACAAAGAAGCACATCTCCATACATATAGATAGAGAATTATTTTAGTCAATTCTGAAAACAAAAAAAAACTTGGTTTTTGGCTGGTTAGGCCTGTAAGGATATCTCTTTAGTTACATTCCTACTCATTTTATGCCAAGAAAATACAAAATACTCCAGAATATATGGCCAATGTTACATAGCGGTCTCTTTCAGACTAATAGGATTAATCTGTATTATTTTAATTGAGTTATAAAAAAACATCCTTTTACTAATGGTTAATTTGCCTTTATTAAATTATATTATTAAGTATAGTTAATAAGAACAAATTAACCATGATTACATAAGTATATATATGCTTATATATTAGCATATTTATTAATAAGTTAATTTCTTAAATCAAACTTGCATTTTCACTGAGTTTGTTGTCATTTAAATCAGAAGTTTACTGTTCAAAAAATAAGTGAAGATTATTACAAATAGCTGATGACATAAATCCTCAGACACAGTTATATTTGTTATGAACATTTAAGTTTAACCTCTGAAGGTTAGCACTATTATTGCCTATATGTGCTTTCAGAGATGTAATTTGATGAATTATTTTCTTCTAAAAATGTGTGTAAACATTTTGACATGTGTATAATAGCATATGCACAGAAAAATACATTTAAATGTACAGAATACTGGATTATTATGAAGTGAGCTTTAGTACAATGACTAAATGAGATTAGAAGTAAAAATTGACAGCATCCCTGAAGCCCCATCTCTATATATTCATTGCCTATTCTTTCCAGAATTTCTTCTTTCACTTAATATTATGTTGGTTAATTCCTCTCTGTTATATATTGCTCCAGTTTCTCATGTTTATTGCTTTATTTTATTCATTTGTTTGGAATTTTACCAAGTTTATTTAACCACTCTACTGCTGATGACTATTTAGATTATTTCTAGTTTCTTGCGATTACAAGTCAATGCTGGTATAAATATTCTTGTACATTCTTCTGATGCACATATAATTACATTTGTCTAAAGTATATGTCCAGGATTAGAATTTCTGAGCTGTGGAATATGGTTATGTTTAAACTGAATAGATGATGTTCCCAGTTTTCAGTTTTACCAATTTGTATCTGCCAATCATAAATGAGAATTCCTGTTACTCCATATTTTTTAAAATACTTGGTACTTGTTATCCTCAGAGTTTTACATTTTTTTTCAGTCTGGGGAATATGTGCAGTATGTGGTATCTTCTTTTGGTTTCAACTTACTGTTTTCCAGAAAGTTATTAAGGTTTGACATTTTGTAATAGGTTTGTTGGTCATTAGGATTTTTCTATTTGGTGTTATGCCTGTTCATGTTTTTCCTCCATTATCCTATTTAATCTTATTTTTCTTATTGATTTTCAGAAGTTCTCTATCCAGTATATAAATCCCTTATCGGTTATGTATTTTGAAAGTGGTTTTTCCCCTTCTGTGGCTTTTAAAAATTCTCCTCTTGATGTCTTTTGAAAAATATAATGTAGCTGAATTCTTCTAATGAGGCCAACATAGCCTAAACACCAACCTTTACAAGAGCATTATAAGAAACAAAAGTATAAGCCAATTTCTCTCAAGCACACAGATGGCAAAATTCTAAACAAAATACTAGCAAATAAAATTCTATGATACATATATGAAAATATACATGAATTTATGTTTGTATATGTGTATACATACACATATATGTACATACACACATATATGTGTGTGTGTGTATGTATATATATATATATATATATATATACCTCAGAACATGTTAAGATATTTTTCCCCAGAGACAAAGGTAGTTTGGCATTTTTAAAAGATAAATTAATGTAATTAACCACATTAACAGAGGAAAGAAAAGTCCAGGCACCTTCATGCAAAAAAAATAATTTGATATAATTCACTCATTCAGCAATCATGAAATAGAAGGAAACCATTAATTCTAAAAAATAACATAAACAGACATCATAATTAATAGCAAAATACTAAACGATTTTCTCATGAAACCTGAAACAGGATACCTACTATGATAATTTCTATTCAATAATGTAAAGGAAGTCCTTGTCAATTCAGTAAGGAACATAAAAATAAATAAAATGGATAACAATTAAAGAAATACAATTGCTATTATTCATGGATGAAATGTTGTTATACATAGAAAATACAAAAATAACTCAAGACAAATTATCAGAATTAATATAGGAATACAAAGCAAATATATAAAATAAATTATATTTTTACATACTAACAACAAACAAATGGAAAATACAATTTTTTTTAATTGCATTTTCGGTTTTGGGGTACATGTGAACAACATGCAAGATTGTTGCATAGGTACACACATGGCAGCGTGATTTGCTGCCTTCCTCCCCTTCACCCATATCTGGCATTTCTCCCCATGCTATCTCTCCCCAACTCCCCACCCCGCACCGTCACTCCCCTATTTCCCCCCAACAGACCCCAGTGCGTGATGCTCCCCTCCCTGTGTCCATGTATTCTCATTGTTCAACACCCACCTATGAGTGAGAACATATGGTATTTGATTTTCTGTTCTTGCGTCAGTTTGCTGAGAATGATGGTTTCCAGGTTCATCCATGGCCCTACAAAGGACTCGAACTCATCGTTTTTGATGTCTGCGTAATATTCCATGGTGTATATGTGCCACATTTTCCCTGTCCAGTCTATCATCGATGGGCATTTGTGTTGGTTTCAGGTCTTTGCTATTGTGAACAGTGCTGCAATGAACATTCATGTGCATGTGTCCTTATAGTAGAACGATTTATAATCCTTTGGATATATACCCAGTAATGGGATTGCTGGGTCAAATGGAATTTCTATTTCTAGGTCTTTGAGGAATTGCCACACTGTCTTCCACAATGGTTGAACTAATTTACCCTCCCACCAATAGTGTAAAAGTGTTCGTATTTCTCCACATCCTCTCCAGAATCTGTTGTCTCCAGATTTTTTCATGATCGCCATTCTAACTGGCATGAGATGGTATCTTAATGTAGTTTTGATTTGCATTTCTCTAATGACCAGTGATGATGAGCATTTTTTCATATGTTTGTTGGCCTCATGTATGTCTTCTTTTGTAAAGTGTCTGTTCATATCCTTTGCCCACTTTTGAATGGGCTTGTGTGTGTTTTTTTTTTTCTTGTAAATCTGTTTTAGTTCTTTGTAGATTCTGGATATTAGCCCTTTGTCAGATGGGTAGACTGCAAAAATTTTTTCCCATTCTGTTGGTTGCTGATTCACTCTAATGACTGTTTCTTTTGCCATGCAGAAGCTGTGGAGTTTGATTAGGTCCCATTTGTCTATTTTGGCTTTTGTTGCCAATGCTTTTGGTGTTTTGGTCATGATGTCCTTGCCTGTGCCTATGTCCTGAATCATTATGCCTGGATTTTCTTCTAGGGTTTTTATGGTGTCAGGTCTTATGTTTAAGTCTTTAATCCATCTGGAGTTAATTTTAGTGTAAGGTGTTAGGAAGGGCTCCAGTTTCTGCTTTCTGCACATGGCTAGCAAGTTTAACCAACACCATTTATTAAACAGGGAATTGTTTCCCCATTGCTTGTTTTTGTCAGGTTTGTCAAAGATCGGATGGTTGTAGATATGTTGTGTTGCCTCTGAGACCTCTGTTCTTTTCCATTGGTCTATATCTCTGTTTTGCTACCGGTACCATGCTGTTTTGATTACTGTAGCCTTGTAGTATAGTTTGAAGTCCAGTAGTGTGATGCCTCCTGCTTTGTTCTTTTTGCTTAGAATTGACTTGGCTGTGCAGGCTCTCTTTTGGTTCCATATAAAGTTTAAGGTGTTTTTTTTACAGTTCTGTGAAGAAGGTCATTGGTACTTTGATGGGGATAGCGTTGAATCTGTCAATTCCTTTGGGCAGTGTGGCCATTTTCACAATATTGATTCTTTCTAACCATCAACATGAATAGACCAATAACAAGGTCTGAAGTTGAGGCAGCAATTAAGAGCCTACCACCCAAAAAAAAAAAAGCCCAGGTCCAGATGGCTTCACGGCCAAATTCTACCAGAGATACAAAGAGGAGCTGATACAATTTCTTCTGAAACTATTCCAAAGAATTCAAAAAGAGGTAATCCTTCCCAAATCATTTTATGAGATCAACATCATACTGATACCAAAACCTGGCAGAGACTCAGCAACAAAAGAAAACTTCAGGCCAATATCCATGATAAATATAGATGCAAATATCTTCAATAAAATACTGGCAAGCTGATTGCAACAGCACATCAAAAAGCTTATCCACCATGATCAAATAGGATTCATCCCAGGGATGCAAGTGTGATTCAACATACACAAGTCTATAAAGGTAATTCACCACATAAACAGAAGCAAAGACAAAAACCATATGATTATCTCAATTGATGCAGAGAAGGCCTTTGACAAAATTCAACCGCCTTTTATGCTAAAAACCCTCAATAAACTAGGTATTGACAGAACGTATCTCAAAATAATAAAAGCTATTTATGACAAATAAACAGCCAATATCGTACTGAATGGGCAAAAACTGGAAGCATTCCCTTCAAAATCTGGCACTAGACAAGGATGCCCTCTCTCATCACTCCTATTCAATATAGTACTGGAAGTTCTAGCCAGAGCAATCAGGCAAGAATAAGAAATAAAGGTCATTCAAACAAGAAAGGAGGAAGTCAAACTGTCTCTATTTGCAGATGACATGACTGTATATCTAGAAGACCCCAAATCTCCTGAAACTGATAAGCAACTTCAGCAAAGTCTCAGGATACAAAATCAATGTGCAAAAATAGCAAGCATTCCTATACACCAATAACAGACTTAAAGAGAGCCAAATTAAGAACGAACTGCCATTCACAATTGCTACAAAAAGAATAAAATACCTAGTAATACAACTAACAAGGAACGTAAAGAACCTTTTCAAGGAGAACTACAAGTCACTGCTCAATGAAATAAGAGAGAAAACACATTTTTAAGTGAAATTATTATAATAGTATGAAACAAAAATATCAAGAAATTAATTTGTCTGGATTCTAAACTAAATACTATAAAACATTATGGAGATTTACTAAACAAGACTCATAGTATTAGATCTTTATGTGAGATTATGCTCAAAAGCAAGCCATTTTTTCCATTTTTATTTCTTTTAAGTCAAACTCTACTACATGCAAGATGTTGTAGGAAACATGAAGATAAATAAAGTTTATTTTTCTGGACCAGAGGGAGCTCAGACTACACTTAAATGCTAAATTAGAAAACATGATAGCAACACAAATAAAGTTCTATAAAGTATCCAGAATATAATGTTAACTCCTGCTGGTAGGATCAAGAAAGATTTTATTGTTGAAATGTAAAATATCCTGATTTTTTTTCTTGTGGTTTAATTGTAAATCTCTTCCAGCTATAAGCCTTTTGTTTTTTCTCTTGAATGAGATGATGAATGTTCAGCAGCTCTTTCAGTGCCTGACACCACATAGATTCTTTTTAAAAAGTCTCTCTCTTCTCTAGTCAGTACAACCAAAGTTAGCTCTGGTTTATATTAGGGAGACTTTCAACCTGCTGAAAACTTTTTTTTTTTTTTTTTGAGATGGAGTTTCACTCTTGTTACCCAGGCTGGAGTGAAATGGCGCGATCTCGGCTCACCACGACCTCCGCCTCCTGGGTTCAGGCAATTCTCCTGCCTCAGCCTCCTGAGTAGCTGGGATTACAGGCACGCGCCACCATGCCCAGCTAATTTTTCGTATTTTTAGTAGAGACGGGGTTTCACCATGTTGACCAGGCTGGTCTCGATCTGTTGACGTCGTGATCCACCCGCCTCGGCCTCCCAAAGTGCTGGTATTACAGGCTTGAGCCACCGTGAAAACTTTATGATAGAATAAAAAACCATCTATTCTTCAAACCAATTTAATACAATTTTTCTTCAGCTAGAACATCCCTTCCCCTTTATGACCCTCTCACCTTTTATACATACCTGTGTGTAACAAGAATCCCTATCTTTCACTTGAGAAATTACTAATATTTGTTGAAAGCCTGTATGCACCAGGACTAGCTCCAAATGTTTTACATACATTATCTCAGTATTCATTCAATGTGATGAAATCAAATTCTCCCATATATGCCCACACCAAAATGTACTTCTACTAGAGTGAATAGCATGGCACAAAACTGAGATCAAGAATTTGGGCTCTGGAATCAAACTGTCTGATTCAAATCTCAGCTCTAATGCATACTAGTCATGTGTCTATGAACAACTAAACTTACTTTTTTTTGTGCTTCAGTTTTATCATTGTAAGGTGAATATAATAATGACATTATTGTGGACCGTGGTGGATTGTATTTTCCTAAAAGCTTAGAATAATATCTCCCATCCTTCATGTTCTTTTTACAGTGTGATTTTGCTAATCCCTCTCCAACAGGTGGAATATATATCCTTTCTCCTTAGCCCTGGGAAGAACTCTGACTGTCTACCAATAAGGAATGACAGAAGTGGAGGTAGGTGACTTCCAAGGCTAGCTCATAAGACTGTGAAGCTTCTGACTATCTTTCTTTTAAGGTGCTCACTCTTGGAACCCAGCCACCATAAAGAAGCCTAGACATATAGGTCAGCAGACAGCTCCAAATGAGGTCCTAGACAGTAGTCACGATTAAGTGCCAGCCATATAAGGAGCCTTTGAGATGACTACAGCCCAGGCACTGTCTACTCTAACTGCGTAAAAGACCCTGGATAACTGCCTAGCTAAGCCAAGTCAACCCCCCAAACCGTGAGACATAATAGTAAAGTAATTGCTGTTGTTCTAATCCACTAAATTTTGAAATAACTTATCAGGGAGCAATAGATAATTGATACAGATCAACTGAGAGTTTTGGCTAGAACAGCTAGATGTGGCTGCTTTATGAAGCCTAGACTTTATCACAGCATGGTGGCTGTATTTTAAAAGCACATATTCTGATGAAGGAAGATGGCTGAATAGGAACAGCTCTGGAGTACAGTTCCCAGTGAGAACAACTCAGAGAATGAGTGATCACATTTCCAAACAAGTTATTACTGCCCACAGACCAGGAGCTTCCCAGGCTGAAAAGCAACACGAGTTTCCAGCACAAAAACTCATGCAAATCTGGGCCACCATTTCAACTGGTGCCTGGAATGCGTTGGAGACAGAACCACCCATTCAACTGAAAAAAAGGTAGCTGAAGCAGGGAGCCAGGTGATGTGACTCCATGGGTCCCACCATCACAAAGACCAGCAATCTGAAATGCTCTGGATTCAGTGTTTCACAGCAAGCACAGCTGGATGCAGGATGGTCCAGCTCTGTCAATGGAAGGGGGTGTCCACCATTACTGAGATAGTCCACCACTACCGAGGCAGTCTACCATTACCAAGGCAGTCCACCATTACCCAGGCAATCTGCCATTACTGTGGTAGACTGCCATTACCCAGACAGTTCTACCTGTATCTAGGTAAACAAAACCACAAGGAAGTTCACACAGCAGCTGGGAAGAGACCATAGCAGATCAGCAATGCCTCTGCTGGCAGACTGACTAGACTACCTCCTAGCTGGGCAGGGCATCTCTAAAAAAAGACAGTAGCGTGTCAGGAACTTATAAATAAAGCCCCACCTTCTTAGAACAGAGCACCTGGGGGAAAAGGCAGTTATGAGTTCCACTGCAGCAGACTTAAATGTATCTGCCCAGCAGCTCTGAATGGAACAACAGAGCTCACAGCTCAGCACTTGAGCAACTATTAGGGACAGACTGTCTCCTCAAGCAGCTCCCAGACCCCCGTATATTAAAAGAGACATGTCATAAAGGAGACCTCAGGCTGACATCTGGCAGGTATCCTTCTGGGACAAAGATAACAGAAGAAGAAACTGGCATCACCTGCAGCTGCCACAGGTGATCCCCAGGCAAGCAGGGTCTGGAGTGGACCTCCAGCAGGCCTATAGCAGAGGGGCCTGATTGTTAGAAGGAAAACTAAAAAACAGAAAGAAATAACTTCATCATCAACAAAAAGGATGTCCACTCAGAGACCCCATCTGAAAGTCACCAACTACAAAGACCACAGGTAGATAAATCCACAAAGATGGGAAGAAACCAGTGCAAAATGGATGAAAACACTCCAAACCAGAATGCCTCTCCTCCTCAAAGAATCACAACTCCTCACAAGCAAAGGAACAAAACTGGATGGAGAATGAGTCTGATGAATTGACAGAAACAGGCTTCAAAATGTGGGTAATAACAAACTTCTCTGAGCTAAAAGAACATGTTCTTACCCAATGCAAAGAAACTAAGAACCTTGAAAAAAGGTTTGACGAAATGCTAATGAGAATAAATGGCTTAGAGAAGAATATAAACGAATTGATGGAGCTGAAAAACACAACACGAGAACTTTGCAAATCATACACAAGTTTCAAGAGCCAAATTGACCAAACAGAAGAAAGGATATCAGAGGTTGAAGATCAACTCAATGAAATAAAATTAGAAGGCAAGATTAGAGAAAAAAGAGTGAGAAAAAATGAACGTAGCCTCCAATAAATATGGGATTATGTCAAAAGACCTAATCTACGTTTGATAGGTGTACCTGAAGGTGACAGAGAGAGTTAATCCAAGCTGGAAAACATTCTTCAGGATATTATCCAGGTGAACATCCCCAACCTAGCAAGGAAGGCCAATATTCAAGTCCAGAAAATACAGAGAACACCACAAAGATAATCCGCAAGAAGAGCAACCACAAGGCACATAATCGTCAGATTCACTAGGGTTGAAGTGAAGGAAAAAATGCTAAGAGCAGCCAGAGAGAGAGGTTACCCACAATTGGAAGCCCATCAGACTCACAGTGTATCTCTCCACAGAAACCCTACAAGCCATAAGAGAGTGGAGTCAATATTCAACATCCTTAAAGAAACGAACTTTCAACCTAGAATTTCATATCCAGCCAAGCTAAGCTTCATAAGTGAAGGAGAAAAAATCCTTTATGGACAAGCAATTGCTGAGAGATTTTGTCACCACCAGGCCTGCCTTACAAGAGCTCCTGAAAGAGGCACTAAACATAGAAAGGAACAACCAGTACAAGCCACTCCAAAAACATACCAAATGGTAAAGACCATCAACACAATGAAGAAACTGCATCAACTAATGGGAAAAACAAGCAGCTAGCATCAAAATGGCAGGATCAAATTCACACAACAATATTAACTTTAAAAGTGAATGGGCTAAATGCCCCAATCAAAAGACACAGACTGACAAATTGGATAAAATATCAAGACCCATCAGTGTGCTGTATCCAAAAAACCATTTCACAGACAAGGACACACATAGGCTCAAAATAAAGGGACAGAGGAAGATTTACCAAGCAAATGGATGGCAAATAAGTAGGAGTTGCAATCCTAGTCTCTGATAAAATAGTCTTTAAACCAACAAAGAACAAAAGACACAAAGAAGGGCATTACATAATGGTAAAAGGATCAATTCAATGATAAGAACTAACTATCTTAAATATATATGCACCCAATACAGGAGCATCCAGATACATAAAGCAAGTTCTTCATGATCTACAAAGAGACATAGACTCCCACATGATAATAGTGGGAGACTTTAACACTCCACTGTCAATATTAGACAGATCAATGAGACAGAAAATTAACAAGGATATCCAGGACGAACTCAGATCTGGACCAAACAAACCTAATAGGCATATACAGAACTCTCCACCCCAAATCCATAGAATATACATTTTTCTCAGCACCACATCCCACCTACTCTAAAATTGACCAACTAATTGACTGTTGACTGGTAAACAATAAAATGAAGGCAGAAAAAGATGTTCTTCAAAGCCAACAAGAATGAAGACACAATGTACCAGAATCTCTGGGACATATATAAAGCAGTGTCTAAAGGAAAATTTATAGCAATAAATGCCCACATGAGAAGCAAGGAAATATCTAAAATCAACACCCTATCATCAAAATTGGAAGAACTAGGGAAGCAAGATCAAAAAAATTCAAAAGCTAGCAGAAGACAAGAAATAACTAAGATCAGAGCAGAACTGAAGGAGATAGAGACACAAAAAACTCTTCAAAAAATTAATAAATCCAGGAATTGGTTTGTTGAAAGATCAACAAAATAGACCACTAGCCAGATAAATAAAAAAAGAGAAAAGTCAAATAGATGCAATAAAAAATGATAAAGGGGATATCACCTCTGATTCCACAGGAATACAAACAACCATCAGAGATTACTACAAACAACTTTATGCACGTAAACCAGTAAATCTTGAAGAAATGGATACATTCCTGGACACTTACACTCTCCCAAGACTAAACCAGGAAGAAGTCAAAACCCTGAGGAGACCAATAACAAGGGCTGAAGTTGAGGCAGCAATTAATAGCCTACCAACCAACAAGAGCCCAGGACAAGATGGCTTCACAGCAGAATTCTACCAGACATACAAAGAGGAGCTGGTACCACTCCTGAAACTATTCCAAACAATCAGAAAAGAGGGAGTCCTTCTTAAATTATTTTATGAGACCAACATCATCCTGATACCAAAACCTGGCAGAGACTCAAAAAAAAAAAAAGAAAGAAAACTTCAGGCCAATATCTATGATGAACACAGATGCAAAAATCTTCAATAAATTACTAGCAAACCAATTGCAAGAGCACATCAGAAAGCTTATCCATCAGAATCAAGTGGATTTCACCCCAGGGATGCAAGGCTGGTTCAACATATGCAAGTCTATAAATGTAATCCACCACATAAACAGAACCAATGACAAAAACCACCTGATTGTCTCAATAGATGCAGAGAAGGCCTTCGACAAAATTCAACAGCCTGTTATGCTAAAAATTCTCAATAAACTAGGTATCAATGAAATGTATCTGAAAATAATATAAGCTATTTATGACAATCCCCAGGCAATATCATACTGAATGGGCAAAAACTGGAAGCATTTCCTTTGAAATCTGGCACTAGACAAGGATACCCTCTCTCACCATTCCTATTCAGTACAGTATTGGAAGTTCTAGCCAGAGCAATCAGGCAAGAAAAAGAAATAAAGAGTATTCCATTAGGGAAGGAGGAAATCAAACTGTCTCTATTTGCAGATGACATGATTGTACATTTAGAAGACCCCATCCTCTCAGCCCAAAATCTCCTGAAACTGATAAGCAACTTCAGCAAAGTCTCAATATACAAAATTTATGTGCAGAAATCACAAGCATTCCTACATACCAATAACAGACATAAAGAGAACCAAAACAAGAATGAACTGCCATTCACAATTGCTACAAAGAGAATAAAATAACTAAGAACACACATAACAAAGGATGTGAAGGACCTCTTCAAGGAGAACTACAAACCACTGCTCAAGGAAATAAGAAAGGACACAAACAGATGGAAAAATATTCCATTGCTTATGGTTAGGAATAATAAATATTGTGAAAAGGGCCATACTGCCCAAAGTAATTTATAGATTCAATGCTATCCCCATTAAGCTACCTATGACCCTCTTCACAGAACTGGAAAAAGTCACCTTAAACTTCATATGGAACCAAAAGATAGCCTGCATAGCCAAGGCAATTCTAACAAATAGAACAAAGCTGGAGGCATCAGGCTACCTGACTTCAAACCATACTACAAGGCTGCAGTAATCAAAGCAGCATGATACTGGTAGCAAAACAGAGATATAGACCAATGGAACAGAACAGAGGCCTCAGAGGCAACACCACACATCTGTAACCATCTGATCTTTGACAAACCTGAGAAAAACAAGCAATGGGGAAAGGATTCCCTGTTTAATAAATGTTGGGAAAACTGGCTAGCCATGTGCAGAAAGCAGAAACTGGAGCCCTTCTTGACACCTTACACTAAAATTAACTCCAGATGGATTAAAGATTTAAACATAAGACCTAACACCATAAAACCCATTAGAAAACCTAGGCAAAACCAGGCATAGGCAAGGACTTCATGACACAAAAACAAAACACCAAAAGCATTGGCAACAGAAGCCAAAATAGGCAAATGGGATCTAATTAAACTCCAGAGCTTCTGTAAACAATCATTAGAGTGAACCAGCATCCAACAGAATGAGAAAAAATTTTTGCATTCTACCCATCTGACAAAGGGCTAATATCCAGAATCTATAAACAACTAAAACAGATTTACAAGAAGAAAAAAAAACCATTCAAAAGTGTGTGAAGAACATGAACAGACACTTTTCAAAAGAAGACATATATGAGGCAAACAGACATATGAAAAAAATGCTCATCATCACTGCTCATTAGAGAAATGCAAATCAAAACCACATTCAGGTACCATCTCACACCAGTTAGAATAGTGATCATTAAAAAATCTGGAGACAACAGATGCTGGAGAGGATGTGGAGAAATAGGAACACTTTTACACTGTTGGTGGGAGTGTCAATTAGTTCAACCATTGTGGAAGGCAGTGTGGCGATTCCTCAAGGACCTAGAAATAGAAATTCCATTTGACCCAGTAATTCCAACACTGGATATATATCCAAAGGATTATAAATCATTCTATTATAAAGACACATGCACACATATGTTTATTATGGCACTGTTTACAATATAATAGACCTGGAACCAATGCAGATACCCATTGATGATAGATTGCACAAGGAAAATGTGGCACATATACACCATGGAATACTATGCAGCCATAAAAACTGATGAGTTTGTGTTTTTCGAAGGGACATGGATGAATCTGGAAACCATCATTCTCAGAAAACTGACACAAAAACAGAAAATCAAACACCACGTTCTCACTTATAGGTGGCTGTTGAACAATGAGAACACATGAACACAGAGAGGGAGAGGTGTGTTAAGGGGGAATGGGGAAGAACAGTGGGGGGTAGTGAGGTTGGGGAGGGATAATATGGGGAGAAATGCCAGATATAGGTGATGGGGATGGAGGCAGCAAACCACATTGCCATGTATGTACCTATGCAACAATCCTGCATGTTCTGCACATATGCCCCAGAACCTAAAGTGCCATATATATATATAAGAGCACATATTCTAACAGTTCCAGGTGAACACTGCATTATCCTTATGATCTATTCTTGGAAGTTGCATTGTGTCACTTTTGCTGTAGTCACAGACTAACTCAGATTTAAGGAAAGGGAGTGGAGCTCCCACCTCTCAATAGGATGGAGATTGGTGTAAACATCATGTTGTAAGAGCATGGAGAATGAGAAATTTTGTTGTAGCTGTCTTGAAAAATACAATCTTATTAGGATGTTGGTCTCATAAAATGAGTTAGGGAGGATTCCCTCTTTTTATATTGTTTGGAATAGTTTCATAAGGAATCGTACCAGCTCCTCTTTGTATGTCTGGTAGAATTTGGCTGTGAACCCATCTGGACCTGGACTTTTTTTTTGGTTTGTAGCCTATTAATTGCTTCTTCAACTTCAGATCTTGTTATTGGTCTATTCAGGGATTCAACTTCTTCCTGGTTTGGTGTAGGTGTAAGCTTGGGAGGCTGTAAATGTCTGTGAATGTATCCATTTCTTCTGAATTTGCTGGTTTATGTACATGGAATTGATTGTAGTAATCTCTGATTGTGGTTTGTATTTCTGTGGCTTCAGTGGGGATATAACCTTTATCACTTTTTATTGCATCTATTCAATTCTTATATCTTTTTTTATTAGTCTGTCTATTTTGTTGATTTGTTTCAAAAAAACAGCTTTTGGCTTTATTGATTTTTTAAGGGTTTTTTGTGTCTCTATATCCTTCAGTCCTGCTCTGATCTTAGTTATTTCTTGTCTTCTGCTAGCTTCTGAGTTTTTTTTTTATCTTGCTGCTCTAGCTCTTTCAATTTTGACGATAAGATGTCGATTTTAGATTTTTCCTTGCTTCTCATTTGGGCATTTATTGCTATAGATTTCCCTCTAGACACTGCTTTAAATATGTACCAGAGATTCTGGTACATTGTCTTCATTGTTACTGGTTTCAAAGAATGTCTTTATTTCTGCCTTCATTTCATTGTTTATCCAGTTGACATTCAGGAGCTAGTTGTTCAGTTTCAATGTAGTTGTGTGGTTTTTAGTGCGTTTCTTTCTTTTTTTTTTTTTTTTTTTTTTTGAGACAGAGTTTCACTCTTGTTACCCAGGCTGGAGTGCAATGGCACGATTTTGGCTCACCATAACCTCTGCCTCCTGGGTTCAGGCAATTCTCCTGCCTCAGCCTCCTGAGTAGCTGGGATTACAGGCACGCGCCACCATGCCCAGCTAATTTTTTATATCTTTAGTAGAGACGGGGTTTCACCATGTTGACCAGGATGGTCTCGATCTCTTGACCTTGTGATCTACCCGCCTCGGCCTCCCAAAGTGCTGGGATTACAGGCTTGAGCCACCATGCTCGGCCTTGAGTGAGTTTCTTAATCCTGAGTTCTAATTTGATTGCACTGATCTGATAGACTGTTTGTTATAATTTCCATTCTTTTGCATTTGCTGAGGAGTGATTTATTTCCAATTATGTGGTCAATTTTAGAGTAGGTGTGATGTGGTGCTGAGAAGAATGTATATTCTGTGGATTTGGGGTGGAGAGTTATGTAGATGTCTAATAGGTCCATTTGTTCCAGATTTGAGTTCAAGTCCTAGATATTCCTGTTAAGTTTCTGTCTCATTGATCTGTCTAATATTGACAGTGGAGTGTTAAAATATCCCACTATTATTGTGTGGGAGTCTAAGTCTCTTTGTAGTCATTAAGAACTTGCTTTATGTATCTGGGGCCTCCTGTATTGAGTGCATGTATATTTAGGATAGTTAGCTATTCTTGTTGGATTGATCCTTTTACCATTATGTAATGCCCTTCCTTGTGTATTTTGATCTTTGTTGATTTGAAGTCCATTTTATCATAGACTAGGATTGTAACCCCTGCTTTCTTTTGCTCTTCATTTGCTTGGTAAATCTTTCTCCATCCCTTTATTTTGAGTCTGTGTATGTCTTTACACGTAAAATGGGTCTACTGAATACAGCACACCAATGGGAACTAGGTATTAATGGAACTTATTTCAAAATAATAAAATCTATGTATGACAAACCTGCAACCAATATCATACTGAATGGCAAAAACTAGAAGCATTTTCTTTGAAAACTGACACTAGCCAAGAATGCCCTCTCTCACATTCCTGTTCAATATAGTATTGGAAGTTCGAGCCAGGGCAATCAAGCAAAAAAAAAAAAGAAATAAAGGGTATTCACTTAGGAAAGGAGTAAATCAAATTGTCTCTATTTGCAGATGACATGATTGTATATTTAGGAGGCCTCTCCATCTCAGCCCAAAATCTCCTTAAGCTGATAAGCAACTTCAGCAAAGTCTCAGGATACAAAATAACAAGCATTCCTATACACCAATAACAGACAAACAGAGACCCAAATCATGAGCAAGCCCCCATTCACAATTGCTACAAACAGAAAAAAATACCTAGGAATGCAACTAACAAAGAATGCAAAGGACTTCTTCAAAGGGAACTGCAAACTATTGCTCAAGAAAATAAATGAGAACACAAACAGATGGATAAACATTCCATGCTCATGGTTAGGAAGAATCAATATCATGAAAATGGTTATACTTCCCAAAGTAATTTATAGATTCAATGCTATCCCCATTAAGCCACTATTGACCTTCTTCACAGAACTGGAAAAAAAACACATTAAACTTCTTATGGAACCAAAAGAGAGCCCACATAGCCGAGGTAATCCTAAGCAAAAAGAACAAAGCTGGAGGCATCAGGCTACCTGACTTCAAACTATACTACAAGGTTACAGTAATCAAAGCAGCATGGTACTGATACCAAAACAGAGATATAGACCAATGGAACAGAACAGAAGCCTCAGAAGAAACATCACACATCTACAGCCATCTGATCTTTGACAAACCTGAGAAAAACAAGCAACAGGTAAAGGAGTCCCTGTTTAAAAATGTTGTTGGGAAAACTGGCTAGCCATGTGCAGAAAGCAGAAACTGGACCCCTTTCTTACACCCTACACTAAAATTAACTCCAGATGGATTAAGATTTAAACATCATATAAATCCTAGAAGAAAACCTAGGCAAAACCATTCAGAACATAGGCATAGGCAAGGACTTCATGACTAAAACACCAAAAGCATTGGCAACAAAAGCTAAAATAGACAAATGGGATGTAATTAACCTTAATAGTTTCTGTGCAGCAAAAGAAGCAATCATTAGAGTGAACCAGCAACCAACAGAATGAAAAAGAAATTGAAATTTACCCATCTGACAAAGACCTAATATTCAGAATCTATGAAGAACTAAAGCAGATTTACAAGCAAAAAAAAAAAAAAAAAACCCATCCAAAAGTGGACAAAAATATGAACAGACAAAAGAAGACATATATGAGGCCAAGGAACATATGAAAAAATGTTCATCATCACTGGTCATCAGAGAAATGCAAATCAAAACCACATTGAGATACCATCTCATGTCAGTTAGAATGGCTATTATTTAAAAATCTGGAGACAACAGTTGCTGGAGAGGATGTGGAGTAAAAGGAACACTTTTACACTGTTGGTGGGAGTAAAAATTAGTTCAACCATTGTGGAAGGCAGTGCAGCAATTCCTCAAGGATCTAGTAATAGAAATACCATTTGACCCAGCAATCTTATTATTGGGTATACTCCCAAAGGATTATAAATCGTTCTATTATAGAGACACATACACACGCATGTCCATTGTGGCACTATTTACAATAGCAAAGACCAGGAACCAACCCATATGCCCATCAATGATAGACTGGAAAAAGAAAATATGGCACATATACACTGTGGAATACCACACAGCCATGAAAAAGGATGAGTTCATGTTCTTTATAGGGACATGGATGAATCTGGAAACCATCATTCTCAGCAAACTGATACAAGAACAGAAAACCAGATACCACGTGTTCTCACTCAAAGGCAGGTATTGAACAATGAGAACACATGAGCACAGGGAGGGGAGCATCACACACTGGGGTCTGTTGGGGGTGGCTAAGGGAGGGACAGTGTGGCATGGGAAGTTTGGGAAGTTTGAGGAGGGATAACATAGGGAGAAATGCCAGATATAGGTGACAGGGGGATGGAGGCAGCAAATCACCTTGCCATGTATGTACCTATGCAACAATCCTGCATGATCTGCACATGTACCCCAGAACCTACAGTACAGATAAATAAATAAAAATACAATCTTTACATGGAACATAAATAAATTGATCTACTTTTAGAATAATGTCTGGCAGCATTTAATAAATACTAGTTGTTATGCTTATTTTTCCAGAAGTATAAGGTAGAACTAATGATGTAAAAGGAAAAGCAATTGGAGAATAATTAAGTCAACCACTAATTAAAACAAGAAAAAATATGGACTGTCCCAGGCATCCCAGGATACAATTTCTCTATGTTTGGCCCTATTTCATGTCTTGATCCCCCTTCCTCCTCCATAGGAGTATCATTATTATAAAATTAGTTGTTATGAAGTTAATGTGTGTCCATCTAGAATTTTTCTCTGTATTTACATTTGTAAAATTATATAGTTTTTCATTGTATTTTCGAAAAATATCATATTTTAATATACTCATTTGTGATCTGCTTTTCATTGTTTTAATTTTTATCCTTTTGTTTTTACCTAACCATGACTTAAGAGATTTGTCATGCTAGTATATAAAAAACAATCTACTTCATTATTTAGTTCCTATCCCCACAATAATAGCTATTTGACTTGACTTGGTTCCAATTTTTAGTTTACAAACAAATCTAGGGTTTACACTTTTCCAGTTTTAACAGAGCTTGCCAAGTTGTCCACAAGATGGCTGTGCCAATTTGCACTGTCATTTGCTATGCAAAGAAGACACATTGCCCTACTTTCTTGTTGACAGTTGATATTATTAAACTTTTGCCTTGACCTCTCTGTGAGATTTAAAATATGATATATAATTTTAATTTTAGTATTTATAATTATTAGTAAAGTAGGACATAGTTTTATGTTTACTGGTCAGTTATATACTTGTTTATATCCCCTGCCCATTTTTCTGCCACATTGTTTGTCTTGAGTTTATTGACTTTGAAGGGCATATACATAGAAAATACACAATACTCTCATATTTTACTGAATAATAATAATAAGTATATCTGTATACACTTTGACATGCTCCCAAGGCAATGATTATTTTTTCACTTAACTTTAAAATTCAATTTAGACAAATGTATTATTCTTTTCTATGGTATTTGTTTTTTTGTGGGTTTTGTTGTTCTTGTTGTTGCTTTGTATTTTATGTTCTGGAGTACATATACAGAATGTGCAGGTTTGTTACATTGGTATACATGTGCCATCATGGTTTGCTTCATTCATCACCCCATCATCTACATTAGGTATTTCTCCTAATGCTATCCCCCCCCAATCTCCCAACCCTCGACAGGCCCTGGTGTGTGATGTTCCCCTCCCTGTAACCCTGTGTTCTCTTGTTCAACACCCACTAATGAGAGAGAGCATGCACTGTTTGGTTTTATGTTCTTGTGTCAGTTTGCTGAGAATGATGGTTTCCAGAATCATCTATGTCCCCGCAAAGGATATGAACTCATCCTTTTTATGGCTGCATAGTATTCCATAGTGTGTATGTGCCATATTTTCTTTATTCAGTCTATCATTGATGGGCATTTGGGTTGGTTCCAAGTCTTTGCTATTGTGAACAGTGCTGCAATAAACATACATGTGCATGTGTATTTTTAGTAGAGTGATTTATAATTCTTGGGGTATATAGCCAGTAATGGGATTGCTGGGTCAAATAGTGTTTCTAGTTCTAGATCCTTGAGGAATTGCCACACTGTCTCCCACAATGGTTGAACTAATTTACACTCCCACCAACAGTGTAAAAGCATTCCTGTTTCTCTACATTCTCTCCAGCATCTGTTGTCTCCTGATTTTTTAATGCGTTCTAAGTGGTGTGATGTAGTATCTCATTGTGGTTTTAATTCATATTTCTCTAATGACCAGTGATGATGAGCTTTTTTTTAATATGTCTGTTGGCTGCATAAATGTCTTCTTCTGAGAAATGGCATATCCTTCACTCACTTTTTGATAGGGTTCCTTTTTCTTGTAAATTTGTTTAAGTTCTTTGTAGATTCTGGATATTAGCCCTTTGTCAGGTGTAGATTGCAAAAGGTTTCTCCCATTCTGTAGTTCACTGGTTCACTGTACTGATAGTTTCTTTTGCTGTGCAGAAGCTCTTTAGTTTAATTAGATCCTATTTGTCTATTTTGACTTTTGTAACTATTGCTTTTGTTGTTTTAGTCATTAAGTTTTTGCCCATGTGTATGTCCTGAATGGTACTGCCTAGGTTTTCTTCTAGAGTTTTTATCATTTTAGGTCTTATGTTTAAGTCTTTAATTCATCTTAGTTAATTTTTGTAAGATGTAAGGAAGGGATCCAGTTTCAGCTTTCTGCAGATGGCTAGCCAGTTTTCCCAATACCATTTATATTAAATAGGGAATCCTTTCCACATTGCATGTTTTTTTTTAGGTTTGTCAACGATCAGATGTTGTAGATGTGTGGCATTATTTCTGAGGCCTTTATTGTGTTCCATTGGTCTATATATCTGTTTTGGTACCAGTATCATGCTGTTCTGGTGACTGTAGACTTGTACTATAGCTTGACGTCAAGTAGCATGATACCCCCAGCTTTGTTCTTTTGCTTAGAATTCTCCTGGCTATGGGGGCTCTTTTTTGGTTCCATATGAAATTTAAAGTAGTTTTTTTCTCCAATTCTGTGAAGAAAGTCAGTGGTAGCTTGATGGAGACAGCATTTAATCTATAAATTACTTTGGGCAGTGTGGCCACTTCCACGATATTGATTCTTCCTAACTATGAGTATGGAATGTTTTTTCTATTTGTGTCCTCTCTTATTTCCTTGAGTAGTGATTTCTGGTTCTCCATGAAGAGGTACTTTGTATCCCTTGTAAGTTATATTCCTAGGTATTTAATTTTCTTTGTATTAATTGTGAATGAGAGTTCACTCATGATTTGGCTCTCTGTCTGTCATTGGTCTATAGGAATGTGTGTGCTTTTTGCACATTTATTTTGTATCCTGAGACTTTGCTGAAGTTGCTTATCAGCTTAAGGAGATTTTGGGCTGAGATGATGGGGTTTCTAAATATGCAATCATGTCATCTGCAAACAGAGGTAATTTGACTTTCTCTTTTCCTAATGGAATATCCTTTATTTCTTTCTCTTGCCTGATTACACTGGCCAGAACTTCCAATACAAAGTTAAATAGGAGTGGTGAGAGAGAGCATTTTTGTCTTGTGCCATTTTCAAAGAGAATGCTTCCAGGTTTTGCCCATTCATTATTATATTAGCTGTGGGTTTGTCATAAATAGCTCTTATTATTTTGAGATATGTACCATCAGTACCTAGTTTATTCAGAGTTTTTAGCATGAAAGGCTGTTGAATTTTGTCAGAGGCCTTCTATGTATCTATTGAGATAATCATGCGGTTTTTGTCATTGGTTTATGTGATGGATTACATTTATAGATTTGTATATGTTGATCCAGCCTTGCATCGCAGGGATGAAGCCGACTTCATTCTGGTGGATGAACTTTTTGATTTGCTGCTGGATTTGGTTTGCCAGTATTTTATTGAGGATTTTCACATTGATATTTCTCAGGGATATTGGCCTGAAATTTTCTTTTTTCAGTTGTCTCTGCCAGGTTTTTGTATCAGGATGATGTTGGCCTCATAAAATGATTTAAGAAGGATTCCCTCTTTTTTGATTGTTTGGAATAGTTTCAGGAGTGGTACCAGCTCCTCTTTGTATGTCTGGTAGAATTCAGCTCTGAAACTATCTCGTCCTGGACTTTTTTTGGATGGTAGGCTATTAGTTGCTGTCTCAATTTCAGAACTTGCCGTTGGTCTATTAAGGAATTCGACTTCTTCTTGGTTTAGTCTTGGGAGTGTGTAAGTGTCCTGGAATGTATCCATTTCTTCTAGATTTACTGGTTTATTTGCATAGAGGTGTTTGTAGTAATCTCTGATGGTAGTTTGTATTTCTGTGGGATCAGTGGTGATATCCTCTTTATCATTTTTTATTGCATCTATTTGATTCTTCTCTCTTTTCTTCTGTATTAGTCTGGCTAGTGGTCTATTTTGTTGATCTTTTAAAAAAAACAGATGCTGGTTTTATTGATTTTTTGAAGGGTTTTTGTGTCTCTGTCTCCTTCACTTCTACTCTGATATTAGTTATTTCTTGTCTTCTGCTAGCTTTTGAATTTGATCTGGCTCCTCTAGTTCTTTCAATTGTGACATTAGGGTGTCAATTTTAGAACTTTCCTCATTTCTCTTGTGGGCATTTAATGCTATAAATTTCCCTCTAGACAGTTTTAATGTGTCCCAGGGATTCTGGTACATTGTGTCTTTGTTCTGATTGGTTTCAAAGAACATCTTTATTTCTGCCTTCATTTCATTATTTATCAAGTAGTCATTCAGGAATAGGTTGTTCAGTTTCCATGTAGTTGTGTGGTTTTGATTGAGTTTCTTAATCCTGAGTTCCAATTTTATTGCACTGTGGTCTGAGAGACTGTTTGTTATTATTTCCACTCTTTTGCATTGGTGAGGAGTGTTTTACTTCCAGTTATGTGGTCAATTTTAGAATAAGAGTAATGTGATGCTGAGAAGAATGTATATTCTGTTGATTTTGGGGTAGAGGAGTCTGTAGATGTCTATTAGATCCACTTGGTCCACAGCTGAGTTCAAGTCCTGGATATCCTTGTTAATTTTCTGTCTCATCAATCGGTCTAATATGGACAGTGGGGTGTTAAAGTCTCCCACTTCTATTGTGTGGAAGTCTAATTCTCTTTGTAGGTCTCTAAGAACTTGCTTTAGGAATCGGGGTGCTCCTGTATTCTTAAATGCTTAAGAATAACTAGGATAATCTTGAAGTTTAAGAAAGCAACCAAGTGAATGTATCACTTGATACATTCACTTGGCTGCGTTGTTCAATTTCACAAATATCTAGTTGTTCTTAAGCATTTTCTCCTCTTTATGAACTTAAAAATCATATTATCAAATTTCATGAAATATCCTGGGAGATCTTGATTGAGATTTCATTTATGTTATGAAATTTGAGTTATTAAAATACAACATTGAGCATTTCTGTTGATAAATATAGGTCATTTTCCACTTGTTTTTCTTTTAAGGCCTTCATAAAACTTTATTAACTATGCCATAACTTGTTGTTTATTTATAACTTGAAAAAAAATTTACTTCTTTTTGAAAATGAAATATTTTAAAAGTATAGTACATATCTAATCTGTTTTTGTTTGTGTAATGGAAAGCTATTAATTTTTGTATGCTAATTTTCTCTCTGACCCACCTTCCTGACTCTTATATTAGTTCACATATTTCTAAGTAAATGTTTGTTTCTGTTCTTTTTCAAACTATATACATGTATATTTATTTTTATTCCAATCCATATATAATTATTGCTTTAGGTATATCTATCTACAGAGTGTTGAATTTTAGTTTTTTTCATTTCTATTCATCTAAATTTTCTACAATAAACTATTATTGCTCTTATAGTAAAAAAAAAGTTGGTTTCATTTTTAAAGAATAATAACTTCTTTAAAATATTAAAATTCTTAATGTCTTTTCATCTTTCTCACATATCCCATACTTTTAAAAAATGTATGTTGGAAAAGATGACTAAATATTTAACTTAGAAAATGTAATTCAGTGATTTATCTTAATGATCATTGTATATTTTATTTTATCAATTAATTTTTTAAAAAATATTATACCTTAATATTTGTTCTGAGTCTATTTTAAGCTACTTTGTAAAGTTTTATTTTCACCATTTTTACTTCTGATTTTGAATATTGGCTTATAGATCCATCTGTATTCTGAAGATGTTCATGATACTGCTTCTTCGTGAGATTTAACTAGTCAAGCTAACTTTTCTGGAAACTTATCAGCAGCATTGAAGAACCATTATATTTGCTTGAAGTTTGGTCTTATTCAATTGCCTTTGCATTACTCTACCTAATTGCTCCCTTGTGTGTTTCATTTCAACCATAAAGTTTAGTGATTTACTTTAGCAAATTGTTTATGCAGAGTTATCAATTTCTTTCCCCAAATTTCCACATTTACTCTAGTTTATTTTCTTGTCATTGTGTATGAATGTACGTGGGTGTGTGTCTTTCTGTCTGTATATGATATACATAAATGTATATGTAAACATAGTTTTAACTTATACACACACATACATTACTGTATATCAGTTTTTCTCAAATGGGCTCTCATGACCTGTCAGAGAACATCTGGAATCATTTACTGTAACAATGTTTCCAAATATGTTGTGATACGTATTTTAAGTGCAGAACTAATATTTCACCTTTAATTAAAAAGAATATGCTCAAAATATTTCAGTCACACAATAATGCCTATAGATATTTCAGTAGGTACAAGCTATTGCTGACAATCTTTGCCTCCTTTGTTACTGGTGACATTTTATTCTCTGACACAAGGTCATTTGATAGTTGTTTCTATGAGAATGAGGTTTGTGGATATATTTTACTTGTAGTGAGTATTATCTCTGTTGTATGATTTGGGGCATGTATAAAAGGAAAGGAAATTAAATGTGACTAGACCACTAACCTGTAAGAATTATCTGTCCTTCTCTTTTTATGTGTTGCCTATATCATCCTTATTTTATAAATCTATGCAGTGGTGGGATGTTTGCTCTCTCTAAAGTAGTTGGATGTACAAAGTTCAACCCCAAGAAAATAATTCTTTCCTATGGGTAATCATGACTGATTTTGAGAGCTTCAGATAGACCTTCAGATAGAAGTGGTATTTTCACTTAGGCCAGACAAAATGATGTCTTTCCAAATGCTATCCTTGAAAATAAAAATCTGCAAAATAGCTCAAAGAGAATTGAACTATTAATAAATGTTAGTAAAAATTAAGTGCCATTGCATTTTGTTTTCCCTGAAAAATAGCTTCTGTTTTTAACTAATTCATTTCAGCTAAGCAATCATAACCTAAGCGGAATATTACCATTAGGGGAAAAGGTACTTCAAATATTTGGGGACCATTTCAAATCACTTTCTCTCATTTCGTACATGATTTAACTACTTTCATAGATGTTACGATCATTCATGGGAGTATTTTTCTATAGTGCCTTTTAGAAAAGATTAATTCTCTAAAGTGGGAAAATTTTTTATCAATAAAAAATTCTCTAGACTTAATTGTTTTTTTCTCAATCTCTCTCAGCACAGAGAAATTAGTAAATTTGGCTCAATAAGGTAGGTTGTGTATTTTGATTACAAGCTCAAACTCTCAAGACAGTAAGCAACACAGGTTATTCCGTGTTGAATGGAAGATTACAAGCACAATTTTCAACAAAGTTTATGTGCTACTTTTACATATAGAATTGCAGGCACTGATTTTATTTACATGATTAACATATAGATTAAGAACTGAAAGCCTGTTATTGCAATCTCTGGGACTAATTGGGGCAGAAAGTTGTTATTGATCAAATACGACATGGATGTTTTGAAAGAATATGTCCATTTCAAGATTGTGTTCAATTAAACATAATCAAACAGCAAAGTGAAAGTTAAAAATTGAGTCAATCAAAGGATTTGAGTTCACTCCCCACTGAATTGTCTGGTTGGTGTGGTGTCATATAAACAGTCTTAGTTTATTCCTTTGTGCTGATGGGGTTGACATAAGTAAAACTTAATTTCAAAATGTAAGAAAGACTACAAGTTTCTTTGACAGGTATTGGAAGTTTTTCAACTTCTCATCTCTTTCTGGGCTGTTGAATCAGTTACTCTTTGTGGTTTTGACTTACTGACAGTTGGAAGAAATTTGAGAAGAAATTCTTCAGGCTGTCATTTCTTCCCCATTAGAGCTAATCTTTGTTGGATTTTTGGCAATATCACTTGGCTTAAGACTATGACGAGGCTAAAAATTAATTTCATTTATTCCCAGACTGCATAACACTATGGCATTGGTAAGGTTGTTGGGAAAACTTTGCAGGTTCTATTGGAGTTAGAGTTTTGCTGCTCAAATAGAAATGTTTTCTGATTTTTTAAATGATGAGGAAACATTAGAGGCCTTATGGAGAATTGAATTTTAGTCAAAGAATCTGACCAAAATATTTTGCTATTGTAAAAAGAAAGATTTTTCTTTGCCTTTAAAAAGCACATTTTCCTGTGTGTTCTGTAGTCTGCTTTATTGCCAAGAACTTTTCACAGTTTGATGATTAAAAATGTAGGACAACAAAATTCATCCCACACACTGGCCCAAGCAATGGCTTGGATGCAATAGTGTTGGTGTTTCCTTCTTGTTAAGAAAGAAGAGTTAAAATAACTTGTAAAAGGTGAAAATGGCTTGGCCATTCATTGTTACTAGGAGATCCTCAGTTGGCTGATGGGTTCATAAGCACAACATGCTGTGATAAGTTTCTGGAAGGTGCATTCACAGAGCAGCACTGATCAGTGAGTATTCAGAGGTCGACTGGGTGTACACCTAACTCTTATTCCTAGTTAACCTCACTCAGGCTGGGTCTTCTACTTAACACCAACCCAACTCATGTTAATTTTATGGCTGTCTCACAAACAAACAACGAAAAATAAAATGTCTTCATTATCTCTGAACTGATAGATCCTTTGCTTTATATATAGTTCTAGATTCTTTAAATGAAAGGGTCATGAAAATCTAATTTATTTGTGTAGTGTTGAATAAACAAATATGGAGATTGTCACTTGCCCAAGGTCACACAACTGGAAGCAGAACCAGGACAATTCCAAAATATTTTGCTATTGTAAAAAGAAAGATTTTTTACAGAGAGTGGGACCAAAATTTAAGGTAAACTCTCTCTTTCCAAAGTAAACCCTTTCCTGTTTCTGACAATGGTCTGATATGTCAAGAATAGAGCATGTTTGGTTACCAACCCTGAATCATTTGTATATGTTTGTTTCGAAAATGGTAGCATTCATGTTTTAGATTACTCATCTGCCCACGTGATCACACTATAATTCATTTGGGAACTTAGAACAGATAAGATATTTACTGGAAAAAAAAAATAACTCATCTTCTACTCAGCTCTTAAGTAAATCAATTTATCTATAGCACTGAAATTCATATCTGCTCATATTTTCTCCTTAGCAGAAGCTAAAACTAAACAAGATTTGAAAGCTTTAAAATACATCAGCTAAACTGATAAGACTAATGACTGATGTAGCTGAATGGCATGGTTAAATGGTCATGATATAAACCATGAATATCAAGTTGCCCAGCACCATCCTTTTTTTGGAGTGATTCAGATCCAAAGAAGGAATCCTGGAAAGGACACAGGAATGAAAAGACTGGACATGGACAAGAGAGTGTTTAAACAAAAAAAGATTTTTTCCCATTTAAATGAATATTTGTTGATTTTTAAAATTTAATTTAATTTTTAAGTTCTGGGATATATGTGCCAGATGTACAGGTTTCTTACATAGGTAAATGTGTACCATGATGGTTTGCTGCACCTGTGAACCCATCACTTAGGTATTAAGCCCTGCATGCATTAGCTATTTATCCTGCTGCTCTCCCTCCCACTCCTCCTTGACAGTCCCCATGTGTGTTTTTTGTTTGCCTCCCTGTGTCCATGTGTTCACATTGTTCAGCTCCCATTACTAGGTATATACTTCCCAAAATATAAATCATTCTATAATAAAAATACATGCACATGTACGTTAATTATAGCACTATTAGCAATAGCAAAGACATGGTACCCAAATGCCCAGCAATAATAGACTGGATAAAGAAAATGTGGCATATATATACCAAGGAATACTATGCAGTCATAAAAAGGAATGAGATCATGTCCTTTGCAGGGACATGGATGGGGCTGGAAGCCATTATCCTCAGCAACTAATACAAGAACAGAAAATCAAACACTGCATGTTCTTGGTTATAAACAAAATTTTTTATTCTCTACCCTGGAAAGCAAAATGATATGGGTTAAAAAAAAAAAAAAGAATCAGGTGTTTAGAGATCTGCATTTTGTATTTGGCTAGAATTCAGAGTGGATGTCAGGGGAACCTGCCTAGAAGAAGGGCTTGAGGGAATTCTCGTCATCTTGTTTGGGGAGGTTGCCCAATCCTATGTGCAAATCCCTCTCTATGTGCAGTCCTAAGGCTAGAAGAAAGTTAGCCTCACTCCAAATGTAGCAAGAAAAACCAAAAGAAAACATTCCATACTGAAAACAATTTTAGGAACCGAGAGAGAGAGACAAAAAGGGAAAGGGAAACAGATATCAATATCAACTGTGGAACTTATCAACGTCAAAAATTGAAGCCCCAAATTGAATGACCTTGACTCTTGAAATTCTGTGACCTCAGTTTGTGACCTGTTTATAAAAATAGAATGTGTCCTTTTAAAAAAACAAAGGGACTTGTATCTAGAAAACTTCTTTCTCTCTCCAGGGATCTTCCATGAATAGCTATTCTAGACTAAAGAAAGCTACAAAGTTCTTGTCTGAGAGTTTAAAAATATAATATCTTTATCAAAACAGAGTTGGAAACTATCACCCAAACTCTCAGCTTTTTAATATTATGGCAGGTCAAAGAAATTATTTGCAAAAGCTAATGCATTAAATTTGCTGAGTTGTTCAGGCATGTAGTCAATAACAAAGCAAATGGAAAAAAAAGAGACATTCATTACAAGACGCTATTAGTTCTTTCTTGATTTGAGGAAATGAGTTTGACTAACCAACTCCAGCTTGCCATGTTCTTTATTTAAAAGACTACCATGTAACAGAAAACTGACTTGGCATACTGATCAAACTGGTGTTCTGGGTTCAATCATTTTGTGGGTCAGTTAGCTTTGTTGTACTTTAAATTCTGGCTGAGTATTTCCCCTATGTATACTTTGGTTGGAGGCAGTAAGTAGAATAATATGTAAAAACATCAAATCCATCCCTACTACTGGAAAAGCAAATCGATGCCCTCAAAATGTACATCATACATTGGTTGATGGTTTGTTGGCAGCATTCCCTTTCTGCAGAAAGATTAGCAAAAATAAAATGACCTATCGAAACATTAAAATAAAAATTTACTTAGATTTTTAAAAAATAGAACGTATGTCCAGATTATATGTACCATAGCTTGTGGAAGAACCCACGGGAAGATATAGATATGTTAGACTCAGTACAATGTATCTTTTTTTTAATTTTTTTTTATTTTTTGGAGTTTCACTCTGTCACCCAGGCTGGAGTACAGAAGAGTGATTTATGGCTCACTGCAACCTCTGCCTTCTGGGTTCAAGCAATTCTCCTGCCTCAGCCTCCCAAGTAGCTGGGATACAGGCCTGCACCATCATGCCTGGATAATTTTTGTATTTTTAGTAGAGATGGGGTTTCATCATGTTGCCCATGCTGGTCTGGAACTCCTTACCTCAAGTGATCCACCTGCTTTGGCCTCCCAAAATGCTGGGATTCAAGGAGTGAGTCTCTGCACCAGGCCACAATGCATTTTTTAATGTTGCCACATGAGCAACGGGAGATAATGTTTATAGCGTCTATTGGTGGTGGAGCCTTATAAGTTGGCTTTAATCAAGCAATGGCTTCCCCCTAATTTTTTTTTTAATTCTACAACTTCTTAAATGCATGCATATACACAATTTAATTTCAAAATAGTTTCCTGGATGAAAAATTTCATACATTTTTATGTCATTGTGTAACACTTGCCTAAAGATAGAATGTAAAACTTCCTACAAGTGGAACAGACATCCAGGTATAGATTTACTTCTAGAGCTGCAGTTAACTACTACACTTGCTTCCCTAAGGGGTTACTAAGCATATTAGGTTACTAGTCTATGAAGCATTTGCCCAGAATGGTCAACATATATGGAACCTCTTAGGTCTGTGTTGAAATATGTATGAAATTACAGCACTTTGAAAATGTTGTGATTGATCCACAGCTCAATGGGCCATGAGGGAGAGTCACATTCAGAATGATTAATGTAAGACAGAGTAAAACTCAGGAAGTGCCAGAAAGGAGAGAGACTACTTGATCCTCCAGGGCCGCCATCTTCACTGGTTCTCTATAAAACTGAGTAAAGTAAATTAAATCCCCTCAGCTTCCCAAAGTTGGGACCTAGTGAGTGACATAGTGTTCTATCCAGCTGTGCTGCCATGCACATCTTTGTATGATTTCTGACTTAAGCTGATGCCAATATCCAGAGGGAGGCCTGGATCTATTTTCTGGGTGTGGGTAGAAGGGGAGGAAGAGACATTTCAAACCTGAAATACTAAGCCCTGAAATTTTTTCAGATGAACATTGGCATAAGGTTTATTGAGAAAGCAAAGGCAGCCTTCACTATCAACAGAATGTATTATTTGCAGGTCATTGGCTGAACACTGCTGAACTATTGACAATAACTGAATGCCAAATCAAGTTTTGTTGCTATAACAACCAAATTAACTGGCCCATAAAGGGTTGATTCTGGTCAGTAATTCAATCTGTTATCCAAAATAGGACTCTTTTTGACTGTCCCAACAACCAATTCCACCAGGAGACTGGAATTGGTGTCTCAGGACTCAGATGTTCAGCTAGGACATATCAAGGCTCTGAAAGTTTCTTTTCTGAGTGTGGGATGATGCAAAAGCAAAACAATTGTTGATGGATTTGCTTTTTATTTCTGATCTCCAATTGCAGCATTTGGCATTTGGGGGACAATTCAAAAGTACAGTACCTACTTTTTGTTAGTTTTAAAACAAGTAAAGGAAAGCTAATGACTAAGGAACTTCATCTGCTCCCCTTACATTGAAAAGCTTGCGTTTACTTCCAGATGTCAGAGCTACTAGTAGAAACATAAGAAGTGAGCATGAAAGTGAGAATGCTTAAACCTGCTAGTGATCAGAGAAATACGAATTAAAATAATAATAAGGATCATGTGATACTGGATCAGAAGACCAACAAACTACCACAGCTGCCAGGCGAGTGTATTTGTAAATTTATAGAGACTTTTTGAAAAATAATTTGGAAATAAATTTAATAACCAGAAAAATATTATTATATCTCTGAAAAAAATTCATCCTAAGGAAACAGTTCACAGAAGAAAAAGATTTTATATATTTGCACAAAAGTTTATGGTTGTGGGGTTAGTCCTTGCTTTTAAAATGTGGGAGTGTCTGATATGTTCAAACTTAGGGAAACAAATAACATCATAGTGCTTAATAGAAGATGACTAAACAGCCGTGAAAAATCATGGATATGGAGACTATGGGGCAATGTGAAAATGTTAAGTGAAGAAAGCACACAACATCTCTGTATACTCTATGATTACAGTATGTAGTACATGTTTACATATGGGCAAGCAATGGAGTGGAACAGAAAGAACAAAACC
The DNA here is from genome assembly GCF_049354715.1 of Callithrix jacchus. Classification (NCBI taxonomy): domain Eukaryota; kingdom Metazoa; phylum Chordata; class Mammalia; order Primates; family Cebidae; genus Callithrix; species Callithrix jacchus. Next base: position 73,489,729 of record NC_133510.1, on the reverse strand, counting down.
AGTTGTGTTTGAGTGGAGAAAATCTGAGGCAATACAGATTGAATTGTAAATGTATATGTGAACAAATGTATCTCTTTTAAAATTGCCAAATATGTTATTATAATGTAGTTATAACATAAATGAACCAAAAATGTTCTATTCTAAACTCCTGAGCCTTTTGAATTTGAAACATGGGAATAGTGAGAAACAAAGACCTAAACATGTTTTTTTAAAGTTGTATTTTCACTTTCTCAATACAATCTCTCTTATTTAATTCAGTTACCTTTTTTAAATTTCAAAAGCCACATATAAGCACAAAAATGCACAAAACCCACAAAATACATACACATAAAAAGCAAAACAAACAATCATTAATTCACCTCTCACACTCTTTCTTACTTTATTTCAATATTCCCTTTTTTTCCCCCTTGGCAAAAATGAGATCCTACCATGATCTCATTTGGTGACTTTATACGAAGTAATGTGAACTGTTAAAACAAACTTCTATCATTAAGTAGATTATTTCCTTTTTATACAATATACTGTCAGCTAGTAGAAGCTACCAATTTTTGATTTGGGCAATGTGCCATTTTCTGTGCTATTAGTTGTGGGGCAAATACCAAGTAGCTAATAAGATATCTTAGTCCACTTTTACAGAAAAGAGAAAGCTGAGACCCAGGGAAGCAATTTACTCAAAATTACATAGGTAGTAAGTGACAGGGCTTGTAATCCAAAACAGTTCTCTCTGAAAGCAGAAAACATGCTTTTCAACACTAAAGTGTCTATAGTAAATGGTACCACACTTACAGCACAGCCACCACAGAACTCAAGAAAAGGATCAAGCCTCAGTCCTCCTTCTCCCAAATCCCCAGCCCCATGTTTTGTAAATCCCTGTCTAGTGACTGGGATTGGCCAAGCAAGCAGTGCCCCAGGGCAATGACACCAGCCTGGACCTAATCTCCTTTTTACCCAGCTTTGGTGCCCTCTCCTACACTCTACCAGAGGAGTTTCAAGCAGATGCCCTGAGGGTCTCCTGTATTCACAATTTGAGGTTATCTCTTGGATAGGCCCTGGTTGCAGTAGAATGACTGACTCTAGTACCCTCCTGTGAGCCAGAGTAGTCTTTCTTTCACAGGACTCGGGGATGTGCTACTAATAACAGTGAGTATTAGCTTGCATTCCTCCAGAAAGGCAACGCTGATCCTGAGATATACTATTTTGTATTATATTAATTTCAGAGAATTTCATTATTCTAACATCTAAGATATGACATGAATAGTCATCAAAACAGTGGTTGAGCTCCTCTTGCCCTTCATTGTATAATCCTCTTTTTACCTCCCAAAGCTACCTGGTATGTCTTGACCCAGGCTTCTCTAAAAGAAGCCACTTCTTCCATTTGTCTTCACCCTGCCATCTAAAACAAAGTAACCATCTACTCTCTTCTTTCTCAATCAGGCAGGCCTGGTCTAGAATCCTAATCCTGTCTATACCAGCCATACCAGTCCCATTCCAACTCTTTGTTTCCTTGTTTATAACATGATAACATCAGCATCTAATTCATAGAGTTTGTAAAAAATTAATGGTTTTGTACCTTGCCTCACACTCAAGTGCTCAGAAAAATGGTAAATATACATATACACTTTATTTGCTTTTCCACCTGAAAAGAAACTAACATTTAGCCTTTCTCAATTTTGCCCTCTCTATATGCTAGAATTTCCAGGCCTTATTTATTCTCTGACCCACTTGCCATACACATTCCTAACCTTGAGTGCTGCCACCATCCGCTTTTCTTTTCTTTGTTTCTTTGGTTTTTTTTTTTTTTTTTGAGACGGAGTTTCGCTCTTGTTACCTAGGCTGGAGTGCAATGGCGTGATCTTGGCTCACCGCAACCTCCGGCTCCTGGGTTCAAGCAATTCTCCTGCCTCAGCCTCCTGAGCTGGGATTACAGGCACGCGCCACCGTGCCCAGCTAATTTTTTGTATCTTTAGTAGAGACAGGGTTTCACCATGTTGACCAGGATGGTCTCGATATCTTGACCTCGTGATCCACCTGCCTCGGCCTCCCAAAGTGCTGGGATTACAGGCTTGAGCCACCGCGCTTTTCACGTTTCAACTCCAGAATTACTAACTACCGTATTATGCTCGTAGTTACTAATTCATGCCTCAGAATCTGAGCTCTCTGATCTCAGCCTCCTTGGATCTCATAGGAATGTTTTCTTTCTTTCCTACTAGATTAAAATCCTCACAATAACTTTTCAAATTTTTCATACCTTTGAAGATTCCCATTGCATGTCCACCTTCCTTACTCTCAACAGGAAATCTGGCCTCCTGTTACAAAGAAAATCACTACTGTATTTTAAAAGACCATGGCAATATAAAGATTATTATAGTAATCTCTCTAAAGCATTCCTTTTAAAACTATAATTTCCTTCCTAAAAACTGTCCAGTGTCTATCTTCACATGCATAGCAAGATCCTGATCATAATTTGTGTTAGTTTTAGCCCCTATTTATAAGCCCTGAATTTTAACTAATCAGAACAAGGACTCCAAATGCCTTCTTATTTCACCTTTGCACCTACATTATGACCATTTATTTCTTTCATTTTAAAATGTCATTCTCTCTTTTTTATAGACCAAAATTCTGCCCATCCTTCAGCACATTAATTAAAATTCCATATGTTCCAAAAAGCTTTCTATGATTATTCCAGCTCACTTTTTAATTTTAAAACATATGGCTCTTTGTTCTCCTTTTAGGGTGCATTCCACTTTTTATTAGGTCATTTGTCTACATTTCGTCCCTCCGCAGAGTATAAGCTCCTTAAGAGAATGCAACCAGGAGTTACACACGTTTTATAGATTCTTAGGAAGTCCTTGTTGAAGTAGTTCATCAGCAATGAGGAGGGCAGGTTTAGAGAACCCCATCAGCAATTTTCCTCTCTGTGTCTTTGAAGTTTCTTTGAAGTTAAAGAAACCTTTACCCAGAGAAAAGTTCCCCAGGGAGACAGGTCAAATGAGGATCAGGTCCTGTGTGCTCCTGCGGGAATTTTGGAACTGAGGCAACTAAGCAGAGAGGGAAGAGCGTACACTTTGAATGTGGTCCACAGGGCTTTGCTGTCTATTACTAAACGATGTCAATGACCCTATAACTTTCTTTGGCTCTGAGGAGTCATTTCAATCCCAGCCTTCAAGTTGAGCAGATTTTAACTTTGGCAAAGGAAAGTTCCCTCTGCCTGGAACTTGATATGCAGTGATCTCAGCTTCTGTGTCTTTACAAAATGAGAAATATGAATGTACTCGCCAATATGTACTGAGAGCATGCCCTTTTCCTTACAGACCTTGAGGTAAGCACAGAAAGAATAGAGAGCCAGAAGGGCAACCAAATAAGCATTGACTCAAAATGTGTGTGTGTGTGTATGTGTGTGTGTGTGTGTCACCCTCAATACTACCAGCAGCTAGGGAACAGGAAATTTTGCCTTTTCATTAGACCTTATCTTATGCATAGAGACTCTTTGAAACTAGTGTAATCTTCTACTACTAAGTTGGGCTAACCTTTCAATAAAAGTAAGGCTTATGGGTTTTTAAGCAAAATGCTGTAGAATGTTGGGTCCCTCATTGCATATCTCTTAGATATGACATTAATTATAAATGTTTTCTCAAGAAACTTATCTCCATATAAAAGGGAGGTAAATCTGTATATGTTTCTCTAGTATCCTATTTATAACCAGAAAGATGCCCCTTTACTCCTCTTTCTATGAAACAGTGACCTCTGCTGCTCAGTGGGTCTGATCTTGGGGGCTGTTCTAAGACCGCTAATTTCTTTTGCTCTTTAGCCTTCCGAGACAGAGGCAGAACTGCAGTCACGATCTCTCTTTCATTTACCCATCCTGCTGAGGTCCCTTCATAACACTGTCATGTTTGAACATCTCCACAAATTGGATTCTCTTCATTCTGAATTAGTTTATTTCTTCTACAACAATTCCATTGGAAAAATCCTTCCTCATATTGAACCCAAACTTGCATCTTTTTAACACGTGACCTTCTTTTAGCTCTTTGATTAGAGTAACAGACAAGTAAAATTCCTCTTTCACATGACAGCCTTGGAGGCAGAAAGATGTTATATTCCTTCACAGGGTTTTATTTTTCCATCCGAACAGGCTTTTCTCCTTCAGCCAGCCTGGATATTATTTTAAGTCCCTCTCCACACTCTTTCTATTCTCTTCATGTGTTTCTATTGATTCATATACATCAGCAAAAGAAAGTGTATGCCTACAAAAATCCAACAATTGTATAAATCATTTATTCCTAGTTAAATGGTGACAAAATCCCAATGGGTAAATGGAATTTGAAGAGAACAAATCTGGGTTTAGTCCTGGCTCCCCTATATGAGCCATGTGTTCTGTGCAAGTCATTCAGCTTCTCAATACCTTTATTTTCTCCACTGTAAAATAAACATGATAACAATAACTACCTAGTAGGTTTGTTCCAAGGCTTACATAGAATTCAACAAGGCATTGTGTTAAGAGCACTTAGCAGGTTTCCTCGCAGCTAGCTACTCAGTGAGTATTCAGTAAAAGAAGCCTTTTTGTTATAAACCATTTGCTGCTGGACTAGAGAAACAAAAACGAAAGAAGTTAAGGAGAAATGGGAAGTGAAAAGAGATAGAGAATGCACATGTTTTTAAAATAGCAAATGCTTATGTTTTACATTAACTATAAAACGTTTCTTAAAGTCCAGGCCAATTTTATGCATATTTCTATGTGCTGAGCTCATATCCAGTGTCTGGCATATAAAGGGAGATTGGTAAGTGTTTGTTGGATGAATGAACTTCAAATAGATCAAAATATACTCTATAGAAAGGAAGGAAAACCTCATGAAGTTAGTCTTACAGTGACATTTCCTGTATGAAACATGATACAATATAAAAAGCTTAAATACAGCAGATGGTGAGCAATGCCTAAGTTGTTTGGTAGATTTAGTAACCTGAAAGAAGCTATTCTTTCCACAATTGTTATTCATTTGGAAACTGTTGGCTCCTAATTATATGTACATATTTCTACATAAAAATTATCAACAAACATTTATTTTTAGTGACCATCTATGTTTAAGCATAGATGCTAAGAATGCAAGGTATAAATTATTTCTTCTCTTCCTGGAGTTAACAATGGTGCTTGAAAAATTAGCAATATAGTTGAGCAAGTAACAAAGACAAAAAAATGATCTCTAAAAATGCAAAGAAATAAAATAATGATAAAGCCAGTAGTAGTCAAACCATCCTGGCAAATATCGCACATTCCACCTAATAATCAAAGGAACCGTTTTCTGCTATACATGATTCAAGCCAGCCAAACTTGACAGTTTATTATTCCCACTCTAAGTGAAATGCCTGAAGAAGGAAAGGCATATGGGGAAACCTGAGAATATCCGAATGAACTTTGAGACCATTTGCACTTTTGTTACTGGAGACATGGCACTCAGAGAATTAAAGTTCTTCAGTGGTATTAAGTAAGCATGCTAGGTACTGGAGTGTGTGCTGCTGTCTTAGTTACAGGAATTGCATTTTCTTGTTAACCATGTTTTCAGTGTAACCTCTCTTTCTTTGGTTTCAACATTTGCTTAATGAAGAGAGGAGTAACTGTGTGGTCTAAATAGCAGAATTGTCATGAGAATAATAAGGAAATACTAGAAGGGCCTTTGAAAATCTTGCTGTGCAAGTGGAGGTTGATATCACTATTGTTAGAAGTACATTTTCCTGCCTGTCTAAAAAGGTCATGCCTGAGTAGGTTTAGTCTCATACCTCTTCCATGAATCATCTTTAAAAAATAAAAATCCATAGTCTATTTTTAATCACCTTAAATAAAGACCTATTAGATGGATCCGTGCACCAAAAATAAATGTCCATTGTGGCAAATTGTTTATTCAGCCTTAATATTTGATGCAGATTCTCATACAATCAGTTTGGCTGCAGTCATCAATATTGATTATAAAAGTTGCTAAAATAAATAATTTGGATGGGGGATGTGGGGATGTGATGATTTACTTGTGCCACTACCTTTCCCAGCCTCTGGTAATCATCCTTTAACTCTATCACCACGAGTTCAATTGTTTTGATTTCTGGATCCCACAAATATGTAAGAACATGTGATGCTTGTCTTTCTGTGCCTGGCTTATTTCACTTAACATAATGACCCCCAGTTCCATTTATGTTGCCACAAATTACAAAATTTCATTTTTTGCGGTTAAGTAGTATTCCATTATGCATATATACCACATTTTCTTTATCCATTCATCTACTGATGGACACTTAGATTAATTCTATATCTTGGCACATGGAAAGGCAGATATCTCTTAGACATATCAATGTCATTTCCTTTGGATATATATCCAGTAGTGGGAATTGATGGATCATAAGGTAGCTCTATTTTTAGTTTTTGAGAAACCTCTATACTGTTTCCATAAGGGCTATGCTAACTTACATTTCCACCAACAGTATATAAGAGTTCCTTGGTCAGGGGCAGTAGCTCACGCCTGTAATCCTAACACTTTGGGAAACTGAGGTGGAAGGATCGCTTGAGCCCAAGAGTTTGAGACCAGCCTGGGCAACTAGCAAGACGCTATCTCATGATGAAAAAGTAGAATTCCTTTCTCCATATCCTCACCTGTATTTGCTATTTTTTTCTTTTTGATAATAGCTGTTATAACTGGAGTGAGATGATATCTTATTGTAATTTGATTTGCACTTCCTAATGATTAGTGATGTTGAGCATGTTTACATATGCCTCTTACCATTTGTATATCTTCTTTTGAGAGAGTCTATTCAGCTCATTTGATCATTTTTAATCAAATTACTTGTTTTGTGGAGTGTTTTTAGTGTTGAGTTGTTTGAACTCTTTGTATGATCTGGATATTAATTCCTGTCCAACAAATAGTTTGTAAATATTTTCTCCTATTCTGCAGATTGTCTCTTCAGTGTTTCCTTTGCTGTACAGAAAAGTTTTGGTCTGATGTGATTACATTTGTCTATTTTTACTTTAGTTGCCTATGCTTTTCAGGTCTTTTCCACAAAATCTTTGCCCAAATTAATGTCATAAAGAAAGCATTTCTTCTATGTTTTTCTTCTAGCAGTTTCATAGTTTCAGGTCTTACAGTTAAGTCTCAAATTTTGAGTTAAATTTTGTATCCAGTGAAAGATAGCAGTCTAGTTTAATTTCTGCATAAGGATATTCAGTTTTCCTAGCACCATTAATTGAAGAGATTATTCCTTTCCAATGAATGTTCTTACTGCTTTTGTTGAAAATTAGTTGGCTATAAATATCTGGGTTTATTTTTGGATTCTCTACTACGTTCCCTTGGTCCATGTGCCTTTTTTTAATGCAGCACCATGCTGTTTTGGTTACTATAGCTTTGTAATATGTTTTGAAACACATTAGTTTGATGCCTCCAGCTCTGTTATTTTTGTTCAGGATTGTTTTGGCTATTCAGGATCTTTTGTGGTTCTATACACATTGTAGAATTTTAATTTTTTTTCTGTAAAGCATGTCATTAAGGGAGGCCGAGGCAGGTGGATCACGAGGTCAAGAGATCGAGACCATCCCGGTCAACATGGTGAAACCCCGTCTCTACTAAAAATACAAAAAATTAGCTGGGCATGGTGGCACGTGCCTGTAATCCCAGCTACTCAGGAGGCTGAGGCAGGAGAATTGCCTGAACTCAGGAGGCGGAGGTTGCAGTGAGCTAAGATCGCACCATTGCACTCCAGCCTGGGTAACAAGAGCGAAACTCAGTCTCAAAAAAAAAAAAAAAAAAAAGAATGTCATTAATATTTTCATAGGGATTGCACTGAATCTGCGTATTGCTTTGAATAGTATGGTCATTTTCGCAATATTATCACAAAATTCATAATCATGTATTTCTTTCAATTCATGATGATGGGATATCTTTCTATGTTTTTGTGTTTCTTTAGTTTCTTTCATCAATGTGTTTTATAGTTTTTCGTAGGTTTTCTTTTTTACTTGATTAAATTTATTACTAGCTATGTTTTTGTAGCTATTGTAAATGCTTTCTTGACTTCTTTTTTGCTAGTTCATTATTGGTGTGTAGAAATGCTGATTTTTGTATGTGGATTTTGTATCTTGAAACTTTACTGAATTAATTTATCACCTCTAAGAGTTTGGGAGGAGCTTTTAGAGATTTCTATATAAGGGATTTCTTACATGTAAGGTTATGTTATCTGCAAATAGGAACAATTTGATTTCCTCCTTTCCTATTTGGATGCTCTTTATTTTCTTCTCATGCCTAATTGCTTTGGCTAAGACTTGCAGTACTATGTTGAATAAAGGTGATGAGAGTGGGTATCCTTGTCTTGTTCTAGAGCTTAAGGAAAAAGTTTTCAATTTTTCCCAATCTGTATGATGTTAGTTGTGGTTTTGCTGTTTTGGCCTTTATTGTGTTTAAGTACATTTCTTCTATACTAACTGGTTGAGAGTTTTTATTATAAAGTATGTTAAATTTTATTAACTGTTTTTTCTGCATCTATTTCAACTATCATGTTCTTTTTGTCCTTCATTCTTTTGATGTAATGTATTATGTTTATGACTTTGCAGAGATTGAAGCATTCTTGCATTTCTGAGGTAAATTCCATTTGGTCATGGTAAATAATCTTTTTAATGTGCTGCTGGATTTGGTTTGCTAGTATTTTGCTGGGAATTTTTGCACCAGTGTTTGCCAGGTATATTGGCCTATAGTTTTCTCTCTATATCTGTTTTTTGTTGTTGTTGTGTTTTTATCTGATTTTGGTAATAGGGTGATAACGACTTCATAGAATGAATTTGAAAGAATTACCTCCTCTTCAAAATTCTGGAAGAGTTTGAGAAGTTCTTTAAATAGTTGGTATAATTGAGCAGTGAAGCCATTGCGACTATTTTTTAATGAGAGCATTTTCATTATGATTCAATCTCATTACTCAAATTGGTCTGTTTAGGTTTTCTATTTCTTCTTGGTTTAATCTTAGTAGGTTGTATGTGTCCAGAAATGTACCCAATGCCACTAAGTTTTCCAATTCTGTGGTGTTAATTGTTCCCAGCAGTCTCTAATGATCCTTTGTTTTTCTGTGGTATTAGTTCTAATGTTTCATTTTCATTTCTGATTTTACTTACTTGGGTATTTTTTTCTCTGGATTAGTGTAGTTAACGGTTTGATTTTCTTAACCTTTTAAAAAAAAGAACTTTTAATTTCATTGATCTTTTGTAATTTGTCTCAATTTTGTTTATTTCAATTCTGATCCTTAGTATTTCTTTTTTTCTTTTAATTTTGGATTTGGTTTGTTTTTGCTTTTTTGATTTCTTGAGATGCACCATTAGGCTGTTTATTTGAAATATTTCTACTTTTTTGATATAGATATTTTTGCTATAAACTTCTTCCTTAATACTGTTTTTGCTGTAACACCCAGGTTTTAGTATGTCATGTTTCTATTTTCATTTATTTTATAAATTTTTTAATTTCTCCTTAATTTCTTTATTGAACCATTGGTCATTCAGGAGTATATTGTGTAATTTCTATGTACTTGTATGCTTTCCAAAGTTTCTCTTGTTATTCATTTCTAGTTTAAGTCAATTTTGGTCAGAAAAGATGCTTGATATAATCTCCCCTTATTTGAATTTGTTGAGACTTGTTTTGCACACTAAGATATGGTCTATTCTGGAGAAGGTTCCATGTGCTGATGAAAAAAATACATATTATGCATCTGTTAGTTGAAATGTTCTGCAAATGTGCACTAGGTCTATTTGGTCCAAAGTGCAGTTTAAATCTTATGTTTCTTGTTTATTTTCTGCCAATATGATCTGTCCAGTATTGAGAGTAGGATGTTGATGTCCCCACCATTGTTGTATTAGAGTCTATCTCTCTCTTTCTATCTAATATTTTATTTAGACGCCTGGGTGCTCTGATATTGGGTGCACATATAATTGTTATATACTTACTAAATTAATTTGTCATTATATAATGACCTTTATCTCTTTCTACAGTTTTTTACTTGAAGCCTGCTTGTTTATGATATAGGTATATTTACCACAACTAAATTTTGGTTTTCTTTTGTGTGAAATGTCTTTTTTCATTCCTTCACTTTCAGTCCATATGTGTCTTTACAGGTAAAGTAAATTTTTTTGCAAGCTGCATATAAATGGGGTATTTTTTAAAATACATTCAGCCAGTCTGTATATTTTAAGTGGAAATCTAATCCAGGTACATTCAGGTTATTATTGATAGATGAGGACTTACTCTTGTCATTCTCTTGTTTTTTATTGTTCATGTATATTCCTTGCTCCTTTCTTCCTCCCTATTGTTTGTCATTGCAGTTTGGTGATTTTCTTTAGTGATAAGGTTTAATTCTTTCTTTTCTCTTTCCTTATTTGTATGTGTTCTACCAGTGAGTTATATGCTTCCATATTTTTTCATTATAGTGATATCATCTTTTTACTTCCCCTTGTAGGACTTCCTTTAGAATTTATTATAAGACTGATCTAGTGGTAATGAGTTCCTTCACTTTTTGCTGTCTGGAATAGACAGTGCATTTTTTACAAGAAGGTATATCTTTATCTCAAAAGATAATTGGTACAGGTGAAATCAATCTTCTGCTCAAATCTCATCTGTTAGGCAACATCCTATTCAAGAGAAAAAAATGGCATATATATATATATATTTATAACCATATGGGCATACTTTTCTATATGAATATTCAAAAGAAGTAAGCTAACTGGGTGTGGTGGCTATTGCCTATAATCTTAGCATTTCTGGAGGTTGAGGTGGGAGAATTGCTTAAGCCAGTAATTCAAGACAAGCCTGAGCAATATTGCAAGATGCTGTCTCTATTAAAAAATATATGTGTGTGTATATGTTAGCTAGTCATGGTGGTGCTATCTGTGGTCCTAGCTACTCATGATAGCACATACATGTAGTCCTAGCTGAGGCAGGAGGCTCATTGGAGTCCAGGAGTTCAAGGTTCCCGTGAGCTATGATCACACCACTGAACTGCAGCCTGGGCAACAAGTGAGACACTGTCTCAAAAAAGAAAAAAGAAGAAGAAAACCATTGTAGTAGCTGGAGGCATTGTTTTTCTGTGTACCCTTAGCACTAATTTTCTGTTTCTTCATATGCGTATATCATACCTTGCTTTAATTGCCACCTAATTTTCTACCATTAGATCTTAAGCTGTTTGAATTTAATGACTGCTTAATTTCTTGTGTTCATATGCTACATATAGTGCACTAGTGCACAGTATGTAGAAGGTCCTTAGTAAATTTTTAGTTTGAAATATGTTTGAGTGGAATAAAGTCTATTACATAATTAAGCAAACATTTTGAGAAGATGAAATTTTATATTTCAATGTGACTTGCAAAATAACTTTCAATAACTTGGCTTTATAGTTTCATAAGGCAGAAGATATTGGAGCATGAGTTGTTTATAAAATGTGATGTGATATTTGTGCAACATGTTGCAACAGGAATTTTTAATGTCAACCAAAAAATTAATATTTTTAGAGTTTTCTCCGCTGACATGGTCCATGAAAACTCAGACTATGTTATCTCTTTTGTTCAGTTAGATAAATAAAACAGTTTTTTCCATTGAAACACAGCATTAGACAAAAATTTCATTTCTGAAGAAAAAGAAAATGACCTCATCAGCTTCCTTTTCTCCTCATCTGCTTTTACAAGATCTTCCACATGGTAAACATTACATACACCAATAACAATTACAATTGTGGAATTTAAAAATGTCTTTTACAGTTTATTCCAGTCTCTCTTTGCTTGAAAGACAATTATTCAAATGGGGGACAAAAAGTAAAGTGAAATGCAGATTAACAGTCAAAACCTACTCATTTTAATAAAATGATCTGGATAATTTGTTGGGCATGTGGCAGCAGCACTAAAATATTAGAGAAATTAGATCTTGAATTTTTGAGTACCATGTTTTCCGTTATAGCAACCATTAGACATTTTTATCCTTAAAAACTGAATTGTCGAAAGTAAACTGAAATTTGCGTGATCACCCGGTCATTGGTTACAATGATCTTATTACATATCTAGGAGCTATTTTATCAAGATTCCCACGAACATTTTGCAGTTTTGCTAACTTAGAAAGGCTTTTATAAGTGCATTTAAGTAGACTTAAGCACTAAAACAAAAGTAAATGTATTAGCAAAAGGAGAGAATGAATAAATTATGAAAATTTTGGAAGAAAGAATAGTAGGTGTTTTAAGTCAGTCTTCCAAAAGGAACGTGTTAGATCACTAGTGATTAACAAATACCTTGCCATTATATCTGTTACCAAAAAGCAGCTGAAAGATTACTTGGGGAAAACTGAAAATGTACATTTCAGCAACCCCAGATATTATTATTTTGAGGGTTATTTTGATGATTAACTATTGGCCAAGGAAATAAAAGTCATGAGGCAAATGACAAGCTAAAAAAATGTCTAACATTGGCTGATGTCTTAGAAGTCAAACAGAAACCAGAGAAAATAGGTTTAAGGAAATAATCACTATCTCAAAAGTGATAGTGATTATCACTATCTATTAAACAAAAAACTATAATCTCCTCTGAATAAGATGGAAAAAAGAAATAAGGGCCAACGACCCTCTCTACATTCAGCTATGTAACTTGTAAATAAGAAACCTTGATTTTATGTTTAATGTTGTCAACATATTAAAGCACGTAAAAATGTGAACAGCATTGATGATGTGTTAAAGTATTAAAAAATTGGGTATTGAAAATTGGCCACGTCAATGAAGAAAATTGAAAAGGGATCTCTTTTTAGAAGAAAAAAAAATGCTTATGAGTTTCTAACCCCTGGAGCTTTCATGGGAGATGAACAAGGTGTGTGTATCAAGAATATCATTCCAGATGATTACAAATGCCTTTTTAAAAATTGCTTAAATGTAGCACAAAGAGTGATAATGAAATCGTCATTACTATTGTGTAGTCAGTTTTACTGAAAATGGCTCAGACTTCAGAACTAGGTACCTACGGTTTACTTGCTGCTCATTATTGCACCAATTGTACAAATAACCTATATAAATCTCAATTTCCTCATTTGTAAAATAGGGATGATCAAGTATTTGCTTTATATCATTCTATCAGAAACTAACATATGTGGAGTGACTAGCTTATCAAGTTAGCACTGAGCATTGCAGGTGCAAACTCTTACAAAGAGTTTGACAATATAGTTTTAAAACAAACTTTGACACTTTATATACTTAAATGAGACTATTCTAGTTAAAACATGGGTCAGGAAAGATGGAATCTGACCAAGATATTTTGAAGAGATGCTTTACCTACTTGGAAGGTTGGAGTCAACATAGAATAGTTGGGGGCAGTTACTAGAATAGAGCTATATTATCATAATGTCCCAATGAATTACATTCTTCAATCAACTGGTTATAAGTATATGTTTATTTAGTATAACCTCTAAACAATAACTTCTCAAGTGACTTAATATTCCCAAGAATATGACTTTGAAACATGGAACCAATCTTATAGGAGAATAACAGATGTCTAAGAGAAAAAAAGAAGTTATAAAGAGCACCTTCTTAATACATTTCAGAGCTTCTGCTATTAAAAGAGAGATGCTTGGTTTTTCTTCATCTAGAGTGTTGTATTAATGACTGGTGGACATTTTTCTACAATCATCCGGATAAAACATAAATAATCAACAGGTATAGAAGTTACTTTCACTGAAAGGAAAGGAATCCAAATTGTAAGGAGAATGGTACTACTGTAATATTTATTTTCTATTGAATATGAGAACAGAAAGTTATATCAAAAAATTATCTTGCTGCTGTAGAGAGAATTCTTTCAGAACTCTGTCTGAATTTGTTTAAAAGAATTTTCAGAGCATTACACTGTGATCTTTATGGAACACAGAAGTGAGTGAGTGGCAATAGCCTGCTATCCCATGATATGAGGTTCTCACTGTTATGAACTGCTTCTCCTCCCTTTCTTATAAGCAGAAGGGGACATCTGAAATAGTGATCTCTCCAAAGATTATAATCTCAATAATACCCAGCCCACGCAACCCTAACTACATGTAAGCTCTGAGGAATAAAAACTCTGTTGAACCCACACATTAGAGAATCTTCTGCAATAAAAATCTAATGAAAAAGAAAGCATTGATTATCCTTTTAGTATTAAGCCAATATCTCCAGTCATCTGTTTATAAATAGCATTGGCTAGGAGGCTATGTCTTTTAGAAAAGGAGTAGTTTTGAATGAGAGTGTCAGACAGCGTCATGTCTTATGGTTTAGTGGTTTAACTTGGCCTCCTCTTGTATGACTCAAATCAAAGAAAATATTGGTAATACTGTGTTGTATACTTGAAATTTGCTACAAGAGTTGATCTTAAGTATTCTCACCACACACAAAAAATCATAATAAGAGGTGATTTATATGTTAATGAGTTTGATTGTGGTGATCATTTCACAATATGCTATACACCTTTACAGAATTTTTGTCAAGTATACTGCAATAAAGCTGAAAAAATAATAAATACATTGCTCTACCAAAATGACCAAAAACAGAAAGTAAAGAAAATGTTAATTCAGTTTATCATCTTGGTCAATTTCACAACCACTAGAAATAGACTTTAACTAATTTAGTGCTTATAATATGGCTCATCTTAAAGTAAGTTTGTGTATATGGATCAAATTCTTAATCTTTGCCAGGAAAATATAATGATATCAGGTATAAAACAAACTTAGGCTCTCCAAAGAGGAGACTAAACCTAGGGTGAACCTAGAACCAACCAGAGTTCTCAAAGTTAATTTGGAAAGGGTATATTCCCCACAGATGACTACATTATGAGTTCAGGCACAGATGATTGGGAAAACTATTGGCATCAAATGAACTTATGAGTTTTAACAAATCTATCTTTGCTAATGTGGAACAAAAATCAGCCACTTGATATCTCAAAACTTTATACTAACTAAAGAGTTCTAGGATGGGTTCTAGTATAGACAGGATAGAGAACAGATGCATATTAATGAAGAAGATATCAATCTTATTTAAAATACCATTTCCCCCACATGGGTAGACTTTTATACATAGACCAGCATTGAGTCATTTATTTATTTATTTATTTATTTATTTATCCATCAAATATTCATTGACTTCCTATAATATGCCTACCTCCATGCTACATTATAAAGATGCAAAGATACTCATTTTTGTAAAATACCTATACTTAAGAGCTTGTAGGTAAGGGCAATAAAAACTCTTGTATTATACCTGATTATAGTGTATCATCCCAAGTATGGGTGGAAAAAGTGTAAGAGGGTCTCATATAAAAAGACCTTTGAAGTAAGTTATTTTGTGGGTCTCCACTCATTCACAATCAAAACTGATTGTATCAAGTAATCTATCTGTTCTTTTCTCTCAGCTCTCAAAATTTCATGATTTTTATGCCCCTACAATGACCTTTAAAACTTCCTAAAAGGCCATTTTTAACTGTAAAAATTTTTTGTTCTGAAGTTTTAATCATAAAATACCTTTTTTTCAATGTTCGTTGACATTTGCAAAGCATTCCCTGATATCTTGTTGTAAAGTCTGATACTTGTATTAGTATAATTTTCAATATTAGTTTGTCTTAAATTATTTATTTCAGTTTTTCATTTTTTAATACAGTTGATGCTTGTATTATCACTATTTTAAAAGTATTCTCTCAGTTTTAAAATTAAAGATGATCAGGGAAATGCAAATTAAAACCACAGTGAGATACCACCTTACCCTAATAAGAATTACCATTATTAAAAAGTCAAAAAACAATAGATATTGACAAAGATATGGTGCAAAGGGAACACTTATACACTGTTGGTGGGAATATTAGTTAGTACAACCTCTATGGAAAACAGTATGGAAATTTCTCAAAGAACTAAAAGTGGATAAAACATGTGATCCAGCAATCCCACTACTGGGTATCTACCAAAAGGAAAATAAACAAAAACAGCTACCCTTCTATGTGTTTTCCCAGCCCAATTCACAGTTCCAAAGAAGGAATAGCCCTACGTACCCATCAACTGGTGAGTGGATAACTACAATGTCATGGATTTACATCATGAAATATTACTCAGCCATGAAAAAGAACAAAATAATGTCCTTTACAGCAACTTGAATGGACCTGGAGGCCATTATCCTAAGTGAAATAACTCAGGAATGGAAAACCAAGTACCATATCTTCTCACTTATAAGTGGGAGCTAACCTATGAGTATACGTAGGCATAGAGAGTGGTATAAAGGACATTGAAGACTCAGAAGGGATGAGGGTAGGAGGATGGTGAGGGATGAAAAAATCACCTATTGGGTACAATGTATGCTATTAGGGTGATGGACACACTAAAAGCCCAGATGTCATCACTACATGATTCATCCATGTCACCCTAAATCCCATCCATTTGTACCCCTAAAGTGATTGAAATAAAAAATAAATTTTTAAAAATAAATAGAATTAAAGATAAAGAATGTGTAGAAATACATTCCATGCCACAGTTAACCAGATTTTTAAGGGTGGCTTCATTAGAGAACTCTTTCATTTCATTTCAGTTGAGATTGCATCACTCCAGGCACTGTAATAGTCTTTGTTGTACAGCAACGAACAAGAAGATGATGTTTTATAAGATATTGATTTTTATACACTGCTTTTTTTTTTGAGATGGAGTTTCACTCTTGTTGCCCTGGCTGGAGTGCAATGGCACAATCTCAGCTCACTGCAACCTCCGCCTCCTGGGTTCAAGTGATTCTCCTGCTTCAGCCTCCCAAGTAGCTGGAATTATGGGCATGTACCACCAAACCCAGCTAATTTGTGTGTTGTTGTTGTTGTTGTTGTTGTTGTTTAGTAAAGAGGAGTTTCACCATGTTGGCCAGGCTGTTCTTGAACTCCTGACCTCAGGTGATCCACCTACCTCAGCCTCCCAAAGTGCTGGGATTACAGGGCATGAGCCACTGCACCTGATCTCTACACTGCATATTAAAGCATCCTAAAAGATTACTTCCATTGAAGAGATTTTTGACTCTAAGGTGATTCACTGTATGTAGGTAAATAGACAAAGAGTATAACACAACCACACACCCTGTTGAGAACTGACTGTGTTCTAGACAACTGTTCTATTATGGACCCTCAGACCAACCACACGTATAAACAAATTGCCAAGAGTGCTGAAACATTTCCTCATGGGTTTTTCAGCTACCTTCAGAACTTACCCAAATTGACACCAATTTGCCTGTTCTGTCTCACTGTTCTCTGCACTCATCTGTCTAAGTCTCAGATTCCCATTTGGCTTTCAATCTTGGCTTCTCATGCTTGGCTCAAGATCCCTAGCTGCTTGTAGACAAAATTTCCTGGCTCTAAATGTCATGGTCTCTCCCTCATAGAGACTATTCTGGTATTTGCTCTGTGGCCTAAGCATCATAAGCATGTATATAAGACACTACTGACATCTGGTGTTGTCCTAGAATATAAAGACCACCAGATCCAGCCCTCCAAAAGAAGCTAGACACCAGACATATCTGAGTCACCTTTAGCCCAATACATACTAGGCTGGATTACTTAGGTTCTTATCATCTTACCAACCATTCTTTTATGTAGTACAGTGTGATCTAAAAGCATTCCTTGTCATCCCTCTAAATGCCTCCTGTGTTCTTGTACTTCTGAGCCTTTGTATATTGGAATGTTTTCTACACCTTGTTTTAATTCTAGGGATTCCTTCAAATCAGCAAAGTCAGGTCAGGTGGCATTTCCTCTTGGAAGTATTCTGACATTCTATGCCAAGTGAGAAAAACTCTCATCTGTGACCACACGTTAGTTAATTCACTCCTCAGTAATTGTTTCACTTTCTCAGCTGTTTTCCAAATATACTAAAGAGCTCCATAGAGTCTTAGGCAGCATCTCATTCACCCCTGAATCCCTGGTGCCCAGAACAGAACTTGGAATGAAGGACATGCATCATTAAGTGCAGACTGAGCATATGAATATATTCATAACAATAGTTGTTTGATTGTTAATGTCATTGTGCATGGGTGTCAGGTTCAGAAATAGTTTCATCTTTTCCATTTATAATTACATTGTATTCTCCTGCTGCTGTCTGTTTTACTCAGGTTTTTATTAGGAATAAATATTTAGGTGAATTTTTTCCCCTGTGATGGTTGGGGATATTTGTTACAAATACTTATCTTGGCATTTGTCCCTTCTGGTGCAACACTGGCAGACATTTAGTCAACATGCTTTTATGTGTGGGAAGTATTGTGTAGAGCACCCAAGCACTGTATCCTCATTGTTTAAATGAAGGTATTTATATGAAAATACCTTCTTTCTACCACCTTACCTCCTTATATCTTTTATAGGAGCCCTTCAAATTCAGTACAATCTTCCTTGCTGAATATCACAAACTTCTTAAATTAGCCATCTTCATAGTAACTTGAGGTTTCTCAAGTTTATTCATGTGGCAAAACTGTAAGAATGATGCATGCTGAGGTACTGAACTCCCATTCAAAGGAGAGCAATTTTACTAACAGAAAACATGGTTATATTACATATATATGAATAAAAATCACAGCACCAAATGCATCTCTCCTTGCAAAAGAAGCAAGTTGGTGCACACAATATAATTACTGAAGTTATTTGCTTAATTCTATTTGCCGTGAGAAACATAATAGAAATATTCCACAATAGTACATTTCAGACTGCGTAACTATGTTATGTCTTGAAAAGTGGTTTTCAAACTATATTTCTGTAGAATACCTGTATTTCTCCACTAAATAGCAGCAATATTTTTGCCTAATATATAGCTAAATGTAATAAATATTATTTAGTCCATTTCTTGGTTTTCTCTCATATTTTTCACTTAAATTATTTATATGTCACCTACTAGTAGATGGCAAAATTAATTTATAAGTAGTGATGAAGTCAATGCAAATCTTCCAATAACAATAATAATAATTACCCAAATCATCAGTTTTACATGTACCGAGCACTATGTAAGAGCTTTACATATACTATAAAATTTAGTTCTTCCAAAAATCCTGGAGAATATTATTGTCATTTTACTGTGAGGAAATTGAGGCTACAGAAGATAAATAACTTACCTAATGCCTCTTAAAAATAAATTGCTTCTTTATTATTCTCCTGCCTAGCTTTTCTGTTGTTTTCTGGGAACATATTAAAGTAGATAGAAGATCATATTCTTATCAAAGCTCTTCGTGACATTTGTGTGATAGAGAAGGTTAACCCAGAAGTTGTAGGCCTGTGTTCCACAGAGTTTTTATTGTGTTTCTAGTTTTGATAGTGAGTCTTTTTTTTTTCCATTTGTTTGGTTTTTGTAACATACAAATTGAACTTGAATACTTCTAACAATGGTCTGTTGCCACCAGGGTTCTGTAGTGTTAGCAAGGTTTTCCCAGTTAATTCTCAGTTTAGCTGCCTTCTTTCAAGTTTTCTATCCATCACTGGTAACTTGAGTTGTTTTGTTCTAACACATGAGGCTCGAGTGAAAAGCGAGAACAGTTAGTACTATATTGATTGGGACTGAATTCAGGGACTATTACATTTTCCCCCTTCCAGAGAGAAATAGAATTCTCTGAATTTATACTCACCAGAGAGTTTTTTGAAACACGAAATTTTGTACATCATTTAGACAAATCATTGAGTTTTGTGCAGATCCGTCACATGATTTGAGATGCTTTCCAGCACATCTGTGTTCAGAAATCAATGACTGGATCGTACTTACCAACATAGACCATTCTTCATCTGTGACAGACAGAGTACGGAAAGTAGATTCTTGTTAATTTTTAATAAGATTCACAAATAACATCCCTTTAGGGAATAGAAAAGGATAAAGATGTGCAGTGTTTACTCTAAAATACATTAAAAACCCACATCAAATATACATCAAGGCACATATCAAAGTACTCACAGGTATAGTCCAAATGGTGGCATACAAGAGCATCAATTTGCTTAAAATGTGTCCGTAGAGATTTTGCTCGGCACACACAGCTCACCATCTGTGGCTTCCCATTAACGCTCAGCTGGTATGACCCCTTTGGCAAGTGCACCTCCACAGTCCTGATCCCTGCTTTCTCAGCATGACGGAGAAGGTTGTGGTTGTGAACAAATGCACTCATGAACAAATGCACTAGCACTTTCTCCATTCTGTGATGGATTATGGTTTAGTGGCTTAAGAACTGGCTCATGTCCTTTTCAAAAACATATTAATGAGAAAGTACCATGTGAGGACAAGGTACAACACAGAAGAACATTGCTAAACACTACTCTTAAAAACAAAGTAAGGCCTGCCTTATAGTGTTGGACACTGTTGGCCACTCATGCCTTTTGATACAACCAGGTCTTGAAACCTCTCTTGCCATCTTATCTTCATGATAGGTAGAGTCTTCCTTATCTGCTCCCCTGCTTTTGATAATTCTCAGACTTCAATACATAGCCCATTGCTTTTTTCTTGTCACACATAGCTATTGGGTTATATGATTCTTTCTGATGTCTCTGTCTTCCAGCTATATTCATTTGTCTTCGGTTCTAACTTCTGTACTGTGATTCAGACATATAAACCTAAATACATCAGGACTCCTGAACTTCACAGTACCTCAAATTCTGTATAACAAAAACTGAATCCATTATCTTTGCACCTTTCACACTGATTCTTCTACTTGATGGTCTCATCTTCTCCAGGAAAATGGAAATCATTCCTGACTTACCCCTCTACTACATGTCTTTTACCCAGTCCATTACCAAGTCATGCCAATTTTATCTTCTAAATGTTGTAGCATGTACTCCCTTCCTATTCCTCTCCATAATTACTTTTTACTAACCAAGTTGAGGACTTGACCATTTTTCTACAGATTTTCAGTTGCTTACTAACTGTTTTCTCTTATTTCAGTATTGCTCCAACCTCATAAACAATTTTCTAAACAACAGCCAAAGGGCTCTCTCTGCAATATATACCTGGTCTTCCTATCACTCTAGTCCTTGAAACACTTAAAGACTTTCCACTAACTTTGAGATTATTTAATTTAAGTTCCTTAGGGTAGCATATAAATACCTTTATGTCCTGGCATAGTTTGCCTTTTAACCTCACTTTCAACCTTATATTTTATACTTTAACAAATATATATCTTATGTTTTCTAGCTTTTTGTGCCCTTTGTTCACTTTAATTGAAGAGAGACATGTATATTTCTTTTGTTGGTTAACTTATCCTTCAAGGTGTTATTTTCATCTGGGAGACATACATTAATCCAAAATTGGACTAAGGGTTCCTCTGTACTCGTAAGATACCCAATGTATGTCTGTGTCATTTTTATTACCTCCAGTATTATATGCCATCTTATCCACGAATATATAAGCTCTTTGGGACCTACCTTCCTATTTTATTTACTCTTCTACCCCTAGTGCTTAGCATAACTGGCATGTAGTGAGTGCTCAGTAAGTGTTTTCTGATCTGCACTGAGAGATATTTTGAACATTGCTGTGGATACATGGAGGAGCATGACTTAAATTTTGAGTTCCTCATAACTATATCTTATTATTCAATTTGAAAGGTGTTTAATTTGCCAGGTGTGGTGGCTCAAACCTGTAACTTCAGCACTTTGGAGGCTGAGGTAGGCAGATTGCTTGAGCTCAGCAGTTCAAGATCAGCCTGGTGAACATGGTGAAACCACATCTCTACTAAAATCACAAAAATTAGTCATATGTAGTGTCAGGCACCTGTAATCCCAGATACTCAGGTGCTGAGGCACAAGAATCACTGGAAACTGGGAGGTGGAGGTTGCAGTGAGCCAAGATCATACCACTGTACTCTAGCCTGGGTGGCAGAGCAGAACTCCATCTCAAAAAAAAAAAGAGTTTAGTGAATTCATTTCTGATGCTTTCAAGGTTAGGATATAGGAGGAGGTTAAGATACAGGAATGTTTTGGGTTTTGCTTTGTTTTGAGACAGACTCTCACTCTGTCACCCAGGATGAAGTGCAGTGGTGTGACTTCAGCTCACTGCAACCTCTACCTCCCAAGTTCTAAGCAATTCTGCAGCCTCAGCCTCCTGAGTAGCTGGGATTACAGGCACATGCCATTACACCCAGCTAATTTTTATATTTTTAGTAGAGACGGGGTTTCGCCATGTTGGCCAGGCTGGTCTCGAACTCCTGACCTCAAGTGATCCACCCGCCTTGGCCTCCCTAAGTGCTGGGATTACAGGCATGAGCCACCACGCTTGGCCAAGATACGGTTCATCTCAAAGAACTTACCAGTATAATCAGGGATGTAGGATCTTCATATTCATTATTCAATTCTATATATGTATATAGAATATATATAATGTGTATTATATATATATATAATGTGTTTCATAAAAGAGGCATATATACTTCATAAGTTTGTATGCATTAGAATTACATAGAATATATATTTACAAATACTTGTGATGATCTATGTTGTACCAGGTATTCTGAAAGGAATATGCAGGTCACTTAGGAATGCTTCATAGGAGGACATTTAACAATGAGTGAGACATAGTCCTTGCTCCCCAGGAATTTACAGTTCTAGTTTGGAAGTCAATTGAGGAGGAATCAGGAATTTACAATACAGTGTGATGCATGCTTTCTTTGTGTGCCAGGCACTGTGTTGGACACCAGGAATAAACATGAATGAGAGGAGCTCACAAAGTAATTGATGCAATGGATGGGGCATGCAGTTCAGGCTGAAAGAATCAGGGAAGGAGAGAGAAGAGTAAGTTGAGACGTGAATAAAGATTTCATGCAGGATATGGGAACTGAGTTGGACTTTGAGGGACAGTTTAAATCGGCGGTTATTTGACTCATCAGATAAAATCAATAATTACTCAGAATAGATAGGATACAATTGTAATAAAACTGCAATATATGGTCTTTTATTCCTCCCCTATATCCAGAACAAAAAACAATTTTTTTTATCCTCCAGCTATCACAATAGCTCTTTCCTTTCATTCACAGTCAAGTTGCATAAATACAAAATATCTATGAAGCTTATGCATAATATTAAGAGAGTTTAAATGGTATAAAAATCAGTTATCAGAAATACTGTGACCTGTCTCTAGAAAATTTTATTCTGAAATTTGTCCTATTTACCTTAGTCTCAGAAAGAGAATATCTTTATACTCATCTTCTGACAATAACTCGAGTGTGGAATGAGAGAAAAAAGAAAAATCCCTACACTCCATGGGTAGCATATCAGTATCATTGTGTTTTCTACTTCTAGTTAGATTTTATTGGATTGTGGTTTTCTAAAACTTAGTAATACTTTATATCAGAAAATTATCCAAGTATCATAGGACCTTAGGTCATTTTAGGCACCTTGCATCTAATCAGTGAGAATAGCATTTTAATATGTATGAAACCAACGAAGAATTGAAGATCTCCAATTTTGAGGATTTCTAATGTTAAGCCAACAAAAATATCAAAATGAAAAAATTTGTTTACTTATTGCCAAGTATTAACCAAAACTCAATAGAAAGCTTTCAGAAAAATCTTCTTCAAGCAATGTCTGACAGAGGGAGCAAATGTCCTCCTATGAAGCATTCCTAAGTGACCTGCATATTCCTTTCTTGCATACATCAGATTACCAGTGGCTCCTAATGATTGTTACCAAGCAAAAGGGGCTCCCTGCCCAATATGCTGGAAGCCAATGCTATAAAACCAGGTTTTAGAGAAAAGCTTGTTATTGCAAGTCAACTAGCAAGGAGACAGGAGTCCAGCTCAAATCTGTTTCCCTGTGCTGGCTTGATGGGAGTAATTTCATTAGAAAAGGTTTAGTGGACAGATTCTGAGATTAGTAGGTGACTGGTGGAAGAAAATGGGAGGTCTGGAATGTCCTTGGAAATGCACAGTCATCTCTTTTTGCTACCTCATGGATCATATGTGTAAATTCAAGTGGAGTTAGTATAAAACATGCAGTGGGAATTCAGGCTGTGATGTCAGTAAGCTCGTTCAGCATAAACTCCATATGGTCATATTGGTTTCAACTGATTTCATCCAGTTTTGTTCTCTTACAACTGGAGGGAGTGTCTTTGTGTCAGCAAGTTGTTTCTTTTTTTTATCCGCCATGCCGCAAACTCAAGGAGTTAGTCATCAGTGTCTTTAACTCCTTGGAGCATGGTTTCATGACCAGCTTGAAAGCAGGCCTGATA
This sequence comes from Callithrix jacchus, assembly GCF_049354715.1. Lineage (NCBI taxonomy): Eukaryota > Metazoa > Chordata > Mammalia > Primates > Cebidae > Callithrix > Callithrix jacchus. Next base: position 73,465,550 of record NC_133510.1, on the reverse strand, counting down.
ATACTTTTAATGTAAGATGATTACACTGCTTTGAAAAGTCCTTATGAGAGTAGGGTGACATTTTTGTTGATTCGTGTCTTCTTGCTTATTTGAGCAAGTCTTAGTGACAAGTAGCACACATATTTACAAAATAGCTGACCAAAAAAAAAAAAAAAAAAAATAGTGTGCTTCTGGCAGTAGAACAGAGAGAAATAAACTGGCCAGGATATGCACTGAGTGGAGGGTATCAATTAATCATGTTCTTATCGACCAGAAGAAAACAACACTCCTGGTACATTTTCTAAGCATGAAATTCAATCTATACTTTTAAAAAAATAATAAGGCAGAGATGTGCTTTATTTGACTATGATATCAGCAAGAGGAATTATCGAGGAAGTACAATTTATTGTTGACCTTCTCTATCCCCCAAATGAACCTTCAGAGTTATCCAGTCTAGAGTTTAGAAAGGCCTTTGACTTCTTCCAGCCAACAAGACATATAACTATGCTTACAGTTGCAACTAATTTTAAGGAGCCATCTTGGACCTATTAAATAAGTAGACCTAGATGTAGAACCTATCAAATAACTATATTAACTTTCATAGATCTGTTTGATATATTTACAGAGCTCTTGAGGACAATTCAAGAAACAAACAGCTTGGTCATGATTCAGCGTCCTGATGCCGGGTAAACTGTACGTAACTTCTTGCTGGTGGTTATGTAGCAATGCCCTGTTGACAATATTAGATCACCAGGGTGACCTAAGTTGAATTTTATATATTACATTTCTGTAGAACAACATATGGCTAGAAGAAAAAAAATACCGCATTTTTAGATTATAGAGGGGTTTTTCAGCAAAAGTTATAATCACCAACATTATTATTATTGTTATTGAGTATAACATGCTCACTGCCTGATGTACTAGAAGCCAATATGACACCAGGTTTTTAAGAAAAGAAAAGCTTTGTACTGCTAGTCAACTGACAAAGAGGAGTCCAGCTCAAATCTTTCTCCCTGTGTTGGCTTTGTGACTGTAATTTTATTAGAAAAGATTTACAGAGTGAATTCTGAGATTCGTAGGTGATTGGCAGAAGGAAAGGGGAGGTATGGAAAGTCATGAGGAATGTGCAGTTACCCCTTCATCCCTCTTCATGGGTCTTTTGTGTAAATTTGGGGGAAGTTGGAATAAAACAAACTGGAAATTTAGGCTATGACATCAGCAAGCTCATTCTGTGTAAACTCCAATCGGCCATATTGGTTCCAACCAGTTTCAGCCAGTTTTGTTATCTTACAAGCAAAGAGTTAGCATTTTAGCATGTTAGTATTTTTTTTTAATTTGCTATGCTGCAAAATCAAGAACGGATGATAGTGACTGGCTTTTTTAACTCTTTGGAACACGGTTTCATTAATACCTTTTCTACCAAGTGTCAATGGCTATTATGGCAAGTACATACAATGCTACTGCTTCAGAGTGTTCCAGAATGAAAAAACACATAGGGAGGGACAGTGGGGGGCAGAGCTGGGGAGGGATAGCATGGGGAGAAATGCCAAATGTGGGTGAAGGGGAGGAAGGCAGCAAAACACACTGCCACGTATGTACCTATGCAACTATCTTGCATGTTCTGCACATGTACCCCAAAACCTAAAATGCAATAAAAAAAAGAAAAACACATAATAAAGAAGGTGAGGATTCTGATGAAATAGGGTGCTAAACAAACTTCTCCTTAAGTTTTCCAGTCAAAATTGCCTAGAAGTGATAAATTTCCGACAGTTACATTTAAAGTATAGTCAAATTCAAAATAAATAATGGAATATCCTGAAGTGACAAAGAATCTTCAGAGAAATGAAAGTTGGGCAAAATAAACACAAATTGACACTGAGGTAGGGAAAAGCAGTATAGAAGAGTGGATTGGATGGTAGTGGTGGTACAGAGTAGGGGAAAATAAGAGAGATTACCATATTTTATAATAGCTAGGATCCTGGGTTTTAATTCTCAACAGAGACAGATTATAAACATTAAGTAAAATGGGAGAAAATGAGCGACCTCTACTTATACTTGGAACCATCAAAGCAGTAACATAAATAGGGACTATAAAGAATTCCGAGTTAAGCTTCAGGTTTGCACAAGAGATGACAATGCTTTCACAGATACAAACACTAAACAAAAATGAACTTGGTACTGGAAAAAAGATAAAAGTAGATATATTGTATTAGAGAGGAGAGGTGGCATTTTGAAGGGAATGGCATAAAATGAGTTACCCATTCTTGTGGATTTAGCCAGATAGCAAGCCAGAGTTAGCACATGGTAGTGTAGCTCAACTCCATTAGAAACCTGCAGCTCTTCTGGAACAAAAAACTAGGGAATGCCATTTGGGGAAACTTTTGCTGAAAACTAAAAAGGGACCCCATAAAAAAGGAAAAGAAGAAAAACAGGGGGCCCAAACAATGTATATACATTCTGTCCAAAAGTCTGTCTAAAAACCAAACCACAACAGGTGGAAACAGATTCCAACTAGGTATAATGGGCCTAATTCCATGTAAGGACCTGCAAAAGGCCCATGCTGATCACATAGCTATACTATTCATTTTACATACAGCAAAAATTTCCTCTATAAATGAAAAAGAAGTAAGAACATTCTTGGATAAAAGGAAACTGTGAGAATTAATTATCAGCAGAGCTTCCCTGAAAGAAACACAAAACTAAGTTTGCTGGGATAAAGGAAAACGATGTCAGAGGTAAATGGGGAACTGTAAGAATAAGGGACAAACAAGATAAATAGTTTATATCTGGGTGAATATAAAGGACCATATTTTCTTATGTTCTCCAAAATATGTGTGACTGTTGAAAGCAAAAATTACACATTGTCTAATGGGTTTTCAATGTATGTAGATACAATATATTTGAGAATTAGAAAGGACAGTTTCAAGGAATCTACATGGATGTAATTTTAAATCATCTACATTTTACTTAAAGTAGCAAAATATAATTCTAAGTAGACAGTGAAAGAGAGGTATGCATATTTCACTCCCTAGGACAATCACTAAAGAAATGATACAAAGAGATCATATATAGCCAGAAAGTCAATAGATAAATTTCAATAAAATATTAAAAATAAATGTAATAATACAGAAGAAGGAAGCGAATGAGGCACAGAAGAACATAAAAGAGAGGACAGACAGAAATCAAATAAAATGATAGGGCTATCTCCAATCATAAGAACATTTAAATTAAATGCAAATAGTCTGAACAAAGAAATCAAAACATAGAAATTATCAGATTATATCTTAAAAATTTTTCTTAAAGACCAAACTATATGTTGTCCACAAGAAACCCACAATAAAAATAAAGGCATCAACAGGTCCAAAGAAAGAAAGAAGAAACTAATAACAGAAAGATATATGAAAAATTCTTAAATATTTGAAAATTAAACAACATATTCTAAATATCCTATAAGTTAAAGATAGTAATATGTAAAAAGTTTGAAAGTAATTTGAATCGAGTGAAAATACAAATAAATTGTTGGAAAACAGCTGAAACAGTGATCATATGGATACTTACAGCGCTACATGCTTATATTTTATCAAAAGTCATGAATCAAGAATCTAGACTTTTACATTAAGAAATTAGAAAAAAGGAATAAGTTGTTGTTGTTTTGTGTTTTGTGTTTTTGTTTTGTTTTGTTTTTTTGAGACAGAGTTTCGCTCTTGTTACCCAGGCTGGAATGCAATGGCGATCTCGGCTCACCGCAACCTCCGCCTCCTGGGTTCAGGCAATTCTGCCTCAGCCTCTTGAGCAGCTGGGATTACAGGCACGCACCACCGTGCCCAGCTAATTTTTTGTATTTTTAGTAGAGACGGGGTTTCACCATGTTGACCAGGATGGTCTTGATCTCTTGACCTCGTGATCCACCCACCTCGGCCTCCCAAAGTGCTGGGATTACAGGCTTGAGCAACTGCGCCCGGAATAAGTTAAATAAAAAACAAACAGAAAAAGGCTCTAATAAAAACAAAAGCAGGAATATTTGAAATTTAGAAAAAGAGTTGAGGAAAATCAATAAAACCAAAATCCTGTTTTTGAAAAAGATCAACAAAACTGAAAAAAATCTATCAAGATGAATTTTTAATAAATTTTACTATATTAAAATTAAGAACTATTAATCAAAACACAATAAAACAAAAAATAAAAAGATTTTAGAAACATAAATGGAAATTAAAAGTTTAGTATCTAAATTCTAGAATATAGAACTTCTAAAAATTGGCTAAAAAAGTGAAAATAAGCAAAAGATATAAAAAGGAAATTCACAGAATAGGAAATGCTAATAGCTATTAAACCTTTATAAATGTGCTTCTATTACTAGCCCAAAAAAAGACAATTTAAAAATGAGATACCAATTTATATGCATTGACTTTGCAAAGTAATTGGAAAGTCTAATATGTATAAGCAGGTAAAATGATATGGCACTCTTCCACATTGTTTAGAATACAAACTGGTACTGAGACTGTATAGAGCAATTGAGAGGTTTGTGTTTAAGGTAAAGATGGTTATAGCTTATGAAGAAACAATTTAACTTTTATGTGTGTTCCTTAGAGAAACAATGTTACGTATGCTTGGAAAACATGCAAAAATGTATTAAAGTAAAAAAATACTGTTTGTAATAGGGACAGAGGTAGAAACAATTGAACTTTATGTAATGTAATTCTAATTAGTAAATTTTAAAATAAAACTGTATATTGTTTATGGATAGCTACAATAAAGCTTACAGTTATAATTAGGAATAATAAACTACAAAATCATAATAGCTATTACATTTAGAGGGTGAGAGAATAGGGGTAAGAGGGTAGCTGTATCATTAGGTTTTCTTGTTTGTTTTTAAATAAAAATGATCCAGCAATCTCACTACTGGTTGTTCTACCCAGAGGAAAAGAAGTTATTACACAAAAAAGGTATTTGCACATGCATGTTTATAGCAGAACAATTTGCAATTGCAAAAATGTAGAACCAACCCAAATGCCTATCAATTAACAATATATACACCACAGTTTATTTATATATGTATGTGTGTGTGTGTGTATATATATATATACCACAGTTTCTTTATACATGTATATGTGTATATATATATATATATACATATATATATGTGTGTGTATATATATATACATATATGTATGTATATATATTATCTAAAGTGTCAAAGCCATATGGACACTTTATACATACATACATAAAGAAACACAATTTCTTTATGTATGTATGTGTGTATATGTATACATATATATGTATGTGTGTATATATATTATCTAAAGTGTCAAAGTCATATGGCTTTGACACTGTCGATAATTTCTTTTAATGGGGTGATGGTTTCACCAGAGCCAGATTAGAACTGCCATGTTGGAAATATATTATAAATATATAACAATTTTCATTATTTAGCACAGTAAGTGAGCATTATCTGAATGGATTTCCTTGTTGTCCTCAAGCAATTCACCTTAATTGAGGAAAAGTTCAAAAAAATAAGGAGCCAATGATAGAATGCTATGGCACAATGCTCTGCGACAATTAAAAATATGATTGTGAACAAACTTAAATAACATGGAATTATATCTCACAGTACTATTAGGTAAAGAAATAGTTTCTAAATTCATAGCATTATCCCAATGATGCAAAAATAATGTTAAAACTAACAGTAATTATAGGTACATGCATGCAAAGACACACACATCCCCAAGATGAGTGTAGAAAAAACCAAACATGCCAAAGGATTAACTATATCACGAGTTGATAAAATCCACAGACACATTCTATTTTGTTTTTTCTCTATTGTCTATTGTGCAATATTGTGCAATAGACACAATATTCCAAAATTTTGTAATTTAGAATGTTCAATTTCAGTCTGAAGAGAATTAATTTAGATGAAGAAAAACTTCAGAAATATCCTCATTGTTGCCTACTTCCTAGAAATAGTGAGGTAAAATTGGACTTCTATATATTATGTTTATGATTGATTCAAAAACAGTTAAATTTCATTTTATTTCCAGTTTCAGAGCTGAATTTGGTTTTGAAAGGTTCATTTCCTAATCTCTATGATACAAACCTAATATAAAATATGATTTTGGTTTAAGTTTGGAAGTCAAATTTGAGGGTAGATATCTTTCCTAAAGTACTTCAAGATTAGAGGTTCCGGATGACATCTTTGTAAGAGGGATGATTTATATTTTCTATTTATATTAACAATAAAGCAGTATTTTGGCGAGCACCTATCACATTAAATTAAACAAAAAAGGGGATTTTATTTAAAAATAAAATGATGCTACCTTCGATTTCATCCTAAAATAATAAAGTATCAAAATGATTTGCTGAAGCTATCATAAGAAACAAGGAATTTGTCAAACTTTTTTTCTCCAGCATTTGGACAATAACAAACCCAAATATTCTGATGTCATTTGCCACACAGGAGGCTGAGAAAACCAATATGCTTGCTAGGGCATTTTTCTCATTCTTTTCCTACATATATATATACCACAGTTTCTTTATATATGTATGTGTGTGTATAGATATACATATATATGCATGTGCATATATTATCTAAAGTGTCAAAGCCATGTATGTATATATATGTTTGTATATATATATTTATTTATAAAATATATATTATATATATATATATATTTAGACAGAGTCTTACTCTGTCACCCAGGCTGGAGTACAGTGGTACAATCTCAGCTCACTGGAACCTCTGCCTCCTTATTCAAGCAATTCTCCTGCCTCAGCCTCCCAGGTAGCTAGGATTATTGGCACATGCCATCATGCCTTGCTAATTTATGTATTTTTACTAGAGACAGTTTCACCATGTTGGTCAGGCTGGTCTCAAACTCCTGGCCTCAGATGATCCACCCAGCTAGGTCTCCCAAAGTGTTGGGATAACAGGCATGAGCCACTGCACCCAGTCTCATTTCCCACTTATATTTCCCATCCATACTATGTTAGTTTGCAGTTTTGCTAGTGGTTTTAGTATAACAGTAGCTTACAATGTTTTTCTTTGTTTCTCAAAATGAACAAAATATCAAAATATGCACCCACATTTCTAAATACTTAAGGCATTTATTTTACACCAAAAACATGGAATAAAGAGAAGAATTCTTAGTTGATGTATTGGTTGGCTTTGGGTAGTCCCAATTTCTGAGTCTTGCTAACATAGCCTTGCTATCTCACAGTTGTATTTGAAATCAGTGAAACATGAATCAGTGAAAATCTCTGGTGTAGAAAATTCATTTCAACTAATTTGGAAATTTGTCAACTGTTTCTCTTTAAATATCTACAGACATGCTGAAACTTATTTCTGATACTGTGGTTTTTTTCAGACTGGTTAAAATGTCTATGGAACCATGAGGGTCTTTGTTATAGCTATTCTCTTTGACTAGTAAGTTCTTTAACCAGGTATCTGCTCAGCTAACCAACTTCCAAGGCTCTGCTCAATACTTGCTTTCTCCACTTAAAGACCCTACTTAATTCTGCAAATTCCTTGCACTCATATTCTTCCCCCTGCCCATCCCCACTTGCCTAATTCCCCTTACTTTGATCTACTTTTTCTGTTTCTCACAGCAGTCATCAATTTCCATCATATCACATAATTTACTTATTTCTTATATTTACCATTAAAGGTATATTTATTTCATTTACAATTTAAGCTGAAGCAAAAATACTTGTCTACTTTTTCAGCAACATAGTTCAAATACTTAATACACTTCCTGGCTCATCATAGATAATATATAATTTAATTATTTGAAATCAAACAACATATCAACAAAATGTCAGCAAATGATTTCATTGTTTTTGGAATTGTGAGATATAGTATGTCCTAGTGTAACGTGACTTCAAATAACTTGACTTTATTGAACATAGGTGCGAGTGTTGCCCTATCACGTGGTTTCTGATAAATTAGTTAAACTTATGACCATAGATAAACAATTGCTTCCTTGTCTAGGTGTGTTAGTGGTTGTGTAATAGTCAATGGACGTTTTTAGTAAGATTTCCTCTAACTTTTCATGTTATAGAGGTGCAGTTGTCGAACCAAAAATTTTTTTTGTCTGAAATGCTTTGCAACCACAAACTATAAACAAATAAACCACCCCATTCTCTATTATAGACATACAGCAGTAAGAATGAGGGAAAGAAAAAAGTATTTTAAAAAGAGTTTAAACTTTTATTTCTATTTTTCTGAGACAGAGTCTTGCTCTGTTGCCCAGGCTGTAGGGCAGTGGGGCTCTCTCAGCTTTCTGGGTTTAAGGGATTCTCCCGCCTCAGCCTCTCAAATAGCTGGGATTATATGCATCTGCCATTTATGCCTTGCTGATTTTTTAATTTTTGTAGAGACAGGGTTTCACCATGTCGGCAAGGCTGGTTTTGATCTCCTGACCTCAGGTGATCTACCCACCTTGGCCTCCCAAAATGCTAGGATTACAGGTGTGAGCCACTGCACCTGGCCTTAAACTTTTAGTTTTAAAGACGAACAGTCAGCAAGGGAGGCATTAAGGCCTATATTTGGGAGATGTTCTTTTAAATCATCTTATAGTTACGTGAGAAAATAATGTACAGAAATGAGTGCAATAGTAAATGATCTAATCAACCCATAGTTACATTCCCAGGATATTCTTAGTGTCCCAGGATATTGGGTGAACGAGTTGTTCCAAAGTAGCCTCATTCAAAGAAATCCAAAAGAATAGCCAAGCATTGCAGAAAATGTATTTTAATGCTCCAAGTAGCTAGTCTAAGCTATAACAGAGGGCTGTCACATCTGTGTGCTGCTCAGGATGATGGATGCTATACGTGCAGCCTGATTAGCATCTTGGGATAAACAGAGAGCTAATGCAGGATAGTCAGAGGTTTGTAAATAAATCTATTACTGACATCTTGGATGCATCTGACCTTTGCAGTGCCAGAATAGATGACAACACAATACTTTGGTACTAAAGGCTAGCTCCAAGGAAACTTTGTTCTATATTTTGAATAAAATTTTAATGATGAACCAATAGCAGAATCTATAGGTACCCATAGCCTTTCTGCTTTTGGTATTTTTTGATTTACTAACAGCATAATTCACATATGCACAGAAAAGTGTATCTGCCTGTTTTAGGTACCTAATTTTTTTTCCTTAGGATACAAAGCCCTTTGTATGTGTGCGTATGTGTGTTTATCAAATGCTTTAAATAGAAAAATTCAACAAAACTGCAACTGTGTTAAGTTATAAAATGTAATTGTTGTTATTCATCTCGAAGTCTGTCTTGGGAGAAGAACACTGATTTCCATTTAAGTATTGAAATAAGTTCTATCATTAAGCAGGAATGTAGTACAATACAGCTGATAACAGCATAGTGCTAGGGGTCACCATACCTGAGTTCTAATCCCATTTTCATGACTTTACCAGCTAGATGGCTATAGGCAAATTACTAGCTTCATTGAACTTCAGTTTTCTCCTCTGTTACAAAAGGAAAATAATACTTCACACAACTCTTGTGATAGTTCAACGTGATAATATATAGTTTTGAAATGTTAATGCTTTTCCTCCTCTATTCTTATTGCCTGTTGCTATTTCATTGTTTTCTTCACAGTATGCTTATGCAGAAGGGTAAATCGTTCTTCTTGTTATGGTTGGGAAAATACTAAAAATAATAATGGTGAATTTATATACCTGAACATGATATTTTCATCTGTGAATTTCCAATTCATTCCTTTCATCCTGAGTCATTCCACTCTGAATATAGCTTAATTCACATTAATTATTTATTTTGTAAAAAGAAATTATTTTTCTTCTTTTCTCCTCTTATAAAAGATAGCTCTCAGACAAAAGGAAATAGACTTTGGGATTGATAAAGTGGCTGCATAAAGGATGGGAAAGGGCGAGTACAGAACAAATTTTAATAACATGTTGATCACTGTTACCTATTGTTCCCTTACGTGTTCAGAAGTTTCTTGAATCCATTTTGCTGTTTGATATCTCTGCCACTGGCTCACACAATTCCATGGCGTTTCTCTTTATGTAGGACAGTTAGAACCTACTTATTCAGCCAGACTCAGTTCATTTCCTGCTGTCTACCAGTTTCTTGCCTGCTACCTATCCCCTCCTCTGGTCCCATCCTCCGTAGAAGAAATAATTTTTTCCATTCTTCTCCATTCTATTTTAAGCATCTTTCTAACACAGTTCCTCTAAGCATGACTTTATTTGCTATCTTTGTTCAGAAGATGCTAGGATCCAGAGTCCGCTGCCATAAGCAGTGTCTCTCATTTTCCTACAGACAATCTCCTATGAGTATTCCTCACCACAGAGTTTTACTGTGGGTCCAGGTATCTTCTTCCCAGCCCTATCTAATCATCTAATTCTAGTGAGCCACCTACAACTGAATGTGTGTGTGTGTGTGTGTGTGTGTGTGTGTGTGTGTATTACAAGAAGTAGTATATATTATAGTAGTTTGATGTCAAATTATCAAACATACATCTTAATTCCATCAATTTACTTTTTCATTGATTACTTACTACTTGATTTGGGGCAAGTTATTTCCCCATGCCTCAACTGTCTCATCTCTTAAATTAGATCATTATAGTACCCTCTTATTATAATTTAAATATTATAATGTTTCAATAGGACAGCCAAATGGTTAGAATAGGGCCTGGCACACAGGAAGCACAGGCAAGTTAGCCATAATTATACTTAAATAATAATAACCTAAATAAGTAGAAAATTCTTACAATAAATAGATCTAACTTCTTAATTTAAAGTGTCTTAAGGAAAAATGGCTGACATGAATAATTTTCAGCCATTTATACAGAAGTAAATATGGATGCTCATAATGATTAAATCTGTTTTGAAGATAGGCTCTGAAAGGCTTCTTTCTTGCATAAATTTTCCTTAACACTCACCTAATATGCACACATGCATTCATTGCAGCACTGTATACAATAGCAAAGACCTGGAACCAACCCAAATGCCCATCAATGATAGATTGGACAAAGAAAATATAGTATATATACACCATGGAATACTACACAGCCATAAAAAATTATGAGTTCATGTCTTTTGTAGGGACTTGGATGAATCTGGAAAACATCATTCTCAGCAAACTGACACAAGAACAGAAACCCAAAGTCCATATGTTCTCACTCATAGGTGGGTGTTGAACAACGAGAACACATGGACTCAGGAAGAGGAGCATCACACACTGGGGGCAGTTGTTGGGGGATAGGGGAGAGACAGCGAGGGGTAGGGAGGGAGGGGAGGGATAACATGGGGAGAAATGCCAGATATAGTATGCACCTAAAATAAAATAAATAAATTTTAAAAAGAAAAAGAAATTATGCATCTTCGTGGAGGAAAAGTTCATGTATATCTTTTATTTATCTTGTAAAATAGAAATGATTCTTTTATGATATAGCTCTGTAGGCCACTACTAATTTGCATGGTTCTCTCATAGTAATTTCCATGCTTCTTTGAATTAGAACTAACTTTTTAAAACTCTGATGCAGGGTTTTAACCAAGCTTTTTGTTTCCAAAACGCCAAGTCCCCTTCCCTAGCATTATATCACAGCTAAGGAAAAAACAGCACCTATGGACTCACAGAGAATATTTCTGAATGAGCTAAGTGGTTGACTTTTTCACTAATTGGCTAATTCACTCGTTGTTTGACTTCAGGAACGGACAATTAGTGAAAAAGTGAATTGAAGCCATTAAAAGTATGATATTGGATTGACTCACATAGAAATATGACATTTTTTATTCCTTTATCATTTTAAGTAAATTAATAAGAAATGTCTAGTCACAAAATTACAGCCCACTCAAGGTTATTTTTACCATGCTGAACTATCTAATGGTATATCCAGCCAAACTGGAAATGGAAAAAGTTTGCTACTAAAGGAATTTTCATGCATAGTTTAATACTTCAGCTACCTGCAGCCCTGGGCAAAATACATTGCTAGCAGGCTGCTTGTTGGCAAAGTCACAGTCGATTATAATAATAGAAATGTTAAATGCCCCACCAATAAATGTTGGAATTATCTGTGGAAAAGGAAGGGGTTCAGAACATTGTTTCATTACCATAGTAGGTAACTTTTATTCTTGGAGACCTATGTAAGTTTGATAATTAGTAATTTTAGGAAATAAGAAAATAAATGGGCTACAATTATTTTTCCCTAGTCTCCAGCCCTACAGCAGTTCTAGTACTAGATATTAGATGAAAATAGTTACTCTTCTAAGCTTTACAGACTGCTAAATAAAGCATCTCAAAGGTTGATTCAGTAAGAATTTCAAAGAGTTAAGTTAATCACCAACTGAAATTTATCAATTAATTGGCTTTTATTTATTCATTTTTGAGTATCTATTTTGCATGAGGCATTTCTCTAGGGAGTTGAGATGCATCAGTGAATAAAGTCATCAAAGTTCTCCATCATTGGAGCTCAGATTCCATTCTGGGGGGAGAGTAGAGAAATAGATAATAAACAATAGATTCTATAAGTAATTATTCTGGTTTGTTAGAAAGTGATATGGACAAAGTAAACTGCAGGACAGTGAATCAGGAATAGGAGAAGAGGTTGAAGCTTAGAGTGGTTTGTGGTGAAATGATAGTGCCACAGAAATGGAGTGTGCCACACCTATGGGGGAGTGGGGGGTGGAGCACATTGCTAGAGAGGGACTGCAAATGTCTCTATGTTCAGCAGAGAAGACCTGTCAAGGTATTCAAAGTGTATCTCATTATCTCCTTCTCCCACCTGGCCTCGTCTCTCAGAGCTGAAAATGATATAAGTTATAAAAGAAATAAATGGTACCACTTGGGCTCTCTGATCTTATGAGATCCCACCTAATTTAAGCTCTGGTGTATGGCCTATTTCCCATTAGTTGTCTCAATTCACAGAGGATGGAGAAAGAAAGCACTGAATGAGATATGAGGCTCAACTCAATGAGCACTTATTAGCCCCAATTATTTGGCTAGAACAACTTTATTCAATTTAATGGAATAAAAATGCAGCAGTTCTTAGAGTCTTCAAGGTGCTGTCAGACAAACCATAGATAAATGAACTGTCTGAAAGAAGAATATGAGGCACTGCTAGACAAGTGTTATGGAAGAGAAAGATCACTGTAATCTAGAGTTAGTTAGAGTTAGTGCTTTCTGGAAAAGTGACACCAACATTAAACCTTGTAAAACTCAAGTGTGATTGTGATGCAAGTGAAGGAAAATAAGAAGGAGGCAACAGCATCCATGAAGACACAGACGCAGAAAGGGCAGTGGCCCTGGGAAGTTAAAAGAGAGAAGTCTAGGGAGGGACTTCTTGACCAGCAGCAATTAGCCATGACTAAGGCTCTCCACACTCCGAAGACTTAGATGTGGGGATAAAAACCATCTACATTGGACAGACTGTGGTAGCCTCCCTAGAGACACAGAGCTGGGTAGAAGGAGCCCAGGCACTGAAGTGATCTATTATCTTTCACCTTAAAGGGGGAAACTCAAGAAAATTAGTTCCATGAAACTAAAAAGTGCCTTCTTTTGCTTCAATTACATGGATACATTCTACTAGTCTAGAAATACAGCCTCGCTTCTTTCTGTCACTGTGATCATATACTTTAGACTTGAGTCAGAAGAAAGTTTAAATGCAGGGATTGAGCTGGAGAGAATGGAAAGAGAAGCGAAGAAGGGGAAGCTGTAGGAAGGACGAAGACACCCCCGAGATACATGGTTTCTGCTTACACCAAGCACGCTGCCTTGGGAACGCTTCCCCCAAGCAGCAAGAAAGCTCAGCAGTGGTGGAAGACATCTCTATTCCCGTAGGCGAGCCCTGGGAAGCTGGTCAATCTGCACGTGCCAATTCCTGGCAGTGAGCTAGGTCCACGTGTAATCAAGACTTGGGTAAAGAGTAAGGTGGGTGGCACGGTTGACACTGTCATCAACTCCCTCCTCTGGCCATGCCCCCATTTACTCTCACTCTGCCACACACCACCCTCGGATTTTTGATGGACTCTGGGTCCCTAGTAACCACGGCAAGCGCCTCCCCTGCACTTCCCACTTTCCCCACCCCCTCCCACCACCACCACCCACCCCAGAGGTAGAGCCTACTCTGCTCCAAGCCACCGCTAAGACCCGGAGAAGCGGAATTTCACTTTGAAACTCCCGTGCCTAGTGAGGGCCGGCGCTGGGCATGCTCAGTAGCCGCAGCGCGTCTGGGCTGCTGCTCACGCTGCACTGGCTGCCGTGCTGCTGCGCTGCTGGGCTGGCGCGGAGTCCACCCTGCCGTCTCCGCCTTGGCTGCTGGGTCCCGGGAAGGCCAAGCATTTGCCGCCTCTGAATGCTTCTGTCCCCTTTCCCCGAAACCTCCTACTCTACTTCCTCTTCCTCTCTTCCTCTCTTAGGGAGGTTGAAGCGGGTGCTCGTTTCTATCGGCGCCACAGACTGACTGATCTGCAAACCCCATCCGAGGACCTGCGAATGAATCCCGGAGACTAGAAGACCCTTGGCGGTGTCTCTTTCTAATAGCACTTTACCTAAAGTGGGGTCGTGGTGGGGTTTCTCCTCCACCTCTCAATGCACACACTATGCGGAGAGCAGTCGGCTTCCCTGCGCTGTGCCTGCTCCTTAATCTTCATGCTGCAGGTAAGGGGTTGCCAGGCATAGAGCCGGAGCTGTGCATGAGATGGGAAACTGCACATGCTTAGGACTCCAGGAAAAGCTTGCCTTGCAAAGGAAGCCTTTCTAAGAAGGTTAAAGCAGGACAGTACCTGACAGGGAAGGGGTGAGGGAGTTGTGCACCTGTTGGAAAACTGAGGCCGAAAACTTAAGCTAAAATTTGCCCTTTACCTTATGTGATTCTTTACCTTATGTGAAAATAGTGAACATTTTCAATATGAATACAGGTTTGCTCCCCGCTTCTCCTCCCCTCCGTCTAGACTCCCTGCTTTTGTTTCTAGGCTATGCACTTAAATGTCAATTTTTCAGAAGAGGGACTAGGCATCCTGCTGGATGTAACCTTTTCTACTGCAGCGGCTACATTCATAAGGTCTCTTGGTCTAGCGAACGCTCACAGGGAGGCATTGCATGTAACCTGATGGACCACATCTCCGCCCAAAAGACCGAAATACATGGTTCACATTAGTGATGCTGCTCCAGGCTCCTTTGGCCCCTGCTCTTGTCACTCGAATTTTCTAAACCAGTAAGAGGAAGGAAAGGTTTCAAATAGAATCCTCTTGTCTCTTTCAGCACCATGGCTAGCGTCCGCTGGCACGCAACGGGGGGAAAACCGGATCACAGTTCCAAAGCTTACAACCCTGGGGTAGGCACAGTCCCTAGGACAGATTTGAAGAGGTGTAACCAAGAATAACAGTGAGACTGCTCCCAAATATAAATAGATTTGAAGCACCATAATCAATATCAAATCTCGTGTAGAAGCAAACCTTGAAAAGTACCTGAGAGATATTACATGTGGTGTCCCTGCTTTTTGAATACATAGCACCTTTATGTAATGCGGAGAGACTTGCTGGGCTGAATTCCTTATCATTGTCTCACACACACATGAACCAAAATAAAATATGGCAGAGAGATTTTAGAAACACTACTGTGACAGCAGTTGTCCATGCAGTAGTCCCGTAACAACCAGAGACTAGGCATTTTCCCTGAGTTTGCATCTCATCCAATCACACATATCCATTCATTTCTTCAACCAACATTTGCTGAGTGTATACTATGTTCTAGAAGTAATGAGTAAAAATAATTGTTCTGAAATTACAATCCTTGTGGCATCTTTTTAAAAAGAGTGGGTGAATTTTATTCTCTGTGTGCATTAGTGGGAGTGAGATATGGTACTTTCTTATTCTAGCTAATGCTATTATTTAAATGCATCATGAATATTTTGAGCAAATAATGCATAGATTATTACAGCTATTACTAAACACACACATTACTTGTTATAATTATGATATTATATTGTGGAGTTTTCAATAGTTCTTTGGTACATTTTGAAAACCAGAAAAATAGCTATGATTGGATTATTAAATTATTTGCAAACAACTGTACTTAATTATTTCATTACCACATACAATTCTTCAATGCTAAAATGTGGGATGAAAACACATACATTGGGTTGAGTTTTATTTACAGTATTGCTGAATAATAAACTGATACAAACATTCATTACAGAAAAATCTCAATTCTTACTAAGTTAGCAATAATTAGCTGGTCTGCCAACAATATCAGTGTAGTTGTTTTTCAAAACTAACATATAAAAAAGTTTAAAGATCACATTTAATACAACTTGAGTAACTATACCTTATGCATTATAAATAAAATTAAGCATGTGAAAAGCATGTCTTAATTTACTGCAGATGAATATTTGGAATGAGGAAAATAGAGGACTTTTGCTCATCGAAAGAGAAACCTAGAAGCCTGTAGCCCTAGATTATACCTGGAGCTCTGCCAAAGGGTGTATTACCAAAGCCAATCCAATCTATCTCTACTTAAACTTTTTAATTTGCAAAACAAAGATTAAAAAGTAAGATTAATCAACCAATTTTAATTTAATGAGGCAATGCATTTAAGGGCATTTTATATTTCAATTGCAAGATGCTATATAAAATTAATTGTATTTGTATTTAATATAGTGATTTATACTGGTGTTTCATCACAGCAGATTGCAAGTTTAATATTGTAGTTCTCTTGCCAGTTTCATTTTAAATGCATTTTAATTTTAAACAGCAATTTGTGGGTCACAAGCTGTCATCAGATTAAAATTTATCACAGTAATCTAATAACATTGTTAGGGCTTTTCAGAACTGAAACAAACACAGCTTCTTGGTCAAAGCTTCTATATGTTTGGATACTTAGAAAATAAGTGAGTAGGATGACAAAGATGATGAAATCACTAATATATCTACTTGTTGAACATGTGAGTTTGTTACTTTTATGGAAGACTTTTCTCTCAGAACAGAAGCAGACTTCCTAAAGAAGGGAAATGATTTCTAAACATTCAGGCCTCTTTAACTGAAAAGCTACTTGATCCATTTTGGTTATGTCTGGGGTATCAGCAACTGCTTTATGCTGGTGGAACACATGACATCTTATAATGCTTTAGAGATGGGAGGAATAGGTTGATGGAATGTAAGTGTTCTTAGCTATACTAAGAGTGGTTGCCTTCAATATAGCCATGCCCCTAATGATAAGTAGCAAATTGCTTGCAACTTGAGTGCCATCTCCCATTATTTTGGTTATGGTTGCCTAAGACACTGTCAGAAAAAAAAAAAAAGATTATGACTCTGACTTCCAAATAGGGAGAAGTACTGTGGTCTGTTTGTAATGGCTGTGGGAGAAAAATGAGTGGGTACAATGCTGTGAAAGTGGCATCTCTGGGTAAATTAACACTAAAGGATTACTAAGCATGGTTCTTATTAGAGAAGCTGGATCTGTCTCTACCCATAGCAGCTGATTTTTATAGATCACTTAAAAAGAAAGTTGTGGTTATTGTATATCCAACTGCTATTTTACAGGTGAGGAAAGGAAGATCAAGAATGGTAAAGTGGTAGTTAACAGTATAGTCATGATAAAAGCCCAGGTTTCCAGATCTGTGGCTGCTTACTATAAAAAATTATATACTGGTTTTACAATAGGTGAGGCCAACATTGATTAAGTTAGTGGTGTCAAATACTTTTTACCCATCTTTCTGAGAGCCAGTTTAATATATAAAGTCCAGTTGAGAAGACCCTCAGGAATATTCAAGAAGGCAATTAAAAGCCACCACAATAATATGGATGGTAAAAGAAATTATTATTATTATTATGTGGGAGATCCTCCACAGAGCTTATATTCTTCAACGTTTCTCCTTTCTTTGTCCAAAGAAGCATATTCCATTTGAGGAGGTATTATTTATAGGGCAGTTTTTTAATTACCAAGGAGTAAATATTTTGAGATATAGTAAAAATTTTCATGTGAAAGATTTCTTTTTCCTAGAAAATGTTTTGCTAAGAATATACAGAAACTGAATTCAATCCATTGCTTTCTCTTTGAGCTCTGGAAACATTTTTTCAACTTTCCATGTTGTTCTTACTATCAGCCTTTTTGAATGGCACAAAGACTGCCTTCAGCATATCTCCTGAAACTATCTCTTCACTGTCAGAAAAGTGCATAGTCAATGTCTCTAGTCTCTAAGAAGAAAGGTATTCTATGTCAGTGCCAAGATCTGGAAGGTGATTTGTAGAAGCACCACCCTCAAAGGAAACATAGACTAATGGATAAATAATATGTTGTATTTTAAGATGTTACTTAGAACTCTAGAATCTGTTTTTCTTATTGAAAATCACTTATTATAAACCTTACAATGGTCTAGAGTCTCTCTCCACTTTACATCTATATTATCTCTCACTGTTTTCTTCTTTATTTATCTCTCCAGCCATATTTATCCTTCTTTTTCTAGAAGATACCAGACACTCATTCCTTCATAATGTTTTGATTTTTTCTTTCTCCAAGCATCTCCATAGCTTAATCCCACACTAATTTTAGGACTTTAGTCAAATATTACCTTCTTAGTGGGTCTATCCTATTCCATATTTTATCTTCCCTTCCCCCCATCACCCAGATAAAAATTCTAGCACCCTTTCCCTGCTTAAATATTCTTTCCCCGCTTAACTTTTCTTTCCCCAGAGGTCTTCGCCACCTAACATACAATATATTTTACTTTTGTTTATTGTAGTTTCCCCTCTCTGTATTAAAATTTAAGCCCATTTAGGGCACAGATTTTTGCCCATTTTGTTTATTGTTGCATGTATCCTGGGCTACCTAGTATCTGGGGGCATTTCCTGACATAAAATCTTTCTAAAGATTAAGTAAGTATGTTAAATAAATAACATAATACAGCAGTATTTACATTTAATATCTTCTTATCACCCATGAATAAACATACATAGTCAACGTAGCCACTTCCAGCATGGACTTAAACAGAGCCCATTTGTCTATAACTCATGTTGCCTCACATGCCCCCAAAACATACTATCACTAACAGATTTTGCTTTCGTTATAAACTGAAGGGCAATAAAGGATGGATTTGTGTTATACCAGAACTACTAATCAACTCAGTGAAAAAAGTCTTTCAAACTGATTGCCAGATGTTGTGCAGCCCAAATGCTTTGCTGGTTTGCTACATTTTCACTTCTCGGTGAAATGCCTTGTACATGTTAGAATGGTTATAGGGAACAGCTAATCTACAAACAGAGAGTTTAATGCACTAGGAAAAACTGATTTGCTTCTTTGGTACTGAAGAGACATAGGAATATGTATGTTGGAGATGACACATTTCTATCACCTCCAATAGAATAGTCCCTAGCATATTCCATTGGAAATCACGTCTGGCCTAACGCCTTGTAAAAATTCTGGGATACATTATGTATATTCAGCTTTTTGTTCATTTTTTTCTCACCTACTTCTCTATCAACTTCAGTCTTCATCCTATCATCCTATTGTTCAACATAAAGACGTTATTATAATATATGTTCTCATTACTAATGCATTTCTATAGTACTTACCTATTTTGACCCCTTTCTGAATTTTAAAAATTTTCCTTACTTGACTGCCATAGACAGTCATTATTCCTAGATTCCCTCTTATCTCTGCCATTTCTTAGTTTGTACTTTTAGGTCTTCTGCTGTGTATAATTTAATGGATAGTGTTCACTACAGCTTACTTGTCATTGATTTTTTGTTATTTTTTTCTATATACAGACTCCCTGGGTAATTATACTCAGACCTGCATATTGAAGATTCCAAAAATCCATATTTCTATCTCAGTTACCTCTCCTGAACTCCAGTTCTATATTTAAAATTATCTAGAAGTCATTATATATTTCATAGTAATCTTTTTGTTGTTATTATGAGAGACAGGGCCTCACTCTGTCACCCAAACTTGAGTGCAGTGGTGCCATCATGGCTCCCTGCAGCCTTGATCTCCTGGGCTCAAGCGATTTTCCTACCTCAACTTCACAGAGTGCTGGGACTACAGATGTGAGCCACAGTGCCTGGCCCCACAATAATCTTATATTCAACTGTTCTTAGTCAACACTTCTTATCACAATTACTCTTATAAATATTCCCTAACATTGTGAATGACACCAGGATTCCTCACAGCGACCCAAGTCTGAAACAAATAACTCATCCTAGATCCTCCCTTGCTACTTTCATCTTAAAGGCCACCCACTTTTCTCATAACGTCTTCTCTACTCTCCATGTTCATGTCACTGCCTTGGGACAGATCCTTATTTCTCACACAATATCTCGTGATGACCTCCTATCAAATTTATTCTTTATAATAATGTCAGAGGTGAAACTCTTAAAAGCATACCTGATCATAGTCTTTCTTCATGAAATTCATTAATACAACTATCTCCTTTTCCCTTAGAATAAAATCCAAACTCATTAGCAAGGTGAAGTCTTTTGTGATGAGGTCTTCTTATCATGCTCTGCTTCATACATTAATATCATACTAAGACAAAATTTCCTTTGGTTTGCCATGTCTTGAATCATTTCACATACTGTTCCATTTATCTTAAACACCAGTACTCTGCTTCTTTTTTTAAATGACTCTTTCTCCAACTTCAAATGTTGATCAGCCAAAGCCCACTTTGGAATCTTCTTTTATTGGATGCCTCACCTCATAGTAGTTCTCCTACATTTCCCTTTTGAATGTATATTCCTTTCCCTTTCTCTATAAATGTACTTAACCTGTATACTGAAGATTTTTGAAAATGGTAACACAATTGTGCTTTATTTCTGTATACTTATTCCCTGGAACTCTTCTTGTTGCCTAATATGCCATCAATAAGTTTTCAATAAATGAATACATATATTAAATGTATTTGGTAAAATGAATTATGATAAATTAATTTACATTGACCAAGAGATTATATCTCATCTTTAAGACTGTAAAGAAGATAACTGACTTTGCTATTGTTCCCTTAATGCAATTTACACATATTGACTATACAGAAATAGAGATGGGACAGAAAATTTTCCATTTAAGTATAATTCATAAGATAAGTTTGGGTCCCATGGGCATGATGCTACTGTAATTGTGTGCTGAACTCTTTCTAGGTAGATAGACATTCTTGCTTAATATTCTAGTACTACTTAAGAATTGAATGGGATTTTTTTTAACTTTAAGAGCTCAAAGAGTAAGATAAGCAACATAGCATGACAGTTGTCTACTAAAGAATGGACCCACAACTTCTAACCCTGATAACTGACTGGTTAATATCTACCTATAGCAAATATAAGATATTTACACATTCAAAATCAGGTGGCAGTGTGAGACAGTGGCTTCAGCAAATCAAGACCTAAAACAATTCAATCCTCCTTTTCTTTCTCAAATAAAATCCAAACCATCACACAAAATGTCTGAATATCTGAGTGGTTACATACATTTTTCTCTCTCATTTTATGTGTATATGGTCTTTATAGAACCATTAAGTTTTTGGATCCCACACATTTTTTTCTTAAGGAAGACATTCTTGTACCTGAAGAATGAAGACTATTTTGTGAATTATTAAAAAATTGCTTTGTGTGAGATGATTGGATCACAAATCGAAAGCCTATTCATTATGTTTAGTATTAGAGATAATATGGATGTTATATTTTATGGTAAGTTTATTGTTAAATCTTAAAAGTTGTTTTGTGAGTCAAATTCAAAAGCTAGTGAAAGCCATTTTTCCCTCTACAAGGGGATTTGAAAGATTCTACTCGGCCTATGAATACATTTTTCATTTTCAAAGCATTTACAAATGCTGACACACTTAGAGTAGCATTGATGTTTCCCAATATAAAAGATGTTAGTAGTTTTGAAAAAGAAAGATATAATGTTAAAATAACCACATTGCCATGTATGTACCTATGCAACAATCTTGCATGTTCTTCACATGTATCCCAAAACCTAAAATGCAATAAAATGTATATTTTTAAAATTTTTCCAAGATAAAATATATATTACTTTACGATCAAATTTCCTAATGCTTATATACCATATAATGTAACTACAAATGCCTACTATAGTAATGATATTTGCCATAAAAAGACAATTAGCAAATTTATGTTGTAAACATTAGCACATACCATTTAAATCATTTTATTTATAATGACTGCATAAGCTTTCCTCATAATCAAATCTCATTTGATTTTGATATATTAAAATGTTGATGTCCATTAAAATTGCAGCCACATGGACCAACAACAAAGCAAAACCAATTGTTTATATTATGCAGCAGTGTAGATCGACATGTGTAGTTGCACTGAAGTAAATGCCAAGTTTATTTGGGACATAAATTATTTTTTTCCTATTTCCATTTTATTTTTTA
This sequence comes from Callithrix jacchus, assembly GCF_049354715.1. Classification (NCBI taxonomy): domain Eukaryota; kingdom Metazoa; phylum Chordata; class Mammalia; order Primates; family Cebidae; genus Callithrix; species Callithrix jacchus. The sequence goes on along the minus strand of NC_133510.1, from coordinate 73,443,215 downwards.
TTTCAATTTTTTCAGATTTAAAGCAATGTCTATTTTCTGACTTAAATGAGAAGACTGGCCTCAGTCCTAACCTACTGATTCTTTGGAAAGGAGCACTAAAGCAGCACAGAGTAAGAGCATCTCACAGTGATTCACTGGACTGTACAACAATATGTAAAGAGCAAGACTCTACAGCTATTTCACTGTACTAATGATCCAATTCCTAAGGCAATCTGGAGAGAAAAAGAAGCAATAAGTGCACAGAATCACAAAATAAAGCTGGATGACTTCCACTTGCCTGGGGAAAATGGTCAAACATAATATCATAGTAGGTTTCATTGAAAGACCATCAATTCATTAATGTAAAGGTATGGCTTTCAATCATAAGCAATTTACTTTCTTTGTCTTCTTTATTCAAGATAGTTTTTTTTAATTCTCCCTAAGAAAAATAAAGTAGCTTAAACAGAAGCAAAGAGAAAATTTAAACAAGGAGGAAATGTCATGTTTTTAGATAACTTTTTAGCAGAATTCCATAGTAGTTGAGAGTTAAGTAGGATAATATATCCAAACCTGCAGTCTTAGAGAGTGTCATTGAAGTGTTAGGTATTATGTGATTAGACTAAGGAGATGATAAATAATAATTAACTTGTACCTTGGAGGAATTTCTTATGCGTTTTATGTTTGAACCAATATTAGAGAAGTATACACACCTAGATAGATTCTGGATTCCAAGTGTTTTTTTTTTTTTTTTCAGTTAACACTTTTCTGCACAGTTTTCATCTGTTTGCCATAGACAGGAGCCTGACCTTATGTGCAGGTTTGTAGTGGACTATGAAGCTCTAAAACATCTACCTCTCCCCAAATATCTCTCCCAATGTTTTTTCTAAAAGTTTTATCTAAACATAATTTTAGTACCATATCTTCAGCAAGTTCTACTTAAATGAATGTGAAATAGAAATTTCTCTTGGATATGCATGATTGTGACTGAAAATTTAAACATCATAAATCTGAAATGTTTCATTCCTACTACACTGCCTTGCTTATCAGGTAGCCTAGACTTGTCCTAGGATCCATCTTTCTAACTAGTCCCTCGAGGGTCCCACAGAGGGTGAAAAGTTCAAGCATGGACCAGGGATGCTGCTCATAGGTCTATAGGCTTTCCACCTACTGTCTACTCCTCTGGCCATCCTTCTTCTCTACTGACCAACTGATACTCTCCTACTTACCGTTTGTAGCTCATGGAACTTCTAGACCATTGGGCCACAGGGCCATGTAGAATGCTCCCTGTGGTTCTGGAGACACCAGCCAAGACAGGGCTATTTGAATATAAATGGATAGAAGAAGGAGCATGGATATGGGAAGAGCGTAATGGAAGTGGTCACATGCAACAACACCTATTCATGGAACTACTCACCACTCCCCTAAAACCCAAGCTACTCAGCTGACCCTGCTTTGCCAGGACTCTTCTCTCTGTTGATTTGACCTCAGGTGACCTTTTATTTATAACTCCAGTTTGACTCCCTTGGAGACCTGTAGTTCACAAGAAAAGTCAGAATTCAGTTATAGAAACTTTTTCATAATGCTTCCCTTCTCTATGCAAATCCAGAGACACATCTGGCAGATGTTTCTGTGCCTCTGAAAGTTCCATCACATTTAAGAAGCTCCCTAGGGCAATTCTAATGAGTGCTCACAAGTGTGGTCCCCTTGGGCATATGGGCATGGCTTTTGGCATTGCTGGGCAGTTCTGTAACTCTAGAGCATCAGGATTTCCCATCAAGCATTCATTGGTTACTTTGGAGTGTTTTATTTCCTCAAACTGGGAATGTCTGGTATTTAGAGTGCTTAGATTATAAATTTTATCATGTTGTTTGTAACTCCTAAATCTGAGCATTAACTGAAGCTACAAAAATATATTTTAAAAATCTTCCTCTCAAGACAAGCATTGGATTTCATATGGAAGAAATAAATAGATTTCCTTTTAAGATGGGAAGGAGATAATGAATATTTCCTAAATCCCTATGATGTGCTAAACTCTACCCAAGGTGCCTTTGTAAGATAATTGTCTTACCCTTTAAAATTGAAAAATGTTTTGAAATGGCATGCTTATCCTTCAGAAACAACAAAAATATGCCTTAGCTCATGTAGTACACTAAAAATAAACAAACAAAACTTTTAGGCTCTTAGAATCTGACTACCTGAGTTTCAATCCCATCTTTTGCCCTTAAAAGTGTGGTGATTTCTCAAGGATCTAGAAATAGAAATTCCATTTGACCCAGCAATCCCATTGCTGGGTATATACCCAAAGAACTATAAATCATTCTACTATAAAGGCACATGGACATGTATGTTCATTGCAGCCCTGTGCACAATGGCAAAGACCTGGAACCAACACAAATGCCCATCAATGATAGACTGGACAAAGAAAATGTGGTACATATACACTATGCAATACTACACAGCCATAAAACACGATGAGTCTGTGTCCTTTGTAGGGACTTGGATGAATCTGGAAGCCATCATTCTCAGCAAACTGACACAAGAACAGAAAACCAAACACCGAATGTTCTCACTCATTGGTGGGTGTTGAACAATGAGAACACGTGAACTCAGGGAGAGGAGCATCACACACAGCGGGTAGGGGAGGGAAAGTGGGGGGTGGGGAGGGTGGGGAGGGATAACATGGGGAGAAATGCTGGATATAGTATACATTTAAAGTAAAATAATAAAATAAAAAGCTAATGTATAAGGCCCTGCAGCATGGAACCTGGAACACTGAACATATTCAATGCTAGTAGTTGAAGAAGTTATAATAACATGTGAAAACTTTCATTGGTCCTATAAAACTATAGGACCAATGAAAAGAAAATCTAAAAAGAATAGATGAAAAGAAAATCTAAGAAGAAAAACAGTACACATGACTATTGGCCTATTTTTTTGAAATTACTCTAAAACATTCATTTGTGAAGAGTGTATGCTATGAAAATCAAATAAGCATGTCCCAATTTTTAAATTACTGGTAAAACCTTCATCTTGCAGATTTTTAATGCTCACAATTAGCAATTTCATGTTGAAGAAACTAAATGTTGCTTTCAAAATGAGTATATAGGAGAAAAAACCCTCTAACCACCAGAGGCACTGCCACCATAGGCAACCCTTCTTCCGACAAAGTATCTCTCAGTGTCAGGGACTGGGTAGAACATGAGGTATCATAACTCCTGCTACCCTACTCTACAGACTGTATGAATTCACAACATCCAACAAAGGCCAAAACACTCCACTTCTAATGCCGATTTTCAGTCTTAGAGAAATATGTACTAGACGGGAAGTTTGAAATCCTACAATGAGTTTATGCAAAGGGGACCCAGATGAAAAGAGGCTTTGCTTATACTAATATTTTGTTTTTTTCCTTTGAGTGGAGACTTGAAAAAGTTTTTCTACCCTGATGGAGAGATTCAATTCAGATTAAGTAAGAGGTGTACCTTTCTTTTGTAACGTGGGGTGGGAAGCTTTGTTCCGGAAAGGAGTGCCAGCATGGAATGGGTCCCTGACTATAGGTACATTCTTAAGCAGATCAATTTTAGAAAAAAAAAAAAAAAAAAAAAAAAATATATATATATATATATATATATATATATATATATATATATACACACATAAGCTGAGGGTCTGGAGAGTGATTCATCATGCCTGTGTACAATTTGTGTAGTCCAATTTGAAAATCCTATTCACATATCTTTGATGTGTATATGGTAGGGGAGGGCATGCACTTTATGAAATCAGAGTTCTCCCACATGCAATTAGGGAATCAGGTGTCCTGTCTCCCCTTGGGTTAAGTTTTGCCGAGTCTGCAGAGAATTCCCAGTGGGTGCAGAATCGATGCCTGCCAGTCCAGGCCTGTCTTGTGCCTCCAGTACTCAATACCTCACCCTGCAGCATCAGCTCTCACTGCTGGCAGTGCCACTCACATCCTCTCTCCACCAGCCCTTCATGTCTTGAAGTTTACCCTTGGGAAATATGTTCCTAATCTGAGCTTCAATCTCCAATTTTCTCTTTCTTCTCTACCATCAGGTAAACTGGGTAGTTTTTACTTTCTATTCCAGGAGAGATGAGGGTTCTCTTCTAAGAAAGGGTGTGCCACACTGATCTACTTCAGATAAGAATAGCTGTTAATTATATGGTCCTTCCTTAGTTACTTTTCATTTTTCAAAGAATCATTAAAAAGCAGAGCCTTAGCCCAGTGCTATTAATTTCAAATGGTGGATAGAGGAGCTAGAACAAGAAGAGCAGTGTTGGAAGGGTCTACCAAGTGCCCCTCAAATCCCTAAACACAGGCAAGGGAGACCAGAACAGGGATCTATTCAAGTGGCTAACTACAGACCTCTTTCCACACTGATATGGTTTGGCTTTGTCCCCATCCAAACCTCATCTTGAATTGTAGTTCCCATAATCTCCACCTGTTGTGGGAGGGACCAGGTGGAGATAATTGAATCTCCATGGGGGGATGGGTTCCACTAGCCCATTCTTGTGATAGTTCAATTATCTCCAGATGGAGATAATTGACTCTTCATGGGGGTGGGTTCCACTATTCTGTTCTTGCGATATTGAGTTAGTTCAATTATCTCCCGGTGGAGTTAGTTCAATTATCTTCCCTATCCCGTTCTTGTGGTAGTTAGTTCTCACGAGATCCGATGCTTTTGTAAGGAGCTTCCCTCTTTCCTGAACGCTCAGTCTCCCTCCAGCCACCATGGGAAGAAGGGTGTTTGCTTCCCCTTGTGCCATGATTATAAGCTTTCTGAGGCCTTCCAAGCCTTGCGGAACTGTGAGTCAATTATATCTCTTTTTCTTTATAAATTACTCAGTCTTTGGTATGTCTTTAATAGCATGAGAATGGGCTAATAAACCCAGTTTCCTCCTCCTCTAATATCTGAGCATTTATATATCTGTAGTATCATTACTTAGTGAGATTTTAATGTTTATGTGTTTTAATGTTCACTTTGCTGTGTTTTAATATGTCCTAATCTGCTATGAAAATTATTCTTAAAACAGACACTTTTTTTCCTTTGTCTTAAAATTTGAGCCCAGTTGTTAAGTCAGCTGGAGAACTCTGCAATGAAAACGATGGAGATAGTTTCTAATCTTTAAATTATTTATAAGCAATTATATTTTAGCTGTTTGCATAACAATGATGTATAACATTAGTTTCCAAATGTACTATTTCATTATTTAGTAAGTGCATGCAGAACTGAATTACTGTGATTTTTGCAGTCTTAGCTTCTAGCCATATGAGCATTTTTCTGCCTTCTGCCTTTCCCCAGCGGGTGTAGCTTGATAGTCCTCTTTTAATGGCTGTATAATGTTTAATACATAGTAGCATTCAGTCCTGTAAACCTCTTTTCCCAGTATCCTTTGACTCATTACTTCTGAAACTGGGGACATCTGATTGCCTTGTCTCAGCTGGCATACATTTCACTTCTTCCAGCAGAGTCTGAGGCCAATGGTCTTAATGCTCATTCTTTCTTCATGACTTATGTCTAGTCACATTGTCCCAAGGTACTGTTTTAATTGTATTATGTTCTACTCTGTAATAGATATTTATCAAATGAAAAATAACTCTATTAAAGCTGGGCAAAAATCAGGAAACATGAAACCCTTTCATTGCAATTTTACTACCACCATATAGCAGACAATGGATTTTTCCTGAAATGGCTGTCAATTCTGCGACTCCAAAATAGAGTTTTACACTGTGCAGCTCAACTTTCAATACATAAACAGGGAGAAGTAAGGGATATCCAGAGTATTTATGCTGGACTGAGAGTGGGAGGAGGAACCACTTTTCCTAATAGAATATTTTTGGAAATGTGAGAAAACATGTAAGGAGACTTCACAAGGTGATTAAAATCATCCCTTATTCTAATGGGATTCAGATCTTCTCCTAAATAGATCAGAGCACCATAAAAATAGAACAATTACTTTGCTGTTGGTTTCATTTTTCTTATAGGTATATTGGACACATCACTGGCCAAATATGTGGAGAGTTTAAATAATATGAAAGAATGTCACAACACTTCCTAGTAGAATTGTGTTTTCACATCTTAGAAGCCAGTGCATATACTGGATCTTAGAAAAACCCGTTCTGGAAGAACGTGTTCTTTCAAAAAAATGTTTTAGTTTTCTTTTTTGCCCCCAGATTTACCTCTTACATTATCCTTTTTTTTTTTTAACGTTCTGGGGTACATGTGCAGAACATGTAGGTTTGTTACATAGACATGTGCCAGAGTAGTTTACTGCACCTATCAACCCATTATCTACATGAGGTATTTCTCCTTATGCTATCCCTCCCCTAACCCCTCATCCTCTGACATGCCCTGGTGTGTGATTATACTGAATGGGCAAAAACTGGAAGCATTCCCTTTGAAAACTGGCCCAAGGATGCCCTCTCTCACCACTCCTATTCAACATAGTGTTGAAAGTTCTGACCAGGGAAATCAGGCAAGAGAAAGAAATAGAGTACTGCCCAAAGTAATTTAAATAGGAAGAGAGGAAGTCAAATTGTCTCTGTTTGCAGATGACATGATTGTGTATTTAGAAAACCCCACTGTCTCAGCTCAAAATCTCCTTAAGATGAGAAGCAACTTCAGCAGTCTCAGGGTACAAAATCAATTTTCAAAAATCACAAGCATTCCTATACACCAATAATAAACAGAGAGCCAAATCATGAGTGAACTCCCATTTGCAACTGCTACAAAGAGAATGAAATGCCTAGGAATAAAACTGACAAGATATGTGAAGGACACACACTCCCTGTGTCCATGTGTTCTCATTTTTCAACTCCCACTTAGGAGTGAGAACTGTGGTGGTTGGTTTTATGTTCTTGTGTTAGTTTACTAAGAATGTGGGTTTCCAGCTTCATGTCCCTGCAAAGAACATGAACTCATCCTTTTTTATGGCTGCATAGGATTCCGTGGTGTATATGTGCCACATTTTCTTTATCAAGTCTATCATTGATGGGTGTTTGGGTTGGTTCTAAGACTTTGCTATTGTAAACAGTGCCGCAGTGAACATATGTGTGCATGTGTCTTAATAGTAGAATGACTTACAATCCTTTGGGTATATACCCAGTAATGGAATTCCTGGGTCAAATGGGATTTCTGGTTCTAGATCCTTGAGGAATTGCCACAGTGTCTTCCACAATGGTTGAACTAATTTATAGTCCCACCAACAGCGTGAACGCATTGCTATTTCTCCATATCCTCTCCAGCATTTGTTGTTTCCTGACTTTATAATGATCAACATTCTTACTGGCATGAGATGGTATATCATTGTGATTTTAATTTGCATTTCTCTAATGACCAGTGACGATGAGCTTTTTTTCATGTTTCTTGGCTGCATAAATGTCTCCTTTTGAGAATTGTCTGTTCATATCCTTCACCCAATTTTTGATGGGGTTTTTTCCCTTGTATATCTGTTTTAGTTCTTTGTAGATTCTGGATATTAGCCCTTTGTTAGATGGGTAGATTGCAAGAGGTTTTTCTCTTTCTGTTGGTTGTCGTTCACTCTAATGAGTTTGTTTTGCTGTGCAGAAACTCTTTAGTTTATTTAGATCCCATTTGTCAGTTTTCACTTTTGTTGCCATTGCTTTTGGTGTTTTAGTCATGAAGTCCTTGCCCATGCCTATGTCCTGAATGGTATTACCCAGGTTTTCTTCTAGAGTTTTTGTGATTTTAGGTCTTACATTTAAGACTTTAATCCATCTTGAGTTATTTTTTGGAAGGGGTCCAGTTTCAGTTTTCTGCATATGGATAGCCAGTTTTCCCAATATCATTTATTAAATAGGGAATCCTTTCCCCATTGCTTGTTTTTGTCAGGTTTGACAAAGATCAGATGGTTGTAGATGTGTGGTATTATTTCTGAGGCCTCTGTTCTGTTCCATTTGACTATATATCTGTTTTGGTACCAGCACCATTCTGTTTTTGTTACTGTAGACTTGTAGTATAGTTCAAAGTCAGATAGCAAGATGCCTCCAGCTTTGGGTTTTTTTGGTCAGGATTGTCTTGGCTGTGTGAGCTCTTTTTTGGTTCCATATGAAATTTAAAGTAGTTTTTTCTAATTCTGTGAAGAAAGTCAGTGGTAGCTTAATGAAGATAGCATTGAATCTATAAATTTCTTTGGGCAGTATGTCCATTTTCATGTTATTGATTCTTCCTATCCATGAGCATGGAACATTTTTTTCCATTTGTTTGTGCCCTCTCTTATTTCCTTGAGCAATGATTTGTAGTTCTCCTTAAATAAGTTCTTCACATATCTTGTAAGTTTTATTCCTAGATATTTCATTCTCTTTGTAGCAGTTGCAAATGGGAGTTCACTCATGATTTGGCTCTCTGTTTATTATTGGTGTATAGGAATGCTTGTGATTTTTGAAAATTGATTTTGTATCCTGAGACTGCTGAAGTTGCTTCTCATCTTAAGGAGATTTTGAGCTGAGACAGTGGGGTTTTCTAAATACACAATCATGTCATCTGCAAACAGAGAGACAATTTGACTTCTTCTCTTCCTATTTAAATTACTTTGGGCAGTACTCTTTATTTCTTTCTCTTGCCTGATTTCCCTGGTCAGAACTTTCAACACTATGTTGAATAGGAGTGGTGAGAGAGGGCGTCCTTGGGCCAGTTTTCAAAGGGAATGCTTCCAGTTTTTGCACATTCAGTATAATATTGGCTGTGGGTTTATCATAAAATAGCTCTTATAATTTTGAGATACTTTCTATCGATATCTAGTTAATTGAGAGTTTTTAACATAAAGATGTGTTGAATTTTATTGGAGGCCTTTTTTTGCATCTATTGAGATAGTTATGCAGTTTTTGTCATTGGTTCCGTTTATGTGATGGACTATGTTTATAGATTTGTGCATATTAAACCAGCCTTACATTTCAGGGATGAAGCCATCTTGGTCATGGTGGATAAGCTTTTTGATGTGCTATTGAATTCAGTTTGCCAGTTTTTATTGAGAATTTTTGCATTAATGTTTATCAGGAATATTGGCCTAAAATTTTTTGTTGTTATGTCTCTATCAGGTTTTGGTATCACGATGATGTTGGCTGCATAAAATGAATTAGGGAGGATTCCCTCTTTCTCTATTATTTGGAATAGTTTCAGAAGGAATGGTACCAGTGCCTCTTTGTACCTCTCTTAGAATTCAACTGTGAATCCATCTGGTCCTGAACTTTTTTTGGTTGATAGGTTATTAATTACTGCCTCAATTTTAGAACTTGTTATTGGCCCCTTCAGGGTTTAGAGTTTTTCTTGGCTTAGATTTAGGAGAGTGTATGTGTCCAGGAATTTATCCACTTCTTTGAGATTTTCTAGTTTTTTTGTGTAGTGGTGTTTATAGTGTTCTCTGATGTTTGTATTTCTATGGGATCATATTCACATGTGTGATGATATTCCCTATTTCATTTTTATTGCATTTGTTTGATTCTTCTCTGCTTTCTTCTTTATTAGTCTCGCTAGCAGTCTATTTATTGATCTTTTCAAAAAACGCACACCTGGATTCACTGATTTTTTTTTTTTTTTGGAGAGTTTTTGTGTCTCTATCTCCTTCAGTTCTGCTCTGATCTTAGTTAATTTTTGTCTTCTGCTCACTTTTGAATTAGTTTGCACTTGCTTCTCTAGTTGTTTTAATGTGATGTTGAGGTGTCAATTTTAGGTATCTTCTGCTTTCTCTTGTGGGCATTTAGTGCTATAAATTTCCCTCTAAAAGCTACATTAGCTGTGTCCCAGAGATTCTGGTATATCGTGTCTTTGTTCTCATTGGTTTCAAAGAACTTATTTATTTCTGCCTTAATTTTGTTATTTACCCAGTAGTCATTCAGGAGCAGGTTGTTTGGTTTCCGTGTAGTTGTGCAGTTTTGAGTCAGTTTCTTAATCCTGAGTTCTAATTTGATTGCACTGTGGTCTGAGAGACTGTTACAATTACCGTTCTTTCGCTTTTGTTGAGAAGTGTTAGACTTCCAATTATGTGGTCAATTTTAGAATAAGAGCAATGTGTTGCTAAGAAGAATGTATATTCTGTTGATTTGGGATGGAGAGTTCTATAGATATCTATTAGGTCCTCTTGGTCCAGAGCTGAGTTCAAGTCCTGAATATCCTTGTTAATTTTCCATCTCGTTGATCTGTCTAATATTGACGGGGGGATATTAAAGTCTCCCACTATTATTGTGTGGGAGTCTAAGTCTCCTTGTAGGTCTCCAAGAGCATGCTTTATGTTTTAGGTGCATATATATTTATGATAGTTAGCTCTTCTTGTGGCATTAATCCCTTTACCATTATGTAATGCCCTTTGTCTGTTTTGAGTTTTGTTGGTTTAAAGTCTGTTTTATCAGAGACTAGGATTGCAACCCCTGCTTTTTATTTTTTTTTTCAATTGCTTATTAAATATTCCTCCATCCCTTTATTTTGAGCCTATGTGTGTCTTTGCACGTAAGATGGGTCTCCTGAATACAGCACATGGATGGATCTTGACTCTCTATCCAGTTTGCCAGTCTGTGTCTTTTTATTGGGGCATTTGTCCTGTTTACATTTAAGGTTAATATTGTTATGTTTGAATTTCCTCCTCTCATTATGATGCTAGCTGGTTATTTTGCCCATTAGTTGATTCAGTTTCTTCATAGTGTCAATGATCTTTATAATTTGGTATGTTTTTGCAGTGGCTGGTACAAGGTTTTCCTTTCCATGTTTAGTGCTTTCTTCAGGAGCTCCTGTAAGGCAGGCCTGTTGGTGACAAAAATCTCTCACTATTTACTTGTCTATAAAGGATTTTATTTCTTTTTCGCTTATGAAGCTTAGTTTGCCTGAATATAAAATTCTGGATTAAAAATTCTTTTCCTTAAGAATGTTGAATATTGGCCCCCACTCTCTTCTGGCTTGTCATTTCTGCAGAGAGATCTGCTGTGAGTCTGATGGGCTTCCCTTTGTGTATAACCCAACCTTTCTCTGGCTGCTCTTAACATTTTTTCATTCATTTCAACCTTGGTCAATCTGATGATTATGTGAGTTGGGGTTGCTCTTCTCGAGGATTATCTTTGTGATGTTCTATTTCCTAAATTTGAATGTTGGCCTGTCTTGCTAAGTTGAGGAAGTTCTCCTGGATAATATCCTGAAGAGAGTTTTCCCACTTGGTTTTATTCTACTTGTCACTTTCAGGTATACCAATCAAATGTAGGTTTGGTCTTTTCACATAGTCCCATATTTCTTGGAGGCTTTATTCATTCCTTTTCATTTTTTTCTCTGATCTCGTCTTCACACTTTTTAAAGTTGATCTTCAATCTCTGATATCCTTTCTTCCGCTTGATCAATTCAGGTATTGATACTTGTGCATGCTTCATGAAGTTTTCATGCTGTGTATTTCAGCTCCATCTGGTCATTTATGTTCTTCTCTAAACTGGTTATTCTAGTTAGCAATTCCTCTAACCTTTTCTCAAGGTTCTTAGCTTCCTTGCATTGGGTTAGAACAGGCTCCGTCAGTTTGGAGGAGTTTGTTATTACCTACTTTCTGAGGCCTACTTTTGTCAATTCATCAAACTTATTCTCTGGAGAGGAGTTGTGATCCTTTGTTGGAGAAGAGGTCTTCTGGTTTTGGGAATTTTAAGGAGAGTGGAGAAGGAACAAAGAAATCTGCAACTGGTTGTGATCAGTTAGTTGTAAACACCACTGCACTGGACCAGACTTGGAGTTGTTCTTTTAATGGTAAGCTTCTCCAAGGGTTTTTTGGGTCTATGTTAGTATTTTGGCAAATTTAATTATTGTCATCTTATGGAAATCCTGATTTGAAAAAAAAAAACTTTTATAGTTTAAGGATAAACATTTTTGTCAAATTGGTTATTTTGTGTCAGGATACAAAACAAAGCAATATGTGTACATACGGATATACACATACATGTACATATGCTGTGGGAACGTAACTAAGGCATAGAAATTGAATTCTATAAAACTGACTTTGCATATAGACATAGCCATGATGAACTCTTTCACAGCATTGCTGTAATTTCCTATTCAGATTAGTAAGAGTTAGGATATGTTATATTTTAAGATATTATCCTAACTAATATTGGTTGTCATATTTCGGGAAGACTGTAATGTTTATTGGTGGGTTTTAGTGTTACTACTGTTGACACCTTTAACTGGAGATTAGTATTCTGGTTCTCTCCTGTTACCATTACCAATGGAATGACAGAACAACTAAACAACAGTTTTAATATTAGCCTCCTTACATCCCAGGATATGCTTTCTGGTAATTCCTGCCACTACAAGTTCCCAAAGGGTCTTTTATGGTATTTATGGAAAAACTTACTTCTTTAGGGAAAAAAATCAGGACCAGCAAAATCTGTCTAACTGAATTGTGGCTTCCTCTTACTGAAGTATATTTCTAATCCACTTGTAGATATGCAAGAACCACCTATGTTTTCTGATGAGAAAACTAGGGCTCATTGGGGTGAGCTAACTAACGTAGATGGGAAGAGAGAAGTTGAGAGGTCATTTAAATTAGAATCTAGGCCCCTCCTTTATTTCTTAATTCGTTTCTCTTAATAGAAAGCCTGTTTCTTTCCTTTCTCAATACTAAATAGGCATTTTTCCCAAAAGAACTTTTATTGGTACAACTATGTATTTTTAATTTTCCTGAGAGGCATTAACAAATCAAATAAATGGGAGCCTAATCATTTCTGATGCATAAATTTTCAAGGGAAGCCCCTGATGTTATCCACTTATCTCTCCTTTCTAGAAAGGTGTTAACATTCCTAACAAAACAATGATTGCCTTATCACAAAATGATCACCCAGCAAAAGCCTTTTTTTGATTGCTCACTTTTTTAAGTCTCTTTAGAGACCACTATTATATTCTTTCCTTTCACAAGTTATTGACATTGGTTTACGTACTTGCAATGCAAGGATTTATTCTGAGAGAGTGTATACAAGGCCATTTTACCTTGAACATTCAGGAAAAACCAACACTGAATTTGAAATAATGAATCATAATGTACTCTAACTTATTGTGATTTCATGCATTTCTTGTTAAAGATCTCTTCAGAGGCTACCAAGGTCATACCCAGAATGAAATTTCATTTGTACAATTTTATGACCATCAAATCTCACTGATTATTTTCATGTAAATAATGATATGATAAAAAGTTGTTTTTATCATAAAAAGTACTTTTATTTCAAATGTAGATGAATATATTATTTTTAATTGTCAGATCACAATTATATGTATGGAGTAAAATGTGATATATATATCTATGCGATAAAATATATATTCCACACATACACACACACACACACACACACACAGACACACACAGAGGGTAACATGATTAAATTAAGACAATTTACTTATCACCTCACTTGTTAAGCATTTTTGTGGTGAGACATTTGAAATTTATGCTCTTAGATACTTTGAAATAGACCATAAATTATTTACTATAGTTGCCCTGCTGTGCAATAGATCTCAAAATTTATTTTTCCTATCTTAAACTTTATATTCTCAGGAAGCTGAGGCAGGAGAATGGCTTGAACCCAAGAGGTAGATGTTGCAGTAAGCCAAAATCGTGCCACTGCACTCCAGCCTGGTAACAAAGTGAGACTCTGTCTCAAAACAAAAAAAAACCCTTTATATCCTATATCCTTTAACCAACAACTCTCCATTCCCTCCACATTCCCTGTCCCAGCCTTTGGTAACCATCATTTTATTCTGTACTTTTCTAGAGTCCACATATAAGTGAAATCATAGGATATTTGTCTTTCTGTGCCCACCTCATTTCACTTAGTATAATGTCCTCTAGGTTCATCCATATTGTCACAAGGGTTAGGATTTCGTTTTTTTATATAAGGCTGAATAGTATTACATTATATGTACATGTTACCTTTTCTCTTTTTTTCCCATAAGTTATTTGGGTACAGGGGATATTTGGTTACATGGTTAAGTTCCTTAGTGGTGACTTGTGAGATTTTGGTGCATCCATCACCTGAGCAGTATGCATTATGCCCTCTTTGTAGACTTTTATCACTTGCCCTCCTCCCACTCTTCCCCCAGGTCCCCAAAGTCTATTGTATCATTCTTATGGCTTTGTATCCTCATAGCTTAGCTCCCACATATCAGTGAGAACACATGATGTTTGGTTTTCCATTCCCCAAGTTACTTCACTTAGAATAATAGTCTTCAATACAATCCAGGTCAATGCAAATACCATTAATTCCTTCTTATGACTGAGTAATATGCCATTGCGTGTAGGTAGGTAGGTAGGTAGGTAGATCTATAGTTTCTATATTAATGAGTTTCTTTATATAGTATCTATATCAATTAGTTTCTTTATCCACTCATTGATTGATGGGCATTTGGGTAGGTTCCACGATTTTGTAATTGCGAATTGTGCTGCTATAAACATGCATGTCTTTTTCATATAATGACACTTCTTTTTTTCTGGGTAAATACCCAGTAGTTTGATTACTGGATCAAATGGTGGTTCTACTTTTAGTTCTTTGAGGATCTCCACACCGTTTCCCATAGTGGCTGTATTAGTTTACATTCCCACCAGCAGTGTAGGAGTGTTCCCTGATCACCACATTTGTGCCAATATCGACTGTTTTTTTATTTTTTGATTATGGTCATTCTTGCAGGGGTAAGGTGGTACTGCATTGGGGTTTTGATTTGCATTTCCCTGATCATTAGTGATGTTGAGCATTTTTTCATATGTTCGTTGGCCATTTGTATATTTTCTTTTGAGAATTGTCTATTCATGTCCTTGGCCCACTTTTTGATGGGATTGTTTGTTCTGTTCTTGGGATTTGTTTGAGTTCGTGTAGATTCTGGATACTAGTCCTTTGTCATATATATGATTGTGAAGATTTTCTTCCACTCTGTGGGTTGTCTGTTTACTCTGCTGACTGTTCATTTTGCCATGCAAACGCTCTTTAGTTTAATTAAGTCCCAGCTACTTACCTTTGTTTTTATTGCATTTGCTTTTGGGTTCTTGGTCATGAAATCCTTTCCTAAGCCAGTATCTAGAAGGGTTTTTCCAATTTTATCTTCTAGGGTTTTTAGAGTTTCAGGTCTCAGATTTAAGTCCTCAATCCATCCTGAGTTGATTTTTGTATAAGGTGAGAGATGAGTGTCCAGTTTCATTCTTCTACGTGTGGCTAGCCAATTATCCCAGCACCACTTTTTGCAAAGGGTGTCCTTTCCCTAATGCTTGCTTTACTGAATATCATTTGGCTGTAAGCATTTGGGTTTATTTCTGGGTTCTGTATTCTGTTCCATTGGTCTATGTATCTGTTTTTATACCAGTGCCATGTTCTATTCATCTATTCATGGACACTTAGGTTGTTTTCATATCTTGGTTATTGTAAATAATACTTCAGTGAACATGGGAGTGCAGCCATCTCTTTGACAATTGATTTTAACTCTGAGGAGATCTACACCCAGAAGCGGGATTGCTGGAACATATGGTAATTCTATTTTTAGTTTATTGAGGAACCTCCATACCATTTCCCATAATGACTGTTCAGGTTAAGCATCTGTAATTCAAAAATCCAAAGCCCTAAATGCTCCAAAATAGAAAACTTTTTGTATACCAACATGATGCTCAAAGGAAATCCTCAATGAAGTATTTTGAATTTTGGACCTTTTAATTAGGAATGCTTAATTTGTGTATATTCTGCAAATATTCTGAAATCCAGAAAATCCAAAATTCAAAACATTTCTGGACCCAAGCATTTTGGATAAGAAATCACCTGTACTCATTTATATTTCCACCACAATGCACAAGAGTTCCCCTTTTTTCCCATCCTGGCCAACACTTAACTTTCATCTTTTCTGATAAACCATTCTAACAGGTATGTGGTATTACCTCATTGCGGCTTTAATTTGCATTTTCCTAATGATTAGTGATGCTGATCATATTTTCATGTATCTATTGGAAATTTTTAAGCTCTCTTTTTTTTCCTTTTTAAAATATGTTTTTATTGTACTTTAGGTTCTGGGGTATATGTGCAGAATATGCAGGATTGTTGCATAGGTACATGCACAGCAATGTGGTTTGCTGCCTCCATCCCCCCGTCACCTGTATCTGGAATTTTTCCCATGTTAGCCCTCCACAACCTCACTACCCCTCCATCCTTCCCCTATTCCTTGCCAACAGATCCCAGTGTGTGATGCTCCCCTCTCTGTGTCCATGTGTTCTCATTGTTCAACACCCCTCTAATTAAACTTCAGAGCTTCTGTACAGCAAAAGAAACAATCATTACAGTGAACCAGCAACCAACAGCTTCTGCAAGCTACCCATCTGACAAAGGGCTAATATCCAGAATCTACAAAGAACTAGAACAGATTTACAAGAAAAAAACAAACCCATTCAAAAGTGGGCAAAGGATGTGAACAGACACTTTTCAAAAGAAGACATATATGAGGTCAACAAACATACGAAATAATGCTCATCATCACTGGTCATTAGAGAAATGCAAATTCAAAACCTCATTGAGATACCCTCTCAGACCAGTTAGAATGGTGATCATTAAAAAATCTGGAGGCAATAGATGCTGGAGAGGGTGTGAAGAAATAGGAACACTTTTACATTTTGGTAGGAGTGTAAATTAGTTCAACCGTTATGGAAGACAGGGTGGCAATTCCTCAAGGATCTAGGAATAGAAATTCCATTTGACCCAGCAATCCCATTACTGGGTATATAGCCAAAGGATTATAAATCATTTTATTATAAAGACACATGTACACATATGTTCGTTGTGGCACTGTTTACAGTAGTAAAGAGCTGGAACCAACCCAAATGCCCATCAATGATAGACTGGACAAGTTTTCTTTTCAGAAATGTCTGTCCAAATCTTTTCCCCATTTTTTAACTAAGTTAATTTTATTGATATTGCATTGTTTGAGCTTCTTATGTATTTTTTTATATTAATCCCTTATCAGATGTGTGGTTTGCAAATAGTTTCTCCCATTCTGTGGGTTATCACTTCACTTTGTTAATTGTTTCCTTTGCTGTGCAGAAGCTTTTTTGATGCAATCCCATTTGTCTATTTTTGTTTTAGTTGCTTGTGCTTTTGGGGTCATATTTAAAAAGAAAAATCATTGCCCAGACTACTGTGGAGTTTTTTGCCTATCTTTTCTTCCCGTAGTTTTATTTATGGATTTTATATGTAAATATTTATTTAATTTTTGTATATAGTACGATGTGTTAGATTTGTATCTAAATATTTATTTGGGGTCAGTTGTTTTTTTACTTTCAGTTTTCAATTATACATTACTAACTTATACAAATGCCATTGAGTTTTGTAGGTTGCCTTTATATTTTGTGAACTTGCTAAACTTGCCTGCCTGTTCTAGGAAGATTTTGGTGAATTCTTTGGGATTTTTTTTTCTTTTTTTTTTTTTATTGCATTTTAGGTTTTGGGGTACATGTGCAGAGCATGCAATACAGTTGCATAGGTACACACAGGGCAGTGTGTTTTGTTTGCTTTCTCCCCTTCACCCACGTTTGGTATTTCTCCCCTGGCAATCCCTCCCCACCTCCCCCTCCCACTGCCCCCCCTTTTCCCCCTGTAGACCCCAGTGTTTAGTACGTCCCTCTCTGTGTCCATGTGTTCTCATTTTTCATCACCCGCCTATGAGTGAGAATATGCGGTGTTTCATTTTCTGTTCTTGTGTCAGTTTGCTGAGAATGATGTTCTCCAGATTCATCCATGTCCCTATAAACGACACGAACTCATCATTTCTGATTGCTGCATAGTATTCCATGGTGTATATGTGCCACATTTTCCCAATCCAGTCTATCATCGATGGGCATTTGGGTTGATTCCAGGTCTTTGCTATTGTAAACAGTGCTGCAATGAACATTCTTGTGCATGTGT
Organism: Callithrix jacchus; assembly: GCF_049354715.1. Taxonomy (NCBI): domain Eukaryota; kingdom Metazoa; phylum Chordata; class Mammalia; order Primates; family Cebidae; genus Callithrix; species Callithrix jacchus. Next base: position 73,425,328 of record NC_133510.1, on the reverse strand, counting down.
CCTTGTAGTAGAACGATTTATAGTCCTTTGGATATATACCCAGTAATGGGATTGCTGGGTCAAATGGAATTTCTATTTCTAAGGCCTTGAGGAATCGCCACACTGTCTTCCACAATGGTTGAACTAATTTACACTCCCACCAACAGTGTAAAAGTGTTCCTTTTTCTCCACATCCTCTCCAGCATCTGTTGTCTCCAGATTTTTTAATGATCGCCATTCTAACTGGCGTGAGATGGTATCTCAGGCCAATATCCATGATGAACATAGATGCAAAAATCTTCAATAAAATATTGGCAAGCCGATTGCAACAGCAAATCAAAAACTTATTCATCATGATCAAGTAGGATTCATCCCAGGGATGCAAGGCTGGTTCAACATACGCAAGTCTATCAACGTAATTCACCACATAAACAGATCCTTGGGATTTTTTACAGAGGCTATCATGTCATCTGCAAATAAAACAGTTTTATGGCTTTTGCTTTTTTTCTTTGTCTCACTGCACTGACTGGGACTCTTAGTACAATGTTATATAGCAATGGTATGGGTGCCTTGTCCTTGTCTTAGAAGGGAAGCATTCAGTCTTTGACTGTTAAGCATGATGTTCACTGTGGGGTTTGGTGTAAATGTATTTTATCAGGTTGAGAACATTCTCTTCTATTTCTAGTTTACTTCATTTTTTCTTACTATGAATAGACATGACGTTTGTCAAATCGTTTTTTCCATCAATTAATAGGACAATATTTTTCTTCTTTCACTGTCAGTAGGGTGGGTTATACAGATTATTTTTCAAATATTGAATCAGCCCTACATTCCCAGGATGACAATCCTCACTTGTCTTTTTATATATTTCTGCATTCAATTTGCTAATATTTTGTTGAGGACTTTTGCATTTGTGTTCATGAGCAATATTGGTCTATAGTGTTTTTTGAAGGGGTGATTGTCTCTATCTGATTTTATTATCAGGGTAATTTTGGCTTCAAGAGATGGTTTTGGTGAATATTCCCCCTTCTATTTTCTGGGAGAAATTATATAGAATTGATGTTATCTTTTTCTTCATTTGGTAGAAATTTTCAATTATGCCATTTGGTTCTGAAGATTTTTGATTCAGAAAAAGTTTAAGTAAAAATGTAATTTTTTTATAATTTTAGCACAATTTAGATTACTTATTTCATCTTTGGTGAGTTTCAATGGTTTGTGGTTTTCAAGGAATTGATGATTTTTGTCTAAATTGTCTAATTTATATGTAGAGGATTGTTATTTTTCTTTTTATATGTTTTTACATCTGCTGAGTCTAATGATATCCATCTCATTTCTGATACTAGAACTTTGTAGTCTCTTTCTCTGTCAGTCTTGTGAGAGTTTTATCAACTTTACTAATCTTTTCAAAGAACTGGTTTTTGTTTCATTCATTTTTATCTCTTGTTTTTCTATTTTCAGTGTAGTGATTTCTACTTTTAACTTTTTGATTTCTTTACACTTATTTTGCTCTTTTTCTAGTTTCTTAAAGTGGAAGCTGAGATTATTGATTTGAGACCTTTATTCTAATATAAGCATTTAATGTTATTTTTTCTTCTCTAAGCACTGCTTCAACTACATCCCACAAATTATGGTATGCTATGTTTTTGTTTTAGGTCAGTTCAAATATGTTCTAATTTGTCTTGTGACTTTCTCTTTGGCCCTTGGATATTTAGAAATGTGGTTTATTTTTAATTTCCAAATTTTGGAAATATTCTTGTTTTCTTTCTGTTACTGATTTCTAGTTTAATTCCTTCATGGTCAAAGAGTATAATTTGTATAATTTGAGTTTTCAAAATATGTTATTTTATGACCTAGGATAGGGTCTATCTTGATGATTACCCCATAAGCACTTGAAAAGAATGTGTATTCTGGTGGTTTTGGTTGTCTGTTCTATAAACATCTATTAAATCCACTTGGTTGATGGGTCATTGTTTTATAAGCTTGCCGTTGCTTCTTTTCTGTGTCCTCGTTCTACTTAATACTGAGAGGGAACAGTTAAAATCTTCAGTAATAATTGTGAATTTTCCTATTTCTCCTTTCATTGTTTTCAGCTTTGTTTCATGAATTTTGAGCTCGTTTTTGATACATATTTTAGATTATTATGTATTCTCATGTACATTGCCTCATACATCCATCATTATACAATGTCCCTCTTTATCCTTGGTAATTTCTTTGCACTGAATTAATATTAATATAGTCACTCCAGCTTTCTTTTTATTAGGTTTTCCTGATGTATATATATTTTCACACTTTCACTTTGAAAGTATCTATATCATTATATTCGAAGTGAGTTTCTTGCACTTCCATACCTGCATCTGAGTCCAGGGTCTCAGGTGTTGAGAGGACAGAGAGGAAAAAGATCTGTGATGGTTGGCTGCCTTTGAATGATGGCTTCACTAACAGAGAACTTGGCATCTCAATCTTCACATTTCCAAAATGTTTACTTGAGTATATTTATAAAGCTGAAGTGAAAGAGGCAATAGAGAAGTAGCATTTGAGGATAGAAAATACAAAACTACTTCCAGACACTGGGTCAGTGGTCCTCAAACTTCAGAGTTTAAATACAAGAATTTTATTATAAATCCAGATTCCTAGGCTACATCTACAGAGATTGTGCTTTGATAGTTTTAGCCTGGGATCTGAGAAACTGCATCATCCTGTCCCAGATAGTTCCAATCCAGAGAATCCAAGGATGGCACTGTGAAAATTTTTTTCTTACCTAATGATTATGGTAGTATACCTGATATTACGCTGCTATCTTAGAACTCATTACTCAAGAGCAAGGCAGGACTAAGTTCATTTACACAGGCAAGTGGATAAAATTGGGAAATTTTAATTGTGTTTCAATTGTATTTCAATTTTTTCCTTTTATTGGTAGGCCAATTTTAGCACACATTTGTTAGCTGGATTTATGTATTCTATTTAGGTAAAGTGGCTCTGAAAAGGCTTGCTGTGATTGATAAAATATAAAAAGAAAGATTGAAGATATTTGTGTAATTTACTATTTGTCAGTTATTTCTCCTCTTTTCAGATATCTGCTTCCTCCAATCTTCTAAGCTGCTTTTTTCTTTTTTCCTTAATATTTATAGAGAATCCAGAGTAGAGGAATTGCTAGTTTTTACAGCCTTTGCTTTCCATCAAGACTTACGTTACCAACATATACGTCCTGCATCTTCAGCAACTCTGTTTGACCAATATGCCTTCAACTTTCATGTGGGGTTATAAAAATTATTTTCTTAGTCAAATACTTTCTTTCATGATATAATAGATAGCATGAGAATCATCTCTGGTAGCAATAGCCTTATCTTTTTAGACCATTTGAATTATATTTTATGTAGATTCTGAAATAGTAATGGAAATTCATCATCATGTCTTCAGTTCTGAGCATGCTAAATTGACCATACTTTTTTAAATAATCAAACCACCCATAGTTTGCCAAAGATGATAATTGGGCAATGATGACCTTTAAGTAATTGTACTTTTTCTTTGTCTGAATTAAATGCATTCCTCAGATTTGGAAATGAAACCATCATTAGGAACGTATGTAGTATACTGGAATTCAGAACAGGATACCTCAATGTTGTTATTCTTATCACTCTTTTATTAATGGAAAATGGTGCTAAAATGTTTCAGATGTATATTAACTTTCTGACCACAAGATGTTTATTTTGTATTTTACTGAAAAGTAATTTACTTTTATGTAGAAACTCTTCCAGGACACTATGTCCTGGAAGAGTTTCTACATTTCTGAAAGGAGAGTAATTTTCTTCTTTCCCTCTGAGAAACTATCTGTATCACTACAATGAAGTAATTCTTTTGGAGTTAAGAAATAAAATACTATACTATTTTCATCCTAGTTTACTTTTTTTAATATCACTCATTGAGAGATGATTCTGTGCTTTGGGAAAGGTATATTGTATGCATAAATGAACTTGGGTTTCTCACCTAAGAGAAAAGAAATTTACAATGCCCAGTAGCATGAGGACGAGATTTGCCATAATAATGCTATTGAATTTGGGCATGTAAATAGCTGAAACTTGCAACAACAACAACAAAAAAAGTGAAGGCCCTTGCAAGATTTGGGAAGTAAAAGATAGTAAGAGATTGCAGAATAATTCTTGTAAAGAGTTAAGTAATTTTCTAAGGACAGAACTTGTTGCCGGAGACATTTCCAGGGAAAACCCGGGGCACCATTGCTAGGCACTATGTTATATAACAGATCTCACATTTGTTTTTCTAATTGGTGTTTGACCTAGTAATACTCTTTTTGATTCATGTGTATTATCTATTTCCTCCTGTGGCCAGTAACAAACAAGAAAAACCATTACTCAATGCAATGAATATTTATCTAACAGAAAAAATAGAGATGAATGTTTTTGTTACTAAATAAATTTAATTGCTATAACAAAGATTCTTAAAATATAGCAGGTAAAACACAATAGAAAATTGTTTTTCTCTCCTCTAATAGTCTGAGTGGGAACTGTGAGGTTGGTACTTTGATCAGGGATCAGAATCTTTTGTCTTAGGGCTCTACCATCTTTGACACATGGTTTCCACCTCATGCTCCTACCAGACCATCTGCATTTTAGCCAGCACAAAGGAGGAAATGTAAAAAGAAAGGCCACATTAAATCTCTGCTAACATCTGTTTACTCATATTCAAATATCTATAACTTGATCAAATGGCAATGCTTAGTTCCACGAAAGACTGAGAGAAATGTAGTCTCTATCTAGATGGCCATATTACTTACATTAGTAAGAAGGAAAGGATGAATATTTTTTGGACTATTCAAAGTTTCTCCCACAATAAGTGTACTCAGATTTCTTTTCTCAGTGAGCTTAAAATATTCTATAAGTGTGAAGAAAACTGTTAATTGTAATACAAGCAACAAGTATGAAATAAGAATTGTAGGAAATGCTTATATTTCAGGAAAGCTTAAATATGATAGAACTATTTATAATTTCAGCAGCAGATAGGACATCCAGGAATAGAAGCCCAACTAGGTATTGAAACTATGGGTATAGATAAAGGAGGAAATTTCTTAGTAAAAGTGGCATCAGAATATCCAAAAAATAGAACTTTTCAAAGTACACCCACTTTTATCCACTAAGAGTCTCTGAGAGGCCTTCATACCACAAGGTGTATTCTATTTTGGGGGGATCATGAAGCAGAGAAAGAAAGATGGAGACTAACTAACCTAAATCCTTCACAAGTCTTAAAGCCTCCAAGAAAGGGTAAGTCTCTTTATTAGATACGTCTACCTCTCTTACTGAATAGGGTCTTTGGTATTGTTTCTGCTTCTTCCCTCCTCCAGGGTGCTTTTCAGGAAACAATGATCATTTTTTGGCAATTAATCAGAAGAAGAGTGGAAAGCCGGTATTTGTTTACCACCATTCACAAGACATTGAGAAGAGCCTGGATATAGCCCCACAAAAGATCAATAGACATAGCTACCATTCCTCTTCCGAAGCTCAAGTAAGCAAACGCCACCAGATTGTCAATTCAGCATTTCCTAGACCTGCATATGACCCGTCTCTCAATCTGCTGGCCATGGATGGTCAAGATCTTGAAGTGGAAAATCTTCCAATCCCGGCAGCAAATGTAATTGTGGTGGTAAGTAGCATGTTAAACTGATGCGGAGGCTGATGTTGATGCTTTCCTGTCATTGATGCTTGAAAAAAGAAAAACACTAATTGTGAATAGTCATCAGTGAATCCCAGTGGTTATGTACCACAGCACCTATTCTGTGGCACTTCTAATTTGTTACTTGACTATTGTCTGTTTTATTCCTCTTAAGTAATCTGAAAACTTGTCTGTATCCTCTGCTCATAGCAGAATGCATGATACATGGTAGATGCTTAATAAATATTTGAATAAAAGATTACTTTAGGAAGGACTTATAATTATAGTTTATTATATCCTATCCTATACTGACCCTCCTGCCTTCTGTGAGAATCTGTTTCAAGAAGATAGGCCTTAGTCTCAGCCCGTGTAAATAAATAGCACTTACTGAAGATTCTCTGGTCACTTGACTCAAATTACAGTAAATGAGATGACTGAAAGGGAGGGGTGTGGTAGAGGGCGAGTAGTTTTCTGTCACTGGAGCAAATAAAATGAGTTGGGAGTAAGTGGTAGATGATATTCCTGATATTAATGAATAAGCACCATTCTTTATTAATCAAAGTGATGAAACAATCCCATTGCTTATGTTCTTAAAGTTCCCTTGTTTGTATAATCCAGGTAAGAAGTTCCCAAATTGTGGTGGTGTCATACTTTAAATACATGCTGAGGTTGAGACCCTATTTGGACTATAGTCACTCTCTGGTGTAGCATCATCATAGGAGGTTCCACATTGAAACTACAAATCAGTAGCTAAATGGTTGTTCTTGCATTTCTGCTCTAAAATATAATCAAATGAGTTGATTTGTGAGATAATTCAATGAAACCATGTTTGCATTTTGGCAACTTCTCTATGCAACAAATGTAATTAAATTTAACAAGTTTGTTTTTCTTTTCTTTATTTTTTTAACCTACTACATACAGTGTACTTTACTCAGTATTGAGAATCAAAGTTGCATTCATCAATGTTTTTCAACTAACATACACTAATTATTTATTATGATCTAGTTTCCCCTTGGGATATCTGGAAATAGAGACAAATGAAATACAGTCTCTTCTTTTGCTTGGAAAATGTCTGGAGGAAATATCAATAATTCAATAAAAATCATAAACTGAGAATGCAAAATGAACTCTTGTTAAGGGAAAATATGTGGGTCACTTGGCATCCTGAAATACTTGAACAAGTTTTCTGCATTACATGAGTAGCAGATGTTCTGAAGGTGAAAGTCATGTACTCTGTCTATTCAGTGAAGATAAATGATGATGATAATGATGTCTCTGTGTCTGGAGATGCTCACGTTAATGCTAGGGCTTATGGGAGATATTGCATCTAGTGACCATCATATACCCATAGTCATCAACTCTTAGTCACTGTGAATTATGGTTCAAGAGGCTTTTTCTATCTTGTAATGTCATGTACTGTCTAGTTAATTTAATATTATGGACAATAAAAGGCATCGATGAGGAATTCTGGCAGGTCATTTTACCTTCAGTTTATTTGTGGTTTGGAGATTCATGAAGAAGCTGTGCTTTTTCTTTTGGGTGATGATTACATAGTGACAAATAGGCAATTTTGGTGCATTAGCTTTCCCTAGCCTCATTTGATCTAGCCTCTAACCATGCTGTGGCTTTGGTAGCTGGTAAAGCCAATTGCCAGTCCTAATGTTTCCTATAATCCACTTAGATTACTTATGCACATAATGACTTAGCAGCAAAACTGGGGAGGCAGGGTTATTTTTTAAATAATAATGTTTAGCTTCCTCAAAAAGGAAAGGGTGATACAATTAAATATCAGCTGATTTGAAGATTCATTCTATGCGGAAAAATGGATATGTGGATGAGGCATACAGGAAGCAAGGGTTATTTTCTGGGGCAGCATAATGACTTCAATGGATTAATCGACGCGTGTTTTTGCATCTCATTTGTACATGTGTATAAACATATGTATCAATGCAGACGTTCTTGTTTGAGGGATATTGTAGTGGTACTAAGAATTATTTTGTGACTTAATTTATACCTAAATAGACCATGTTAATGACTATCAGTATCTTGAACTGGAGAAATTATAGGCATTTTTTTTTCAGCCGGGGTCGAAAGCCACACTCAACCTCTAAAATTTATATGTAACTTCTAAGACTTCCTAGCTCAGAAGGATCAAGCATTGTTCCTCCAATATTTGTTTTTCTATCTTGTTTCAGCTACTATTGACAATGAGTTTTAGAATGCTACATCTAACGAAGACATGATAGTTACGTGTGTCTCTCCTCTCCTCCTGATTCCCAGTTGCTGCCGCAAAGCATTTCATGAGAGTACTTGTCCACAAATGAATTTTTTCCTCTTTCTTCTTTTTATTAGTAATCAGGAAAGTTTATAGTTTATTTATTATGAGGAGAGTATAGCACAATTAGATTGTTTATCCCAAAGAATGCTAATTATGTTCCAGAAACTCAATTAAGAAGCTGTTATTAAGATTCTGTGCAAGTACAATGTAGAGAGGATATAAATGCCCCAAGGTCAGTGCTACGGTAAGAGGAAAAACATATAGCTTTAGATGAAAGTATGCTATAAAAATCCATAGCTCTTGTCACTGGATCCTCAGGGTATTTGTTAAGCCACAAGGCCGCAACACCAGGAAGGAGGGAACTTAGAGGTACAAGTGAAAGTGGTGAAATGCAAGCAGCTACAGGCCATTTCAATTCAGCATAGGCTGCTGAGTGAAGAATGTTCTAGCCTGGCCAAAATCTGAGCAAACTGGGGACTAGTAAGATTTGGGAAGATAAGGGGTGTTTTTGACATCGGTGAAAGGGCATGGAAATGGGAAGATTATGACCAGTCTGTGAGAAGGACTTGTGGGAATAAAAATAAAGGAAAGAAGATGAAGGAGGAAGCGAAGGAAAGAAAGCAAGGAAAGAATGGGAAAAGAAGGGAGGGAAAAGGGAGGAGAGGATACAATGGCAGTTCTTAGGGAAGTGGGAAGCATTCTGTGAGCATATCGAAAGATTGTGGTGAGTTTCCAGGGGCTTGCGATTCTCTCCTTGAGATCCTAGAATCCTGAAACTTCTTGTCTTGCTCACGACTCACCCAGATCAACACACAGACATTCCATTGTTTCAGTGATACAGGACATTCCTTGCAAATACTTTTATCTGGTATTTGACTTAGAAAACTATTAAAGCCAAAACCTTGTGATATCTATGGGTTTTAATTTCATTCGAAACTTGGGTTTATGGCATACCTCAACTTTGTTCTGCTGTTGACTACATTTTGAGATTGATATTACAGGTAAAGTGATAATCTTAGACATATTTGAAAGGCTTGAAAGTCCAGCTTTCTCATTGCTTTGCCACAGTAAAGAAATTTTGTAACATTTGCTGTGCTGTGTGATGTGGATAAATAATTGTTGGACACTTTCTCAATAGGCAAATTGATTTAATTATAATTTTGTATTTGTGTAGTGGATGACCCAAAGGATGGGCTTTATCTATTTATTTATCAATAAAATTGATAAGTGAGGAATATTTTGTTGCAAGTGAAAAGAAATTGAACAGAAATTGGAGAAAATTTATTGGTTCAAATACCAACACTTTGGTAGTATATTTAGCTTTAGATTTAATTCAGTCAGCATTTAATATTTCTCCTGACATAGGAGAAAGTTAGGATCCCTGGGATATGTCTAGAAATTCAGACTGTTTGCCAATGATGACTATGCTTTAGTATATTGTGACCCCAAAGGGTCTCAAATTTGTGAAAAACCATGGTAGCCTGTATACTTCTTGATGGTGATGGTTTACATAATAGGGACAATTGGTGCTGTGTTAAGCTGTGGAGAAGCAGATATCTAGGCTCATTCTTGAGCTAAGTGACTTGCTTATGGTGGGCAAACTCCTAGAAAGCATGGCTCAAACACAGACTTTGGGAAAATTTTTAAATTAATATGTGTTAAGGGGTTATGGGATTATTAAAATAGCAAACATAATACCAAGTCCAAAGTAATAAATTGGTAAAAGGCACAAGTCTATTATAAGGTGAGGTATGACTCAGATACACTTCAATATAGTTCCAGAACCCCTGTCCCAAGTTCCCAGGTGGGATGCATATGAATCCCTAAGTGAATAAATCTGATTTTAAAAGTTGCAATACAAGGATGTTGGTTAAACAACTACCGAAAATACATGCATGCAAACTTACAAATGGAAAAGGAGAAATTGTAGAGCACTTTGGGTCCATGTGAGAAATTAGAGAATGATAAGTGAGGCATCACAAGCGAGTGGAAAAGATTATTGACCACATGAGATTGGCACAATTGAATAGCTTTTTGACAAAAAAAAATCATGATAGTGATATTATATTTTTGTTAAGTATAAAACATTGATAGCATGGTAAGAACTATGCAAGTATTATCTCATATAATTGTTATAGCAAGCCTATGGCAACAACAAAACTATTATCTCTGTTTGAGTCTTGGCTTTTCTTTCCCTCATAAACTATTGGAACATGCTGCTAACTAGTCACTGTACCCACTCTTTCCCATTTTTGTTGTAGTGACCTGCAGAAAGTTTGAATCAGATCATATCACACCACACATAGACACACAGACACACAAACACATTCACAACTGCCTTCTCATTGCCACTGAACTAAAAGTCAAACATTTTCCCATAGTCTACATCCTACATCACCTGGGATCGAAGTTTCCCAGAACTCTTGCCTAAGGATTCTAATTCCACAGTTCTGGGATGGATCCCAGGAATCGATGCATTCAGCAAGCATTCTGGAGGATGCTTGAATTTTCAGAGGTTTGAGAAGCATAGCACACAGTAGGCCTACCTCTGTGTCTCTGAGCCCATCTCCTACCACGTCACCTTTTTCTGACTCCTTGCAAACTGCTCTGGCCTTCTTTCTACCTCGGGACAGTGAGCCTATTCTGCGTAGAATCTTACCCTTGTTATTCTACCTAGAATAACACAATTCCTGCAAATCTTTTGTCTAGCACATAATGAAGGGTCATTTTAAAATTAATAAATGTCAAATAACAGAATGTAGAGATGATGAATGATTTTTTTATTGCATTCTTTGACCTCAACCTGCTGTAAATTTCCTACTTTTTTCTACAAGTTAGTTTTTTTTAATTTTTTTTTTTTTTTTTGGCAGAATCTTGCTCTGTTGCCCAGGCTGCAGGGCAGTGGTGCAATCTAGGCTCACTGCAACCTTCACCTCCTGGGTACAAGCAGTTCTCCTGCCTCAGCCTCCTAAGTAGCTGGGACTATAGTCGTGCATCACCATGCCAGGCTGTTTTTTGTGTGTTTTTGGTAGAGACAGGGTTTAGCCATGTTGGGCTGGCTGGTCTCAAACTCCTGACATCGAGTGATCCCACATCGGCTTCCCACAGTGCGGAGATTACAGGCATGAGCCACTGTGCCTGGCTCCTACTTAAATTTTTAACAGACAGCTTGGATAGTTTTAAGGAAGAAATTTCAAAAGTAGAAATGTGAAACCAAAAAGAAAATAAACATTTGGAACATATGACATCACTGAAAGAAGGAGGGAGCTGTTTTAGACCTAGCCATCGTGACACTGTTTAACACTACAGCCTCCATAGACGTTTATGTCTACCTGCCTGCATTATTTTTCTTCGTAGTGCTTATGGAGCACCCCTAGCTGTTACCTTTTATGTCTCTTTCTTCCCCAATCATAATGTATGTTCCACAAGATTGGGATTTTTCTATTTTGTTCCTGCTGTATTTCCAGCAACCACAATAGTATAAGAGCTCAAAACTCTTTAATTGATGAAAGAATGAGTTGATGCCAAAAGAAAGACAATTCAAAAGCTTGTATTTAAATAAATAGTGCATCTCATTATCAAGAAAACATGTTTGAGCACACAATTTTAACACTTAATTACCTATTATCATGTGATCTCGTGTTACATTTTCTCTACCCACCTAGAGTGGAAATTCTGTGAAAAATATACTTGTTTTGTATCTATAACCTCTCAATAGCAAATGCAAAATAGCTAGTCAGTGAATATTGATGATTGCTTAATCTACTTCCAGGAGTCAAAATCATTTGACTTGACTTAAAGGATTCACAATAGCCATTTCACAGATATTAATAAAAAAATACAGTGTTCAATTAGATTTTATTTTTAAGAAAGTCTAGAAAAAGAAACTCAATGGTCTACTGAAGGAGTTTGGTTGAACTTTTGTTCTCTTAACATATTGTTAATGCTTCCTATTCAATTATAACATCTTCTTATATAATCACCTTCTTATATAATCACCAGACTTGCACTGTGAAAAGCTTCATGCTTAGATTTCCTCAGCTATTACTGTCTGCTTGCAAAATAGTCTTGAAGTAGAAATTCCATTCTTGAGCTTGGCATCCTGACAGTCATAACTGTCACCATCTGTTGCTTTTCACCATTTCTAGCTATTAAAGCAGCAAGTAGGATGCTGGAATGCACTCTGGAAATGCTAGAGGCTAAGCCTCAGCAATGTCTGGGTGACGTTAGGACCCTGGACCACTCAGTGCATCTGCTTGTTTGGGATCATACACACTCGATATTAGGATGACTCAAGCCTTAAGAGAGCTAGTTTAATTGATTATCATTACTAAAGACAGTCCTTGCTCTCCAGGTGCAATGAATCGGTAGGGAATAATTTAGTAATATTTTTGTTCTGATTCTAAAAATTATGCATTTTCATAGAGTTGTAGAATATTTAGAAAGCTTAGATAAGGAAAAAGGAAGATAAAAACCATTCTTAACTGTTAGATAACCAAGGTAATCTTACTCTCTGTGTATATTCTTTTCTGTTAACAGGTGTGCGTATACTTTTATAAAAGTATGAAATCTGCATATATGTACTTTATAATTTTTTACTTAGTTTATATGTTTATATTATGGATGGCTTTCTGAGTCATTAAATATCTTTGCATGGCATCATGTTTAACAACTGCTAAAAATTTCATTGTATAGTAACTTTCAGTTTTATATATTGTCTTGTATTCCCAGTACAGTCATTGATTTAAGACCACTAATCCTGAGAAGGGGAAATACATGATGACTATATCAAATATAGTATTATTTTCTTTTCTCATTTCTCTTTTTTTTTTTTTTTTTTTTTTTTTTTTTTTTTTTGCAACAGTCTCCCTCTGTCACCAGGCTGGAGTGCAGTGGCACGATCTCGGGTCACTGCAACTTCCGTTTTCCGATTTCAAGTAATTCTCCTGCCTCCGCCTTCCGAGTAGATGGGACAACAGGCACGCACCACCACGTCCGGCTAATTTTTTGTACTTTTAGGAGAGATGGGGTTTCACCATGTTGGCCAGGATGATCTCGGTCTCTTGACCTCGTGATCCACCTACCTCGGCCTTCCAAAGTGCTGGGATTACAGGCGTGAGCCACCACGGCCTGGCCAATATTATTTTCTTAGCAATTGCCCAATTAATATTACTGAGAGAATTTGGTGAGCTTATCTCAGAGAAAGCCACTTTCTTTATAAACTCTTCATAAAATTGTAACATAGATCTAATTATTTTTTTCATTTGGGCAAATTATGTACACTTCATAGGTCTTAGACCTTAAATCTTAAGTAAGGTGAATTATTTAAAATAGCCAAAGAATTAAACAGAGCAAACAAAGACAATGTTCTGATTAGAAGATACAAAATATTCTATTTTAGGACTTTTCTTTGAGGAAGAAAGGCAGTGTTGTTCCTCTTTACATTGGAGCCTGAAAAACTTTTAATCCAAAATTTTCACAATAATGTCAAAAAATAGGATCTGCAGATAAATGAAAATAATATCTTAGGAGCAAATATTTACTTGGAGCTTCCACTTCTCTCTAAAATTGCCTTTTGTTTTACAGTTAGGAACTGTTCTCTCGCGTGCCTTTTGTTAATGACTTTGTCCCTTTTCCTTTCTTTCTTTGTGTACTTACCTGTAATCATAAATGCCTGTAAATCAAGCTTACTGTCTTGTTACTACTCAGTAGTTCACTTAAAAATCTCACTGTTCATGGCTGATTATCCTGGGCTTCCTGGGCATTTGGCCCTGCCGTCTGTGAGGGGATTGGCACCACTTAGCAAAATGCTTTAGTTTTCTCACTATGATCCCTATGACTCAGGTGGTAGAAACGTGTTTCTTTCTCTTGCTTTAGGAAAAATATGAGAGCTACAAGTCCCTAGAGGGTTCTCTATGAGCAAATTGATGATGCCTAACTCACAGTGCTAGTCTACAACTGGAATGTTAGTTTAGAGTTCAGACAGGTCACAGCCAAACCTTTAGACCTGGGAGATATGCACAGACCCAAGCATGGCAGTTAACACTGTGTGAGTGGGTGAGAGAATGCAAACAGAGGGAAATCACAGAATATAATAGGCTATGACTGGGCAGGAGTGGAAAGAGGACCAACACAGAGAACAGATGGAAATGTGGGAACTCATTGCATACATTCTTCTGGAAGTCTTGACCACTCAAGATTTCAGCCAAATATTAGTTTTTCATAAAAATTAAAGTCTGCTTCCTAACTAACCCTTTCATTTATTTCCTGGGAGGGTATAAGACCCCAGGTCTGGCTGTGACATTATTGTGACATTTGAAATAAAACCCAGTATTTTAATAAAGTAGCACAGTTTCTACGGACATAAAAAAAAAAAACTCAAAAAATGAAAGGCACACGGCTTTTCATTTAACTTAATATAGTCCTTGGCACACAACAGTTCTTAAATACTTGAACCAAAAAGAAATTATCTGCAGGTTACAGGACAGAATTGAGGAGGAATGAGAAAAAATCATCAAAATAGGTCAAGGCCCCAGCTTAAGCTGGGTGAAGGTGCTGTTGTTAAGATATTATCCACACTCAGGTAATCAGTCGGCTTACCAGAAAAGTGGTAAGAGTGGAGGAAACACTGGACATAGTTAAAAATAGCTATAGTATAATAGTGTTTGTGGCTCAAATCTTTGCTTTGTCCCCTCTAATTTGTATGTGACTTTTGTGATTTATTAAGTCTTCGTTTCATTATCTTTTTTTTTTTGAGATGGAGTTTTGCTCTTGTTGCCCAGGCTGGAGTGCAATGGCACCATCTTGGCTCACTGCAACCTCTGCTTCCTAGGTTCAAGCAATTCTCCTTCCTTGGCCTTCACAGTGACTGGATTTATAGGCACCCGCCACCACACCCAGCTAATTGTTGCATTTTTAGTAGAGACAGATTTCACTATGTTGGCCAGGCTGGTCTCAAACTCAAATCAGCCTTCACCTCCCAAAGTGTTGGAATTACAGGCATAAGCCACTGTGCCTGGCTTTCATTGTATTTTAAATGGGAGGATTAAAACTACCAACTTCATAGAGGTATATAGATTAAATAATAAAACACATCTAGAACTCTTAAATGGTGCCTAGTACATAGTAAGCACTTAATAAATAGTAATCATAGGGGTAGAAATGTTATTGCTATTTTTTAGGCAAAGTGCAGATCAAAGTAACTCATTAATATATCTGGGACTCAAACCAGTAGTGGATTAGGTGAGAATCTGGAACTTATAAAGACTTGAGGATATAAAGTCTCTTTGGGTCAGTGTTGGCAACAAGTGATGTAAGTCTAAATATTAGAAAATGCCTATCAAGAAATACCAGCAATAGGTTTCAGATGAATATTTGGGCAAATTTAAAAAGTGTGTCTTGGCCAGGCACGGTGGCTCAGGCCTGTAATCCCAGCACTTTGGGAGGCCAAGGTGGGTGGATCACAAAGTCAGGAGTTCAAGACCAACCTGTCCCAAGTTGCTGAAACCCCAACTCTACTGAAAATACAAAGCTGAGTGTGGTGGCAGATGCCTGTAATCCCAGTTACCTAGGAGGCTGAGCAGGGAATTGTTTGAACTCAGGAAGCAGAGGTTGCAGTGAGCTGAGATTGCGCCACTGCACTCCAGCCTGAGTGACAGAGTTAGACTCTGTCTCAAAAAAAAAAAAAAAAAAAAAGTGTGTCTTACTGAATCATCATATTCCAAGTCACTATGGGAGAATAAAGTTTTTATACATAGATGTAATCACAGAGGCAAACTCTTGGGTCTCACTGGACTGACCTCCTTGACTCTTATTTCTTGTTCCTCCCTTTTCTCCAAAGTGTTTAATATGATAAGACATATAAATATTGTATTATGATAAGACACATAAACATTGTTTATGGGTCTCCTGGTGGTGGTTTAGCCTAGAGTATTCTTGGTGTCCTATATCCTCCAGGAACCCAGGGGGTGGATAGCAGCCATGGCAGTAACTTAGGATATAGTTTCTGACCATCACTCCTCCTATTTATCATAGCTAGTGATGGGGTGGAAATAATCTTGGAATCAGCAATAACAAGTAAAGGCATAGATCCCAAAGGAAATACCTCCAGGGCTAGGCCAGTGTAAATATTTAATGGCAAAGCTTCTAGATTTGGAGATCTCTTCATTTTGTCTTGTGCAGGATTAGATTTCAATTTGCTTGTTGAAGTTTGGAAAGAAAGATGTTGATGTAGGAGATTCAGTAGTCCAGCCATGGGGTGACAATAAAAACCTTTAACAAGGTTGAAGAAGATTGGTAATAGTTATTGGTATGAAACTAAACAACAAATCCAGCAGCATGGCACAAAGGCTGTGTCAAAATAGTGTCACAACAATCACCCAATACTTTAGAAAACAAATACAGGAAATGTTTAAGTCTCCACTCTCTGACTAGTTAAAAAGAATATATCATTTCCTTATGCTCTTTATAAAAGAACTATTTCAAATATATTTGCTGCTTCTCACTGTTGAATCTATTCGTTGTGTCAAAATGACTTCAGAAATACAAATATGCATGTTGTCGACATAGCTATTTATCATTGTCCTTTCATAAAGAAGATTGGCCAGAATCTTCTACTTAAGACATTTTCTAAAGTTTGTTATTGAAGGATGGAAATATAATCCAGCCAGTATTCATATCTCAAGTTGTTTCTTTCCTTACCTAGATGACACATTTGGACCATTTGAGTCTAGCAAAGTCAAGAGAACGTTACCAATTTTAGATGTCTTTCTGTTTGGCCTACATATTCACATGGTTTAGGCTTTCGACTGAAACAAGAAGTTAGCAACAAACAGCTTCCAGTAAAAAAAAAAAAAATCCAGCTTTGAGAGAATAGGCCAAATGTTCACAAATAGTTTCTACAATTGTGGGAAGAGGTGTGTGTGTGTGTGTGTGTGTGTGTGTGTTAGATATGTTTGCCCTCCTCTATGAAAATGATAGTCAGGTGATGCAAATTCCAAGACATCCTGAAGGACTTAGAGAATACTGAGAATACTATGTGTTAGGATGACCAGAGTGAGGAATCTGTGTTCTTGCTAAGATTCCTTGATTATATTAATTAACATCATCCAGTCAATTATTCTCAGTATCTTGGGGTTCTGTATCTGCTTGTGTATCTATAGTTAAACAAATCCCCTAATTATTTCATGTTCCCATTGCTGACCAAGTGAAGCTGCATTATTTAAGAATTTGTTTATTTTTCCTGCCTGAGAACATGGCAACTAGAATTAGAGGTTTTAACCTGAACAAGTACGTGTTATTTCTATGTGCTTTGAGCCATCAAATTGATTTCTGTTTCTTTTTTGAAGTTGATCTGTTTTAAAATAGGAAATTTTAGGCAGCATATACAAAAATCTCCTTGAATGGGCTGCTAGGCAAATTCTTTGGATATAGGCTTTAAAAAAATCAGCCACCATTATTTATGGGAAAATGAATTTTAAAAGTTTTCATGTATTACAAGTAATTGTGCCATCTATATATGAAGTATAACTTTTAAAATAAAAATCTAATTGATAAAATCAAGTCTATGCCAAGCTGGCTTATAAAAAAAAATAGCCAAGTTAAGGAAACAATATGTTCTGATAAGGAGCATAAATAAGTCATAGAGACTTGAGAAATTGTAAGTAATATCTGTAAGGAACTAGGAATCAGTAAGGACAATGGGCTTCTCAGATGTGTAAAAGTTTCCAGTGAACACTGAATTCTTGCTCCTTGAAACATTCATTCATTCAAAAAAAAATATGGAATTTATCCTGAATCCTAGGCAGTACAAAGACTCTAGGGATACAATAGTGAACAAGATAAACAAGATCATTGCAGCTGTGTAGTTTATATTCTAATGGAAGAAAAACAACAGAACAAGTAAACAAATGAACACGATAATTCCAGATGGTGCTAAGTGCAATAGAGAAAACAAAGCCATGTGGCAGGGAGAAAATAATGGGACTACCTTGTACTGGAGACTGAAGAATCTTATTAGATATTCACAGACACTTAGGGAGTAAATCAAGGTATAATTGGAAGCTGTGTGGTAGAAGAGTAACTTTGGAGTTAGCAGAACTGTGTTAGGATTCCAAATTAGGCATTTACGAATTGTGTTTCCTTCAATGACTTAGTTACCATCTTGTATTTCGGTTTTCTTGTTTATAAAAAAAAAAAAAAAAAAATAAGTGATACAATAATAATACCCATCCTGTGGAACTGTGGGGATTGAATGAGATAAGACATTAAAGCACTTGGCATTATGCTTGACCCATACTAAGATCCTTATAAAAATTGACTGTTATTGGCATTATATGGAACAATGGAAAATGTATCTTTCTGGCCTCAGTACCAAGAAATCTTGTATTTCTCCTAAGCTGTTGGTTGGCTGGTGATTATATCTTTTAAACACTGAGAATTATTATTTTCTTTCCTTTGACTACTAAAAAGCTGAGAGCCAAAATTGTGGTTTACCTCTAACAAATATAGAGAGCTTTACTGAGTGCCTTATTTATTTTGTGAACTAACCTCTTTCTTGGCTGTTTTCTTTTCTTTCCTCATATTCCCTCTAATTTAATTTTATTATTTCCTTTTTATTCAATTATATTTTGTATTATGCATGTTTTTGTAAGCTGCCACAAATCTTTTCTGTAACATGTTCTATCTAAACAAATAGTCACTATAACAAAATAGCAATCAGTGTGGACAAGTTAAGTCTGAATACTACACAGCAAGAACTCCCCTTACAGGGAGAAATTGTTTATCCATTAAATATGGGGAAAAAAAACTATATTTCCTAAGATAGAATTGCAATATACATGATGATCTGTTTGGCTCATTGCTCAGCAGGCCCCAACATCAGTCCAATCTTAATGCTGGGTACCAATTCTGCTTCCTAATGTAAGCAGCTTGAGGCAGTGGTAACAGAATGGTTTTGGAAGTAGACATGCCAGGTTCATGTGCCTGTTCTACTATGGACTGCCTTTGAGATCATGGAAAAAATCAATGAAGATTTCTGAGTCTTTCTTTCTTCATTTTTTTTTTATTATACTTTAAGTTCTGGGGAACATGTGCAGAATGTGCAGGTTTGTTACACAGGTATACATGTGACATGGTGGTTTGCTGCAGCCATCAACCTTCATCTCCATTAGATATTTCTCCTAATGCTATTCGTCCTTCTGCCCTCATCCCCCAACAGGTCCCAGTGTGTGATGTTCCACTCCCTATGTCCATGTGTTCTCATTGTTCAACTCCCACCTATGAACATACAATGTTTGGTTTTCTGTTCTTGTGTTAGTTTGCTGAGAATGATGGTTTCCATCTTCATACATGTCCTTGCAAAGGGCATGAACTCATCCTTTTTGATGGCTATATAGTATTCCATGGTGTGTATGTGCCATATTTTCTTTATCCAATCTATCATTGATGGACATTTGGGTTGGTTACAAGTCTTCACTATTGTGAACAGTGCCACAATAAATATACGTGTTCACGTGTCTTTATAGTAAGGTGATTTACAATTCTTTGGGTATATACCCAGAAAGGGGATTGCTCAGTCAAATGGTGTTACTAGTTCTAGATCTATGAGAAATTGCCACACTGTCTTCCACAATGGTTGAACTAATTTACACTCCCACCAACAGTGTAAAAGCATTCCTATTTCTCCACATCCTCTTCAGCATCTGTTGTTTCCTGACTTTTTAATGAATGCCACTCCAACTGGTGTGAGATGGTATCTCCTTGTGGTTTTGACTTGCATTTCTCTAATGATCAGTGGTGATGAGCATTTTTTCGTATATTTGTTGGCTGCATAAATGCCTTCTTTTGAGAAATGTCTTCATATCCTTTGCCCACTTTTTGATGATTTTTTTTCTTCTTGTAAATTTAATTTGTTTGTAGATCTGGATATTAGCCCTTTGTCAGATGGAGAGATTGCACAAGTTTCCTCCCATTCTGTAGGCTGCCTGTTCACTCTGATGATAGTTTCTTTTGCTGTGCAGAAGCTCTTTAGTTTAATTAGATCCCATTTGTCAATTTTGGCTTTTGTAACCATTGCTTTTGGTGTTTTAGGCAAACCTGACAAAAACAAGCAATGGGGAAAGGATATCCTATTTAATAAATGGTGTTGGGAAAACTGGCTAGCCGTATGCAGAAAGCTGAAACTGGATCCCATCCTTATGCGTTATACAAAAATTAACTCAAGGGAGATTAAGGACTTAAATGTAAGACCCAAAATTATAAAAAGAAAACATAGGCAATACCATTCAGGACCAAGGCATGGGCAAAGACTTTATGACTAAAACACCAAAAGCAATGTTTCTTCATTTTAATGGTAATTGTAATACCTGACCTGGGTACTCATTTGATTCTTTCTGGTATTAGTGAGTGTGTTCTGTGAAGCACACTGCATTGTGATTATGTCACTTATCATGGTTGTGGTATTGATAGTGAGGACAATGATGATAATTGACAGGCTTTTTAATTCTGTTGCTGATCTACCCTGATTTTGGAGTAAATCTTAAAACTGTATGGGATTCTTGCCTCAGACAAATTTAGGAGGTACCCTTTGCACTGTAGTGTAAGTAAATGGCATCCCCTGGAGCTGTGCATCACACAGCCCTACACAGCCACATGTGCTGGCCTGACCAAAGCTCTGCTCATATTCCATTTCTAGTTACCTCATCTTCCCTGCCTGAGTGTGTGCTTTGTTGAGTCAACTGGCACTTCATTTCCTCTGAGACTGGAAACCTGCCTTGTTAATAGTTTTGACTTTGATCTTGGATCTCACAGCCAGCCCACCTCTATCTGCTGGTAGTTTTTTATGTCACCATGGTCTACCTTCTTGTGAGGCACCCAACTGCTACTCTTATCTGCTGAGAGCCCAAACATCTTTTCTGTTCAGCCAGAATGTGCTGCCTAGCACTTGCCATATGTTCGTCTCTTATCACCTGCTTCTAGATCCAGCTCATTCATTTCACCTACATTTTTTCTGAAGTAAATAATGTAGTGATGCCTTTAAGTTCTTCACATTAGTTATATTGTCAGTAACTTCTGTTAGAAGCATTTTAAAAAAAGATGTTATTAATCCAAATGCACAGTAACTCCCAATTTATCAGGGAAGATCAAGTAATAAAGATGCCATAGACTTAAGCACACACTCTAGGTAATTGAAGCTTACATTTGCAAGGATGTAAATCTTTTTAATTTATATTTCCTTTAAATACATATATAGATTTTTACTGTTTTGAAAATTGGGTCATATTTAATCTGCAAGTGCCTTTTCTTAATAGGTCATAACATTAATATTAAAAATATATTTTCTTAATAGGTCATAGATATAACTCAGGAATTTTACATTATAAAATCAAATTATTTCTTCTAAATAGATGCATAATTTTCATGTTTGTATGTACTGAAATGATTCTTCTGAATCAATGTACATCTATGTCATATACATTCATTCATTGTGTGTTTTATGTTTACCACACAAAATTGCTATGATAATCATCTTTTATAGAAAACTCTAGAGAAGGAAGAACATGTATATGTACATGTGCAAACAATACATATATATGTAGTACATATACATATATGTGTGTTTACACATTTACACATATATGTGAATTGGATATATTTTCAAAAGATAGATTATTTAGCTCGAGTATTTTAATTACTAAATTACCAAATTATATTTTTTAAAACATTGTTAACAATTTATCTTCCCACCAGCAATGTACATAAAGGTACCTGATTTACTTAAAGCCTCTCCAGAAGTAGTTTGCTGTTGTTCTTTTTAATTTTTGAAAGCTGTACTTCATTACTGCTTTCCTTTGCATCTCCCTGACTATGGAAAAAGACAACATCTTTCATTTGTCAGTTACTTGGAGTTCCTCTCATGCACACTGCTTAGTTTTGTCCTGTACATTGAGTTATCTTCTCCTTCACAGTTTTTAACAGCTCTTTGTTTATTGGAGCATAATCCTTTTGTCTGCCATATGGGTTACAGGTACTTCTTCCTGCATAATCACTTCCCTTTTTATGGTGTCTTTTAAAAAAAAATGTTTTGTGTTCAAATATTTTTGTCTCAAGAAACTACCTTTTGTGACCATGTCTCTCTTTTTTTCTACTTAGCAAAAAAATCCCAGTCATTCTTACCAGGCAGATTTAACTTTCTCATTTATCATTCCCTAGTTTCTTTATATGTAGATAAACTTAGGCATGTATACACGACTACATAGGTAAGAAATCATTGATTTCATTTTTATTGCAGTCATATTTGTTTGATATTTTATTGGCTTCCCTCTCCTCTCCTCTTTCCTTTTACCCACTTAATTGTCTTCTATTTGAATCTCCATATTTCCTGGTCTGTCATATTAAGAACCCAATATGTATATGAATTCTTTCATTTATTTTCTTCATGCTTAACTAATCCTACATTCATACATGCACAATCTCACAAAAATATGTACATTTATGCATACACATATCCATATAGTAATTGTGCTGTTTGTATTCTACAAATGTGTTATAATGTGTTTTTTTAAATTTTTTGCATTTTTTAATTGCATTTTAGGTTTGGGGGTACGTGTGAAGAACATGCAAGATAGTTGCATAGGTACACACGTGGCAGTGTGATTTGCTGCCTTCCTCCCCTTCACCTATATCTGGCATTTCTCCCCATGCTATCTCTCCCCAACTCCCCACCCCCTGCTGTCCCTCCCCTATTACCCCCAACAGAACCCAGTGTGTAGTGCTCCCCTTCCTGCGTCCATGTGTTCTCATTTTTCAACACCCGCCTATGAGTGAGAACATGTGGTATTTCATTTTCTGTTCTTGTGTCAGTTTGCTGAGAATGATGTTCTCCAGGTTCATCTATGTCCCTAGAAAGGACACGAACTCATCATTTTTGATGGCTGCATAATATTCCATGTGCCACATTTTCCCTGTCCAGTCTATCATCGATGGGCATTTGGGTTGGTTCCAGGTCTTTATATAATGTTAAGCACACTTCTCGGCTTTTTGTTTCTTTTCTGTCTCAATATCCATGGAAAACTTTCCTAATCAATGGTCAGATTCTAACTGATTCTTTTTAATGGTGCATTTTCATGGTATGGTTATTCCATAACTTATTCAACCATTTCTCTATTAATAATTCACATTGTTTATACCTTTATTTTTGGCCCTATGAATAATGTTATAAAAACATATTTGTACATTTGCTGCTACATGTCAGTGCTTTTATTTCTGTGGAACAGATTCCCTAAAGTAAGGTTGCTTTTTAAAAAAAAGTTCTATATAACTGAATTTGTTTCCCAAGAGATAATGATAATTTGCATTTCTACCAATAATTTCTGGAGTATCCACCATTCATCTCTACCAGAATCACTCTTTGTTTTGTGACTGATAGGCATAAATTTTTATCTCATTATTATTTCTGGTTTCTCAAAGAAGCTACCAAAAATAACTTGCCCTTTCTGGATGACTCCAGATTATTCATCATTCTTTACTGCACTGTGCAGTGTGTTAGCTTTGTGAGTTTCCTGCACCACTCTGAATATCTTTCTTGCCACCCGTGCCTGACTCCAGTGGTTTCCTTGCCCACACCACCACCCTGCTTATTTGGCTGTCTCTGATATTTTTAAAAAGCTTGGGCTTTAAAACCAGAGGACTTTTTTGGTTCAAAATATTTAAACATCAGTCAATATGACTCTGACTGAAGAGTAAATGTAACTGGCAAAAAGAGTGCTGTTTATGATTTTAGCTTGATATTTTAATAATCATTCAGCTCTTAAAATTTGCTTTTCAGAAAGGTATCTTAGTTAATAAAAGACAGTTAAAAGGCTTGGGTTCTGCTCTTCAAAGCTGTTGAACACCATTTTCAGTCTACTACATAATAGCCTCAGGACCCGCTTATCACATAACAGGAAAACTTTTCAACGTAAAATCACCAGCTTAGAACAAAGTGGTTACCTCCATTATGACATACTGACAAATTCTATAATGCTGTATGTTTACACTCACCCATATACTGCCACACAACACTAACATTCACAGATACTCTGGTCTTTAGAGTGTCCCAAACACTGGCATGTGGAAACATTTATTTTCTCTCTTACCCACCCCCGACCCCTCCCAGACCTTGTCTCTAGTACATTCTCATGATAAAATTACAGCCTAGACAAATGACTTCAGGAAAAGATAAGACATGGCACAGAAGGAAACGTAACACATGGTAAATGTGGTCCTGTATGTCCAGCACTCTCCCAGGGAAGTTAGTCTTGGTCAAAAGATTCCACATATTTTTGTTCAGTAGATTCATGAACAGTGAGAAAAATTCCTCAGTTCTCTTTAAGACGTTTCATCGGTCATTTCAATTCCTTTTACTTTTATTATAGACTCAACAAAGCTGACTTCTGTTTAGGGATGGGCATCCCATCCAGCTACACTACAGGATGAAAATACATCCATTAAAAGGATCTTAGAATTCTGCTTCCTCTGCAATTGTTTCTCAGTGTAAATAAAATCACTAGGCACCTTCATTTCCTAGGCATTCTGACTGGCATGAGTTAGTCTCACAGGGTTCCATTATCCCTGGACACTGACAAGAGGGAGTGAGTCTCAAAGGTCAGTTCCAAATCATGGAGAGCTGGCTGCCTGATCATTTTACTCCACAGTGAAGTCTGGTTTATTTCAGTCACTTGATCTCCAAATGTATACAAGTACTCATATGGATAGGGGTCTTACCTACCACCTGTTCAAATCACTCATTTTGTGCATAGTCTCAAGAAATATGAGATGGCTTGTTTGAGATGGAAAGCTCATCAGAGACAAAAAAAACCTTGAATCAGATCATCCAACTTCATTTTTTTCTCACTAAAATCAGAATATCAATATCTGACTTTTCTATTTCCCTCACAGGGATTTCAGTAATCATCAAATAAATTAATAAAAACACTTTGAAATATTTATGTTATGCACAAAGGTCAGATGTCATAAGATTGTTTTAAAGTTTATTGTTGTATTTCTTCCAGTAGGAACATAAGACATCACTGGATGGATTATAACAGCCATCCCTTACTGAGTTACTGTATATGAATAGGCTGTCTACTAAACTCATTTAAGATTGTCATTGACACACATTTACCCTTGCCCTGAAACGGCAAAATGATTGACTTGGTGGATTCTATAAACAACAGGAGGATGTTTGTGCTGTCTTTCCTTTGAAAAACATTTAAGATGGGCAATATAGTGTGTACAAAGCTTCATACTCAGGAAGACCATTTCCAGTGTCTACATGCTCAATAACCCTGTTTCCTAAAGCCTACTTAATGTGCCATTATGTGATCTTCTATAGAAATAAGATTAAGTAATTTTACAAGCATGAAATAAAAGTTATATCTAAATGTAAGTTCTATTTACATTTGTATTTCAAATGACCTTTTAAAGAATTAACTTTTTAAAAATCCTAAATATGGCTACAATCAATTCTGTTTATATTCATGAAAATCATGTGCATTTTACAAGGAAAAAAATAGTGTAGAGTTAAGAAATAAGATTACTAAATTTATTTCTGTTATTTGGTGTTAAGACAGATGTTTGTGTTTACAAAAACAGCTTCAAGAGAGCCACTCTGAAGGTCAGTGTTCTTACCTCTCTAAACTCTTCCAGCCATCTTCACTCATCATTATAATCATCTTTGTGGGAATGAAGCCAAGGTGCGACCTGAGGTGATAAGAGTTTCCCTGCCCAAAAATATGTATTCAAGCAGTTTGTCACAGCCTAAAATTTCACTATCGGAGAACGATTTAATAGGAACATTCAATTTCTAGGCTATCGGGGTTAAAGTCTTTAATTTTACTTTTTTTTTTTTTTTTTTTTTTTTTGAGATGGAGTTTTGCGCTTATTACCCAGGCTGGAGTGCAATGGTGCAATCTCGGCTCACCGCAACCTCCGCCTCCTGGGTTCAGGCAGTTCTTCCGCCTCAGCATCCTGCGTAGCTGGGATTACAGGCACGTGCCACCCCCAGCTAATTTTTTTGTATTTTTAGTAGAGACGGGGGTTTCACCATGTTGACCAGGATGGTCTCGATCTCTTGACCTCATGTCCACCCACCTCGGCCTCCCAAAGTGCTGGGATTACAGGCTTGAGCCACTGTTAATTTTGCTTTTAACTGACAAATAATAACCGTATATATTTATGGAGTTCCGTGTGATGGTATATCTCTAGCAACATTGTGGAACTTGATGTTTGCCATACTCAGGTACTGAGACAGTCCCCATGTAATTTTTCTAAATATTGCCAACAAAGTATTTATTTGTACAGCATGCTTTCTTGATACTGAAATTGTAATGTATATTGCTAAACCAGGGAAGCTATAGATCCCTACCCTTTTCCTAAGGGAATGAATCAGTCTTCAGATACATAATTTTGACCATGGAGAGAAAATGATCTAGGTTTGGAATAATCTCTATGCAGAGCAAAGTCAGGCCAGGTGTGAGGGGAGACGTGAGCAGTGAGAGTGCAAAGTGCAGGGCATGCACACCTAGGAGGTGTGAGCGGGAGCAAGGGTGATTTGTGGAATGAGCAGCTCTGAAGACAAATTTCTCATCCTATTTATCCCTCAGGCTGAGTTTGCTGCTATTGAATTTTTTTGGCAAAGTACCCATTAGCCAGAGGAGCTACACATCACAGACTATAAGCTGAAGTTAACCCATAGAGAATCTATTAGTGTGTGATGTTTGAATGGAATTGAAGGGAGCACTCACAAGCAAGGCCTACAACCCAATTTGCCAGCAGCCTTAACACTGCTAGATCCCTCTCCTTTACTCATTGGGCTTCCTTCCTGGCTCCTGAAGTCATTTGAATTTGTGATGCTGCTTTTGGATTTCAAAGTTCACTGAACCTCTATTTCCCAAGTGTTGGTTTTATTTTTAATCCACTCCAAAATGTGTTTGTGCCTATTGCCTGTTTTATTCAGGACCAAGTCTGTGAATTCATGTTGCTTTACATATTCTCTGTTCATGTTGCTTTACATATCGCATACTATTAATGCAAAAATCCTTCAGAAATCTTGGTGATAATGTTACAGTGCATGTTTGCAGAGCCTGAAGACTGCTGAATACCACAATCACACAGTCTGAAGCTGTTACAATTGAACTCTTTAACAAGCATCAGCAACACAGTGTACATATTGGACATGATTGTTGTCAGGATGACTTAAGGATGGTGGACTTTTTGAGAAGCCTCTCATTCTCTGACATTCCAGTGACAGAAAATTGTATTCTAAGTCTAACATTTTAACAATGCCAGAAGCCTGTGTTCATTCACTATCTTTAGGAATGAGGACATTAAAATGAGACATAAAGATCTTCGTTGTCATTCTGATTGAGCTGCTAATTTGCTGAGGATAGTTGGCAAACTTAATCTTATGATAATAGTGAATCTGCAGAATAAAGAGTAGCAGTAGGTAATAAATCAATTTCTTCCATTTATAGGGTTTCTATATTCATGAAGCACTATGGTAGAGGTTTTTCATCCCACTGTCTCATAACTCTGCATGGTATTGTTCACATGTTGCAGATTATAACATTGAGGTTCAGGTAGGCTGTCATACAAAGTATCTCATTTGATTCTTAAGATGATGGGTTTTCCATCTTGTTGCTCTGCATCCCTTCTCATCTGTGGGTTTTGGAAGTGGTCTGATCAGAACTGGGGATTATTGGTGGCTACTGTTCTGGGCTCCCAGCAGAAGAATTATTTATGTAGAGAAGGCAGAGGGGCTTCTAATAGACCGTAGATTACTTCAGGGCCAAGGAGCTCTTAAATATATGGCATGGATCTGGTGAAAACATTTTTTCTTTGACTCTCCCCTTCTACAGCCTTCTCTCTGGACTAGAAGAGGTCATCTAACTCTTTGTGAGCTTCTATATGACTGTGTTAGATTCCTATGGCTGCTATAACATATGACTGCAAACATGGTAGCTTCAAGCAACACAAACATATTATCTTACAGTTCTGGAAGTTACAAATCCAAAATCACTCTCCTTAGCTAATGTCAGGGTGTCTACAAGGCTAATTCTTACTGGAGATTCTAGGGGGAAATGGTTCCCTGCCTTTTCCACCTTAATTCCTTGGCTAATGGTCTCCTTATAGCAGTGCCCCGTCTGACCTCTCCATCAGCCATCACACCTCCTTCACTCTCTGATTCTGACCCTCCCTAAGAACTCCAGTGATTATATTGGGCCTGCTAATTCAGGATAATCTCCCATGTCAAGACACTTAATCACATCAACAAAGTCCCTCTTACCATGTAAAGTAACATTCACAGATCCCAAAATTTAAAATACGGACATCTTCGGAGGACTATTACTCAGTCTACCACAGTTGCCAACCCTGGTGATTTCTCCATTGATAATAATGTCCTACTTTGGGCAACTCAGAACTACCCCATCAACTTCTAGGACTCAGCATCCGGAATTTCCCTCATGTGAGTCTCTTCAAAGCAAGACAATGAATGCAAGGTCAATCTGAACTCGTCATTGTCCAACAGGGCTTGCAATTTATAGACCTCAAACTGGACCAGACATATTTTGAGTGACCCTGAGTAAGACTTTTTTTCTTAAATTTGGAATTCTATTGTTTGAAAATGCATTTTACATATTTCTTTAAAAATTAAGAGACCTGGCGTAACAGTGTCTTGTTTTCAGGTGGTTGCATCATGGCTTCTCTCTTTAGAAGGAATATGTGCTCTCTCATCCACCTCAGATCTTGCCCTTCTCTGATACATTGTATCTGGTATGTTTTAACTGCTTGGACTCTGTAGTTTAAGCATCTGAGTTTACAAAAATGATTCTAAAACAATGCATTAACATACACCTTAGAGGACATTTGTTCAGATAATTTTGTCAGGGACAATAACTTCATATATGTTAGAAAACTTTGAGTTAATCACTATGTATTCAGACACAGCAGAGGATGAGCCTTATCATTCAGTATCATCCTAAGATTTGGATCTTCCCTTTGAATATTTCTTTTTTCCACCTGACTCTCAGCCTTTAATTCACCAACAACTAGGCTGGCCTCATCATTTCTCATCATTTTAGTATCCCTTCCATTTCACTGGAGGCAAAATTTTCCACCTGTCCTCTGTCACTTAGAAGGTGACCATCCTTTCCTCTTACCGAGCTATCTCATAAGTATAGGAGTTCATTAAAGTTTAGGATCTGTTTTACTTCAAATAAAGACTTTCTTCATCTGTATTACTCTATTTTCATGCTACTAATAAAGACATACCTAAGACGGGGTCATTTTTAAGAAAAAGAGGTTCAATACACTCACAGTTCCATGTGGCTAGGGAGACCTTACAATCATGGCAGAAAGCAAAAGGCACATCTCACATGGTGGCAAGCAAGAGAGAAATGACAGCCAAACAAATGGAGAAACCCCTTATAAAATAATCAGATCTCGTGAGATTTACTACCATAGGAACAGTATGAGGGAAACTGCCCCCATGATTCAGTTATCTCTCACCAGGTTCCTCCCACAACACATAGGAATTATGGGAGCTACACAGTTGAAGGTGAGATTTGGGTGGGGACATGGCCAAACCATATCATCCATCATCTTTATGTCCAGTCTCAGAGAGTGGCTGCCACATAATGGAATATTAACAAATGTGTGTTGAATGAATGAATAAATGTTGATAGTGATGATGGTATTTATAATGATAGCTAATGTTAATGAGAACTTATTTATGCATCTTTGAAGTAACAACAGCAGTCATGATAGAGACAAATTCATTGTGAGTACCTGTCTCCCACAGGCCCTGGAAAATCAGCCTTACCGATCATGTGACCCTCTCTCCTGGCCACAGATTAGGGGACCACTAAAAGATTCCTAAACCAAGGACTCCCTATATTTGGCTGACCAGACACCTATGACATGGCCTGTTGTAAAGAGCACTCCCAAGAAATAAGCTTAGCATTTCAGGGCTTTTCCCTTTTCATAACCGAAACCAAGAGACAAGGTGGAGGATACTTGATCAAATGGGTTATGCTAGGGATTAGGGACTGGTTGCCAGTCTGGCCATGCACAAAAGGAATATGCACAACTAATGCCATCAGTGGGAGAAAGAAGATAGTTTTAGTTTCTTATTTTTCAGCTTCCAGATAACAATATATGTGAGTCTTTGCTATCTTTGGATGTGTACAAAATTACCTTCTTGTATCCTTACAACTTGTCTGCCTTTACCTCAGGGAAGTAAAAGGCATGTCTGTTCTTTATAATTAAAATAACTTGCCTGGAACATTGTCTTAACCCAGGATCCTAGCATGACAGTGGAATTTACTAAAGGAGGGATTGTGGAGTACTAGCATTGCCAGAGTTAAAATCAAAGGCAACCGAGAGTTTGGCTTTGTACACTGCAACTCCCAGCGAGTTGTTCTGAACAGAATGGAGACTCAACATTTTTAAGTACTGGACATTTTCTAAGATGTGAATTTTTTTGAATCCTTAAATTCTGAGCAAAAAAACAATGATAAAAATACCCAAGAAATATTTCACCATTTATAAAGCAAGGTGAAATGATAGATAATTGGTTTATTACAATCGTTGTACTAAAAAGGATGTCAATTAAGCAGCAAAAAAAAACTATTAAAATTTAATTGAGTGTTTTAGGAATCAGCTTGCTAAATTTGAAAAGAAGACATACTTTGGTTTGCTTCCTAGAATTGTTATCTTCAAAGTGAATATAATCTTTATAAAATAACCTCAGCATTAATTTTTCACTAATTAAAAAGCATGCTAGGGGTTTAAAGCAGAATAATAGATGTAACATTACATAAAAGTGGGACGGTTATACATCATTTATGACTTCCTTGCTCATCAGAACTTGGCTTTTTGAATCTTAATTGCAAACTGCTGTGAATAGATTGTTGAAAAATAAATTGGTTATTCTGATAGCAGACATCTTTGATTAGGGAGATAATTTTAGGAGGCTGAGATCCTGGTATATTAAACATACTTACATAGTCATGTTTAGTCATGAGACTTTATAGTCTTCTTCTTGTCAGTGCACAGTTTATATTTTATTTGCATTTTGATCGATGCTAGTTAGATTCAATGTAAGTTATTATGTATTATAAGTGTCTGTAAAGCAGAGTAGGGTTAGACCTCTAGTACAGAATAGGGCAATTAGTTGGTAAAAAGACATTCTTCTACAGCCTTGACACTAGTCCAACTGTTTCTCCATCCAGTTTCCTTCTTCCTTTTATGCTTGCTTATCTGTCAATTGCTAAGGTAAATTTGAACATGCTTTGGATTCCACATCAGAGGCTATAATAAAACACAAGTTTATCGATCTTTTCTTTTTTGAAAAACTAAGCAACAGGTGGAAAGGCTGGCATACTTTTTTGTTGTAGAATTTATTTAATTTCTTTAATTTTTACTGTTGGAATTTTCTAACCACCTTAATTCTCTCTCTAATAAAAATAATTAAGCCTACCAATCATTGCCCACTTAACAACACTAATTATAATGCAACTCTATAGAAAAGGCACCCTTATCTTCATGTTATGTATGAGGAAACTGAGGCTCAAGTAGGTTACCAATAGCCAGCTTATCTAGGACTGCAGAGCTGACGCTGGAATTTAAACTAGTGGAGACATAGCTTTCAGTAGGCCCTGGAGAATTTGCCCAAACTCTCCTAATTTTTCGCACACTGCTTCACTTTTCCCTGGGAACTATGAGCAATTACCTTACTTTCTCTACTCCTAATCATGTGGACTTTGTCAAAATGGCTGTGCTTTGGTGTGGGAAAGAAAGGTCTGGTCATGAGCAATTCTGATATATTTGCCTTGGGTCCTCACTCTCTGACCAGATGTCACTCTGTTTAAAATTCTTTCTTAGAAAAGCATGACCATCTGAGCATTTGCTCCACTTCTGAACTGAAGTTTACAGTCTGGTTTTGAAATCCAAATTGTACTCTTTAAGAACTAGATTAGGGAGGTAGCAGCCAATTAAGGCCACCTGTTTGTATCTGCAGTGCTGTGCTTAGATGAATCCTCATATAAAGAGAGAGATTGATGGCCCTTTAACAAGATCATAACCCCCTTAGGCAGATGACTGTAATCTGGTGTGGAGAGAATGTATGTATCTGCTTACCCGGCCCCAGGACTAAATAAAGGTCTCTATGATCCGACTGTGTTCACTGCAGCCTAGAACACAGCCCCAACTGTGATCAATCCCAGTCATTCCACAAGGCTTTGGGAAATTTGCATGGATGCCGTTGGAATTAAATCTCCATAAAGATATTTGGAACAGAAAAGCCCAGCCTTTTTATGGTTCTATAAATTTTGCAGTCTGACTGATGGCCTCCACAAAAGCTCATCCTATTTTTCATATGCCAGGCAGTTCCTCAAGCTCAGCTTTACAGCCACCATATCAAAAAGGTTTGAGGATTTGAAAAACACTTACCAGTTCTAGGAATGGGAAAGACCGCATCTGCAACTAATTTTATAGAAACCCATGGCAAGGAAGTGGTTTAACCCTTACATTAACAGATGTCCTCAGAGACTGTGCTGTGAGACTCTGTTTTTCTCCTTAACTGGCATCTTCTCCCACGGTAGTGTCCCACCTCTCATTCCCTGCTAGGCCAAGAGGAGTCTCCTCTATGGAGCTTCTTGAGTCCTTCATTTATTCACCAAATACTTATTAAGCATTTTTATGTTCTAAGCACTGTTTTAAATTCTAGGAATTCAAAACAAAAAAAAATCCCTGTTTTTATTCTCATGGAGGAAGACAGACCATAAACAAATGCTTTCATACTATTTCAAGCATTAAGTTGTAGAAAACAATTTAAAATGGCAAAAATAAAAATAAAACAGTCAAGGAAATAGAGAGTTATGAGTAGACCTGGTTTACATAAGCTGGCCAGGGAAGAGGCTTCAGTTGTTCACACTGCCTAGCACACATATGGCACATAGCAGGAACTCAATAAACATCCAGAACTTTAAATAGTAAGTGCTTTGGATCAGATATTTTGTGTCTCAAATACCTTAACATCACTGACTAGTGTACACTGTATATATTTTACACAAAAAAGACTGGACCTTACATTTGTTTTTAGATTTCTGTAAAAACATGGACCCATGGAGCTGGGTCTCAGAATGTTGCTGGTTGATAAATCCAAACCTTATTGTGGGATTTTCACACATAAGTGTGAACTTACATAAGTAAGATAGTCACATATGCATAAGTGCAGGACATGGAGCACCTAGCAAAAGTGTACTTCATACTAATACAGAAGTTCCTACATGTAACTAAGTATCCATTCATTAAAGTGAACTTTTTGTTTACCTATATAATTTCTGAAATGTCCATGGATCTTTCTGGTTATCCTTAACTGAAAGGCAGTCTGAACTCTTTAGGTTTTATTTGAACTAACTTGGTCTGTACCAAATAAAGTTACACAGAATTTCATCTGAAAAAGTATTTCTTAAAGGTGTATGTTCATATGTGCTTGTCATTGTGTTGAAAAACTGACAAAATATATTTTGCACAAGATATATGTACTCATGCATTCATTTCCTAAGTTTGACTCTATTAACAGTGATGTTCACACACAAAATGGTATGCTGCCTTGTGGAATGCAAAAGAGATGCATCTGTAGTACTGAAAACTGTCACAGGGTCCTTTTCCCAGAAAGTGTCCCAGTGTGGATTTTGTGAAAGGGAAGAGTTTAAACTTTACCCCTGAGGGGGAAAAGAACCCTGGTGACTTGGAATGGGTACATAATAAAAAGCTTTCAGGATAAGGAAGAAAAAATAAAGAGAATGATTATTTCAATAACAAAAAAGAAAATAAGTTATGAGTTGAGATCAACCAAAATGCTTTTGAGCACTTGCTTCGTGGTTATCACTGTAACACATGTTTGGGGAGGAGTAGAAACATGTGAGTTCCTTTGCTGTTAGGATGATAAATTATTTGGGAGAAAAGATTTGCACACAAGTCTATGTTTACCCAATGCCAGGATCTTGGTGTAATGAGTTTTCAGCCTCCCTCTCAGCTGATAAATTTGTTTTCTATTTCTTGGAAAAAAGTAAAAGACATCACAAAGAAACTCCAATTTCTTTCCTGCTCCTCATCTATAAATGTCTCTACATCTGTATATTTCCTCTCCTCCTTCCCCAGAGTCCCAGAGAAATGATTATTCTATTCATTATAAATATTGTACCCTCACTAGCTCCATCAATTACCCCCTGCTGAGAATCTTCAACCTTCTTCATTAGTATTTTTCTTTCAGTGCTTAAGCATGTGCTTATATATTAAAAAAAATCAATGATAGCATTAACAAGAAACTTCTCTTTGACCCTTTCAGGAGTTGTCTACCCTGGATACATACCAGAATCACCTCTGCTGACAAGAATACTAAAACCTAGGGCCCAATTAAGATGAAGAAGAATAAAATCTTTGAGGGGTGCACCCCAAGTAGTGATACTGTTTAAAGCTACTCTACAGATTCTAACTCACAGCTAGAGTTGACAAACATTGGCAGACATGATTCTTTATCTCATTCCACTCTCCCTTTCACAGCCAGTCATATGTTTATTTCCACTGAATTTTAAAGAATTCATGAATGGCTAATAGTGAGTTAAAATCGGTTGACATGTCAGAACTGGCAGAAGTTAGTAAAAGATTGGATGACCTGGTATGAAACACTGGTGCTTAAGAAACCAAAGCTCAAAACTTTGGTGCCATTTATTTATTTATTATACTTTAGGTTCTGGGGTACCTGTGCACAATGTGCAGGTTTGTTACATAGGTATACGTATATCATAGTGGTTTGCTGCATCCATCACCCCATCATCTACATTAGGTATTTCTCCTAATGCTATCCCTCCTCTATCCCTCTACGCCCTGCTATCCCTACTGTAGCCCCCCTTCCCCTGACAGGCCCCAATGTGTGATGTTCCCCTCTCTGTGTCCATGTGTTCTCATTGTCCAACACCCACTTATGAAGGAGAACATGCAGTGTTTGGTTCTTGTGTTTGGTTCTCTTCTTATGTCAGTTTGCTGAGAGTGATGATTTCCAGCTTTATCCATGTCCCTGAAAAGGACATGAACCCATCCTTTTATATGGCTGCATAGTATTCCATCTTTTTTATGGCTGCACATACACATATGTGCCACATTTTCTTTATCCAGTCTATCATTGATGGGCATTTGTGTTGGTTCCAGGACTTTGCTATTGTAAACAGTGCTGCAATGAACATACATGTGCATGTATCTTTATAATAGAAT
Organism: Callithrix jacchus; assembly: GCF_049354715.1. Taxonomy (NCBI): domain Eukaryota; kingdom Metazoa; phylum Chordata; class Mammalia; order Primates; family Cebidae; genus Callithrix; species Callithrix jacchus. The sequence continues at coordinate 73,390,092 of NC_133510.1, read as the reverse complement.
GACTTATAATCCTTTGGGTTTATACCCAGTAATGGGCTTACTGGGTCAAATAGTATTTCTACTTCTAGATCCTTGAGGAATCACCACACTGCCTTCCAAAATGGTTGAACTAATTTACACTCCTACCAACAGTGTAAAAGTGTTCCTATTTCTTCACATCCTCTCCAGCATCTGTCATCTCCTGATTTTTTAATGATCGCCATTTTAACTGGTGTGCAATGGTATCTCATTGTGGTTTTGATTTGCATTTCTCTAATGAGCAGTGCTAATGAATATTTTTTCATATGTTTGTTGGCTGCATAAATGTCTTTTTAGAACTTTCTGTTCATATCCTTCACCCACTTTGATGGGGCTGTTTTTTCTTTTTTTTTTTTCTTGTAAACTTGTTAAAGCTCTTTGTAGATTCTGGATATTAGCCTTTCGTCAGATGGGTAGACTGCAAAAATTTTGTCCCATTCTGTTGGTTGCTGGCTCACTGTAATGGTAGTTTCTTTTGCTGTACAGAAGCTCTTTAGTTTAATTAAATACCATTTGTCTATTTTGACTTTTGTTGCCATTGCTTTTGTTGTTATAGTCATGAAGTCCTTGTTCACTCCTATGCTATCAGTGTTTTTGCCTAGATTTTCTTCTAGGATTTTTATGATGTTAAATCATATGTTTAACTCTTTAATCCATCTGGAATTAATTTTTGTATAAGGTGTAAGGAAGGGGTCCAATTTCAGGTTTCTGCATATGGCTAACCACTTTTCCCAACACCATTTATTAAATAGGGAATCCTTTTCCCATTGCTTGTTTTGGTCGGGTTTGTCAGAGATTTAGAGTGTTGTAGATGTGTGGTGTTATTTCTAAGGCCTCCGTGTGTTCTGTTGATCTGTATCTCTGTTTTGATACCAGTACCATACTGTTTTGATTACTGAGCCTTTTAGTATAGTTTGAAGTCAGGTTGTGTGATGCCTCTGGCTTTTTTTTTTTTTTTTTTTGCTTAGGATTGTCTTAGCTGTGAGGGCTCTTTTTTGGTTCCGTATAAAATTTAAAGTAGTTTTTTCTAATTCTGTTAAGAAAGTCATTGGTAACTTGATGGATATAGTATTGAATCTATAAATTACATTGGGCAGTATGGCAATTTTCACGATATTGATTCTGCCTAACCATAAGCACGGAATGTTTTTCCATCTGTTTGTATCCTTTCTTATTTCCTTAAGCAGTAGTTCGTAGTCCTCCTTAAAGAGGTCCTTCACATCCCTTGTTTGTTGTATTCCTAGGTATTTTATTCTCTTTGTAGCAATTGTGAATGGGAGTTCACTCATGATTTGGTTCTCTGTTTGTCCATTTTGGTGTATCGGAATGCTTGTGATTTCTGCACATTGATTTTCTTATCCTGAGGCTTTGCTGAAGTTGCTTATCAGCTTAAGGAGATTTTGGGCTGAGACAATGGGGTCTTCTAAATATACAATCATGCTGTCTGCAAATAGAGACAGTTTGACTTTCTCTTTTCCTAATTTAATATGCTTTATTTCTTTTTCCTGCCTGATTGTCTTGCCAAGAACTTCCAATACTATGTTGAATTGGAGTGGTGAGAGAGGGCATCCTTGTCTTGTGCTGGTTTTCAAAGGCAATGCTTTCAGTTTTTGCCCATTCAGTATGATATTGGCTGTGGGTTTGTCTTAAATAGCTCTTATTATTTTGAGATACATTCCATCAAAACCTAGTTTGTTGAGAGTTTTTGGCATAACGGGCTGCTGAATTTTGTTGAAGGCCTTCTCTGCATCTGTTGAGATAATCAGTTAGTTTTTGTCTTTGGTTCTGTTTACGTGATTACGTTTATAGATTTGCGTATGTTGAACCATGGATAAATTCTTGATGTGCTGTTGGATTCAGTTTGCAAGTATTTTATGGAGTATTTTTGCATCCATATTCATCATATATATAGGCCTGAAATTTTCTTTTTTAGTTGTGTCTCTGCCAGGTTTTGGTATCAGGACGATGCTGGCCTCATAAAATGAGGTAGGAAGGATTCCCTCTTTTTCTGTTGTTTGGAATAGTTTCAGAAGGAATTGTACTAGCTACTCTTTGTATTTGTCTGTGAATCCATCTGGTTCTGAACTTTTTTTGGTTGGTATTGCTGCCTCAATTTCAGACCTTGTTATTGGTCTATTCAGGGATTTGACTTCCTCCTGGTTTAGTCTTAGGAGTATGTTAGTGTCCAGGAATTTATCATTTCTTCTAGATTTACTGGTTTATTTGCATAGAGGTGTTGATAGTATTCTCTGATGGTAGTTTGTATTTCTGTGGGATTGGTGGTGATATAAACCTTATAATTTTTTATTGCACCTGTTTGATTATTCTCTCTTTTCCTTTTTGATAGTCTGGCTAGCAATCTATCTATTTTGATCTTTTCAAAAACCCAGCTCCTGGATTCACTGATTTTTTTTTTAAAGGGTGTTTTGTGTCTCTATCACCTTTAGTTCTGCTCTGATCTTTGTTATTTCTTTTTTTTTTTTTTTTTTTTAATTTTTTATTGGATTATAGGTTTTGGGGTACATGAGCAGAGCATGCAAGACAGTTGCGTAGGTACACACATGGCAGTGTGCTTTGCTTTTCTTCTCCCCTTCACCCACATTTGGCATTTCTCCCCAGGCTATCCCTCCCCACCTCCCCCTCCCACTGGCCCTCCCCTTTTCCCCCCAATAGACCCCGGTGTTTAGTATTCCCCTTTCTGTGTCCATGTGTTCTCATTTTTCATCACCCACCTATGAGTGAGAATATGCGGTGTTTCATTTTCTGCTCTTGTGTCAGTTTGCTGAGGATGATGTATACACCATGGAATATTATGCAGCAATCAGAAATGATCTTTGTTATTTCTTATATTCTGCTAGCTTTTTGAGTTTGTTTGATCTTGCTCCTCTAGTTCTTTTAATCATGACATTAGGGTGTCTATTTGAGACCTTTCAAGCTTTCTGATGTGAGCATTTAGTGCTATAAATTTCCCTCTACACACTGCTTTAAATGTGTCCCAGAGATTTTGGTCCATTGTGTCTTCATTCTCATTGTTTTCAAAAAACGTCTTTATTTCTGCCTTCATTTCATTATTTATCCAGTAGTCATTAAGGAGCAGGTTGTTCAGTTTCCATGCAGTTGTGCAGTTTGAGTGAGTTTCTTAATCCTGAGTTCTAATTTGATTGCACGGTGGTCTTTGAAACTGTTTGTTATGATTTCCGTTCTTTTGCATTTGCTGAGGAGTGTTTTACTTCCAATTATGTGGTCAGTTTTAGAATAAGTGCAATGTGGTGCTGAGAAGAATGTATATTCTGTTGATTTGGGATGGAGGGCTCTATAGACATCAATTAGGTCTGCTTGGTCCAGATCTGAGTTCAAATCCTGGATATCCTTGTTAATTTTCTGTCTTGTTGATCTGATATTGACAGTGCGGTGTTAGTCTCCCACTATTATTGTGTGGGAGTCTAAGCCTCATTGTAGATCATTAAGAACTTGCTTTATGTATCTGGGTGCTCCTGTATTAAGTGCATAATATATATTTAGTATAGTTAGCTCTTCTTGTTGCATTGATCTCTTTACCATTATGTGATGCCCTTCTTTGTCTCTTTTGATCTTTGTTGGTTTAGAGTCTGTTTTATCAAAGAGTAGCATTGCAACTCCTGCTTTTTTTTGCCTTCCATTTGCTTGGTAAATCTTCCATGTCTTTATTTTGATTCTATGTGTGTCTTTGCACGTGAGATGAGCTTCTGGATACAGTACGCCGATGGGTCTTGACTTTTTATCCAATCTGCCAGTCTGTGTCTTTTGATTGAAACATTTAGCCTGTTTACATTTAAGATTAATATTGTTATGTGTGAATCTGATCCTGCCATTTTGATGCTAGCTGGTTGATTTGCCCGTTAGTTGACATAGTCACTTCATAGTGTTGATGGTCTTTAAAATTTGGTATGTTTTTGCAATGGCTTGTACTGGTTGTTCCTTTTCATGTTTAGTGCTACCTTTAGGAGCTCTTGTAAGGCAGGCCTGGTGGTGGCTCAGCATTTGCTTGTCTGTAAAGGATTTTATTTCTCCTTCACTTATGAAGCTTAGTTTGGTGGAATATGAAATTCTGGGTTGAAAATTATTTTCTTTAAGAATGTTGAATATTGGCCCCCACTCTCTTCTGACTTGTAGGTTTTCTGCTGAAAGATATGCTGTGAGTTTTTGGGCTTCCCTTTGTGGGTAACCTGATCTTTCTCTCTGGCTGCCCTTAGCATTTTTTTCCTTCATTTCAACCTTGGTGAATCTGACAATTATATGTCTTGGGTTGTTCTTCTTGAGAAGTATCTTTGTGATGTCCTCTGTATTTCCTGAATTTGGATGTTGGCCTGCCTTGCTAGGTTGGGGAAGTTCTCCTGGATAATATCCTGAAGAGTGTTTTCCAACTTGGTTTCATTCTCCCTGTCACTTTCAGGTGCACCAATCAAATATAGATTTGGTTGTTTCACATAATCCCATATTTCTTGGAGGCTTTGGTCATTTATTTCTTTTCACTCTTTTTTCTGTAATCTTGCCTTCTCATTTTATTTCATTGAGTTAATCTTCAATCTCTGATATCCTTTCGTCCATTTGATCAATTTGGCTATTGAAATTAGTGTATGCTTCATGAAGTTGTTGTGATGTGTTTTTCAGCTCCATTAAGTCATTTATGTTCTTCTCTATGCTGGTTATCCTAGTTAGTATTTTGTCTAACCCTTTTTCAAGGTTCTTAGCTTCCTTGCATTGGGTTAGAACATGCTCCTTTAGCTCAGAGAAGTTTGCTATTACCCACTTTCTGAAGCCTGCTTCTGTGAATTTATCAAACTCATTCTCCATCCAGTTTTGTTCCCTTGCTGGTGAGGAGTTGTGATCACTTTGAGGAGAAGAGGTATTCTGTTTTTTGGAGTTTTCAGCCTTTTTGTGCTCGTTTCTTCCCATCTTATTGAATATATCTACCTTTGGTCTTTGAAGTTGGTGACCTTTGGATGGGGTCTCTGAGTGGATTTTTTTGTTGTTGATGTTGAAACTCTTTCTTCCTGTTTTAGTTTTCCTTCTAATAGCCAGAACCCTCTGCTGCTGGTCTGCTGGAGTTTGCTGGAGATCCACTCCAGACCCTGCTTGCCTGGGAATCACCAGCAGAGGCTGCAGAATAGCAAAGATGGCTGCCTGTTCCTTCCTCTGATAGCTTCATCCCAGAAGGGCACCTGCCAGATGCCAGCTAGAGCTCTCCTCTATCTGTCATCCCATCTCCCAGTCAGGATACACAGGGGTCAGGGAGCCACTTGAGAAGACAGTCTGTCCTTTATCAGAGCTCTAACACTGTGCTAGAAGATCCATTACTCCCTTCAGAACTGCTGGGCAGGGACGTTTAAGTTTGCTGAAGCTGTACCCACAACCACCCCTTTTCCCACGTGCTCTGTTCCAGGAAGGTGGGAGTTTTATCTTTAAGTCCCTGATGGGCTGCTGCCTTTTTTCAGAGATGCCCTGCCCGGCAAGAAGGAAGTCTAGTGACACAGTCTGCCTGCTGAGCTGCCATGGGCTCCACCCAGTCGCTGTGTAAACTTCCTAGTGACTTTTTTTACACAGGCAAGGCTAAAACCACCTAGCCTCAGCAATAGCGGACACCCCTCACCCCTCCAAACTCGAATGTCCCAGGTCGAGCTCAGACTGCTGTTCTGGCTGCGAGAATTTCAACCCAGTGAATTTTAGCTTGCTGGTCTTCATGGGGGTGGGACCTGCTGAGCCAGATCACTTGGCTCCCTGGCTTCAGCCCCCTTTTTTCGGGGAATGAGTGGTTCTGTCTGGCTGGCATTTCAGGTGCCACTGGGGTATAAAAAAAACTGCTGTAGCTAGCTTGGTATCTTCCCAAACAGCCTCCCAGTTTTCTGCTGGAAACCCAGGGCACTGGTGTTATAGGCACCAGAGGGAATCTCCTGGTCTGTGGATTGCAAAGACCGTGGGAAAAGTGCAGTATCTGAGCCAGAGTGCCAGAATACCAGGAAAAGTCCCTTGTGGCTTCCCTTGGCTAGGAGAGGGAGCTCTCCGGCCCCTAGGGCTTCCCAGTTGCGGCAATGCACCACCCTGCTCTGGCTCGCCCTTCTTGGGCTGCCCCTATTGTCTAACCAGTCCCAATTAGATGAACCAGGTACCTCAGTTGGAAATGTAGAGATCACCCACCTTCTGCATCGCCCTCGCTGGGAGCTGCACACTGGGGCTGTTCCTATTTGGCCATCTTGCTATGTATTTAAATAAATACTAGATCCCTCCCTATTAGAGCCAAGTTTTTTTTTAAGTGAAATATTAGCAGAAAATCAGATAAAGTTTAGATACATTGAGTTCAAAATGCCTATAAAGCATATCTAGAAGTATAGGCAGTTACCAGGACTGAACTGAATATATAAGCAGTTGTCAGCTAAAACTTATCATTTACTTAGAATGGAACCAATTTAAATATTCCCTCCAACAACACTGAGTAGCCATTATAAAAGTATGGAGAAGACAAACACTTGGACACTCAGCTTCATCCAGGTAGATGGGATGAAAGGTCATGGGGCAAAGTGCTGTAGAGATTGAAATAGTAGAAAATAGAATATAGATTTTGGAATGGCGTTACTTGCAATGCAGAGAAGAAGACAATAAAAGGAGACTATCAAATAGAGGATAAAATGCCCAAACTCTAGTAGGAAACATGAGAGTTTTCTGTCCGCAAGAGGCATGATCTTAGTGGATCAGAATAAAGGGAGGTAGGACCTTCAAGAGAAACATTCCACTGAAGCTACAATGGGATGTGCTAAGTGATCCCTGACTTACCTAGGTTACACTTATCTTATGATTGAAAAAGTTATGCCCTAACAATTTAAAACTTGTGCATCCTATGTCAGCGTCCATCCTACAAGATGCAGAGTCCAAGATGGAAATAGATGTACAAGAGATTTATTGGAGGAAATTCTTGAGAAAGAAAGTGGGGAAAGGGAGCAGGAGTAGGTGGGAAGAGTCATTGGACTGTGGTGCTGGTCTGACGCTTATGAAAGGAGAGAGGGGGAAAAAAAAGAAATTGATTAAGAAGAGCCATACATTGGGGTGCAGCCAGGCTGATGAGGAACCAAAGAGCAAAACTTGGCCATAAGTGGAGTCTCTTAATGGTCAGGAATGGCCTGTCTCTAGTACCCTTGCTGTATTCAGTCATTTGCTAGAGTGGTGCAGAGTATAATGTCATAAAAGGGGCAGATTGTGAAGATGCAGCAACTGGAGATCAGCAACAAATCCTTTCTTGAAGGGAGACCTGGGCAGCACAACCCTGTGGCTGCCATATCTCTAGAGAAATGTCCCAACTCTGGCTTTATATGTTCCTCTTCTTGCCCCAGCCTGACATTTGCCTTGCAGTATATTGTCAAAAACAGTATAATTGAGTCATGTTCTTGCCTTCTAAGTTATGCGTACATTCTTCTCCTGTCTTCCTAGGGTAAACTTTGTCACCTCAATTAGGCTTTTATGTGTTTCCAAATTCCCCATCACACATTCATAGACAATCTTACAGGCAGCCAATCATATTCACTGTGTGTAGATTTTTTAAGTCTAACCAATTTATTTAAAGTCTAATCATTTATTGTTCTACCATCACTGCCAACATATACCCCACAAATATGTTAACATGTTACTATATTTTATAACTTCTGTCTTATTAAGCTAAAATAGTCACTAAAATTTAATATAGCCTCAAAGTCAGCCGTCTTGAAATAGTAGTCTATCCTCATTCTCTACTTTCCGTTTTCATTGATCTACTACAGTATGGATCTACCTCCATCACTCCAATGAAACAGAACGATAATGGTCCCAGTGACCTACTTGACAGTTAGAGTGTTCGCTCTTTGTGTAGCTGGAGATTTTGTCACCATTGACTCTTCCCTTCTTCGTGGCACTGTATTCTCCAGACTTTCCTACTACTTCTCTGTTCTTTCTCAGCTTTCCAATTACAGTTAAAATGCTGGTGTTTCTTAGAGATGTGTCCCAACTCCTTTATTTTGACTCTATGTATTTTCTCTAGTCGACATCATTTTCACCCAAGATATCAAATACGTATTTACTGATGATTCCCAAAACATATATCTCCAAATAGACTACTCTCTAGAGCACCAAAACCAACCATCATTAATAATTATTTGGTCATTTGACCATTTTGCAGACATTTGCCTTTAGAAGCTACACGGGTAACTCAAATTTAGTCATTTAAAAATCAAATCACACATATTTGTCCACATCTTCTCTTATGTCGTTTCCTGTATTAGTAAATATATCCACCCAATTGCCCAAAGCATATAGGTATATAAAGTGCTGAGTGACAGTAGATTCTCTCTCTCCACCCACCCCGCACTCCTCACCTCTCTTTTTCTTTCTTCCTGCCTCCCTCTCTTTCCTTGATTTCTAAGTCAAAGCAAACACCAAGCCTAAATAATTCTGATACACTTTGCCTTAATAACCACAATTGCAATAATTAAGGACTAATAATTTCCTATCCTCCAAGTTAGCATCCCTAACTCTAGGTGTGACCTCTATTATCTCTGAAGTGATTATTTTCACAGATAAATATCATTATATTACTCAAATTCTACAGTGCTTCACTATCAAATATTGCTTTCTGTGTCCCACAGAGCCCTTCAACACCTTACCCCTGAAAGTATTCAATCTCATTCCCCTCTGATCTCACTTTTGTTCTCTGTGCCTCATTTGACCTGAACTACTGGCATAGAAGTCACCATGCTCATCCTGACCTGCCTGTGTGTATATGCCACTGCGTCTGCCACCCTGGCATTCTCACATCTCAGGCAGATTAGGTGATGTTCCTCAATTCTCACATTACTTGTTTCACTTCTTTCACACACCTTCACTGTAGCCAGTACCATTGCCCTGTAATTATTAGCATGTCTTTCTCCCCACCATATATGACACTAATTAGATGCAGGGGTTATATCTTTTCATCAGTATATTTCCAGAGTTTGGTACAGTGGATGGCACTTAAGTGCCTGATGATATTTGTATTTGAATGAATACATGAGTGAGAGTGAGTTAATGAATTGAGTCTTGAATTTTTTTTTTAATTTAAAGTTAGTATGTCTTCTCCTAAGTTATTTTAAAACAGTCCTTGAAGAGATATAGGAGAAAAAATATTGTGGGGTAAAAAGTGCTGTGGCTTTTGAGTGAAAATGTTCTTATGTTTACTGAAATGCACAGATTTTATTCCATTATAAGCAACTTCAGAAGATTGTCTCCAACTACCTCTAATAGCTTCAATTGTATCACAAGTTCCCAGTGTAATAGGGCATGGGGATGTTGCAAAACATTGTTATATGAAGGTTTTCAAGCAGTGCTTTGTTGTTTAAATGCAATTTGGCCTAAAAGCCTTGAAAAAGAATAACTTTTCTTCACATAGTATGTTAAACTTCTGAGCAGTTTTCACACCCAATTTTTATTCAGTAGTCAAAGTATCTCAGGTAGTCAGAATAAAAATGATCAGCTTTTTATATACGGCATAACTCTGAGAGGCTATGAGGCTTGCTCAAGGTTGGCAGTTTCTGTTTGGTGATGCTGGAGCTAGAATTTAGGACTTCTGGCTGCTAAATGCATTTCTTCTCTCTATCCTTGCAGCCTCCTTGGCATTTCTATCTACAGGATGAGTACAGCTCAATTTGCTCTTGGCCCTAGTCTGTGTCAAGATCATGGATGTTGCGGGAGTTCCTTCATTTTCCAAGTGCTTTTCCTTAACAGCCTTCTTTGCTGCCCAAGCTGAGGCTGGAGCTGCCAGCTCTAGTTATTGGCACCAGCAAACCCTTCACTCACCCCATATGATGATTATTGCTCTTGGGTTTATGTCTAAGCTTCAGCTCTGCATGGTTCCATCTTCTTGGATGTAAAACAACCATCAGAGTCATTTCTTTAAAAATAATGATAAACTGAAATTCCTTAATTCTGCAAAGAGAGCTAGAATATTTATTGTACCATTCATGGAAGAATTCTCTTAGCCCACATTTCTCTGCAACAGACTAAATTCAGCAGCTGATGTGTTTGGTTTGGATTTCCAAGTGCTTTAAAAAGCACTTACAATTTGGAAGACTTTAGGCAAACTGTGCACTCTTCAAATTGCTATAGACCCTACCATGTCATTTGGTTTACATTTCTAACCCCAGAAGATATTTGAGTTGCAAAACTCCTGCTGATATTAACATACCACATTGGGTAAAAATAGCAGCTAATATTTATCAAGCATCTTCTATGGACCATGCAGTCTTCAACATTTTACTGAGATTAGTTCATTTAACCCTCACAGCGAACCCTTGATAGGTAAATAATTCTTCCTGGTAAGTACTATTTCATTGTTCCCAGATGAGAAAATAGAAGGACTGAGAATTAAGGAAATTGCCCAGTCAAACAGTTGGTGGGTGACAGAGCTAGATTCAGACCCAGGCTGTCTAGATCCAGAGCCAACCTCTACCCTCTGGTGCCTGGATATAATTTCAACTTTTGTGTGATCCATGAAAGGAAACAGAAAGCAGATCATTGGCACAGAGGAAGTCAAAGAATAGTTCTTCTAAATGAAAAGAGAGCTAAGAGCCTTGGAATAAATGAACTGAGAATGCCATGTTTGCATGTGCAACAATAAGCATACACCTCTTTCGACACAGGAGAGACTCAGAGCCTTAAAAAGATGTGCCTACTGCTTCAGTCACGAAGATGAAAAGGGCACATGGCATAGAGTGGCCTCATGAAATTGACTAAATGCAGTGTGTCTGGTTTTGCTTTGATTTTGTAAAAATGTAAATTAGTACATGGGCAGGAGCAGCTGGCTTTGCTCTGCATTTTTCTTTTTAGCAATTTTGCTTTTCTTTGCCAGCCCTTAATATTGCTCATTGCACAGAAGTTGAATGTGATTCCCAAGAAACTCTTAGCAGTCAAACTAAGGGATTGTTTGTGGTCATAGGAAGAAAAGGGGAGAGAAATTAATTCTTTCTTCAATATATGCCTTTGAAATAATTATGTTATTCCTTGCTTGTACGCAATTTTAGAATGGGAAAGAAGGAACACGATTCAGATGTTTGTAAGTGTTAAGGTTTGATAGAACACTGTTCTAAGTCTGATAGTAATGATAATGATATTTTAGCTACTTGATCCTCAGACGTTTCTTGTTGAGTCATAAACACACATCTATGATATTTTCTGTATATCCCACTTTTTGACCTATAGTAAGGTTAGAAACACCTTGACCCTTGACATTTAATCTCCTTATCCTTCCCACTTGTTGATCTATAGTAAGTTTTTTCACAAACACGTGATCAGTGTTTTTTATTTTGCCAGGTAGGGAGTGGGACATGACTGGCTGACTTGGGTTCTATAGCAAGCCTGGGGCCTTAGAGTAGTGACCAGAGATGGGATGGAGGGTCGTTATATCCTGGGATAAGCACAATAGGACCCCAGGCCTTGGTACAAGAAACAAATGCATATTTGGGATCAGGCCAATGTCACCTGTCAAGTCTGAGACGAAGATTGAGCAATGGTGAATGGAAAGGCCAGAAACCAAGGACTAATCCAAGGGAAAAGGGCATATGGTTGTACATGCATTGAAGGCAATATTGCTTACTGGTTAAATGTCCATGCTTTGGAGTCAAAATTGGATTTCTGCTTTTCTTCAAATAGTACGACCTTATGTATTTCTTAAAGCAGAACATGCAGTGATCAAGTACTGGATTCTGCAATCTAGTTGTTTACATTTGAATCCTGTTTTCCCACTACCAGCCATGTGATGACAGGAGCAGGTTATTTAATTATTAGTTGCTGTAAGCCTGGTAGTTATAGCAGAACCTTTCTTAAACTGTGGATGTAAGGATGGAGACAATTAATATATGAAAAGCCCTTAGCACAGTAATTGCAGAGAATAAGCACAAATAATTGTTCTTCTCATTATTATAATAATAATCTCTTTTGTGTTCCTTTTCCTCCCCCATAAAATGGAAGTCCTAACACTTGCCTCAGGATTGTGGTAAGGAATAAATGAGATAAAGTGTGGAAGCACCTGGCCCGCTCTACAGTAGTCATGATTATTATAAGGAACATAAGACAGAAATTTACTATGGTAATTTCCCATGAGGACAGAACTTCTTTCAAAACCCCCAAGATCGCAGTGGCTCACATCTGTAATCCCAGCACTTTGGGAGGCCAAGCAGGTGGATCACTTGAGGTCAAGAGTTCGAGACCAGCCTGGCTACTATGGTGAAACTCAGTCTCTACTAAAAAAAAAAAAAAAAATACAAAAAAAATCAGCTCAGCTGGGCATGGTGGCAAGTGCCTGTAGTCCTAGCTTCTTGGGAGACTAAGGCATGAGAATCACTTGAACCCAGCGGGTAGAGGTTGCAGTGAGCTGAGATCGCACCACTGCTCTCCAGTCTGAGTGACACAGTGAGACTCTATCTCAAAAAAAAAAAAAAAGAAAGAAAGAAAGAAAAAAGGCCCCAGGGTCCTGCCCACAAATCGTAAGGCATTCACACCAAGCCCAGTGTCTGACAGCAGCTCCTTTCCTGCCTGTCTCATCATGTTAAACACAATATCAGAAAATTAAAGACTAGAAGGGGAATAAAATGTAAAGTCCTCAATTCAGTTTGTGTTTAATATGAGCAAGAACGGAGAAGTCCAAAAAAGAAAATAATTTGCACAATGTCACACAGCTAATTTGTTACAAAGCTTATCCTTGAACTCAATTACTTGAACTCCTTTTCTGTTATCTATTCCACTATTCCACACTAATACTGCCTCTTCTAAATTCTCACAGTCCATCTGGTGGCTCCTCAGGGGCTGATTTAAGCTCCATGAAGGGGCTTAGCTTAATATCAGTACAGAATCAGCCTCTCCGGAGGAGGGATCCGATTGCTGTTTTCTCACTGCTGATTACTCTGATAGTAATTAGAGTATAAAAAGAAATAATATAGTATTAATCAGGAAAACATGCTACCAGTGCAGAAACTAGGTCATAGTTCCAGTTAACTATGTGATTTTTAATTCAATTTAATGTCAATTTTCTCTTAGGTGTTTTTCTTTCATAATATTTGGTAATTTTTTTCTGTCTTATTTTTTGATTTCTTTTATATAGCATGCGAAGCCAATTTAGTTCACATTGGTGTTTAACAATTGTTGAATGAATAATTTGAATAATTGATTTGTCCCTGATTCATTTTTCCAACACTTTACATCTTCCTAGTTCTCATGTTTGCCAAGTGGCTTTGGATTTTGACTTGAACAAAATTTTAAAGCATCCTGTCTGATCAGATAAATTAAATTTGCCATACACCCTTCAGCTCCGTCCCCTTCGCCCACTTGTGCACTCATACACCGTCTGCCTTCCTTCCCAGACAGTCTTCACTGAAGGATTTAGTACCATAGTTAACTACAAAGCCTAAACATGAGCAGTTTTCCCCAAACCATGGTACTGAAATCTCATGATCAGATACAAAATATTTGAAAAAATAGTGAAGAGAAAGTAAAAATAGAATTGAAATGAAATTGTTAACGTATGTAAATGTTTAATTCTGCCAATGGACTTTTTCTTTCTTGTCTATCATGCATGTAATTCCAACACGTACTTCTTTTCACATTTCAACATCTCTGACATCAGGATTTAGCTAAATATTAATGGCATCTTGCATTTCCAATAGGCATTTTTTAATCCAATTGATGTAGAAAATAGTAGATCATTTTATAATGGAGTGTTTCTTCAATATGATGAAATAAGATGAAAGAAATACTAGTAAGTATTGTGTGCCATACATGTTAACTTCTTTACCCTTCATAAAACACGTATAGGATGGAGTCTTTTATTCTGTTTTCAGATTGGAGACACAAGGAGAGATAGGCAGTGAAATAGGTTGCTTAAAGTGCCACATCTAGTAAGTAGTAGGGCCAGGTTATGAACCCAGACTCCTTCCCTAGGCTGTGCTCTTAACCTCTATCCAGTGCATTTTTCTGGTCTTTCCATATAGGAATTTGGACACCTTTCCCATCTCCTGGTTTGTTTTTTAGAATATTCCATCATCTTCTGTGAAGCCACTGCAATATACAGTGACTTACTTGTGTCTGTGTGTCTGGGTATTTTACCAGAGGGTCATGATTAGAGTCAGGATAAATGCAATATTTAAGAGAACCATCTCTGGAATCAGAAGCTAACTGGGTTCACTGCCTCTTACTAGCCCTGTCACTTTGGACAAATTACCTAACCTGTTTGCTTTTTTAAAAAATAAGTATTTTTTTAAAGTTTACCTCATAGGGTTATCATGAGAATTAAATCAAATGACTTACATATAACATGTTTAGAACAATACCGGAATACAATAAATACACAACAAATGTTGGCTTATTTATGAAATCATTGTTTATGTGACTGAAGTGAAAGGGAAGAGAAAGAGGGGAGAAAAAAAAAACAGGAGAAACACTCAGAAGACTTGGCCATTTGTTAACTCATTCATGTATTCACAAAAAATGTATTGAGTTTGTATTGTGTGCAAAGCAATGCAGGGACAGCATCTTTCTTTGTATAGCTAGGTATGAAGAAGAAAGGAAACTTGCAAAATGCTTTTGTGTTCTGCGTTGGGCCTGGCACTGAGTAAAATGCAAGAGAGGGAAGGGTCCATCATTTTCTTATTCCCCGAAAGTGTAGAGAGGCACAAGAGAGCTCTAGGTTCTCAAGGAAGGATGAAATTATTCCCAGTCACAATGGATTTGAAGAGATTAATCCACCAAATATTTAAGTGCCTATAATATATTACATTCAGGACATAAAGAATAAAATAATTGCTGTCCTCTCAAGAATTATGCTTCTTCTACTTATTTGTGATTTAGATATAGAAATCAGTGATGGGAAAACATTAATGAGGTAGTCGTTTTAGTTGGTAGAGTGGGACTCAGGTTATTATTTCAAGCAACCTGGCTTTAAATTGGTGCCCTATTGATGTTTCTGGAAATAGACTCAAAATTACTTTTTTATAGAGAAATGTATTACTACCTTTAAATATTTAAATTTGAATTACTTTTGAATTAATTAAGACAGAAAAAGTCAAGTGACTATTTTATAAAAGCTAAAAACAATTGCATTTATAGTTTAGTCAATCTGGTGTCTTTTGGTCTCTTCTTATCATTCTGCCCACTGAGATATTTAGTTAAAAATAACAGATCTTACTTTACCAAGAAAGTTGCATGCTTATGTTTTATAAAGAAAAGCAAATTCATCCTCAAATATCCTAATTTGAATTAATTAAAGAAAAATGACTAAAAAGGCATTTATTAAAGACACAGTAAAGGGCCAGACGAAACTATCACCCTACCCAAATCACTTGGTCATGAATAATTTTTGTCCATTGTCAACCACTTATTTTGTAGACATGGATTTTCTTTTCATGGAAAAAATCGATAGAAATGTCAAAATATGTTGTAAATTATAATATAAAAACAAAACTCCTTTTCTTTTGCTTATTTCATCCACCAGATGTCCCTCTTCTCAAATTTGGTGATGTGTTACTACAGAAAGAAGTGCCATGCTATGTTAATGAAAGAAACTGGTTGTTGAGTTGAAAAAAACCCACTGTCAATCTCCATTCTTTTTGGCAACTGCAAAATGACAAAATGTTAGCAGCTATGTCTAAACATTCCTTCCAGACTTGGATTCCTCCCAAACGTTTCTTCTTGAGTGGCTATCTGGCCTATTCTTAAGAGCTCTCTTTAACAGGAAAGCTACTCTCATCCAAAGCAGCGTCTATTTTTGGTCAGCTCTGCCTGTTGGAAAATTTTTACTTTGCTAAGAAATTTATCTCTTACATATACCTTCCATGGTTCAAATTTCTACCTTTGGAAATTATTTAAGTCATATCTACTAGATGTTTTTCCAAATAATAGTCATCCAAATAATTCAACAGCTAATAAATTCTACCTACATCTTTTCTCCTTCAGGCTAAGTGTTTTGTGTTCCCAAAGTTTGCTATTAGTCAATTTACTTGAATAAAGGGCATATTTTCACATAAACAAAAATTTATAAGTGATTGGGGATGTGGGCTAGATAAATTATTTGACTTATGTCATGATGAAACAGTCAGAAATTATATTAAATAATTATTTGTGGGTCAGGCGCGGTGGCTCACGCCTGTAATCCCAGCACTTTGGGAGGCTGAGGTGGGCAGATCACAAGGTCAAGAGATCGAGACCATCCTGGCCAACATGGTGAAATCCCATCTCTACTAAAAATACAAAAAGTAGCCGGGCGTGGTGGCACACACTTTTGGTCCCAGGTACTCGGGAGGCTGAGGCAGAAGAATCGCTTCAACCCAGGAGGCAGAGATTGCGGTGAGCCGAGATTGCACCACTACACTCCAGCCTGGAGACAGAGTAAGACTCTGTCTCACAAAAAAAAATAATAATTATTATTATTATTTGTGAAAACTTAATACATCACAATAGAGGTTATTTAATATATTAATTATGTTTGGTTGAGTGACACTATATCCTTAGAAGTTATTTTCCCAGATTTGAATTGTGACTCTAAGCATCTATCACATATTCTACCGTAGTGTTTTGGTATAGCTATAAATAATCTAAATTGTGAATGATTATTTTACATTATTCGAAACATTTTTAGAGTGACCAAATGGCATTCAAAGTACATATCTCTATTCTTAAATTATTAGATAATTATCTAATCTGATTATGATAATTTAATATTCATTAATCTGGCTGGGCACAGTGCTTATGTCTGTAATCCTAGAACTTTGGGAGCCCAAGGTGGGCAGATAACTTGAGGTCAGGAGTTTGAGACCAGCCTGGCCAACATAGTGAAACCCTGTCCCTACCAAAAAAAAAAAAAAATTAGCTGGACATGGTGGCATGCACCTATAGTTTGAACTACTGGGAGGAATCGCCTGAACCCAGGAGGCAGAGGCTACAGTGAGCCAAGATCCACCACCGTGCTTCAGCCTGGTGACAGAGCAAGACTCCACCTCAAAAAAAAAAAAAAAAAAAAAAAACCATTAATCTGTATGAACATAGATGAACATATACATATTCAGAGGGAATACTATGAGAATAAAAATTGATCATAGAACTGGGTAACTATTGAAAATGGAGACAATTCAGTGTAGTACAATTGCCTACCCATCAAGTCATTATATTTTATTTTTATAATTGTTTGACAGTTGGTTTAGGGCTACACTGAGTCAGTCTAAGCACTAAGTTAATTTTAATGACATTCCTCCCATTATATGTAATATAAGTGGATGGGAAGCTCTTGTTACTCTTGTAACTCATAGTAATGACCCTCAGGAAACACTTAGATTTAGGCAATGGTAGATTATCATCGTGCCCATAATAGTTTTTTTCTTCAGAATGTCAGGGAAAAGATGAAGGGGATACTCCAAAAGCAACTGACTACAAGTTATTTTCTGTGAAAACCATTATGTTTATGAAAATCAAGTAACATAGATTATACGTTACAACTATGTTTAAACTGTTCTTTACAAAAAAATATAGAACAATACTTCTTAAAGTGAAAATACAGCCAAATTTCTTCATTTCATTGAGACTTTCTGGAACCTCTAAGCATCCATGTGGTACTTAGAACCACAAAACTTTGAAGTTTAAAAATTCTCTCTAAGCATTAGGGTTGTGAGAGGATTAAATCTGAAGTTCAGTATGGACAAATCCAATTAATTGGCATTTTTATTTTGGTGAAGTAGAAACAGCAACAATTTTAAAACTTGGTTCAAATGGAGAATGGAGAGGAAGAATATGGCTCACCCAGTTTTTTCAAACTTTAACCTCACCAAGCAAATTGAATGAGGTGGCGATTGTACAACCACAGCCCCAGGTCCTCATATTTTGAGATGTAAATTGATCAGTCTCCTGCAATAATGCAGGCAGAAAAAATAATATCAGTCTTCTGAAATATCAGATCCAACCAGACTGACCATATTATAATTTTTATTGGCTTTTAGAGAGGATATGTTGGACCAAATGTTTTGATTATGTTTGTGATTTGACCATAACTTTGATGCATTGATAATTAATAATGAGCTAACAATTAATGGCCAGCTACTCCAAGCCAGGCAAAGTACTAAGCACATTACTTGTGCTACATTTAAGCCTCACACAACTCCTGTGATATATGCAGCATTGTTATACTGATCTTACAGCTGCATGAACTGTGGCAGAGCAAGGTCTCTTGCCAAAACTTTTGCATTTAACATCCAAGTTCTCGTGTCAGGAGTTTGTTTTTGACATCTTTCAAAGCAGGAAAGTTAGTCTTCCATTGTTGAGTTTCACCATATGTCAAGAACTAGGATGTATGGTGCCTTGACACACCAGGAAGAATCCTCATGCCAGGAGTTTACCAAGTGGCATGAGAGGGAGGGAAGAGGCAGGTACTCATAAGTAATTTCAGTTCAGAGAAATGTTGCGCTGAGACAAGCAGGGGAAGCTGTGGAGAGATTGAGGAAAGACACATGCCTATCTGAGTCCATTCAGGCTGCTGTGATGAAATACACTAAGCTTTTAATCAATGACACCTGATTGCTTAAATTTCTAGAGGCCGTGAAGTTCACAATTGAGGACCCAGCAGATTTGGTGCCTGGTGAGGGCTCACTCTCGGTTCATAAGTGGTGCTTTCCCTGTGCATTTCCACATGGTGGAAGGGGGCAAACAAACCCCCTCTCTCCTGGCCTCTTTCTTAAGGGGACTGGTCAATTCCTAAAGCCCCACCTCCTATCACTATCATCTTGAGTGTTAGGATTTCAACAAGAATTTGGGGAGGACACAAACATTCACACAATAGCAATGCCTATATATACTTTCTTCTTCATAACTAAAATAATCACTTCTTAACACAAACAAGTAAGTCTTAAGGGCCTACCCAGGCCAGCTACCTATGTTCAGGGCTGTACACTTCCTCTGGGCCATGTCTGGTGAGGTGGCAGTCCACTCCCAGTATGCTTATAAGCCAGATTTTTACAGGTCTCTCTAAAAAGCTTCCTATGCGTTTTCTTTGTATGTAATCTCATAATCTAGTCTTTGAATGAACCTAACGTTTTATTCTGGTTTCTAGGTGGTAAAAAAAAAAAAATGTTTTCTTTGCTCATTTCTTTCCATGATAATTAACCATAGCACTTTCCTTTGAGCCAGCTAATTTGTTTTCTGCTTTGTTGTTTAGATTCTTCAAATGTTTTGTAATTATTATCCTATAATCATTTAGTAGTTGCTTAGCTGGATTACATATACTTGCATTTAACTATCCATTTATTTTCCATTCTTGATCTATATTTTATTTTGTTGTTTTTAAGTATAGAAATTGCTTTTCTTCTTTTCCTTTTATTTATTTTTAAGTATTAAAATTGCTTCTTTTGTCCCACTGAAGCACTATGATTCATAATAACACTCTCAAACAATTGGTCATAAATCCAAACTCAGGGCACTTAGGTTCAGGGAAGGCAGGTTTATGATATTTTTCCAGAAGATCATAGAAAAACTAAATCACCAAACACCAGTGATAGTGACTTCAGAGAGAAAGATGTAGGAATTTAGTGAATTGCCTTTCCTTTTTTCTGGGTTTTCTAATTTTAACTTCCTAGGTTGCATTCATGCAACCATTTATATAACTACTGGACACTGGATCTTCTCCTTTCTTAGGCATTTTATCCAATGAAGACTTAAAATTCATGATGTGGTTGAGGTCATTCTTAAAGGAAATAATAGATTTTTTAGGTTAATTTTAAAATGTGGGAGCTGGGAGAAGGAGAGGAAGGAAGGGAGAGAGATAGGATTAATTCTGGAAGCATACAGGAGTCATCCTAAAGGGATATTTAAAAAAGCACTCTAAATGTTACTGCCCTAAGCTCATAAAGGAATCCTTTCTAAATGTGTCCTACTGTGATTCCGATTTTCAATCTTTACTCTTAGATGATGTATATTAAGGCTCTGTCCAATGCACTCCCTGGTATGCTTCAGTATTATTTCTGTCCTTTTTTGTGGGGGGATTCTTTTTCTAATTAAGTCCTTCCAAATTTTTTTTATTTTTTATACTTAGTACTTTCTCTTGTTTTAGGGAGATTTTTCTGTGCACACCTATAAGCTTCTTTCTCCCTCAACTTCTGTATTCTGTCAACTCTTACCCACCACTGAAGGCTTCCAAGAAGGAAGTGAACATCTGAACTGCATTCACAGTCTTTAGAGTTAGCTCCAACTACCTTCCCTAACTTTGCAAATCTTCCTTTTTCCATGTCCAGTTCAAAGCCAGTCTCCTTTCTGAAACTTTGTCTGATTCTAACAGCCCACATAAATCCTTCCTTATACATCCTTTTTATATACTTATAAAATATACCTGAGACTTTTACATCCATGTATTGATCATTATTCTTTTTGATACTGTTGTTTTGGTCTCACCCTCAAACAAATTCTGCTTTCTTGAGAGCATGAAACATGACGTATACTATATTGGTATTTTCATTTCACACCTAGTGCAGTACTAGGCATATATCATATAGATATAAATTGTACTGACCTTTTAACTTTATGTAAATTGGGCACTCTTTCCATACTACCCAACTGAAGTCTATCGGAATGTTTTCAGTGATGAACCTTAAATTCAAACTAAAGCTATCATATAAGTCAAGTCCAAACACAGTATATATTAACCACAGTCATCACACTGTACGTTAGGTCTCCAGAACTTATTCATCTCATAACTGCAAGATTGTTCCCTCTGGCCAACATCTTTCCATTTTCCCTGGAGTACCTCCCAGTCCCTGGAGTAACCACTGTTCTACTCTGCTTGCATGAGCTCAACATTACTAGATTCCATATGATTCCAACATTACTAGATCACATGTTAGAGATATATAATATTATAAACCTTCTTATGTGATGTGATCAAAACTGATCATAGGTTGACTACTTGAATTCAATCACAGTAAGGAATAGTAAAAATTATACACCTTTTAGTCTTACTTAGCTTCAAACACATAACCCTTGACCCATCTTTTGCATATGAATGCCCTAGTTGGTGTCAGGTTATCTTTCTTGTATAAACCATGCTCAAAATTTGTCATCTCTAATTTCCATTTTTTGTTTCTTTAAAATGGAGTGAGAACACAAAGATAAAATGAGTACAGAATCCTTCAATAATTTTATAACATGTCCTAATCTGTTACAATTGTCTTACCTAAATCTAATTCAAGAATTTTTTTCAAGCCAGACCTGGTGACTCACGCCTGTAATTTCAGCACTTTGGGGAGGCCAAGGTGGGTGGATCACCTGAGGTCAAGAGTTCGAGACCAACCTGGCCAACATGGTGAAACCCTACCTCTATAAAAAATACAAAAATTAGCTGAGCATGATGGCAGGCATCTGAATCTCAGCTACTCAGGAGGCTGAGGCAGGAGAATCACTTGAATCTGGGAGGCAGAGGTTGTGGTAAGCCAAGATCGTAGCACTGCACTCCAGCGTGGGCAACGAGAGTGAAACTCAATCTCAAAAAAAAGGAGTTTTTCCAGCCACATTTATGGCTGAAATCTTTCAAAGCTTTCCACTTAATTTTCACAGAAATAACTACAATCTGCTTTTGGTGCTCATATTAGTCATCCTACACAACAGTTCTTAAATTACATCAATTACAATAGTAAAGACAGTTAGCATAAACAGGTTTAGAAACATCTGACTTCTAGTAAACAGACAACAAGTTGTTGCAGAATCATACAGTCTTACTAGGAGTTAATCCACTTGTCATCAGGCCTCAGCAGACTGAGCTTCACTCCATGTATCTTACAGAGCAAGTGGAGAGTTCATTAAAGTGCGCTTAACTATGAAGATAGGTTAGCTTCTATGGTTATAAAACATTAATATTATGACGTTTAGATGTTTAAGTTCAGGTTCAGAGAGTCTTAGCACAAAATCAGTGTTCAGTAAATATTGGCCATTTACATTTCCCAAGAAAGTTAAGTATTTTTAAATGTTTTCAGTTCATAAAGACTCTTGTAGCCTGTTTCATTTGCAATCTACATTTTGGGATAAGGGGAACCGTAACCAGAGAGCATAAAGGCTAACAATGGTGAGACTGCAGAAGCCGAAGTCTGGTTTATTCCTTCTATTCATTATTTTAACCAATCAACACATCCTTTTTTCAGTGACTGCTCTTTGCCAGCCTCTGTTCTCAGTGTGACAAAGTCAATTATGTAAAGACCAACAATTGTCACTTGTCACATTTTTGTACAAGTATGTCTTTGATTTTTTATTTTGTGGGAGATTTATTTCAACTCCTGGAGTAAAATACTTTATACTTTTCCAAACTTGCTTAGAATAAGCTTCTTCAGATATCTAAGCAGGGCATAGCTGCACAAAATGTTCTAGAGTTATTTCTAGCTCTTCAAATTAAATATGTTGAAAGAACAATGGAATTATAAGGCAGTAGAACTAGAGGATTTCAAGCAAAACAGTTTTAAATGTCTTGCTGTTAGCCAAAAGAATGGTGACCCTAAAGATATTCATGCCAAATTTCTGGAATCTGTGACTTATCTTATTTTGGAAAAAGAGTCTTTGTGGATGTGATTAAGACTCTTGCCATGCAGAAGTCTCACTGAACAATCCTGGTAAGCTCTCCATCCAACGACAAGTGTGCTTTTAAGGGAAAGGCAGAGTTAGATTTGAACCAACAGAAGACAAGACATAGAAAAGGAGGCAATGTGACCACAGAGGAAAAGGTTAGGGTGATATGGCCACAAGTCAAGCAATGCCAATAGCACCAGAAGTTGGAAGAGGCAAAGAACAGATTCTCCATGTGTTCTGGGAGGGAGTACGGCCCTGCCAACATTTTGATTTCAGACTCTGGCCTCCAAAACTGTGTGAGAATAAATTTCTTTTGTTTTAAGCCACCTAATTTGTGGTAACTCCTTACAGCAGCCACAGGAAACCAACATGCATGTCATAAATAAATCTAGTGAGTATCTAACAGCTGATCTTTATGCTGGGAACAACCCAAGATAAGCATAGAGCAGGTTCTTGGGTTTTCATTAAACAAACAGTTACAAAAGAACAGTATTCGAGCAATTCAATAATTCCACAGATCTGATTATATTCATTATAATCTGTTGTGTTGCTTACAGAGAATTATAGGGAAAAATCTAAAAAACAAAATTCACAAGTCATGCACAAAAAGTCATAGCAGTTGGTCATAAATACATTTTTGTTTCTGTAGGAATTGCTCTATAGGGCTTTTTAAGAGGAAATATGGCTGTAAATTACTTCAGAGAATATATTAACACCGTTATTTGAAAAAAACCTTTGTTAAAAGTAAATTTGAAGATATGAGACCTGAATGCTGATATTACCTAAAGGAAATTGACAATGCTAATAGACTACCATGGGGATGTCAAGACGAATGCTTATCCACAAGGTATTAATAAATTGTTTTACAAGTATCATGTGCCCATTCATATACTCTCATTATGAAAATGATTATTGGGTTTTGAATTTATAGTGAAAACTGTTACCATGAGAAATTAAATGAAAAAGTAAAGCCTGTTGCATTTTGTATTAGAAATCTCTATTAGATTTAGGAAAATGGCATCTTTACTTTTATTCAGCTTATGTAAAATATTTAGGACATGTTGAGTATTTTTAAAAATATCCTACTGTGTAAAGTCAGACTTAATGTTCGCTTTTATTCTATAAGTTATTTTCAATGGGTTTTCAGTTCCTATTAAAATTTTCTTTCTTTACAACATTAAACATCAGATTGTATACAAGCACACCAGTTTTCAGCTATTTTCTATGGCCTCTGATACTCAGAGTCAGGGAGTCAGGTTGTGAGACTTAAGTTGTAGAAATAGTAATCATTTCTGGAAAACAGAGTTGAGAGAACAAGCTGAGAAGTACAGGACTTCCAGTCTGTGATGCGAACGAAAACAAATGTGGAAAACTATGCAGTACCTCTGTGGGAAATTGAAGTGCTTGCACTGCATTGATAAATTTAAAATCAAATCTTCCCCACCTCCCCCTCCCACTGGCCCTCCCCTTTTCCCCCCAATAGGGATAGCCTGGGGAGAAATGCCAAATGTGGGTGAAGGGGAGAAGAAAAGCAAAGCACACTGCCATGTGTGTACCTACGCAACTGTCTTGCATGCTCTGCTCATGTACCCCAAAACCTATAATCCAATAAAAAAATTAAAAAAAAAAAAAAAAAAAAAGAAATGTAAAGCTTGAAAAAAAAAAAAAATCAAATCTTCTTTTCATCTAGCATATTGAGAAGCTGCCTTTTACCTTCCTGCTGATTCACAGATGATTCAGGATAAAGCTGGCTGTTGCTATTTATGCATTGCAATTTTTTTGAGGGGGGGGGCGGGGTGTAGAGTGGAGTCTGATTCTAATGGCAATATGAGCTGGAATGGAATTTCTGACTATACAGCTTTTCTAGGGCAGGGAAAAGGCTTAGTGCAGGAAATTCTCCTGGACCAACTCAAGGCTTAGTTACTGACGGTGCAAAAGAACTTGGTTGCCGTGCTGTTGAACTCTGAGGTAGGTCCAGTTTAAGAAAGAAATGCCGTAAAAACTCCAGACAGGCAGATGATCTGATTGCATTGATGGTGTTGGTCATGAATGGCATGGTGACTTCATAGTATCTCTAGTGAACCTGGCCCCTGTTGTGATGATTTTGGTGGGAGAGACTATTCTGGAATGCCCTTTCTTACCTCTTTGCTATTCAGTGAGAGGTATTAATGTGCTCAGTTGGAGACACAAAGGCAACTCCTACCTCTCCCCATAGGGTCCCAGACCTCCTGACATAGTGAGAAATTTGCAGTGAATGTATTCTTTGGCTTTCCTAAGATGATTCATTTTTAATCCTCTCATGTGCTTTTATCCCAGTTGTTCACTCACTTAAACATCTGCCCTGTGCTGGAAAAGGTCAAGTTAAAAAAGCGATCTAGCTATTATAGAATCAGAAACCCCAAAATTAAGCTACTTAGCTCAAAAGAGGCTGTGATAGGCTAAATAATGGCCCCACAAAGATGTCCACGTCCTGGTTCCTGGGAACTGCAAATGTGTTACTTAACATGGTAAAGGGCTGCAGATGGATTGTGGTTGCTAATCAGCTGACCTTGACATGGAAGCTTATCCTGGATTTCTGGACCCAAAGCAATCACAAGGGACCTTAGATGTGGGAGAGAAAGACAGGAGAGTCAGTCAGAATAATGCAATGTGAGCAGGACACAGCAGCAATGCTGTCTTTGGAGATGGAAGAAGGGGGCCACAAGACAAGGAACACAACAACCTGTAGAAGCTGAAATAAGCAAAAAAAAAAGAAAGAAAAAGATTTCTCCCTAGAACCTCCAGAAAGGAACCAGTGATACCTTAATTTTAGCCTAGTAAGACCTGTGTCAGATTTCCAGTCTACAGAGCTATAAGTTATATCTGTATTAATTAAGCCAATAAAGGTTGAGGTAATTTGTTATGGCAGTGATAGAAAATTAATACAGTGACATTCAGGAATAATCACAGAGTCAGAATCCAGTGACCAACAGTTATTCATGTTTTGAAATCCAAAATCAGGCTGACATTTATAGGGAAGTAGTCAAGTCCGGAAGAAGGTATTAATGTTCCAGGACAGCATCGGCAGTTTGGTTTTGAACAACTAGTAGTTTTACCTGATTCTAAGGAAGGAATTTTAAGCTCGGAGTAGCAACCAATTTCCAGGCTCCACAGAAGTGAAGCTCCGTACCTGGCCTACATGTGAGCACAATCAGCCAGTTACCAAAAAGGGGGTGCCCAGAAGCACACAATAGCCAGGTTCTGTTGGATTTGTCTCAAAGTTGGTAATCCACTAATTTCTTTTACTTGCTGTCTATGGGTATTCCTATACCATTAAAAGAAAGGGTAGTTACAGACCACATATAGATAATGTCTCATGGAATGTTTTATCTTCTTTAATTACCTAAACCAATACTGATGCAATTACACTGGATATAATAACAGTTTTTAAATAGTCTGTATAACTTCACAAATGAAGCAAATGCTGCAACTACACAAGAAAATGTTGCAGTTGCATATTTCTAAGATTTTTTCTCTTAGTTTTAAGTAATATAAGTCATTTGACTTGTTGTATTGCTGTTCAAATAGTGATGTATTGGCAACCTTTAAAACACACACACACGCACACCCCTGAATAAAGAGGAAAAAAAATACTGAGTTGGGATATTAGTTCAGTGTCTTTACTACTTTTTCTTATGAAAATTTGTCCTGGCAGGCAGACCAGGTGGGTAGGACAGTTCTGATCTATGAGTTTATCCAGAGCCCCATGTTGTCTTTCTTGCCACTCTACCATGTTTTAGGGGATAACCCATGTTCCCATGGCTCAGCATCACAGCATCCACATTTTCTAGATAAAGAAATAGACAGCAGACAGCTTGTATTTGATGTATGCAGGAAAGTGTATGCATGACGTCAATAAACACCCCATTAGCCAGAATTTAGTTACATAGCCATACCAAGCTGCAAGGGAGTCAGGGAAGTGTAATCTACAGATTTGTGTCCATATGTCCATATGTTCAGTGGATACTTGGAAGATTCTATTAACAAAAACTGGAGAAAGGATTGGAGAATTAATTAGCAATCTCTGTACACGGGGCTAGAACAATCCCCATTAGTCAACAAGATTGGTGCCAGGCATTTGTAAGTATATCCTCATCTGGTTTCTGCTATAATTTTCCTGACTTTGATTCATTTTTAGGTGTCCATTTATTGTCCTTATACTTCATTCTGTGTCAATGCCCATGGTAGCTTCACTAGCCTTTGCTACAAGTTTATAATCTTTTTCTTCACTATGTTCCTGTGATATCGTTTTTATTTATTTTGGTTTCTGGTTATATGGCTTTGCCATATTCAGAATTTAAGTGGTCCCTTTCCCAGCCAACCAAATAACCTGAAATTCCAAAAAGCCCAGATTCTTCTCTTCCACTCCCAAATAGTCTCAGTGACTTATGATGCAAATCATCTTTATGCTCACAGCATACAAAAGCGTTCTCTTTTGTCAAGATGCTTTAGGAAAGAATGACATCAGCAGGTCTTATGTTTTAGTGTTATTGACATTTAGAGTAGATAAAGCTAATGCTAAATAGTTAGTAGCCCTACTTAAATTGAATTGCTTTGAGACCAAATCTATGTCAGGCTGTAAATATGCAGCCTCATTCATGAAAGCACATCAATCCTAATGTAGTGATGTGGGTGAGTCTTGAGGATACAACACTCAGTGGATTACTTACTGTCACTATTTTTAAGATGCTTTGTGGGCATTTGGAAATTTTTGTTTTGTAAAGGAATACAGAGAAAACAAGATCCAGTCTTCAGGATCAAAGTAAAGAAAGGACATTTCAGGTCAATAGCTTTTTCTGTAACAGCAGAAGAAATGCATAAATTGAAATGGAGGGAAAATCATAGTTTTCCACTGTAATAGTGTGTAATACCTATGTGGTCTTTGTCCTCCTTTCCTGACATACAACTCGTAAGATCCTTAGAATCTTCAGAGTGATAAGTGTCTTTTGTATGCTAATGAGTTGAGTGAAGGCTGGCACCTCTAGGTAGCTCAGGATCTAGGCTGGTCATCCAAAAGACCAAGGCAGGATTAGAGGGTTGGGACTTTCAGCCTCCACCTTCAACCTCAAGGAAAGGGAGGGGTCTGAAGGTTACATTGATTACCAGTTGACAATGACTTAATTGTCATGCCTATGTAATGAAGCCTCCATAAAAACCCTCCAAAAAAGTAATGTTCCAGATAGCTGAACATGTGGAGGTTTCTAGAGTATGGCATACCCAAAGAGGGCATGAGACCTCAGCACTGCTTTCCATATGCCTGACCCTATACATCTTTTCATCTGTTTCTTTTAATACTTTTTATAATAAATCAGTAAACATGTTTCTCTGAGTTCTGTGAGCTGCTCTAGAATTGATTTCTTGCTTGACGTATGGAGGAAAACCCCCACATATCTCATGTCAGTAGTAGGTTGGGAGTATATATAGTAGAATAAACTGTTTATTACTGTTTTCTCGGATCCACCGAATTGAGGATTTTTTTGTCAAACTAGATGATTAGTACTTATAAAGGCAGCCAAATGGTCTCAGTAGCATGAAATATAAGAAATAGACAAGCACTTACAGATTATACAGCTCAGCATCCTTCATTTCACTGACTAAAAGCCACAGAGGAAAAAAACATGTGTCTTGAGATACTGCCAATAGAATTATTCCCAGTTTATGAGCAGATAAGAAGAGATGAGATTGCTCTGGAAGACAGGAGCCAACTCATACGTGCCATTTAAGGGTGCCTGGATTCTATCCCGTAGGTGATGAGAAACCACTGAGGTTATCTGAGCAAGTGAATGACATCACCAGGTTCAAGTATTGGCAGAGTCCTTCTGCAGCAATGTGGAAGACAGGATGCAGACAGGACAGCCAGTGCAATGGACGTCCCAATAGGAGAGAGAAGATACTGGCCAAATCCGTAGGAGCTATAGTGAAAAGGTGGAAAAGGCGACAAGTATTAGGGAGATCTTGTCTATAGAAGTATGACTTTATGAACCAGAATGCCCCTCTCTGCAAAATGTTAGCTAAGTAGGAGTTAATTGGGCTGCTGTTTCAATGAAATAAGTGTACTGGGAAGAGTAAAACAAAAATGAAAATATCTGGGCCTACTTTCCCCAACAACTAATTTACTTGTGTTTGTAATAAAATGTTTATTTTATTAAAATCAATATTCATTATGACACATCTAGAAGAAAATTTGAGAAAAAAATCAAAAGTTAAGATTTTACTTTTCTATCATGAAAGCTTGGAACTAGAAGGGAATATTTATCTTTGGTACCTAAAAAGACTCTCTTAAAGTAGAGAAACATGTGCTCTACCGGTTTTCTTTACCATATGCTCAATACATTATAGTCAGTTTTTAATCAGTGTTTATGGGAATAAATGAGTAGCTTGGCTGGCAATGTAACAACATCTCATGATGATGAATACTCACCTGCCATTTTCCACGTTCTTAATAGGTATTCAGGCTGTGTCTCTCTGCTCAGTCACCATCAGTTATTAAATGGAACATAAAGTTTATGGAAAGTATATCTGAAATTACTGAAACCCTGTTCAAATCCTAATCAGAAGCTGTTATAAATAACAATATTATAAGTGAATGTATAGTAATCCCTTAGCACTAATTACAAATTACTAAACACTAGTTATAAGCAAGCAATTGCCTGACATTTCAAATAGCAATTTTAACTATACAAAGGGCATTTATATGTACAGTCTCTTTTAATCATAAAAACAATCTGGAAAGGTAGGCAGAAACATAGAATGTCTTCTTAATTATTTTTAACTCTTTTCCTCTTGCTTTGTTTCTGAGTCTGAAAAGTTGAAAAGAAGTACTTATACTCATTTATATCACAAGCTTTTAAGGGAGCTATTTTCCCCTTTAACAGAAGTCTACTTGGGAGAGGTTAAATGACTTTCTTAAGGGCACACAGTGGTATAAGAAGGGGTAAGTATCAAACCTGTAAGTCAATGCTCTTTTCATCACAACTAATTGTAGACATATTGTTTGGCTCTAATGTAACTTTGAGCATCAACTACTTCCAATAAGCGATGCTAGAAAAATATTCTCCAGCCAGGAAGGCAAATGATCTGGATGCCTTATCTGTAGAACGGTAAATATTGCCGCCTAGAATAACAATATGATTTTTCTTCTTAAAAAATGTTCTTTTCAAGAGAATTACTCTTAAGGATTACCTGCAAATAATTTCCTTCTATTATTCAATGATTACATATGGAGTACATGCTATGTCCTAGGCATGATTCTAACCATGGAACAAAACAGCAGTTAATAATATTCTCAACACTTGAAGTCTAGTGGTTTGAATAACGAAAGCAATTTCTCTACTGGGTGCCAACACCAAACTAATTTGAGGAAGTGAACCAATTTTGCATTTTGCGTTAACCATGTTATTTGATCAGCCTGATGAGGTTTAACAAGGAAGATCTCAAAAATGGAAACTTTCATTTAGGTGGTCCAGGAAATGTGGGGATATACAGTGGC
Source organism: Callithrix jacchus (assembly GCF_049354715.1). Classification (NCBI taxonomy): domain Eukaryota; kingdom Metazoa; phylum Chordata; class Mammalia; order Primates; family Cebidae; genus Callithrix; species Callithrix jacchus. Next base: position 73,359,941 of record NC_133510.1, on the reverse strand, counting down.
TGACAGCTCAGAACATTGTCATTCATGAGGCTTTGGTATACAGATATGCAAGCTTGTTGCCATAAATATGGAGCAAAAGCCCACAGGCCTGTAAAAAAATAAAAACATAAAATGAATAAAACATTTCTTAAAGATTACATAAGCAAAATGTAAATAGATTTATCTCTAAAAATAAGTTTCAAAAATGCTGTATGGTTGCCATATTCTAAAAGCCATTAAGGTACTGTGTGTCCCATAATAACAGCAAAGGTGTCTGGTTCCCCAGTGCTAAGTGATATTTTCAGCTAACTGTAGTCCAAGCCCAAGAGGCTGTTATCTTTAGCAAAATCCAAGGTTCCTGTTCCCTACAAATGTGCCAGGGCAGATTCAGATATCAATAACTGCCTGAATATCTAGAAAGCCCACTGACGGAGTCAGAGCCAAGATCATTGTATGCCTTTTTAAAAGTGTGATAAAATGCCTTGCTGGGCTTGCTTTTTGAAGAATTGCATGGGAGGGAATGAGCCGCCCCAGGAAAACTTGGAAGTTCTTTATGTATTCAGTATATGTCATATGGGGCCTTTTCAGGGACTATTACAGATGTCACATTTAGATCTACCAGGAGTCTTTCATCAGGTTGCCACATGCAAGGTGAACTTGCCACTTGTCAGCTTAGATCCAAACCACTGCAATCTGTAGGCAGGGGGACACATTGTTTTATCCACCAATTGAGGTTTGTGGTGGGATTTAAGTCTCTGAAGAAGAACAGAGTGAGACTACTATGTCTTCATTAATCTTCATTAATCTCACAAGTCATCCCCCTCTGTTCTCCACCTTAAATTGTCGCGCTCCAGCTTCCATTCCCAGGTTGTTTCTCATTTGCTCCCATGAGTTCAAGCTCCACCTTTACACTGATGCCTTCCAGGAACTTGTCTCCAGCCCACCTGGCTGTCTAACAAGCACAAAACTAATCAAACACTGAATTCATTACCTTCATTTTTACCCCCACCCACCACTCCAGCCTCCCTGTTCCTGCCCCTCTTGTTATAGTTTCAACAAATGACAAGAGTCAAGACCCACCTTGCCAATGTAGAAATCTGAGCGACAACCTCTATGCTTTGTTATCACTCACTACCATATTGAATCCATCACTTCTTTTCCGCCTACTTATCTCTTAATTCCATCTCCCCTCAAAGTCCCTGCCTGATACGGTTTGGATATTTGTCCCCTCCAAATCTCATGTTGAAATGTGATCCCCAATGTTGGAGGTTAGGTCTTGTAGGAGGTGTTTGTGTCATGGGGGCAGATTCCTCGTGAATGGCTTGGTGCTCTGCCCACAATAATGAGTTCTTGCTCTGTTAGCTCAAAAAGGAGCAGTTGTTTAAAGGAGCCTGGCACCTCCTCTACCCTTGCTTGCTCCCACTCTCACCATGTAGCATGCCTGCTCCCCCTTCACCTCCCACCATGAGTAGAAGCTTTCTGAGGCCTCACCAGAAGCCCAGCAAATGCTGGGTGCTTGTACAGCCTGCAGAACATGAGCCACATAAATCTCTTTTCTTTATAAATTACCTAGTCTCAGGTATTCCTTTATAGCCACACAAAGTGGACTAACACACTGCCTATGTTCTGTTCCCAACATGATCCCTGGGACTGCTGTGATATCCTCCTGATTCCTATCCCCACCCCAGTTTTCTCCTCTCAGACCTCCTCTTAACCATTCTAAAATAAACGTAAATCTAACCATGTCACCTACAAGTAAAATCCAAATGAATGTCCAGTCCCATTTCCTGCTGTTCACCACTAAGCACTCTCCAAGCTATCACATCAAATGACTTGAATTTCTCCAAATGTATCATGTTCTCTCAAGTTTCTTTTGCCTGGAATGCCCTTTTTCCAAAATATTTTAAAATTAAGATGACATTTAAAAATCAGAAGCTCTCACATTTGAAAAAATCTGAATCTTGACCTTCTCTTGGAAAAAAAAAAAACTGATTTAGCAGCATAGAGCCAATTTCCCCAGACAGCAAAAATTGGGCAGAGATTTGGAGCAGCCAGCCCAAACCCAGTCCTACTCTACTTACATACTTGTCTGGCCACCAGTGGTTTTTAAATTTATAATCCCTGATCTACAGAAATGCAAAATCTCACAGAATCAATTGCCAATGAATCACAGAGCTTCCAGCACATGGAACAATTGGAACACTACAACATAAATGAATAGTGCTGCTTTAGTGATCAGGAAAGTCTTCTCTGCTGTTCTTATATATTCTAGACACTGAGAATAACAAATTTGCTAGGATCAAGTTATATCTATATGGATCCTGAAAGAGAACACTGAAACAGGGCAAGAGATTTTTATTTCAGAATGTGAACATTAAAACTAGACCTGTTGTTGAGTAAAAATCAGAGCTCCAGGTTTTAATATAATCAGAGTGCTACAAGAGGAGCTCAGTTCAAGTGGTAAGCTCTATGTTGGCAGATTTTCTGACCTTAAGAAAGACTTTAAGATATCAAGGAGGAGTAATGAGGATGAGTCAGAGGCTATAAATATGACTCGAGATAGGAAAGGCTTTCTTAGGAAATGAGAAAGCTTTATGTGGCTACACGCAGGTGAGCCAGAAGGCAGGCCTGAAATGACAGCTTGCCATCTGTCCTTATGTGCTTGCTCTTCAGAACACCAGCCAAAATGAAAATGGTAACACTTGTGTGGGCTGCTCTATTTTGTAGCATTTGTAACAACAGAACACTTCACACGGAATGAAGCCAGCACATTCCACGGGTGATTAGATGGGTTGGACCCCTGATTTTCTTGGATTATGTCTTCTCCACCTGCTGGCTCAATGAATCACCTTTCAATTTTCTCGACAGCCTGACTCCTTGTTTATAGAGAATGCCAAAAATGATATTTGAAGAGCTTAATTGAGACTTTACTTAGGCTATTGATTGATGATTATGACTGCTAGTGTAGTAAGACTGCTGGGTTCAAAATAATGAAGTAGTGCCTTTTGATAAATTACCAATGAGGTGCTTTTAACCTGACTCCTACCACCAAATTCACAAATGAAAATGAATGCTCAATAGATTCAACATTTTTTCTTTACAATATAATAGGGTTTTTTTGTTGTTGTTCAGTCAAGGAAATAATAGTGCTAAAAGTGCAAACCCTGTTCAGATTCCTACTTACTAATGTTCTAAGGAACTATAGCATGTCATGTAAGCTCTCTCTGCTACAGTTTCCTCATCTGTAAAATGGGAATAATAACAGTGGCTCCTTCTTCTATTGAGTTGTCCTGAGGATTTAAAGAGCTAATACAATAAAGTGGTTAAAAAGTGGCTTGCACATATATTGGCTATTATCAACACTATAGATATCAGGCATTGTGCTGGGTACTGAATGAATATTCATTGGTAAATAATATAGACAGTCCTTGCCTTCATGGACCTTAGACTAGTGGCTGGTTATAAAAAGTGTAAGATATTTCATAGCTTGAAACCATCCTGGCCAACATGGTGAAACCCCATCTCTACTAAAAATATGAAAAATTAGCTGAGCATGGTGGTGTGTGCCTGTAATCCCAGCTACTCAGGAGGCTGAGGCAGGAGAATTGCCTGAACCCAGGAGCAGAGGTTGCGGTGAGCCGAGATTGCACCATTGCACTCCAGCCTGGGTAACAAGAGGAAAACTCTGTCTCAAAAAAAAAAAAAGGTATTTCATAGCTACTTTGATTCAACTATTTCAAGCAGATCATTTGCATTCACAGAGAACTCAGAGCCCTGATTAGCAGTGACTTCTTTTTTCTCCAGCAAAGAGAACATATCCCTGCACAAAAGTATCCTCCAGCAGAAGCACAAAGTGTCCACAGCCTTGTCAGGTGACCATCTTTCAGATGCAGAGGTATTGGTTTGGCAATGGCGTTGTCCATCACTTTCATGGCTTAAAAGATAATGAAAGCTGTTTGAGCAACTGTGCTAGATTCTACTATTGAGCATGCATATTAAGTGTCCTTTCCTAGGAGAATACTGATGACAGACTTTGCCATGTGACTTGCTTTGGTCCCAAAATGATAGTGCATTGACATTTCTTATTTCCACGCAGCAGCTTTAAGAGCCAAGACACAGCTAATCATACTCTTTGCCCTGCCTTTTATGTATTTGTTTCAAGTATTTATTGAGTGCCTATTATGGCAGCATGTCAAGGTGGAGCCTCCCTCAGACTGGGGCAGCAAGCAGAACTCCCTGTGGACATGGAGTGCATGAGTGAGAAATAATCCTTTTATTGTTAAGGCTTCTGAGAGTTTGAAATCATTTATTACTGCAGCATAATATATTTTATTTTAACTCACACATCCCAAACAGGTAAATCTGGTTGCTTTGATGTCCAGAAAACATCAACAAATATATCAGTATTTCCACCCCAGGACCTAATGCTGCCCCAAGAGCACATTTTTTTGTTTAAGTCCTTGGGGGATCAGGTCTCGCTGTTCACTTGGAGGGAATGCAGAGTAGGAGAATGAGTGCTGGACCTACAGCCAAACTCTCAGATTAAGACCCAACTCTCCCATTATTTAGCTTTATTATATTGAGCAAATCAATTAATCAGAGACTCAGTTTTATTTGGCAAAACAGGAAGAGTAATACCAAAGTATCTGCTCAGTGTATCCCAAATTGTTTTTAGGAAGCACCTTATAAAGCTTGATACTAATGTAGAAAATAATTTCTAGTTCTTATAACCTCATAGAAAGTCCTGACTATCCTGTACCTATGAGACCCTCAGCCAACACCATTGATTGACTGACAGACATGACTGCAAAAGGCAGGACTCTTTAGAAGGTTGGCCCGTGAGTGGGAAGTCAAGGTTCTCAACTGATACATCCTTACTTAAAAAAACTTCTTAGTCCAGAAATGCCATGCAGAGAGAAGAGACTTAATAACTTCCCTTGGTTTTTCAAGGGATACAATTTCTTATGCCAAATAATACTATAATAGTCTTTGAAAGGCAATGTCTCAGGAAGAAAAGCTTAGATCCCACCATTAATGAACACAGAATTCTGATGTAGAGTACATAAATAAATGTGTTTATCCCCAAGTTGTATTCACAGATACTTCATCATCGCACAGTGTTTTGCAGTAACCTGAGCATTTTTCCCAGCCCTAGAAATCTCAGGACAACATGATTTGATTTATATTTTCTTTCCTTTCCTTTATTTTGTATTTATTGAGTGCCTATCAGGTGCCAGTCACTGGGTAACACACACAGTCATTGAGATATGGAATAGGCAAGTTAATGCCCACATGGAGCTTACCTATCTGAGGGGAACTGATGTTTCGTGTGTCCACAGCTCCCTATGCCTGTCTCCATCTCAGTCTCTGTGTACTATATTAATAGGCTTAGACTACAAGATCCTTGAAGATGTGAAAGAAGCATATTTCATTAGACTTCGTATCCCCAGCACCTTGCCTGTTGCCTGGAATATAGAAGGTATACAGTAAATGTTTATTTCAAGTGAGTAAATAACAGGAATTAGAAGAGCTGGCTTTCATTTCAGTTCCCCTCTCCACAAGTGTGAGAAATAAAGGATTTAGTCACAAGACACTATCAACATTAAGCAATTCATTTCGTGAAATTTATAACAGGACAAGTTGTTTTAGGTGCTGCTTTGCATTTTTTTGGCAGACTTAGAGGATATCAGAATTTGAATACATGCAGAAAGCTGACCACATTCTTCTAGCTAATATTGCATGCATAAGATAGTACTACATACTGAGAAATAGTCCTAACATGGCCAAGGGCAAGCCTGAGAATGACTACGGCCAGCTAACTAGCCTGTCACTGAAAGATATTTTCTTTTCCCACTTACCCCCCTCCCAAGAGAGGGCACTTAGATGTAATCTTTGAATATTGTAGGAGTTAGTATAACAAACTATATGTGGACTGAAGAATGTGTCTTTTCAGTAAGGCAATATTAATTAGTTCAGGGGCTGAGGAACCAAAAGGACATGTGAGAAGTTCCCAAAGACAAAGAATCAGATCAAGGGGAAAGAAAAGGGATGTGGAGGCAAATTTCTAAGGCATATTATGTCCTTATACAGTGTTTAATTACCAAAGGAGATGAGATAGTTGTAAATATCAAGCAAATATTTATTAGATACTGTTATAGACCGAATATTTATGTCCCTCTGAATATCATATGTTGAAACCTAATCCCTAATGTGCGGTCTTCGGTAGATGATCAAGTCATGAGGGCAGAGCCTTCATGACTGGGATTAGCGCCCTTATGAAAGAAATTCTGGGCCGGACACAATGGCTCATGCCTGTTATCCCAGCACTTTGGGAAGGTGAGGCAGACAGATCACTTGAAGTCAAGAGTTCAAGACCAGCTGGGCCAACATGGTGAAATTCCATCTCTACTAAAAACACAAAAAATGAGCCAGGCATAGTAGCTCATGCTTGTAGTCCTAGCTACTTGGGAGGCTGAGACAGGGGAATTGCTTGAACCCAGGGGGGCAGAGGTTGCAGTGAGCCGAGATCGTGTCACTGCACTCCAGCCTGACATCAGAGCAAGACTCCATCTCAAAAAAAAAGTTAGGCAGGTGTGGTGGCAGGCACCTGTAGTCCCAGCTACTCAGGAGGTTGAGGCAGGAAAATTGCTTAAACCTTGGAGGAGAAGGTTGTAGTGAGCTAAGATCACCCTCCAGCCTGGGTGACATACATAGTAAGACTTTTGCCTTATTAAAAAAAAAAGATTCTGGAGAGCTCTCTTACCCCTCCACCATATGAAGACCCAGCAAGAAGACACTATGAACCAGGAAGTGGGCCTTTACCAAACACTGACTGTACCAGCACTTTGATCTAGGACTTCGAGAACTATAAGAAATAAATTTCTGTTGTTTTTAAGTCACCCAGTCTAGTTTGTTACAGTAGTCCAAATTGACTAAGACAGATACCTACTCTTCATTTATTAAGTACCAACTTTGTGCTAGACACTATTCTAGAAGCTGGAGAGACGTGGACCTGCCCTCCTGTAACTTATATTCTGGTAAGGAAAACAGAAAATCAACAACTAAGCCTGTAACTAAGATGATTATAGATAATGATAAATGCCTTGAAGGTGATATTAGAGGGCCATGTCCAAGAAAGTATCTGGGGAAAGAATAGTGCCAGCTGAGGTTTGGCTGTAAGAAAGGCATCCCGAAGAGCTGACATGTGAATCCAAGCATGAACCATAAGGAAGAGCTCGCTGTAAATGGCTTCAAGTGGGAAAACATTCTAGGAGGGTTGAAGAGCAAGACCAAAGCCCCTGAGGCAGGTGCAGGTTTGGCATGTTACGGGACAGAAAGCAGGCCACTGTCACTGGGAGGTGGTGAATAAAGGGTAGAGGAGGTAGGAATCAGATCCAGTAGAGTCTTGAGGATGAGACAAGGATTTTAGATTTTCTTCTGGAGATAGTGAAAGTCACTGGAGAATTTCGGCAGGCGATTGACATCATCTGGAGCAAAGGACTAGTGAATGCTGTGTTTTGCAACCACTCCTATCTCCGAGAAGTCATCTCATTAGTTTCTGTTGACTATATTTTTGAATCAAAATCAGAGCTCGTGGATTGACAAGTTGATGTGTGCTTCTAAGGGTGACCAGAACAGAGTATTTTAGATCAGAACTGTTTGGGGGAAAATCTTGTCTCTAATTGTGCCTAGCTGTGTGCCTCCTGTCATGGGGCTGGATGCTTAGTGCTATATGATTTATAGAAAGTGTTTCCTGAGTGCTATTGAGTAGCAATTTCAAGGAGTTCCCAGAAGGAATTGTGAGCAGATAAGGCAGCAGTGCTCATTAGTACAAGCTGTGCTCAGCATGAGTCCCATCCCTGTCACTGGGCTGCAATGAAATGGGTGTGAAAGTCCAGCCCTTCCCACGCTCTTCTCACCTTTCCCACTATCTCTGTTCCATTTGCACCTTACTACTTCTCTCTACACGCTATTAGCACTATTCCCAGATTAATTGGAGGAAAGGTGTTACCGAAATTTCAGCTTTCTTCTCAGTAACAATCCAGGATTTTGATAACACTGATATTTCTCTTGCTCTTCTACCCCTTCCTATCCTCCTTCCTTCTCTCCCTTTTTCCTTCCCTCTTTCATGACTCCTTCTCTTGTAGAGGCTCACTCAGGACTCCAGAAAGTATCATATTAAAAATGTTTGAAATCCCCTGTGATAGAGAAATGTAGGTTCGGAGAAAGAAGATTGATAATGAATTTTTGTAAATCATGGGATGAAGACTTATAAAGGCTTAAAAATATTTTATAAAAAGAGAGTTGTGGTACATTTTTCATCCCAAAAATAGTGGGGTTGCTACCATACCAGCTGTAATGTGGCAGCCACTCTGCCTTACATTGTTATTTTATAGTCATTGATTCTTCTCCCAATTTATTGAAGACTTTTTTCATGCAGGCACAGTGCTAGATTCTGAGGGTGATGTAAGATGTAAAGACACACTTTCTGCTCTTTGGATGAGAAGTAAACATCCAATGTGGCAACAGGAAGCCCACAAGGGAGCACCATGAGACAGAGTCTGTAACGAGGATTTTAGGGAGGTAACACTGAGGAATGAGCAGGAGAGTAATTCCAACCCAGGCCTTGAGGAGGTCTAATAGGTGAGAAGGGATTTGAGAAGAGACCTGATGACACCATCGCTAAATGCTTTCAGGCAGCCCCAGGCCTCTTTTCTCTATCAGCGCTAAATCCACATTTTGGGTGGTAGAGGGTTCATTCTGGCTCTGCGGGATCATGAGATACGTGTTTGGATTCGGATGCAGTTTGCATATGCAGCAAGATAGTATAGTGATCGTGAGTGAGCACTCTTGAGCCAGGCTGTCTGGATTGGAATCCTGCCTCCGTCACTTACTCTGAAGTGAATTTTGACAAGTAACTTCCCATTTCTACTCAGCTTTCTTGACTGTACATGAAGCAATAATACTGCCTATGTAGTAAGGTTATTGTGAGGAGTATGTAAAGCACTTAGAATAATCCATGAAATCTTAATAAGCACTGAAGATGTTCATGATTATTAATTCTAGCAAGCCCACTGTCAAAGCAGTGTGTGAGAGTCAGCTTTGTTTAGTCCAGATGGAATGGTAATTTTTTCATCCTGACTCTTACACAGATACCCCACTCCGCCCCCACCAACCCCACCCCAGAAAGGCATAGCCAAATATTTGCAACCAAGTTCCTGCTCTCGAGCACTGGGAGGATAAAGAAAGCAACAAGACCCAGCCGCTGGCACCACCAGCAACACTGTGGCTTCTCCCTAGACAGGCAACTACTAAAATCAGGGTCACCCAAGGGAACCCTGATCCATTTGGAAACCAAACATTGTCTGTAATCCATGCTGAAATGTAGGTGGGATAGTATTTTCACATGTATGTTAATGCTCTTTTGAGACGATCAAATATAATTTTACTTAATACACTTCACAGTAGTCTTTAGCTACCATGGTTTCTTGAAGGAGATGAAAAAGTTTATAGTATGATTATTTCTTACATTTTGAAAAATATTTAAAGGATTGTCCTCAAAATTATGTATTCCTTTGATTGAAAAAATATTTGTTTTTACTTGAGAAGCATTTACCAAAAAAAAAAAAAAGTATTTATTAAGTGGTTACTATATGGCAGGCACCATGAGAGGCTTTAAGGACACAAGAATGAATACAATACAACCCCTCTCTTAAAAGGTTTATAATTATACAACTACAACACAGCATGCCGAGCTGCTGCCTAAGGACTAAGCAATATAAGGACACAGAAGAAGGGCGCCTAACCCGGGGGCTGCTTCTCAGATAAAGCCTGGCTAAGGTTGGAACCTGTGGCTCAGAGTAGCGTATCAAAGCTAAAGGTTCTGTAAACTGTTATTGAGGAAGAAGGGGTTTCTTCTCCCAGGCTAAGAAGAACTCTGTTTCATACCTTCCCTGTCTCTTCCTCACTGCCCTGTTGCCACCACTACTTGTCCCCTCCTCAGAGCCCCACCACCCCGCGGTGGCCCCTTTGACAGTTGAACTAGGGCCCATAGGCTGAGTACATCTCGCTTACAAGACACAGGAGTAGCCACTTTCTGTCTAGTTCTGCCCTCACCTGCCCTCTCCTGGCTGCTGCTGGCCCTGCCTTCCTGCCTCTGAGTCCTCCATGTGCTCCTACCTCTCCCAGGCAAGGATCTGGCCCCTGGGAGGCAGCTGCCACCTGGTCAGCCCTTGGTTATCTTCTAGAGAACTAGGCATCATTCTTGCTGCCCCACACTGTGGGAACTGCAGAGAATTGAGAGGGAGCTCCAAGCTAAGCAAAAAGAATTAGGAAACAGATATCATAAATGCAATTTGTTTTTGAAAAAAAAAACAGTAACATAAAATAAATGTAGGGCACTCTGGGAATATAGAGGAAGGAGCTGATAATTCTGACACTTTCAGAATTAGATTCAGGGCAGTTCTTCTGCTAATCACTTTCTCTACTTGCCATGAGATAGAGTGGTCAGCTAGGCTGAACGCTTCCATGTCACTTGACAGCAGTGTCCAGGCTTCCAGTGAGTGGATGTTTCTGTCACTGCTGTGCCCTGCTGTGGGTCAGTGTGTTTCAGGAGTCTGCCACGCTTTCTTTGATCAATCTCTCTTGTTTCACTCTTATTCTAGTTTAACTAAAAGATATTCTTAAACCGCTGAGTATTCCTATAGAACCAGGCATGTTATTTCAGAAAGAAAAACAATGTGTGTGTGTGTGTGTGTGTGTGTGTGTGTGAGAGAGAGAGAGAGAGAGAGAGAGAGAGAGAGAGAGAGAGAGAATACTTTGTGTTGCTGAGGGAAAGACAAAGAAAACCTTAAGAGAAAAGGAGGTAAGCCCCCCAAATGCTTGGTTTCACTTCACTTTTTTTTAAATTGTGCTTTATAGAAAAGGGTTGTACCGAAGGGTGATAAATGTACACCCAAAAAATTGCTATAAAAAGGATTATGCCCTATGACCTTTATTTAATTAACATTATGCTCTAATCAACCAATAAATTAAGAGACAAGAGGACATTTCAATCAATTATGGTCATATGAAGTCAATGTCTTTTTCCATAGTGGTAATTTTCTGAAGGCCAAAAGAGCATTTTAAAATGCTTTCTTTTGGATGCATGTATTGGCAACCCTGCCTTGGTAAAGATGGATAGAGTCATTTAATTTTCTTCTGAGTTCATTCAAATCCTGCCTGGAAGGTGGGAGGAGTTATATCGATGTGAGCTGGGAGGGAGAGGCTCCATGGCTTGCCATCTAATTGCATGCAGAATCCTGCACCTCTTGCTGCTTCCCCACCATGTGTCTGAAACCAGAGACATGAAATTATGAGTAATTGGCTCAGCCTCTACACGGCATGACACATATTTTCATGAATATTATAATTATTATTTTTTATTTGAGAGAAAATTGAACCTGTGTTCTGGCATTAATTTCCACTGTCTTCCTCTGGCAGCATAAATTATTTGTTTCTGCAGTGCAGGAAAACAACTCTCTTTGTAGTATGTTTTGCAAGCCTAATTCATTTTCTAGGGAAATCCTTGCTGTCTGCTGTTACCACTTACTTGTATGGATTCCAATTGGTAATTCCAGACTGTTCATGTTTTATACCACTTTCTATGTTCTCCGTTCTCCACATTAGGTTAAAATGTCGTACGTTCAATACAGCCTTTCCTTTGCATTTTCTGCAGCATCCAATACCATGCCTTATATATAGCAATGCTCATTAAATGCTTATTAAATAAGTAAGAGCTTCCTGGAATGGTAAGGTTGATCTTTCTACTGGCATTTGGAATTCTACACATTAACCACAGAAATCAGACAGGTCAACAAATACTTGCCTCACGTATTAATTACACAGGTTTCTCCCCTACTTTCTCCCTTGCAGAGTAAGCTCCAGCTGCACAAGCCCTTCCCCTAGTTCTCAAGCACACCGAACTTATTCCTTCCTTAGGTCAAGGCAGTGAAAGAGTGATCACTTTCAACACGTTTTGCATTTACATGGGTAGTGTTGACAAACATATCTACTGAAAGATGCACATCTCCTTTATTGGAGGGCATAGTCCTGTATGGATAACCAGTCTAGTATTTTTTTATCAATCTTTTTGCATTCACATTTACTTTGGAGTGCTAAAGAAAAGTTTATTTTGACGCTTGTTAAAACAGTAAGGAAAATTTTGTTCAGAACTACTGCAATTGATGTCAAGACAGTTGTGAAAGATGAGACAAATTGTACTTAACACTGAATACAACAAAGAGAGTTGAGGACTTACAGCCAACAAGGAGTGTGAGGGGTCAGTGAATAGGAAATTACTCAGAGGAGACAGGAAAAGCAGAGTGATATGATTCTTGCTATAAGAGGATTCTTTGAGGCTGAGGACTCAAAGAATGAGGAACTTGATGAGAAATTGAAGGTGATAAGATAACCAAGTGGGGATTCTCTCTAAACCAGCTAAACAGGATTTTTGCTGAAACTCCTCTTGCCAAGCCAAAGGCAGGGCCCAAGGATGAGACTTCATTGAAAAAAGAGCTCGGGGGAGCCTATCTAAAGTTCTATCAAGAAGAGAGTCTCTGTTAGGAATCACTGTCAGTCTTTTCCCAACCTATTACATATCATTTTCTGCCAAGACAGTAGAACAGAGTGGTGTCCAGTGATTATTTTTAAGGAAGTCATTATGGTTTAAATTATAAATGCCAAGCATTGTTGTTAATGCATGCATGAATATACTCACCCCTCTGTACGTTTCTGGGCACAGCCAGTTTGCTTTCATAAAAGATGTTACATTTCTCTCATAGATATTTCAATCTATATCTAATATTCTTCACCATAAATATACCTTTTTATTCTTTATTTAAATTTTTTTGGCTTAAGCCTTCAAAAAATAGTTTTTTCTCACATTTCATAAAATTCAATTGTCATAATTGAAGGACTTCTCTTCATAGCTGTAGTTTGAACACAGAAAATATCTCTACATTCGTCTGCATTATAGAAAATGTACACCTTTATGTTATTGGACAATTTAATCTAATGCCATTGTACAAATAGGTTTGACCAAAAACAATGCAAAAAGAGGCAATGTGTATTCTCGGCCATTCTCTCTTTCTGAGTCTCTGTATTCTGTTCCTTCCAGGGTTTCACCTAATTCTTCCCATTCTATGCCCAAACTATCCTTGATCTACCCAAATTGCCCTTTCTTTAAAATTCTTTTCTAGATATCATGAAGACCAAAACATCTGAATAAAGAGAGTCTCATGAGAGAATAGTGACTTGCTGGTCTGCATCTTATTAGACATTTGCATTCTGTATTAGTCTCAGGCAATGTATAATAAATTGAAGTGAAATTTTTGAGCAAATGGAGTCTTCCAGCAACCCCTCAAATTACAGCTTATTGATTTGTAATTTTGACTCTACTTCTGACCCTGACAATAAATACTTTGCGAAAAAATAATGAAGCCCATAAATGCACAATGTGACAATACCTCTATGGGCCAATGTCTATTTTTTTCCTCTCTATCCTCTTTATTCTTTGTTGTTGTTGTTGTTGTTGTTGTTGTTGTTTGGGTGGGGAGTGGACAGGGTCTCAATCTGTCACCCAGGCTGGAGAGGAGTGGCGCAATCTCAGCTCACTGCAACCTGTACACCTCGTATCTCAGCCTCCTGAGTAGCTGGGACCATGGGCATACACTACTATGTCTGGCTAATTTTTGTATTTTTAGTAGAGATGGGGTTTCATCATGGTGACTGTCTGGTCTCGAGTTCCCAACCTCAAGTCATCTGCTTGCCCTTGGCCTTCCAAAGTGCTGGGATTGCAGGCATGAGCCACCGTACCTGGCTTCCTCTTTATTCTTTATCCTGTTTTACTCTTCCTCTTCTGTGAAAGGCTGTGACCTCCTTGTAGACGAGGTTCATGCTTCTTCATTTGTGTACGTGTTTGTAGATTTTAATCAAATTGCAAACTTGAATAAGGCTCTTCGCTTTCATCCAAGAGTAGAGAAAAGACAAAAAGTCTAAAATTGATCTTTGGTTTGCCATGAATTTTTTGTTTTTGTTTTTGGAATAGATAACTGTGAAGTGAATTTTTAAATTATTTATTTATTTTGTTTCTTTCTGAAAATATCTTTAATACAAATATCTTAAAATTGATTGAATATCTGTTACCTTTAAAGCGATTTATACAGACTCTTGGTAAACTAATCTATAAGGTAGAATGAAACAGGTTTCTAAGGCAACATGGCAACTATGAGCCAACCATGACTTCAATAACTGTAAGACATAGAGAAACTTCATAATTTTCAATCATATTAGCCTCATTTTATATATCTCCTTTCAAGATTCTCAAGTTCAACCTTCTTCTCCAATGATCTCAAATAATTTTCAAATAATTATTTGATTCTTAATAAATTCAAGCTCTCTGAAAAGTGAGAATAATGCCCTCATAGTATTCTTATATTCATTTAGATTTCACATTGCTAATATTTTACATTGATGTTATCAGCTACCTATCCTTCTCCCTATTCTTTTTTCTTTTTCAATAAATAGATGGTAGATGATAGATGGATTGATAGATACAGGCACATAAATCTCTCTCTCTCTCTCTCTGTGTGGGTCGGGGGGGGGGTGTATGTCCTGTCTCACAAATTTACTTTCAAGTAGAGGGTAGAAAGGCCATGAAGATATAAACTAATTTTAAAAGAGATAATTTCAGAAATCCATCAAAGAAAGCTATAAATGGTTTTGATCAAATAAACTGAGTGAAACATTGTTATATGTGCGTGTGCCTGTGGGTCTGTATTAAATATATCTCTTATTGACGAATATAGCTCTTGAAATATTCATATCTCCTTTCTTAGAGGATATGGAACTGTCTGAAAAACAGTCTAGTGTTCCTCAAAATCATCATTTTGAACTGGCACTTCCTTTGGAATCGCTCTCGATCTTTTCTCGGCCTTTGAGCATGACTGTGTACCAAAGTAGTAGAGTGGCGCCTAAGTTAGCTCTTGAGCAGATCATTCAACATAAAGCTATGAAGGTTGAATTAAAAATAGGTGAAAAAAATTTTAACTACTTGAGAATATGTTGAGTCTTTACCCCTAAATAGTTCAGTGTATGATTCCTAAGAACAAGACCATTCTCTTTTATCACCATAAAACAATTATTAAAATCAGGAAAATAGCATTGACACAATACTATTACTTAACATATAGACCTTATCCATTGCCAACTTTCCCTATACTATCTTTTGTAGCAAGAAAAAGGGAAACGTCTGCAAATATTTGATTTTTACTTAATTTTTTATATATTCTAAGCTCTTTAAGTAACTTTTAAAAGTTAATATGTTTGTGGGCTGCCGTGTTTCAACCTTTAACATATGTATAATTTTTTTTCACAGTTTAAAGTGATCTTAAAGTGTCTCCAGTTACCTGTATTGGATTAAAAACATAACAGCATAATAGTATTCATTCATCTGTTCACCCATCTGTTCACCCATCTATTTAGCAGTACTAGTAGTGTCGGAGATCTGTATAGCACTGAGACAGGGTAAGACATTAACAGTATGAGACGACCTGTTAATAGACTGTGAACATTCTATAAATATTGCAGAATACATAGAAATAAATCTAGAAGCTTAGGCTGATAAAATACTACAACTGTCCATAATCATTCACTTAAAATCAAATCATCTTCATCAATTTCTGGATTGATTTTCTTAAAATCAAACATTATAACTTGGAAGTTGGAAAACAAATGGTTTCTATTTTAAAATATTTTAAAATAAATACTCTTTTTCTCTTGTTATTGGGATTTTACATAAGATTTTGTATAAAAAAGAGGTTCTGTTTCTAATAATGCTTAAAAATAACTTGTCTAGACCTGTGGTTTCCAGAAGTTTTTGGTCACACACCCCATATGTTTAAAATTTTTTTATATCTCTAATGTGTGTGTCCTCATTTATTTATAAAAGTTTATACTAGTGTGCTAGTATTACATGTTCATTATAAAACTTACCACAAATAAAATTTTTAAGAGACAAAATAAATATAAATAAATTTTGAATGATTTGTTTTCACTCAGTCAATTATCTTGAACGCTTGGGGTTCTTGAACCATGTTTTCTTTGGGCCACGACTTATCTTCAAGGCTGAACTATTTTAAGCCTCATTATCTATTCCAGGTTATTGTTTTATGATGGTGACTACTACTATAGTACATAGACTTGTTTAAAGGTAATTTTTTTCCTTGAGAAATGCTCATTTGTTATATTTGCATATATTCCTAGGTAAAGATCATGTTTCTCATGGCATACTCATTTATTTTATATTTGTTTGTAAATATTTGTGCACAACAGTGGGACATTACATTTTTTGTTTGTCATGAAATTTTAGATAAGACGTTTCAGGAAATATTTGTGCTAAAGGTAAAGAATAATGAATCAAAGAGGTGACTATATAGAAAACTATTTTTACTGTAAACAATACCACTCACCCAGTCCTCCTAAAGCATGATTTCACACATTAAGAAGATACAGATAACTCAGGAAAGAGCATTTCCTCTAAATTAGTTGTAATTTCATATTCAGCACAGTATGTCATAAGGAAATAGGAGGAAAACAGCTAAAAGCTATATATATGTCTGCCAAACACTTGTAAAATTATTTTGGTCATAGCACTGGGAAGTTAACTAGATTATCAGCTGTCTGAGGCCAGTGCTGGTGCTCTTCATTTTTATGTGTCCTAATGTACTTTTGTAGAAATAAGAGCTCAAATGTGTGCTGAATGAATGAGACTTTACATCATTTTCCAGCTTCAATACAGATAATTACAGTCAGAAGTAACAATCTGAATGCTTAACACATACAAGCTACCAGAAGTTTAATATTCTCTTTGACATCTCCATTTTCATGATGATAAATCTCTCCCCCCAAGTAGTCTTACAGATTTGTACTCCCTTCACACTCCTTATGTTAATGGTAAACTCAGTTATGACAGTCTGACTTCTAACATTTTTAAACCATTTGGTATATCAGGTGCTATGTTATGGTTTCTTTACATTTCTACATTAGTTTCACTGAACTTCTTGCATATGTGGTTATAAGACTTTTATTAAATTTGGAGACTTTTCATCTATTATGTCTTAAAATATATTTAAGAACTCTTCCCCCCAATTTATTAGGCCACTTAAGGTTGTTCCACAACTAACTGAGGCTTTGTTCATATTCTTTTTCAATCTTTTTCTGTTTCATTGTGGATAGTTTCTATTGCTATGTCTTCAAGCTCACCAATCCCTTCTTCTACAGTGTCTAATCTGCTGTTAGTCCTGTCCCCTGCATTTTTTATTCTAGACATTGCAATTTTTTTCTCTAGAAGTGACACTTGGGATTTTTTAATCTTTTTTTAATCTCTCCTTAGAATGTCATACCTTCTTCTACTTTGTTAAGCATATGGAGTGTAGTTGTAATCACTGTTTTAATGCCCTTATCTACTGATTCTATCATCTGTATCATTTCTGGTCTGTTTTCTATTTTTTAATTTTCTCTGCATTCTTGGTTATATTTTCTTAATTCTTTGTATATCCGGGAATTTTTTATTGAATTCCAAACATTGGGAATTGTACCTTGTTGGATGCTAAATATTTCATGCTTTTAAATATTTTGTGCTTTATTAAAATTTTTAATTATGTTTCCAAGTAATGAAGTTACTTAAAATAATTTTAATTCTTTTGAGACTTACATTAAACTTTGCTAAGTGTAACCAGAGCTGTTTACTCTAAAGCTGAGTTGTCAAACTATAGCCTGGAAGCTATATTCAGCCTACAGTTTGTTTTTGTGTCTTGAAGGCATCTCTAAGCACTGTGAACAACAGAGACAAAGACAAAGCCAGGCCAGCCCCCTGTACTCTGAGAGACTGCCACCCTGCTGAACAGTAGTTCAGCCTCACTGCTTTCAGGCCCAGCATGGATCCCCACTAGAAGCTGGGGTCCTCCCTGTTGGCAACTTCCAAACATCAAGCAGCAGAAATCTCAATCTCGGAGTGGGCAGTTTCACAAGTTAACTTCCCTTTGGCAACTTGCCTTCCCTGTTAAGACAGCCAGGAGGAAGAGGAGAGGAAGGGGCACCAGGATGTAGGTGTCACTGGGCAGAGAACAAAATTGCACAAGGTGACCACCCTTTCCTTCCCACACAATCTTAAGGGCAGGCCTTCCCCATTAAGGCTGGTTGCTTTCATCCCAAGAACATCCCCAGATGACAACTCTGACAAGGCATTCCCAACACAGGGACAACCCACCACCCTAAGTCAAATGAGGAAGGGGGAGAACAGAAATTTTCTCTCATTATGCAAGAACCTACAAAATAAATTTGCTTTTTCCTCTTAGACCATAAAGCCTAAAATTAGACAAGCTTTTGCAGAAAAACGTTTGTGGACACTGATGTAGGACTAATTTTTCCTAAGTCATTCTGAATACTTCATCAGTACCCTGTATATGATAAGGTTTTGATGCTCTGGCTGTTGGAAACTATTCCCATTTCTGTGTGAACTCTGAGGACTGTTCCCCATGTTCTTTTCTGGTTTCTTTCTCCCTCTGCCTCAGGAAGCTTCCTCTTATCCTTGTGCTGACCAGGACTCAGCTGAAGACTGCAAAGAAAACGCTGTAGAGCAAGCTATCATTCTATGTAGCTCTCTCCTTTCCATACAGCACTCTGCTCTCTGGTACTCTGCCCTGAGAGTTCTAGCCTCCTTGGCCTCCTTGAATTCTGAATCTGGGGAGCTGTCTGGCATCTCTTCAGGCAGTAAGCTGAGGTGCTGATGACACTCATCCCACTTACTTCCTCCTCTCAAGGATCACCGTACTGTGCTGCCTGTTGTCCAATGTCTGAAAACCTTTGCTTTGCACATTTGATCTAGTTTTATACTCATTTAAGGCAGAAGGATCACTTCTCAGTTCTTGTTACTCTTAGACACCTGCAAGTGGAATTCCTAACTCCTCACATTTCAAGAAACACAATATGGACAGTATGTATAAAATTCTTGAGTTCAAAGGAGATAAATATATTATTTCAAAGGGAAATTTCTAACAGGTTTCAGTTCTATTTTGTCAAAAAAGTAAAACATCCACATTGAGATGCAGATAATTTTTTTAATTTAATTATTTTTATTATTATACTTTAAGTTCTGGGGTGCATGTGCAGATCATTCAGGTTTTTACATAGGTATATATGTGCCATGGTGGTTTGCCACATCCATCACGCCATCATCTACGTTAGGTATTCCTCCTAATGCTCTTCCTCCCCTATCCCCCACAATAGGCCCCAGTGTGTGATGTTCCCCTCCCTCTGTCCATGTGTTCTCGTTGTAAACTCCCACTTATGAGTGAGCATATGCAGTGTTTGCTTTTCTGTTTCTGTGTTAGTTTGCTGAGAATGATGGTTTCCAGCTTCAACCATGTCCCTGCAAAGGACATGAACTCATCCTTTTTATGGCTGCATAGTATTTCTTGGAGTATATGCCACATTTTCTTTATCCAGTCTATCACTGATGGACATTTGAGTTGGTTCCAAGTCAGTGCTGCAATAAACATATGTATGCATGTGTCTTAATAATAGAATGATTTATAATCCTTTGGTATATAGTAATGGGATTGCTGGGCCAAATGGTATTTCTGCTTCTAGATCCAAGAGGAATCGCCACACTGTCTTCTACAATCATTGAACCAACTTACACTCCCACCAACAGTGTAGAAGTGTTTCTATTTCTCCACATCTTCTTCAGCACCTATTGTCTCCCGACCTTGATGATTGCTGTTCTAACTGGCGTGACATGCTATCTCATTATGGCTTCAATCTGCATTTCTCTTTTGACCAGTGATGACAAGCTTTTTTTTCCATGTTTGTTGGCTGCATAAATGTCCTTTTGAGAAGACATTCATATCCTTTGCCTACTTTTTGATATGGTGTGTTTTTTTCTTGTAAATTTGTTTAAGTTCTTTGTAGATTCTGAATATTAACCCTTTTTCAGATGGGTAGCTTACAAAAGTTTACTCCCATTCTGTATGTTGCCTGTTCACTCTAATGATAGTTTCTTTTGCTGTGGAGAAGGCTTTTAGTTGAATTAGATCCCATTTGTCTATTTTGGCTTTTGTTGCCATTTCTTTTGGTGTTTTGGTCATGAAGTTTTTGCCCATGCCTATGCCCTGAATGGTATTGCCTAGGTTTTCTTCTAGGGATTTTATGGTTTTAGGTCTTATTTTTAAATCTTTCATCCATCTGGTGTTAATTGTTTTTATAAGGTGTAAGGGAGGGATCCAGTTTCAGCTTTCTGCATATGGCCAGTCAGTTTTCCCAACACTATTAAATAGGGAATCCTTTCTCCATTGTTTGTTTTTCTCAAGTTACTGGTACCAAAACAGAGATATACACCGATGTAACAGAACAGAGGCCTCAGATATGACATCTCTGTTTTGGTACCAGTAACATGCTGTTTTGATCACTTTAGTCTTGTAGTAAAGTTTGAAGTCAGGTAGTGTGACACCTCCAGCTTTGTTCTTTTTGCTTAGGATTGTCTTGGCTATGTGAGCTCTCTTTTGGTTCCATATGAAATTTAAAGTAGTTTCTTCCAATTCTGTGAAGAAAATCAGTGGTAGCTTGATGGGGATAGTGTAGAATCTATAAATGACTTTGGGCCGTATGGCCATTTTCACGATACTGATTCTTCCTAACCATGAGCATGGAATGTTTTTCCATCTGTTTGTGTCCTCTCTTATTTCCTTGAGCAGTGGTTTGTAGTTCTCCTTGAAGAGGTCCTTCACATCCCTTCTAAGTTCTGTTCCTAGGTATTTAATTCTCTTTGTAGCAATTGTGAGTGAGAGTTCACTCATGATTTGGATCTCTGTTTTATCTGTTACTAGCATATAGGAGTGCTTGTAATTTTCGCACATTGATTTTGTATCCTGAGACTTTGCTGAAGTTGCTTATCAGCTTAAGGAGATTTTGGGCTTAGATGATGGGGTTTTCTAAATATACAATTATGTCATCTGCAAATAGAATCAATTTAACTTCCTCTTTTCCTAATTGAATACGCTTTATTTTTTCTCTTGCCTGCTTGCCCTGGCCATAACTTCCAATACTGTGTTGAATAGGAAAGGTGAGAGAGGGCATCCTTATCTTGTGCTGATTTTCAAAGGAAATTCTTCCAGCTTTTGGCCATTCAGTATGATATTGGCTGTGGGTTTGTCACAAATAGCTCTTATTATTTTGAGGTATGTTTCATTTTAGAAGGTTTCCCAAAGGACATGTAATAGGTCAACACAAAAAATATCATTTTTTTAGAAGGCTTTGCTAAGATAGTAGAGTTTTCATTTAATCTTAACACTTTACTATGCATCGCATATCAACATTTTGAAGAAAATTAGGTAAAAGGTATAGTATCTCATTAGCCAACATCCCTGAACAAGATGATGAATTTATGTGCTTGGGCAAAAAGATGAAAAGCTTAGTTTCTGCTGCATGTATTAAAAAGTTAAGGGGTCATATATTATGCAAGAGAGAGTTTGTAGAAAGTGTTTTCCAATCATGATTTTGAGACAATCCAAAGTGCAGCAAATTATGTCAAAGAGAGTTCTAAAAGCCTTTCTCTCAGATTTGAAAACTTAAAACTAATTTGATACTTCAAAATTGATTTTCAGGAAGTAGAATAGCTCAATTAGCAAGCAGTTAAACTGGGGGGCTGATTTTATGGCTCCAGAAAGCCAAGGGTACAATTTTCCTGTTGCTGACTCTATTCTATGAAATTTTCAATCTGTCTGTGATTTATGAAAATGGAAACTTTTCTGCAAGAATAAAAGACATTTTGCTCTAGTTTTACCCATAAGGAGGGCATTTTTCTGAAGAGTGTGCTTTTTTACCTCTAAGATAATATCTTTTTGACAGATAAACACATCGAACTGCTTCTCAAGCTACCCACTGCTTTCAGTGTGACAGATTGCCAAGGGAAAAGAAAGCTTATTTTCTTCTCATCATTAATAGTTAATTGTTATTGCAGTTTCTCAGATGGGAAATGTGGGTTAGGGAAATCATATCCATCCTTTCTAAAAGAGGTGATCACATGGCAGAAAATAAACCTATTCCTTGAGGAATTAAATGGAGTGGGCCTGTGGATTTTTCCCTCTCTGTCCTTTAAAGCACTTTCTCGAGTAGTCCACCTGGGATAGTAAATCAGTGTTAATGTTTCATGAAAACTCTCATGTTCTGGAACAATTTGCATTGCTGCACCTCTGAAACTTGCCCTTTTGGGTGTCACATGGCTGCCCATGGTAATGATTCATGCATTACTGAAGTGCCTCTTTCACCCACTCTGCTGCCAGTGTCTCTGGTGCAATTATATTGCCATTTACAACAGCATCTTACAGAACTGTGGACTCACTCTTATAATCTAACACCTCTGAGATTTTGTGACTTTCTAATTTTTTCTAATCTAAAAAAAGTGATCAATAAGAATGAACTAATAGGAAAGCAGATTTTTAAATTGTCCTTACATAGCAGAAAGACTGAGAGATCACTTTGACAATCCATATCACTTGAGCAATGTCTCTCGTAAGGAGTTCTTGATTAGAGTAAAGTGAGCTGAAAAGCTAAAATAAGGTACTATCATAAAAACATGAAAATCTTTAAAATTTTGGTTTCTTGGCTGCTTTGGAATCAGGCAAAGTGTCTGTGAGAAAATGCAATTAATAATGTTCTAGCAGTAGAGTTTGGCCTTATGTCCACTGCTTAGAGCTATTTTATGCTGGGCCAGTCACTAACCGCCCTGCCCTTCGTCTCTGGCTTCTTCATTGGTAATGTGGACATGGTAATAGATAAATCTGCATGAGGGTGTGGGAACAATCTAGTGAACTAGTATATGCAAAAGGTTCAGTAAATGTTGGCAATGTTAATAATCATAAATATCCAGCACAGCCTGCATTTGCTTCAGGTATCTGCAAATATACGATGAAAGTGGCCTGGAGAACAGCATTGCCTGAGTCGATGGTCTAAGATTTCTGCTGTGTTTTGCATGGAGGCCTGCCTCTATCTAATGGTGTTCACTTAGAAGCATTTATTTTAAGAGCTATAGCATTTGCTTTTGAACCTTTTGTAGGCAATTTTTTCTCAGAAAACCTCCAAAGCATTCTTAAAAATGCATACTTTCACCTATTTAACAAGTCAGACTATGAATATCGTGTCGGTCTTCATTAGCTTTTAAAGCTGCTTGAAGAATTTCACATTTGGGAGCATGTTTACTGAACTAAGGAAATGAAATCAGCATAAAATGTAGATGAGAATGTCATATAGGCACCTGTCAGCTCATAATAATGTCTCATGAAATTATCATTTCAGAACAGTACCTTTCCTTGTCTATTTTGCATTGGTTGAGAAACTGCAGTGGTGTCCATCAAATGCAAACATCTAATATTTATGCTGAAGATACTCTTTTTTTATGTGTTTTAATTGATGTCAGGTTTTATTGTAGGGAATCTACATCCCACAGTCCTCACTGTCTCTGAGAAATCACAAAGATAACTGAGGGCACTCTGACTTTGTTAAACGCTTCACTGAACATTCACTAATATGCATTTCTTTTTAGAGTAATCGGTTAAAATCAAATCCTAGTTAATGCTGACAAGATGTGCAGTCATAGAATTGCCATAGCGCATTTCAATTAGGTTTGCTTTTCTTACATGTGAGGTCTTAAAGGTAACTTGTTTAGAGAGTTTTTGTCTTCCTATGAAAGATAGACATATAATCATGCTATTTTGTTAAGGAAAAAGAAATAGGCATGGCACTGAGATTGCCATTGTCATTCAAAACTCTAGGTACATTTCTCACTAGGGCATTCTCATTCTATTTGAGAAACTGGTTCCAAACAATTTATCAGAGAAATATTTTCTCAGTAAGCACCACCAGGCAACTTAAGTTTTCGGTATGATTTTCATATTTATTATACATAAGAGCAACATTGTTCCATTAATTCAGTATGCAAGAAAAGGATCTTTTAAAACTGATACTCGAATAACTTAAATGATCGCTCTCAAAGAGATTAATGCATTGACCTTTTGCTACTAATTTTTGCGTGTACCTAGAAAGTGAGGGAAAAGACCTCTGTAAAAGTAGTGATATTATGTCTACATTCTTAAAGACTAAATGTTTTTAATGTAACTACTTAATATTAGGAAATATGCTGATCAGTTCTACCACTTGACTTTTTTTTTTTTTTTTTTTTTGAGACAGAGTCTCACTCTGTCACCCAGGCTGGAGTGCAGTGGCACAATCTTGGCTCACTACAACCTCTGTCTCCTGGGTTCAAGCAGTTCTTCTGCCTCAGCCTCCTGAGTAGCTGGGACTACAGGTGCGTGCCACCACACCCAGCTAATTTTGGTATTTTTTAGTAGAGACAGAGTTTCACCATGTTGGTCAGGATGGTCTCAGTCTCTTGACCTCGTGATCCACCCACCTCGGCCTCCCAAAATGCTGGGATTACAGGCATGAGCCACTGCACCTGGCCCACCACTTGACATTTTATACGTGACTTTGCAAAGCACATTCTAGGGACTGTATGAACTTCGAGTCATCCCATTCAACCACATCAATTGCTTATTAATTTTAGATTAAGTTTCTGTTGGGACAGAGCTATGGAAAATAACTTCAGGGTAGATCTTTCGGGCTTCACAAACCATCTGATGCTTACCTGGTGGTATTTATAGGGGAATAGTTGGAACAAGGAGTGATAAATAGTGAAGCATGACATCACTAGAAAAGTCCAGCTGTATTTACATGACTGCTGGTGATTGTTTATTCTTTCCCTGTGAGATACCTTATGAAAACAAGTTACTAATTACGCCTTCCATTTCAAAGTTCATCTAAATAAGGTAGAAACTGGCTCAGTAACATTCTGAGTTCAGTTTTGTCCAAAATTAGATAATATATCAACAAGGGAAATTTTAAAATCTAAAAAAGTTTCACAGAGTATCTTTTTTAAAAGTACAACTTTAAGGAGTGTTTATTTAGCAGTCATGTCTCTCTCACACTTTTATTTGAATTGTTTGTGTTGATAGATGAAACCGTATTTAATCAATGTAGCATTTATTGAGGATTTTTACCAAAAGTGAAACCTAGTGGTAAAAATGAACGAGTACATTGTATCTGGTTGGGTCAGGGGGAGAAGATGTTGGTTAGAAGATACAATATTTAGTGAAGAGGAATAAGTTCAAGCGATCTGTTGTATGACATGACTATAATTCATAATAATGCATTTTTTTAAAGATGGGCAAGTAGGTTACATTTATTAGGAATGAATTCAGAAGCAAAAAACAACAAATTCAGTTAAGACACTGATGCAATGCATAATTTTAACTTCTAGCATGTAAGAAGTCTACAGAAGAGCAGCGCAATCCTGAGTAGACGCAGTAGTTCAACAGTGTCCCTTTTCTTTACTTCTCCATCCTTGGCATGTGCCTTCTGGCTTTGTACTTCCTACCTCATAGTTGCCAAGTAGCTGCACATCTCTAAGCATCATGTCAGTGTTTAAGGAAGAAAGGAGAAAGAGACAAAGAGCTCCCCTCTACTGCCTGTCTTTTTTATAAGGAAACATAAGTTTTCCTATCAAGTTCCTTGCAAAAACATCAGAACTGTGCTATGTGTGCACACCTAGCTATAAGGAAGACTGCAGAAAAGGGTATTTAGTTTTTCCAACTCTTCTGGTGGGAAATGGCAAGAGATAAGAAGGGACTTTAGAATTTATCTGGGGTCACTCTCCCAATACTATCTCCAAAAAGAACAACTAAAACAGAAAGAAGTCAGTTGTAGGAGAGGAAAAGAGGAATTTCTGATTTAGAGTAAAAATATGGAAGTAGCACTTATGTTGGGGATTTTAGGATAACTGAGGTTTGGTAAAGGAATTGGAAGCTAACGTTCAGAATGGAATAAACAATGAAAGGCAATCAGGGTAAAAATGGCACAGCATGTCTGAGTAATAAGCAAATTGTAGTATGATATGTCTGGATCTAAGAGAATGTATAAGTTTGTTTATGAGGAAGTTATGTGCTGTGAATTTACAAAGAGATTTTGAGATTCATTCATAGACTTTTATTGCTTTGACAAATGGTTTAACTTTCAGTGGTTTCCCAGAACTTACAAAATCAAACTCAAACTCCATAGCCCAGCAATCAAGGTTCTTGATTTGGACCTAACCTGCATTATTTGTTCATTCTTTCATCTTATATATATGCCAGTATCTATGGTCAAACTGAATATCTTATCACCAGTACTAAGCTCAAACAAGACTTTCCTGTAGCCACACAATTTTTCCTACTGTGGGTTCTACTGAAATGCTGAAACATTCCCCCCTCCCCCCCACTCTCTAGACAGGGTCTTGCTCTGTCGCCCAGGCTGGAGTACAATAGCACAGTCTCTGCTCACTGCAGCCTCTGCCTCCCAGGTTCAAGCAATTCTCCTGCCATAGCCTACTGAGTAGCTGGGACTACAGGTATATGCCACCACGCCCAGCTAATTTTTTATATTTTTAGTAAGAAGGTTTCACCATGTTAGCCAGGATGATCTCAATCTCCTGACCTTGTGATCCACCTGCATCAGTCTCCCAAAGTGCTGGGATTGCATGTGTGAGTCACCGCATGCAGCCCTTTTTTTTAAGAATGAGACTCACCTTTGTCACCCAGGCTGTAGTGCTGTGATGTGATCCGGGCTTGTCGCAACCTCTGCTTCCCAGGTTCAAGCTATTCTCCTGCCTCAGCTTCCTGAGTAGCCAGGATTACAGGTATGCGCCACCATGCCCAGCTAATTTTTCCTATTTTTATAGAGATGGGGTGTCACTGCGTTGGCCAGGTTGATCTCTACCTCCTGGCCTCAAAAGATCCACACAACTCTGCCTCCCAAAGTACTGGGATTGCAGGCATGAGCCACTGTGCCCACCCTGTTCTACCCATCTCTTTTTAAACTGAAGTTCTACCCATCATTTAACTGCATTCAGTCACTCACTTTTGAATTAGAGTTTTATGGTCCTTTGTTGAAAAGCATGAAATAGGACAGATCCAAACTCCAAGTCTGGGTTCAAATACTGTCTAGAATAATGACTCAGATTCAATTCAAGGTTACTTGCATTTGAGATTATTTCTAAACGGCAGCCAAGAAACATAGGATTTGGATGCAAGTGAGTGGATCTAACGCTCTAATTTCTCCCTGTTCCCTCCTGAAGACACATCTGTAGTTGGTTGGTTGGTCAACTCAGAGGGTAAGAAATCTACCAGATCAATGCCTTTTATACCACTTGGCCAGGGGGCAGACCACATCAGAACTTCAAAATCTATATATTATATATAAAGAACTTTATGCTATGACACAATTATATTCCACATTTTGTTTCTGGCCAGGACCCACACACACTATATGAAAACATGTTTTTTCTAATATTAGAACCATATATATATATATACACACACACACATATATACACACATATACATATATATGTACGTATATATGTGTGTGTGTATATATATATATATAATTCTAATATTTTATATATATAGTGCCTAGAGGTTAAGAGTATAGGCTCTAGAGTCAAACTGCCACAGTTAAAATCTCAGCTCCACCACTTACAACCTATATGTTCTTGAGCAATGCATCCCAATTTCCTCATCCTTACCATGGGAACAATATTATCTACCACATTTGGTTGTTGCAAGGATTAAATGAGACAGCTCATGTTTAATAAACTGCTGATGGAAATTCATATTTTATGACCTCCCTGAAGGGCAACTTGGCAAAATTATAAAATGTCCCAGCTGAAACAGGAGGATTGCTTGAGACCAGGAGTTTGAGACCAGCCTAGGCAACATAGGCAGACCCTGTCTCTGCACAAGCTTAAAAAATAAAAAAATAAAAACCCACCATGGTGGTGCACACTTGTGGTCCCAGCCACTTGGAAGGGTGAGGCAGGAGGATCACTTGAGCTGAGGAGCTCAGGATCATAGCTCACTCCAGGCTTCAGTGAGCAATGATCATACTTACACCCTATATGATCTTGAGCAGTGCATCCCAATTTCCTCATCCTTACCATGGGAACAATAATATTATCTACCTCATTTGGTTGTTGTGAGGATTAAATGAGACAACTTATTTAATCTTGTCTGGAATTACATGTGTGAGCACACATTGCAAGTGTGGCACTCCAGCCTGGGCCACAGAATGAGATTCTGTCCCCCAAAATAATGATAAACAATAAGATTTTATATATATATATACACACACACACACACATAAACCCATTAAGTCCCTCAAAATTCATAGATTTTGACTGAGTAATTCTATAAATTTTAAGAAAGTAATACAAGAAGTGCAGAAAGAATGTTAAAGGATAGGATAGAAACAACATAAGTATCCATCAATAA
The DNA here is from genome assembly GCF_049354715.1 of Callithrix jacchus. Taxonomy (NCBI): domain Eukaryota; kingdom Metazoa; phylum Chordata; class Mammalia; order Primates; family Cebidae; genus Callithrix; species Callithrix jacchus. The sequence continues at coordinate 73,331,505 of NC_133510.1, read as the reverse complement.
GAACTAATTAAATAAATTTTTTTTTTTTTTTTGAGACAGAGTTTTGCTCTTGTTACCCAGGCTGGAGTGCAATGGCGCGATCTCGGCTCACTGCAACCTCCTCCTCCTGGGTTCAGGCAATTCTCCTGCCTCCTCAGCCTCCCAAGTAGCTGGGATTACAGGCATGTGCCACCATGCCCAGCTAATTTTTTGTATTTTTGGTAGAGACGGGGTTTCACCATGTTGACTGGGATGGTTTCGATCTCTTGACCTCGTGATCCACCCACCTCGGCCTCCCAAAGTGCTGGGATTACAGGCTTGAGCCACCGCACCCGGCCAAGAACTAATTAAATAAATTTTAACATATTTATACAATACTAAGAAAAACCTACAACTTTTGTTTAGAAAATGGCATCATATATTAAGTGACAACAGAAGAATAACATCATAGAAAGTAAAAGACTATTTCTGTGAAAGAAAAATTAATGATATAAAGGATATATAATATCTTGTTCATGTGTGACAAAATAAGCATGGGGAGAGATAAAATGTTAATTCCTATCTTTTAGTGAATATATGGGCATAATCTTTATTTCATGCTACTTTTGAAATTTTCACAATGAACAATCTGGAAGATGAAAGCTTTCTTTCTGTAGCAGTGATCATCTTGAAACTTGAGTTTCTGTAAACACCAGTGCAGTGACCCATGGTTTGCAGCATGTTTGCACATTCATCAAGGCTGTTAACAGTCTGTCTTTGCATGTGATGTCAGTGAGTAGGGTGGTGGAAGCCAGCAACCCGGAAACAGGCTGATTCTAATCCCATTTCTGTCATTAACTTCTTGTGTGGCCCTGAGCAATTTCTTATATTGTATTGGGCCATATGGATATTGATACAGTATTGCTATGAAGATATGGGTAAGTTTACTTCTTATTTAATTAGCTAGCATCAGAAGTCTTGTTGTTTTTTTTTCTTTTCTGTCACCCAGGCTAAAATGCAGTGGTGCGATCACAGCTCACTGCAGCTGCAACATTGACCTCCCAGGCTCAGGTGATCCTCCCACCTCAGCCTCCTGAGTATCTGGGACTACTGGTATAAGTCACCACGGCTGCCTAATTTTTGTACATTTTTTGGTAGAGACAGGGTTTCACCATGTTGTCCAGGCTGGTATCAAACTCCTGAGCTTAAGTGGTCTACTCGCCTCAGCCTCTTAAGTGCTGGGATTATAGGAGTGAGTCACCACACCTGGCCCAGAGGTCTTCAAATGATAAATAAAATAGCTAGCTAACCAACCTAACTATAAAAAGCATACAAGAAATAAAGACCCAAATTTGAAGTTAACCTTAACACACACACACACACACACACACACACACACACACAGCCAGGAACAGGTGAAACGAGGCATTGAGGGCACAAAATTTAAGAAGACACTCACTCTCAGGGACATACAAACAGACTATCTGATTTTAATTCCATTTCTAAACCCCCAAAATGCCAAATGCTTGCACTCCCCTAACTGTATATCTCCTTAAATTTTTCATCCCATGTGCCTCTTATCCTAGACCTCACCATCCACCTGAATACATAAATACACACACACCTGCAAATGCATGTTACACCCATGCAGGCATGTACACAAGCACACGTGCATGCACACCTTAGCAGCTGTAAATATCAATTGCAAATAGTTTTTGAGAATGATACTCAATTCTGTTTCCTCATCAAATAGTTACAAATGACCTAATCATACTTAGAAAGAAGAAACTGATCTGCCTTCTGATAGCTGGTAAAGAATGGTAGAGAATCTCTTTCCTCAGGCATTATATTTTCCTTATTTTACCTCTGCATGACTTCCTTCTGTTTCTCCGTGGACATTACTGTCTTGGCATGATCCTAGAATCCTCATAGAACCTGTGAGAACTGTATGGGAAAGCACCAGAGCACCTATCCAGTGGTCCAGTGAGATCTTCCAACTGATCTTTTATCACAAGCTTCACATGTTTGTGAAGTACTTGTTGGCCTCTTAGCTACTTGAATATGCATACTGCTTCTTGGTGTTTCCACTTAGATTTAGTATTCAACTCTGGACATATGGACTTGGTATTGACAGACCCGAAGAGTGCTTCTTTTGGTAAAGGCTCTGTAATCTTATTTCTATGATCTGCAGGGGCTAACTCTCTATACCCAGAAATTGCCCCTGGACTGTATTGGCCAGGAGAAGGTTTCAAAGAAATGAAATTCTTTAAAAATTTGAAATCGTGAATTACTGTATTGTGCCCCCAGGAGTGCTGCAGAGATTGGGGGCACAATTCAGCAATTTGGCACATGAGTTGATAGCAACTGCTTCAGTGACAAAAATCTTCACATACCCCAAATCAAAAATTTACTTTTTTTTTTATTATTATACTTTAAGTTCTGGGGCACATGTGCAGATCATGCAGGATTGTTACGTAGGTATACACGTGTTATAGTGGTTTGTTGAATCCATCCCCCTGTCACCTACACTAGGTATTTCTCCTAATGTTAGCCCTCCCCTATCCCCCCATCCCTGCTATGCTTCCGCTAGCCACCCCCCCACCCACCAACAGACCCCAGTGTGTGATGTTCCCTTCCCTGTGTCTACAAACAGAAAACCAAACACCACATGTTTTCACTCATAAGGGAGTGTTGAACAATGAAAAATTTACTAAGCTATGGTAAATAGTCTTTCTAAATTTGGGTTTTGAAGATAAAATTAACAGGTAGCCTTATCAAATGGGCTTCTATTCTATGTGGGCATGTAATATAAACCAAGTCTACATGATAATATTTTGCCCAGATACTCATTCTCATGAGTTAAAGTAGGTAACTTTGACATATGTGACCGAAAGTTACAGTCACCTTGACATTTCAGGCCTAACTTTTCTTAAATCAGCTATTTCCAAGGCACCGTATTGGAAGAAATTTTATTCAATACTGAAAATAATTACTTATTTATGTTCTCACAGAATCACATTTTGCAAAGCTACATCTCAAGATATAGACACCAATTATAAGTGTTGGAAACAAAGAGAAAGATCCTTGGCATGGACATCAGAAAACCTGGGTTCCAAGCCCAGGTCTTCCAATAGCTTCATGGCCACAAATGGGAAACTAACTTACTCTCAATTTGGTAAAATGCATTTGAAAATTGAGAGAGATAAGACAACATAGTCTCTAAAAATCCCAGTACTTTAATGTGACTTGTTTCTTAATTATTATCTAACAGGTGTTTACAAGAAATACAACAGTACATTTGGAGGTAAATAACAAAATCACTGCCCAGTCATTGTCATTAATATTTAAAGCCATTTCAAAGGTTGTATTTTATACCTAATTCCCATAACCATATATTGATTGAAATCATATAATATGACTTCCCCTACATAAGTCTTCTCAACATAATTTGCTCATGATTGCTGATAGAGTGCATGAGACAGTATTCCATCAATCACGAAAAGACATCTGTGAAAATATTCTTTATGAAGTTGCATTAATTTAACAAATTATGTTTGCAAAGACAGCTGTTTTAAGCTGGTACTGTTTGTATTTTATAAATAATTCAGTAATTCTTTTAGTGTTATTTATTTAAATGAGAACTCCATGTAATCTAATATTTTTTCTTTGCTATCAGGCAAGGGAGCTAAAGTAGAGAGTGACAATTATTTATACTCTACAGGCATTCTGTTCAGCAACGTGTGCTAAAGACAAACTGATTATTACATGTTTCCAATAAATATTCTTTCAGTTTGGTAGCCACAATCCATTCTGTGACGCCCCTGCACCATCTGTTTTTACCTTCATATCTCTAGGAAGAAAGCCAACACTTTCTATAGGGAGAATGTGGAAGAAAGAAGAGTTCAATCATAATATCTTTAGAAAAGCTGTTTATTTTGGATTGTCAGTAATATTGAATATATTAGTCTGGATTTTCCAAAGAAACAAAACCAATGGCAGGCAGGCAGCGGGGGGCGGGGGGGGGCAGGGGGGAAAGAGAGAGAGAGAGGGATTGATTGATTTATTACAAGGAGTGGCCCATGTGGTTATGGAGGTTGAGAAGTCCCAAGATCTGCAGTCAGCAAGCTGTGGATCCAGGAGAACTGATGGTATAGTTACAGTCCAAGTCCAAAAGCCTGGAAATCAGGAGAGCTGATGATACAAGTTTCAGTTGTAGTCCAAAGGCATGAGAACCAAGACAGGCAATGGTATAATTTCCAATCTGAATCCATATACAAAAGCTAGAGAAAGAAAAACTGCTGTCCTAACTCAAAAGACAGTCAGACAGAGAAAGCAAATGTTTCCTTACTTGGAGGAGGATAAGTCTTCTGTTCCATTCAGGCTTTCAACAGATTGGAAGAGGCCCACCTACAGGAGGCAATCTGATTTACTGTTTTCCAACTCAAATGTTAATGTCATCCAGAAATACCCTCACAGACATACCCAGAATAATGTTTAACCAAATATCTGGATATCCCCATAGCCCAGCCCCCATACTTAAAATTAACCATCACAATGGACTTTAAGAAGGTTGCACCCAACTCCATCTATTTCCAGCTAAGAATGCTGAACACCAGGTATATAAAGGAACTGCCTAGGTTGTACAATTAGAGGAAGATTCAGGGTCATAACCTAAATCTTTATATGTTATTATAGATCTTTTCACTCTATTTTTATTCAACTCTCATTCTATGCTATAGTAGTTCTTTCTTTAAATTGTTATTAATTTAAATATTGTCTTCTCCATGTTAATGAATACCATGTGTGGTGGGGTTTGAGGGGAGAAGGTGCATGACTTAATAGACATGTGACCTTAAGTAAGTCATTAATACCTTTTTTTTTTTTTTTTTGAAACAGTTTTGCTCTTGTCACCCAAGCTGGAGTGCAATGGCACGATCTTGGCTCACTGCAACCTCTACCTCCCGAGTTAAAGCAATTCTCCTGCCTCAGCCTCCTGGGCAGCTGAGTTTACAGGTGCTTGCCACCATGCCTGGCTAATTTTTGTATTTTTAGTAAAGACAGGGTTTTGCTACATTGGCCAGGCTGGTCTCAAACTCCTGACCTCAGGTGAGTCACCTACCTCGGCCTCCCAAAGAGTTGGGATTACAGGCATGAGCCATTGCACCTGGCCTCATTAATGCTTTTGAGCCTCAGTTACCTCATTAGTAAATGAAAATAATACCTACTTTATGAGTTTGTCGTAATGATTAATTGGGTCAATGTGTTAAGCGTAAGTATTAGCAGTGACTGGGACATAGCAAGTGCTATCTAAGTGTTAGCTCTTTTCATTATTCTTCATATGAAACTATATATTCAGGTTTCTGCTAATTGCTCCTCTTAGCCCCATTCTTTTTTGCCTTAATCATTGGCCTGTTGTGTCAGGAGGTTCAGTCTCTCTTTGATACCATATCTGATTTTGTAAGTTCTCAGGGATTTCCACATCAAGCTCTATAACTTGAGGACAAAAATGGAGAACAGTGTCTCTAAAATGCAGTGGGCAAGAAGGAAAGGGTTTAGACAAGTTTTGAGAGAGAGGAAGTGATCACACACCCCAGGTGTTTTAGTACGCCTATTCTTTGTTAGCTTTTGGTATTTTGTTTTAGTGAAATAGCTAAACTAATGTGTGTGTGCCCGCATTCATTACAATCTCAAGGTGTGTGGTCCTGTGTCACCTTCAAATGTGGGTGTCAAATTCCCAGATGCTGGCTGAACCTCCAGGTAAATAGGTAGACTGAACATCAAAGATTCCAGAACTCTCTAGGCTGTCATGTATTTTAACCATATCTTTGTGACTATTGGTTTCTTCTGAATCACCTGTTACAATGTTATTAATATTTATGATGAGCTGCTAATTAAAAGGGATGGCTGAGAAGCATGCTAGCTGCTGCTGTCTCTGAGATTCTGCCCCATGACCTGCCCTACTTTGTGACAAAGTGCTTGTGGCATGGATTATTTTGTGTGTTATAAATTTACAAAACAGGGCTTGGACTGGGCTTATTTTATAAATACTCACCTCTTCTTTGAAATGATTTGCACACCAAACATTTAGCATGCTCTTCTTTTTCTCATTCCAAAGATGTTTTCTGATGTTTATTTCCAAGGAAGGGTTGATTTTTTGTTACTAAATAGAATTTTGGTAAGAAAATATGCACATATCCACGTGAAAATATATGTCCATAGGGTAAAAAAGTCAGTGTTATAACATCTTTAATGACAAAGAAACATAAATACTACATCTGAACATTGCTTGTTAGAAGCACATATTGGAGCTGGCAAGATGGCCAAATAGGAACAGCTCCAGTTTGTACCTCCCAGCTAGATCAATGAAGAAGGCAGGTGATTCATCAATTTCCAGCTGAGGTGCCTGGCTTCTCTCATTGGGACTGGTTAGACAATGGGTGCAGCCCATAGAAGGTGATCCAAAGCAGAGTGGGGTGTTGCTTCACCCAGGAAGTGTAAGGGGTCAGGGAACTCCCTCCCCTAGCCAAGGGAAGCCATGAGGGACTGTGCCATGAGGAATAGTGCACTCCAGCCCAGATACTACACTTTTCCCATCAACTTCACAACCCACAGACCAGGAGATTCCCTTGGGTACCTACACCACCAGGGCCCTTGGTTTTAAACACAAAACTAGGTGGCCATTTGGGCAGATGCCGAGCTAGCTGCAGGAGTTTGTTTTTTCATACCCTGGTGGCACCTGGAATGCCAGTGAGACAGAACTGTTCACTCCTCTGGAAAGGAGGCTGAAGCCAGGGAGCCAATTGGTCTAGCTCAGTGGATTCCACCCCCATGGAGCTCAGCAAGCTAAGATTTACAGCTGTGAAATTCTCGCTGCCAGCACAGCAGTCTGAAGTCAACCTGGAACACTCAGACTCGGTGAGGGGAAGGTTGTCTGCCATTGCTGAGGCAATGTGTAAAGTTTTCCTTTCACAGTGTAAACAAAGCCTCCCAGAAGTTCAAACTGGGTGGAGCCCACCACAGCTCAGCAAAGCCACTATAGGCAGACTGCCTCTCTAGATTCCTCTTCTCTGGGCAGGACATCTCAAAAAGAAAGGCAGCAGGACCAGTCAGGGGCTTATAAATAAAACTCCAACCTCCCTGGGACAGAGAATCTGTGGGAAATGATGATTGTGGGTGCAGCTTCAGCAGACAAACATTCCTGCCTGTCACCTCTGAAGAGAGCAGTGGATCTCCCAGGACAGTGCTCAAGCTCTGCTAAGGGATAGACTGCCTCCTCAGGTGGGTCCATGACCCCATGCCTCCTGACTAGGAGACACCTCCCAGCAGGGACTCCTCATATAGGAAGGATCATACACCTCATAGAGGACACAGACATCTCATATAAGAGAGCTCTGGCTGGCATCTGGTGGGTGCCCCTCCAGTACAGAGCTTCCAGAGAAAGGAACAGACAGCAATCTTTGTTGTTCTTCAGTCTCCACTGGTAATACCCTGGCAAATAGGGTCTGGAGTGGACCTCCAGCAAATTCTAGCATATCTGCAGCAGAGCAGCCTGACTGTTAGAAGAAAAACTAACAAACAGAAATGAATAGAATCAACATCAGCAAAAAGGACATTCACTTGCAAACCCCACTGGAAGGTCATCAACATCAGAGGCCAAAGGTACATAAATCCACAAAGTTGAGGAGAAACCAGCATAAAAGTCTGAAAATTCCAAAAACCAGAACACTTCTTCTCCTCCAAAGGAGCACAACTGCTTGCCAGCAAGAGAACAAAACAGAACAGAGCATGAGTTTGATGAATTGACAGAAATAGGTTTCAGAAGGTGGGTAATAACAAACTCCTCTGAGCTAAAGGAGCATGTTCTAACCCAATGCAAGGAAGCTAAATAACCTAGAAAAAGATTAGAGGAATTGCTAACTAGAATAACCAATTGAGAGAAGAACATAAATGACATGATGGAGCTGAAAAACACAGCAAGAGAGCTTCATGAAGCCTACACACGTATCAACAGCTGATCAATCAAGCAGAAGAAAGGATATCAGAGACTGAAGATCAATTTAATGAAATAAAGTTTTAAGACAAGATTAGAGAAAAAAGAATGAAAAGGAATGAACAAAGCCTCCAAGAAATACCAGACTATGTAAAAACACCAAATCTACGTTTGATTGGTATACCTGAAAATGACAAGGAGAATGAAACCAAGTTGAGAAACACTCTTCAGAATATTATCCAGGAGAACTTCCCCAACCTAGCAAAACAGGCTAACATTCAAATTCAGGAAATACAGAGAACATCACAAAGATATTCCTGAAGAAGAGCAACCCCAAGACACATAATCATCAGATTCACCATGGTTGCAATGAAAGAAAAAATGTTAAAGGCAGCCACAGAGAAAGGTCAGGTTACCCACAAAGGGAAGCCCATCAGACCAACAGTAGATCTCTCAGCAGAAACCCTACAGGCCAGAAGAGAGTGGGGGCCAATATTCAACATCCTTAAAGAAAATAATTTTCAATCCAGAATTTCATATCCAGCCAAACTAAGATTCATAAGTGAAGGAGAAATAAAGTCCTTATGGACAAGCAAATGATGAGAGATTCTGTCACCACCAGGCCTGCCTTACAATCTTCAGGAAGCACTAAACATGGAAAGAAACAACCAGTGCCAGCTACTGCAAAAACATACTAATTGTAAAGACCATTGACACTATGAAGAATCTACATCAAATAATCGGCAAAATAACTAGCTAACATCATAGTAGGATGAAATTCACTCATAACAAATGTATAAAGAGTCAAGTGTGTTGTATTCAGTGTGTTATATTCAGGAGACACATCTCACATGCAAAGACACCCAAAGGCTCAAAATAAAGAGATGAAGATTTACCAAGCAAATGGAAAGCAAAAAAAAAGAGGGTTTGCAGTCCTTGTCTTTGATAAACAGTCTTTAAACCAACAAAGATCAAAAAAGACACAGAAGAACATTACGTAATGGTAAACAGATCAATGCAACCACACAAGCTAACCATCCTAAATATATATGCACACAATACAGGAGTTCCCAGATTCATAAAGCAAGTTCTTAGAAATCTACAAAGAAAATTAGACTCCCTCACAGTACTACTGGGAGACTTTAACATCCCATGTCAATATTATATGGAGACAAAAAAATTAACAAGGGTATTCAGGACTTGAACTCAGCTCTGGACCAAGTGGACCTAATAGACATCTGCAGAACTTTCAGCCCAAGTCAACAGAATATAGCATTCTCCTCAGCACCACATTGTACTTGTTCTAAAATTGACCACATAATTGGAAGTAAAACACTCCTCAGCAAATGCAAAAGAATGGAAATTATAACAGTCTCTCAGACCACACTGCAATCAAATTAGAACTCAGGATTAAGAAACTCACTCAAAACCACACAACTACATGAACAGCCTGCTCCTGAAGGACTACTGGGTAAATAATGAAATTAAGACAGAACTAAGTAAGTTCTTTGAAAGCAATGAGAACAAAGACACAACAACCAGAATTTCAGGGACACAGCTAAAGCACTGTTTAGAGGGAAATCTATAGCACTAAATTCCCACAAGAGAAAGCAGGAAGATCTAAAATTGATGTTTTACCATCACAATTCTAAGAGCCAGAGACGCAAGAGCAAACAAATTCAAAAGCTAGCAGTAGACAAGAAATAACTAAGAGCAGAGCAGAACTGAGGGAGATAGAGGCACAAAAAACCCTTCAAAAAATTAATGAATCCTGGAGCTGGTTTTTTTTAAAGATTAGTAAAATAGACCACTAGCCAGACTAAGAAGAGAGAAGAAGCAAATAGACACAATAAAAAATGATAAAGGAGAAGATATCACAACCAATCCCACAGAAATACAAACTACCATCAGAGAATATTATAAACACCTCTATGCAAATAAACTAAAAACTCGGCCATGATCAAGTAGACTTCATCCCTGGGATGCAAGGCTGGTTCAAACTGTGCAAATCAATAAACATAATGCAACACTTAAATAGAACCAATGACAAAAAAAACATGATTATCTCAATAGATGCAGAAAAGGCCTTTGATAAAATTCAGTACCCCTTCATACTAAAAATTCTCAATAAACTAGGTATGGATGGAGCATATCTCAAAATAATAAGAGCTATTTATGACAAACCCACAGCTAATATACTGAATGGGCAAAAGCTGGAGGTATTCCCTTTGGAAACTGGCACAAGACAAGGATGCCCTCTCTCACTACTCCTATTCAACACAGTATTGAAAGTTCTGGCCAGGGCAATCAGGCAAGAGAAAGAAATAAAGAGTATTCAAATAGGAAGAGGGAAAGTCAGATTGTCTCTCTGTTTGCCGATGACATGTTTGTATATTTTAAAAACCCCATCATCTCAGCCTAAAATCTCCTTAAGCTGATAAGCAACTTCAACAAAGTCTCAGCATACAAAATCAACATGCAAAAATTACAAGCATTCCTATATGCCAATAATAGAGAGCCAAATCATAAGTGAACTCCCATTCACAATTGCAACAAAGAGAATAAAATACCTAGGAATATAACTTACAAGGGATGTGAAGGACCTCTTCAAGGAGAACTACAAACCACTGTTCAAGGAAATAAGACAGGACACAAACAAACGCCAAAACATTCCATGCTCATGGTTAGGAATAATCAATATTGTGAAAATAGCCATACTGCCCAAAGTAATCTATAGATTCAGTGCTATCCGCATCAAGCTATCATTGACTTTCTTCACAGAATTAGAAAAAAAAACTACTTTAAAATTTATATGGAACCAAAAAAAAAAAAGCCCATATAGCCTAGACAATCCTAAGCAAAAAGAACAAAGCTGGAGGCATCACACTACCTGAGTTCAATCTATACTACAAGGCTACAGTAACCAAAATATCATAGTACTCATACCAAAACAAAGTTACAGACCAATGGAACAGAACAGAGGCCTCAGAAATAACACCACATGTCTACAGCCATCGGATCTTTGATAAACCTGACAAAAACAAGCAATTGGAAAAGGATTCCCATTTAATAAACGGTGTTGGGAAAACTGGCGAGCTGTATGCAGAAATCTAAAACATGATCCCTTTCTTACACTTTATACAAAAATTAACTCCAGATGGATTAAAGACTTAAAAGTAAGCTCTGAAACCATAAAAACCCTAGAAGAAAACCTAGGCAATACCATTCACGACATAGGCAAGGGCAAATACTTCATGACTAAAACACCAAAAGCAATGGCACAAAAGCCAAAATTGACAAATGGGATCTAATTAAAGTAAAGAGCTTCTGCACAGTAAAAGAAACTATCATCAGAGTGAACAGGCACCCTACAGAATGGGAGAAAAATTTTGCAATCTATCCATCTGACGAATGTCTAAAATCTACAAGGAACTCAAATGTACAAGAAAAAAAACAACTCCATCAAAAAGTGGGCAAAAGATATGAACAGAAATTTCTCAAAAGAAGACATTTATGTAGCCAACAAACATGAAAAAAAGCTCATCATCACTTGTTGTTAGAGAAGTGCAAATCAAAACCACAATGAGATATCATCTCATGCCAGTTAGAATGGTGATCTTTAAAAGTCAGGAAACAACTGATGCAGGAGAAGATGTGGAGAAATAGGAACTCTTTTACACTGTTGGTGGGAGTGTAAATTAGTTCAACCATTGGGGAAGACAGTGTGGGAATTCCTCAAGTATCTAGAACCAGAAATACCATTTGACACAGCAATCCCATTACTGGGTATATACCCAAAGGATTATAAATCATTCTGTTACAAAGACACATGCACACATATGTTTATTGCAGCGCTGTTTACAATAGCAAAGACTTGGAACCAACCCAAATGCCCATCAATGATAGACTGGATAAGGAAAATGTGGCACATATACACCATGGATGACTATGCAGCCATAAAAAGGATGAGTTTATGTCCTTTACAGGGACATAGATGAGGCTGGAAACAATCATTCTCAGCAAACTATCACAAAAACTGAAAACCAAACGCTGCATGTTCTCACTCATAAGTGGGAGTTGACCAATGAGAACACATGGACACAGGAAGGGGAGCATCACACACCAGGGCCTGTTGGGGGTTGGGGAGCTGGGGAGGGATAACATTAGGAGAAATACGTAATGTCGATGATGGGTTGATGGGTGCCGCAAACCACCATGGCAAGTGTATACCTATGTAACAAACTTACACATTCTGCACATGTATCCGAGAACTTAAAGTATAATAATAAAAAATAATACAAAATTACAAACATAAAATTAGGCATGAAATGAACATCTATGTAGGATTAGAAAAATCTCATTTCAAAAATGAAAAAGTTTGTAAGTTACACATACTTCATAAAATCTGTACACATCTCAATAATACCTTTTCTGTATATTTCTATCTTTATCATTATATGAGATCCTTGATTACCTTTCTAATATTTTCAGTAGAGAAACAGAACAATTATTCAGTCATTTTTTAGCTGTTTGGACACTCTAATGATTGCAATATTAACATGTCGTACTTTTTAGTGGGAATAATGTGGAATGCTATTTCTGATAAAATACTTCAGTTTTGAATAGAAGGTTGATGTGATTTGACTTTGTGTCTTCACCCAAATCTCATCTTGAATTGTAATCCCAGGTGTTGATGAGAGACCTGGTGATTGGATAATGGGGGCAGTTTTCCCCAGGCTGTTTTCATGATAGTGAGTTCTCATGACATATGATAGTTTTATATGCATCTGGCATTTCCCCAGCTTGCTCTTTTCTCTCCTGTCACCTTGTGAGGAAGATGCTTACTTCACCTTTCACCATGATTGTAAGTTTCCTGAGGTCTCCTCAACCTTGCAGAACTATGACTCAACTAAACCTCCTTCATTTGTATATATTTTTAAAAAGCACATATTGATTTCTCTCATGGCTCTTAACTTCTTTGAAATGTCATATTGCCAAAACTGAATGTATAAAAATGAAGGTTTATTTTAGAGGAAATAAACAGGTGACACTGGGACCTCAACTAAGGAATCAAGAACAATATACTTAAGTAATTATAAAATAATACATTGAGGTATGTCTAGATTTAAGAATGTTTTTAATATAGATGTATATACATGTGGTAGGTTTATATAGTATGCATATCTAACATAGATACAATGTTATATGTATCTGTCATGGCTAAATGGTATACTTCAAACTGTAGGTACTCTGGACTGTTATTTGAGGATAAAAATTAATATATACAGGTATGGTCAGGGAGGTAAGTGGATCTTAGACTTCTCTTTCTCCGATTGAGGGATTTTGTGCCCTTAAAAGTTTGCTCATGGAGCCCCTTATACTTCTAATAAGGTGTCTAGACCACTTTTTGTTATTTACTATTTCGATCCATTTTTTATTATTTTCTATTTGCCTGCATTTATTTATCCAACAAAAATCTATTGAGCACCTATTTACGTACCAGGAACTATCATAGGCACTGGGGTAAACGAGGCAAAGTGGCTCACTCCCCAAAGAGTTAACACTGAGACAACAAATGAGCACACACAAATAGGATTATTAGAGACTATCATAAAGTGTATAAAAGATACATGCCAGATGCTGTGACAGATAGTGTGATGAGGGTGGAAGTGGGGTGCTTCTTTAGATAAAATGATTAGAGTAGCCTCCATGAGGATGGACATTTAAGCCAAAACCTGATGAATCAGAGTAAGCAGCATTTCAAGATTTAGCAGAGCAACATTATAAAGAGAAGGAAGAGCCAGGACAGAGATTTGCAAAACAGACACTAGGCCAGTATGCTGGAGCACTGGAAAGAGAGAAAGACGAGGCAGTGAAGTAAGCTGGAGACATAGATATGGAGGGCTGTGTAAGCCAGGGTGAGCTGTGGAGCCTGTTATAAAAGCAGTAGGAAAAGACACCTTGAAGAGTTTCTGCACAGAATAAATAAAATAGATGTGATTTATTATATATTTTTATAATATTTCTCTTGACATATGAAGAATGGATTGGAAAAAGACAAGAATAGAAGCAGGGATGCTGTTATAGTCTCCCAAGACATAGATGACAGTAGTTGAATTTGATGCTGACAGTGGAGATGGATAAAAATGGGACATTTTCTTGTATATTTGGAAATAGAACTAACAGATCTGAGAATGGAGTGGGTGTGGTGAGGGAAGAACATGATTCACAGGTACTTCCCAAGTTTTTACTTGTATAATTGAATAACTAGTAGTTCTGCTTACTAAAATGGGAATGTTAAAATAAAAGGTTTAAAAAATAGTCACACTCTCAATTTGGGCACCTTGAATTTGAGATTCCTTTTGGACATCCCAACTGAGATATCAGGTAATAGTTAAACATAAAATTCTGTAGAACTCAGAGGAAAGACCTTGACTGAAGATACAGACATTTGGAAAATATCAGCACATAGAATGTATAAAACATGGAACTGGATGAAATTGCCTAGGGAAAGAGTATGCAAAATAGCATAGAAAATAGAAAGTGTCCAGGCAGGAACCCTAAGTTTATCACCATTAAGAAGTTGAGTAGAAGAGGAGCCAACGAAGGAGATGAGAAAGAACACCACTGGCGTTGGAGCAAGCGCAGGAATATATGATGCCACAGAAGCTAAGAGAAGAAAGTTTTAAGAAGAGAAGAGTACTCAGTGGTGCCAAAAAGATCCTGAGAATTAGATAAGGTCACACAAGTGTCTATTGGACGTGGCAGTATGGAGGTCATTGGTGAAACCATTGACATGATTAGTTTCCTTCTATTGTTAAGATAATGTCAGATGAGAGTGACTGAAGAGCAGAATAGAGATGAGGATGAGACAGAAATTGTAGATGATTTGCTTGAAAATATTTTATGTGAAGGGAAACAAAGAAATGGGGCAATAGGTAGAGAGAGATGTGGAACCTATAAAGGTTTAATTTTCAAGGTAGCTTATATATAGTTATATGCTGTAGGAATAACCCAGTAGTGAAGGAGAAACTGATGATGTAGAAAATGAAAAGGGAAGAAAATTCTTGAGAACACAGTAGGGGATGGGAGCATAAGTGGAGGGATTTTGCCTTTGGCAAGAGCAGGAAAGAGCTTTCAAAGGACTGTGAGGACAGAGATGAGGATTTTATAACTACTATATGCCCAATAGTCCTTGGCATATATTAGAAACTCAATATTTGTTGAATGAATCAAGTAAACACTCCAAGCCAGGGAAACAAAACAAGTGATACAAGCAAAGAGAGAGCCTGAAAGAGCGAAGCGTAGTCAAGAGCAAAGAGAAGGATGACTCGTCCATACTCCTTCATGAGCTATTGCTTATTTTATAATGTGTTTAGACAATTTAGTTAAAATTTGTTTTAATTACACTGGGTTTTTTTTTAATTACAGATGTAGCCAGTATGACATTTCATTGATTTCCTTTTCATAGTTTACTTATGTCTACTGTGATGCCCTAAAAATGTAAATTCTCAATGGAAGAGATATATTTTCTACCTTGGCAATTCATTTTCAGACACAGGGCAGGGATCTAATACATTTTTTGAGAAGCATGTAATTTTCCTTAGCTTCTGTGATTATCTTTAGCACTGATAAAATTATTGATTATGTTAAACCTAACACATGCTTACAAATGACATGCCTATTTTGTCTTAAACATGCTAATTGGCGCTTGTTAACACTTAATTCACAGCCATAGAGTCAGTGTTTGTTTACAAGGCTAGGGAAACTATAATGTTAAAAAAAAAAAGTGTGTACTCTCGTGAGGGAAACATAAACTCATTTTACTCACTTTTATTGTGCCTACGTCAGGGTAGTCAAATGAAATTGAAGACAGATCATCTGTTATTAAAAATCTGCTAAATATATTTTGAACATACAGGACCCAATTAAATGTTTTTGACAATTTGTTATTTAGCAACTGCCTTCCTCAAACTACACGACAGTGAGCAGTGCTCCAAAATCAAGAACTGTAAAGTATGCACACCAAATAGGATGCATTTGCTAACCAAACATATTTAAGATTTTTGTTTACTTTTTGTATCAAGAATGATTCTACCAATGACAATAAATCTTAAGACTTTGTCACTGCCTTGAGGGTAAATGGGATAATAAATTTTGAGGTACTCATATGTTTCTCTGGTTCGTAATACAAATCTATTTGAGAAATGATATTTACACACACTCTAATGGACTGTATGAATAATGATGCAGCTATATTATGGTAACAAAACTTGAAAATAATATACTCAGAAGAATTCTTATGAGTTAATAACGAACAGTAAATTTATTCTCACACATTAAATTGATGAGGATTTAACTTATTATAGGGTTACCATGAAATTTTCATTTGTGGCTTTCTGGAACATCATCAAAGATTGATCACATTTCTTCTGTTTAAGAGCTGTTCCAACCTTCTATTTACTTGAACTTTCTTGAGGCTTTAAAGAATACTTTATTATAGTTATCATATTAAAAATGTCACCTTAGGAAATAGGAGATGTAATTTAATATGTTGGGTGTGTAACAAAAGAGCCCCTGAGAAAGGATCATTTGAATTGAAACCTGAATTTTGAGAAGTAGTAAACCTGGTGGAAAATGACCAGGAGAATATGTTAAAGTATGCAGCATCCTAAAAGGTTTTTTTTAAAAAAAAACTAAACATATTGCCCTAGCCATACCAGCATGGCAGTAAGACTTGCATTATAACAGAGATTATAATCTCCCTACCCTCTCCCTTACCACACCCCTACACATCAACTACTACCAGATCTCTAGCACTTCTCAATGTCCCACCCTGAATCTCTAAAAGACATCCACTTTCTCTTGTAGGAATGGTTCTTTTAGTTTTGTATAACATTCAGAAGTGAAGTTTTCTGCCCTTACTCTCTGAGTCACCTGCTATGCGGTCTCCTGTGCATAGGAAATTACCATAGCTGTTGGCAGTGGTAGTATCTGCCTATGGCTATGTCAAGGTTTCCTGGACTGATCGTGATGTCGTTGTTATCTGTGCCAAGGACACTCTTCTCTGATTGCTGCTGGGGTTCAAGGTCCTCAGTCTAGTTATTGAGGACCCATGTGTATTGATTAGCTGTCAGAGCCCCTCTGGGCTGGAGCTCTGCACTAAATACCAACAAAGGAAAGGGAGTCTTCTCCAACGTCTCTTCTTCTATCTGTGTGTGTTCCTTAGCTATATATTTGCCCAAAATGTTGTAGAGTTTTCATGAGGTTTTGTTTTTATTTAAGGCATTATTTCCCCAGAGTTCTGACACAAATTTGACCTATATTCTTCTTCTTCCCTCCCCTCCATTTCACTCTGGTATATTGTCCTTAAATTACTCTTTTGAGACCTAGCTCTCACGACACTTAGGTCAAATTCCATTCCAAGAAGTTCTTTAATCATTCAGATAAATAGACACACAATTATTTCTAGCTCATAGATCTTCTGGTTATACCAGATTTTCCTGGATCCCCAGGTGGACACACCATTATTTCTAGCAGTGGTCATTCTCATATTGGGTCTGTATTTTTGGAAACTGAGTTAGGCAACGAACATCTTTTTAAAAATATTTTTATAACGTGATTACATGTACAGTTTTAAAATTTCACATATGATTCCAGAATTTTCATCTGTTGTTTATGGGGGGATTCTAGAGTCAAAGTGTCTGGCTTAACTAGCTACCATCTTCTCCCTCATTTCTTTAAACATTGTTAAATAGTTCATTCGTAAAGAAATGTGGTTAGCTTGTGGTATATGAAAGAACTTCAAAAAGTTCATAGAAAATGGAATTAAAAGATAAAAATAAGAAACATAAACCTTATTTCTCAACATAAGCTGCATTTTAAGTTCAAGACACTTTCGCAGATAATGATACCAGCCATTTAGTCCATCCCTAAAGAACTGAGGGTCCTGGGAATTTAACTACATCAATACTGTATTTTTTATATTATTAACTGAAGAAACATTGGTGCCCTTTAAATATATTTTAAGATTAGGAAACCAAAAGAAGTGATAAGAAGCCAAATCAGAACTGTAAGGTGCATGCCTAATGATTTCCCATCAAACCTCTCACAAAATTGCCCTTGTTTGATGAGAATGATGAGCAGGAACATGGTTGTGGTGAAGAAGGACTCTCTGGTGAAGTTTTCCCAGGTGTTTTTTCTACTAAAGCTTTGGTTAACTTTCTCACAACACTCTCATAATAGGTAGATGTCATTGTTCTCTGGCCCCTCAGAAAGTAAACAAACAAAATGCCTCAAGAATCCCAAAAGACAGTTGCCACGACTGTCACTCTTGACTGGTCTATTTTTGCTTTGACTGGATCACTTCTACCTCTTGGTAGCCATTGCTTTGATTACGCTTTGTCTCCAGGACTGTACTGGTAAATCCACGTTTAATCTCCTGTTACAATTGTTCAAATAAATGCTTCAGGATTTTTATCTCATTTAGAATTTTCATGAAAACTCTGCTCTGATCTGGGCATGATTTTGACACCCTAGCATGTTGAAACTTTGCTCAACTTCATCATTTTGGTCCGAATTGTGTAATCTGAATAAACTGAGATGTCTATAGTATTGGTGATTGTTTCTGCTGTTAATCATTGTCCTTCTTCAATTAGGGCATGAACAAGATAAAAATTTTCCTTGCAAATTGAAAAGATGATCTGCACTGCAGGCTTCACCTTCAACGTTGTCTCATCCCGTCTTAAAACCAGTTACCGGCCGGGCGTGGTGGCTCAAGCCTGTAATCCCAGCACTTTGGGAGGCCGAGGTAGGTGGATCACGAGGTCAAGAGATCGAGACCATCCTGGTCAACATGGTGAAACCCCGTCTCTACTAAAAATACAAAAAATTAGCTGGGCATGGTGGTGCATGCCTGTAATCCCAGCTACTCAGGAGGCTGAGGCAGAATTGCCTGAACCCAGGAGGTGGAGGTTGCGGTGAGCCGAGATCGCGCCATTGCACTCCAGCCTGGTTAACAAGAGCGAAACTCCGTTTCAAAAAAAAAAAAAACGTTACCTGCTGGAAAACTGCTGATCCCTTTGGTACGTTGCCCTAACAAACTTTTAGTAGATCATTAGTGATTTCACCATTCTTCTATCCAAACTTCACCATAAATTTGGGTTTTGTCCTTCCTTAAATGGAAAGAAGAATTCTGCTAAAATCCTTCAATTTTGGCAGAATTAATGTTTCTCTGACAGGAGCTTTTTTCAAACTGATACCCATTCTTCTTAGTGCCTCAAACTAGATCCTGTTCAGACATGTTATAACAAGTTCATTTGAGTTTATTTTGATGCAAAAAAAAATTTGAAATGTATGCATCTTTTTTCATAATATGCATTTTCCATGAAGATTTTGAAGACCCCTCATATAACAGAAGTCAGTATGTGTACAAAATTTAGTGTTTTTCTTAATACCTATCCCCTATATGAGAATTTTTAAATTATTTGCAACTTAAAGGTTTTAAACTATCTTTAAAATAATTACATCTTTTTATCCATTTTTTAAATAAGCTAATTGTAAGATATAATTTTGAAATTTACATCACCTATGAGATGTCACTATTAGTAAATTATGACATAGATGTGAGATATGACAGAAAACTTCACCAAGAGACAAGCATACTTAGCAGAATGAGCCCAATCTTTACTCATATCCTGAAGAATAGCCACCTGACATAGTTGAAAATTAAACATGGGGTAAGAAGTCCTAATTCTGCCACTTATTAGTTATCATTTAACCATTTTGAATTTTAGTTTCCTCATCCATCAAAATCTCTGCTCAATTTAATAACAAAACTTTTGAATGGTAACATTTATTGAGTACATATTAGGTTCCAGGCAACACCCTACACATCTTAGAAGCATTCTCAATCAATCCCCTTAACAACCTCTGATGTAGTAGACCACTGTCTTCTCTTTCAGATGAAGAAACTGACCTTGTGAGAAGTTAAATAACTAGTCCAGGTTTATCCGGCTATGAAGTGGAAGAGCTATGTTTCAGACCCAAACAGTCTGACTTTGAATCATTGCACTTAACTGGTGTGCTGTACCTAATGGGAGATGATGTCCAAATGTAGGGGAATGGTATTAACTCTGAAATCAATGTGGTTATTTTCCTCTGAGATAGGTGGTTGAAGCAAGTCATTTCTCTAAAATAGCCACTGCATTCTCTGTAACTGTCAGCTGCAATCATTTTCTAGATACACATGGTAAGTTTGTATTTTAAAAATATTTGAAATTAGCTCAACAAAATAATATTCAAATTCCACCACCCACAAGTATTTTGCATTTTTTGTATCTTACAAAACCATTGCATCTTATAGACTTTAACATATTTATGTAGTTAGAATTACTATATACATATATTTGCATTATATTTATTTCACATAATATTATAGACCTGCTTTATTCATTCATCCAAAAGATACTTACTGAGCTTCTGCCATAAGCCATGCATTTTCTAGGCTCTGTGGGTCATCAGTAAGCAAGACAGCCAAAATCCTTGCTCTTTTGAAACATGCCTTCTAATGGAACAGAATATAACACATCAGTGATGAGAAGTGCTAAGGAAAAAAATAATAAAGCAAGGTATGGAGACAGACAGTGACAGGAAAGGTGGTATTCTAAAAGAGGCTGATTAGGGGAGTCATCTCTGGAAAGGTAATGTTTCTTTCAGTAGTGACCTGAATGAAGGGAGGGAGGAAGCACTGCAGGTATCTCAGGGAGAGGATTTCCAGTAGTAACACAGTTTTAAAAAAAAAAGGCTCTGAGGCTAGAGGGAGCTTGGTGTGTTTGAAAAGCAGCAAGGAGACTACAATAAATGAGTGGGAGAGGAGGAAGAGTGGTCGAAGATGAGGGGAGTGCTATTAGAGACCAAATAGGACCATGTCAGATTCTAATTTTATTCTGAATGAGTTAGAAGCCTTCAGAGAGTTTTTTAAAAAGTACTGACACAATCTAATTTATGGTTTAAAAAACTTCTCCAGCTTTTTGCAGAAAATTAAAAGGCAGAGTGGAAGCAAGGAGACTAATTCGGAGTCTGTGACTTTGGCCCATGATAGACGTGGAGGTGGTAGAACTCGTCTTGTTCTGAACATTGTTCATAGGTAATGCTGACTGGTTTTACCAATTCTGGAGACTGAGAGAAAGATGGGAGACAAGAAAGATGGCTGGGTTTTGTTTTGTTTTGTTTTGTCTTGTTTTTTGAGATGGAGTCTCGCTGTGTTGCTCAGACTGGTGTGATCTCGACTCACTACAATCTCTGCCACCTGGGATGGCTGGTTTTTTAGCCTGAGCACATGGAAGATTGAAGTTGCTAGTTATGGAGAGGAAGAGAATAGACAGAGGAACAGATGTAGGGTAGAGGTGAGTAGAGTAGGAATGAGGAGTTCAGTGTGGACAAGATACAGTTAGTTATCTAAGGGAGTGTGTCAATGGTGCAATTGGATGCGTGAGTCTTGAGTTCTAAAGGAGAGATCCTGCTTAATGTGAGACTATCGTTTAGAGGAAAAGAAGAGACTAAGAATTGAGCGCTTGGCTGTCCTTTGTATAGAGGTGAGGAAGATGAGGACAAATAAGAAAAGGAAACTTGAAAAGGAATGGCCAATGAGAAGCAAAATTAAGAAAGTGTGGCATCCTGGAAGCCTAGGCAGGGAAGGGCATCAGAGTAGAAGAAGGAATCCTTTGTGTTAAGGAGGAAGGTCAACAGGAGGAAGATTGAGGATTGAACATTGGATGTGGCAATCCTGATTTAGTTTAACAGAAGCTGGTACAGGGAAAATGGGAGGTGGAAAGAGGAATTAGAAACAATAAATATGGACAACTCTTTTGAGACATTTTGTTTAAAAGGAGATTAACAAAAAGGAATGGTAGCTGGATAACAGGATATTTGGGTTTGTTTGGCTTTTGTTCTAATACGAGAAATATCAACACATTTGAATATAAATTAGAAAGATCTAGTAGAAAGGGTGAACTAATGATGCAGGGATGAGAGGGAGAATTAGACAACAATTATCTCATGTTGATGTAACATTACTCTTTTTACTGTTAATGTTCATTTAATTGCTTCTGGGTTTTTTGTTTTGTTTTGTTTTGTTTTTTCTGAGACTGAGTTTCCCTGTTGTTACCCAGACTGGAGTGCAATGGCACGATCTCAGCTCACCTCTGCCTTCTGGGTTCAAGCAATTCTCCTGCTTCAGCCTCCCGAGTAGCTGGGACTACAGGCGCGTACCACTATGCCCAGCTAATTTTTGTATTTTTAGTAGACACGGGGTTTCACCATGTTGACCAGGATGGTCTCGATCTCTTGACCTTGTGATCCACCTGCCTCGGCCTCCCAGAGTGCTGGGATTATAGGCGTAAGCCACCGCACCTAGCCTAATTGCTTCTGATTTTTTTACTATAATGTTGCAAAGAAAATATTTGTGCCTAACTAATTTTTATTATTGAAATCATTATCTTAAGATAAATTTGCAGTTGGGGAATTACTGGTTTAAATATTATGAATATTTTTAAGACTCTTAACACTGCCCTATTGCTTTAAAATCAACTAAACATTACTAATAATGCATAAATAATAAAGTTTTATTGCAATCTTGCTAGAGTTATGCCATATAACTTACGGAATTCCATAATTCATGGAATTCCTAGTGTTTCAACTACCCTTTTTCTATCAGACTATTAGGTTCTAAAAGACAGAGATAATGTCCCAATTTTTTGTTGCCATCTGTTTTTTAGGCCAAATATTTCTCTAGAAATAATAATTACGACAGTTATCTGAAATCCTTCTCTGTTCAATCATAATGGCATGATGATGTTATGGTGAGAAAAAAACATCCGTTTTGGAATCAGAGCAGCCAGTATTCAAATCCCAGATTCATTACTTTGCCTTTGCTTAAGTCACTTTAATTTCACCATCAATATAAAAATTAATAATAATGCCTGTTTCTAAGTCATTTATACTGCTGAAATAAGATATCTGTAAAGGCCCTAGTACTAAGTAGGAAAATTTTGGTGGAAAATAGTGGAACTTCCAAAAGAAATTTATGTTTATTATGAAAATAATTTATGAGCATTTAATATTTTTTTAAATCAGGAAGATAAAAGCATTCCTCATAAAACACACCTTGCCCACAGCCCATAAAGTTATCATCTTACAGTTTTGCTAATTCCCATGGAAAAAAAAAACTCCATGAATTTCAATTCTAGTAAACTGTGAAACAGCAAGCACCTGGGATATCTCAAGGGAAAGCACAGGCTGCTACAGTAGTCCTGGGATCCGCAGTGTCTCTAGAAATAGCACCAGGCGGTTACCTTCAGGTGACTAAATGAGGCTTCATCTCAGCACACAAGCTTAGAAAGCTTTACCATCAGTCCTGCTTGCTATGGTGAGGAAATAGCACAAAAAAGAATACAAATGGAAGTCAACTGCATCACAATATCCAGTCAATTTCCAAACAGGTAAGATAATCTATCATGATAGGCGGAGGGTCCTCTGTGTAATGTTGCCAGCTTAGGCGGGTAAATATTAAGATTTATGTCTATATCTATTCAGGTAAATGTAGATAAATGAGTCAGCATAGAACCTCTGTGATATCTAGGGAAATATCTTTAGCCTAAAAGTCTGAAATTAAAAGAAAATGCTATGCAATCATTCAATATATCTGAACAATAAAAATCCTACCACAATCATAAGAAGTTTCTTGCAAAATTTGTAACCATTCTAAGGAGAGTAGAATTATAAATATGTTCACTTGAGCAGAACTCAAAAGTTCTTAAAAGACATTGAACGGAGCAGATATTTTCTGTTTTGTTTAGTGTGGTTCCCACAGACATTGGAGAAAAGATGACTATAACTAGAAAAGAATATTGAGAGAGGTTAGTGTGTTAATTCACTAAATCTAGACATTTTTATCATAAAGGCAACTCAGGTACCCTGTGTTTGTGTACAGGGTTCACTAAAAGACTAGTCAGTATTTTCCATTATAATTACATGTGGGGAACCAGTGAGTGAAACTCAGTGCTATGAGACATTGTCAGCCAAATTCCCAGCTGGGGAATTCAGCTTTGTTGTTTTTCATTAGTTAACCAAGAACCTTACTCTTTAACCTTGGTTTAAATATGGCTCTTGTTAAAAATGATGCATAAATTCATTAGTTAATCTGTATAGAAAGTACTATCCTCAGGTGAAAAACGTCACACAATGTCTGTTTCATTTAAGTTTATTTCAAAAAATATGCATTTAGTTCCCACTGTGTTCTAGGCATTGTACAAAGTTCTGTCCATACAAAGACTAAAAATAAGTATTTAGTTTGAGTGTTTAAAAACAATAATATGGTTCTGGTATTGATACAAAGTTGGTATTGATAAAAGATAATTTTAATTTTATCTGTGATCCTTGATGATGAAAAACAATGTCAAAAAATAATGCATCTCGTATTTACATCCATCTTAATAATATAATTGGATTAACTCTCTGTCTGATTCAATATTGCAGAAAACAGTCATCAAGATGGCCCAAATAAATCATTTGATTCAAGAAGTCAAGCTCCATTTCCCACAAAATATAGAGCTGCCAGATTTTATTTTATTTTTTTACTTATGTCTCTTGTGTGAGACTTGAGCAGGTAATAATGCCAAATGATAGCTTAGCAAGAATTTCCAAGCAGGATTCAGGGCTTAGCAGCAAGATTTTAGACTAAAGGGAAAGGAAAGTTTTTAGTGATTTTGTTTTTTAATGTTTATTGTATATATTGTTTTGAATATGAGGAGGACTAACCTGTTTAAATCTTTCATTTAAAAGAAATTAAGCTTTAAAGAAGATATGGCTTCTTAGCCTTATACAACAAAATAGCTTACTCTACAGGATTCAGAGTCTTCAAGGTATTTTTTTTTAATTGCTATTGCGAATCACTCAGTTAATAATTGGTGCTG
Source organism: Callithrix jacchus (assembly GCF_049354715.1). Taxonomy (NCBI): domain Eukaryota; kingdom Metazoa; phylum Chordata; class Mammalia; order Primates; family Cebidae; genus Callithrix; species Callithrix jacchus. Next base: position 73,306,584 of record NC_133510.1, on the reverse strand, counting down.
GGTTGTGTTATATCAAATTAGCCATTTCTGTATTTAGCTGTCACAAAAAGGAATAAGCTATAAATAGTATCCCTTGTTTTTCCAATCAATATATGTACTTATATCTAACAATTTAATAATTAGATCAGAGATGGTGCAATCCTAATAAATACCATGACCCTGATGATGCTAAAAGAGAAAAAAGAATCTTAGAGTGGAAATTGAGAAGTAATAACAGGATGAAACAGGCAGAGTCATGTTGTGCATTAAAGTTAGGCTGCAGACAACATCACTTAGAATCTTTCTTTTCTAAAAATGAGATGGTTCTCAAGGTGCTAATCACTAAAATAACACCTTGTGGAAAATTATATGCTTATTGTTATTTTGCCATATCCTTCTTCAGATGAAAGGACCACAAAAACACTAGCTAAAACTTATTCCACACTCTGTCTTTATTCATTTTTACTTATGCAGAAAATTATTAATTCCCCTGTGACAGAAAAATTAAGACTACTCAGAATAAAAGTTGAAAGACATTAAATCAGAGAGTTTTTATTTGCATCTCAAAAGCACATGCCAATAAATCTCATTTTATTTTACTGTGTTTCTTGGAGAATTGTGTAGTTCACCAGAAGACTGAAAACACAGAATCCTATTACAGCTATTGAAGTGAAACATAAACTACTTCATGGAGGGAACAGAAATAAAACTGTATAATACCCTTCCATGTAGCATTAGACTTCCAACTACCCTTGTGATGAGACTGATGTTTTAGAGCTTCTGTGGTCTCTGTGCCTCGTCAGGGCTCAAGATTCTGCATGTGATCAGTTGAAAGTCCCAAAAGAATATATTCCTGTTGATTGAATATAAGCACATAAAGGTAGCCATCTCCTTATTTCACCCACATCTGAAATAAAGCTCCAACAACCTGTAAGCATTGTTAATATCTTCATTTTTTAAAGAAAGGAATAGCATTTATATATTCATGGCTCAGGACAGTATCAGTTTATGACTAGAATGCAAAGGCATTGAGGGTTGAAGGATTATTATTTTGCCCTTGGACATCTACTTCTAAGCATCCCTAAATGTTACTTCTAAGTTAGCTTGGTCTCAATTCTTACTGAACACTGTAATGAGAAGGCTTCTCTGTCCTTTCAGAAAAGCTTCATGAATAGAAAAGTCAGGGCTGTGATGATTAGAGTTTTGTTATTTTGATGGGGCTGGATGTAGAAACCTGAATTTGTCTGACCTCGTTTTTCAGACATCTGCCTGAGTGTCAAGCTTTTGTCCACACAGGGTTTCTGCCTGACCCTGATTCCAGTCATTTTCTTTTTTTTTTTTTTTATTACATTTTAGGTTTGGGGGTACATGTGAAGAACATGCAAGATAGTTGCATAGGTACACACATGGCAGTGTGATTTACTGCCTTCCTCCCCTTCACCTATATCAAGCTTTGGCTGCTGGGTTCTGCCATCAGCATGAGAAATACTGAAGGAAGGGGAGGGGCATAATAACTAGAGGAGACTGAAAGAGAACAAAGAACAAGAATAACTGGGAAAAATAACATCCCAGTAAAAGATAGAAAACATAATCAGGGGAGGGGAAGGTGGAAAGTTCTGTTGACTAAAACATCTAATAATGAGAATTGAATACTTTGTTAAAAGCAAGTAACTTGCTATTATGTTTGTTTACTGTACCCAGGATATCTATTTGTGGTTAAATCATGATTTTTCTCCTGTCTCTAAAGAACTTTGTATTGAATCTCCGTTTTCTTCTATTTCATCCACAGACCTGTCTGTAACTTTTATAAAAATATTTTTACAAGCATAAATGGGCATGAAATCACAAAGTATAGAAATAATACTATCATAAAAAGTATATAGAGTATTATTTTATATTTTATGGAAACCTTATTTCCTCCAGTGAATTTGTACTTGGAAGAGTGAAGACCTTCACCATTTGATAATTTTTATAAACAGCTTATAAGGATGGGGGCTTACTCGAAATTGTATAGAATTTAAAGTTTTCAGAACAATGTACAAAAGTTCTTCATTTAATTTCTAAATTTTAGGTCTTTGCAGGTGAAAGCAAAATTTTTATCACAAGAATGTTACTAGGGGACATGAAAGGGGACACTAATTAAGAGGTAATATTAAAATAGAAGATGGAGATTAATGAAATGAAGGAAAAACTAGGTTATAAAAAGCATTTCAAATCAGTAGGATAAGGGCTTCTAAATCACTAATTTGGCTTTGTATCAGTATTCATATTTAATCGGTAGTGGTAAAAATGAAGAAAAAGATGAATGTAAATTTAATTCAAAGTCTTTAAAGGATCTTCTACACAATTTAGGATTTGAGTCGCATGATCACAGAAGCCATAAATGAAGGGGCAGGATGCAGAGTGAATGGAAGCAGAGGTTCTGAACTCAAATAACTTTTCTTAAAATGTGCCATTTTGACCTTCAGTCTCAAATATGTATATATATTCTCTACAGAAACAAATGATAGCATTTGAGCAAAACCAATTATTTTGACCATTGCTTTTTCCTGCAGTCTATAGTTTCTGACTGACTTCTGGTGAAAGCTCCTTGACAAGTGTACTAATCCCTAACTATGAACATGGCAAATCCAATGAGGCCACTTTTAATGTTGATACCATTACTGTTATGGTTGATATCAAGACCTTCATTTCATCAATGTAGTTGTTACTCCACTTCCCCTTGTACTGAGTATCCAAAGAAGCTAGTCACTAAATTAATCATTTTCAACATCGATGTGTAGCAAAGACACATCTTTAAGCCAAGTTTACTGAACACTTTTTATCTGCCACTTCTAGCTGTTTTATAGCTAATAGTGATAGTAGCGGCCAGCCATCTGGTGCGGCTGCTGCCATCACGCTGGCCGCTGTAGGGTGGGTATGGGAAGGAGGCCAACAGATCCCCCCCACCCCCGGCAGCAGCAGCCCACTGTCCTGGGACTGCCCAATGGGGTGGGGTCGAGTTGCGCTCTAGACAAGAGGGAGCTCTGGCTAGCCCCTGAGCTCCGGGGCCACAGGTGGCACCGTCGCTCCAGCCCTGCTACTGGCCCTCCGCCCCAGGCTGCCAGGGGGCTTGGCCAGGTGTACTGCTCCAAGGAGCCTGCGGGAGCTGGGACAAGTGGTAGCTCCGTCCCTTCCAAGTTGGCAGGTGGGAGGTCCCCAGGTACCATCGCAGCTGTCCAAGCCACCGCTGCAACCTGGGCACCCATGTGATCTCGGGAGCCACGAGTAGGTAGTAGCCCCGCCCTCCTGGGTCAGGCTGAAGATGCTCACATCAGGGCTGCAGATCTAGGCCTCCTGCTCCACAGAGCAAGCAGGAATCCCACCCCCTCTTCCCCCAGCTGTAGCCACCCAAACCAGGGATGCAGTCCCAGGCATACCTGCATTCTTGCCCTTGCAGGCTTGGAGTGCCTATTTCTTCTACCTGGCCTTTCCCCATTCCCAGCACACACTCTAATCTAGGAGCAGGGTTGGGGCTGAGCTGAGGTTCTGTCACAGCCCGAGCTGTGTTCACAGGCTTAGGGCAGTGCTGACATGTCAGCCCCCAGGGCCTTGGACCCTCCAGACTTTGGGTGTCAAAAAGAGAGGAAGCTGAAGGGGGACTGAGAGTAGCTGGGTGCCAACCTGCAGGTGCCTTTTGGTGCCAGCAGCCTGGGCACCAGGGATGGCCATGGGAGGCAGACAGGCTCTGTCAAAAAGAGGGGAAGCTGAAGGGGAACTGAGAGCAGCTGGGTGCCAACCTGCAGGTGCCTTTTGGTGCCAGCAGCCTGGGCACCATGGATGGCCATGGGAGGCAGACAGGCTCCTGAGCAGAGAAGGGCAGGTCCCCAATAAAACCTGGGGGTGGGAGTTGGCAATCCTGCAGACCCAGAGCTGGAGCTCATGGTACTTTTACCTGGGTCCACAATGGCTGCCCATGAACCAATCAGCACACATTTCCCCACCCTCTGAGGCCCATAAAGGCCCCTGGCTCAGCCAGAGCAAGCAGAGGATGGAGAGATAAAGAGGGGAGGGGACAACCAGGTGCAGAAAGGAGCTATCCTCTCTGCTGAAAGTAGGAAAGGACACAATGACCAGCTACAGAGAGGAGCTATCAACTGCGGGTCTCCTCTGAGCTGTTCAAACACTTATTAAAGCTCATCTTTGAGTTGTTCACCCTTTACTTGCCTGCATACCTCATTCTTCCTGAATGCAGGACAAGAACTTGGGCAAAGGTGCAGCAGACACAGAAGTTTCTGGCCAGAAAGTCGACACCCTAAAGATCCTGTATCAATAGCTAATGTGGGGTCCACATTAAAGACTATGAAAAGGATGTAGTTATTCCCATGTGTCAGGTGAAGAAACTGAACCTCATTTTTTTTCAGCTGAGAAGAAATTTGACCAAGGCCACTCAACCCAGGTTTGAACCCAAGTCAGCCTTACTAATCCCTATTTTAACTATTATTTGATAATGTGGCAGTTTTTTATTGGTATTTGCCCACCTACCTGCAATATCTGAACACACAAACACATTTATTTTGTTAAGCTGTGTTCAGGCTCCCTAGCAATTTAGAAAACATGCAAACACTTTTAAATGTGTGCACAAAATTCAAGAAGCTCCTGTATATTGTCCTTGTCCACAAGGTCTTACCCTTTTTAAATTTAAAAGGGATTTAAATTTAAAGAAATTTAGATATATTTTCTTACTCACTATCAATACTTATTTAGCTCTTTTGTGAAATGTTTTAATTAGCTGATCAACTGATCATAACAACAACTGAGCAAGGATATCAGAAACTGATTAAGTTGATATTGCAACTGTTTATGAAATGTCTCAATGTATTACTCTTATCAATACAGTTAGTTATTTCATGTGTTAAAAGGGGTAGCTCATCAGTAATGTAGGGAGATTAAGAAGGAAGATTAAGTCATCTGAGGTACTATTGCTGTAGTATAAATGTCATAGTTCTTTAAAACTATGGGGAAATAGTATGTTCCCTCTGTTTACCATCCTATCTTTACTTTTCTGTTCTGAGCAAATTGGTCATGGTGTTCTGCCTATTTCTTCATTATACCTCACTCTTTCACTTCTTAAAAGGGCCAGTATGTACTAACAACATACTAACATTAGTTTACTAATACTGAATTGTACCAACCCTTAAAAACTCTCTCAGTAACCTTTTGGGATTAAAAAAGTCTGCAGTTGTACAGAATGCACCTATATTGCTTCACAAGGAACTTGCACTTTTTTTATTTTCCACACATTATTTAATTAGTCCATTATTTAATTACTATTTATTGCCACTGTTATTTTATCCTATTAGTGTTTTGTTTAAATGCTGAAATAATAGAATTTAGGTAACAGAACATTAAATAACAGCAAAACACATAATTTCAAACAAATACCTGTCTTTTACATTTGTATGTTAAAGTAGTAACAGTGGACAGTTATATAATATATACTATATTTTAATATTTTAGGCCTGATGATGCTATATTCTGGTCTGGCTCTCTAAAATTTGTTCACCTATTTGACCTTCACTCTAAGAAGTATCAACTTTATTATTATTATTATTATTATTATTATTATTATACTTTAAGTTTCAGGGTATATGTGCAGAAAGTGTAGGTTTGTTACTTAGATATACACAAGCCACGGTGGTTTGCTGCATCCATCACCCCATCACCTACATTAGGGATTTCTCCTAAGGCTGTCCCTTCCCAATCCCCTGACCCCCCAACAGGCCTCAGTGTGTGATGTTCCCCTCCCTGTGTCCATATGTTCTCATTGTTCAACACTCAGTTATGAGTGAGAACATGCGGTGTTTGGTTTTCTGTTCTTGTGTCAGTTTCCTGAGAATGATGGTTTCCAGCTTTATCTATGTCCCTGCAAAGGACATGAACTTATTCTTTTATGTGGCTGCATAATATTCCATGGTGTATATGTGCCACATTTTCCCAGTCCAGTCTATCATCGATGGGCATTTGGGTTGGTTCCAAGTCTTTGCTATTGTGAACAGTGCTGCAATAAATGTACGTGTGCATGCGTCTTTATAGTAAAATAATGTATAATCCTTTGAGTATATACCAGTAATGAGATTGCTGGGTCAAATGGCATTGCTATTTCTAGATCCTTGAGGAATCGCCACACTGTTTTCCACAATGGTTGAACTAATTTACATTCCCACCAACAGTGTTAAAGCATTCTTATTTCTCTACATCCTTCCAGCATCTGTTGTGTTCTGATTTTTTAATGATTGCCATTCTAACTGGCACGAGATGATATCTCAATGTGGTTTTGATTTGCATTTCTCTAATAACCAGTGATGATAAGCTTTTTTTCATGTGTTTGTTGGATGCATAAATGTCTTCTTTTGAGAAGTGTCTGTTCATATCCTTCACCCACTTTTCAATGGGGTTGCTTGTTTTATTCTGGTAAATTTGTTTAAGTCCTTTATAGGTTCTGGACATTAGCCCTTTATCAGATAGGTAGATTGCAAAAATTTTTCCCATTCTGATGGTTACTGGTTCACTGTACTAATCGTTTCTTTTGCTGTGCAGGAGCGCTTTGGTTTAATTAGATCCCATTTGTCTATTTTGGCTTTTGTTGCCATTGCTTTTGGTGTTTTAGTCATGAAGTCCTTGCCCATGCCTATGTCCTGAATTGTGTTGCCTACATTTTCCTCTAGAGTTTTTATGGTGTTATGTCTTATGTTTAAATCTTTAATCCATCTGGAGTTAATTTTTTGTATAAAGTGTAAGGAAGGGATCCAGTTTCAGCTTTTTGCAGATGGCTAGCCAGTTTTCCCAACACCATTTGTTAAATAGGGAATCCTTTCTCCATTGCTTGTTTTTGTCAGGTTTGTTAAAGATCAGATGGCTGTAGACATGCAGTGTTATTTCTGAGGCCTCTGTTCTGTTCCATTGGTAACTTTGTTTTGGTACCAGTACCATGATGTTTTGGTTACTGTAGCCTTGTAGTATAGATTGAACTCAGGTAGTGTGATGCCTCCAGCTTTGTTGTTTTTGCTTAGGATTGTCTTGGCTATGTGGGCTCTTTTTTGGTTCCATATGAAATTTAAGGTGGTTTGTTTCCAATTCTGTGAAGAAAGTCAATGGTAGCTTGATAGGGATAGCTTTTGAATGTATAAATTACTTTGGGCAGTATGGCCATTTTCATGATATTGATTCTTTCTAACCATGAGCATGGAATGTTTTTCCATCTGTTTGTGTCCTCTCTTATTTCCTCAAGCTTGCACTTTTCATGTGAGTTTCAGTGAGGATCACATGGCCTCCCAATGCACCTTCAACCACATTTTGAGAATTAGGACTTGAAGGCTTCTAATTACCTACTCATTAACCGTCAAATAGCCTTTTACTGTTCATTTTTCTTAGCCTCCAGCAGAATCTGCCTCTGTTGAGAAACCTCTTTTAGAAACTCTCTACTCACAACTTCACAACATCATTTGCCATGATGTTTCTCTGACCCTTCTACAAGCACAGATACCTGTGCTGAAATCAAGGCCAACTAGTAAGAAAAGTTGTAAAGTTGTAGAGCCAATTTTTTTTGTCTGACTTTTTGGTGCCACGTATTGGTGTTTTAGTGGACCAAGACATAACAGCTCTCTCCTGCTTGAGAAAGATGGAGGAAGCAGGGCTAAGGGGATCAAAATGTCAATTCTATTGCTGATAGAGCTGCTGACTTTGTGACTTCAAAGCATGAAAGTGATATTCTTTAATGACTGCATCTCCTTCTTAAGCAGATTTTCTCACAACTGCAGCACTCCCCTGCAGGGACAATGCCCTTCAGGCTTACTTTACCACTTGCAAAGAAAAGACCAGATTATACAATCTTTACAGGCAGGCAGACCCCTAAAGGAAAGCACAGAGCTACAGATGTCCTACTGTATTATTCCAAATGCACCAGGTACACAAGTCAATTTTCCTCTCCTGGGGAGACTGACAAGAGGAAGAATCCAGGAGTATTATTATATTACACATAGAATAAAACATCAGGACTGGGGAATAAAGTGTTTCCTCCAAAAAAATCATAGAAAGGGGAAAGCCGTAGAAATGTGGTAGTTATAGAATCACATGAAAATGGATAAATATTTGTATGATATATGTTGGTATATGTAATATATTCCTATATGTATATGTACATCATATGATATAATATAACTTGTGTATCAGAAAAAAACTAACATTAAAAACACCACAACCTTATCTCGGGATACATGATTATGAATAATACTTATTTCTTTTTTCTAATTCACTTTATTTTCTTCCTTTTTTTTTTTTTTTTAATGGATTTCCTCTTATAACCAGGCTGGAGTAAAGCAGCATGATCTCAGCTCATTCCAATCTCTGCCCCCCTGGTTCAAGTGATTCTCCTTCCTCAGCCTCCCAAGTAGCTGGGATTACAGGCACCTGCCACCACACTCAGCTACTTTTTGTATTTTTAGTAGAAACAGGGTTTCTCCATGTTGGCCAGGCTGGTCTCAAACTTGACCTCCAGGAATCTACCTGCCTCAGCCTCCCAAAGTACTGGGATTAGAGGTGGGAGCCACCAAACTTTGCCTAATTCATTATATTTTCTAAATCTTCTATCATATGCATTAACTTATATAATTAGAAAAGTAAATTATAAAACTCTCAAATTAGCAAGAAATGAGCATTAACACTGGGTAAGTCTGAATTTGATTTACAACCAATATAGCATAAAATATATATTGATATTGCCTATTAGAAGTGAGTTTCAAAAAGTTGATAAGACTAACTTTTGATTTAGTTCACTCTTAAATGTTATAGTGGACAAAGTCTCAGAGACATGTTAATTCTAAATAAAATACAAAATTATGCTAAATCAAATCAAACTTACCTTCAGGTGCAAGGCCTGGGTTTGTTATCCTTTCCAAGCCTATCATATAACTCAGATTCTTTCATTTGGTAACTACCCAGTGTTGGTTATCATGATTCGTGTGTTCCTTCATTTCACAAGGATTTATTAAATACTTACTTTGTGCCAGGCACTGTTTCAGGTCCTGAGGAGACAGTAGAGAACCAGACTGACAAGGCCCCACACCAATGGATCCCACACTTTCATAAAGTAAAATTACACAATAAACAAGTAAACACTAAACTGTCAGATAGTGATAAATGTTATGAGGAAAAGAAAACACTATGTGATAGAGTATGGTCTATGTGATAGAGTGTGGTCAAGCTAGGGTGGCCTCTCGGAGGAAGTGACATTAAGACAGAGCTGAAAGACCAGAAGGAGCCACCATGCAATAATGGCTAACACCTCCCCAGGCAGCAGGCAGGTGCATGCCAAGTCCATAAGGTAAAAATGAGCATAGCTGGCTTGAGGAACTGGAAAAAGGACAGAGTGGCTTGAAAAAGGTCTATGAGATGAAGCTCAGAGCTAATAGGAGTCAGATAATGTAGGGCCTTTTGAGCCCACATGATGGAATTTAACTCTACACAGATTAGAAAGTTATTGGAGCATTTTAAGAGAGAACAGAAGCTGAACTCCTGGAAAAAAAAATTTTTAATGAATGCAGGGTCAGGCACGGTGGCTCACGCCTGTAATCCCAGCACTTTGGGAGGACAAGGTGGGGGCATCATCTGAGGTTAGGAGTTCAAAACCAGCCTGGCCAATATGGTGAAACCCTGCCTCTACTAAAAATACAAAAAAAATTATCAGGGTGTGGTGGCACATGCCTGTAATTCCAGGTACTCAGGAGGCCAAGGCAGGAGAATTACTTGAACCCAGGAGGTGGAGGTTGCAGTGAGCCAAGATCACAGCACTGTACTCCAGCCTTGGCAATAAGAGTGAAAATTCTGTCTTTAAAAAAAAAAGAAAAATGAATGCAAAATACCAAGAAACTATGAACACAAGTTTTGTGTCATCTACTGTCTGATACAGTCAGGAGAGTCTGTATCTTGTCTACAACAATCACAAAGAATAAATTGGCAGAATTTAGAAGATAAATGAAGGTAATAAAAAACCATGAGAGAAATTGAAATCACATTTAAAACAAAATAAGTAGGAAAGATTCTGCTGAAAAAAATCTAAGGACGTAGAGTGCAGAACTGAGAGAATTTTAGGTGAATAAAGACATATAAATTAGGGGAAATAAGCACATAAAATAATGTGGTGAGATAGAAATACAAAGAATATATAATTGCATAATTGGTATCTTTAAAGATTAGACCAAAATGTTTAGATGAAAAATCATTCAAATGTATAGTAGGGGAAAATATTACTGAAATAGGCTCTGGAATCTGTAGACTATAAGGGCATACCACATTACAGGCACTATCAACCCAAAGAAATATCCCGGTGAAGTTTTGTAACTTTAAAGATAAACACTGTTTTGAGATGAGGGGCAAAAAAGGCAAGTGATCTATAAGACAGACTAGGCCAGAGTATTTTTCACAGCAACTCTCAGTGCCAGAAGGCATTAGAAAATAGCAGCAGAGTTCAAAGAGAAAAAAAAATGAAAGAAAGATTGAGTCAGTGGTTTAATATCCAGCCAAGTTGTTATTTATTGTTAAAAGCACCATGAATACATTCACAAACATATAACGCCTCAGGAAACAGAGCACTCATGAGCCTCACTTGACAGAAGCAATTTGATATGAAACCCAGCTGAACAACAGATACATCAAAATATAGAATTCAAAAGTGGTGACAACCTTCTAAAAATAGAAGACTGGTCATGAGCACTGAATCCATTTGAATATATTACTATCACTATAGAACTGTAGAAATTGTGGTTTCAGCATATATGCATCAGTACAAACCCATATCTTAGTGGCTTAGCACAATAAAATTCGTTATTAACTCATATCACTATTTAATGAGGGTTTTTGAGTGAGACCCTGTGCTCCATGCAGTGTTCTGGGGACTCTGATGTCTTCCTTTGTGTAGCTCTACCATTTTTAATACAGTTTTAGGGTGACCCTGGACCCATCCAGCTTGTAGTCAGAGGGAAGAGAAAAAGAGGGTGGAGAAGTCATCCTCATTGTTAACTGCCTGAGACTGAAAGTATCACTTCACTTTCACTTATATTGATTGTGGAGAATTCTGAGTAGTCTCTACTACACAGAATATAATGTCAATATCATTAGATACAACAATAGAGAAATAATATAATTATAAAAACTAGGAGTTTATAAGAGATGTATATTTTCTCATTTTTCATGGCAGAAGTTAATAAATACTTTCTAAGTTTTATAAATCAAGAAATGGCTTAAATATATTGTCATGCCTTATTTTATGTTATAAATATAGACTTGGGAAGAATAAATGTAGAACAACTAAAAAACAGACAATATAGCAAAAGACAGAAAACTAAGGAAGTATAAAAACAAAATAAAATAAAAAGTAATAAAACATATCTAACAGAATTGAATGGAATAAACTGATCTGTTAAATATAAGAAATTATTAGATCAGAATCAAAACATGATATTTGATATGTATTATAAATATAGAAATATATCTCAGATATATTAATACATGAAAAAGGCAAGTTGGGGAACAAAATGTATAGTTTAATCCTATTTATATTTAATAGTAATATATATTATATATGATATATACATGTTTTATACTATATACACATAGAAAATATTTGGAAGTATATATAAGAAATGGTTAGCAGCGTTCTTTCTAGGGATTGGGATGAAGGACAAGGACAAGCATATTTGTACTTTTTACCATATATCTATACCATAAATTTTGTTGTAATAAGCATGACATTTTTACTATAAAAATATAAACAAAAAAATCCTAAAGTCCAACACAGTTCTATTGGAGAACTGAAAGGAACAAGCAAAGGATAGGGGAGAGGTCAGGGAAGCCTAGCAGGATGGTCTTTGCTAACCATGAATCTTGAATCCAGGTAGAGGAGTTAAAAGATTCCAGGTAGCAAAAAGGTTGAGTCTCCAAGGTTAAGGAAGAGCCCCTAGCACTGATCCCCATACGCACTGACAATGTGGAAAGGACATGGCATGTTTAATAAACCTTGGGTATGCCTGGAGTATGACGTGTGTGGTGGAAAGGTGCAAGAGGTTAAGACTGAAAAGACAGGGCAAATTTGGTGAATGGAGGAATTAAGATCATTCATTAGAAAATGAGATTTTTCTCACAGTATTTTGAACAAAATAGTAACTTGATTGGGTTAGCATTTTACATAAATAACTATGATGTCCATATGGGGAATTAGTTAGAGACCATAGAAAACTGGCAACCCTTTATGATTCTAGTCAAATAGTCCAGTTAGTCATGATGATGATCTGAGCCAAACTGATGGAACTATAGATAAAGATAATTTAAGAACATTCTTCAACATTCAAGAAATATTTAGCAGGTAGAATAGAACTTGACTATTCATTGGATATCATGGTGGCGGCAGAGTGAAGACAACAGAAGGGTCAGGATGATACCCAAATATGATAGTTCATTTCATTATGTGAATGTATAAAGAGAAGCAAATTTGGTTGTGGATAGGAAGAGGGAGAAAGGTGAGTTCAGTTTGAGTAATGATGAGTTTGAAGTGCGAGTGGAACATTCAGGAAGAGAGAAGCAGGTGTAAGACCCCGAGAGGTGGAAATGTATAATATAGAAATAAAAATAATTAGTCTGTAACTAGTAGCAGAGGATACGTGCAGAAAATTGTGAGAAGGGAAGGGGTGAAAGTATAAAATGTCTCTGACAGGTCAGGGTCCTCTACTCAGTTCAAAGGCATACACTGAGAACCTTTGTTTTTCTTCCTGGAAATTTCTTGCCATTCTAACTCCTTGGCCAAGAAGGGAGTTCAAGATTTCAGGTAGCAAAAAAAAGGGCACATCAGAGTTAGAAAGGGGTGGGTGGATTTCTTCTGACAAGCTTTGGTCCTCAAGGAAGCTGGGTCCTTTGTGGCCGTTGGGAATTGAGATAGCACTTTTCTAAGAAGGCTTGAGATATCTCTGAGGAAGAGAGATGGACATTTGGCCTTTGTCCCCTCACTGGACCACTGGGTGTGGTCCTAACTCTTACTTTGTATGACCAAATGAAAGACCAGGCTGCCTAATAACTTTAGGAGGGGACCAACTGCTTCCCTGCCAGGGAAAAATAATTCAACCTTCCTTTAAAAATAAATAGCTAAAAGCCAATCACATACTTATAATTCAAACGTAATGCTGGTATCTAAATCCAAGTGCTACATTTCATGAATCCTATCACCCCGATTTGTACCTAAGGCCCATAGGCTTTAACTCCTTTGGTGGGCAGTCTGGGGACCAGAGAAAGTAAGTCTTGTCACAAAGTAGTAGTTCCTTTGTGAGGGGGAACAGTAGTAGGGTACTGACAAAGGAATCTAACAAGACAGAGGCCCGATATATTCATATATAGGTAGAATTGGAAGTCTTTGAATTTTGTATATTTTTTTCTGTATGTGTATACATTTGTAACAACAATAAAATTACTCAATTGTCTTACGTAGTAACTATTTGGAATTATTTACTACTGTAAAGTAGCTTACCATTTGCATTTGGAAAGAACATTTTAATCTCTGAAATTAAAATCTTAAATCATTTGTACATTTAATGCTAGAAATGAACAAATGGGCTTAGAATCCAAACAAAAGTATATCTCACAATATTGTATGGCAACTTGAAAACTGTTGCCTTGTTACTGCTGTGAAAATTTATATTCTGTCATAGTTGTTACGATTTCACATAATAGGATGAGGAGGGGCTGTGCGTTTCTAGCATCTATCCAGAAAGAAGGAGGTAACATGTATCTTCTAACTATAGAAAGTCATCTATTTTTTATTTTGTCTGAAATAAAATTCTCATTTTTGTCTAGAACCCTTTCTTTTTCTCAAATTGCACTCATATATAATGTCTGGCACAATGAGGCCCTCAAATATATACATACCTGTTTGTACTATATTTTAGCATGACTATTTTTATGGGGAATAGTCAGAAATCTGTGCATGCTCTACAAAATCAATCCAGCTTTTCACAGGCAAGCAGAGAACTGAGGAAAATCATTCAAATGTTTGGTGCAATGAACCAGATGATTTCAATTTCAACTAATTACTTCAATTCACTTCTTCAATGTAGCTGGGTAGTCTAAATTTCTGTTTCAAATGTACAGCTTTTATATTTTTGCAAAGTTCCGTTTTTCAGTGATTTTTAAATCTTTAGTTTCTATTTCACTTCCCATTTACCATTTCAATCTGAGACTTTAATACTGTTTCCACAGTTACAAGCCTCAGGTTAATCATGGCCCTGGGAATTGAGGTCTCCAGTGTGTACACAACCCCCTTGAGGGGGCTTTGGGTTCCTAGTGTAGATGATTGGCTCCAAATCCTGCCCCTGGAGATTCAGCCACACTGTCAGCCAGCTCACCCTGCCTGACAAACACTGCTGGTGAGACAGAAGTCAGTGGTTGGTCTTCACCACTGGAGAAAACTAAGGAATCCATCTTTGGTCTTGCAAGGGAAGGGTAGTAGACAGAGTCTCCAATAAAGTGTCTCATCTGTAATGGCAGCTTCTGCAGTCTGGCAGAGATGAACACAGGCCACTGGATGAAAGGCAGTGTCTGTTTCTCAGGACCACCAGGTAGACTGAGATTTTCTACTCTCCCAGGTGTGCCAGGTAGATGCATATATTGTGCTTAACAATATAATGCTATTTTCCTCATCACTGTATTTCCAAATCCTACTTGTATTTTAAGGTTGGCCTCAAGACTTAGTTTCTGCATTAAATTATTCCATTATGTATTAAATACATATTTAGGCTATTAAAAGTATAGAAAATGGTGTAGCAAACACTTGTGTACCATTAGATGATTTTTATTTAATAAAAAGTATTACTCTCTGGAAGAAGGTAATGTTCTGTTGAGAGAGAAGTAAGCTTACCCAGGTCTAGTAGGAATTACTTTCTGTGACATGCTAAGAAATGAACAAGGAACAGAAAGGTCTATTTCAACTTGTGTCTGGATTCAGCTACCTCTTTTTTTGCCTCACCAAGACTTTGCCACTGCCTTTACCCATGATAAGCTCCATCTGCCAAGTCACCTCTAGAATAGAATTATGCTTCTGATGGACCTTCCCAGCCTCCCAAACAGCTCTCCAGCCAGGAATGAACACCAAGGAAACCAGTTAAACTTCCTACTTGTATTGACTCAGAGCCTAACAGAAAACAGAAAAAAATGTTGCAACATTATTAAGGTTCTTGGTCAGTTCTCTGTCTACAAGTTAGCAGCTTCTTTCTGCAGAATTCTGACTTTCTCCTTGTTAAAGGTGGAATTGCATTTCACATCATCACCAGCCCGGAATTCATCTGTTGAAGTTCTAGCCTCCCAGTACCTGTGAATGTGACCTTATTTGGAATAAGTTTGTTGTAAGCATAATTAGTTAAGAAGAGGTCTTACTGGAATAGGATGGGCTTCTGATCCAATATAATGGATTCCCTTATAAAAAGAGAAAATTTGGACATAGACACTCAGAGAGAAGATGATGTGAAGACACAGGGAAAAGACAGCCAAGCGATGACAGATGCAAAGATTAGAGTGATGTATCTGTAAGCCAAGGAATCCCTAGGATTGCTGGCAAACACCCGAAGCTAGAAAAAGCAAGGAAGGATTCTCCCCTACAAAATTTAAGAGGGAGCATGATCCTGCTCACACTTTGATTCAGACTTCTAGCCTCTAGTACCGTGAGACAAGAAATTTCTGTTGTTTTAAGCTTTAAAAAAAATTAAGATACATTTTTAAAAATTTAAAAGTGTTACCGATGGTGTTTGATATAGCTTTCTATATACTCCAACATAATTAACATAATCCTTATTTCTCCTTTCCAGAAGCAAGTTGTCGCCTATTATTGGGCTCTTAGGTAGGGTTTTTCAATGATTCTGCCCTTTCCTGGATCTTAATTTTTCACAAGGAGTCCAGTTCCAGGTCCCTAACTTAACCAAATCTTAGGGCCTGTGCCTCCATGCAAGCATTAAGAGACCCGAAGGTGGAAATGCAATCTGGAGCTTTAGCTGGACCCATCATCTTGACTGGGAACACTTACACCTCTTTTGACCTCCCAAATTCTCTCTGATTCCTGTAGCATTGAACATTTAATCCACTTTCCAGTCACTTACTTAGCACCTACTTATAGGTACAAAATAGAAGATGTATTACAGTATTTCCTTATAAGACTATAAATCCTTGAAGCAGTATTATTCTCTTTTTAAAGCAAACTGAGGAGAGTTTGCCTAAAGAGTTCCTACTCTATAGGATATTGTGCATGTATATTAGTCTGGTTGTCAGAGAAATCTGTACTCATAAGTAGGCTTAGCTTTACCGAACATGTGATATTGCAGCCATTCAACAGTTATTGATAGCCTACTATGTCAAATTAGTGAATTAAGTATTATAAGAATAAAAGAAGTACACAAAGATTTATTTTCCCTACCTTGAGTATCTCTCAAATGATTGAGGCATTTTTGAAAATACATGTAGTAAACTACTTCATTATTTCAGTGTAGTAATCATGCTGAGGCTTCAACAAAGGTTACTGTTTTAATTGTAATATTGTCATTATCATATTTTGTATTTTAGGAATTTGTTAATATTTAAATTTTTTCCAGAGCAAACCTGAAAGTTAAGTGTTTGCCCAAACAACTGAATAAGAATTGTTTATCTTAGACCAAATCATCAGTATCACTGGCATTTTTACCAGAGTTTGAAAATGTATTCTTGCACCTCATTCTTTTGCCTTGCACTGGCAGCAAATCACTATGTATAGAAACTGCCAAGACAGGCCTTATGGAACTTACACAGCATCTTTCTCTTTGTGACTTTTGTGAACACAAATTGGTGATGGATAATTGAAATATGCTTGGCTACAGATTCCATTCTGTCATCTGGAACTGAACTAAAGCAAAATTATTCAAGGCACATTTCAATGAAATTCTTTATGAATTGACCATTTTTGCTTTTTATTATAACTGGACAAATTGCCTTATTATATAATACATCATCTTTTTTAAAAAATCAACTTTTATTTTAGATTTAGGGTGTATATGTGCAGGTTTGCCACATGGGAACGCTGCGTCATAACACTGAAGTTGAGGGTACAGATGATCCCATGACCCAGGAATTGAGCACAGCACCCAATAGGCAGTTCCTCACCTCTCCCCTTCCTTTCTCCTCCAGCAGTCCCCAGTGTCCATGGCTCTCGTGTTTATGTCCATGGGTACTCAGTGTTCAGCTCTCACTTGTAGGTAAGAACATGCAGTATTTGGTTTCCTGTTTCTGCATTACTTTGCTTGGGATAATGGCCTCTGGTGGCATCCATGTTGCTGCGAAGCACATAATCTCATTCTTTTTATCACTGCATAATGTTCCATGGTGTATATAATATATCTTTTTAACTAATACTATTTAAAACTTCACATGCAATGTTCCTATAATTTTATTTCTATCAAAAGTGTAATAAAGTATTATTAGTGTAAACGTCACAGAAATTGTGGTGGTCAGTCATCAGTCAAGAACTGAATGTGCTGAACCAAAGACTTATTAAAACTATAATTTGGATTTATTTTTGTCTTATTTTCCAGACACTGCAAATGGATATAAACAAGCTGAACATAACCTTGCTTCGGATCTTCCGTCAAGGAGTGGCTGCAGCTTTAGGACTCTTACCTCAGCAAGTGCACATCAATCGCCTCATTGTAAGTTACCTACATTTTACATTCCCAAAATTCAAGCTCTGTGTGTGTGTGTGTGTGTGTGTGTGTGTGTGTGTTTTAATCACTAAAGGGCTCACACTTTAGTTGTATGGCTCATGAGCCAAATCTGGTACATCATCTGTTTTTGTAAATAAAATTTTATGAAATAAGCCATATCCACTATCAATGCATTGCCCATGGTGACTTTTATATTACAGAGGCAGAGTTCAGTAGTTGCAATACATTGGCTCATGAAGCCTACATTTTTTATCATCTGGCTTTTTATAGTGGAAGTTTCTTAACTCCCTGTCATAGTTCAAGCCTAGCTCCTGTGGTAAATATGAAAGGGCCCAAAACATTTGCCTTACCAACCTGGCACTAGTCCAAAAACATTCTCTATTAGAGTGAATGCCTCTGAATCAGGTGAGGCACTGTTTCCACACATTATTTATTAAAGCCCTTTCAAATATATCAATAGAATGATGGACAGTGAATACACAAGGCGGAGGGGGTGCATTTTAAATAAAGAATAAAGAAGAACTGACCCTGAGGACTGCAGCCCAGATGGAATGTCGGAATTGGTAGTCCGGGAAAACCAAGAGAAAACTTGAATGGGCATCTGAGTGGGTAAAGTAAAAAATAAAAATTTTAAAAATGAAGTAAACCCAAAAGATCTATTGTATAGGACCCAGGTAGGCCTATCTGTCAGTCACCCACATTCATTAATTCCTGTCTTTCCTCGGTGTTTGGGAACCTGGATATTATCCAACTACATGTTCCCAACTGCATTGGAAAGTGGGTGTGAGAAAAGGCCAAAAAAAAAAACGCAAATTCAGATCAGATGACTGTCTCTTTGTAAATAGCTAGTCACCTCATTTTTATGTGAAAAGGGGCTTCGGGATCACTGTACAAGTTTTAAATTGTTCTTAATTTCCACTGCATTCTCCCAACCTTAAATTGCTGTGCTTCTTCTTCATGGAGTTCAGCTTTCTGCTGCTCAGTCTGCCTTCACTATGGAGGGAATTTGCTTTTTGTTTTGGTTTGGGTTTTATGTTTCTTTTTATTTTTTCTGTGTGTAGAGAGTGAGTTGTTTCATTTCCTCATAAAAACTTGTATTCTGTGAATCAACAATGTTGTAGAACTGAACAAGCTTTTAAAAAGTTTTAACTTGTACCACAGAAGAAATATACCATTCTCCTGAATAGTCAAGGTTACTTATATCCGGGGCATACCTTGCTCAAATGAGAAGATTTAAGTATTAAAGAAGTCTTGGCTGGGTGTGGTGGCTCATCCCTGTAATCCCAGAACTTTGGGATGCCAAGGTGGGTGGATCACCTAAGGTCAGGAGTTCGAGACCTGCCTTGCCAACAAGGTGAAACCCTGTCTCTACTAAAAATATAAAAAAATAGCCAGGCTTGGTTGTGGGTGTCAGTAATCCCATCTACTTGGGAGGCTTAGGCAGGAGAATTGCTTGAAGCTGAGAGGTAGAGGTTGCAGTCAGCAGAAATCATGCCATTGCCCTCCATCCTGGTCAACAACAGTGAAACTCTGTCTCTAAAAAAAGTCTTGAATCTAGATCTAGATTTTTTTATATATACATATAAAAATATATATGCATAAACCTGTGTGTCTGTATTTTGCTAAGATATATAGAGAGATTATTTAGATATGGATATCTTAGATATACTTTTATACATATAGGGTTAATGAGCATTATAGCTGTTTGCAAGGGATGAAGGAGGGATTTGTCTCACTGAGGAAGGGATATGCTTATCCTCAGAATGTTAATAGCATAGTTAAAAGTAGTTACTGTAATAGCTAAAGTTACAATACCTGAGATAGCAGGGTGTGGTGATTAACAGCATGTGTTTTGGAGACAGACAAAACCATACTGCATTTCCAGTGTGGCCATATTCCATCCATGTGAATGTGGACAAGCCACTTACGTTTCATTTGTAAAATAGAGACAACCATAATACCTATTATCTGGGGGTGTTCTGAGCAATAAATGAGATAAGAGATTTAAGGTAAATAGGAGCATGTCAGGCACAACACAAGTGCTCTGTCCCTACTGTCAATGTTATTAAGTCACAAACTATTTAAATTATTATAAACATGTTTCACATCAGTATTTAATTATTGTCTGTTGTTCTCTGCATACATGAAAATACTTTTCTGGGCTTGCTAGTAGTAAACTGATACTTCATTTTATACCCAGCTAAAATTCTGATAAAGCACATTAAGAGAGAATTTTCTAGCATAAGAGAGCTCCATGTGTCACAAAGAAGGCTAACAATAATTTCATTCTGTTAGTGTATTACATAAGTTATAAAAGATAATATTATCAATGGCCATGTCATTTTTGTCTGCTGTTTTTGTGTCCATATGTAGACTATCAGACATTTATGGTAATTCTCTTATTCCATTTTAGCTAATGAAGTAATACTAATAGGAAAAGTATTATGACATCATTACACAATATATGCATTTCTACTAAATGACTGATATTAACTGTGTGACATATTTGAAGTGAAGAAGAGAATCAGGAAAAAAATTTCAAAGCTCATATGGCACCATCTTCCTTAGTTAGCCAAGCCTTCACATTAACAGAATCTATAAAGTAACAGAGAAAGTGGTGATGTCTAATATGCAATTTTACTATTACATTGGATTGTATTTAACTCACTTGATTTTAAAATGCTTCTTTAAACATAATTACTCAGGGAACATCTGAATAATCTACATCAAAAAATTACAATATGAAATGGTAAATTAATCAGCATACAATGAAATACAAAATTAAAAATCTTGAGGGGGACAACTAATTGCAAGAAAGCTATTTGAAGATTTTAGACTTTGGACTGGTGATATTAAGTCTACCAGAAAATAACTATAAATATAATCTCCACAATGCCTTTTAGGATCCTAGAATTCTGACTTCCTTTAATGTTTCTAAAGGAAAGGTAAAAATATTCTCCAAAGTTGTTTAAAATGTCTATAACACATACAAATACTCTGTTTTTATTAGGGAAAGAAGAACAGTATTGAACTGTTTGTGTCTCCCATAAACCGTAAAACAGGAATTTCTGATGCTCTGCCCTCTGAGGAAGTTCTTCGTTCACTTAATATCAATGTTTTGCATCAAAGTTTATCCCAATTTGGAATTACAGACATCTCTCCTGAGGTATGTTGTTGCACAAAACGTTTCATTTTAAAATGTGAACAGTTAGCATGCTATGGTAATTCAACCCCAAGAGGCTTTGAGATGAAAGCTGTTTATTGTATATTACTTGATAATAAAAATTTCCCTGAGTGTCAGAATTTCCTGATCTTTACATTGTACATGTTTACTTCTTAAGGAAATGTGTTTTCACATTGAAGTTTCGCTCTTTGGCATTTTTCTTCTTCAAACCTTTCTGGCCTTATAACTTATTTTGACTTACCTAGTAAATTTTCTAGAAGAAAGAAGATTTAGATGTATTTGTCAAGTGATCACTTGAAAGTGATATGTCAAAAAAATACCTTTAAACCTTTCTTTCTGTACAGGTACACCCCTCCTCATTGTTTTCAATGTCAAAATTCACCAGATATTCACTGTTTCCCATAACTTTGGAATTAATTTGAAGTGTGATTTTTCTTTTGTTGAAGAAACAATCTTAAGAACTACACGTTTCTTCATAGTATTTTCCAAGTTTGGCACTTTTAAAGCATTTTCTCTGCCACCTCTACCATCTCACTCCTGAGTGGATTTATTTCCCTTTCCACTTCTTTTACTCCATCCTGCTCTAACAAACATGCTGGAAGCACCGTCATCTTAAATACATGTAATTCAATTCATGCAATCATGAAATTAGACTGGAGGGAACATGTGTAACACCTTGTAGATACAGAAAGTATGACCCATAAAAATTAAGTGACTGTCTCAAGGTGACAGAACAAGAGAGGCACAAAGCACCACCTAAAATCTTGATACCTTTTCTTTTGTTTTTTTTTTTCTTTTAAAGAGGCAGGGTTGAGCTATGTTGCCCAGGCTGGTCTTGAATGCCTGGCCTTAAGTGATCCTCCCACCTTGGCTTCCCAGAATGCTGGGATTACAGGTGTGAGTGAGCCATCTTGCCTGGCCAAAATGTAGATCTCCTGATGTCTAGTCTATTCGCCTTTACGGTAAAGCACACTGCCTCTTATTTTAATAAGTATCACAAGTGTAGTATAAAAAAACTCTGGGTGGGCATGGTGGCTTCCCTCCCCAGTAATCCTAACTACTGGGGAGGCTGAGGCAGCAGGATCACTTGAGCCCAGATTGAGTTTGTTTCCCAAAGACACATTTAAAATATGTGTGATCTTGGGCAGGCCATTTAATCTCTGTGAGGTCATCAGCCTTTGCATAGTGTCAACCTCCCTGAGCCTCAGTTTCTTCAAATCCAAAATGGTTATAGCACTTATAAACTTGAAATATGGATTGAATTTTTTAAATAAATGTAGAAATTGTCACACAGTAGGTAGCACACAAATGTAATTTGAATGCAGAATGAATTGGCACATGAGAATATATGTCATCATTAAACCATGACTGTCACAATCACCCACAACTAGTTTTCCTGCATTTGGTTTTGTGCCTCTCTCTGTTATCTTTCCCAGCACACCCAATGTGTTTTCTGTCCTGCCAGCAAAGTAATACTTCCTCAGTGTAAATTTGGCCATGCCCTCCTAATTTCATGATTCTTCTTTGACTTTCAAAATACGATGAAATGAAGTCTAGATTTCTTAATATGTCATATGATCCTTTGTATGCTGGACTTTATAATTGTCAAACAACAGTTTCCTAGTTTACATTTCAGCACTTCTGAACTTGATAGATACCGTGATACACACACTCTCTCCTTCCTCCATGCTTTTGTGTATATTGATTTGTCTACACACCTTTCATTTCTCAATATCACCTACTGTGTAGCAAAGTATCCCTTGTGCCTCCACAGATGAAGGTGCTCTTTACCCTGTGTTCCCATCCCCTTCAGGCTCTTCGTAGACTGATTAGTACATATCTTGCCTAGGACAATTCTTTAAATTTTAGAAAGACCATTGGATAAATATATTCTGCTTCCCATAAGCTTTTAGAGAATCATATAAATGGTCTTTCCTGTTGCTTTATTCTGAGTTCAAAAGCCAGTCTGAGGGCTTTAAGAATATAGCACCTTATTGAGTAACTCAGATTTGCAAACCAAGAAAAGCTGCCCATACAAAAAGAGCTGGCATAACAGAAGTACTTGGTTGGGCATCCTCCAATATACCCGTCCAGTGAAGGTGAGGTACTTAGCTTAATGGCCTCTCACGGAGCTAGTAGCTCACAATAGACTACACTTGAATAATGAAAGTGTATTTGATGATCAAAATGTGACAGTTTCTCATAAAATTGTTGGAATCTAGAAATCTAGAATTTAGAAAATATGTATTACAGAAGACGAGGAAGTATTTGAATTAGGTGTAAGGAGCATATCATGAAGGACAGATGGATTGTTTGAACATTTTGTTTGGACACTTGTAGAAGGTGCCAGGCATTACCCTTTGACCTTTGACCAGAATCTTGAATTGCAGAAACAGAGAAAAGCTGTCTGTAGTGAGCAGACACCCCAGTGGGGAGGTCCTTGGTTTAGATACAAACTAAAGGAGCCCTGAAAAACTATTGGTTGGTAGTAAAACTGGTGAATGCTATTCTGTCAGTTTTCTTACATCTTTATTCATCTTTTCTGTGGTTAATGTTGTATAACAATTTATGCCTCAATCCATTTTCTCACATTTTAATCTTAAAGTTGTAACATGCTATTGCAACATGTTCATTAACAGAAAAAATGAACTTGGTATTTTTGCTTTTCATCTTTTGCATGAATTATAGAACATTGTGAATGATGTCTCAAAGCATCTCTTTCTAAACTTATGTTAATCACTTTCATGGAAAGATTTTTTTTCATATGCTTGATTTTTTTAATTGAAAATGACTCTTGAGAAACAAACAAAAAAAATACCAACTAGAAAACTATTTTTGTTTAGTGATCTGTTTTCATTTGTAATCTATTTCTTGAAGGAAAAGACATTATTTCTTCTATATATTTTTATATGATATGTAGAACATTATAGGCACTCATGCAGACAAAACTAGACCTCCTCTTGCCTAATAAGTAAAATCCCAGAAAAATAAAATTAAATGTTTTTATAAAATAAATTAAATACCTGTTAAAACAGTAAATTCTGTATTGACATTTTAAAAAATTATTTAGGAATTCTGTTGTTGTTCAACTGCAAATTATTCCAGTTTCCAAATCTTATTATTTCAAAGGAGAAAGTGGCCTTCTTTGAATAAAAGTCCAATGTGCTGACTGATACCCTCATGAAATATTTATGAAGAAAAAAAGCCGTTACATATAAATATAAACAGTAACGTGTGAGTTTAATGATTATTCCTTCAAATTAGGAACTCTAGCTGGTAGTCTAGTCTAAATTAGCATAGACCTAGCCATACAGTGCTGAGGAGCATACAGTCAACATCAACCTGTATTAAACCATTAGAACAATTGCTCACATTATGCACAGTACAATGGAAGCTTGGCATTTATCAAACAAAGCCATATTGTTATAGGATACATCTCATTTATCTGCCTAAGTCAATCAAATTAACCAGATACTTTGTAACATTTGCACTTTATTCTTATTCTGTGTGCTTCATCTCTTTCAAAGAGGTGTATCTCCTAGGTCCTCTGTATCTCTGAATCATCTCTCCTAGCATTTGGGATCTCCTTCTGCATCTGACATCAGAATTGATTAAAATATTTAAAGAGAGAGGAAAGACAAAAGAAAGAAAAAAGAATGAGCTATACTGCATCAAATTATTAAACAGGATATAGAGAAGACATTGTTACCTATACAGAAAACTGCCCAAATTTTAAATAATAAAACAAAACCCATCAGCTTCTTTTACTGCAACTAAGTTAAAGGGCAAAACAGTGTGGCTATAAAATAAAACATAAAGATGATATAGTGGCTTTAGCTTGACCCAACAACAGAGCCTCTGAAGTATTCAACCCTCAGCCCCCTGACAACTATAAAAAGCATGGGGTTAACCGAATGCAAAGGTTAGATTGAAGATTCTTGTGAATTATAGTCTTTTGATTTGTGAGCTCTTAACTACAAACTTTTCCATTTATTGCCCTGCCCTTATCAGGTTTTTTAGATCTCTGTACAAATATAGTAGTGTTCAGCAGGAGTAGCATGACTCAGAAAGAAATCTATTTATCAAGAAAATGCAGTGACTAAGTTCTAGGAGTTCAAAACACATGTCTTCTTAACTGAGGGTGGGGGATGGGAGGGTAGGAGTTAATTTTTTCATATTACTGCTTCAGTTAAAAAAGAAAACAAAACAGGTTTGTCTTAAGCAGGAAGGAACATGTTGATATTCTAGGAGTTACAGAACTACAGCAAGGAAAAAAAATGAACCAAATCGGGTTAGGAACACAAAATCTCTTTCCACCCACCTAACCACCCCTTTTTATCCAAATTTTACATGGGCTTAAGCTCAACTCCTTATACTTAAATTTGACAAATTTATGCTGCCTACTTGAAGGCTTAACTAGTTTGCTTTCATAGCAAACAATGGATGCTATTTTGTTGCCTGTAAAAAATTCATTTCCATATTTATACCTGATTTCTGCAAGACTTTTCTGTTCTATTAGTTTCCAGCTATGCTTATAGAGACATTGGAATAAAAAACGATATGGCTGACATCAAAGAGGGGAAAGAAAATATGTCACCTGAACCCAAAGTTTTCTTTGCGGCAGGATACTTGGTTTCTAATCATTTTATCAATCAAATATTTGCAGGTTCTCCACTGATTTATTGTTTATGTATCTTTAAAATTCAAATCTAAATCATTTCTTATATCTATGCATCTATGTCCCAGAAAGTAGGCAAGATACTATTATATTATAATTAATGAGCACATCAATTTTTACAAATAAAGGAAATAGAATCCTGATTACTTAGCAATTATTAAAGGCTTTCTCCAAATAATATTTGTAATCACAATTGAACTCAAAATCTTTTCTGTTCAGCCTTGCTTATCTTCCCACCAGAACTCACTTGCATTCCAGAATAAAAGTTCTCATAAAATATTTTTCAAGGTAAATTTTGTGTCTGATTTATAAATGTTGGATATGTTTTATTTTTTAAAGGCTTAAAAGTAAATTAGCAATGATTTCAAAGTTCAGATACCTATAATTTATGTTTTACTCAAGGCCTTCTTAATCACTGGAGACAATCTCCAAGGGCAGATATGTATCCTCACTCAAGGGAGGCAACCTTCAACAAAAGTGAAATTTTAGATGAATTAAAGTGTTAGACTTGATTTAGCCTTTATATGTTTTTCCTAATCATGTACCATTTAATTTCAAGTTAGTTTCATTAACCATAAATCTATACTGTCACTAAATTATAAAACAATTTTATTCTAAGAATAAATGTTAGTCAATGTGCTTATTTAGAAAAAAAGAATTAATGAAATAAAACTAATACAGTCATGCACACTTTATTTGGGCTGCTTCTCCATTCTTCCACCCCCAAAGTGGAACAAAAATGATAGAAATAAAGATAAATCTATGAATTTTACCTTTTATTGCCAAATAATTCTGAACATTTTGATGTTCCCCATTACTTTAGAAAAATATGTGGTATTCTAAAAATATATGTCGTTGAGATGATACGTTAGCCAGATTTTGACAATATAGACTCCACTTAAAAAAAAAGATGTGATTAAAAGCAAGAAAAGAAGGAAATAATCCTGGCGTTGTTGCTGTACTTATTAATGCACCACACGCTTTTGTTTGCACCTGCTTCACTTTTGTTTAAAAGTAAAGAACAGTATTACAGCACGTAATCCAGGGTGTTGATGTTGTGGGAGGGGACTTAGAGTAAGGAAATATTCAGAAACAATTTCCTCCACACAGAAAAGAACAGAACTCTCTTACCTTTGAGCCAGGTAGTTTCCAAGAGAGACGCTCAGGGATATTTAGAAAGCCTGGGACCTGCGGATGCCATGTCAGGCATGCTTGCTCCTATTCCAGGGAGACTAAATAATTTTTTTTGCTATATAAGGATGGCAGTCTGTTGTCTTAGATCAATTTGAGAAGCAGCTCTGGTAGAGGGGGGTGTAGGTGTGTTGCACTATGCTGAATGGAATAAGGCTAAAAATATGTTTAGTATCTGATAAGAATGCCAGTTTTCTCAAGCTCTCACTTAACATCGGACTTTCTGTTTTGCTTTTAAAGAAAAATGTTTTACAAGGGCAGCATGAAGCGGACAAAATCTGGAGCAAAGAGGGATTTTATGCTGTTGTCATTTTTCTCAGCATCTTTGTTATTATAGTAACGTGTTTGATGGTAAGTTTGCTTCTTTGTCTGTTTTATCCTTTGCTGAGCCCACTGCTTGGTATTAGTGGGTACATTGCCATTCAAATGAATGCTAAAATGCTCGGGAGCAGAAGCAAGACTATGATCCCGTTAGATTAGGAATATTTCATATCTGACAGCAGAGAGATTTCTAAAGGAGAGCTTATGGAATTAAGGATGCTGACCTGAATAATAAGGCTGTAATTGCAGTGCAGTTTTTAGTAACTTGATCAACTCTGAGAATGAAGCTTTAGAAAGTGATTTACTGAGGTCGCTGAAGCCCTCGACATCAGTAAAGTCTCACGGGCACACTTTGGGTTTTCTTTATATCTCCTTTTATATCATCTTTATGGAACTCAGGAAAAAAATTAAAAAGAAATATGTCTTTGGGACAAGCTTACTCCCTAAGGAACGGTTGATTTCCTTATTTTTAAAAGGCCTCAAAAGCATTCTATGAAAAGGAGATGATTATACCCTCAAAGGCTAAATTAGCTAGACTACTAGTTCATTTTTAAGGTGAATAAATAATACAAAAGTATAAATGCATATGCTGGGATAGCTCTGTAAGTAATAATATGCAGGCTTTAAAAGCATATTTCTAATTTTAAAAATAGAATCCAAAATAAACCTAACCCACTAAATTAAGCAGTACTATTTAGTATTGAATGAATTAACAGTATGTTTAGAGTAGAATAAGATTTTTCTGCTCTCTTGAAAATTTCAAGATGTATAATATTTAGAGTTTACAAATAGGGTTTTAATGTCCTTTTTCCCTGTGAGCTATGTTCTTTTTAATTTTGTACATTAAAAAAAATACTTCTTCCTTAGTTTTTAAGTGCCCCCCAAAAGTCATTACACTCCTTATTTCTCTCCACAATCAACAATGTTGCTATGTGTTTTATTGGACGTTGTTTATTTCTGCTCCCCCTGCTGGGAAGGGGTTACTGTTAGAAAGATTAGGGCTCCATCTGGAAAGACAGAGGCTGCATGGGTCTAACCTTAGAGGACGTAAAACAAGCATAGTCTTAAACAGGGTAAAGATAGGCATGTTTTCTAGAGTTCAAAATATGTGAAGTAACAAGAACACCCTAAATCTTCCACCATAATACATTCAGAGGTAGCTTCTATAGGTCAGGCGCTAAGAAAAAAAAATTCTAAGAATTGTGACTCAATAAACAAAAGAAAAATTTTAAATTGAGTTAAAAAAAACTTATTTTTATATTTCACATGGTAGAGATTAAGAGAAAAGAATTTTAATGAGAGAGTTGGAGGTTTTGCAGAAATTGTGGCAGAGTATTCTGGGCATCTCTTTTAAGGATGTAGTTCCTTGTTATAGTTAATTGTCCTTTAATATAGGTGGTTCTTCTTTCCTTCATATGGAAATCTCAAGTGCTGTTCCCTCTCTTGTCAGTCACAATTAGCGTGTTTTTCTTCTTTGCATGCTAAGAAGATAAGAGGAGGGGGAGAATAGAAAGTTGTTGAAAGTGATAAAAGTGGAAAATATTCAGGGGATCGATGGATGTGATTCAGAAAAGCAAAGGCAGGGATACAAGGAGGGAAGTGGGAAAGCAGATTCATGCCCGGCCTTTGAGTACTAAGCAGAGCTTGTTATTAACATGGAGGATGTGTTTCAGATTCTACATTTCTAACTCAGGGTGTGCTCATGTATCCAACGTTAACTAGATAAATGTCTATGTTGGTCTCATGGCAAAACGACCTGTAGTAGTCACACCTCGGATGACTCTTCCTTTCCCAATATTTAAGTCAGAAACTTAGGTAAGTTGGCTCCAAAGTTATTAGAACAAATCAAGAAAGGGGCATTTCAGAAGTATAGGTGATTTCTCTCTATTGGGTTAGCAGGTAAATTCGCCTATTCATTCAGTCAACAGATTCTTGCAGAGTATTCTCTGTGGGCCTATTTGTTGTTGGTGTTGTGGGCAAAGCAGAAAACAGGACAGATAAGATCCCTGTTCTCCTGAAGTCTTTACTTTAGAGGGAGACATAGAAAATGAGTTAATTTTTTAAATATCAAATGGTGAATGTATGATGTGATTCCAACTGTATGACATTCTGGAAAAGTCAAGCCTATAGAGATAGTAAAAATATCAGTGGTTGCCAGAGATTGCAGAGAAAGGGAACAATTAAGTAGAGGACAGCAGATTTTAGGGCAGTGAAACTATTCTGTATTCTGTAATAATGAATTCATGACATTATGGATTTGTCAAAACCTGTAAAATGTATGAAGAGTGAGCCCTAATCCACACTATGGACTTTAGTTAATAATAATACATCAATATTGATTCATAAATTGCAACAAATGAATCACTAATAGGGCAAAATGAAGAGGTAGGGAAGAAAGGTATGTGAGAACTTGGTATATTCTGTTCAGTATTTCTGTAAACCTAAAACTGCTCTAAAAAATAGTATATTTTTAAAATCACAGTGATAAGTGCTATGAAGAAAAGAGCATAACAGTGAGTGGAGAAGAGCAATCTGAGATGTTTGAGACCTAAGGATGAAAATGTGAGAAAAGGACCCCCAGGCAGAGGGTACAGTGGGTGCAACTGGAATAAGCCTAGCCTATTCAGGCCTGAGGGGAAGAATGTTTTAGGCAGAGCCTTGATGTGATCTTCTATGTGTGATCACATTTTCTTCTGGTAGAAAGTGGTGGTGGACAGAGGATGGGGAAAATTGTGGAAGGAAGAGGACCTTTCTGGAGGCTTCTGCAATATCCCAATGAAGAAGATGCTGCTGGCCCAGAGCAGGGGTGGGTGGTGGGGATAGAGAGTAGTAGCGGATTGAGATTTACTTGTAAGTAGAACTGACAGAACTTGCTATGTCCCAATTATCAGCAAGAGGGGGGAATTAAAGATGATTCCTAGGTAATTTGGCTTCCCTGCCTGTGTGGAAATGTTCTCATTTCCTGGGAGAGGGATGTGTTGGAAATGGAGATGAGCATGTTCAGATAGTTCTTAAACAAATGAAAGAAATAATTAAATAGATTTCAAATGCTATCTTAAATTTTAATATGAAGGAGTCACTTTTGAAAGTAGCAGGGGGACCAGGTGCAATGGCTCACACCTGTAATCTAAGCACTTGGAAGTCAGAGACAGGGGGATTGCTTAAGCCCAGGGGTCTAAAACCAGCCTGGGCAACACAGTGAGACCCATCTTTACAACAAAAAAAAAATGGTTTAAAAGATTAGCCAGGCTGATGGGACATGCCTGCAGTCCCAGCTTCTGAGGAGACTGAGAGGGGAGGAGCACTGGAGCCCAGGAGTTTGAAATTACAATGAGCTATGATCATGCCACTTTACTCCAGCCTGAATGACAGATACTCTGTCTCTGAAAAATATATAAATAAATACAAATTCTGAAAAGAAACAGAGGAACCAGCAGCACACAGACCGGAAGTTCATATTCACAAGAAAAGAAATACTACCCAATAGGATTAACACCAAGCCAAGTTGATCTGATGTAACTTACAACAGAGGAGTCAAGAGTTCACGTTTAGGGACATGTTAAAGAGATTGTCTACGATAAGCTCATCTTTATAAGTGTTCAAATTATTGTGATTATAAACTTGATTTAAAGTAAGTTTTTCACATGCATTTCTCAGCGATACTTGTACTATCACTTTTGTCTTTCTAAAACACATGTATTCCAGTTATGTTTCCCATAGTTTGGTGATGACAAAGGAAAGATATAACTCAGAATTTTCCCTCTGGCATTGATTATATTTATGAAAGATCAGTGCTTCCATTTGTATTAGGCTTCCTACATGCCAGAAATGAAAAGCATGTCATTTTATTATGAAATTATATAGGTAAATTGCTGTAATGGGAGGTTGTATGTGCTATGTAACAACAACATAAGACTTGGCAAAAATTTTTGAAAAGTGGCATATTGTTTACTTTCCTATAAATATAAATATATATATATGTTGCTGGGCATAAAATTAGACAGCCATGACATTTTCAAATGTGTGACTTATTTAGCACCTCACAACTGTGAATGTAGAGTGCGTGGAGTGAGAAATAGAAAAATGCAGTTTTCCCAGAAAAAATGTGTGGGCAACTTCCAGTCTATTCAGTCTGTTTTAGAAGAAAGAAAGTTGTTACTAAGAAGAATTAGTTCTTAAACTTGAAGAAATAATAGAGCATCATTTATTATGTAAATTAGACATTCAAATGTCCTTACGGGCTTATTAACAAGTGCAAAGACATTTATGAAATGTAGGTAGAAATGTCTACAGGCCAGATTGCTTCTGGAAAGTAGTTTTAGAAATCACATGAAAATAGTTGTTTGGGTCAAATAAAAGCACTGGCATGTTAGACCCATAGGAGAGTCATACATATGGGAGAGAGAGAGTTTCTCTAGTTATAGTCTGGTAGCTGTAGCAAGAAATCCTACATTGAACCACCTGCTATAGCCTTAACATCACGTAATAAATACATGTCAAAGGTGAACATAATTTTCTCATTTGTTATACATAATCCCTAAGGACAAAGGAAAATAGGACTAGATTCCTCGCTGGAATGATTGATTAAGTAGGCATATATCTCAAACTAATTTTCAAATTTTTTCTGTATTAAGAAGAATACAACTGTCTTAACAGTAATAACAATAACAATTAGTTTCTTCCATTTATTGCAGTTATTGGTACTAAACTTACTGCCTAGCACTAAATGCTTAACATATTTTAGTTTACTAATTTTACTTGTGAGAAAACTAAGATTCAGAAAAAGTAAATGACTTGAACAAGAACGTGCAATGAATGGATATGGGGTCAGAGAGTAGGAAGTGGTAAAAATTCAAACCCAAGTCTATCTAAATTGAAAGTCAGGCCCACATAATTCTATTTGATTTCATAAGGTGTCAAACTGTGAGGTTTTTAGTCTTACCACTCTGTCTTGTGAACATACACTTCCGACCACAAATCCCTCCAGTAGTAGCAGATGAGAATGGCTGTATTTATCAGAACCATTCTACCCAGATGAAACTGGTAAATGTGTGCCACACCATACCTGTGTCTCTTTGCACTTAGTGCCTTGTACTGAACACACTTTTTACACAGTTATCTTTTCTGGAAGCCTATGAATTCCCAGAGGACAGACTTCTGTGTTGCTTTTGCATCTACAATATCTTGTTTATGGAATGCAGTAGGGATTGACTCAGGACTATTAAATTGAAAGAAAAGAATGAATGAACTCTTTCAGAACTAACTGTAAAATGCCATAAAGAACAAATGTTAAAGACTAGTGATTGGTGGCATCATTTTGAAATCTGAACACATTCTAATCCAAACAGGATGTTTTGTGTTACTTATGAGATTTTTGAATGAAAATTTTAAGCTGCAAAAAAGCTTCATAGAATTTTTTTAGCTTCCTCTCATTTCTGTATTCCTCTGGTTCTTTAGTTCCCACTATTTTCTTTCTCTTGGTATAGTTTGACTTTTACAGCTCCTCTCATTCAATAATATGTTTTTTCCTTTTTCAAATTATTACATGACTTTATTCCAATAAAAAGAGCTAGTCAAACAAGCTCTTAGAGATGAAGGCAAAATATCGACTTGCCATTGCTGCAGAAAGCTTTTAGGTTGAGTTTTTAAACAAAGTGAATTCCCACAGAGAAATATGCATACGCTATATTCCAGATCTCAATCTGTGCAGAGAAAAATCTCTGACACTGTTTTCCAGATGCTTTGGAAAAGAGGTTTCAAAGAAGGACAGGAGAATTTGGCAGAAACAGTAGAGTTGAATGATCACATACCTGGAAGTCAGAAAACCTAGATTCTACGTTTTTTTTTCCAACCCTCCATAAATCATCCAACATCTCAGTACTTAAATGTGGAATGAGGAGATTACTCCACAAAGTTTTTATGATCCCTTACACCAGGGTTTTACCAGCAACACTCCTGATATTTTGGAGTTACTATTTCTGTTGACGGGGGTGTGGGGGAAGCCTTTTCAATGCATTGTGAGGTAGTTAGCCTTTGCCCACCAGATGCCAATAGCACCCTTTTCCTTCTCCTTCCCCCCAAACCCTGAAAATATGACAACCAAAAATATCCCCAGACACTACCAAACATCTCCTGAGGGCAAAATCCCTGCCAATTGAGAATCACTGCATTGTACAACTTGATTACTACCCTATTGCTAAGTAGCAATCTCTTACATTTTTTCCATATTTTTTTTAGACAGCGCCATCTCCTGAGTATTTTTAGTGACTTATATACATCATACATTCTCCAGGTTCTGCTTTTCCCTAATTAAAGATGTAGAGATCAGTTTGTACATGTACTACATGGAGACAGGCTACAAAGTTGACCTCTAACCAGACATGAAATAAACAGATGACTGATTGTAAAATATGTTACAAAGGTTTTTCATCAAAAACATAAGCGCATGAATGGTAAGGAAGAACTTTGGACTAGACTCTGTTTTACACTAATATAAGTCATAAAAGCCGCCTGTCAAGAACAATTGAGAAGGTCAGGATTTCCTTGGCTTTCTCATGCTCACTGTTCGTTCATGTTTCTCCAAAATCCAAGTATAAACAGGAAAGTAAGTGTTTTGATATGCATATTCTATGTAGACGTGAAGAGCTCAGAATATGTAATACATACATTATCTCCTAAATGTATTTTTATAAAGGTACAGATATATTTGTTTCTTCATTTGGGAAAATAACTTCCTTGAAACTAAAACAATCTATTTTAAATTTCGACACCTCATTGTTTAGTAGTTAAATGCTTAGCTGAACACAATAAGCCTGAAATATATGTATCATCTGATAGATACTCTCCTAGTGCATTTTTTACACTGTGAAGGTCATGGAAACTGAAGAAAAGCAGTAAGGTAAAAACCTTGGACACTATGCACATGATAAAGGCATTCCTCTTCAGTCCTTTCCATCCTATAACTTAAAGAAAACACTATACACTTGTTTGAAAGTAATTATAATAAAGGTAAGAAGACCTTTCACTTAATATTAGACACATTTTCTTTCTCATTTGTGTGATTAACATTTGTCATGTGAATATTCCAAATCCACCCTTTTTTCAAACTTTAAGATTTAACTTTACCCTACCAGAGTCAATGAATACCACCAGTATAAAAGTTTCCAGATTACAAGGAGGTGAACTGACATAAAAAACAAAAAAAGTCTTTGTTTTCCTAGGAGTTCAGTGTTTAATATGCATTTCTAGTTCTATCTTGTAGATGCATAGTCTCTTCCCTTAAGGAGGGCTCAAGGTTGCAGTGAGCTATGATCACAGCACTGTACTTTCACCTGGGCAACAGAGCCAGATCCTGTATCTAAATAAAATACTAAAACTTAGGGCAAAGTGGTAAAAAGGAAAATTCTGGTTGTCCAAATTACTATTTCGTAGATATCCTAAATTTAATTTGTCATGAATTTACCAAATATTCAAGTTTACATCTGACCAATGCAAAGATTTACCAACATAAGAAACTGTGGTTTATAGCATAACTATTATTTTATTAATATTTGCAAGACTACTTTTTTCTTCTATGCCATATTGGATGCGTATCTCTGTTTCTATAAATGTCATAGATCCCTGTTTCACGGTTATTCCTTCTATAAGCCTACCATTTCAGGCATTTTAAGAAAGAATTCCCATGTAACCAAACTGACATCTGGCATTTTTTATAAAATTGGTTAAATTTACTTTTGAATATATCTTTGAGGAACAGATTCATGTGCACAATTATTTGATACACATGTGCAGCATAACTAGAAATACCAAGTATACCATCTTTAGAAAAATCTCAAAACCACAAAACAGAAATCATCTATTAGAGGGCTTTGTTTACTTTATCTTTAAGCCTTTATTTTGGTTTGTCTGCTAGGTTAGGGTGAAGGAGATCATACTCTGTTGTTTAGCGTAATAAAATGTGACGGGGGTTTTTTATATCTGTTTCTATAGATTCTTTACAGATTAAAAGAAAGGTTCCAGCTTTCTTTAAGACAAGATAAAGAGAAAAACCAGGAGATCCACCTATCGCCCATCACATTACAGCCAGCACTGTCTGATGCAAAGACAGTCCACAGCATGGTCCAACCTGAGCAGGCCCCAAAGGTACTGAATGTAGTCGTGGACCCTCAAGGCCGAGGTGCTCCTGAGATCAAAGCTACCACCTCTACCTCTGTCTGCCCTTCTCCTTTCAAAATGAAGCCCATAGGACTTCAGGAGAGGTAAGAGCTTGTTCTGTATCCCTTACATGTGGCTTTTTATAAAAAGAGTATTCATCAACTAAAAAAGAAAGAACTAGCAATGATTGACATTGAAAGATCTAGCAATGATCTAGAATCGTTCACCACTAACTGGACACTCAGATGAAGTAGTGTTTCTTATCTCCCAAAAGAATCCAGCTGTGTTAGATAAAATCTGTTAGGTAAATCTGATTCTGCTAAGCTTGTCTAGATCCAAAATGGTGTAGATCCAAGCAAAATTCATTTTCAGCTACAAGACAGCTTCTAGCTCATTGAGGTTCACTGACCCCACAAGATGCTATCTTGTTTAATTGTCATGAAACTCTGGTAAGTAGAGGGACTGGGAATTAACTCAGAGTGTTTCCTACAAACGCCCACTTTGTCTGGAGTCAGGCAAAAGGAGTCTGTCTGCCATGGATGAATTTTCTTTAAGTTTTAGTTCTGTATTTTTGTAACCACAATGAACATTCGTTATCAAGATCCATGACATTGGACAGGTGCAGTGACTCACGCCTATAATCCAAGCACATTGGGAGGCTGAGGCAGGTGGATTACTTGAGACCAAGAGATGAAGACCGGCCTGGCCAATATGGCAAAACCCCATCTCTACAAAAATTAGCCGGGTAAGGCGGTGCACCCCTGTAATCCCAGCTACCCGGGAGGCTGGGGTATGAGAACTGCTTGAACCTGGGAGGCAGAGATTGCAGTGAGCCAAGATGGTGCCACTGCATTCCAGCCTGAACAGCAGAGTGAAACTCTGTCTGAAAAAAAAAAAAAATCAATGCTATTATTTTTGTTGGCTTACCTTTTTTTGTGATATATTATACATGTGATTCACTTTATACTGATACATTTCCATTAAAAGCAAATCCAGTGTAAGAAAACTAGAATACGCAAACATAAATGAAGGATTAATTCTTTGCTTCTAAGAAATGTTAAGTAAAGCTTTCCTATGGTGTTTCTTAAAATAAGAAGCTTTAATTTTATATTTAAAATAGGATTTGTAGTATATCCTACTTTGAACACCAGGGTAGTGGGAGAGTAAGTTCTTAAGGTAATATTCCAGGTTCATTCTCCTGTTATTTTTCTGTGTCTCCGTTTCATATCCATGTATTTTTTGTTGCCTTAGGTTTTTAAGTCACATATATAAATTTTTAATATATTCCCCATGATACATCACAATGCCCTATGCAAATAGTTATGGTTTACACACACAAACACACCCTTTAAGAAAATATAGCGTGAGGTTTTAAGAACTGCAGAAGGCAAAATGGATCCTTCATAATTATTTGAAAGTATTGCCAAGGAGCAATGAATGACATAAAGATAAAGGAATTTGTTTATCTCTAAAGATTCTTAAAAACCGAACCCTTTGACTCAACAACAGGAAGAAAACAGAGATTGATCAAATCATCCTTTCCACTTCCTCCTCTAAAATATTTGTTGGTTTCTTGATGGATAATGTGGTTTCCATGTGACATTCACTTACATAGATATCACTAAACTGCTTTTTGAGATTCAATATGGAAAGATAGACAAGATGGAACTTTCTCCCTGAGGCTAACTTGGAGTTAAGAAAACTGGATTCCAAACCCAGACCTGCTATTCCTGGATTAGATTTCCTCACCTGAGTCACTCACTCA
This sequence comes from Callithrix jacchus, assembly GCF_049354715.1. Taxonomy (NCBI): domain Eukaryota; kingdom Metazoa; phylum Chordata; class Mammalia; order Primates; family Cebidae; genus Callithrix; species Callithrix jacchus. Next base: position 73,269,556 of record NC_133510.1, on the reverse strand, counting down.
TCTGGGCCTCATTTTCTTCTAAAAGATGAAGAGGTTTAACTTGATTTTTTAGCTTCTTTCTGGTTCTTTTACTTTGTTATCCAAATTATTGTTGTGCATTTACATTTGCTTCAAAGAGGAACTTTGAAACAGAGACCTGAGCTCAGTGATGAACTAAGGGTTGGTGGCAAGAAAGGTCTGCAGGCAATAAGAGGCCATGTTGCCTCTAGTAGAATGAAGGGTCGTAATAAAAATGATTAAAAGTCAGACACATTTTTATTGCCATCATGCACTACCAATTCTAAGCAAGGTCATTGTCTTAGAATTGCTTAGACAATTGTCTCAGCAATTTTCTAAGGAGGTAGCCATTTCCAGCACCCTGCCCTCTGTAGACCACTGCAGGACATGTTGGTCTACAATTTAAAGGAGTGTACGACTGAGTATTAATTTATTTATTTCATTAAAGTGAATCCTTGAGAAGGGAGAATACAAGGACAGAATCATACCCATCTCTTTGGTCCACCTGGGGGATTCTAGCAGAGTAAGTACATAATCAATGTTAAATAGATTCTCTGTGATTCTAGCAGAGTAAGTACATAATCAGTGTTAAATAGATTCTCTGTCCCCTGATCTACAACTTCCCCACATCCTACACTTCACCTCCTACTTTCTTCCACCTTGGAGCAGAAGACTATTCTCTCCACAGAGGCTTCAGGTGATTCCCCCCAACCCTAGTAACAGCATCAGTCTTCCTCTTCCATCTTAAACTGTACCCTCTTTGCTAATGCTGTTCCCTCGACATTCTTTTTGTATTAAAGAAACTCCCATAATTGAATTCCTTCTCTGGTTCTTGTTTTTTCTTCCTTTCTCAAATACATGTCTTAAAAGAACAGAGTGTACCTGCTGCCTCGTTGGTCTTTTCCCACCTTTCATTCTCGCTGTTTCTTTCACATGCTTGATTATCAAGTTAATTATCAATGGTCTCACTACGAAATCCAAAGCAAATGTTTCATTTCCCATCTAGTACTAATAACTACCTCCTTTTTAAACTTCTCTCCTCCTTTGTCCTAAAATACATCAATTTTCTGTTTCTTGAGTGGCTACCTGTGGTCTCTTCCAGATTCCCTTCTCTTGTTACCCTCAGAGTTTCATTCTGTGTCATCTTCTCTCCTCCCTAAGTCATCCAACCACAGCCACTTCTCTTACTATGTTTAGTGATTCCTGAAAAAGTACTTTAGCTTGAATCTACCTTTCTGTTGAGATCCAGACCCATTTTTCAGCTCTGAACTGTGCATTGCTATCCTGACCTTTCTTAAACACTACCAACTTAAAACATTCAGAAATGGAACTCAAGACCTTCCTCGTTAAATCATTTCTCTTCTTTTTAAATTGTGACTCTCTGAAACCAGTAATATCTCAGCTCCTCCATGTTCTTTTTTCATCCTCCCCATATAGCCTAACATTATAAAGACCTGGCACCTTCTCCCAAGTGTTCCCCCACTGTCTAACTCCAATCCCACTAAGAACTCAGAATCTCCCCAATTCTAACCAGTCTCCTTCTGGTCCCCACCTCAAATTCTGTTTTTTTCCAGTCTGTTCTCTAAACTTCTCGAACAGTGGTTTTCTAAATTATATTTGAGTGTTTCTCTCTTTATAAAATTCTTCAGTGTTTTCATATTACCTTCTGGAAGAAACTGGTAATTTCTACATATGAAATGTGAGGCCCTTTTTAGTCTGGCCTTTGCTAGCCTGTGTCCCCCGCTTAATTCCTGCTAAATACCCCCTTAGACTCACCCCGCTACTTGGACATTTTTCCAGTAACCATGCCATTCTCTTTTAAGCCTAAGAATTAATACTTGCCTAGAACCTTTTCCTTTCCCCTACTCCTCCTTGCCCTTGAAGAGTAGCACCAGTAGAATGGGCATGAATCTGGGTCTACAAATCAAAAAGACGAGGAACACAATTTTACTCTTCTGAAACTCAGCCTAAGCTTTTTTTTTTCTAGATGCCATTTCACCTAAATAGTAGAAACTTAATCTCAACTCTTTTCTGATTCGCCTGACCAACTTCTGGTTTCCTAGGGTGTCCTCTACATTTTAAGGAGACTTTCTCAACATGAAGAGTAAGGCCACCATGTTGTTCCCTGTTGCTATTCAGGTAGCCCATTCATTTTCTGCAGTCGCTTTCTCCTTTTCTGTCTCTCTTTCTCTTTGTCAGTTGTATCCAAACCACTCTTAGATGCCCAAGAATCATCTCACTGCTCTACCCCAAATGGTGGCACAGGAAAGCATGTCTAACACATGATCCCCCAGAAACACTTTGCAGCCACTTCTTCTCATGGCTCTACCAAGGATCACAGTCTGCCTACTAAAGGTCCCCCATTTCCCAGGGCGCTGTGAAGCATACAGGGTCTCACTGGCACCTGCACCCACAAAGCAGCCCCTGTAACACTGTACCCTCACCTGAGCCATGGACTTTTCTTAGGCTTTGGGAATAGAAAACCCTACTCTGACTTATTTCACATTCTACTTTATCTGGCATCCACACCCTGAGACTCCACCTTTCACCAAGGCCCTGGCCTTTAGAGCACAAAGCCCATGGCAGGACTCAAATTTCCCTGCTTTCTGCTCTCAGATTTCCTCAAAGACAATAAAGCACCAAAAGACCCTGGCAGCCCGAATACAGTGAAGGTCCAAAGTGGGAGTAGGACTATAAGGAGGGGAATTTGGAAGCCAATTAGAGGCTGCCTCTACCTCCTTCTCCTTCTTCCTCCAGCCCAGTACTGATTCAGCTGCTTCTCTTCAGTTCCCCCTGTTTAGTTCAGTAACCCTGTGTGCATACAGCATTTATAGCACTTCTTTGTTGTCTTTTAAGTTCTGGCTTACTAATCTGTTGTAGCCAATAGACTAAGCTTCTTGAGGACACATATATGATTAAATGTCTCCTTATCTTTTACATGTAGAACATAATTTCTGGAGACCAGGAGCTCCTGGAAATAAATGCCTGAATGAATGAATTAACCAGTTAATGACTGTTATTATGACTAATCTCAGGTCAACTCCCATAGTTATTGGGAAACACTTTGCCTATTCTACCATCCCTTCCTGGTCTATTCTCCCATTTTTTGCCACAATGCCCTGCCAAGATGGCATAATGCAGTTTTAAGAGTGACAAAATTTGAAGAATATACAGTATTCCATGTAGTCAGAAAACTTTTCTGGCAGTTTTAAGCCTTAAAATTTAATTTACATATATATGTTTTAATTGTGCCTTTAAAACAGTCTTATGTTTAGTAGCTGTCCATCTTTTGATCCTGGAGTGAGGTAATAATCTTCTACTTATTACATAAAAGTCTGGCTTCATCAAACTCACCATGAGACCATAAAGGCTGCATTATGAGTCACTTGTCCCAAAAATCTTTTGGATCATGTCATATAAATCTCTCATCTATGATTGGGAGAATCTATCACTTTGATATCATTAATAATAAAATATAACTTTAAAATTAAAAGATAAGATATAGAAACTAAGTGGATGTGCTTAACTGAGTATAAAGAATACACTCTGAATATTATGAAGATTAAAGAATCTATAAAATGAGGAACATATTAGCCATGTATGTTGGTGCACACCTGTAGTACCAGCTACTTGGGAGGTTGAGGTGGGAGGATCACTTGACCCTAGGAGGCAGAGATTGCAGTGAACTGAGATTGTGCCACTGCACTCCAGCCTGGGTGACAGTGAGACCCTGTTTCCAAAAAAAAAAAAAAAAAAAGGAACATAGCAGTTCTCTCTTTTTTTCTCCCTTTTTCCAACTAATTGCCAAATCATATTGATTCTTTCTCCTCCAACTGTCTCATTATTGACTCTCTCTTTCTGTGATCATCACCTTGGACCTGGCACCCATTACTTCCTGATTAAATTGTGTCATATAATTATACAAATGCTAGTGGGACTAATATATGTAATATGTTTCATATCTATTAGTTTATTTCATCTTATCCACCTGCATCTAATTCTCTTTCCCCCTTCAATAGTCTTCAGGTTTATCTTGCTATAACAATACTTTCGTTATCATACTTCGCTGTGCACAAATCCTCATTTGATTCATTTGCTTATAGAATAAGGCATAGGCCATCTTGTTGGGCCTTGAATGTCCTACACTATCTGGCCCTGATCATTTGCTCCAAGTCCATTTGCTGCTACATCCCAAAATAAACCTTCTATTCCATGCTCTGTGTTTCCATCCCTATCCCACTCAGCGTGCTGTTTGCCTGTCCACATTTGCATGTCTGTTTCCCTTGTTTTTTCTCTTCCCTCCACCTACCAATCTCCAGTCTTCATAACCTAACACAGAGCTTAACCCTCCCACTGGCCATGTAACTTATTAGCACCCACAGTGATTTATAACACCTAGAAATTCTCATATATACCACCCCTCTAGCAATGATTTTAATCGAACTGTCATTCAGAAAGAGACTTGAACTAGTTTTTAAGTGGTTTGACTTATTTTTTAAGCAGATGGCAAGAATTTTTAAGAATAGGTACTGGGCTCAAGACACGCTTCTGTCTCCCATGGTTCCTGTAAATCCTGGTATATAGTAAACACTTAAAAATTTTTATGGAGTTAACATTGCTTCACATCTAAAGATTTCATATATTTCTAAAGAAACTTCCATAAGAACAAATAGCTTAATGATAAACTATAGATCCAAGGCTCTGAGCTAATGCTACCTCTGACACTTATTAAATAAGTGGCTTAACAGATTAATTAAGTCCCCTATGGTATAGTTTTCCCAATCTATAAAATAATATCTGCTCCACCTTACTTCAAAGGATACTGCAGAATTAACTATCAATGCCAAATGGCATGGTATCTTTGAGAAGGAAATGGAAATCTAATATTCTTTTTGATTTTGTTCTCTAATTCCATTTCTCAAGCCTACACTAGGTCAGTAATTCTTTTGAATACAGGAGTTGAAGCTCGTTTTCTACTGAACTACTACAGTTGAGCCTGTCCTATAACATCATATTTTAACTCTCAATTGACAGTCTTCTTCATCCTATTTATAAATATACAGTTATGTGTAACTTGTAAATACATACTTATAAATTGGTCATTAAAAATCTAATAAATAGTGGTGTCGATTCTAATCTAACAAATGCATTCATTTCCGTGGTGAGTCCAGGGACAAATTCAAATGCTTGCTTTGTAACTACTACATATGTAAGTTGGAACCTGTTCATTCACCTGTATTGAGGAGCATAGCATGTACCTAACACAGCTCTTGGGACAGTTAAGCTACATGGCAAATATCACGCAGCTGGCACAGTGTGAGGCCACAGTCAGTTCATGTTCCCTCTCCTCTTTTGTCCCATCCTTGCACTCCCAAAATGCTCCACTGAATCACTCACAGGGAAACTGCATACATGCTCAGTTCCAAATGCCCATTAAATGAGGAATCACATTCAGACTCTAGAAAGTACATTTTCTTCAGTGGGAAAGCAGAGAACTTATGAATCTGAAAGGTTCTGCACCTTTGGGCTACTGCATGACTAATGGCGAATTTTGTGGAAAGGAAATCAACAGGGAAGTTGGATATGTCCACATTATTTCCTCATTTTTCTCACTTAATTTTCTATTATGAGTAAACACTGAGCAAGGACAGTTAGAAAATTGTCTAGAAAGGAAGGGTGGCACATTGTAACATGGCTCTCTCCATTTTGACTTTATTTCTCAGTGATCAGGTAGTGAGCCAGCAAGACTATGGCATTAATGAGCATTTTCTTCTGTCACAACGGAGGCCTCAGCAGGCCCCCAAGTGTTGCTGATATCCAAGGAATAAACATTCTCTAACTTTTCTTAAGCTGTACCATAATAGGTTATACATGTTACGGTTTACAATAAACACTGTGCAAAGGACGCCACACCAAGGAATGTGAGTCTAAAGATTTCCTTAGGGATCGCTGAGCTTGGGAGATGTTTATCAGAGCTAGACACTTTTCTGCAATGGTGGAAGCAATGAAAAGATATCTCCTGCCAAGAAAATGTTGACCATTCTACATCCAAACTCAAAGACTTTGTGTACTACAATTTTCTCCAGTCAAGGCAGAATGTCCTGATGTCTGTGACTTGCTTTCCCTAGTGGAGGTACATTTTGATATTCAAAATTTTTGACTTGGAAAATCTTTAATCATTCTTCCACTGATCTCTTTTTGGGACATAAGAGTAAAGAGAAGGGAATCGAATGAATATGACTGCATATCAGAGCATAAAGTGCAAAAAATACTCTGGAGATTAAAATCTGTATTCATGGCTGTACATGATGGCTCAGGCCTGTAATCCCAGCATTTTGGAAGACTAAACCAGGAGAATCATTTGAAGCCAGGAGTTCAAGACCAACCTGGGCAACATAGTAAGACCCCATCTTTACAAAAATTTTTTGACAAATTAGCCAGGCATGTTGGTGTTTACTTGTACTCCCAGATGCTCAGGAGGCTGAGGCAGGAGGGAGTGCAAGGTTGCAGTGAGCTGTGATCGCATGACTGCACTCCAGCCTGGACAACAACAGAGTGAAGCTGTGTCTCGGGGGGGGCGGCGGGGGAGAGCTATTCATTAAATAGACCCATCATTGAAAATAGATCCAACTCTCTCATTTTCTGTCAAATGAAACTGGGGCCCAGAATCTTCTCTCATAGGTCTTAGGTGAGGTTCTATAAAAGCACAGCCTGAGTCAAGGGCTCTTGTCCAAATGATGTGTTGAGAAGATGCTCTCAGGGGAAGTCTATTAGTAAAGCAGGGCAAGCAGAACAGAGAAGAGGACAAGCAAAGAGGTGGTGGCAGAAGGGATCTCTGAGCATGAGTGACCCTTCATGGACAGTGGTCTCACCTTGAGGTGAGGAGGTTGAGCCTCTGCATCCTCATGCCAGCCAACCACTGACTCCAGGCCACCCAGGGGTGGTGAGGCATAACCTTCTAGGCGTCCCTGGACTTGGCAACATCCATCAGCTGAAGGGGCTGCTCCATGAAGTAGCAGCTGAACATCACTAACAGGCTACCCTCCCTGCAGTAGAGGAGGAGAGAATGGGGCACCAGCCACAGAAAGGCAACCTGTGTGTGGCACAAACAGCATTACTGTGCTTGCCAAAGGTGGCAGCAGAGCTAAGTTTACGCTCCAGGTTCCTTTGATCTTCCCAGGCTGTTATACACATACCACATGGCCTCCTTCAAATAAACACCACTCATTCTATTGGAACCTATGACCCAACCACAGTGCACACAATTTATCAACCATGACTCAGTTGCCCATCCTGACAGCATTATGGATTATAGACATAACACATAGCAAACATGTAGAAATAAATTCCACTTTAATGCCAAATAACATCAATAAAAATAACAACTCAATATGCCCTGTTGACACTTCACATGCATTATCTCATTTCACCATCCCAAGGGACCTCTCACCTCCTTAGAGTGGAAACTCATGCCCAGAGAGTTTAAGTTACAGCCCTAATAACTTAATAGTAAGTCACTAGGAGTGTGAGGGTGACAAATAGAACATGAACCCAAGCAGTATTGCTCCAGAGGCTGTACTCCTAGTTAATAATAAATCGTCATACTTTGAAGGTTGGGAGGAGGTATACACTCTATCGAAAATAAATTGCAAATTCATCTATTTAACAAGTAGGTGTATTATGGAGTGTCACACTGCTTTTCCTCTTAGCAGATTTTATGCTTGGCTATCAGAATATTTTTCAGACTTTAAATCAAGCAAAGTGCAATTTCATGAGGTAGATTCAAAACACTCACGGCAAATAACCATTACACTGCCACTCTAGAAGCATATTGACCTTCTCAGTTTTTTCTTTCATCTGGTTCTTGCCATTCTGGAGGCCTGGTGGTAATATGACATAAAGGACCAAGAGAAGGTGAACACAAATAGAGCAAATAAGCCAAAGTGAGGGAGGCTGTAAGACACTAATTCAGAAAACTCAAGAGAAAAAAGGATGGAAGGGTCTCCATATTGTTCAAACATTCTGGATAATAACGGCCCACTTCACTATGTGTGTGATTGTCAGTGGAGGTGGCAGGAATGGCAGAGAAGCACATGGCCATGCCTGCCCCCAAGCTGCTGCCATACTACTGTAATAGAAGGATGCAGAGTCGCAGCTGAGAGGTTGGACACTAACCTGCCACTGGCCAACCACTGTGCTCGTGTATGATCTCAGACAACCTTCACAACATCCCCAAGGCAGGTGCTATTTCTATGCCCATCTTGCAGTTATGCTAACAGAGACTTAGATCAAGTAACATGCTCAGTGTCACAAAGAAATAAAAATCTAGCTAAAGATACAAATCTTGACAGCCTGGTTACCAAATCTGCATATAGCTACCATGTTCTACCTTCTTCTAAATGACACAGATAACAAAACTTGAACCTTCTCATATGGTTTTGCTGTGTCTCCACCCACATCTCCTCTTGACTGTAGCTTCCATAATCCTCACATGTCATGGGAGGTATCTAGTGGGAGGTAACTGAATCATGGGGACAGGTTTTCCCCATGCTGTTCTCATGACTGTGAATAAGTCTCACGAGATCTGATGGTTTTATAAAGGGCAGTTTCCCTGCACATGGTCTCTTGCCTGCCACCATGTAAGATGTGCCTTTGCGCCTCCTCCACCTTCTTTCATGATTGTGAGGCCTTCCCAGCCATATGGAACTGTGAGTCCAGTAAACTTCTTTTTCTTTGTTAACTATTCAGTCTGCAGTGTATCTTTATTAGCAGTGTCAGAACAGACTAATATACCTTCTATTCTTTCTACAAAATATTTTCATATTTTTATAAAATACTTGTATGGGGATGTCCAGAGCTGGGGGAGGCATTGGAAACATGCACAAGCCCTTCATGGACAGTGAGCATCAAGCTGTTCTCTTTATTTGTAGGATTTTATGTAGGTGGATTGGGGTTCTGGAGGGTTAGGAACAAACTTTTCATAGGGTTTTTTTACTCTTAAAAAAAAAAAAGCCACAGGAATGAAGAAAAAGTTTTGAAATCTGCCTGAAAATGAAGGGCACATCATGAGACAAAAATGTAATCATGTTAAGTGAGAAAAATGGAAGTGGATACAACACAGGGAGAGTAAAATGGGAGCCAGCATATATGATTAAAGAATTAAAAGTAGAGGAATTTTGCCTAAAAAGTTAAAGATTGGCAAGCACAGGCCTGGCATAACTTCGCTCCAAGCAGACGCTGAAATGTTTAAGCCACTGTGACCAAATGAGTCCCAAGACTGTAGCCCTGGCAATCACTCTAAGAGGAATCATGGAAATTGCTCCTTTCCTCTCCTTGCCTTCTCTTTCCCCACTGATGGTCCCTGGCAGAGCAGCAGGAATAAGTCCCATTTAGTCCTCTAACTGCTATCTGCCCCAGACCACCCCTCAGGCTGCTTCACACTGAGGTTCAAGCAGAAAGGGTTCCTCAGCCCTTCCACCCTGACCCCCAACAATCCTTCAACATCCATTAGCTTGCAACCCCTTCCAGGACATTGCTTCCAGCTTTACAGGACACTCTCCATTTGCACTCATACCATGGGGGGCAAAATCTAAGTACCCTGGGAACTCTTTTGGCAATTCAATAGGGTATGACCAATATAATATTAGCATTTCAATAAAGTTCTTGTTGTCTTGACCCTAAAGAAGAGCTGGCTGTGGTACAGGTTTTCGAAATTCACTTTCTCTGATTTCTCTACGTGTGATTAAATTAGAGTTTTTCTTTGGGGGATACTAAATGTGGTGCTTTTTCAAATGAGATTTTTAAAAATTTTTGCTAGGGGACCATGTTCCCTATCTTGACGTACAGATTGACAGAAATAGGTGAAATGGCCTGTTTTGAAGCAGTGTTTTAATTAGGGCAGGTACAGATAATTCCCAGTGTAAGCTCTGCTTCCTATTTTAAGAGATACCAGTTCTGAATCTTAGATACTGTGTCAGGAGGTTTTTCCTTGCAGCTAAACATTTCAGTGTATAGCCCCCATGATTCAATTTCCTCCCACTGGGTCCCTCCCATGACATGTGGGGATTATGGGAGCTACAGTTCAAGATGAGATGTGGGTGGGGACATAGCAAAACCATATCAGAAGGTTCAAGTTTTGTCATCTGTATCATCTAGAAGAAGGTAGAACATGTATGTAAAGCTATATATTTCAGTGTCCCACAATGTGCATTTTATGAACTGCCTAACATTGTTTTACTGGGAGTGAGGCACCACTCTCATTAGATTCACCTAGATATTAGCATATGACCTCTAGAGAAGAACAGTGAGGAATCACAAGTCATTCGTGGCAGATTACTTGAGCAAAAATTTTTTTCAACTAATAATGGGTTTTTTTTCTGTAATATAAAAAATACATTTAAATTTATTTATATAAATATAAAACTATGTTTTTCTTTAAATCTTATAAAAATGAATGTAAGGCATCTTTCCCATTTAGCAATGCAGCATGATTATCTGGGTACAATCTAAACATGGAGAGACCGCTGTATTCTCAGACACATTCTGAAGCCGGTCAAGTTGAAGTTCACCACTGGAGTATGTGGAATTAGTTCCCTCTAGTGGAGAACTTCATGTTGACACAGTTGTTAGCTCATCTCATCCAAGGAAAAGAAAATATAATAACACTTTTTTTTTTTTTACAACATCCTCTCTGGTGGGTAAGGCATAATCTTTTTTGATAGATACCTAAAAAAAAGGTCTCAGTGTAGTGATGAAACAGCTATAACTTGAGAATTGACAAATTGGTGACAATTACAATTGACTGTTAAATTTGATACACTTTCTGACAATGTTTGGCATCCAATCATTTTCATTTCTCATTATTATAAGTAATTTTAAGAACAATGTATAAAATGAAATTATTGTTGCCAAATAATGTCTTATATGTATAAATGTATTTATTTCAGCAAACTTTTTTCCCAAATCAGGAATTACAACACAGGCCTCAGGGATTCTCCCCTTTTCCAGGCCGTCCCCATCCTGCCTACCTTACTTTTCATTTCCTGCCTTTTCCCTCTTGGCTCTGATTTCCCGCCATGGTAGTGTCTATAGCACAAGGCCTTCCACCTCCTACATGTTCCACAAATATTTGTTGACTCTTCATATGAAAAAAGGAACAAGTTCGTGGACATTAAGTTAATTTTATAGGAAGAAATATGTTTAAAAATAAAAATGGATGATGCACCAGGCATGGTGGCTCACGCCTGTAATCCCAGCACTTTGGGAGGCCAAAGCGGGCAGATGAGGTCGGGAGTTCAAGACCAGCCTGGCCAACATGATAAAACCCCATCTCTACTAAAAACATAAAAATTAACCAGGTGTGGTGATGTGTGCCTGTAATCCCAGCTACTCTGGAGGCTGAGGCGGGAAAATTGCTTGAACCCAGGAGGCGGAGATTGCAATAAGCTGAGATCGTGCCACTGCAGTCCAGACTGGGCAACAGAGCAAGACTCTGTCTCGGAAAAAAATAAAGTAGAAGCCTGTGGTGCTGGCAGATGGCCCAGCCTTGTTAGACATTGAGAGGGAGCCCCTTGGAGCTGTGCTCCTTGCATGTCCTCGGCAAAGTCACACTGCATCCTGGGGCTCAAAGGGGAGCTCCTAAAACCCTCACGGTCCCTGCTGTGAATCTGATCTCCTGAATCATTTATTTTACTCTTGTTATGTTGGCTCCTAAGTTAGCATGTTGTCCCCAAATCCCTATTCAAAGGAATATTCATATCCTGATTGAATCCTTAGTCTACTTAAGGTTTCTAAGAAACAAGTTGGAATTTTAAACCCACTTCAATCAAAAATGAGAGTAAAAATTATGGTGTGCTAAAGGACCTATGAGATTGAATACATTTGAAGTACTTTAGTAGAGACAGGGTTTCACCATATCGGTCAGGCTGGTTTTAAACTCCTGACCTTGTGATCTGCCTGCCTCAGCCTCCCAAAGTGCTGAGATTACAGGCGTGAGCCACCACAACTGGCCAATTTCTACTTGATTTTTGTTTATTTATTCATTTGAAACTGGGTCTTGCTCTGCCACCCAGGCTAAAGCACAGTGGTGTGATCTCAGGTCACTGCTACCTCTGCCTCCAGGATTCAAGCAATTCTCCTGCCTCAGTCTCCCAAGTAGCTGAGATTATAGGCACCTACCACCATGCCTGGCTAAATTTTGTGTTTTTAGTAGAGACAGGGTTTCACCATGTAGGCCAGGCTGGTCTTCAACTCCTGACCTCAGGTGATCAGCCTGCCTCCCTCACTTAAGGAAGTGCTAGGATTACAGGAGTAAACCACCATGCCAGGCCTTCTAATTTAATATGTTCTTCCATATATGACCTGCAGGTGGCAGAGTGAAACAACAGTGTGCCATAAAAGTAAAAATGGAGGCTTGTGTGTGACAGAAATTCTCATCAGAACTTACATCTTCTAGGGCGATACTAATGAAATCTAGTGTGGGCAGAGTGTCTCACAAAATCTTTAACATAATGTCAATAATTGTCTGCTTGTAATTATTATTTTTAAATTGTTTTTGGCATCTGCTAGTTATATCCCCCCAAGGGGATTTTTTAAAAATCAAATGACATTAAAATATTAAAATCCTCAAAATACAAATAACAAGTAAAATAATTAAAACATGGCCTGAACATGTTTATTGGACTCCACAGGTTTTTTTTTTCTTAGATCATTATGACTCTTCATAAGAAAGCAAAGTGTGTAATTCAGTAAACTAAATTGTAAGCTGCTTGCAAGTAAAGATGTCTTTTTTTATTTCCATGTCCAGGTATTTTTATTGACTATTAAGGTACCTGGTGTACATTAGACCTTAATAAATGCTTAGTTCCTTCCCTCATTCCTACTCACTGTTGGTAACTGGTTATGGTGGGCATAGTTATAATCTGGAAGTAAATGTTAATATTTTAGAGCTGGAGGCCTCTGGAAAGATCAGAGATACAGCATTTTACAATTGGGAGAAACCTTAGAGTAGTGGTTCCCAAATCTAATTTAACATAGTCTTCTAGGGAAACTTTATAATATTTCCAGATATTTCTAAATATCTAGATATTTCTAAATAGACTTTCCAGATGGAAAATATTCTAGAGTCCAATCCAAAAATTCAGCATTAACATCTCTGGTTTAGGACTGGGGAGAGATGATGGATGATGGATGGATAGATGAATGGATAGATGGATAGATAAGTACGCAAATAGATCATCTCTACATGTAATCTGTATAAATGTCTATATATACACACATATACACAAATATGTATGTTTGACATATTTAAATATATACATTAAATGCATATGTTTAAATACATTCAAGTTTAAATGCATATATTTAAATGTCTATGTATATTTGCATATACTAGTATATATTTCTCTATCTATATTTAAATTATTCCTATTTGGGAACTGTAATTTCAGTCTCCCTGGTCCAGGTCACAAGGGTGTTCCGATAACTCTACAGCTGTTGGAGCCTCTGATATGAAAGCAGTGGTCATATCTCTTATTGGAAGCAGAGTTCTAGAACTGAAACAACTTGTGAATTGCAAACCTGGAAGCGTTTCTAATGATTTTCTAAAATAAGTTTCATTTTTGGCCCCACAGTATTCCAACAGCTCTTACCTACTCAATTATACTGGGTTCCTATAGCCGAATTCATTACTGAAATTGTTAGGATCACAGGCTGTTGGTGCCAGAAGGCATCCTCTTTAGTGCTATGTGGACAAGGAATGGAGACAAAGAAGTTAACTAATTAGTTTACAAGGAATTTTAAGAATTGATGGAAGCCATCTGTCAGTACAGGTTGAATATCCCTAATCCAAAATCCAAAGTCCTTATTGAACACTGAACTTATTGGACACCAACATGATGCTCAAAGGAAAGGATCATTGTAGCATTTTGGATTTTGAATCTTTGGATTAGGAATGCTCAACTGGGAAAATATGTATGTATACATATTACAGTTGGGAGAAACCTTAGAGTAGTGTTTTTTTATATATATGTATATAAAAATGTGTACATATACACATACATATATATAATGTATATATGTATATAAATGTGTATACATATATAAAAATATGTATACACATATATAGCATATATATACACACACATCTGTGTCTAAGTGTGTATTTATACCCACACACATATGTGGATATATATGTGTATATATATATATATATGTATATGTAAAATGTATATATATACATGTGTGTGTGGGTTTGTGTGTGTGTGTAGTGCAAATATTCCAAAATCTGGAAAAAATCCAAAATCTGAAATACTTCTGGTCCCAAGAATTTCAGATAAAGGATACTTAACCTGTATTGGGTTATTCAATGATAGAACTACAGCTGGATTCATAGCCAGCTGTGGATTATTCCACATTTTGATAAATCAATGCTTTTCAATTATGTTCCATGGGGCCTTAGGGAAGAGGTAGACTAGTGGGGCTTGGGCCCTTCTCTGATGATGCTTCGGTGACCTGAGCTCTGCATACCCTTGTTCTGTTGATTAGACTTACAGGTCTGGTATTCATTTTTTTCTTAATCAGGAGCCCCCAACTTTGAAAAGGGTTTGATGGCCACTGATACAGTTGTTTCCTTAGTTAGTCTGCTTGGGCTAAACATGTTCAGGTGAAATCAGAGGCCTGAGGGTGAATGTAGATCATGTAATGTTTGAACACCTGTGTCTTTCTCACATTTTGGCAATTCTGTGCCCAGTTTGGTTGCATTTTTCTATGAGACTCTGGATCTGAGTCCTCTGTATTGCTGCAGTGACATAGCTAGGCAGTATCCCATGCCACCTGTCATTCCCCTCAGTGTGTCTAAGACAACTTTAGAGTTTCCCAGGGCTGTTCATAACTAATATAAATTTTTCAATTCTTTCTAGAAAATACTCTCAGATACGTTTTACTGGCCACTTAGAAAACCTGATCATAATGCAAAAGTATCTGATAGCTTCTTTTATAAATTTTTCTGTGATAATTTTTTAACAAATTAACTCTCATAAGCTATGTACATTTATGCTTAAAAGTTAATTCTGTTTTTTTTTTATTTTTATAACCCATTTTAAAGGCTATGCTACCTTATTTTTATAATTAAGGTCTTCAGTCAGTCACTTTTTCTAGAAACCACTACAATTTCCTAGAGAAAGCAATAGTTGTTCAGTGCAAACCTCTGTCCATGAGGACCTTTGAATCAGTAAGTGCCTGAGTGTTTTAATCTGCTGAGACAGAAAAAAAAATCGAATGCTGAACATGATCAAATACACAATAATTAATATGTGACTTATCTTTAATACTAGGTAGGAATTTTAACATACATGTTCTTAATTCCAAATTCCAAAAGCTTATTCCACCTTCCCCCTAACCTATCTCCTACATAAATATAAAAATGTTTAAAAGATGGAGAGAAGGAAATGGGGAAGTAGGAAGAAATGCATTTTGTAAATGCAGCCAGTTCAGTGGCTCATGCCTATCATCCCAGCACTCTGGGAGGTCAAGACTGGTGGATCACTTGAGGCCAGGAGTTCAAGACCTTTCAGTAGAGACATGGTGAAACCCTGTCTCTACTAAAAATACAAAACTTAGTCTGGCATAATGGCACAAGCCCGTAATCCGAGCTACTTGGGAGGCCGAGACATGAGAATCGTTTGAACTCAGGAGATTGAGGTTGCAGTGAGCTAAGATCGTGCCACTGCACTCCAGCCTAGGTGACAGGGCTAGACTCTGTCTCAATATATATAATGCAGCCTATCCCATAATGATAATGATAATAGATAACATTTATCAAGCACTTACTACCTTCCAGGCACTGGTATAAATACTTTACATATGTAACTCCTAATAGTCAAAACTACCGTATCATTATTATCCCTGTTTTACAGAAAGGAAAACCATGGCTGCGAGGGGTTATGTCACTGGCTCAAGGGCATCCAGTTGGCCAGGAGAGGTGTGCAAGAAATACAGAGTACACGTGGTCTGGCTCCAGACCCCAAATTGTGTACATACATTTCTAGGGCCTTAAATTTCTACCCAAATTTTAAGCCAAATTTTGCCCTGAAAAGTGGACATATGATAGATTTTTGTTGCATTAAATTAGATTTTTGGTATAATTTTCTTGAATTAAATTGACTAAAATATATACATATGTATATATTTTACAAATTAATGTAAAATATTTTACAAAAACATTAAGCAGACTGCAAAAAAACATCATTCTTTACTGGCTCTTAGCTTGGGTTTTCTAGGTGATGTCATACAAAGAACATCTTGAAAAAAATCACTTATGATTATGGTGTACCTACGATGTGTACATAACAAGCAGTACTATTGAGTATGATTTTTACTATTCAGCATTCAACAGGCACAGTAATGACCTTCCTAGGCCAAGAGAGACACATCGTTGAGTTTACCTTCAACCAGGGCTATGCATTCATCCTAGAATTCGACAGAGTCTAGAAATGAAGTTATCTATAGAGCCAGATATTTAACTCTTTGACATTTAAAATTCTGGAACAGTTGGTAAAGGTAAAAATGAATAGACTAAGGGTTGTTTTAACATTATTCTAAAGAAACAACCAATTCTAAATGCTTTTTTGTTCTTTTCCCCCATTTTCTCTGTTCTATTAGAAACATTTGCACCTCAAGGACAATCGTCAGTGTACAGAAACTCACCTAAGTTGGCTCTTGGTACTTCTCTCCCCCCACCTCAAATCAATAACTGGAAAATCTGAATTTTTCCGTGTGCTAAATTATTTGCTGACATAAGTGCAAGAACTTAATACATTGGGGAGGTGGTGGTGGGGGACTTCTATTTCCTGACCAAAATATATTTGCTTTTCCTAGATTTGGTGGATAATTTTATTCCATTGTGCTTTATTTATTCTTAGTAAAACTTGTGGGATTGTTTTCAGGATAATGTCAGGGTAATTGTTCACAATTGAGCTATGGGCCAACCCAGAGGCATTCTCCTGAGACTAGTTTGGCTGAAACATACAAAAGATCTCTCCTCTTATCAAAAATATTTCTTCTTAAACATAAAGATAAGTGAGGAAAAGTTTGACATGAGATAAAAATAACAAAATCAGTGACTGTCTTGTATGCATGTAGTGCATAGCAAGATGGCAAATAATGTCTCCCAGCCCTGTCTCTTCATGCTTATCTTATAATAGGAGGATATAATATAAGATGCCCTTCTTACATTGGGACAGGGTGCACTAAGCAGCCTTGCTTTCTCAGGAAGGTAGAATAGGCCATGAGGCAGTATAAAATATTGGTAAATATGAGATCTCAGTGTTTCTCCAGCCCTTATTAATATTTTTAATTTTAAACAAAGTGTGCAAATAATATATTTTATTAGAGAAATTTTGAAAGTACATTTAATCGAAAACAAAAATAGGTTATTTCCTAGCCAGTGGCACCACCAAAATAGCCACCATTAACATTTTATATGTAATATACATTTCCAGACTTACGTAGACATAATATGTATATACACACCACACCTCTAGTAACAGCTAATAATAGTAACAGCAGTGACAGCAACTGCAGTAGGAACAAGCACCAACAGTACTTGTAGCAGTAGCAGTAGCAGTGGTAACTGTCAATAGTAGGTCAGTAATAGCAGTCATCTGAGAATGTATCGCTACAATGACCAGAAACACAGAGGAAGCTTCAGCAAGGGTAGCGGTAACACTAAAGATGTCTTGGTAGCAGAAACAGCAGCAGTAGCAGTGCAGCAGTAATAAAAACATTAATAATACCAGTTAAGAGTTTTACATCGTTACATTTATTACATACCAAGCCCTGTTCTAAGTGTTTCACACATATTATCTCAATTAAGCCTCAGAGAATTCCAGTGAAGCAGTTGAACAAGTTGTATCCCATTTTACAGATGAGAAAACTGGTGTGCATACAGGTTAAGTTGCCCACGGTGACACAGTCTTAAGGGGCAGAACCAAAATTTGAGCCCTACGCAGTATGGTTCCATAATTCACTCTTAGCCACTATACTGGTAGTAACAGCAGAAGTAGCACCAATTCTAAAATTAAGTATGAGGAGTATTTTGCAATTTATATATATTTATATAATGAATGAATATGTTTTGGGAGTGATTCTGAAAATGGAAGTATAGAATGAAAGGTTATGAAGTAACTTAAAAAACTTCTCATAATCAAAATGGTCATTTTTTTCTGACTTCCAGCTTAGACTATCAAAGAAAGCATATTTTGCAAACATTCTTGCTCTCCCATTTCATTCTCCCTTCCTCAACAATCTATTTCTTTGTATGTTATCTAATTTTGGAGAGTCTCTCACTGTAAATTTTTAAATATAAAGAGCAAATTACCATGCTGCTTAATTTGAGGTATTTCTCAATTTGTAGACATGCCTCTACATATTTAGGTACTGAATAAGTGTCTGTAAACAGATGAAAAGGAAGAAAAAATAAAACTTCAGAATCATAGTGAAAGCAAGTAAAATTGAGTTGGGCCAAGCACATCCCACTTCAGTAAGAATGTCGTTTAATGCTAATGGCAACAGCAGCCAAGGGAATAAGAAAAATCTTAAAAACAAAAAGGTAAATTTGTTGATGCTTTGATTGGTTCTCTTTTGCTTCCTGTGATCCCACATTCTGAAAGTTTTATTTGCTGCATATGTTTGTAATATTTAATCTGTGTGTACACCTGATACTATCCTTACAGAAAAGATTCTTTCTGCCTCTTAATACCTATAATTCAAGATAGAATAAAACCCAAAACCAAGTCACTTTAATGCATAAATAAAATTTTATCTTTTGAAAATGAGAAAATACTGAGTCCTGGGCAAAATTTATTACCTCTAACATAAATTTGAAGCATGTCCTTTCTAATGATTTCAGATTGCCAGAAGTGGCAAAATTAGGAAAATTAAGTCCACATACAAAATAACTTGGAAAAAAAATGCCCTCAAAAAGTTATCTTGGGACTTTTCTGCTTAGGGTTTCGAGCTGAAATTTTGGTGCTGTGCCTTGATTTGATTTCCACGTCTTTTATCTGTAGTTTATTCTTGTTACTGCAGTTGCTACTGGTTTTTAACTTGTACACAGGAAACCAGTGCCAATCAATTTAGTTCCCAAGGTGACAGGAAACCCTGGTTGGTCAGATGTTGATTGTGCTTGCTATTCATGCTCCACCCATCATATTTTCTTCCCTTTTGGCTGAACTTAAGACAAATTAATCAGTGGCCGACATCTGGCAGACAGTTTTGGTGTCTTCTCTGTGATTTGTTGACCCATACAGTTAAAGGGTAAAAATTCAGTGCTTAAAACTTGTAGGCACTAAATATAAATGCTGCCAAGTATCTTTTTCAGGGACCTGTTTGAAAAGCCCATCTTTTGGCTTTTTACTTGAAAATGTGAATTTTCTTGAGTGGTGAAACATCTGGTCAATAAATATCTCACCTTCTTTATGATGGCGGGTGGCTTACCTCACTCTATTGTAAATTCCAGGTATGAACTGTGAAACGGGGGGCAAGGAAGGGCTCAGAGAATGTCAAGCTTTTTCACAGGCCTCTGCTGTTTGTAATTAATCTTTAGCCACCTGCATATTTTCTTCATAATGAGTTTTGTCCCACATAAACATATCCCTGGTCACTGAACACTCAGAGAGAAAATGCTGGTACCCAGAACCTGACAAAGAAGATAACTCATAAATAAAAGCTAAGCATAAAATCAAACCAGATGACCTCCCTATCCCTCCAAGCCAAGCTTCTTTAAAGAGTCTACTCTTTTAAACTCATGGTTTATGACTCTATAAAAAAGAAAAATTGCAAACTGTCTACTAGCCTTGTGAAGTCTTTTCAGAAATCATTTGCTTTAAAGAGAAAGGTATGAACATATAGGTCTAATTTTATCAGGTCTAGTGACAGGAGAGATCATGAGAAACATACACAAAATGTTCTCTTTAGAGGAAGATGAAGGAAGGTAACAATGCAGGACGGTGAGATTTAGATAAACCTAAAAAGGGCAGGTATGTTGGACCGGATAGACTTTTCCTGTTCCTAAAATGTCTTGTGCTCTTACACAGGAAAAGCATTCTTATTCACCCGAGGCATTTGCAAGTCCTAGGCACAAGACCCAAAAGGACCCTAGGTTCTGGTAGTAAGAAGGCAGGAAAGGAGTGGGTGGGAGAGGAAGCGTCCGTGGGGAGCCCACAGCCAGGACAGATTTTTCAAAGGGTAAAAAAGCCTTTAGCCATTTATTCATCTATGCCTCCCTTATTTTGAAGACAAACGCTACTAGTTTGTTCTTATTTCTTAATACAGTACTTCTCATGCCAAAATTAGGATGCATTTAATTTGGGGTACATTTAGGCTGTAGAGTCTCCAATCAGTTGGTCAGTGTGCTCAGAGAGTCTGCTGCCCTCACTGACCTGCCAATTCTGTAATCATCCAACTGCCCTCCCAATGATTCCTTTCCTAGGTATGTTAGCAGGGTGAATTTTGATCCACTTTGTTTCTTTGTTCACTAGTGTCTTCCATAGAAAAGCTACGCCTACGAAATAAAGATGAAAGGGGCTAGAAAAGTTGCAGTGTTATGAATCCTAACCACTTTGCAGAATCATAATTCCAGTTTTGCCTAGTAGAAGAAAAGCCCACAATCATAAATATTTTTAAGCAGTCAGGGAGACTTCACATTTGCCAAGGCCCTATAAGAAAGCTGGTGGTTAACCCAAACAGAATCCTGCCAAGTACCTAAAATGTATTTGAAATACATTTTATAATTCCTCCTCCGGAATAGTCCGCCTTTTGATTTGTGTGATGATCTGTTTGGACAGGAGCAATCCATAGTGTGACTGTTCTTCTTTCCACCTGCTGTTCCATCAGCCGAGGAAAGGGCTCTGCCCAAGGGAGGTGGCTGTCAATTGTTATTCATGATAACAGTGCCCCTCAGAAAATGCTCTGCCAGGGCAGATAAATTATCTATTCCTAGACAGAAGTTTGATATATGTGCAATGTTGACTGACTCAGACTCTAATCAAAACTGTTCCCTTGGTTCTCCTCAGTGTATTTCTAATCTATGAAGCTGAGAACTTAAGGATATTAGGCAGTACCATGTGTAAGTAAGAGTTTTTACAGGACATCCAAGCAATAGAAGTAGCAGTGGGCATATGCCTGCCACACGTTTCTTTTAGAGAAATACGGCGCAAGTGTTTTTGTGGATTATCTGGTTTATATAACACATGCATCTTAAATAACTAAACCTGTCTTGACATGCTTATACTAGAAAGCATTGCTGTTAAGGAGCACCTCTATATAAGCAAACCCTATTCAGTGAAGAACCAAATCTGAGCTTTAATCTGAAACCAAATAGAAAAAGTTGTTGGAGTTGAAGATGAGGGAGTGGGGGGATTAAGATTATGTATCAGGCATATTCAAATATAGGATAATATTCTAGGGCCTAGTGGAAGTACCAATAAGACAAATGTAGCTGAGCTGGGTGTGATGGCTCACACCTGTAAGTCCCAGCATTTTGGGGGGCCAGGGCGGGCAGATCACTTAAGGCTAGGAGTTCAAGACCAGCCTGGGCAACATGAAGAAAGCCTGTCTCTACTAAAAATATAAAAGTTAGCCAGCTACTCAGGAGACTGAGGCAGGAGGATCGCTTGAACCTGGGAGGTAAAGTTTGTAGTGAGCTGAGATAGCAGTATTGCACTCCAGCCTGAGCGACAGAGCAAGACCTTGTCTCAAGAATAAAAATAAAAAATTACCAGGGTAACAGAACAATACCTCTATTTAGAGAGGAAAAAACCTGGAAAAGACTTGATAAGGAAAAGACATAAGTCTATGTCTCTACCTAAGATTTGTGGAGCAGCTGCTACATGTCAGGTACTGTACAAAATGCATCACAGATGTATAAAATCATTTTCTCCTCACATCCACCTCAAGCAGGTAAATTATATCATCTCAACTTCAATGATGAGGAAACAGAGACGCAGGCATTTAGGTACTTTTCCATGGTCACAGAGTATATCACTGCAGAGATGGGATTTGAGCCCAGGTAGTGTGCCCCCAAATCTTACCCTCGTTCCTGTTTCCTGCTTCCTCCAATGACCAAGGAACCCTAGGATTTTTCTTTCCCACCTTATCCATATTCATAATTGAACTATATTAAATTTTTTCGATGGAGGAATGGAAGGAAGCATTCTAAAATAATCTGTTCAGCCTAACACAGACCCAATTCCACTTTGAGAAGAGCGGTTGTTGCACCTTGCACCCTCCAGATGGCGCCTGTGCGCCACTCACACACAGGAGAGGCTCCAGGGTCATCGGCAGGGTGGGCTCATGGTTTTGTTTGAAGAACATTTGAGCACGGTTTCTCTGTCCCCACAAATCCTACTAGGACACTTGTTGCCATTGTAAGATTTAAAGCCAAATCAGATAAAGAAAAGGCCATGTACCGATCCTAAAGCTGACAGGGAGCGGCCGAATCCTCCCTTTGCAAAGGTCCCTTACTGGCATTCAGAGAAGACGTGAAGTCAACATAGGTTCAGAGAGCCCGTGGCCCTCTGGAAGGTTCTCATTTGGTATCCATCAGAAGGTATTTTATCGCTTGTTAGTAATTACACAGATTTGTTTTAAAGGCAAGCAATTCTTTCAGTGTTTAAGCCTTTGCAATTATGATTTTTTTGTGCTTTTGCTCCCCTTCCTAACAAGGAAATTGTTAGGAATTACATTACTAATGTAATTTGGTCAAGGAGTTATATACGTTCCATTAGGATTTGCATTGAAAAGGGATTTCTAGGATAAAGCACCATTTTGCTATAGAAATGATATCCAGGAAAGGATGGGGCCAGGCCACCTTGAGAGTTTGAATTCTTGAACTGTGGGTTCCCGTAATGCTGCTGCATGCCTTATCGAGGGCAGCCTAGGAGCGAATTGGCAGTATGTTAGAAAGCATTATTAGAAGAGGGAAAGCTGAAACGGCCTTCATGTCAGCTGTTTTCCTCCACAGGATACTGGGTGATTCCTGTCCTAACCAGATACTGATTACTTAAAGCTTAGCTCAAGAGTTCTTGTCAAAAATGATTTCCGTAGCATATCTTGACTTGCTAAGGTCTGAAGAACTTTTGGAATTTGTTAGCTGTGGATCTGAACTCCAGGAACTAGTCAGTAGTATTCAGTTAATGAACTCTATCCGTTAGAACAAAATGTCTTAAGCACCTCGTTTTTATCTTATTCACACTTCTCTGAATGTCCTCATCGGACACGGACAATTATTCGTAGAAAATGTGTGCATCGATACTTCAGACAAAGCAAAAAAAGTCCAAAGGACTTATCTTCCTATTGTTTTACACAATATTTCAAACATAGGCAAATTGGTATAAATATGTTTCAGTTTATAAATTTATGTATTCTTCTAATATTTCCCCATTATAATTGAATTCTTATGTTTTATAAATACTTCACCTCATCTACAATATACACATTCAAAATATTTAAATTGTTGAAAACTACTTTTAGCATTAATTCATTTTCTTCACATAATATACAAAGGATCAATGTAACATCTAACTCTTTAAAATATTCCACCAAATATTCAACCCTGAATGGTGAAACACAAAAAAGGTGTGTGTTTGTGTTTAAAACAGTGGACCATGAGGTATTTATTTTAAATCTATCTTAGAAGTGTGGCTTCCAGTGTTAAAGCTATACAATACTTTGTTGTCTCAAATGTTCAGCAGACAAGAAGCAATTCCAAATTCTGTAAATAATACAATATTTAAATCCAAGTAATGGGTTTTCTAAAAGTCATTTTATCCTGATTCAGTTAGTTAGTTAATATTTGAGAGACTTTTCAAATACTGTGGCTGTATAGGATTTTTTAAAAAGAAGATTGCAATTTTCTTTTCTTAGTGTAGATGCCTGTTTGTACCAGAAATCAATTAGCATTATTACAGGAAAATCAATGACCAGTTATCAGGTTTTACATGATAATTGTTCAATATGTAATAAAAGCAAATGCTACTTTTTTCCTTTGGAATCAATGTAAAACATTGGGATAAACAGAAGAAATAATTTATTTCTAGTCAGTATGGAAACTCTTTGTATTTCCTTCTCATTTTCCTTTTCACACCTACAAATCCCTGCCATGCACAGAAGAAATGTACGAATGCATAGAAGAAATTAAAATTGGGTCAATTATATTCCATCTTGTTAGGTTTGCCAGGCATTCTGTAGATACGGGACATGTTCCGTATTTAATGAATTTGTCTTGTGTCTTGAATTGACTTTGTCAGGCTGTGCTACGTGTCGTGTACTAAGCGTTTTTTCACTAAATTACAAACATTTGATTGTCAGAGCTATTTTTCAAAATCTAACTGGGGCAAGTCTCATGTTTGTGTTTCCTCAATTTGGTGACCCTGGCCCTTGTAATCCTTTGTTAGAGTCTTTCAATAGTTAGGTTCCTTTGTGTATTTCTTGAGTTCATTCTCATCAGAAATGACCATTTTCAGAATGAAATGTCACTGGTATAGCTTAGGACTGCTTAATATGCTAAGATGACAGCGTTAGTTGGTATTAGAAGTCATTTTAAGCTAACATTCTTTCTTTATTTGAAAGACTGTGTTAGTGCTCAATGCTTTTAACGATTTTCTGTGTTCATTATTATGTCATTCGCAGAATCATATATGGAGATATATAAAAAGAAGTCATTACAAGTATTTCAGAGATTAAGAGTTGTCCAGCTGGATATTAGGATTTTTGTGTTAAAAGATGTCTGGTGAAAAGAAATAATAAATCATAAAACAATACCTGAGGAAGAATGGTTTGTTAGAAAAACAAGGAATTTTCTTGTAGCTATTGTTTAAAAGTCTCTTTTTACATATCCTTCACTGCCATCTGCCTGAGAGAAATGTTGAATATAGTAAGTTTAAAACATTTTCATGTTTTGTCTTTATGGTTATAGTAGTGATTTGGATGGTATATTCTTACAGTGAGAACTTAATGATTACCAGTTGCATATCTATAGGAAAGACTGAAATGTCTTCTGAGATACACAAAATGATTTATTTTATTTTATGGGACAGAGTCTTGCTCTGTCCCCCAGGCTAGAGTGCAGTGGCACAATTACAGCTCACTGCAGCCTTGAACTCCTGTGTTCAAGTGATCCTTCCTGCCTCAGCCCCCCAAAAAGCTGGTATTATAGCCATGAGCCACCATATCCAGCAAAATGTTATTTTAAATAATCTTTTATGAATAGTGCTTATAGCTGATATGGTAGCTACTATAGGTTCTAGGTGCTTACTGTCTTATGTATCCAAAGTGGTTGAAAAAAGTTACCATTTACCTATGTAAGTCTAGAAAACTGGGGCTGTGGTCTCAGAGTGGGGCATGTGCATCCCAAGAACTGTGTAAAATGATCTATAGGGTGTAAAAATATATATTACAAAAATATTTATCTTGACCTTTCCTACTTCAAATTTTGTAAATATTTCATAATTTGTGTAATACATAAGTACAACAGTGCATACATGTAATTTATAAATACATAAATTTCAGTAGAGGTGGACTTTCCTTTTATTTAGACAGAGTCTTGCTCTGTCACCAGTCTGGAATGCAGTGGCGCAATCTTGGCTCACTGCAACCTCCGCTTCCTGGGTTCAAGCGATTCTTCCACCTCAGCCTCCCGAGTAGCTGGGACCACAGGCGTGTGTCACCACGCCCGGCTAATTTTTTTTGCATTTTTAGTAGAGATGGGGTTTCACTGTGTTGGCCAGGATGGTCTCGATATCTTGACCTCGTGATCCGCCTGCCTTGGCCTCCCCAAGTGTTGGGATTACAGGCGTGAGTCACCACACCCAGCCTGGTGAACTTTTTTTTTACTTAGAAAACAGATAATAGAAAAAAATTGAAAATTACCAACACTTCTACTTGAAAATGGGAAAGTTAGAGTATAGATATAACGGACCCAGTCCAAGCATTTTCTAGCATGTCTAGAATTCCAGTATTTTAATGATTTTATCCTGTTGTAAGCACTCAGAAATGATAGATTAAAAAGGTAAAAAGGCTGCTTTATGTAATGTCTTAAATAACAAAAAAAAATTAATTTTGGCGTACTCAATATATAGGAGAAACTTATTATTGGAGACAGGAGCTTACTCTGTCGCCCAGGCTGAAGGGCAGTAGTGTGATCACGGCTCACTGCAGCCTCTACCTCCCGAGGCTCCAGCAGTCTTCCCACTCAGCCTCTCTCACATAGCTGGAACTGCAGGTGCACACTACCACGCCCAGCTAATTTTTGTATTTTTTTGTAGAGATGGGTTTTTGCCATGTTCCCTAGGCTGGTCTCAAACTCCTGGGCTCTTGCAAGGTGCCCACCTCAGCCTCCCAAAGTGCTGGGAGTACAGGTGAGAGACACTTCACCTGGCCTATAAACAAAGATATAGTAGCAGACTCTCCATGGTAACATTTGTAATAGCAAAAAGAATTGGAAATAAATATCTATTTGTGTGTGTGTGTGTGTGTTTGTGTGTGTGTGTGTATTATTATGAAATCCACATTGTTGCTCTAATAAGACAAATTTTCCAGTATATAAAGTGGGGTGAAAGTTGCAGAACTATATGAAATTTTGTGATCCAGTTTATATTTGTTTTTGTAAATGCATAAGCAATTGAAAGAAGGTTACCTAACCCAAATTGTGGTGAGCTGTGAGAAGCAGAGTCAAAAAATCAGAAGGCAAGAAGAACACGGGGAAGAGGGCTTTATTTTTCATTTGCTTCTTTCAGCATTATTTGAAAACTTTAGTATAAGTGGGTCTTAATTTTATAATTAAGTTAACATTTTAAAAATTGAAACAAGGTATTTTCCTTTAATTAATAGATGTTTATAGCACAGATATGTATACTCAATATAAAATGAAGTGGAACTAGAACAGTGACCACATTATTTGAATAATAATGTAGGCAGAGACAGTCATGAAGACCACAGAGATGCCTTCGGGTTTCTACTTCAGAATAACTAAGTAGTGCCAAAGCTTCCATTTTAATTTATGTTCTGTCTCCATAACTGACTGGATAAGACCCTACCACATTATGAGGCTTGCTCTGCTTCACTCAGTCTTCCAATTTAAATGTTACTCTCATCTAAAACACACTCTGAGAAACACCCACAATAAGGACCAAATACCCAGGCAACCCATGGCCCCGTCAACTTGACATATAAAATCTATCATCACAAATATTATCAAAAAGTGAAAAGACAATTCATAGACTGGGAAGTCATATATGTGATAAGGGTCTAGTGTCTAGAATATGTACAGTATTTTACAACACAAGATAAAAAGACAACCCAAATTTTAAAATGGGCCAAGGATTTCATTAGGCATTTATCCATAAAATAAACACAAATGTCCAGTAAGCCAATGAGAACATGCTCAACATTGTTAGTCAGTAGGGAAATGTAGCCAAAGCCACAATGAGATACCACTTCACACCTACTAGGATGGCTATTACCAAAAAAATAAATAAATAAAGGACAAACAAGTATTAGCAAGAATGTGGAGAAATTGCAGCTCTCAGACATTGCAGTTAGAAATGTAAAATGGTACAGCCACTTTGGAAAAGAATTTGATAGTTTCTCAAAAAGCTAAACATAGTTACCATATAATCCAGAAATTCCTTTTCAAGGGGTATACCCAAAAGAAATGAAAACATATGTTCACGTAAAACTTAAACACAAATGTTCATGGCAAAATAATTCATACTGGCAAAAAGTGGAAACGTCCCAAATGTCCATCAACTGATGAATGAATACACAAAATGTGGGTGTATCCATACAATGGAGTATATTTTGCCATGAAAAGGAATGTACTACTGATAGATGCTACAACATGGATGAACTATGAAAACATTATGCTAAGTAAAAGAAGCCAGATAAGACACAAGAGGCTCTGTGTTGTATTATTCCATTTATATGGTATATTCAAAACAGGTAAATCTATAGACACAGCAAATATCTTAGTGTTTTCTAGAGCCTGGGGAGAGAGAGAAATACAGAGTAACTGCTAGTGAGCAGGGAGAATTGTTTTAGGGCAGGTGAGGAAAATGTTTTAAAATTGATTGTGGTGATGCTTATACAACTAAGTGACTATAATGAAAACCACTGAATTGTACACTTTGGAAATGTGAATTTTATTGTACAGAAGTTATATCTCTTTAAAAAAGAGGAGGGAGTATATATAACTTTAGTTTTCTATCATAAATGTTACTCGTTATGTAAAATTGGTTGGGAATTGCTTCTTGGCATTTTTCATTTTGTTTGATTTTTATTCCTGGAAAAGCAAAGGGATATATTTCTTATAGCAAGCATAAAAGCGTCCTTTACATGACAAATTTCAGTTTCATTTTTTTAAATGTGTATATTTTGCATTCCAGAAATACTTATTTTTTACCAGTCCATCTGCCCTTTGAACATAATAGAGATAATAAAACACAGTGTCAAAAATAAAAACCTTTTACTTTGTCTGGTATGCCTGATATCTGCACTTGGGTGAATGACTATTTGATTTTCAGGATTATCTTGCAATTATTTTTTCTGACACTAGATGAGAAAAGACCGAGAAAAAAATGAATTATTATGAATGGTATCAAATCAACAAATGCCAGTTACTTATGGGGAGAGGTTTAACTATTGGCAACTGTGTTCAGTAATTTATATTTAGGTATTCATCCATGTACTAGGCATCACCGATAATATAATTGTGTATTTATACTGGCAAGAATTTGATCACAGTGATCAAATCAAGTGCATTCTCTTCATTTAATGCTAATACAGCCCTTCCAGGTAATTGGCGCCTTCCTTCCTTCCACCTGAAGACGAATGATACTTTAAATACAATCTGTGGCCACAGAGTGACCCAGCAAAGTCACTGACTCTCCACTGGCCAAAAGGAAGCTACTCCCTACTCTGAAATTCCAAGGTGAAAAGCCAGTGACTTGTAGAGAGCAAAGGTCATCCTGGTTTATTTGCAAAGTACCTAACTGACCAAAGCCCATGATTACATGGTAGGTGGTACACTTTTAAATGAACACTGAACAAACATAGGGATGTATATTTAAATAAATTACTATTCTTGGGTAAACATTTGGAGAAACCCTGGAGAGAGTAGATTTTCATAATTTTGATTGAGAGTTCATTTTAGGTAAAGGCAGACCTTGATGTGCCCCAGTTAATGACTTAAGATACCTGCTTTACATATAAAATGCCTGAGATGGAATCTAGAATCTTTCAGATATATATTAAAGGGTACTTTAAAAATATATAATCTTTAACATAAATGTAAAAATTTTCTTTGTGGATATTTAACTTTGTAAATGTTTCTTTCCAATGACCAAAAACAAATTTAAGAATTTGGAATGAAAGTAAAAGGCTCTTTTTTAACTTATATGTTAAGTTCAGGGGTACATGTGAAGGTTTGTTACATAGGTAAACTTGTGTCATGGTGGTTCGTTGTACACATTTTTCGTCACCCAGGTAGTAATCCTACTACCTCTTAGTTATTTCTCCTGATCCTCTTCCTCCTCCCACTCTCCACCAGTGTGTGTATTTCCCCTCTACATATCCATGTGCTCTCATCCTTTAGCACCCACTTATAAGCAAGAATATATACTATTTGGTTTTCTGTTTCTGTGTTAGTTTGCTAAGATTAATGGCCTCCAGCCCCATCCATGTCCCTGCAAAGGGCATGATCTCATTCTTTTTTATGGCTGCAGAGTATTACATGGTGTATATGTAGCCCATTTTCTTTATCCAGTACATCACTAATGGACATTTAGGTTGATTATATGTCTTTGCTGTTGTGAATGGTGCTGCAGTGAACATATGTATGAATGTGTCTTCGTAATAGAGCAGTTTATATTTTGGGGTGTATATACCCAGTAACAGTATTGCTGGGTCAGATGATATTTCTGTTAGGACTTTGAGGAATTGTCACACTGTCTTTCACAATAGTTGAATTAATTTACACTCCCACCAACAGTGTATAAGCATTCCTTTTTCTCTACAACCTCACCAGCATCTGTTATTTTTTCACTCTTTTTTTTTTACTGATTTTTTAAAATTGCATTTTAGGTTTTGGGGTACATGTGAAGAACATGCAAGATAGTTGCATAGGTACACACATGGCTGTGTGATTTACTGCCTTCCTCCCCTTCACCCACATCTGGCATTTCTCCCCATGCTATCTCTCCCCAGCTCCCCACCCCCGCTGTCCCTCCCCTATTCCCCCCAGTAGACCTCAGTGTGTAGTGCTCCCCTTCCTGTGTCCATGTGTTCTCATTGCTCAACACCCGCCTATGAGTGAGAACATGCGGTATTTGATTTTCAAATGATGAGTTCGTGTCCTTTGTAGGGACATGGATGAACCTGGAGAATATC
The DNA here is from genome assembly GCF_049354715.1 of Callithrix jacchus. Classification (NCBI taxonomy): domain Eukaryota; kingdom Metazoa; phylum Chordata; class Mammalia; order Primates; family Cebidae; genus Callithrix; species Callithrix jacchus. Next base: position 73,239,118 of record NC_133510.1, on the reverse strand, counting down.
ATTCTCAGCAAACTGACACAATCTACTGATTGTCTGTTCAAGTTTTCTATTCCTTCTTGATTAGCTTTGGGAGGCTGTATAATTCTAGAAATTTATCCATTTTTTTCTAGTTTATACAAATATAATTTTTGGCATTTAATTGTTCATGGAAATTCCTATGATCCTTTTCATTTCTTAGACATCTGTTGCAATGTCTCCTTCATTTCTCAATTTGCTTGAGTCTTCTCTTATTTTCTTTTAGTCTAGCTAAGGGATTGTTCATTTATTTTTTTCACAGAAATAACTTTTAGTTTTGTTAATTTTTCTATTGTTTTTCAATTCTCTGTTTGATTTATTTCTGCCCTAATCTTTATTATTTTATTTTATTTTATTTCTTTTTTTTATTGTATTTTAGGTTTTGGGTTGCATATGCAGAACACGCAAGATAGTTGCATAGGTAATTTTTCACTCTTTAATAGTAGCCATTCTAACTGCTATTTGAGGGCATCTCATTGTGGTTTTGATTTGCATTTCTTGAATGATGAGTGATGTTGAGAATTTTTTTTCACATGATTGTTGACTGCATGTTTATCTTCTTTTGGGGACATGTCTGTTCATATCCTTTGCTCAGTTTTTAGTGATTTTTTTTCTTGCTGTTCAAGTTCCTTATAGATGCTGGATATTAGACCTTTGTCAGATGCAAAGTTGGCAAAAATTTTCCCCCATTCTGTAGATTATCTGTTATACTCTGTTGATGGTTTATTTTGCTACGCAGAGCTCTTTAATTTAAATCCGATTTGTCAATTTTTGCCTTCGTTTAAATCATTTTTGACATCTTCGTTATGAAATGCCTATGCCCATGCCTATGGCTTGAATGGTATTGCCTTGATTTTCTTCCAAGTTTTTTCTAGTTTGGGTTTTTACATTTAAGTCTTTAAGCCATATTGAGTTAATTTTTGTATATGATGTAAGGAAGGGGTCTAGTTTTAATCTTCTGCTAATGGCTGGCCAGTTCTCCCAGCACAATTTACTGAATAGGGAATCCTTTCCCATTGCTTGTTTTTGTCAGGTTTCTTGAAGATCAGATAGTTGTAGCCATGCAGGCTTATTTCTGGCATCTCTCTTCTGTTCCACCAGTCTCTGTGTTTGTTTCTGTCCCAGTACCATGCTGTTTTGCTTACTATAGCCCTGAAGTGTGGTTTGACATCAGGTAGCATCATGCCTCCAGCTTTGTTCTTTTTGCTTAGGATTATCTTGGCTATTCGGGCTCCTTTTTGGTTCCATATGAATTTTAAAATAGTTTTTCTAGTTTTGTGAATAATGTTTCTCAAAAATTGTTGTAACAATTAAATAATTCAAGTAAGCCATTTCTTACAAACTTAGCTTAATTAATGTTAAGTGCCATCATTGAATCTATACATTGTTTTGTGTAGTATGACCATTTTAACAATATTGATTTTTCCTACACTTGAGCATGGAATGTTTTTCCATTTGTTTGTATCATCTCTGATTTATTTGAGCAGTGTTTTGCAGTTCTCCTTGTAGAGGTCTTTTACCTTCCATCTTAGCTGTATTCCTAGGTATTTTATTCTTTTGTGGCACTTATGAATGGGAGTTCAATCCTGATTTGCCTCTTGGCTTGACAGTTATTGGTGTACAGAATGCTAGCAATTATTGCACATCACACATGATTTTGTATCCTGAGACTGTGTTGAAGTTGTTTATTAGCTTAAGAAGCTTCTGGGCTGAGACTATAGGTTTTCTAGATATAGGATCATGTCATCTGCAAACAGGAATAGTTTACTTCCTCTTTTCCTATTTGGATGTCCTTTATTTCTTCCTCTTGCCTAATTTCCCTGGCCAGGACATTCAGTACTATGTTGAGTACAAGTGGAAAGAAGGGCATTCTTGTCTTGTGCTGGTTTTCAAGGGGAATGCTTCCAGCTTTTGCCCATTCAGTATGATATTGGCTGTGAGTTTGTCATATATGGCTCTTACTGTTTTGAGGTATGCTCCTTTAGTACCTAGTTTTGTTAATTTTATTCTTTTCTGTATCTATTGAGATAGCCATGTTGAATTTTATTCTTTTCTGTATCTATTGAGATAGCCATGTGGCTTTATCTTTAGTTCTGTTTATGTGATAAATTACATTTATTGATTGTATATGTTGAATCAACCTTCCATCTCGGGATAAAGCCTACTTGATAATGGTGGACACGCTTTTTGATGTGCTGCTGGATTTTGTTTGCCAGTATTTTATTGAGGATTATTGCATTGATGTTCATAAGGATACTGGCCTGAAGTTTTCTTTCTTTATTGTATCTCTGCCAGGTTTTGGTATCAGGACAATGCAGGCTTATAGAATGAATTAGGGAGGAGTCCCTCCTAAATTTTTTAAGATAGTTTCAGTAGAATTGGTACCAGCTCATCTTTATACATCTGGTAGAATTTAGCTGTGAATACGTCTGGTCCTAAGGTTTTCTTGCTTGGAAGACTGCCTACAACTGCCTCAGTTTTAGAGCTGCTTATTACTAGTCTGTTCAGGTATTCAATTTCTTCCTGGTTCAGTCTTGGGAGGGTATATGTGTCCAAGAATTTATCCATTTCTTCTAGATTTTCTTAATTTTGTTTTCTTAATTTCATATTCATTTTTACTGTATAGAAATACACTTGATTTCTTATATTAATACTGTATCATGCAACTTTGTGGAACTTGATTATTACTTCTAATATACTTTTTGTGGATTCCTTAGGATTTTCTATATATGACATCATGTCATTTCAAATAAAGATAGCTTTACTTTCTTTCCACCATGGATTAATTTGGTTTCATTTTCTTATCTAGTTAACCTGGCTGGAACCTCAGGTACAATATGGAATAGACATGGTAAGAACAGACATCTTTGTCTTTCACCTGATCTTAGGTAGAAAGCTCTGAGTCTTTCACCATTAACTATCATGTTAGTTTTGTGGGGGTTGTTCATGCCCTTTATCAGAGTGAGAAGGTTCTTTGTACTCCCAATTTGAATGCTTCTTTCATAAAAGAATGTTGTATATTTTTTGATGATCTCCATTTTAGCTGAACTTTATAGATTATTAAAATCACAGGTGTCATTTCTGCTCTTAAAAATGAATGAATATATTCAATTTATTTGTAATGATCAAGATTAAAAGAGTTGTTTGGTAGTTGATTGCATGAAGAGACAAGGAGTTATTCATCGTATTGTGCTATTTAGAAAATGCTCTGTGTGTGTGTGTGTGTGTGTGTGTGTGTGTGTCTGTATTTAAATCAGCTAAAATTCAAAAAAGACTTTTCATTTCACAAGGAATGGCTTATTTATTGAGACTTGTTAATGTCTTTTTAGCATCATCTTTTTCTTAACTGATTATGTGAACTAGGAAAAATTAACCTGGGAACTAAAAATAGAACTACCATCATTTTGTTATTTTGTTGAAAGGGAAACAGCCTCCTCACCATGTGTGGCAGTCAAAACAATACCAAATGCAAAAAATGCAAAAAAAAAGAGTAAAAGTTAATCATCCTTGGTTACAAAACAAAGCAATACATTTTCTTTCTTTTTCTGAATAAAATTAACATAGGTCTTTAGGATGTTAATACTCAGACCTATGTTAATTAATGCTTAAATGAGACTCAAACTGTAACATTTACCTACATAAGCTTGGCTTCTCCACTCCAAATTTTCAAGCTCCTGTTTAACATGGTCTCCCCAATTCCTGTATTTTCAGGAGGATTGGAAAAGTGATCAAAGCACAGTAATCACATCTAGCATTCCTCTAACCAATTCATTTGCAAGTGTTCAGCCATACAGACATCAAGTGTTCCTCTTCATGTGTTCAGGACTGGATACAACAGGAGAACTCAGAGTCTTTGCCCTCAATGTGTTCACATTTGACTGCAAATCATTTCTAGTGAATATGATATCTATCAGAGACATATTGGGAAAATTGCTAAGAAGTCTCAGAGGAAAGAGCCCAAGGCATTTGGAGGATTGAACCTGAAAGTGTTGGAGCAAGCTCATTTGAGGCATAGAGAACAGAGCTGCAGGCACATTGTCTACCTGGGACACAGGTCCAGATAAGAATGTGACAGGAGATGATGCTGGAGAAACACACAGTAGATAGATTAGAAAGCATCTTATGTCAAAAGGGGAGATACTTATGGGTTTTATCATATTTACAGTGCTCAGACATCACTCCAGTGAGATATGGAAAAAATATATTGAACTAGGAGATTTTCGAGTTAGGAAGTCTTGCTAAGGAACAACTGCAAAGGTCTGAACCAACAATGAAGAGGGGTTGAGCTACGTCAATATCAGCAAGTTCCTAAAGTCTGCCTTCATGCCTCTTCCACATTGCGTGTGTCCATTGACTTCTCCAAACTCAAAAGATTTGAGTTAGTTCTTAAGACTTCTTGACTGAAAAATAATTAGGGAAATCCACAAACATTGAAGTACAAGGATGTTCATTGCAATTTTGTTTATAATGGTAAAAAATTGAAAAACACTTAGTGTCCAATAAGGAATTGGTTAAGTAACTATCACACATGTCAATAATGAAATACTATCAAATGTTTGAAAACAGTGTTTAAACTTGAGAACATGAAAAGACAATCATGATATAGTTTTTTAAAAAAGTAAATCATATGCAATGGTTCTATACTGATTTATATTTTTAAAAGCAAATCATGAAAGAATATATTGAATAAAAATCTAGATTTTTGTCATACATATAAGGACTTGAAGGACAAACAAACAAAATATTCTTAGCAGTTACTCTAAATATTGATATTATGAAATTTGTAAAATTTCTATTTTTAGTTTTTGTCTAGTTAACAAGCACTATTTTTGGATCAGGCAAATACTGTTAATTTTAAAGACATTAGGTGTAAATGTTAAGGACTTGAAGTATGAAAAATAGTTCCAACATAGATGACCATTGATTTTGCATGCATAGCACTGCTGCTAATTCTTAATCACTAACCAATTTTCTCAACCTTACTTCCCTCAAATGTTTATTGGCATATACTCATGTAGCTCCCACATAGCCATATAAATACAGAGTGAAGGAAAATCACCATATTATTTTTAATTATTATAATAATTCACATGTTTATTGTGTCCCAGATATTAGGCTGGAAATATTCATATATTCTTGCTTCTTTATCTTTTATGATGTGAGTCAACTTTGTCAGTTTTATTATTATTCCCATTTGCAGATTACTCAGTTTAAGGTCCAAGTTGGTTAAGTGAAGTACAAAACAATGATTAAACTCATTTTCCGAGGTCAAGTAATGTAACAAGTTCAATATATGTGGGGTTTTTTTAATGATTATTTTGATTTTTTAAAATTGTAAAATAAGGATGTAGTAAATTTTGCCATGTCCTATATACATATAAAAGATCAGACATCATTTTATGAATTCAAAACTTTTATAGATTCAATCAAAAGGCATAACAGCATTCTACCTAGTGAAGTAGGTCCTTGCAGGTAGGAAAATGAATTGTTTCCCACACTAAAAATATTCTCTATGTTAAAAGATTTTCTTTTTACTTTAGGGTGAAATTCATTTATCATCTTCCTGGGTTCATGCCTGGCATCTTTTATATTTATTATTATTTCTTCCCTTCAGGATTTCCTTTGGGGAATTTTATTATGGATGGTCACAATACCTATTCTTTCATTTCAGCTTCTTGAAATTGGTAACACTGTATTTATGTCACAATTCAGCTTTCCTAGAGTTCCGTGTTTATTTCTGTTTTATCCTGGCATCTTTCAAGTGTTCCAGAAAGATGGTTGGTACTATACATAATTTATTGGAAGATAAAAAGATGGGAACAGCATACTATTATTAAATGCTATTAACCTTGGAACTTAAAAGTCACAGAATTAGGACTTACAAAGAACTGTAGATGCCACTCAAAGCAAAGGAATTCCATCTCTTCATTTAACTGCTTGTGTCTCCTTCATTATTCAAACGAGCAAAAACTTTTTGTTTTTTTTTTCTTTTTAAGTAGAGTTATTCTAGAAAACTAAATATGTGGATAATTAGAATGTGCGAAAGGAAATAAGAAAATTAAGTTGGTGGTGAAAGGGTTTAAAGTCACTTTTCATGATCAAGCCAAGATTGTCAGATTCGTGGCCAGGGTAACACACAAGGATGAATAGTTGGACTAAAGGATGCAGGACCACATTTTCAGATCTGAAGAGAACATCAGCATTAAAGTTCTTGCTTCTCACCAAATAAGATTTGATGTTTACGCTAATGAAGACAGAGCTAGATAAATTATGTATACTTTTACAAAACCAAAGAAAAAGCTCTCCGAGGTCAAATCTGTTTGCTTTCATTCTGTACTAAATTCTTCTTATAATCTTTAAAATCCATATTTTTCCGTTCTCATTTCAAGTACTTCAAGATAAGCAGCTGCCACCATTTCCCACTGAAACTTAATTTCATCATCCAATAGTTTCAGAACTACATCTTCCGGGACTACAAGAAAAAATGATCATTTGTTTCATTTTGTTCTCTAAATTCCATTTCCGTTCTCTATTGGGTGCTAAATGAGGTATACTGCTTGAAGTCTCACTGTTCTCAGTGGCCGAAATACTGCCAAAAAAAAAAAAAAAAAGGAGCATGACCAAAAATTAGAGCTCATAGACATGATACTCGAAATTCTTAATCTTTTCTGCCTAAATCCAGATTCTAAAATCTAACAGTATGTTCCTCAACTACCGGGAAAATAAATGCCTGGCTTCTGAGTTTTTCCAACACTCAGTTGTAATGTTGCTATATTTTTAGCTATGTTTTCTTCCCACCTCTAAGTCATTAGACACTGATGTCATTAGAATTGAACAACTTTTACCCAGAGTTGTTTATATTCTCTTGCTGAAATGGACGTGTTGCCCTGGCCCATAATATTTATACATATTTTCCTTTTTACTTAATTATAATTAACATGCTGTTTATTGCATTCCTTTTACCTTTCGCTAAGAATTTGCTTTTTCCTTCAATTGTTTGCATCGGTATCTTTTGAATTTCCTCCCTCTTATTTATTTTTTGGCATAAATAATAATTGGTGCTACAACAGGAGCTTGATAAAGCTTTTTATTATGTTCCCGTTTGTCCAACGGCAATCATGTGACATTAAAAAGGCTCAGCAGTTTGCACACAGTTCCAAGACAAAATAAAAGTAAAGCTTTCAGGAGAGTTTGTGTTCTTACTTTCTATGTTCCTTTTTTATTAAAGGCATAGTTCTCCTTTTATTTATTTCAATTCTTTCTCTAAATTCTGTAGATTTTTTTTTTTGTATGTCTTAATTAGAATTTTCCCTTAACTTTATATGTTTATCTTGTTTTGAAATGTCTTTATGATTCTGTCTTCACTTCTTACCATTTTAGCCTATGGATGCTGTGGAAAAAATCCATATTATCTAAGTTCAAAAAATGCAATTTTCTCCTCCAGGTCATTATTCAGTGAAAACTAATTAAAAGCCTAACATTCCCATTTTTAAAAACACATTCCTTCTCTAGATTGTTCAGTACATTGTTCAGTAAATTACCAAATAGAAATGCTGATAACCTATTTTTAGGGTAAAAAACCTAGGTGATTCTTCCTTTACCATATTCCAAAATAAATTATAAGTAGATTAATAGATTAGCCCTAAAAAAAGTGATCTTTCAGAAGGAGAATTCTTGTGTATTAAAGCAATGCAAGAAACTACAATGGAAAAGATTATTACATTAAATTGAACATAAATTTTTTAAATCTTCTGTGTTTTAAGGTAACCAATTGTATATTTGCAACAGATACATCTGAAAAATAATTAATATTACTTATATGTGTCATAACATGTAACAATAAATGCGTTAATGTCACAATATAAAAATTAGGAAAGAGCATGAATAAAAGATAAGAACCTGTAAACAATAGTCATATGAAAATGTATTTATCCTCATCTCTAACCAAAGAAATAAAAATTAAAACAATAAGCCACTGTCATTACTGTCTATAAAATAGCAAAAATTGAGTCGGTTTAAATGCTAGTCTAAGTGAATTTAAATTTCTTTTTTAAAACTTCAAAATTTTACAGATTTTCTACAATGATCATGCATTACTTTTATAATGAAAAAATAACACTGTAATGTATACAAGACATGACTAAAAAATCTCCAAATATTTTAACATTTTAAGTTGATTCTACTGATTTTACTTCCTATTTCCACTATATTTCAATTAGCCTAAAAATTGTTTGTTCCTTGAAAATAAGAATTTACAAAAGCAGAAATTTTTCCAAGTTAATGACATCCTACTACAGTATTTCACAGCTTCAATAGAAGAGTCTTGCCATGATAAGGGCTGTTTTGTGGAAAATGCTCTCGGTAAAAGTAACAGCCTGTGCAAGTTTAACTCCATAACTGAACTTGGAGACATTGTCTGAAGTGCTGAAGTGAAGTGCTCTGAAATTGTTTAGAATTCAGGGGAAATGGATTTGCTATAATAAAAGGAAACTCGAAGATGAATAGGTTACCAAGAAGGGTGTATTTTTCCTTTACTGTAGAAATTGCCTTAGTGTAGACATCAAATGTGTAGATTTTATCCATTGATTTCAAAACATTAATTTCAGTAAAAATCATTTTTGCACTTTGGTTATGACCTCCTAAAATAGATTCCTTAGAGAATCAAAAGGTAGTAGTCAAGTAGGACTTGGTTAATTATTACCCTCAGATTTGATAATAGCCAAATATCACTTTTTATTAACAGTTTACTTGCATTATCTGATCAACCCTTGTCATAACTCTTAGAAATAGGTATATTTAATCATTCATCTTACAAAGGAGGAGAAAATTGAGATGCAATGAGGCTAAACAGTCTGACCAAAGGTCCACCACAAGGACATGGAAAGGCAAATTTTGAGCTCAGACATATATGACTGTAAAGATCAAATTTGTACCCTGAAACTTTGATCTGCCCCCACATTACACTTCAGTAATCTTAACCTTCTCTCCACAGCTGACTCCCAATCCCATAGAGTCTCACATAATCTGCCCACCATACCCTTGCACTTGGGTAGGAAAGTAGAAAGAGCTTGTGCTTTGTATTCTAACCTGAATCAAATCTTCACTTCACTGTTGTTTTCTTAAATTTCTTATTTCTTCACCTGTAAAGTGGGGCAAAATAATACCTCAGAATGCTGCTATAAATAGCAAAACATCATGTGAAAGTGCTTAGAGCAGTGTTTGACAAATAATAGATATCTAATAAATATTAGTTTTCTTTCTTTCTTCCCATGCAAGACAAAAGTCATCCTTCCTTACCAAGTCAATCGGCATGAAAATGCTTCCATGACTCTCTGCTTACCACAGAATCCTTAGAAAATTAACTCATTAAATCAAATAGACCTTATACCTGGATCTCAAAGGCTTCTAATCTCCCAGGTTGAGGCAGTGTATGCTGTGGGAAGTCAAAACAGAAGTCTATATATCCTGATGATGTTCTGGATCCTCTTTTTTCTGGCTCTTTTTTTTTTTTCAACATGGGGTCTCATTCTATCACCCAAGCTGCAGTACAACAGTGGTGCAATCTTACCTCACTGTAGTCTTGAACTCCTGGGCTCAAGCAACCTTCCCACTTCATCTTCCCAAATAGCTGGGACTACAAGCATGCACCACAACACCTACATTTTATTTTTTGTAGAGACAGGGTCTTGCTATGTTGCCCCAGCCAGTCTCAAACTCCAGGCCTCAAGTGATCCTCCTGCCTCAGTCTCCCAAAGTACTGGGATCACAGGTGTGAGCCACCATACCTGGGCTTTTTCAGGCTTTTTGTAGTCTTATACTGTCTATGACTGTAGCTTCTCTCTTATCTCTGTTACATAATCCTGCCCCCCAATTCCAAAATACATTTTTATACACGAGAACTCTAGCTCAGACTGCTTCTATGCTGTTTCTCAAAGTTGTATCAATTTATTCTCCTACTCTTTTTTTCCTACCAGGTTCTTTAACTCTCTACCAAAAACTTACCTATTGAAACTTGCTTTCAAAGCTCAACTTAAATGACTTATACCCTATGAGTCTGCTCTGACCACTCTAGATGGAAGAGACCTCACCATCTATAGCACGGGCATCACTCCATTGACAGAGTGTAGACACTTTTGTCCCTTGAGGCTGAAAATTGACCAAATGGCATAGTGATTTTTAAACAGCATACGATTAGCAATCCCTTAAGCAGCCTCTCCACCTTCATACTAAAATATCTATAAAGCCTGCAAAAGCTGAATTCTTACAAATACCCTAAATATTAAGACCAATAGGCACACTATTATCAGAATCAGGAAGAATTGTCCATCAACTTGAAGTCTAGAAGTGAATTAAAAAACTTTAAAAACAACTTTCCCACTAAAAATAGATTAAAATTCTTGGTCCTTGAGTAGAACCATTCTTTGCTCTTCTTCAACTATTTGCCTCCTACTCAGAAGCACAGGAGCCCTGCTCACCACCACCAAAAACCAAAAAAGAAAAAGTGGAGTGGGAAAAAATATCCTTCTATTAGGCAGGCAATATTTTATGAGCATCTAGAGTAAATGCTGTTCCCTAATCCCTAACCCAGTGATCCAAAAGAGTTAAAAATAATAGGATGAGAAAAGGTTTTCAGGAACATGCCCCCCTAAAATATGTAGGCATATCAATATTCATTTTTTAAAGCCAGATGTTAGGGCAAATATCAAATTAACAGGAAAGAAAGTAATATTGATCAAATTTACAGTGAGGGTATCACTACAAATCCCTTCAAATAACACAGTGGCTACAATGTACAAGGTAAAAACAGAATGAAAAATAACAAATATGGTTATTGTGGAAGACTCACATACATATCTTAGGTTTTGACAAATCTAGTAGAGAAAAAGGAAACAAATAATAGATTGGAATACAGTAATATCATCAATAAAATATAATAGTACAGTAAATAAGGTTTTATATATATATATGTGCAGATAGACACTTACAAACATATACACATATTCAAACTAGTTGCCAGCAAAATATCTGTGAAATATTTAGAAAATGTTGTTACAGTGTTTATCGCAAAAAAAAAAAAAATCAACAAGTTCAACCATTAAAAGGCCAGCCATTCTCTAATTTCCATGAGCCATAACTGGAAATTATAAGGAAAATAAATGTCCAAACACACAGATGTCCATCAAATTAAAGTAGAAATTAAATTCCCAATTACAAACCATTTAGAAATTAACAAAAGTGACATTACATATCAAATTATAGAATGCAATCTGAGGCACATTCATTGGAGGACAAAACCTGATCAATTTTCCTTAATGGACTTTGTTGTTGTTGTTGTTGTATATTCTAATAATTTTCCACTGTTTGAAATTAAGCTCAGGCCACTATAATATTTCTTAATGTTGCATTCCAGAGTAAGTATTAAAATACCAGAGGGAATAATTTGCTGGGCATAGTGTCTACTGTTACCATCTTTATTCTCATTTATTTTGGCCTGTTGTTCCCTGGTCTCCACATTCTTGACACCATATTTGATCTGACACACAAAATGTAACAGTTCTTGTGAACACTGTCTCTGACTTCAATCCTCAGTCTCTCACAGCTGTTTTATAGTTACCCCTGGGTTCCACACAACTAATATTACTTATAAAAGGCATTCCTACTTTCTACTCGGGATTCAGGGTCTGTATAAGTTGTAAGAGCATCACCTTGCCCCCCAACTGGAGAAGGGGAATTACGAGAGGAAGGTAAATTGTAACTGATTTTAAGGGACTGTGATTTCTATGGTCTTTTATACATTTACCACAAAATTAAATGAATTTCCATGTCAATTCATATATGCGTGAATATATACACACACAAATAGAGGATACGGAAGCCATCTTCTTTTTGTATTTTTATCTATTATTTCATTTATTTATTTAAGAGACATAGTCTCCCTCTGCTGCCCAGGCTGGAATGTAGTGGTACCATCACGGCTCACAGCAGCCTCAGCCTCCCAGGCTCAAGTGATTCTCTCACCTCAGCCTCCCTAGTGGCTGAGACTACAAGTGTGGGTCACCACATCCAGCTACTTTTGTATGTTTTGTCTCTAGGGAGTTTCGCCATGTTGCCCAGGCTGGTCTTGAACTCCTGAGCTCTGGCAATCCACCCGCCTTTGCCTCCCAAAGTGCTGGGATTACAGGCATGAACCATCACACCTGGCCCCAGAAGCCAACGTCTAGGAATTCACTCAGAATATATAGCTTTTCCTAATTTTTTTTTTACTTTTCCTAAATTTTTCACTTAATATTATTAGCCAACCTATGATTTCTGTAATAAGTATATGTACTAATAAATTACAGCATTTTTTTCTCAATTTAGAGTTCTTTCCAGCAACAAAATTGTTATTTTCCTATAAAGGAACTATGAGTAGTTGCTATGCCTAACCATGGTGCAAGAAGAGAAAATACAGTTGGTGGTTATTTCTGTAAAAGTTCTCATGAATTGTGTGCAGGTACAGAAAGAAAAGCAATAAAAGGAATTATGTGGTGTTTAAACATAACATTCTTCTCCAATGTAGACGAGGGTCCAACGTATCTCTTACATTGGACATGAGTAGCTTGGGGAACATCGAACCCTTTGTGGCTATACCAACCCCACGGGAGAAGGTAGCAATGGAGTACCTGCAGTCAGCCAGCCGAATTCTCACAAGGTCACAGCTGAGGGACGTCATGGCAAGTTCACATTTACTTCAAAGTGAATTCATGGTGAGCATTCTACTTACTATTCACTCTTCAGTAGGTATTTTAATACACAGGGTGCTAGAGACATATGGAAATGACACTGTTCTATCCTTAAGCAGCCTGCAATAAACAAATGGCAAAGTGAAATGGTTTTAGATTCACTCTCAGTCTCATCCACTATTGACAAGTATTCAAACTGGAATGTTAGAGCTAAATTAAGGCAGAATCTGCAGGAATTAGCCAGGCAAATAAGTGGTATAAGGGAGCTGGGCAGAGAACGGGCATTCCAGGACAAAAAATAGTCTTGCTGTCACTGTCTGGGGAATTTAACTTTTCGGTTTAACCCCCACATTGAAATCAAGGTGGGAAGTGGCAAAAGTTGAGCCTCAGAAGTAGAAAAGAAACCCAAGCCTTAATACATACTTAGGAACTTGAACTTTATCTGTGTTTTAGAAAGATCATTCTATTTGCAGTGAAGTAGGCACTGAAAGGGAGCAGTTGAGAGGCTCTAGCATTAATCCTGTGGAACTGCGGTGGTGGCCTAAACTAATACAGTAGAAGAGAAAATGGAGAGAATCTGTAGGAATCTACAAGAAGTGGGATTAATTGAATGAGGCAGCCAAAAGTAATGGAAAAGTCAGGGACTGTTTTTGGCTTGGCCGACAGAGTGCATATGGTGCCCTTTAACAAAATAAGGAACACAGGCGGAAGACCAAGTGTGGGCTGAAAAGAATAGTGAATTCCGTTTCAGACATACCAGTGTTGCTGGTGAAGCTTAAAGCATGGTAACACATATCTACTCAGAGAACATGAAGTCAGATTAAACCTTCTTAGGTTGAATTGCTGCCCAAGGGAAATAATTCACTTTATAAATCACCTTGCATCTTAAATCAGTTGCACATCTTAAGCCATATTGGTTGAGTACAATAAATTGATTTTTCTAGGGTCAGTTCATCCTAATGGTGAAAGATTCAACAATGGGTTGGATCTACTATTAGCCCCATGAACTGTTGTCAAGTGTCCAAAGTAAAATACAAACATGGAGTTTTAAAACTCGGACTTTGTGGTGTATCATATTTTACATGTGAGGAAAATGAGACCTGTAAGAATGAAAGAACAAGTCAGTGGCCACACAGCTAGCCAAAGGCACACCTAGTGCTTTTTTTTCTAGAACTGCAGACAGCTCTTTGCTTATGAAATAAGCCCTTATCATAACCCACTTCCCTGAAAGGAAATTGAAGGCCAAGAAGGAGTACCCAGGAGAAAGAGAATGCTGGAAGGTGACACATTGTCAGTGTGTGTCAGAAACAGGAGATGAGAAGGAAGAAGGGGAGAAATACAGATATTACCTTGTGGCTTTGCCCAAAGACACTGACATGCTTCAAATGACCAAACATGAACATGTGTTTTCCACTGAATAGTCAACAGTTTTGCTTAGTTTATAACTTGAAACTAAGAAGTTAAAACATTTAGTTGGAGCAGAGAATAGGGACAAATATCATGGATAGCTAACATAATTCAAGCATGGAAAAATATTTTAAAAGTAAGCTGGGGCCAGGTGTGGTGGCTCGTGCCTGTAATCCCAGCTACTCAGAAAGCTGAGATGGGAGGATCACTTGAGCCCAGGAGTTGGAGGTTATAGTAAGCTATGATTGTGCCACTGCACACTGCCCTGGGTGACAGAGTGAGATCCCATCCCTAAAAATAAGTTAATAAGCAAAAAGCTGTTTCTCTCTGTAGACAAAGTCTCAAATTCATGGTGTAGTACAGCTTTTCTCAAATTTTCAGATTGGCTGAAAACTAGAATAATTTGAATTAATTTAAAGACAATTTCTTCTATTTCAGTATTAGACTGTTAAATTTTCCACTGGAGAAAGTTTAAGTAGTAAAAATATTATTTTATGTGATCAAAGATTTAATATTTATCAGTCATTAAATAAGATAGGCCGGGTGCGGTGGCTCAAGCCTGTAATCCCAGCACTTTGGGAGGCTGAGGCAGGTGGATCGCGAGGTCAAGAGATCGAGACCATCCTGGTCAACATGGTGTCACCCTGTCTCAACTAAAAATACAAAAAATTAGCTGGGCATGGTGGTGTACGCCTGTAGTCCCAGCTGCTCGGGAGGCTGAGGCATGAGAATTGCTTGAACCCAGGAGGCGGAGGTTGCGGTGAGCCAAGATCACGCCATTGCACTCCAGCCTGGGTAACAAGAGTGAAACTCCATCTCAAAAAATAAATAAATAAATAAATAAGATAAAAGTTTTGTTTCACATTAATCTTATCAAACTTAGAGAAAATACTGTTTTGTATAATCAAATCCTTAAACAAATATTTGTTTGGACCCTTTTATAAACTTCGGCTTGTTGCTTTCTTTGTCCTGGTTAGGTGCTGATGCTCACCTTTTTAGATTTAATGTGCTTACATACAGCCACTCTATTCCTATTGTTCCCTGTCCAGCCACTTGAGGCACATAGTGTATACTCTGACAGAATAAGAATATTAATCTTAAGTGGGAGAGACAGTGTTTAAATGCCCTTCACTAAAAACATTCCATTTACAACTATAAATAGAACAGTTCAATTAAAAAAAATTATGTCATCATCACCTGAGTTAACAAAAAAGCCCTTTATGTTTACCATTTGGGCAAAGAGGTATTAATAATCCTAAAAGAGTCACTATTAGTGTGAAAAGATAGTCTATTATAGTAAAATTTTGGTATTGAACTTACATAAAGAATAGAATATATTTGAATACATTGTTTTTTCAAAATTTCACTTTGTAGCATCTGTCTAATCATTCTAGCAACTATGTCACAACAGGATTCTTAAAATCTAACCAGTGTTTTATGTCTCCTTACTGGCTGCATATTAAGCAATGTTTTCTAACACACAGAACTGTTTCTTAGAAGTCAGCCTGTCCGGATGCAGCTGATATGTTTAGGAAAGGAAGGGTGTTGGTCCACCAGAGGTGGTAGGTCTGTTGTTTTTAAGTGGCTTTGAAGTCCATTAGAACTCTGGATCAGATGGCCCCCTGTGAAGATTTTCTTTGTGGCAGTATCAGATACACTAATTTGATACCATTTATTTTTGCAGGAAATACCAATGAACTTTGTGGATCCCAAAGAAATTGATATTCCACGTCATGGAACTAAAAATCGCTATAAGACCATTTTGCCAAGTAAGCTTCTTGATTTAATAATTTGCGTTGAATGGGGGAAAGAGGAGGGATAGCATTAAGAGAAATATCTAATGTAGATGGTGGATTGATGGGAGCAGCAAACCACCATGGCACATGTATACCTATGTAACAAACCTGCACATTCTGCACATGTATCCAAGAAGTTAAAGTATAAATACTAATAATAATTTGCATTGTAAAGCACAAGTCTTCCTATTCACCCTTACCTCAGCATTTCCAATTCTTACAACACCCACATTCACACCAAATTTGGAATTACAAACACATGTCAAGATGAATAATCATTAATGTTTCTGAGCTTAATGATTTTACTTTTTTACTCTTATTATAATGTCCAGGTCACAATTCCAATAGACACATATTTTAAAATTTTGTTGTGCCACATGTTACGGCTACCTGATTTTAGTCAAGGGGTCAAACAATTCATTGGGAAAAGGGAGTCTTTTCAACAAATGGAACAGAAACAACTGGATATCCACATGCAAAAAAATGAAGTTGGAGACTCAGCCTCACTCCATGTACAAACATTGACTCAAAACTGAGTTGCT
Organism: Callithrix jacchus; assembly: GCF_049354715.1. Taxonomy (NCBI): domain Eukaryota; kingdom Metazoa; phylum Chordata; class Mammalia; order Primates; family Cebidae; genus Callithrix; species Callithrix jacchus. Next base: position 73,222,636 of record NC_133510.1, on the reverse strand, counting down.
ATGTGGACCTGGACTCTCTAATTCTAGGAAAATATTACCCAAAAGAAATGAAACATGTTCACACAAAAATGTTACAAAAATATTTATAACAGCATTATTCATAATAGTCAAAGAGTGGCAACCATCAGCTGAGAAATGGATAGATAAAATATGGTATAGTTACACGATAGACTCAATAAGAAGGAACGAGGTACTGATGAACCTTGAATGCACTTTGAAAACATGCTAAGTGAAAGAAGCCAGACACAAAAGACCTCATATTTTATAGTCCATTTATATGAAATGTCCAGATAGGCAAGTCTATAGAGACAGAAAATATCTTAGTGGTTGCTTAGCGTTAGAGGATATGGGGAATGACTGTTGAAGGACCTGTTATTTATTTTGGGGTTAATTGAAATGTTATAAAATTGATTTACAGTGATTGTTGCACAACTCTGAAAGTTTAAAAAGAAGTTGTGATGGCACACAAAATGGGAGGATTCTATGGAACGTGAATTATTTCTCAATAAAACTATTACCAAAAAAAGTCACTGTGCATAATAACAATGACTTAGAGTCCTTGTTAGTCCTCTGCCCAACCCCGGGGATTTTGTTTAAGTAGATGTGCTGTTGAGCCCAGACAACTGCTTTTAGCAAACACCTAGGTGATTCTGATGCAGATGAAACCAGGATCCACTTTGAGAATGACTACTATATGTGAAACTAAATTGAGCTCCATGAAATTATTAATGTCAAGCAATAACCTGAATGCCAGTGACCAGTAAGAAATAAGAAACAGTCTATAAGATCAAGGAAATCACAGACTAGGAAGGAGAGTCATATAAATGGTAATTATCCTCAGTGCATAGGCCAGAATACAGATCCTGCCCAAGCAGTATAGGAGTTCGGAGAGGACTGAGTAATTAATTCTAGAGAAATTAGACAAAAAAAAATTGGAGAGGAAGTAATACTTCCTATGACTAAACAAACAGATGTAGTTGGAGTTTTGGCAAAATCCATAAACATCTCACGACAAAGCTCAGGAAAGATGGAGCCACAAAGACTTTTTAAGTCTTGACATTGAAGTAGTAATCTTGATAATTTAGTTCATTAATTCACTCATAAGACATCAAATTCTTTATATTCATAGTAATGGTGCTATAATAAAAGTAATTAAAAAATTACTGTTAATATTGTCTTTGGCCTTCCACTTCTGGTGAAGTGGAAATACATTGTTAAACTATAACATACTTTTAACTGGTCTATATAGTTAAATCTATTTACCTAAGGCAGAGTCACTGTTGAAAGTTATTTTATGACTACACTTAGCCTAAGGGGATAAAAGTGCTAAGTGTTAGTAGTGTCTGTCTGTCTCTCTCACTCTCTCTCTCTCTCTCTCTCTCTTAAAATTTTCATCTAAAATATACCAAACATAAGTAATAAGGGAATATACATCCATTACAATTATATATATCCAAACCATCATCTAATTTTAGAAGGATTTATAAATTATTAGGATTATTTCAAAGTTCAGCCTTCTCCATTTCCTGCCCAATGGTATCTGACAACTGCTTCATAGTCCTAGGTCAGCTTTTTCGTTCACAGAACTGGGTGGACCACTGGATGCAGGACACCTGTGCTGACAGCTGATGTTGCAAATGATGGATTTTCTGTTGAAAATGTCTGCAGCCTGAATGCCCCACCCACCATCCCCTGTTGCACAAAATATAATTTAGGATATATAACTTAGAAAAGTTATGCTGTTGGGTGGAAGTATCCAGAAAGCCTGGAACGAATACACAAAGATGTTCTTTATGATTTTAGACTGTAATATGAGATAGACTCAAAATATTACATAAAATGATTATTAAATGATCAAGTTTTTAAACATGATTGTTTTTATAGTTTTAACCTCTACTAAACTCTTCTTAGTTCTAAAAGTTTGATGGCTTGTATATAATAGCAACATTATACAATTCTGAGAATCCCTTGCAATAGATATATGGATAGCCAAGAGTCAATCATTAATAAATTAATTTATAATTACAAATTAAATTATAGCCATTTCTCTAAGGACAATGTTATCTTGGCTCAGATTAAAATGCTAAAGTCAAGTTTACATCAAAATATTTTGCATGTAAATATGAGTAATAAAATATGTCTACATACTAAATAACAAAAGAAGTAGGAAAAAATCATACATCAATAGGAAGTTATTAGCACACAACAAAATATACTGTAATAACAAGTTTAAATTTCTCATTTTTATTCTAGATTTGGGGGTACATGTGCAGGTTTGTTACAAAGGTATATTGCATGATGCTGCTGTTTGGTTTCTTCTGATCCCTCAACACCTAGACAGTGAACATGGTACCCAAGGAGGAGATTCTCAGCCCTTCTCCCTTTCCATTTTTTTGGAGTCCCCAGTGTCTATAGTTTTCAACTTTATGTGTATCCAGGGTTTAACTCTCACTTATAAGTGAGAACATGCAATATTAGTTTTTCTGTTCCTGTGTTAATTTGCCTAAAAGCATGACCTCTAGCTGCATCCATGTTGCTGCAGAGGACATGACCATGTTCTTTTTTATGACTACATAGTGTTCCATGGTGTATATGTACCACATTTGCTTTATCCATCCACTGTTGATGGACATCTAGGTTGTTTCCATGTCTTTGTTATTGTGAATAGTGCTTCACCATAATAATGAATTTTATGCATATTTCTTTCATGCAGTCATGCATATAAGATAATATGGGTACAATTAAAGAATGCTATTTACTCAGGCCATCATTTTATATTTAAAATTTTAATGTCTAATAATGTTTTCTACTTAAATTATGTTTCCTTTTTTATTATATGAAGTGCCTAGCACAGAGTAGATATGCAAGTAAGTGAACCACTCATTAAAGCAACAAGTTATATAGCTAAAGCAAGATACTGGAATTAGATTTGATTTTCTCTCTCTACAAAAACATTTACAATTCTTGGCAGGATATTTAATCTCCCTGTGCCATCCTTTATTCCCAAAAATAGTGGTAACAATACTCTCCTACAAGGCTATTGAGAAAATTAAATTATAGTATGCGTAAAATGCCTATCAAAGTTCCAGCTAATAGGAAGCCCTCAGCCAGTGTTAGTTTCTATTTCCCTCCCTACCTAATTGAAGGTGAATCCATTACTAATCTCAGAACCAATTCCAGGAAATAGGGGTACCATCTATGTGTAGAGAAGTTTACAGTTCTAAAAGCGAAGTACTCAAGAGCCCCATTTTCATTCTTTTTTCCTTTTTTTTTTCTTTTTCTTTTTTTTGCTTTGTCATCTAGACTGGAGTACAATAGAGAGTAGTGGTGTGATCATGGCTCATTGCAGTCTCAATCTCCTGGGATAAAGTGATCCTCCCAGCCTCCCAAGTAGCTGGGACTACAGACGCACACAACCACACCCAGCTAATTTTCTGTTATTTTTGGTAGAGGTTAAGTCTCACTCTACATTGCTTGGGCTGGTCTCGAAGTCCTGAGCTCAAGTGATCCTCCCACCTTAGCCTCCTAAAGTGCTGGGATTACAGGCATGAGCCACCATTCCCTCTCCAACTTTCTCTCAAAATTTTCATGTGGTTTTTAAAAGGCAAGTATCCATATAGTCACCATCCTGTGTTGCCAAGATCAACTCTTAAATTCGTCAAAGATGAATATGAATATATCTTGAATTCATCTAAGAAAACCATCTCATTCCTCTCACCCACACTTTTGCCCATCACTAGCAGTGACACAGTTTTCTCTCATCTAATTGCTTTTTCCCTTGACTTCAAACCTCAAATTGTATTTCTTCTGGAAAGGAAATGTTAAGCAAAGAAAAGGTTTTTTATAAAATTGGATGTGATGCTAATCAAAATAACAGGATCTGGGTACCATTTTGTCTGTAAAATAGAAGACCTGATATTGATGAAGGTATTTTAGGGAGACCAGGATGGGGAAATGTCATGTATTCCATATGCCGTGTGTGTGTGTGTTTTCAGTAATGATGAAAACAACATAAAAGAACATACGTATATATGTTTAGTAATGAAAAAAGGAAGAAGAGAGGAAGAAAAGGAAGGAAGGGAGCAAAAAAGGAATAAAGAAGGAGAAGGAAAGGAGAAAAGGAATAACCAGAAGAGAGGAAGGAAAAATGATCAGTGTTCAATTAATATTTGTATTTTTTTATTCTGACCAGATAAATTATAAGTGATAAGCTAAATATTTAACATCTCAGAACTACCTGTTCAGAAAAAATTATTGTAGTGATTTTGACAAATATGTAGACTTAGAATGAGTAACAAGTAAAATTATAAGTGTAGCAATGAAAATGATGATGATATATTTTTTTATTTTTGGCTTTTTTTTTTTTAGTCCAAGCTATATATTATAAATGTTTTTCTTGGAAACCTACGTTTCCCCACACTCAGTTATACGTTGTATTCTTGCATTTAAAAGGAAGTATTTGGAGCCACACACAGTGCCTCATGTCCTGGAGTTTGAGACCAATCTGGGCAATGTAGTAAGACTCCATCTCCACAAAAAACATATTTTTTTTAATTACTAGTCTGGGAAACATGGCAAAACCTCATCCCTACCAAAAAATACAAAATGTAGCCAAGCGTGGTGGTGCAGATGTGTAGTCCCAGCTACTTAGGAGGCTGAGGCAGGAGGATCACTTGAGCCCTGGAGGTTGAGGTCACAGTGAGTTGTGATGGCATCTGTGAGTAGCTACTGCACTTCAGCCTAGACGACAAAGTGAGACTCCTCTCTCTGAAATTTTAATAAAAAAAGGATTTGGAAACCTCTAAATACTTGGAAAATACTATAAATTACTAATTTCCAACATCATTTAGCGTGACAGGGAAACTGTTTCTAAGCAGTTTTTAGATTTCCCAGTAAATCATATACATCATAGGCATTATAAAATCCGAAGGAAGTAGGCCTCTTTTCAAGCCTGAATAATGTAGGATGTTTATGAAAACTTCTAACAATCAGTAGATACTGAAAGGCACGAAAGATTTCTTGTCCTCTTTGCTAAGTAAATTAAAGAAACTAGAAAGTCAAAAACAGAGCTTTAACTCTGTCTACTAGAAATTAATTCTGACATTAAACCGTCTATGAACCACATACCAAATAGAAATCACAAATGGTAAAAAAGTTAATTAAATACAATCTTTGCCCTCTAGGGCTCACCACACTCCATTGAGGGCAGGCAGAAATTTTAGCACTTAAAATACAAGATGATAAATACTAAAATAAAACTCAGGGTTGGGCGTGGTGGCTCACACCTGTAATCCCAGCACTTTGGGAGGCCTAAGCGGGTGGATCACAAGGTCAGGAGTTCAAGATCAGCCTAACAAATATGGTGAAACCCCATCGCTACTAAAAATACAAAAATTAGCCAGGCATGGCGGCATGTGTCTGTAGTCCCAATTACTCGAGAGGCTGAGGCAGGAGAATCACTTGAACCTGGGAGGCACAGAGATTGCAGTGAGCCAAGATAGCGCCACTGCACTCCAGTCAGCCTGGGTGACAGAGCGAGACCCTGTATCAAAAAAAAAAAAAAAACTCAGGGCACCCAAGCAAAGAAGGGAATGCCTAATTCTGCCTGAGAAGGTCAGAGAGAACTTCAGAAAGACAATATTTTCAAAATTGAGCCCTAAGAGATGAGGAAGACTTTACTATGCAGAGAAGGCAAAGGAAACAATATGTGCAAAAGTATAAAATCTACAAGAACACAGAATATTTGGGAGATTGCCCTACATCCATGAGGCTAGATTATATAATACATGTGGGAAGCAGCTGTTGGTCAGGCCTTGGTGATGATCGTCACAATCTGCTGTATCTTGCTAGGTACCTCTCTTGGCATTCATCTTCTAGGCCTGCACTGTCAAGTGGAGTAACCAGAACCCACTTATGGCTATGTCCATTTACACTTAAATGAATTAAATAAAATTAATACTTTAGTTCCTCAGTTTTCACTAGTGACATTTCAAGTGCTCAATAGCTGGTGGCTACATTTTTGGGCAGCACAGATGGATAGTATTTTCATCGCCAAAGAAAGTTCTATTGAACAGGGCTGCTCTAAGCTGAATTATCAAAAAATATATAAATATAATACTTAAGTATATAAATACAGTAAATATAATAAAAATGAGTCCACTGGACAAACAGGATTATATACAATACCTTCTTGGAAATTCGCAGGGTCCATTAGTATGCTAAAGACCCTGAGAAGCCCTGCAGTAAAAAGAATATGGTTGAGATTTGTTTAATCCAATGTTTCCCATATTTATTTGGTTACTAACCTCTGTTTGTAAAAGACGACTTAACTTATAAGTCGTATAATATAATTCTATATCTTGTAGAAATAATGATTTACAGATAATAAATATTTTGGGAAATACTGCAATGGGCAATTGGGAACTATGGATGACATTTAGACAATGGAATCATGTGATCAGATTTTGTTTTACAAGGAGCATCTTGGCAGCTATGAGGAGGTTGATTGGAAAAAAACAAGATTGAAGGCAGGGATACCAGGAGATGCTTGAGTCCTCGTCCAAGAAAACAGCCATGCAAACAGAGAGGCAGGACAGACCCCAGGATATTTTAGGAGACGGAACAGACAGAATATGCTAATTTCCAAATGCACAGAAACTGCACGGACTGTAGCTCTGTGTCAGCACACCTGACCTAAACAATAGCGGAAAGCTATCAGGAACACATGAAGGGCATGAGGAGTTTCACAAACCTGTGGTCCATTCAGAAGGAAATAAATAGAAAAAGCTAGACTATAAATGAGGAGACTGGTCTGGTCTGAAGTAGGTATTTGAGAGCCCTCAGGATGTGCGTAATAAAGTCACAGGAATGAGTGAGTCACTCAACAAGGGAGTATCGAGTGAGGATGAAAGAGAATTGAACCCTAGAATTAGCAACATGAAAAGGGGCAGATTAAATGAGTGGGAGATTGGAAAGAGGCCATTGCAGAGGTAGCAGGAAAACCAGAACGTTGTGTCCCAGAATCTAAGGTAGGAGAAAACTCAAAAAAAGAACATACAGTCAACAGTTTTTGAATGCTTCAGAGAGGACATGAACAAAAATACTGCAATGGGATAGCTGGGCTTAGCAACAGAAGGGTCAGTGGTGACTTTAGCAAGGGCAGCCTCTGAACAGATTAGAGTGTACATGAGGAGGATTGAGTTATAGATGAGCATGGAGAAAGTGTGGGTATAATCAACTCTTTCAGAAGTTTGCCTGTCCAGAAAGAAAAGCAATAGAACAATTGCTATAGAAGGATACATAGAACTGAACTTTTTTAAAAAATAGGAGGGATCTTTAAATCAGTGCAGTAGACATTCTCTGAAGGTCTGCTGTGTGAGATACTAGGTCTTAGAGAAATGGTGAAAAATCCCCATTCCTATGTTCAAAAAGCTCAGAGTGTACCAGGTCAAAGAAATCATAAAGAGATGAATTAGTTATAATAATATGTACAAATGTTGGTAAAATAATTTTTATATTTTCCTTAACACTTTAGTCCACAAAGAGTCTTTCAACTCTTGATGGAAAGTGATTTTAGAATTTAAGACAATGTTGCTAGCACTAAACAAATCTAACCAATATCAGATATTTTTGCTGTCAGTGAACAAACTGCTACATAGGCTAACTAAAGACAGCTTCTTCCAAATAGTGAAAAACACTTCTGTCCAGGTCAGCTGTTTGTTATAGGTCAGGAGAAAGGAAATCAGTGCAATAAGCAATTTAGGGCTATCCAGGTTGACCTAATCACTGTGTGTGTTCTAACGGCAATGTTATGGGACATGAGGGCTTAGTTTTAGACTACGATGATGATTACTTTTTGTTATGTTGCTAAAATGTTGTTTTTTATAGAACATGATAATTATTGGACACACAAATTCCAACTCTAAAAACCCTAAATTTGACTTCTGAATATATGCAAACCCTAGGTGTTCAGAATGTACCTGCTCTATTAATGCCTCCCTAGGCAGAACTGATTTTATAATAATACTATTTTTGTCTTTTTTATAGTAGCCATTCTAACAGATATGAAGTGATATTGTGGTTTTAATTTGCATTTCTCTGATAATTCAAGATGTGGAACATTTTTTCATAGATCTATTGGCCATTTTTATGCCTTGTTTTCAGAAACATCTATTCAAATCTTTGTCCATTTTTTATAGAACTATGTGTTGTTATCTAGTAGTTTGAGTTCCTGATACATTTTGGATATTATTCCCTTCTTATGTATGACTTGCAAATATTTTCTCCCAATCTGTGGATTTGCTGTGCAGAAGCTTTTTAGTCTGATGCAATCCCATGTGTCTATTTTTGCTCTGATTGTGCTTTCAGGGTCAGATCCAAGAAATTTTTACCCATATCAGTGTTGTGGAGTTTTGCCCTGGAAGCACTCTAAAAAATGAATACAACATTACAAATACAAAATAAGATACAAGGTTTTTATTGAAAATGGCTCATGCAAGTGAGGGTCAGTCTGCCCCTGACCAACAACTGTGGGAAATGTAGAAGTACATCTATTAAGGCTCTAGGAGATTTAGGGGAAAATGACATGCTTTTGAAAGTTTGGTGCTAGCTTCTGTCTCCATAGTGTCTACATTTTGAAAGCTCCGAAGGACAAGACTGAGATTGGAATTGTTTCCAGGATGCTCTGAAGAGTGTAGTTTGTTTTAGTACCAGTAACCCCAACATATCTCTTCAGGAGGAATTTTGATAAGTTCAAGGCCCATGTCCCAAAAGATTTCCATGCTGATGAGCATAGGACCACAATTCCTTGTTCACAGTCAGGTTATATCCTGATTCACACAGTCCTTACCTATTCCACTGTAAGTACCTCTGTAGCCACCATTACTTCTTTTAGGTCATCTAAAAGGACATGCTAGAGTCTTTTGCAACATGTTTTGGTTCAAACAGAATGAAAGCTTGCCTCTAGGAACAGGATTTTTGGATGCCACCTAAAGCTCTTCACACTGATTTCCAGAATTTATTGACATCCCCTAGATTTCTATTGCTTCCATATGGCATGATCAGGAACTATTTTACCTGTGGCTTATAAGATCAGATAAGCATCTTGGTCTTCACAAGTCAATCTAAAGCTTTAAGCAGAATGGAACTTTCTCTTGCTAAAACCAGATCCTTTATCACTCAAATCTACTTTGTCCCTGGATAGAAGCTCCTATTACTGGTTTTATATATATATATATATATATATACACACACACACACACACACACACACACATATATTTGCTTTATTTCAAATATCCTAGTGACAAAGGAGCAAAATTCTATATGTTTTCAACATCATCTTCGATAATTAATGGCCTTGTTAAGTTCTAAGTTTGATAATTTGGTTTCATCTCTCTGCTTCATCTCTTACTATGTGACCTTGGGTGAATTACTTAACCTCTGTGTGTTGTAATTTCCTAATCTAAATAAAGACACTATTAACAGTACATTTTTATAGACTAGTAATGATTAAGTGACATAATACATAAAATGCTATTAGTTGCTCTCTCTGACACATATAGGAGCCAACAATAAGTACAGTGACAATAACGGTGATAATTATGTCACTCCAGAGTTTTGTGACTGACTCCTTATTGGACCATATATACCTATTTATTGCTGTGGAACAGTTTACCCCAAATTTTAGTGGCTTAAAACAATACACATTTATATCTCACAATTCCTGTGTGCCGGGAACTGGGGAATGGCTTAGTTTGGTGTCTGGCTCAAGGTCTTTCATGAGATTTAAATTGAGTTGTTGGCCACACCTTCAGTCGGCTGAAGGTTTGGCTGGCACTGAGGGATCTGCCTCCAAGAGGGCTCATTCATATTCTGTTAGCTGGAGGCCTCAGTTCCCCACGGTGTGGTTCTCTCTTCATTGGGCTGCTTGAGTGCCCTCAAAATTTGGCCACTAGCTTCCTCCAGATCAAGCAACTCAAGAAAGATAGCAAAGAGGAAACTGTAATACCTTTATGACCTAGTCACACACCATCCTTTCTGCCATATTCTATTTATTGGAGGCAAGTCTTTAATTTCTACCCACATTCAGGATAAGGGGAATTTGTCTCTACATTCTTTTAGAAGGAGTGTCAGATAATTGGGTGACTACAGTTTTAAACCATCACTGTCCTCATGGGCTGGTTAGTCTTTTTCTGAAACTCATTATGATCTTTATTATCTTTAACCTCACTTATATGTAAAGTGAAATTTAAAACAAATGTTAGCTTGCCAAGTCCTTAATTTTTAATTATTTTTAACTCCCACTTATGTATATGCTGTGAAACTTTCTTCCTCTGGTACTTCCTACCTCACTTCCTCTTTGATTTTCTCAGTTTTGGTGGTGATTGTAAGAGATTGTGTTTACCCAGAAGATGTTCAATGACTATGTTTTACTTAAAAAAAAATGGGAATGGGAGGTTTTTCTTTGCTACATCCCTGTATTTTCACCACATTCCACTGAGAAGGGAAGCTGAAAAGCTTCGAATTTGCTGTTTTTCAAGAACGCAACTAAGCAACCACTAGGATATAACACTATGTATTGTAATTGTCAGTTTACATGGCCGTCTTTGCACAGCATGGTTGCTGGGGTACTCTAGTGTTAGTGTGGATTCCAAGCCTGATTTCATCACCCACTTCTTGGCTGTGTACCCTAGGGTGACATTTAACCTATCTCAGTTTCCTGTCTGAAAAACGGTGAATTGTCTTAGGTACTTTTATTAAAGTGACATGAAAATTAATGGACATAATAGCTGTAAAGCATTGAGAATAGAGTCTGACATCTAGTAAACAATAAATATATGTTGTTTGTTAGTTTATGAACAGACTGAAAACTCACTGAAATGCATTATAGTTTTTTCTTTTGTTTTGTGTTTGTTTTTGTGACACAGAGTTTCCTTCTGTTGTCCAGGCTGGAGTGCAGTGGCAGGATCTCAGCTCACTGCAAACTCGACCTCTCAGATTCAAGCAATTCTCATACCTCTCAGCCTCCTAAGTAGCTGGGATCACAGACATGAGCCACCATGCCTGGCTAATTTTTTTTTTTTTAAGATGAGGTTTCACTATGTTGCCTAGGCTGGTCTTGAACTCCTGGACTCAAGGGATCCTCCTGCCTCAGCCTCCCAAAGTGCTGAGATTATAGCATGAACCACTACATCCAGCCTTGAAATGAATCACATTTATCTTTCCAACCTCCCTCTTCCCCTTTGCCTATCTTCATACAGATAGCACATGACAGATTAATCTCATCCATCTCGGAAGATCTGGAGATCTGTCCAGGACATAATGGTCAGATATTATGGGACCTGAGAGTCTAGATGAGATGAGATAGTAAAATATGTATCATTGGTAAAGTGTAGCCTGACTTACCTCCATAGGGAAAGGAGAGAGACAGGGAGTCAGGAGACCTGGTATAAACTCCAACTCCAAAGTATAAGAGCAGGAGCATAAATGAGAAATAAGGTCGAGAACCGGCACACACAAGAAATGGCATAAAATATAAAATCGTCTCAGGCTTATGGTCAGGAATCGAGATGGGCCCAATATCTGTCATTAAACACATAGGGATCAAGCGATGGACACCAAAGACAAACATTGACATGCACCAGATGATCAATGCATAACAGGTTTCTACTTACTGTTACTTCCTCTACAGGAAAATAATGATTTTGTTGTTGGAAAGAACTCTAAATTGAGAAAAAAATGCTATAATTTATTAATACGTATACTTTAAAAAGAGTAAATCTGTTTATTCTTTCCTGTTTCATTTATTAGATCCCCTCAGCAGAGTGTGTTTAAGACCAAAAAATGTAACTGATTCATTGAGCACCTACATTAATGCTAATTATATTAGGGTAAGTAAATTAGTACAGATTTCTTTCTGGTGACTTGCTATTTGGAATTGTTGGTTTTATTTTGTTTTTCCTGGAGTAGATTAAGTTTGGCTTAACTTGATTACCAGCAAGATTTTGTTTGTTTCTTTTTATCTTAGTCATAACCAACATGGGTAATGGGTCCTTTACGATGACTTTCCTTTTACTGTTAGTCTCTGGCAGCACTGCTCTATCTGGGCATTCTGCTGGGGACTGGACATTACAATCCTCAATACCGTATGCTGTCCTTAACTTGCTACCAAAATAGCTATGGAAATTATACTAGAATCAATGAAGCTGTAATCGATGTTGCTTTTGTACTAGCACAGTTATTTTGTTGAAGATCTTTCACCTAAATTTTCACTGCGAGGCATGAACTTAAAAACCAATAATTTTGTCTCTCTACTCCATCTAGGGCTACAGTGGCAAGGAGAAAGCATTCATTGCCACGCAGGGCCCCATGATCAACACCGTGGATGATTTCTGGCAGATGGTTTGGCAGGAAGACAGCCCTGTGATTGTTATGATCACAAAACTCAAAGAAAAAAATGAGGTATGATCTTTAATCAAGTTCTGAATGTTATACATGTTCTGTTGCTATAGAAGAGACATTGTGTAAGTAAAATTTCCATAGACTTAGATTTAAGATGGAAACTTTGAGACATTTAAAGGCCAAGTCACTTAATATATCCCAAATATAACTGCTGTTATCCTATGAATGTCAGCTTTCTTTTAGGCAAGTACTTGGCATACGCATATCTAATTTGTACCCAAAAAAGAAGTAAGGGGCCATGAATTATCAACCTAATTTATAGGCAGGTAAATAAAAACTTATTTGCTCACACCCTGAATCATTTTTGAGCATATACTATATGACAGGTACTACTCTAGTCATTGGGGATATAATAGTAAACAAAACACACCAAGGTCCCTGCCCTTGGTAGATTTTAACTTTCTGGAGAGAGAAGACAGACAAAAAACACTACACATAATCAACTGTTAAATAGTCTAATATATTAGAAGATATTAAATGCTACAGGAAAAAAAGTGGAGCAGACTAAGGAGAATGGTACACCAGGCAGTAAGGAGGGGGTCATGGGGAATTGCAGATTGTAGTATTAAAGAGGGTGGGCAAGCAAGGTGAGCCTCATGGGGAGGGATAGCCTGGGGAGAAATGCCAAATGTGGGTGAAGGGGAAAAGGAAAGCAAAGCACACTGCCATGTGTGTACCTACGCAACTGTCTTGCATGCTCTGCTCATGTACCCCAAAACCTAAAATCCAATAAAAAATTAAAAAAAAAAAAAGAAAGTAAGATTTGAGGGCAGTTACAGAAACCAACAAGCTTTCTCAATATCTTCATAGTAAGAAATCCAAGAAAGAATTTGATTTCGTTTCCATACTAGTAGTCTTTTCTCTTTTTAATTTTGTTATTATACTCTAAGTTCTGGGGTACATGTGCAAAACCTGCAGGTTTGTTACATAGGTACAGACATGCCGTGGTGGTTTGCTGCATCCATCACCCCCTCATCTACATTAGGTATTTCACCTAATGCCATCCCTCCCACCCCCTGCTATCGCTCCCGTAGGCCCCCACCCCACTGACAGGCCCCGGTGTGTGATGCTCCCCTTCCTGTGCCCATGTATTCTCATTGTTCAACACACACTTCTGAGTGAGAACATGTGGTGTTTGGTTTTCTGTTCTTGTATAGAAGTCTCTTCTAAGGATTTCGCTTGCAGAATACTCGTTCTGTATTTTGCATTATAAAAATACAATTGTGATATTCCTGAGGGCTGATTTCTATGGTACTGCTTACATTTTAGGACAACTTACTATGATAATTTAGCATCTCATTTTCATCAGCATTTTTGTGTTCACCGTGACAGTAAGAATTTAAGAAAACTGAGCACTCCTTTATACGCCTTTGGTGATCATAACCCTTGAGTACGGCATAATCCTGCTGCTAATGGACATCATTGAGGCTTACAGAACAGCGGTTTATACATGTTTCAAAGTTTGTTATTTTCTTCTATTTTTGCTACAATAGATGAAACATTTTTTTCCTGAAATTTATTCTGGAAAAGTTCTATATTTTTGGCCAACAGATAAAGTTATATGCTCAGTTCACTTCATGACTAACTAAACACACTTCTATGAATCTGACATGAAAGCCTGAGGTGGCATTATAAAAACAACCTAATATTCTCAGCTGTTTTCCACACAGTGTCAATCTGTCAACGTATTAAACCACTGACAATTCCCTCACAATTGTTTAATTTACATGAAGTTTTTATGATAGAAAAGATTTTTCAAGTTTAAAAGGTATATTCTCTGCATGTATACATTTGTGCATTCCTACAAAGAACTTACGTAATATGGCAGACTAGATAACCTGAAAAACCTCCCACTACAAAACCAGTTATACTGTGTAGAATATAAAACATCGTGCAAAGCAGAGCTTTAAAAATAAAGGAAATCCCAGGGGTTAATAAAAAGAGACTAAAAGGCATAAAACCAGAAAATTAAAGATATTGTAATGGTAATACAAGAACTAGAGACAAAGCCTGATCTTGCCAGAGCCACGTCTTGGAACTGAGACCTTACATAAAGAGAGTACCTTCAAAGGCAATACCTTCAGTAAAAAAGCAAACTACAAAAATAAATCTGCCTACTAAAATAGGACGATGCTGAGAAATTCATCTGTCTAAGTCTGGCCTTCTTATGGCATAAACAAAAAGGCGCTCTTTAGTATTTAAAGCTGAGAAACCTCAGAATTCAAAAATTCAGAAACACCAAGTGAAGTAATTAACATAAAAAGTAATACAAGGTTGGTAACCAGGTCCTACGATACTTTACAGAAACAAAGGCAAAAACTTTCTGATGCACGTATTCTTAGCTTATTCCTCACAGATTTCCATAGAAAAGCCCAGCCAGGGCAAAGGGAGAGAGCTGACTAGAGAAGCTGAATGCCCATACTTCCCACCAAAAAGGGCCAAAACAACAGAAAAGAAGGTACGTTTGGACTGGAGTGTTTGAGGGAGCGGACTGGAGTGTTTGAGGGAGGGCACTCTTCCTCAGGGGAGAGACAAAAAGTCTGTGGGACAGGGGGACCTTTAGGGAGGGTCACACGGCGAAGAGAATGAAACACCCTGCCTCTGCCACACTACCATCTTCCCAGCTGGGATTAGCTCAGAACAAGGAAACGCATCCTCGGTGGGGACTGGGCAAGCAAGAGGCCCCAACAGCCCCCATTAATGTTGCAGACACCTGCACTCTTTGTTGCTGAGAATCCTGCAGTTCCTACAGGCCCTGAGTCCAGTTTGGGAAGCTGCCTGACAGCCGCGTGGCTACACTACCCCCAGAGAAGGAGCCCATGTTGTATTCCCTCACCCCTGTGACCCAAGTTGCAGCTATATGATGCCATTTTAAAACCAGAGCCACAAATAGAGTATCTCCTGTTTCAGGAGCCAGTGGCCACGGTCTCTTTTCATTCCTGAGGCTACGTTGCCATTACACTACCTTCACTCTCACGGTAGTACACCATTCCCTTGCTGAGTGGCTATAGCTCCCTACCCCCTGGAAATAGGCTGCATAGGAGGTGTTCCACCTTTCACATCCTAGTGACTGCAACACCCTGAACCCTGTGTTTCAGAGCCTAGATCCAATGCCCCATCCTTGGAGCCCACAGAGCACCTTGCCTTCAAAAGGAACAGACAATCTTCCTCAGCAGAGAGATCAAGTCCATACTGGCCTCATGCACAGTCAGCATGCTCATCAGCCAACAGCACCATTCTAAAGGGAGCCCCACCCAAACCAGTGGACCAGCCCCTGCGTGCCCCTGGTACACTTAACAGTTGGGTGCACTACTTCTAAGGATGCCCCAACCTGAGCTGGCAGACCTGTCCACATATGCCACCAGTTGGCTCCCAGCTGGACATGGCCTTTTCAGGGGACTTTTGCCTTGAGTTGGTGAGCCAAGCCCCATGCTTGCCGGCCAAGTATACTGCCTCCAAAGGAGCCCTAACCCAAGCTGGCAGACTGGCTGCTGCATGCTCACCAGCCATGTATGCATCTCACAGTGAGTCCCTACATTAACCAGTGGACAAAACACTGCATGTTCTCACTTATAAGTGGGTGTTGAACAATTAGAACACATGGACACAGGGAAGGGAATATCACACACTGGGGCCTAGCGAGGGTGGGTGGGGGGAGCTAGAAGAGGGATAGCAAGGGGTGGAGATAGGGGAGAGATAGCATTAGGAGAAATACCTAATGCAGATGACAGGCTGATGGATGCAGCAATCCAACATGGCACATGTATACCTATGTAACAAACCTGCACGTTCTGCACATGTACCCCAGAACTTGAAGTATAATTTTAAAATAAATAAATATGTTTTTTAAAAAAAGAAAATTTGAAAATCCTCAGCAAAATTAAGCTTATAATCAAAATTATGAGGCACACAAGTGAACAATAAAACACCATGAGAAAATATCAGAAGCAGCAACAATTAATAAAAATAGCTTCATGAAAATTAAAATAATTGAAATGACAAATGTAGGCTACTTTT
Source organism: Callithrix jacchus (assembly GCF_049354715.1). Lineage (NCBI taxonomy): Eukaryota > Metazoa > Chordata > Mammalia > Primates > Cebidae > Callithrix > Callithrix jacchus. The sequence continues at coordinate 73,206,158 of NC_133510.1, read as the reverse complement.
TTAAATTATTAAGCACAAAAAATAAAAATTTGACACAGGAACAAGTTACTATCAAAAAAGAGTAGGAAGATTTAAAACAAACCAACGAGGACTAGAAATAAACATTATAAAGACATTAAAATTTTTAGAAGTCTTGTTAGATCGGTTTAGCATCAAACAAGACATAGCTAAATGAATAATGAATGGACTTGAATATAAAGCTAAGGAAAATATCTAGAAGATCAAAATGACCAAAATATAAGAGTGCTTAGGAAACACAGAGGATAGCATTTGATGTCCAATATACCGTAACAGGTGTTTTAGAAGGAAAAAGAAGAGGATATGAGAAAATAAGCAATATTTGAAGAAATAATAGCTAGAGATTTTCCAAAGCTGATGGTAGACTTGAGCTCTAAGAGGTAGAGAGCACAATAAATCCTAGGCTGAATGGGTAAATAGAAATTCACGGCTAGACCCATCTCAGGACCTGAAAAAGCACCAAAAGAAATGAATTACTCACACCAGAGTAACTAACCAAAAAAAGCGGGGGAGGGGGAGCTTTTCTATAGCAAAAACAGAAGCCAAAACTCAGTCGAATATTACCTACAAAGAACTGAAAGAAAATACTTGACTACCCAGAACTTTATATCCAACAAATCTATCCTACAGGGAAGGTGTGAAAGACATTTTCAAACTAACACAAATGGAAAGAATTTACCACCAAAAAAATCTTACCAAAAGAACTACAAGGAAAGATATAACAGAATAAAGATTCAGTCCAGAAAAAAGTACTCAAATATAAGAAATAATAAGCCAAGTGTGGTGGCTCATGCCTATAATCCCAGCACTTTGCGAGGCTGAGACGGGTGGATCACGAAGTCAAGAGATCGAGACCATCCTGGTCAACAAGGTGAAACCCCATCTCTACTAAAAATACAAAAATTAGCTGGGCATGGTGGTGCGCGCCTGTAGTCCCAGCTACTTGGGAGGCTGAGGCAGGAGAATTGCTTCAACCCATAAGGCGGAGGTTGCAGTGAGCCGAGATCATGCCATTGCACTCTAGTCTGGGTAACAACAGGGAAACTCTGTCTCAAAAAAAAGAAAGAAAGAAAGAAAGAATAGCAAAGAAAGTAAAATATGAAGGTGAAACTAAAATACTGGATAATGATAGTATTTAAAATTTGAGAAGATGAGGAAAGTTAAAATATTTATGTGTTATTCATGAAAACAGAAATTAAGCTAAGGTTAGACTTTAAGGTAAATATGCATGTTAAAATTTTAAGATTAGTCACTAAAAGGATGGAATTAGAATGTATAATTTCCAATCTGGTAAAAGGGAGAAAAGACAGAATTTCAAAAATAAACTAAAATAAAAGAGAAAACAAAAGATAACATGGAAAAATCAGGATAAACTTTTAGCTAATTGAGAGAGAAAAAAATGCAAATCATACTAAATATAAACAAATAACTTGAAAATTAAATATGAGATTACTGAATTGATAAAATAAATGAATTCAATCAAATACTGCCTACAAGAGGACACAGAAATGTTCAAATGAAAAGGATAGAAAAAATACAACAAACTAATACTAATCAGAAATCAAGTCAGATAAAACTGTCAGTCGAAAGAGTCATTACTAGAGAGGTTACCAGAGATAAAGAATGTCAGATAAAAGTGACTTTCAAATCAAAACAATCGTTATCAGAGAGCTTACTAGAGATAAGGAATGTCAGTCTATCACACTACAATGTGAAATTCACAAGATTCTAAATTTATACATAACCTCACCCCAAATATCTGAAGCATTAATAGACAGAATTAAAGAAGGAATTGAGAAATCACCATCATACTGGGAGAAAACCCAAAAAAATAAGAGAATAGTAGTTATTAGTATTGTATTAAGCAGATAAAAATTAATTAAAATATAGAACAAGCTTATATATAATCTTTACACAAATCAACAAGCTTAATTTAATGAACATATATAGAACCTTCCAATAAATACTCTCATAATATCAATTTTTAAAGCATGAGATTTTGTGAAACGTGACCAACTACAACCATATAGCAAGTCTTGGCAAATTTCAAAGAATAACTATAAATGTGCTTTGATTACGTTGCCTTCAGTTAGAAATAAAAAACAAAAAGATCAGATTAAAAATACATGTTGAAATTTTTAAAAGTAAGTTTTAACACACACAATTTATGGATCAAAATGAATTTACAACAAAAATATAAATTAGCTACAATTCAGGGATGGTGAAAGTACTACACATCAAATCTTGTGAGACCCTGAGAAAAATGCTCATGGAAGGAAATTTATAGGCATGAATATGATATTATAAAAGAATTTGTGATCTAAGCAAAAGATTTAAGTTAGTAAAAGAACTATAAAATAAACAGGAAAGATAAAAGGAAGGAATAATGAAGAATAAATGTTAATTAAATGCAAAACAAAGATAAAAGGATTGATGAGGCCAGGCATGGTGGCTCACATCTGTAATCACAGCACTTTGAGAGGATGAGGCAGGAAGATCACTTGCGGCCAGGAGTTTGAGACCAGCCTAGATGATGTAATGAGACTTCCGTTTCAACAAAAAAATTAAAAATTAGCCAGGCGTGGTGGTGTGCACCTGTTGTCGTAGCTACTCAGGAGGCTGAGGCAAAAGGATCCCTGGAGCCCAGAAGATTGAAACTGCGGTGAGCTATGATACTCTGCACTTCAGCCTGGCCAACAAAAAAAGACCCTGTCTTAAAAAAATAATTAAAAAAAAAAAAGGATCGATGTAAACAAAAGTCAATTTTTTGAAGTCTAATAAAATAGGCAAAACTAACAAAACTCAAAAATATTAAAAATGGCTATAAATCAGAGATTTTTTAAAAGTGGACACTATGAACAACCTCACACAATATTTAGCACCATTTCACAGATCTAAGCAAAATGCCTTACCCCTGCCCACTTTGGTTTGAATTTTCTGAGTAAATTGTTGTGAAAGAAATATTCTTTCAAAGTGCATTCATGTCCTTACAAATTTCTGATTATTTCTCTTTCTTCTTCTATTACAGATAAAATCTTATAAAATCAACATAGCACTGTAATTTATTAAACTATTTGTAAATATAAGTATGTGAGTGTTTTAAAACAATTATATTTTCTCCAGAAAAAAATACTTATTACATGCAATTTAGTGTTGCATATGTACTGAGGATTATCACTTGGCAAATATTATGTGAAACAGTATCTCACAAGGATTACAGAATAGATTGTAGTAACTGTGTAAAATACATTGTGGTTTTTGTTCTGTTGAGCATTTCAGTCCTTGAATCTTGTCATCTATGTTTATCCGTGCTCACTCTTAGAGAAAAAGTCAGGACCGTGCCTTTAGTGCTTTACCTCATTCTTGAATCAGGGTTTTATCAGGACAGAAACTAAGATTGTTGGTTAGGCAGAAGGCATTTCCTAGAGGGTGTGTAATATGTGATATGTTTTAAAGAAATCCAGTGGGATGGTGAGCATTATTAATATGCCAAAGCCTCAGCAGACAGTTGCTCTCATCCTCCTTCTCCAAGACCAAGGATGTCACTGCACCAGAACTGCTGTATAAATCAAATATGTATTTCGTTTTTTGTTTGTTTGTTTGTTTTGCTTTGGCATGACAAATTTATTGAAGAGAATTCTGTCCTTCTCCCTTCTACCTAGTAAAGGAGGCTTGTAGGGCTGGCACCTGCCCACATCTGGCATGCGGCCTTTCCCTGGGTGAGGTTGAGAGGGAGCAGATATCCCCATCCCATGTCCAGGGCCTGTGCAGGAGCCATCACACCACCTTGTTGATGATGACACCTAGCTCTTCAATCTCACACTGGACTTCATCCCTCTTCTTAGGACAGGAAGTTTCCTAAATTCACTGATACCTGGGGAGGTCCCAGTCAGGATGACATCCCCTGGATAGAAGGTGACAAACTGGGAGACCCAGGTTATTGGCTCTTCCGTCTTGAACACCATCTGGTGGGTGTTCTGGATCACATTCTCTTTCACTCAGCAGCAGATCTTTAAGTTGTGTGGTTCTGCTACACTGTCCTTGGTCACCAAGATAGGGCCCAGAGGGCAAAAGGTGCCAGAGATTTTTCCCAGCAGCCAGTGTTTCCCCTTACATCTCATTTGCAAGATCAGGAGCAGTCACGTCGTGAGACACAGTGAAGCCAGCTGCATGGGCTATGGCATCTGTGGCCTTGATGTCCTGGCCTTTCTTTCCAATGACCATTGCCAGCTCCACTTCCCAGTCTATCTCCTGGCTCTCCAGTGGGAGGACCACCTCATCATAGGGCCCCATGATGGAGCTGGCAAACTTACTGAAGATGATCGGCACATTCTGTTCTTTGCAGTGGTCCACATATTTCATGCTCCCACACATTACCTTATCTGGCGGCTTGGCTGGAGCCAGGAAAGTTACCTCCGACTGTGGTAGAACTGGCAGCTGGGCAGCCAGGACTCTTCTTACCACTGAGAGGGTGGCCTCTATCTGCTCTAAAAACTGTGTCATTGTCTTGGGGAGTGTGGGGTCAAAGGCATTGAGATTGATAACCCCTCCACTATTCCCCATCTCCAGGCCCAAGTGAGGCCCCACCAGGTGGGATGCTGTGAACTGCACTAGTCTCATGTCTCTGGAGGGTTGAAAGGGCCTCTACTGAGCCTGCAGCACAGTGTGAGCAACCTCCTTCTACCAGAGACCAGCATCAGCGCCTGGTGGCAGCAGCCAATCCTCCTGCTGTAGGTTAAGACTCACAGGGCCCAGAGGTCAAGGGTGGCAGGTGCCTGAGCACTGGCACCAGTGACCGCAACCAGCAAGGGAACTGCAGCAGCCTCAAATATGTATTTCAAAGTGTTACAGGGTTGGTTTACCTATGATGCTCAGAGCTCTTTATTCAGCGTCTGCAAGGGAAGAGAGCACATCTTGTTCTTTATTTCTCAAGTGCAGTAATTATCCCTGGAGATAACCTGTTGGTACCATTCTCAGATTTCAGTCTTTACAGGAAAGTCAACTGGATCTGTTGAAAGGTAGAATTTTTTTTTTTAACCATTCCTACACCAATGGGTGGTTGAAATTTTAATTTTTTTCTTTGGCCACTTAATTCAGAAATTGGAGAAATGTTTTTTGTTTCTGTGTTACAATTTTTAGCCTCCTGCCTTTTTTAGTGTCTGAGATATACATCTGGGTGTCCCCAAAGTCACACATTTCTGTTATATGTGTTCTCTGTGTAATCTGCTTTGTGCATCTTTTTCCTGCAGCCAGTCATAATCCCAAGTATTGCAATAAAGATTTTGTTATTTTTATTATTCATTACTCTTTAAAATACAAATTTCTTTCTGTCTAGCCTTTCCAAAGATGTAAATATAATACTATGCAGGAAACTTTGATGTCTTACAGATCAAAATGATACTGAGAGGTCTGGCATAAAAGAAATATAAAGTAGACTTCACACTACCAGGAAAATTCTGTTTACCAAAAATGTGCCAACTTTCAATTGTGTTAAGCGTCATTGTTTGGAAAAGAAAAAATCATTTCCTCCAGAAAACATATGGAGATGGAATTATCTTTAGAAATTCCCAGGCTTTACAGTTTCATGAAACTTTCTGCTTTCTAACGAGTAAATACATGAATAACTGCCATCTCTTATTTAATAACTCCAATATTCTCATGACCTCAATGTTTATAAAGTGAAAATAAAGTAAAAACAAAAAAATAAATAGCTGAAAAAACAGTTAAGTTGCAATTAAAGAGATTTTAATGCTGGTAAGTTTGAGTTCCTTCATTTAGATAAGTCTTAAGGAGAAGGGAATTGCCCTTCAGAGAAAAAACTTTGAAACAACAGTGTTCAAATTCCATTGCTAGAGAACACACAGTGGCTTAAACCTAGAAAGCTGAAACTGGAAGAGCAATGCAAAAATGGCAAGTAGTGTCTGCACGCTTCCAGGGAAACAAAGTCTTCCTACTATTTCTGGATGTTAATTATTGCACTTCTCTCCCCTTTCAGGAAAGAAGGGAAGTAGCTATACATGTTGACCATATTACACACAGTGGAAGATATTTTCTAGCCACTACCGTTTATTGATTATATGGGCTAAGTGCAATTTAAACATACATAAATTCAGTTTATTGTACTCTAACTCTACGAAGTAGGCTTAACTATTCTCATATTATAAATGAGAAAACTGAAACTCGGAGAGACTGAAAGTCTTAAAGTTAGTGAGTGATGGAGTCCAAATTTCAGTCCAGGCTTGTTTAATTCCAAAGCCCGGCACTTAATCATTGCCCCAGCATTATAAGGGGCCAAATAAGGAATGAAAACATTAGAAGGCAAGCAACCTTCTTTTGGTCCCAGAGAGCAATAAGATCCTGAATGTATCTTTCATGAAGTGAAGGAATTACTGGATAATTTGGCCTAACACCCTTCTCTCACTTTAATACAGCCATACTCTTTCTCTACATTTACATGCATCTTTCATCTGAGTTAAACTACCTGACTTAAGTACTCAAAGCCCATTTTAGCCCTTGACTGACTTAGTACTTTGCAAACAGTTTAATCTCAACAAGCCACATAAGGAGCCATATTTTAACTTTTTCCTTCTTTCATTCTCTTCCCTTTTCTATCTGCTAAAATTATAGAAAATATTTCAATTACACATTTGGCTGAAAAGCTCATATGACGCCTATGGGTCTGAAAAGTGAGTATGTGCCCAAGGGGGAAACATAGTCCAGGCAAAACCACGGCACACAAAGGCAACCAAGAAACCACATAGCACGCCTGAGTTGGGCAATTTGGTGTGATTTGGGCACATGTGGCCTGCTAGGGTGTGAAAGGAAATGAGACTGGAAAGTTAGGCCATGACAAAGAACAAAGGACTATGCTAATAATTTTTTTTTAAGTTGGGCTTTTTTATATAGTCAGAAGAAAGCCACTAAAGATGTTTTTGAAGTAGAGTCACATAATGCAGTTTTATATCAGGAATAAAATTGGTAGCAGGATATAGGACTTGGAATTGGGAAGAGCAAGAGGAAGCAGGGAGATAGGTTAGGAAGTTGTAGCAATAGTCCAGGCAAGAAATACTGAAGTCCCGACTAAGGTAGTCATACAGTAACTGAGAATGGGAGAATGGGAGACACTTCAAAGGCGTTCCATTATAATCCCAGCACTTCAGAAGACCAAGGTGAAGGGATCACTTGAGGCCAGGAATTTAAGACCAACCTAAGCAATATAAGGATATCTCATCTCTACAGAAATAAAATTTTAATTAGCCATTGCCATGATAGGAATAAATAAATAAGCCAGGCACGGTGGTGCACACCTGTGGCCCCAGCTACTTGGGAGGCAGAGGTCAGAGGATTGCATAAGCTCAGGAGTTTGAGGATGCAGTGAACTATGATCGTGCCACTGTACTCCAGCCTGGGTGAGTGTGTGCCAGCTTGTACATATGAGTACAGGCATTCCAGTAGTAGAAGCCACAGTGCTTAGTTTCTCATCGAATGGGAGAAAGGGAGAACTTGACTTCAGGATTTCTGGTTTGGGAGGCTGAGTGGATGTTATACCAGTTTCATCTTTTATGTCTTAAGTTTGATAAATGTTTATCAGACTTTTGGCTGGTAAAGTCTATTAAGCAGAAATAGAAATAATGGTACTCTGGAGAAATGCACATGTGAAAGACAGAGATCAGACAGGTAGTGGTTGAAGTCATGAGAAGGTATGGCATTAGTGTAAAGATAATAAAAGGGTATTATGTTGTATGTTCTGCTTTTAACATTATGAGTATTCTGCATGTCATTAATAATTCATCAAAATGTTATTTTGATTCCTTATTTCATTCTTATTTGGCCCCTTATAATGTTGGGGCTATGATTTAAGTGCCTGGGCTTTGGAATTAAACAAGCCTGGATTGAAATTTGGACTCTATCACTCACTAACTTTAAGTGAATGTGCTGAAATGTAATCATTTCCTTATTGATAGGTACTTAAATTGTTTCCAATTCATTGGCCACATCTCTGATTATTTTATTAAAATATATTACTAGATGTGAAATTGTTAATACCTGGCCAAATGTGAACTTTTGAAAGAACACATTCCCAAAATGTTTTCTAGGTATATATCAGATTGTACCATCATCTTCAGTATGTGGAATTCTTCAGCTACCTCAATGATACTCAGTACATAATTCCTCTTTCTAAAATATACTATGCTGTATACAGCTATACAGCTGTGTTCATGTGTATTTATTCATTCATTTAACAAATATTTATCAACTATGTACTTCAAGCATTAGTGGAAACACTTGGATTATAGTCTTATTGACAAAACTGACAAAAGATCCCTTCCGTCATGGAGTTTACAATCTAAATATGGTAGATAAGAAAGAAAGAAATATTGCATACAATGGTATTAGTATACTGTATAATATTGTATATACTATATTTCAGTATATCTGTTATATATTGTATATTTGTATCACTGATAACACAGTATAGGGTAAAAGAAAACATAGGGCAAGATAAGATTGGCAACATCAAATTGGGTAATGACTGTGAGTATCTTTGATCAAAGCAGGTAAGGAAATTAGTCAATACAGTCTGGCAGAAGACAGAAGAAACAGCTAACGAAAACATTCCGTATCCCCCAGTATGTTTGAGAGGGGTCAAGGAAGCCATTGTGGCTGAAGCCAAATGTCCAAGAGAGAGAGTGGTAGGAGATGAGGTCAAAGATGTAACTGTCTCTTAGAAGTAATTTACTGGGGTGCTAGTACAGTACCCATATCAGAAGATTTAATGTCAGAAGAACTTGGTTGGAGCTTGAGTTCTATCACAATTTTGCCTCCTGTAAAATGGGGATGATATGATTCTTTACCTTGCAAAGATATTGGAAGGGGTTAATGAATATTGTACATATAGGTAACTGTTTGTATATTAGAAAGTACTATGCAATATTACCATTGTTATTATCCTAACATAAATATTTTTAAATTTGTTGACAGCAGACTTCAAAAACCTTGAGAAGATAAGTAAAGACCTTATTAAGTCAAAATGCAGCTACCATATATATATTTGATTAATTAAATACATTCCAAGGAAGTTTTTTTGACAATATAAATATTGACTAAGCATAGCCCATGTTTGCCTTAAAAAGATTGTTTATTAAAATTTTTATTTTTAATTTTGTGGGTAGATAGTAAGTGTATATATTTATGGGGTACATTGCTTTAAATTTTATTATAAAATCAGATGTGCATTCATTCAGACAGAAAAATTGGCTATCAATAGATATATAAATTTTACTTTAAAATAAAGTAGACTATTAAACTATACATTTGAGGAGAGAATAAATTATTCTGGTAAGAAACTAATAAGAAAATGTTAATTATGCCATGTTATATTCTAAATGTATAAAATGCAAGTATATCTTCTCTATCATTTATAATTGGCTAAAAAAAATTAGAGTAAAAGGTAATCTAGAAGATATGACAAACATGGAAAGCTTAGAAACTGGAATGTTGGCTCTTCATAGAACAAATGTTTATGGAGCCCTAACAGTGTGCTTGAAAATTAATCCTTACAATAAATGTATTTGTAAACCCTATTAACTAAGGCACAGGAAGGCAACTTGCCCAAAGCCAAACAGCTGACTCCCAAGCTCCTCTTCCTCCTTCTCCTTATCCTCCTCTTCCTTCACATCCTCCTCCTCCTCCTCACCATTACACTGTGCTGTCGCCTGGAATCCACTTATAATGGAAAAGAACAGGCTACAGTGCAAGAAGTGATTGCATCCAGAGAGTGCTGTCTATAGCTAAATTCAAGGTTAGAAATCTTTAACCATTCTCTTTAGGAAGAGGAGATAGACAAGACATGATCAGGTTTAAAAAAAAAAATAAAAGCTGTTCAATCTGTTTATTCAAAGTAGTGGTCAATTTTCAAGTGTGGACTAGGATTACGATGGGGAAGTCACGCTCAATTTGTAGGTTACTGTGGAGTAGACTAAACAATTCATGCTTTGAATTCATGAATTAAAAGAAATGAGCAAACCAAGTCCCATAACTAGAGTGTCAACCCAAACAAGGTCAGAGAAGGTATTATTGTTATATAGTCCAATCTAGCAAGCAGGCAGAGGAGACTCCCTTTCTGGTATTCAGCTTTCCTTTAGAGAATCAAAATTAGATATTATGGATGCTGACATGGGCATCTGGGTTCATGGACATAAATTGGAGTCACAAGATAAATTAGGATCTTATGCAGGACTTTGCTTATGAAACAAGAATCCATTCAACAGGGAGCAAAGAGACCAAAGCCATCAAAGCATGAGCAAGGCCACCTAGCCTCTGACTCAGGACCATTATGTGGGTGGAGAGGCAACTTGGCCACTACTGCCCAGCAGTGCCAGGCAGCCTAATTTCATTTCATGGGTGACCAGGGGTTTGATGGTTGTGCTGCCCAAGCTATTAAAGGTGGTTAGAAATTCAGAGGGTGGTTGCACCCAAACAAAATAAGTCTCCTTTCCTTCCAGGCATGCTTATATTCCAAATCGAACTTTGTACCTTAATGTTTAATCCACAATGTTATATTCAAACTGCTTTAGCCTGAAGCCCTTTGTGTTAATATAGTTAATCAAAAATGGGCAATGTGGGAATCATAAAAAAATTCTTTATTTTATCTTAAAACATGTACATTTGTTCATATTCAAATGTGTTCATTTATTATGGGATTCAGTCGTTAAGAGTGTTGGTCTGAAGATGGAGTTCTAGACATAGAGTTTGTCAATTGCATCATTTATATGTTATCAAAATTTTCCATTTTAGTTTCTTTAAACTGAAAGAGAACATAGAAAAGCCTATGAAACAATATGAATGCAGATTTCTGTTTAGATCTTTTAACTTAGAGACAAACTTCTATAATTGTCTGAACTGTCCCTGATTTGACTGTAGTTTTCCTTACTGGTTTACTTTTTTCACCAGTGAAAAACTTACTCAGCTTACACAATTATTTCATAAGACTTTTTTTTAATTTTAACACTCATATTTTATTAATTTCTGTAATATGTAAATAAATTGCTGGACTTCAATACTGAGTACAACTGCCGTAAAGGGGTTTTGATGTAAATACAATTTGAAGAACATACAGATGAAAAGATGGTATCAGAAGTACTGAGCTTAGGAAGAGAGTGAACTAAGACCACGTAGGGCTGCATGTGCCTCGACCATTTGACGGAAGGAACAGAGGACGTTGGTCAATGCTGTGGTTAATAGGGTTTGTTAAGAGTCACTGTAGAAAGCAAAGATAGAAAGTTGCATTCATAAAGCGGTATTTTCTTGGAAAATTCTAGCCCCCAAGGCAATTTTTCCTGACCAAAACACCTGAAACTCAGTGTCCTCAGCTGAAAAATAATTTAAATAATAATAATACCTGTTATCCACCCTACCTACTTCAAAGGGTTGTGGAAGGAGCTAAGTGATGTTGGTGAAGGTACTTAAATCTCTGAGCCTAGCACTAGGAGTAAGATTAGCTATAGTAATAATAATTTTAGACAATCTGACCCATTCTATCCCTCTCATATATTAAGATAACCCAAATGAAGCTAAGCATGAAGATTTTATTTACTTATAGCCACATTCTATGTGATGATGTTTAGCTTATAGAGCAGTATCTGATACTTAAATATACAAAATCTAAAAGGAAAATAACTTAAAAATAGATTTTTTTCAGGCAGTTAAACCACTTTCTTTTTCATTAAACACAAATAGCCCTAAGTTGGTGGGGGCCAGAAGGAGAATCAAGGAAAAAGAAAGATTATAAAAACATGAATTTGCGGCTGGGCGTGGTGGCTCATGCTTGTAATGCCATCACTTTGAGTGGCAGAGGCGGGTGGATCACCTGAGGTCAGGAGTTCGAGAACAGCCTAGCCAACATGGTGAAACCCCATCTCTACTAAAAATACAAAAATTAGCTGGGTGTGATGGCACACACCTGTAATCTTAGCTACTCGGGAGGCTGAGGCAGGAGAATCGCTTGAACCTGGGAGGTGGCGGTTGCGGTAAGCCAGCGCTGTGCCACTGTACTCCAACCTGGGTGATAGAATGAGACTCCAACCTGGGTGACAGAATGGGACTCTGTCTCAAAAAAAAAAGTTTGCACTTCTTTGCGTTACATCCTACATTGCTGTAAACCAATTACAAAGAACTGGTTAATGTCCAAAATCTTTTCAGTCAGGGTTTCATAATTATTGTTTGCACAAGAGACACAGTCCTCTGGAAATCCAAATTATGGATTCTTAGAATTAATACATAATTTTACTGAAAGGATAAGCCTAGTTAGCAAAAGAATAGTGATGATTTGGGGTTATATTCTGCTAAACAGCATGCTATTTTGAATTACCTACAATGAATGTGGTTTCACAGTATTATCTGTAAGCCAGTGTTTTTCTTCCTTGCATTTTCTGCCTCTTTTATCTCACTGTTAGCACCACAATAAAGAAACCCTAGAAAGCTGTACAGGAAAATAATTTGAACGTGAACTTGTACTCTCAGAAACAACTGCATTTGCAGCTCTTTCCCACTTCATATTCAAAAGTACCCACATTTATCTGGTCTCTTTTTCTACTGTCATCTAAATGGGGGAAAAATGTATTCAGTGTGTAAAAACATGCTATTGTATCTCAGAGAGGAGATGGGATGCTAATTAAGGGTTATTTGAATGAACAAGTCACACTGCATTGTCTACTGGGAGCTGGCTGCCAATTGCTTTTTTGGTAACAAGTCAAGAAAAACATTCAAGAAGGCCCCTGCAAGCTTGGGAGAGAAGCAAGGCACATTTCCATTTATCAAGTAGGTGCAGAAGCATGTTCAAGTAAGTATTAAGAATCAGGGTACAGACAGTAAGCTCCTGCCCTGCAGCTTTTCTTATTGGTTTTGAGAGCCACCTTCCTAAAGAGAGGCCTCCTGCTCAGGTCTGATCGTGGACAATGGGGCACGTACGACAGACTGCTGGACTGCTGAATGAATGCCTCTTTCTTTGTTCAATAACTTTTTCAAGATTCTTTGTCATTCTTCTTGGACTCATCGGGAGGCATGGGTTTTAAGATACGCGGTAGCTCGGGTCTTACAGCAAAATAATTGATGCTTCATTGAAAGAAACCAGGCAAATTGGTTAGTATGATTACCTTTAACAAAGTGGGTAAATTTTAGACATTTGGCAACTCATAGATTTGGAGAGTAATGAGTTGCTCTATTTTAAAAAGATTTCTTCTCTTAATGTTAATGTAAAGTCAGCCAGAGTAAGCCTTTTGGTCTGATAGCCTGAGAGTCTTGGGTGGCATGTAAATAAAGGGAAACAATTTACTTCATTTGAAAAAAGGGTCAAAATGTGGAGGATGTAAATGTGCTTTTATTGTAATGGATGAAAGAAATGGATTTCCTAGGTGAAGTGACTTCCTTCACTGTGCTAGCATGTAGGGTAGTGGTACTTAGCGTGATACAGCCCTGGAGGCATGTTTCTGATTCTTTACATGCCTTTTCCTTCAGTTCTGTAACTTTGCGAGTCTTTTGCTGCTCTTTTAAATCTATAAGTATTTAAATTTTTGTCAAGTGTGTTCATATGCCTTTGACATAGATGTGAAGAGACAAGTGTCCTGGGTATTAAAAGGTCCTGATTGAAGGCAACAAGTGAAAGAATTTCTATGTAAATGTGTGGATGGTTGGGAGAAAATCAGTGCTATTTAACTATTTCTGAAATTAACATTGCTTCCAAGAGCACTCAAAATGAAACATCAACGTTTGTCATTTTACATTCTTTATCATCAAAATTTGTGGTAAAAGTTATTTTGCAGTTTAAAAAGCAAAATAATATGACATTATATGTATGCTTGAATCTCACTTTGCAATTTTTAATTAATAATTAAAAATTGGATATATTTTAATTTATATAACCAGTAACTGGATATAATAATATGAAAATAATGTTTAGGGCATGAAGATCTAATCACTTTGGGCCAAAAATCTATCACCCAGAAGTTTTTAAATAACAATAATAATAATATGTTTTTAAGTGCTTATTCTGTGCCTGGCTTTATCCTAAGTACTTTTTATGTAGCAAATCATAAAGAAACTATAACCAAAGGAGTTGGGTATCTTGTTCATGGATTCACAGGTAATGAATGGTAGAACCAAAATTTGGACCCAGGCTCTGAGTTCAAAGTCTGCACATGAACCACCATGTATGTTGCCTTGCTCGCAGTATAATTATTATCACTCTTTTTAAGCTCCTCAGGAGGGTCCATTATAAAAATATTTTTAACATCTTTTTTATAAATTAGTTTCATAAGTGAAAAAAACCATTGGTCAAGGAAAACATAATACCATAGGAGTGTTAATGGTCATTATATCTGCCTTACATATAAGGGAAACTTGGTTCTGTGGCATCTAACATATTAGATATTCTCATTAGACACAAGTTTGATGAAGCAGGAAAATGTAACTTTCCTCAATTATTGTGGGAAAACATTCTTTTTATTTCTAGTCAGCACAGGATAAATTCTAATATTTGGATCTTAATTGCTTTATTCTTAAATATTTTAGCTTAGTTCTTAATTTCTCTGTGGAGTTTTGGGAAATTTTGCCTTTTTTTTGTATGGAGTCAGCAGTGACTGACAGGCACATGTAAAATTGATACTTTTTTAAAAATCTCTTAAGATATAAGTTACATACCATAAAATCTGGCTGTTTTAAGCTTTATAATTCAGTGGTTTTAATAGATTTATAAAATTATAAAAATTGATATTTGATTTTTTTAAATTAATCAGGTAAAACTCTTGAGATGCTTAAATAAAAAGTACTCCAAGGCTAATAAAAGCTATTAACGTTTGCTGTATTCTCTTTCCCCTCCCCCAGAAATGTGTGCTGTACTGGCCAGAAAAGAGAGGGATATATGGGAAAGTGGAGGTTCTGGTTATCAGTGTAAATGAGTGTGATAACTACACCATTCGAAACCTTGTCTTGAAGGTAAGATTATGTAGCTATAGCCATCTACAAAGTAGGTGATGTTAGAGGATTACATTTCTACTTTGAAATTATTTATCTTAATAAGTACTACAAATTCAATTTAAGCAAATTAAATAGTTTTAAGATCAAAGAGAAACTATAATCATTCTCTTATGTATTTTTTGTTGTCAACTACTATTAGTATGTAGTATAATTAAATCAATGTAAGTAGACGTTAAGAAAATTCATTATGTAGGATGTTGTGATCCTCTAATTTGCATTAATAAAACATCTCTGATTTAAACTTTTGAAAGCTTTTAACTAAAGGCTGTGCTGGAGACTTTGCCATGATTTTTTTTGAGACGGAGTTTCGCTCTGGAGTGCAATGGCACGATCTCGGCTCACCGCAACCTCCGCCTCCTCGGTTCAGGCAATTTTCCCGCCTCAGCCTCCTGAGTAGCTGGGATTACAGGCACGCACCACCATGCCCAGCTAATTTTTTGTATTTTTAGTAGAGACGGGGTTTCACCATGTTGACCAGGATGGTCTCGATCTGTTGACCTCGTGATCCACCCACCTCCGCCTCCCAAAGTGCTGGGATTACAGGCATGAGACACGGCGCCCGGCCCTGCCATGATTTTTTTTAATGTCATTTTGGTCTAAGCAGCTTTAAGTGAGGCCTGGAAGCTGTGAAAGTGAAAATCTGCACTTGTGGGTGTCAGTGGGAAGCAAGACAAGCCTGAAGTGTTGATGAGATCTTCAGAAGCGTGGAGTTACAGTAATTTATAGGGATTTTCCCCAGATGAGATTATGTCATAGGAAAACTATCTTATTTAACTCCTGGGCAGCAGATGCTGAGAAACGTTGCCATGGTATTACTTTTGCTTCTGGAGAATAATCACCCAAAAATTTCGATCTTATCTGCAGCCTCACTGCTGGGACAAAATCATCACAAAGAGGAAGAAAACAGAGGCAGAGCTACAGGGATGGATTTTATTGGGAAGTTTGGAATAGGAAGGCACTTACCGAAATCTGTTTTTCAGCAAACATTGTGGAGTGCCGGGTTCATACCACACCCCCACCTGTGCTGGGTTTCAAGATGATGTGTGTGGGCCCTCGCCCAAAGTGTTTCCAATAGAGGGACCTCCTGTAGCTTCTTTATTGCTGGGATTCCTCACTCCTATTAAATACTGGAGTTTGAGATGAGTGTAGAAGTAATAGCATGACTGACATGAAATTAAGTGTTCTATTAATATGTGTATAATAACTTGTCAGGAATGCTCATGGAACAGGAAACAAAATATATCCCATTCTTTCTTGGCTACATTTTCACCTACCATCTTGTTTATTAAAAGAAATTATATATATGCTAAATATATATTTAGCATATCTTACATGTATGAACTATACTATAACTATAGGTAGAGATACAAATCTTCACAAAGGTAAAACTTTCTCACTTCGAGATCAGGATACGGACAGTAAAGTCTTCTCAAAATAAAAGGGCACTCTTCGAAAATCTTGTAGATTTTTTTCCCACCTAGAAATAAGTTGCCAGCAAGATGGGGGTGATAAAAGGCATCCAGCATTGTGGTTTGGATGACTTTTAGTTCCACAAGTGAATGAGGCATTTGGTGCCTGTTGCTATTTTCAGCAAGGAAGTCACACCCAACATGTGAAGCATTACTGGTACACCTCATGGCCCGATCACAAGACTCCAGACAGTGCCCAGCCCCTCCTACAGCTCATGCTGGATGTGGAAGAAGACAGACTTGCTTCCCAGGGCCGAGGGCCTGTGGTTGTCCACTGCAGGTAAGACGTGAATGGTACTTTCTGTCTAAGCAATAGCCCATTCTTTATAAAGTCACAGAGCAGGTAGAAGTGGGTTTTGCTTCCGGGATGTGACTTTGCTGGAAAATTATTTATTGAAATTGGTTAACTGCCTAATATTTGAGTCTTAATCAAGATTATGCTGACAGAAGTGAAGTCATGTTTTGAGGCATTTTTGGAAAACAATGATTACACAACGGGTGAAATACAAGTTCGAAATAAGTGGCTCAGTAAACAGGAGACCTTATTCAGCAGTTACCTGCTTTAAAATACTGATTCATTTAGTCTCATCAGTCTTGTAGGACCAGGAATTAAAATGCATTTTTTTAAATCATCAGTGGCTTTTCTGGGATTTCATGATGACATCTGAACTCTGCCTGGTTTGTATCTTGGTAACATTTATTACCATTTCAAGTTTGGTGAAAACCAGTCAATTATTTTAACAGTTATCTCAGGAAAAACAGATTGAAACAAATTTATGAAATAAGAAGTGAGCAAGTGGTAGTTCACCGAAGGAAAACAAAGTACTGTTACAGAACGTAGAGCACCAGAGGCCAGGCCAACAACAGCAGCAGGGCGTGTGGTGGTTCCTGTCCCTCATCTCTAGTTCAGAACTCTCCTCCTGGAACTCATACCTCCTTCCCCTTGTTTTCCTTTTAATGTAACCAAACTGAAGCAAGCATTTTTAAGGTAATTTATATGATCGACCATTTATTTATTTTGAGACATTGTCTCACTCCATCACCCAGGCTGGGCAGCACCGTGGCACCATCTCAGTTTACTGCAAACTCCACCCCCTGGTTCAAATGATTCTCCTGCCTCAGCTTCCAAAGTAGCTGGGATTACAGACATGTACCACCATGCCTGGCTAATGTTCATGTTTTTAGTAGAGATGGCCTTTCACCATGTTGACCAGGCTGGTCTTGAACTCCTGACCTCAAATGTGATCTGCCTGGGTTGGCCTCCCAAAGTTCTGGGATTACAAGCGTGAGACACCATGCCCAGCCACCCATTTATTCTTCATGTTTTCTCAAAATAATTTTTGTTGCTTTGTTTAACCACATAGGTCTCTTAAAATGGCTTTTGATAATATATTTAATAAATATAATACATTATTTTAGAGTATAATTTTAGCCTCCTTTTTTGAGATTATGTGATTTAATTAAGAGTACAGTTTACTATGTGTCTATTTATTCAAAGGTAGATAACATTGGCCTTACCCTAAACTTAACTTGGAGCAAAAAAATAAATAAAGCAGCCTAATTGGCTATGCTATAGGGCTGGAACTATCCCCTACCCAAAGTCATTAAACACTCAGGATATCTGAAATGGACTAGTCACTTCCCCTATAAAACCAGCTCCCCTTCTTGTTACTATTTCTAAGAAGACTATCTTTTTTCCAGTCACTCAGCATCTCATGTTGACAATTCTCTCTGGCCCTTCTTTTAACTCCAGCCTCACTATCTAATCAGTGACTAGATTGGCTTTCCCTTCAAAGCTTCTCTCATAATCACCATTTCCTGTCCAGCCACTATAGTTCAGGCCCTTATGACCTCATCCATGTATTTAAGAAGTAGCTGGTAAAATGCACACACATACCGTACTCCCCCATGCCCTCACCACCACCATGGCCTACCTGTTCCCTTCTCCGTCTCACCTTACATGAAGTCTCTGCTCAAAGCTTGTCAATGGATCAGGTGCAGGAGCTCATGCCTGTAATCCCAACACTTGGGAAGGCCGAGGCGGGTGGATCTCTTGATATCAGGAGTTCAAGACCAGCCTGGCCAACATGGTGAAACCCCCCTCTACTAAAAATACAAAAATTAGCCGAGCATGGTGGCAAGGGCCTGTACTCCCAGCTACTTGAGAGATGGAGGCAGGAAAATCACTTGAACCTAGGAGGCATAGGTTGCAGTGAGCAGAGATCATACCACCACACTCCAGCAGCCTGGGTGACACAGCGAGATACTGTCTTAAAATAAAAGAAAAAGAACAGCTAGAGCGAAATTCCCTAACCTTGATCCCACGCATAAATTGCAGTGGTCAGTGAACTCCTTGCAATTATTTGAGCACATTTGAGTATATAAACTCATGTGAATTTTTCTGAAGAGTTGAAGTTTATAGTCTTCATCAAATTATTATTTTTTTTAAAAAAAAGGATGAATTTAAACCTCAGCCTTTCATACAAGATCCCAGGGTACCTTTCTATCCGTATTTCCAACAGTTCCTCTAAAATAATTTTCTCTTCAAGACAAGCTACCCTGCTTATGGTTGCAAATCATATTTCTTGCTTCTCATTAATTCTTTCATTATATATCATTGTCATACTCAGAATATTCTCTCTCATTTGTGACAGCCAAAATACCTGCCATTCATGGGGCGCAGTTCCAATCCCATTTCTTCAATGAAATGAACTTCCTATGGACACTTCAACTAAAAGAGAGCCACTCCTCCCCCAAATTCCTCCGCACTCACGTTTGACAGAAAACAAGTGCCAAATGTGAGAAATAGGCACGTCTGAGTGCCAAGAAGGGAGCAATTAATTCCAACACCATGGGGGCTGAAGAAAACCTCTAAAAATCAGAATAATGCTGAACTGAGCCTTTTGAATACTCAACGTTGTGGTTTTAAAAGGAGGGAGGGCATTTCTGACTGAGGAAACATTATTAACACAGAAAAATTGGAAAATCAAAAGCCATTTTGCAAACAGTTTATATAAGTGAAAATCATGGCACATAGGAAAGAAGAAAGCAAAATACGTAAGGCTTGAAAATTAGTCACGTTCAGATTTTGCAAGGTCACGAATACCTCAGTAGGGAGATTAGACATTATGCTATAACTAATGGGAGCCATCTACAGTTTTTGAGTAGGGAATGTTATAATTCAGTCCCTATTTCAGAAAGATGAACCTAGCAGCTGTGCAAATTTGTCCAGGAAAAGACTTGAGACTTGGAAACTGTAATGAGATCACTGCTAATTTTGAAAAAAGGAGATGTTGAAAACGTGAGTACAGTCTATAGAAAGGAAAGCGTGAATCCCACAGCCTCGGCAGAGATGGAAAATCGAAGAAGCGGTAACAGATTGGATGTGGGAGATGAGAAAGGGAGAGATGTAAAAGATGGCTGCAAGATTTCTAGGCTGGAAAACTTGTGGCTGGCTGGTAATGCCATTGAGGGAAAAGATAATTCTCTTTTAGATACATTGAATTTAGACACGTTGAACTGAAGCAAGTGCAAAATAGTAAGGAGGAGATGGAATGACAATCTAGAGTTTAGGACATTTAGGGAGTCTAGATGTAGATTCAAAATAATCTTTTACATAGAGACTGTTAGTGGTTAGAACTGCAGACAGGGACAGAGAGAGCACGTGTGCTTGTGAGTGTGCTTGTGAGGCTGATTTTATGGACATGTCATCTAAGGCAGTTAAATGTGTAAACCCACCAGGGCAGACATTTCTGTTCAATTATCACCTCTATACAAATCTCTTGGAAATACAGATTTTTAGAGGTGCACCCTCTCCTAAAATGAATCCGGTCTTCAATTGCTCATTTATTCACTAGACTTCTCAACACCAATATGTCCAACACCAAATTCCCTTCCCTTCCCCCTTCAAATTCACACTATTCCAGGAAGCCCTTGGCCTCAAAGCATCACCATTCTTCTTTCTGTCTAGGCCTAGTTGTCTTTAACTTTTGCTTTTCTTGCTTTTCAGCTCCAGTCCTCCAGATTCACATTGATGATGTGTCTAAATCTTCCCCCTCCTTTCTTCTGCTGTTGCCTAAGTGCAAACCTTAATTATTTTTATTTTTTGCTAGAACAATTATAATGCATTTTACTGTTCCCCCCACTCATCACTTCCCTCCACCTCTCTCATCCTACTGCTTATAATTAAATGAAAAAAATCTATTTTAAGCACTTAGCACTGGGCCAGGTTTATAATACTCAGTACATGAATACTATTTTTAACTGTGATTTCAGATTTTAAAGTACCCTTTAAAAGAATGTTTCTTATATTTGTAATTTGCCCCCACTTTTTAAATTCCTTTTCTTTTCTTTTCAGTGCAGGAATAGGTAGAACGGGGTGTTTTATTGCTACATCCATTGGCTGTCAACAGTTGAAAGAAGAAGGAGTCGTGGATGCACTAAGCATTGTCTGCCAGCTTCGTATGGATAGGTGAGTGTCACAGAGGCTTGCCTTCAGTGCAGTGTAACCATTCACAGCCTGATTTCATCTGCCTGACTTCATACGTAAACATTCCAGCCTCTAAGGTCCTAAATCCCTATAGAGATGCTTGTAAAATGCTTAAGTATATACCTTATATTTAAAAGCCCTTTATTTCTCTTTTTTGAGACAAGGTCTTGCTCTGTCACCCAGGCTGGAGTGCCATGGTGCAGTCTCAGCTTTCCTCATCCTCAAACTCCTGTGCTCAAGCAATCCTTGCACCTCAGCCCCACAAGTAGCTAGGCCTACAGGTGTGCACCATACCTGGCTAATTTTTTAGTTTTTTTATAGAAATGGGGTCTTGTTATATTACTCAGGTTGTTCTTGAATTCCTGATTACAAATGATTCTCCCACTTGGACTTCCCAAAGAGCTGAGGTTACAGGCATGAGCCATCACACCTGGCCTGAAGTAAGTAAGTTAGTTAATTAGTTAGTTAGTTAGTTATTTGAGACAGGGTTTCACTTTGTCACCCAAGCAGGAGTGCAGTGGTGTGATTATGGCTTACTACAGCCTGGACTTCTTGGGCTCAAGTGGTCCTCCTATCTCAGCCCCCCAAGTAGCTGGGACTACAGGCAAGTACCACCACACATGACTAATTTTTGTATCTTTTTTTTTTTTTTTTTTTTTAGAAAGAGGATCTCACTGTGTTGCCCAGGTTTGTCTAGAACTCCTGGGCTCAAGGGATGCTCCTTTCTTGGCCTCCCAAAATGCTGGGATTACAGGTGAGAGCCACTGCACCTGGCCCCCAAAGTTATTTTTTAATCTTTTTATTAAATTGTAACACAATGCACATGACAAAATTTATCATCCTAACCATTTATAAGTGGACAATTTAGTAGAGTTAAGTACATTCCTATTGTTGTACAACCAATCTCCAGAATTCTTTTCATGTTGAAAAACTCAGGACCCATTCAAAAACTCCCTATTCCTCCCTCAGTCCAACCCCTGGCACCTGCCATTCTGCTTTCTGTCTCTGTAAGTTTAAACATGCTAGGTACCTTTTATGTAAGTGGAGTCATAACGGTATTTGTCTTTTTGTGGCTGGCTTATTTCACTTAGCACAGTATCCTCAAGGTTCATCTATTTTGTAGCATGTGTCAGAATTTCCTTCCTTTTTAAGGCTGAATAAGGTTCCATTTTAGGTAACATATTTTGTTTATCCATTCATCCATTGATGAATACTTGAGTTGCTTCTGTATTTTTACTGTTGTAAATACTGCTGCTATGAACATGGGTATGCACATATCTGTTCAAGACCCCGTTTTCAGTTCTTTTGAGTATATCTCTAAAAAGTGGGATTAGTGGATAATACAGAATTCTATTTTTAATTTTTTGAGGAAACCATCATAGTGTTTTCTGCAATGGCTCTACCATTTTACATTCCCACCAACAACATACGAGGGTTCCAGCTTCTCTACATCTTCACCAACTCTTTATTTTCGGCTTTGCTTTTTTGATAGTAGCCATCCTTGAGGATGAGATGGAAGAGTCATTTTTAAAGAGATATGATTTGATCACCTTTGTTATAATCTCTGTTTGGAAAACAAAATTAACAAGAAATTTCTCCTCTTCATTGCTACACAACTAAGCCTGCCTGGGTAAATGGACGGTTGAGTTAGTGATAGAGAAAGTGATCAGATTCTGCTCGAGAGAAGACACAAAATCATGAGCAGCCAGCATCTCTCCTCAGTAATTCAGTGTACTGCAGTGGAACAAGGAATGTTGACCAGACACAGTGGCTCTCACCTGTAATCCCAGCACTTTGGCAGACCCAGGCGGAAGGATCCCTGGAGTTCATGAGTTTGCGACCAGCTTGGGCAACAAAATGAAACCCTGTCTCTAAAAACAAACAACAAATGTTTACTAACCACCTCATATGCCTTCGGCCTTGGTCTAGATGCTGCAAATACTGCATTAAGCAAGAATTTTCTGCTCTCTTAGAATTTACCTGCTAGCAGAAAAAGACATAATAAACAAGCAAACCAAGGTAATTTCAGATAGAAATAAATACTGAGAAGTAATGAAACAAAGAGAGACATAGGCATTGGTTTCCTTGCACTTTAGCCCTATGACCTAGAGTCTCCTAAAAAATGAAATTATATAGTAACCTTTCTTTTTTTTCTGGAGACAGAGTCTCATTCCATTGCCCAAGCTGGAGTGCAGTGGTGTGGTCATGGCCCACTGCAGCCTCAACCTCCTGGGACTACAAGCATGTGCCACACTCAGCTGATTTTTATATTTTTTGTAGAAACGGGGTTTTACCACATGGTCCAGGCCAGTCTTGAGCGCCCACGCTCAAACAATCCTCACACCTTGGCCTCCCAGAGTGCTAGGATTGTAGGTATGAGCCACCATGCTAGGCCATATAATTACCTTTCAAGCTTTTTTCAAAAAACATATGCTTTGAGCAATATGTCATCCTGGGATTTCAAAAAAAAAAAAAGACAAGATTATTCTGAAAAGTGAGATAATATACACAAAGCACTTGGAATAGGGTCTAACACATAGTAAGCCCTCAATAAATGTTTATTAGGTTATTACCATCTTTATTATTATTAAAATTATCAGTGAAGTTTCTCTTATCTCTAAAAAAATAAAACATTCAAATTTCCCTATCCAGATTAGTTTTTCCCTTCCTGTCCTTAACAGTCTTGTCCCCTTTTAAACAGTATCCCCTAAGTCTTTGTAAGGGTATCTTCCCTCTTGATTTTCTACTCGTTTCTTTCTTTATTATTTTCTCTTTCTGTTAGCATGTAAACTCTAGAGGCAGTTCATCATGGCGGTTAAGATTCTGGGCTCTGGACACAGATTGCCTGCCTGAGTTTCTGTCCCGGCTTCCATTATTTTTTGGTTGGATGGCCTTGGGCAAGTTACTTACTGCTCTTCTTCGTGCCTAAGTCTTCTCATTTGGAAAACTGGAGTAATAATAGTGTATATTTCCTATTGTTATGGTAAGGATGAAAAGATATAACCTGTGTGAAATATCTGGCATGTAATAAGCAAGCATTCAGTCAAGTTTCCACAGTTGTTATCAATATATATAGCAAGGAACCTAAACATGTGCCTATAAACTGAAAATAGTAATATATACCTCACAGGATTTCACTCACATTTAAATGACATTAAACCTGCAATGTACTTAGTATAACACTCAGCCTACATTGCTTATCCTCTCTGTATCCCCCAACCCCACTTTCCTCTTACCACACCCCACATATAACTGTTTCCAAAAATATTTACTTTTTGTACATAAAAAGGATCAGTTCCAGCTGGGCGAGATGGCTTACATTTGCAATCCCAGCACTTTGGGAGGCCAAGACAGGCAGATCACAAGGTCAAGAGATTGAGATCATCCAGGCCAACATGATGAAACCCCGTCTCTACTAAAAAATACAGAAATTAGCTGGGCATGGTGGCACATGCCTGTAGTCCCAGCTACTTGGGAGACTGAGGCAGGAGAATCACTTGAACCCGGGAGGCAGAGGTTGTAATGAGACAAGATTGCGCCACTGCACTCCAGCCTGGCAACAGGGTGAGATTCCATCTCCAAAAAAAAAAAATCAATTCCAATTGTCCCTCTTCCTTTTATAATTGCTCTCTTAATCTCCTGAAATACTTTTGCCTTCCATCCTGTGTAGTTTACCTCAGCTGGACTAGGGTCAGTTGCTTCACTTCAAATTTGGGGACCTATCTTCACCCAGGAGAGGGGTCCCTAACTCTGAGAGAAGCAGCAGCACTCAGTCAGCCAGGGCTGCTCCCACATTGACTTTCGTCTGTCCTGATTTGTGCTTCTGTAAACAAGGCTGACACCTGAGACCCCAAATCACCCGGGAAACTCTAGTTTATGCCTTGGGGTCCTGTGTTCTTATGTAGTGCCAGAACTCCATGAAGGCCATATACACGCGTGGATCTAAGTGACTTCAAACCAGGCTGGCCTCCAACAACACCTGTTCTGGTCTCATTTGGAAGAACATGCTTAAAACCAGGCTTGGTTTGCTCTTTTTCTTGGCTCTTGTTTTGTTACCGTTAATTATTGCCTGCTCACCCTCCCATCTCCCACCTCCCCTGTCCTCTTTCATAGCCTAATCTCCACCTTGGATTCCACTTTGCAGTCACATTCCCCTTTCAGGTCTACCAAATTGTCCTCTACTTTTGAATGGAATTACAAATGCATTTTTTAAAAACCACTTCACAATGCCTCCTCTATCTGCCCCTTCCTTCCTAAGGCAAATAAATGGTCAGAAATTTTAGCCTTGACCTTCTGTCACCACCAAGGTCTTCCCACAGGGCTTGTCTTTTTACTTCTGATAGGATATCTTCAAAACTGATCCAACTTCTCTGCTGATCTGAAGTCTGTAGGCACCCAATGCCCTTCAGTTTGAATGACTGCCAATGTGTGCATCAAAATCATTCTAACTGATGTATTCATCAAGACCCTTTCTGCATTCTTTCTGAGCAGCTGTTTCTGTTGTTTATGAAACAGATCCCCTCCTTGAACCTTCCTTTGAAAGGTCTTTCCTTCACCCTTCTTGTCTCACAGGATCAACATATGTTTTCCTTTTCTTGTCTCTTCCTTCTGTAAGACATTCTTCCAGTTATTAAGAAAACAGAACAGAAAACCTAACCCCTTCCTGTCACCTCATCTTACTTTTTCTACCCATCATTCTTGCCTCTTGTTCTAATCCTTCAGCTTTGTCCTATCATATCTCATTTTAAATATTCCAATTGGTGGCTGTTACCATTAACCATGTTTTTGGCTCATGCCAGTAAAGGGAAAGCTGGTCTCAGCCAATCCAGACTTCTACCCTTCTGCCTTCGCAGCGTATCTTTCGTCATCACTACTTCAAACCTTGTCCCCAAATTCTGATTGTCCTGGTTATCCTTACCTATAGTTCTGGGTCTGTTTTTAGAGATTCCAGAAGGCACTATTCAACATACAGAAATGTATTTAATCATGGAGTCTTCACCATTGTCTTCAAAGCACATGACTCATTTAGCTCCCAAAATAAACCCAAGTGAAGGAAAAGAAGCATCTCTTGGCCTCATTTTTTTTAGCAAGTAACCAAAGAATTCAAGATATCAAGTAACTTGCCCAAAGTCAATTAGCTTAGGAAGTAACAAAATGGACCTATTGGAATCTGGGACATTTATCTCATCTCTAATTATTTATCTGATTTATATCAATCTTATAGGTAAAAGTAAATAGGCTTCTGTAATAGGTTTATTGTAAAACTTTTAGACAGAAACATATCTCTTTGATAATGCTCTGCCAGTTTAAGCAAATGAGCCCAGGAGTTGGAGGCCACCCTGAGAAACATAGCAAGACTCCATCTCTTAAAAACAAAATGCAATGACAACAGGACACCATCATTTTTTAAACAGTTTTTAGTATAAATGAAAGCTGCTTTATGAATAGATGGAGTGATGTTGTCAGCAACTGCCTTAAGAGTACAATTTGAGGTACAAAAAATTGCTTCATCTTAAAATATCTATCTATGGAAGATGCTAAAATGTATAGCGTATGTCTAAAATCTCAACAAACTGACACAAGAACAGAAAATCAGACACTGCATGTTCTCACTCATAGGCAGGTGTTGAACACTGAGAACACAGACACAGGGAGGGGAGCATCACACACTCGGGTCTGTTGTGGGGGGCTAGGGGAGGGACAGCAGGGGGGTGGGGAGGTTGGGGAGAGAGAACTTGGGGAGAAATGCCAGATATAGGCAACAGGGAGATGGAGGCAGCAAACCACATTGCCATGTATGTACCTATGCAACAATCCTGAATGATCTGCACATGTACCCCAGGACCTAAAGTACAATAAAAAATAAAAAAAAAATACTGCTAATCTTGGATGGATTCTTCTAAAAGAATCATCCTTTTCTGCAGTTTATTGACCATGGGAATGGGAGATGGGGGTAACATTTTATGCCTTCTCTGCTATTAACGCTTCAATCTAAATAAGGCGATCTCTTCTTTTCAGTGTGATAGCTGGAGAGAGTGTAACTCTTGGCATTAGGAATACATTCAGAACTTGGGTTTTGATGATGGGAAATTGAAGAAAGGGTTCCAAATGCTGGACACACCATGGTGAGGTAATTCCATCAAGGAAACTGTTAGACAAGCTCATGGCTTGTCTTGGGAAAGCCAAGGGCACTAAGACAGAGCCCAAGAGTACTAGCAAGGGGCAGTTTGGGTGGGACCAGCTACATAATATGTAAGGCCAAGTACAAAGTGAAAATGTGGCATCTGTTGATTAAAAAGTATCAAATACTTGAAGACAGTGACAGCAAAGCATTAATCCAAGTGCAGGGTCCTTATCAGCACAAGGAGGTGAGAGATGTATGACTGCACAGGTCACAATCCCTTGAAGCTAACTCTGTCTTGGGGTGTTTTTAGAAGGAGTGTTTGTATTACATTGGTGCAAAAGTAATTGGGGTTTTTGCTATTACAGTTATTTTTGCACCAACCTAATAGATGGGCCTGAATCCTGCATCCTGTGTTCTGTAGAACAGGCATCTGAGACTTCCGCTCAGACTGGTGTTCCTGAATCCTGCATACATTCATTCATTCAACAAGCATTGCTAGACATCTGCTACAGAGCTTGAATCAGGCACCTGGGTGTAGAAAAATGGATGTCTTAACCGGCTTTCCTAGATTGTGCTTCTCAGGACATAGTTTAATTAACAATTATTTATCGAGAGCCTCCTATGCCAAATCCTCTTGGTATTCAGGCAGAAAGTAGGTTCTCAACTAAGTTTACACTAAATATATAGACCTATAGATATTATACATATACGTGTAAATATATATGTCTATTTGCACATATTTTTACACAAATAAATATATAGACATATATTTAGCCATATGTGTGTATAAATATAGATATCTATATAGACACATTTTTTGAGACCAAGTTTCACTCTTGTCACCCAGGCTGGAGTGCAGTGGCACAATCTTGGCTCACTGCAACCTCTGCTTCCCAGGTTCAATCGATCCTCCTGCCTCAGCCTCCTGAGTAGCTGGGATTACAGGTACCCACTGCCATGCCTGGCTAATTTTTGTATTTTTAGTAGAAACAGGGTTTCACCATATTGGCCAGGCTGGTTTTGAACTCCTGACCTCAGGTGATCCACCCATCTCAGCCTCCCAAAGTGCTGGGACTACAGGTATGAGCCACAGCACCCAGCCCTACACCATATTTCTTCAAAGTCTTCCCTACTTGGAAATTCACAATAAGCATTAATGCATTAAAAATCTAAAATCTCCCAATGTAGAAATGTCTTTCATTTTGTTTAAGGACTCTTTCACATTTATTTGACCACAGACAATTTTCCTCACAAACCACCTAAATGAGAGGGAAATAAGTTGTAATAATAAAGATAAACTGTTCTTTCAAGAAGCTTGGTGGTAAAGAGAAGACTAGAGATCTGATAGTAACTTAAGCCTGAACCTGGACCATTAAAAAGGGGAAAGGGGCTGAGTGCAGTGGCTCAGGCCTATAGTCCCAGCACTTTGGGAGGCCAAGGCGAGTGGATGACTTGAGGTCAGGAGTTCAAGACCAGCCTGGCCAACATGGTGAAACCCCCATCTCTACTAAAAATACAAAAATTAAGCCGGGCACAGTGGCTCACGCCTGTAATCCCAGCACTCAGGGAGGCCCAAGGCAGGCGGATCACAAGGTCAAGAGATCGAGACCATCCTGGCCAACATGGTGAAACCCCATATCTACTAAAAATACAAAAATTAGCTGGGCATGATGGTGCACACCTGTAGTCCCAGCTACTCAGGAGGCTGAGGCAGGAGAATTGCTTGAACCCGGAAGGCGGAGGTTGCAGTGAGCCAAGATTGCCCCACTGAACTCCAGCTTGGTGCCTGGCAACAGAGCGAGACTCTGTCTCAAAAATAATAATAATAATACAAAAATTAGCGGGGTGTGGTTGTGCAAGCCCATAGTCTCAGATGCTCCGGAGGCTGAGGCAGGATAATCGCTGGAACCTGGGAGGCACAGTTGTGGTGAGCCAACTTTGCTCCACTGCACTCCAGCCTGGGCAACAGAGTGAGACTCTATCTCAAAAAAACAAAGGTTGTGGGGGGAAGGAAGGGTGGAACCAGCTAATTAAAAGCAACTAGCCAAGTATAATAAGAGAGAAAAGACAGAGCCAGTATATCAGAAGGCTGATACCTTGTATGCTGCAGAATATAAACTTTGCAGGCCTTTGTCTATCCTTTTCTACTCTTTTTAACAACATCCAACCACTAGTGATGAAGGCTGCACACTGCATCTTTTATAGTCTACCCCTTACCACTTGCAGCTGCCTCCTCCGAGGAATCCAGGTATGGCTAACCGCAAAGAAAAAGACAGGGCAGTGATTAGCCTCCTTGAAATGGGGCTCCTTTCATGACCAGTCAGTGAGGAGTTTGAACACTCAGGAGGATTAAAATCTTGATTTCCACCACCACCCCCAAAATTACAATGCCTGGACATTGTAATTTAACATGACAAGAACAAGCAATTTCTACTCAAGTCACAGATCTGCATTTTAGTAATAAATTCAGATGGTCTGGTTCAGAGATGAATGTGTTATGCTGAATAGATGTTTCCAGTATGAAAACAATGACAAAACCATTTGGTGGATTCCTCATTCTCTGGCAAGACATTATTTTTGTTGGCTTTGGGACAACTTCTATTAATAGATGCTCAGTTCTCATTGCAGATTCGTGAGTCTGTGATTCTCCTTTTAATGATTCTTTTGAGCATATTTTGAGCTAAAATAGGATTTCTCTTCTTTTCCAAGTAGGAGTTCAAATTCAGTGCAAGGCACCCACGAATGTTTTATTTAGAAGGGCATTAATGGATCATCCTCTTATTCCCATTGCATTCGCTTTTAATTAAAACATGAAGTGGGTGGTATGAGAATTGCAACTGAACACTGTCTGGTAAGACTTGTGACTTGTGAAAGAATGCAGTGCCAGACATCTCTTGACCAGATGTCAAGGAGCTTGGCGCCTGGCTCTGCCCCCTAATTTTCTATGTGACCACTTGTCTACTCTAGGCCTCTTTGTCTACATGTGTAAAAGGAGATTAGGGGCATAACAGTGATCTCCAGTGGACCTCCATGTGATTGCTGTATTTTAATGCTTGCAAGTTAATATTCATTTTGTGACTCACAACAAAGTGTAAGTGGATGTCAGGACTCCTCCAACAAGACACTTTTCCATCTTGGAATTCAGTGATTGCAGAGTGACCAACCGGCTTTCTGAGATCCCTCTCAGCTCTTGCTTTCTTTGAGTCTTTGAAGCTTTGTTTCTGTGGAGAATAATGGGACAGTAGTAATAGTCATAGCATTTGCCAGCCATCTCCTAGGAAAAAAGTGGGTTTTTAAAAATCTAGCCTCAGGAATATACTGCCCAAAGTTTTCATTCTAAAGGAAGAATCCAAAACCAGAAAGGGGGAGTCTTCAAGGCCACATAACCAATTTTGACATTTTGATAAAATACTCTGAACTGAACTTTCGATTTTGCTCAAATTAGATTGGCTAAATTGTAGATTTTGGGGGTTCTGCTGATGTTTTCTGGAGTGGGAGGCCTAAGCGGGTTATACACAAAACGAAGGGAGAGGCAGTTCACTTTCCAATCCTGCCTTTGGCAGTGACCCCAAACTCGTTGCTATATAAACCAGGGGGAATTGTTTATCTCTGATTATTTTAGTTTAGATTACTTATTAATAACTGAATGTGATAATACAATGAACTTTCTGTTGGCCAGCATTGTTGCAAAAGGGTTATTTTGCACAGTCACATTTTTCCTTTTTCTTTTTATTTTTATTTTTTTTTTTTTTTGAGACAGAGTTTCGCTCTTGTTACCCAGGCTGGAGTGCAATGGCGCCATCTCAGCTCACCGCAACCTCCGCCTCCTGAGTTCAGGCAATTCTCCTGCCTCAGCCTCCTGAGTAGCTGGGATTACAGGCACGCACCACCGTGCCCAGCTAATTTTTTGTATTTTTAGTAGAGACAGGGTTTCACCATGTTGACCAGGATGGTCTCGATCTGTTGACCTCGTGATCCACCCACCTCGGCCTCCCAAAGTGCTGGGATTACAGGCTTGAGCCTCCGCGCCTGGCCCCACATTTTCTTATTAACAGGAGGTTACCATACATGGATAGGTCAACAATTTTTAAAAATTATAGTTGAAAAACAGGTCTATAATATTAGTACTAAACTGAACATAGTGTAATCATTTTTTATTACTTAGAAAGTACTTCCATATAATACTTAAACCTGCCAATCTTAAATATCACTAAATTGTTATAACTCTAAATAACACTATATTGTTTTAATCACCTAGTTAAAAATACCAATTGCTGTAAAGCTAAACCAACCAGCTTTCACTGCATGTAGCTCTTACTAAAAGAGATTCATTTAGGCTTGAGTATGTCAAGGTGCTACAGTTTGAGATAGTGGTAAAGAGATGCGCTGTCTCAGTTTATTACTATAGATGATGTTTACATTTTAACATCAGACAGTGTTTCACATGCACAGAGATACTACAGAAGTATGACAAAGGAGCAATTTGTGACCATCAGAAGACACAGGAAAGGAACATATTCCATTGCTGATTGACCTCAGATAACTTTTTCCTCATCGTTTCCCTTTCAATACCATTGGCAACTGGACACTGGAAGAATTTTAAAACAGAATCTGGGAAATGAAACATATAAAATAATATCTGATTCCAAGGTCCTTTTTTCTCTTTTTTTTTTCTTCCCCAGTAACAGGAAATTACATCTAATTTTTCTTTTTAAGAGTCAAGGGTGGAATCTGTAGTTGCCTGTACATCCTTAACTCAGAGAGCTTAAATTGGAATGACATCCAAAGGCCTCACTAGTGGCTTCCCACACAGGATAAAAAGATGCTTCCAATGTGCGTCATATCATTGTTTAAATGTTTTGATTAGTCATTTCAGTTTGATGATTTTCTTTTCTTTTTAACTACAGCAATCTCAGAAAAATATATATCCCATCAATTTCCAAGGCTAATTTATGTCCCCAAAATATTTTTTATGCCTAAAACCGGTTAAAATAATTTCAAAACTAAAGTTTCTGCTTGTTGGTCTAAGGTTTACCAACTGTAACCTTACATTTATCCATATTTCTCTGTGTTCCCAAAAAATCACAGATTCCTCTAATTAATGAACTCCAGAGATCTCATTTGTAGATCAGGAATTCAACATTTTGGCTTCTTATTTTAAGGACACTTGGAGATGAAGCCCTAGAAATTGGTGTGAATTTACTTCACATTATAGTCCCTGAGATCGTAACAAGAGGTCTACTTTGTAAAACAGATTATGCCAGCTGAATCTTCCAAGTGGTTGCCAGGACATTTTCCTTCTTCCCAGCTTGAAATTAGTTTACTGTTAACTTGAGTGTTCAGAAGAAAACAGCTGATTTTCAGGGGAAAAAAAAGTGGAACTCAAAATATGTTAGTCATCAGTTGAATTATCATTTGATATATGCTGACTTTTTTGACCTACGAATACTTTAGAACACATCTGTTTTGGAGAAGGCATCTGTGTTCAAAATACCTGGTCAGAATTGGCCAAATTTACATTTAAATTCTCCCTCCTTGATACATATCTGTGTAAAGACGTGGGAAATCCTCTGTCCGAGGGACAGACACACCTTGCAGCTGACCCCGGCTACACAGCAGACAGTAGCCTCACTTGACTCACGCCCAAGCTAGAGGAGCTTTACCCGGGAGACACATTAACGTCCACACCTTTTGTTCTAAATTTACTGTACCAAACTTTACCAAAAGAATTCCAGATTTGAAAATAATAAAAAGCAAAGGAGCATAAGTTTCATTGTTAGCCCAGAAGTGAGTCATCACTGCAGAATTTCTTCTGTCTACTGATTAGACCGGATACGGGCTGGGCGGTACGACAGGAAAGGCTGTTGCTCTCTGTATGTGTGAGTGAATAGTCACAAAAGGTCACAATTTTAACATGTTAAAAGCCAAATC
Source organism: Callithrix jacchus (assembly GCF_049354715.1). Lineage (NCBI taxonomy): Eukaryota > Metazoa > Chordata > Mammalia > Primates > Cebidae > Callithrix > Callithrix jacchus. The sequence continues at coordinate 73,173,094 of NC_133510.1, read as the reverse complement.
TCTCTCCTGGGCATCTGGAGGGGTTTTTTCAAAACACCCTTCCAATAGCAAAGGGAAAAAACTACATTTTTTTTCCCCTTTCTAACCTGAGTTTACCCCCAGCTGACACAGCTACGTGCTGCTCTGCATGGAGACTGAGACCACACTGATCTTTGTGTTTGGCAGGGCTAATGTGACATGAGATAATCTCACGTTTCTAGGAGGGTAGCAGATCTGAATCCTCTACGGCCTGGCCCCAGTGTTCATAGTCTGTGGGCACAAAGAAATCCCAGCCACATGGCTGACACCACTTTTGCAACAAAGGGAATAACTTTCTTCCACCGCATGGAATGGGGCATAATTAAGATGAGCAAACAATTTATCATCCAAACCAAGGTAATTTCAAGAGTGAAAGGTGACCCAATTAATAATGGCACCGGGACAACACCAATGAACCCCGACTCTTCTAAACATGATTATGCTAGGTGTCATGTTAACTAAGAATAAGAAAAATAATACACAGCGTTTATTTAGTACTCACTGGAGGGCAGTTGCTGTGCCAAGCATTTTGTGAATTCTCTCATTTAAACCTTGCAGAACTTGAAACCTGACTAGATAAATACCTAAATGCCTTATTAGCCAGGCCAGTAGTTCTTAAACTTCTTTGTGAACAATGGAAAACTTTTTGCAGGCAGAATCTTCCACAGAACACCACATGGAAAACCAATAAAAAACACAACTTTCCTGGTCAAAGCTGAGATTGGCATCTAGTCCTAATGGCCCATCCTCCTCCTCTGCCCTGTCCAGGGTCCTCAGGCACCTTTGTAGAGCCCTCGGCTTCTGGGAATTCCATGAATAGCCTTCAGCCAGACATTGATATGCTCTGATTCATTTAATCCTCACAACCCGGTGACGTTTGTCATTAATGTCATTTTACAAGTGAGAAGAGCCAGGTTGGGATGGACTAAGTGACTTGTCTAAAATCATTTAAGTAAGTTAAAAAACAAGGATTCAAACCTGAATCTGTCAGACTCCAAGCCTACTATTTTCCACTGTATAATCTGCCTCCACTGTGTCTGTCTTGTAGGCTGGTCAATATTTAGAAAGATATTTGGATCTTAATGGGCAAACTAATGTCCTCCGCCGGGTTTGCTCTTGGTTATCCGGGGTCTTCGGTGGCCTCACTCCAGAGCCTCCTAGCCAGTCCTGTTTGACCAGACAGTACTGACGTATAATAACAATAATAATAGTTGGCATCTATGATATTGACATGCATGCTAAACAGGTTAAATGATTGTCCCATTTATTTCTCACAACAATTCTACAAGGTAGAAACTATTATTTGCATTGCCTCATTATTTGTAGATGAAAAAACTGAGCACTGCAGAGCTTATGTAGTAGGGTAAAATACCTAGTAAGTGGTGGAGACAGCATTTGTCTTGACAACAGTGTGGTGTATTTTTCCCTCTTAACACACTCTGGTTCCCACTAGTAATGAACTTGGCACCTTGGCATTCCAAACTTTTTCAAACCCCTACCACTCTCTCAGCTAGCTGGGGTTCCTTTGACATTTTTATCGACCTTACTCTTTTTTGGTAAACCAGCTCCTGCTCAGCAGCAGTATTGCCACTTAGCGTGTTACACCTCCTGGGAAAACAAATGTGTACCGGAAAAGAAACACCGAGGCACAGTAAAATTTTAAAGAGTTTATTTGAGTAAAAAGCCAGTCACGAATTGGGAAACACTGGACCAAAAGAGGTTTAGTGTTCCAATAACAAAATGCCAGAGGCCAGTATTTACTGGGAAAGTGCAGAAACAAAATAAAGAATTTATTTGGTTGGTTTGCAATTACATTATGGCCTTTTTTCAGATACCGTATTGGAAAGTCCTTAGTGACATAATAATATGTGAGTTGGATGATTATGATTGGCTGGGGCTATGTTTTATTTCTAACATAAGCATTTATCAGATATGAATCCGAGTTAAGTTTCACTTCTGTTTGCAATTTAAGATACTTATTGGCATGCACCTGTAGTCCCAGCTGCTTGGGAGGCTAAGGAGATCACTTGATCCTGGGAGGTTGAGGCTGCAGTTGGCCATAATCTAGCCAGGATGAGACAATGAGACCCTGTCCCAAAAAGAAAAAGAAAAAGACACGTAAGAAAAAGAGCACCTCTGTTTCTCAGCTCCCAGAAGCACTTTGTGTTAGGAACTTTACATCAGTAATATAGACGCAGATTTCAGCAAAGCCATAAAGCCTATCTGACCTCATAGCATCCTGGAGTCCAATTCAGAGCTCTCTTAGAATGAATTACTATAGAGCTCTCTTGAGAGTTCCATAATTAACCTAGCTTTATTGATTTATTTCATAAATATATTTTGTAGACAGACACTGAACTAGCTTCTTAATTTTTTTTTTTTTACTATGACCCCCTATCTAAAAAACTATATTTCCCAGGCATGGTGGCTCATGCCTGTAATCCCAGCACTTTGGGAGGCTGAGGTGGTTGGATTGCCTGAGCCTAAGAGTTCAAGACCAGCTTAGGCAACATGGCAAAACCCTGTCTCTACAGAAAAAAACAAAAAATAGAAAAAATATAGCTCAGTATGGTGGTATGCACCTGTCATCCCAGGTACTTGGGAGGCTGAGGTGGGAGAATCACCTCAGTCTGGGAGGTCAAGGCTGCAGGGAGCTGTGATTGCACAACTACACTGTGGCCTGGGCAACAAAGCAAGATGAGAGAGAGGGGGAGAGAGAGAAATGAAAGAAAGAGGGAAAGAGAAGGCTCTGTTAACCTTTGAAAGAATGGATGACCTGTTATAAACCAAATGCTATCCTCCCACCTCAGCCTCCTGTGTAGTTGGGACCACAGGTATGTATCACTGTGTCCAACTAACTTTTCTCTTAATTTGTAGACAGGGTCTAACTATGTTGCCCAGGCTGGTCTTAAACTCCTGGGCTCAAGTGATCCTCCCACTTTGGGCTCAAGTAATCCTCTCAGCCCTCCCAAAGTGCTGGGGTTACAGGCATGAACCACTGCACCCAGTCAACAGAGTATTCTATATATCAATATATGCAATAGGGCATTTATTTAATATTTTCAAAGATGATTATGATGAGTTCCTGAACTTGAACCAGCCCCTGGTGAATGCATCCTGTAATACCTTTCGCTTTCTTTTAGCCTAGAGTTTATCTGTTTTCACATGACATGAAAATAGCATGATCTGGGTAATTCATTTGACAGGTATTTACCTAGGACTGGTAAGTGCTTTTTACTGTTACAAGTATAAGAAGACTTTGCCATTATGCTTGTAGGTCTCTAAAGGACCTACAACCTAGTCGGAAATAATTTTAGAATGGGATTAGATAGTATATAACATGATATCAGTTTACTCAAAGACCCTACTTTGTCTCTTTTTCTATTTCTTTATAAGTGCCTTAGATAAAAAGATGTAAGGCATCCTTGTTAAATATCTTGGAGATGCAAAGCTAGGAGTAAGAAATGGAAGACTAGGCCAGTCACGGTGGCTCACGCCTATAATCCCAGCACTCAGGGAGGCCGAGGCAGGTGGATCACAAGGTCAAAAGATCGAGACCATCCTGGTCAACAAGGTGAAACCCTGTCTCTACTAAAAATACAAAAAATTAGCTAGGCATGGTGGCGTGCACCTGTAATCCCAGCTACTCAGGAGGCTGAGGCAGGAGAATTGCTTGAACTCAGGAGGCGGAGGTTGCAGTAAGCCCAGATCGCGCCATTGCACTCCAGCCTGGGTAACAAGAGCGAAACTCCGTCTCAAAAAAAGAAAGAAATGGAAGACTAATATATTGACTGATAGATAGTGATCCAGTAAACAACAGCATTGTGCTGAAACTAACAAGTTGAGATTAATGAGAATAAATAGAAAGCCTTGCATTTAGTTTCAAAAATTTCATAGCATAATTACAGAATGGGAGAAGGCTGTAATATCTACATTCAAAAATGGTCTTGCTGACTTTTTAATTAACCTACACCATCAGCTAATATCTTAAAATACTACGGGGGACCAGGCACCACCTGATGCACCTGCAAACACAAATCTGTTGGTCTTCAATGTGCAGCTGGAGGGAGAAAATAAGCCTACTTCATAGATACCATCAGGAGGGGACACAATGCTCTAAGAAGATCATATTTGATTAAACAGCCTGTAGAAGAGGGAGACTAGAGTGGTGAGTGACAGATAAACCAGGCTGTACAGAAATATTGGGTGACCACAGGATGTTTAGTCTAAAGAAGAAAAGATTATAGGACTTTGATGGCTGTTTTCCAGCCTTTAAAGAGTGTTGTGTGACTGCAGGGGAGCCTTAGGACTTCTTTTGAGTTATTTCAGTTGGGTCAATGTGGTGAAAGTTAGAAAGCGGCAGATTCATGTTGATGTCTTAAAAGTTTTCCTGCCAACCTTGGGAAAGGCTGCCTCTAAAGGTCCCTCGCCCCATGAACATTCCAGCAGAAGCCAGCTGGCCATCTGTCATACATAGATTGCTTCCTTCTACAAAAGCTATATAGTCAGTGACTAGAATGGATGATCTCTAAGGATTCCTCTGATGCCAATTTTTTTTTCATTTTCATTTTTCAAATTAAGTGGGAAGTAACAGAACTTTTCATATACCTTCCAGAAGCCTTCAGACCTGCAAGAATTTTGCCAATTAATGAGTGTGTTTCTCCATCTTCCTCACTTTCAGTGGCTAAAACAACCTTGATTTAGTGAACAGAATGTCATAGTAAATATATTCCAACCATTAAATTACACCACTGACCCACTTAGGGTGAAACGGTTATTAAAATCTAAACTGTGTCTCCATTCATTCACCAGTTGGACATGTAAATACCAGTGCTGACCAGAACATACAAGAAGGGGAAAATCTTGCCTCAAAGTGAGGTCAATGGTGAGAGGAAGTTGACAGACCAGAGCCTAAGAGCTGGAGCACACAGAAGCTTCCACACACTGTCTGCAGCTCAAGGCAAAATAATGGTGCCCTGAGCTGCGCAAATGCCAGAGGAAGGGAGGTACCTCTCAGTTCCCTGAGCTACCCTAATATTTACTGTGGTGGTGTCTCCCAAGCTTCATAGTTAAAGCCAGCATCTTTGGAACACCTGCTATGTTTTTAGGTGAGCCCAGATGTCATCACACAGCTAAGAAGAGAAACCATTACCACATTCTCAACTGGTCATTTCTGTTGTTCCCTTCTGACCAAGGGATACTTTGCCCAGGAGATTGCCTTTAATGCAACAAAATGTACAAAAGGGAAACGCCAGAGCCAATTTCCTTTTTCCAACTCAATTAAGAACCCACCCTCTATTGCGCTTAGACACCCAGTACACCCAAAGGCTGAAGTTGTTTCTGTACAACATGTTTGTATTATGTACATTCATATTATGTGTTAGATACTTTCTAGAGGGAAAGACCAATTAAATACTTCTGTGTCAGTAAGTTGCTGTCACCGCAAACTGTGAATTTACCTCTTTATTTTTTGCCAAATAACATCATTTTGACATCATGTTAATTTTCCTGGAGAATCACTGTTTAGTTTAAAAGGGGGAAGTTTTACTGCTTTAATATTGACATATGTTCACAAACATAGATACAAGCACAGTTTTTATTATTATCATTAACTAGAAGCCTTGTTACAGTGAGACAAGATATCTTGTTTTTAAGTCGAAGTGCCTAAATAATCTGAACGTTATTTTGCATGATACTAACAGCCACTTGGAAAAACGTGGTTAAAACTTAGAGTTAAACTAAAAGATAAAATTAGTTGTATGATTGCAGAGTTATAGAGACTTTACAAGATTTTAAATAGTTACTGATAGTGATGCTTTTATATGGTAAGCAGTAATAGTAACATATTAATGTCTGGTATCTTTGTCAAGCTAAGGAATCATAATTACAGGGCTGAGTACCATGGTTCATGCCTGTGATTTCATCACTTCAGGAGCCCGAGACAAGAGGATCACTTGAGTCCAGGAAACCAGCCTGGGCAACATAGTGAGGCCTTGTCTCTAAAGAAAAAAGAAAATCAAAAATTGTACAGGTGTGGTGGTGTCTCCCACCTCAGCTACTCCAGAGGCTGAGGTGGGAGAATCGCTTGATCCTGGGAAGTTGAGGCTGCATTGAGCTGTCATCATGCACTGCACTGTAGCGTAAGCAACTAAGGAGACCTCATCTCAAAAAATAAAAAAGAACCATAATTATGAAGAGGGGAAATGTAATGTAGGTATACAGGTGCTATGTATATAAAAGCATAATGAGAAGCACCATTATTTCTCGTGAAAGCAAGTGCCTTCCACTAATCCAGTGACAAGAAGGGTGTCGGGCAGGGAGTGATGATGATGGTGATAACCAAGAGGAAAATGTCAGAGCCAATTCCCTTTTTCCAGCTCACTTAAGAACTCACCCACCATTGTGTCTAGATACTCAGTACACCCAAAGGCTAAGGTTGTTTCCGTACAACATATTCAGTAAACAATTCCAAGGCAGACTTCTTTTTACTTGTAAAAAGAGAAACATTTTGCAGATGAGTTATGTTTGATTCATCTCCATCAATCAATTTTAAGCCAAATGAATAAACAATTTTAGCCAAGATGAATGAAGAGGCATCCACGAAGTAATACCAATACACCAGCTGCATTGAATTTATTTAAGCTTCACTGCAACCTTACCAAGTAGTTATTCTTACTATCCTGCTTTAACAGAGGAAGAAACTAAAGTGCAAAGGGTTTCAAGGAATTTATCTGAGATCATATAGCTAAGAAATGGCAGAGGAGGGATATGAACTCACCTTGGCTGGTGCCAAATCCAAGTACTTGATAATTAGGCTACACCACTTCCCAAGTAATGTTATATAGGTAAAATTAATCTTGTGCCTACTGTGTGCCAGGGACTGTCTTAAGCCCTTTATATACATTAGCTTATTAACTGTGACAGTTGAGACATTTGGAGACAGGTAAGAGGGATAACAAAAGAATCACTAGGTTGACTGTCCCATGTGTCTTTGGCATACCACCCTAGCTTGGATGTAATCTCTGTGTTACTTGAAATTGCAAGATTTTAGCAAAATGAAGTCACTCAATTATTTCTTCCTTGCAGAGGTGGAATGGTGCAAACCAGTGAGCAGTATGAATTTGTGCACCATGCTCTTTGCCTGTATGAGAGCAGACTTTCAGCAGAGACTGTCCAGTGAGTCACTGAAGACCATCCATCTCTTGGGGTGATTAATCAAATTACTCACTCAAGGCTTCTAGAAGGAGCTTCCTGCAATGGAAGGAAGGAGAAGCTCTGAAGCCAACGTATGGCATGGATGTGGAAGACTGGGCAACATATTTAGGATTGCCAGCTCCTTATGTATATGAATGCATTTGTAAGCATCCCCGAAATTATTTTGAAGGTTTTTTGATGATGAAGGTATGATAGGTTCTCACACAGCCTAAGGCAGATTTTGTTTTGTCTGTACTGACTCTATCTGCCACACAGAATGTATGTATTTAATATTCAGTGATAAGTGTCATCAGGTGATGACTGGATGAGCTGCTGAAGACATTCGTATTATGTGTTAGATGCTTTAATGTTTGCAAAATCTGTCTTGTGACTGGACTGTCAGCTGTTAAACTGTTCCTGTTTTTAAGTGCTATTACCTTTCTCAGTTACAAGAATCTTGCTGCTAAAGTTGCAAGTGATTGATAAAGGATTTTTAACAAAATAAGTCTTTGTTTTTGAGAAGCAAAAATCAAAAGCAGTAACTATTTTATATGGAAATGTGTCTTGATAATATTACCTATTAAATGTGTATTTATAGTACCTCCTATCGAACAATTACAGAGCACAATGATTGTCATTGGGTATATATGTATTTACTCTCTATTATTGGACATAGAGGTGGCTTCTGCTCCAGAACTCTATCCACTGTATTTCTACACCATGAGTCATTTTACTTTCAAAGGAAAATATTTGTAGCAACTATGAAGTATAAAGAATTTTAAATACTTGTCTCTCTTTTGCTAAGAAGGAAATTTTGAACATGCTGTCTACCTGGAATCTCTCTCTCAACAAAAGGCATATGCCTTCAGGAATAATATAACCTGTCCCATTTTCAGAGGTTCCTTATAAGGACATTTCCACATACTTCCTTAACATTTCTGAAAGGTTGCAATCTTCAAGAGACAAAAAAAATTTTACAACCCTCAGCAAACACTAGCTGTTCTGCTCAAATAAGAATTTATAATGCAGCAATGTTGACTTTGTTTCATACTGCCAATAAACTGTTAATACTAACCACTGAGTAAAGGTATGCTTTTTTTTCTTCCCCCACCCCCCGCTACTTGGAAAGAGGTCATCATCTGTTTGGGGAAGACCTAAGTAGATAGTGTGATGGATTTAATTTTAGTGTCTGCATCTCCCCAGTGGCGATGATGATCTCAAAATGTAATATTGTCATCACTTGAGAGATAATGATCTAGACGTACCATCATTATGTGGTTTTCCTCAGTAGACTCGCAGTGTTTCATTATACAAACAGTGCATGTTTATATCTTTATATCACTTGTCATAGACCCTCATGAATTACATGGCTTATGTTTATTCAGCAGAATCACATCACCTGAAGAGGTGTAATGTTTCAGGAACATTCAATTATCTAAGATTACAATTGCTTTCTTTCTTCGTGAGGTTAAGAAGTAGTCACAGGCCGAAAGAAAGGTAAGTGAGGTCTTAATGAGATTTACTCTGCTCTTGAAGGCTGGAATATTTTCTACATAAAAAAAAGAGAGGTAATCATAATCCCTTCTTTCTAAGGAAACAGACAAAAGGACACTGGTATAAAACTTCCCCAAACAATTCAATAGAAGGAAGTGCTCGTCACTGACTTTTCCCCCCACCATGAAGGCACGTTTCCTTCCTAGTCTTTGCTTCTCTTATCTGGGAGAATTTTTTTTTCCCAAGCAAAGCATGAACGGTTGCTAATTGGAAAATGGAGGCTGAATTTTACATGGTGATTCTTACCTGCTTGATCTTCAGAAACTCAGGTGAGTGGGTCTGCCTCAGTTTCCTGAGGCGTTTCTTCCATATCTAGCCGAGGAGTCTCTGGTCTTTGAAAAGTGTCTGGAATAAGGTGAAAGGAGCTAGGTCTCCATGGCAGTTTAGCCAAAGATGAAGAAGAGGGGGAATAAAAGGAGCCAGCTATGCCCACACTGTTAAGATTTCTCTCCAAAAAAAATAAATAAATGCTCTCCTTCCATCCTCCAAATGCCTCAGGCAACCCCTGAAATGACACATTTACAGCAGAGAGTAAAGAACCCTGAGGAAAATTTTGAATTATTATATAATAGTCTGTGGCATTCCCTAAGCCTTTTTCCAACCCGGTTATAGTTTTATTTTCTTTTGTGTTACAGAAAGAAAATGGAAGAAATATGATTAAAGGGGATGAGGAAATGTGGTGTGTTTTATTTGGAAGTTGTCATTTGGGAGGACTGAACATTTTCATGAGCAAGCTGGGCGTTTTAAGTCAAACCTCATTGAAAATGGTTTCTGAGCCAGAATATCTTACTCTTTAGAACTGATGTTTAGCAATTGGATGTTTAATTTTCATACATTGAAAAATGATGATTTTTTAAAAAATCTATTAGGATTTGAGAGAAAACTGTAGATATTGTCACAAAACAGAGAAATGCTCTTCTGCATGACTAAAGGAAATTTAGTTTGTGATAATCAGTACTTTCATTGGCTGCAATTAGCTAGGAGGTTGTGCTTGGAGGAGTGGGAAAATTTGCTTCATTTTTCGATCAATGTATGTAATTTTTAAAAATTGTTATTCACACTATGTAATAGGTATACAAATACTTACTACAATGGGAATGTAAAGACTGGAAAGGGGGTCCTTTTTTAAGGTAGAGGAGGCAGGTTACATGGAAAGTGTTAAATCAAATGGTTAAAAAGGGAGCTGAGCATTTTATCACTTCAGCACATCTAATTGGACTAAAATGTACTATATACTTTGGATGGTTTTGTTTCTGAGCTTTCTTTCGTTTTCCAATAAGGGGTGTGTTTTTTTTTTTGCCATAAAGCCTGTGCAAATTAAAAAAAAAGATGGGGAGTTAAGTGTGACATATGGACATTTTACATTGTCAGCTTTGGGATTTTAAATCACATATGTTAAATATGAGAATATTCACTTGAAATAAGCAATAACAAACTACAAGTAAAACCGGTGATTTTATTTAGCTCATTTGTGGGTGGGTTCTTCCATTTTCTAATAGGCCTCGTAATTTGCTACCTAATGTTTTATATGAGCTTTTCATCTTCCAGAAGCATTTCAGATTGTCCATGTCAAGGAACAACAGTGTCTTTTCAAAAATGAGAAAGTGGTCATGGGCTCGTGCAATAGGACCATCCAGAACCAACAGTGGATGTGGACTGAGGATGAAAAGCTCCTTCATGTGAAATCTGCACTGTGCTTGGCCATCTCCAACTCCTCTCACGGCCTCTCCCGCTCAGTCATCTTAGCCCGTTGTTCCCAGGCACCCCGATGGACCTGCTATGAGCAGGAAGGCTTCCTTGAGGTAGAAAATACCTCTTTCTTTCTCCAGAAACAAAACTTCAGAGTAGTAGTGGTCAAGAATGCCTGGAAATGGCTCCATAGCTGGATGAAAATAGATGTCAACAAGGAGGGAAAACTGGTCAATGAAAGCCTCTGTTTAAAAAAAGGTGAGCTATTCCTTTCAGAACAAATCCTGAAAGTCCTTCGACTAAATATCTTGTGGTGGTGGTGGTGGTGGTGGTGGTGGTGTTTTGACATTCAAGGGAAGTCCACATGCCCAACATATTTCCTACAGAAGATTCAGAAGCTAATGGAGATGTATGGTGAGGTGTCCAATGATGGAAAACTTCATTACCCTCATTAAAATAAGCCAAACTTTTCTCTTTCTATTGCTTGCTCTTCCTTCCCTTCTTTTCTTGCTTCTTTTACTAATTCAACAAATATTTCATGAGCCTCTCTTTTCTTTAAATATGGTTAAGCACTGTTAGATGTAGGAATATGGATCTAAGCATATCACAGAATATATATGTAATGACTAAAGTCAGTAATCAGGAAATTATTAGATTTTGTTAACATAGGCACTTCTATTTGCCAATTATAAGGAATTACTAGAACATCAGAATGGTGCTTTATAAGACTGGGATGAAGTGTTTTTGCAAATCTTTTGTATTGATGTTTAGGGGTAGGTATCTTTTGGAGGTTACATGCTTTTGAAATGTTAAGACTCAATAAGCAGCCACGGATTTTTCTAATTTATTGACCATTAATGGATATAACCTAGATAATGGACACATGTAAAAACTTGTTATACACATGCACAAACTGCTGGTGCAGGACACAGTTCAGTCCTGAGCTGGGAATTTTTACTTGTGGAATATATAGGCAGTTTAATCTTCTCTTGAAGTTAATCATGTTATTGTGTATTTACTCTTCTATTAGAAGTTTGCTTTAGGAAGTCATGAAAGATAAAACTGATGAATCACAATATATTAGGCTCCAATGGACTTTACAAAGCATGGGAAAAATTATCAAGAAATGAAGCACCTCACCAATTTGTCGGGGTTAAGTAAATTGTCCCAGATAAATTAACAGCAGATCTATTATTAGAGCCTAAGTTTTAACTCTTTGTTTAGTGTATATGCCACTATACCAGAGGTTCCCAAATGCTTGACCACAGATTTGTCCCATGGCTTGCATAAGAATCGCCTGGGGTAGAAAAGGGAGGGCTTACTAAAGCTACACATTCCTGCAGCTAATGCATGCTGGGCTTCGTTCCTAGGTGATGGGTTGATGGGTGCAACAAAGGACCCGGCACACATTTTCTTATGTAACAGATCTGCACACCCTACACATGTAGCCCAGAACTAAAAATAAAAATTAAAAAAATACATGTACATTCCGAAGATTCTTTCCCACCATTTTTTCCTCTACGGTCACCTCCAAGATTCTGTTTCAAGAAATGTGGATTTGTGCATAATACTTGATATTTATTAATCACCAGATAATTTTGATCCATAATCCTATAGCGAGATCAGCATCCACTGTATCCTAAAGTCTCTTCTTTAGGTGTCAATTTTTGAGGCTTATATTAGTCTTTCCACCATGGTAATCTTTGGACAACTTTTTGTCACTCATTCATTCTATAAGTTAAAACAAGCATTTAACTAGATGCCAGTTGAATGTTTTATGCCTTTCTAAAATAAGCAGTATGCTTTCATACAATAAAAGTTGAGAGTTATAGTTTCTGTTCTTATATCCTTTCTGCCTATGAGAATAAGATAAAAAATCAATTAGAAAATTCAACTTTATCAGAAAATATTCAGCATATAGCACCAATTTGTACAGTACCTTTCCGATGGTTCATCAATGGCTGTCCTAAATAATACAGAAACATTATAACATTACATTTGTACTGTTATACACAGGGAGTGAGATTCATCCTCAAACCCTAATCAAATCTTATTTAACATAAAATTATATAGTTGGAACTTAAAAAAAAAGTCCTTTGTAGATTCTGGATATTAGCCCTTTGTCAGATGGGTAGATTGCAAAAATTCTTTCCCATTCTGTTGGTTGCCGGTTCACTCTAATGGTGGTTTATCTTGTTGTGCAGAAGCTCTTTAGTTTAATTAGATCCCATTTGTCTATTTTGGCTTTTGTTGCCATTGTTTTTGGTGTTTTAGTCATGAAGGCTTTGCCCACACCTACCATGGCACGTGTATACCTATGTAGCAAACCTGCACATTCTGTACATGGTCCCCAGAACTTAAAGTGTAATTTTTTTTAAAAAGTCTAATTCATAAGGAAAAAAAGTAGATATGGACTCAGTGGTGAGTTATTCAACATAATAATTCATAGAAAGACTACCTCCGGTGACATTCATACAAATATGTCCAGTAATGAACTTCAAAAATAAAGTACCTAGAATAAGCCATTTACAATTAACCATTGAACAATGCTGTATTCAAAACATGCCTCATAATATGTGTTGGGGGAAGAGATGGATTTCTAGAAAAAGCAGATGTTAAAATTTGCACAACTGTGGTAAAAATACACTCTTATATTTGAGTACACATAAGTATAATATATACTTTTGCTTTAACACAATTACAAACTCACAGACACATTTTTCTGCTCCATCCTAAATTTGTCACTTTGTTTTTGTTTTTAGAAACAAAGTCTTGCTCTATCACCCAGGCAGGAGAGCCATGGTGTGATCATAGTTCACTGTGGCCTCCAACTCCTGGGCTCAAGCGATCCTCCCGCCTTGACATTTAAAAAAGTACTGGGATTACAGGCATGAATCACTATGCCCAGCCCTAATAAAAGATTAAAAATGCTATTTGTAGACCTATATCATGAGAGCTCGTGAGTTGCTAGAGTGTGTATTCATATGTTTGCAATGAATGATTCCAAACCATTTTTTAAGTTGATAACTAAATACTATAAAGCAGAACAAATACTTGTGTTGTCCATCTATGAGGTGAATTTTTTGTATGTTCTTCAATAAAAGAAAGCATATCTATGAAGGTAAAAATCTAAACCACATGTTTCATATTTGTTTCATAAAAGACATGTTAATAATTGGATTCAAATTTCCAGGTAATATTTACCTAACATCTACTATGTGCCAGAGCTTGTACTGGTGCTGAGGTACCCTACGCTGGTGATTTTTCACCCAAGCTGCATATTAGACTCACATGGCAGCTTTTAACTAATACTAGAGGACAAAACCTGGGCTTTTTCCTGTTGGCCGACTAAATCAGACCTTGTATTTTTAAAGTACTTCCTAGGTGATTCTGATGTGCAACCAAGATTGAAAATCATTGAATACAACTTACTCTTTAGAGTAAGGGGGAAATCAGATACATAAATAAATAGGTAATTACAATAGAATGCAGACAGAAGAAAGTGTTTTCCTTTCCAATACATGTACTTGCCAGTATGTCACATAAAGCACCCATTCTTTAAAAAAATGTTTCAAGGGTAATTTTGAAGTTGCATATTTTTAAACAGTCTTTTGGGGACACATAAAACTTTATCATGTTAATAGTTTAGCTGTCACAGTTATTACTAACTACCTCTTCTCCTTGATTAAATTAATAAATGTTTCAACTTTGTGCAAAGTGTTTAATGTCAGAACAGTAAAGAGAAAAGAAATCATGAATCTTTAAGGGCTACTTTCAGAATGCCGTAAATAGCGTATGGCATCATAAATTATTGCTTTTGTCTTCTATGCAATCCAAGTATAATTTTTAAACGCACCAAGCTATCAAATGTTATAGTTGACTGGGCACAGTGGCTCATGCTTATATACCCCCAGCACTTTGGAAGGCAAAGGTGGGAGGATTGCTTGATGCCAGAAGTCTGAGACCAGCCTGGGCAACACAGTAAGACCCTATCTCAAAAAGAAAAAAAAAATTACAGTTACGTCTGTTCCAACAAGAAATAGTACTGGCCCCAAGCAGACAACAAAGGTTACAGTGGACCAATTATTGAAGTTTCATGAATCTATCAGATGGGGAAAATTTCTGATTCCTTGGCCTCCATTTCTATATAGGAAACAGGGAAATTTACTCAAAGGAAATGACGGTTTGCTAGTAGATCTAAGCAAATACTCCTTGCCGGGGGAAAATTAAAACATTACAAACTTGAAAATGGTTTCAAAACATTTATGCAAATCCATTGGCGGATAGACGGTGTCTCTGTGGTTCAAGGACTTTCAGGTGAAGGGTGCAGAACTCCATCCACGGTTTCGATGACTTTCTGCAGGAATGCCAAGTCTCCTTACATTTATAAAAAGCTAACCGATTGTCTAAAATTGTTATTTTCACTCAGACATTTTAAATTGTGAAGAAAATAACACTGAATATAGAATGTCCGCCAATCAATCAACATTTATTCACTACTCTACTCTGATTCATTCATTCAAACCTCACCTTTCTCTGACAGCAGGAATTGTCTTTTAATTCCAAAAGCAGCACTGGAAAGCAGGCAAATTTTTTGTAGGCAAATTTTCATGTGTCCATGATATGGCTGAGCTGGTGAAATCCCTCAAAGAGATTTTGCTGATGAACTAAACTATGTTGTTGGCAGGCTTGATAGAACCGCTGGTTAAAGTAATTGTTGAATTGTAGTGATTTGGGAGAGGGAATAAAATGTGTGAACATTGTGAAAGATAAGCAGTCATATATATACACTCTTGGGAAAAAGTTTTGGTAGAAGTTTTTGGCTTTAATGGCTGGCAGAAGTACTTGTGAATGCAAAGAACTTGTGGGGAAAAACAAAACAGAAAGTGTCTTTTGTGTATACAAACCCTACTTTTGACTAATTTGGCTGTCATGGTCATTTTAGGGTTTTTCTTCTGGCATCATTATAACAACATGGGCCTTGTAGTAGACCACTTTAAAGTATATCTGAAAACAATTGTTATCAATGACAATTGATAGGTGATTTATATGATCATTGAAGATAGCGGGTATAGCATCCAGAGTTCCCCAGCCATATTCAGCCTGTGACACATCAATGAAATTATCAGGGCACACACAGGACTCTGTATGACTTTCATGGGCTCTGGGTTCCTTTCCCTCTGTGGTCCCCTTCCTCTGCTGAAAAAAAAGAAAAGTAAAATAATAGATTTTCATGTAGCCTAAAATTCTCATTTTTTCTAATCTGTGAAAAAGTTAAAACATTTTCTTTGACTCTAAAGTTACTTTTTTATTTTCAAAGAAATTAAATCATTTGTGTTGCCCTAAAAATATCATGGGCCCTAATCATTGTGCCTTGTGTCTAATGGACAAGTGAGTCCTGAACATGCCAAGTAATTCACCCCATTTCCAGTTCCCCCTTCCCTCACTCTGTTTAGCCTCTGGTTCAAAACATCTCTCCTACAACCTGATAGCCCTGAATTTAGGAGCCATTCTTCCTCCTCCACCCAGCATGCTTTCCTTCTACCCTACTATTTCAGTCTTTTCTCCTAAAGAAAACATGGAGTATCGGGTAAAACAGGCATATCTTCATAATGCAACCCATAGTAGAATTATTGAGTAATAGTTGGTTATTGAAATATATTTATTTGATTTAGTTAGCCTTTCAATTATTTTTTTCATCTAATTGTTTTCCTGTGCTATGCTTTAGTGTTTTACTATGCTATGTCTTAGTATCAATTTCCATTTATCAATTTTACTTTCTAATCATGGGTCTTCTTTTATTATTAAACTTTAAGCTCTGGGGTACATGTGCAGAACGTGCAGGTTTGTTACATAGGTATTAACATGCATGGTGGTTTGCTGCATCCATCACTCCATCATCTACGTTAGGTATTTTTCCTACTGCTGTCCCTCTCCTATCCCCCTACCCCCTGCTATCCCTCCGCTAGCCCTCAACCCCTAAACAGGCCCCAATGTGTGATATTTCTCTCCCTGTGTCCATGTGTCCTCATGGTTCAATACCCAGTATGAGTGAGAACATGTGGTGTTTGAGTTTCTGTTCTTGTGTCAGCTTGCTGAGAATGATGGTTTCCAGCTTTATCCATGTCCCTGAAAAGGACATGAACTCATCCTTTTTTATGGCTGTGTAGTATTCCATGGTATATATGTGCTACATTTTCTGTATCCAGTCTATCACTGATGGGCATTTGGGTTCGTTCCAGGACTTTGCTCTTGTGAAAAGTACTGCAATAAACATACGAGTGCATGTGTCTTTATAATAGAAAGATTTATAATCCTTTGAGTATATACTCAGTAATGAGATTGCTGGGTCAAATGGTATTTCTGGTTCTAGATCCTTGAGGAATCACCACACTGTCTTCCACAGTGGTTGAACTAATTTACACTCCCACCGACAGAGTAAAAGCATTCCTATTTCTCCACGTACTCTCCAGCATCTGTTGTCTCCTGATTTTTTAATGATCACCATTCTAACTGGCGTGAGGTGATATCTCAGTGTGGTTTTGATTTGCATTTCTCTGAGGTCCAGTAATGATGAGCTTTTTTTTATGTTTTTTGGCTGCATAAATGTCTTCTTTTGAGAAGTGTCTGTTCATATCCTTCACCCACTTTCCAACTTTTTGATGGGGTTGTTTTTTTTCTTGTAAATCTGTTTTAGTTCTTTGTAGATTCTGGATATTAGCCCTTTCTCAGATGGGTAGATTGCAAAAATATTTTCCCATTTTGTTGGTTGCCGGTTCATTCTAATGTTAGTTTCTTTTGCTGTGCAGAAGCTCTTTAGTTTAATTAGATCCCATTTGTCAGTTTTGGCTTTTGTTGCCAGTTCTTTTTGTGTTTTAGTCATGAAGTCCTTGCCCATGCCTATGTCCTGAATGGTATTGCCTACATTTTCTTCTAGGGTTTTTATGGTGTTAGGTCTTATGTTTAAATCTTTAGGCATACTCTTTATTTCACTAATTATATTTTCTGAAATGTTAATGAGTCTTTTAACCATTTTCAATAATTATTTAGTCCATTATTCCCATGTATTCCAGTAAAATTTTAATTAATGCACACGTGCGTGCATGCGTGTGTGTGTGTGTGTGTGTGTATACAGTCATTCCTTAATAACATGGGGGATGATCTCCAGCACCTCCTGCAGACATCAAAATTCAAGAATGCTCAAGTTCCTGATATAAAATGATGTATTGTTTACATCCTCCTGTATACTTTAAATCATCTCTAGATTGCTAATAACACTAACAGAATGTAAATATAAATAGTTGTTGTATTGCTTAGCGAATAATGACAAGGAAAAAATGTCTGTACATGTTCAATACATATGCAACCATCCATTTTTTTCCTAATACTTTTGGTCTGCAATTGGTTGAATTCACCAATACAGAACCTACAGATACAAAGAGCCAACCAGATAGACAGACAGACAGACAGATAGATATCTTCCTTTTCTAAAGTAGCTCCTGTTTCATTTGTTATCTCTTTTTCAGATTGATTTATTCATTTTTAAAAAGGCACATTATATTTGGCATCTTCCAACGGAATAGAAAGTATCAGAATAGTTAAAATCTTCTATTCCAAAAATGAATTTCATTCAAGTTATTTTCTTTTCAACATGCTTAAAAGTTATTTGTATCATTTAAAGAAGGGAAACTAACACTATCTATATAATATTTTATTATATATTATATAAAATCTTTTTTATATATAATAAAAGATTATATAAAAGCATTCCTATTTCTCCACATCCTCTCCAGCATCTGTTGTCTCTTGACGCTTTTAGAATTATTGAGTAATAGTTGGTTATTGAAACATATTTCTTTGATTTAATTCGCCTTTCAATTCTTTTATCATGTAATTTTTTTCCTGTGCTATGTTTTGGTCTTTTACTATGCTATGTCTTGGTATCAATTTCCATTTATTAATTTTACTTTCTAACATAAAGATTAGATATATAATGTATATCTAATGTATATATAATGTATATCTAATCTTTATATTATGTATGTCTGTACATGTTACATATATAAATATTATATATGTTATATATATTTTATATATCTCTATAATCATTATAAAAACTTTATTTCTCAGCCAATCATAGATTAATTTACAAGATAAAATACACATTGCTCTTGTAAAAATGAATTTGAAAGGTGGTCTTGATATTATGTAGTCATTACAAATCACTTTATAAGGTGATAATACCCTATAAAAAGAGCTTTATGCAACTTGAATGCTAAAACTTTTTAGATTAACCAAGAATGGTCTACCTCACCTTGAATTGTGTTCTGGGAGAAATGTGTTATGGAAACAATGTAGTAACAATGGTACAATAAAGCTTTCAAAAATAGCTTTCACATATTGTTCCATTGTATGAGAAGTTTTCCTTGCATTTGTCAAAACATCTTGCTAATTCATGAGCTATGAAATGTATATACATTTTTTAAGAACATCCAAAGAATTCATGGATACCAAAATATCCAAAGATCTACTATTTTTAAATAAAATTTCATAGCACCTATTTCAAGAGTTCAGGAGATAGAAAAATAAACTTAATTTGATCATCTTATCTATTTCTGTAATGGATTTTCTTTCTTTCCATCTGTTTTATAGTCCTTCAGTACCCACATAAGAGATGATTCTAATTTCTTTTTGGTTCATATTATGTATATGACTAAAACCATATATATATATATACAGATATATACATATATATATATATGTATGTATGTGTATTAGGAATCACCTGAAAAACTTGTTAGAACAGCAGGTTTCAGGTCCAACACCAAGTCTGCTAAATTGCAGATTCTAGGGGAGGACCAGGGCTTCAAAATTCTAACAAGCTCCAAAGGTGATTCTGATGCCTACCAGAGTTTGCAAACCGCTGCTTTAAATTTGACAAAACTTGGAAGTTGAATGTTAACACTAAATCTTCTTTCTTGCTTTTTAAATAGCACAAGTTAAAAACACAGACACAAAATGAAAGGGTACTGGACCTGAATATTCTGTAGTTTCTTTCTTTGGAAAAAAGGTGGCAGTCTAAAATGGAAAATGAACTTGTTTGGTATGGGATGTTTTAAAAATATATTTAGAAGGTTAATCAAAGATAATTACAGAAGACTGAAATTTTTTCCATAAGATAGTCCAAAGCTACATGCAGTGGTAATAATCTATGTTATTTGCAGAAGAAATTTCAAGAGTGTTTTGAAAATTTATCTAATTTTGGGAAAGTCCAGTTTCATCTATTGAATTATGTAAGTTAATTTTTTTAAAAGGCCCTCTCTTGCTAAGTAAATTGCTTTCATGTGAAGAATTTGTAAAACATGAGAAAAGTTTATAACATAAAAAATTCAAAACATAAAAATGTCTTACAATTAAAAACTTACCAACAGCTCCTTAGTGAAGAAGAGTAAGCATAGGTTGACATACTAAGACATGTAATTACATGCTAGGTATTTAGAAGCTGGTTTTTGTCATAACCCCATGTTTAAAATTTTTTTGAGGGTCTAAGAGCTAAAATTGTCATACGTAGCAGTCCACCCAGAGGATCAGCATCAAGCAAAGCTCAAATCAACCAAAATGCTAATCTCCATGTATAGAGATTTTTATATCCCTACAATAGACAAATGTCTACTTAAGGGAACATTCAAGCACCTAACTCAAGTAAGACTACAGAATTAAGACTGTTTCTAGGGAGTTTGTTATAAAGGAATCTCACCAATAGTATAATTGAGTTTGTCATGTAGAAAACACCCCAAGGATGAATAAGTCTCCTGATCTTTGTCCAGAGTGGCTAATCTGGGCACAGAGGCAGTAACAGCAACACAAGATTTGAAAAGGTTAAAACAAACAGAAACTAAGGGGAATATCCAAAAATCAATCAAAGCTGAGATCTGGGAGATGTACAAGTAGGATTGCCAGATAATATACACAGCACTCGGTTACATTTGAATATCAAATAACAAATAATCTTCAGTATATTAGTAATACACAGTATATTATAATCTTTATATCATTGTACATTTGGGATACACTAAATATACTAAATTATACTAAAAATTGGTTGGCTATTTATCTAAAATTATAATTTAACTGAACATAATGTATTTTTATTTGTAAATTCATCAACCTTATGTACAAGGTACTTTGCACAATCGTCTACATCTCAAGGAAAGGATGCTTTATAGCCAAGATTATTTAATTAACTTTTAGAAGAACTGCTGATATTTATATCTTGATAAATTATAAAAATACCTTTTCCATCTTAATCCTCTTTTTGTGCCCTCATCTCCCTCTTCCTTACATACATTATTATATGAAATGCACTAATCAGTTGAAATTGGAATGGAAAGGAATGACACTCAAAAGAGGGCTAAGTAAGGCAGACCAGAACAGGGAAAATAGGATGATAAATAGCTTCTTTAGGAGACCTCATCTGGCACATAGTAGTTGTTTAATAAACAGTTGTTTGAATAAATAACCAGTAAATGAGTAAAGAAAAATAAAATCTTCACTCTCCCAGTCTTTTAGCCAGAAACTCTTCAAAGTTATGGTTATCTGATTATATAAGGTTTTGTGGGTTTTCCTATCCCACAGAACTCTAGCATACTATGAAGTTGATAGAAACATCTAAACAAACCACCTCAGACCATAATTTACAGAACTACTCAGTGCTTCAAGTGTGCTCTAGGGTCTTGCTACAAAGTGCAGCCCCAAAATCAGTAGCATCAGCATCACCTAAGAGCTCATTTTAAATGCTGGATCCAACCATCTCTAGTGAATCCAAATTTACACATTAGCAAGATCCCCAAGAAATGGAGAGTACATTTTGAAATTATGGCTAAGTGAACCTAACTCATGAACTAATATGCTTTTTTAATATGGGCAATTCAGCCTTGCAAAACAAAGTTATAAATTAATCCCACCTGCTCGTAAATTGTAAATCAGTTCTCTGTTCTTCCAGAAGATAGATAGCTTAGAAAATACAACAGTCTCATCATTTGTAACTTACACAGTTAGGATTAGAAACAGTTTGCACTGTGGCTACCAGTGTCATTACTTTCCAAGGAATTGTCAATCTTTGTGGTGAAGTTAGGCAAGTCATTAAATTGCCTAATCTGGTGTTTGATTTAACACCTGCTTTGAGAAGCTGATGAAAGCTATGGCACTACCCCACAGAAAATTATACATGCACACGTGCATAGAATTTTGCAGTTTTGGGAGACTCGTGGATTCCCCTGAAGCCAATTCAGTGACCCTCCTAAATTCTCATAGATTAAATTTAATCCTGTCTTCTACACAGAGCTGGGTTTTTCTCTGATAGCACACTTTCTGCAGCTTTCCCTCCACAGTATAAAATTGATAACTGGATAAAGGATGGGTGAATTGGATAGGACAAATGAGCATTGTCACACATTCAAAGTACCTTTGCTTTTTTCATATAACTGAAGCTTATCCACATGCCCATTATTGAAAAGGCTTTCTTTTGCTAAGTAAAATTGCTTTTATGTCAAGAATTCAAAAAAACGTGAGAATAATCTTCGCAACTGTCTTTTCTTTACTTCAGCTGGCCTGGGAACAGAAGTTTCAGTGAGGAGCATTAGAAACACAGCTCCTCCCCAGATTCCTACTGCCTTTACTGCAGTTCCAGATAGCCTGGAACACCTTATTAGGAACACCACAGAGGCCTTCATCAGAAGTACTGCAGAAAGCTACAGCCAAAACAGCAGCGAGAGGCAGCATCCCAGTCTGCACACGACTGGAATTACAGACACATCATGGGTTTTGTGGACTACTCAGCCCTTCTTTAGCACCACTGAAGAGGTAAAAGGAAAGGGGGTGTGGAGTGTGGTCTCTGCATGTCTCAGGAAGCCCGTTGCTTGAAAAGACTTGCTTTGCTGAAAATGCCACTGCTGCAGTAGGGGATTAGGCACTCTCAGTCTGTGTCCTAGCTGCTAATTGTACAGGAGAGCATCTTGCATAATGAAAATATTTGAAAGTCACTCAAGATTTCTACATCTTTATGAGATGCAGATAACTAGGCTGCCATGGCATAACTGTGGGCTGGCTTTCTGAACTGAATGTTTTCTGAACTGAAGTCAGAGTTCACGGTCTTACATATGTCCTGAAACCAGGAAATAGAAACTGAAATCAGTGCCTTGCAGGCAATCCTGAATATATATGTCATAATTATTTATGCTTTAAAGGAAGGGAAAGGGTCCAAAGCAATAGCAGATTCAAGAATCACTATAATGGATTCAGGAGCACAGTAAAAGATGAGTAAAAGTCACTGTCACTTCCCCATCAACATCCTCGAACCACCTCCACAAGGTGACATTAGTCAAATGACTGAGATGCAGAATGGCATCATCATAGGAGTCTGTTCAAATAGCGATTCTGTTTCAGGTGTTCATCTCTGGTTTTACTTTCCTTACAGAGTTCTAGGCCACCATTTTGTCAATACGTGTAATTATAGCACATCAGAAAAGCTAAGGTTCCACTGGCAGTCTCTAGCTTTTTCCTAATGAACAACCCAAATCATTTATAGAAGTCATATGACTTCACATCCACTTAGCATTCTTGTATCTTTTGCATTGTGCAGAATTTAACATTGCATATGGTTCCCGGCTGGTGAGCACATGTTTCATTATTGATCACAAAACAAATATAGCCAGTATATTGAATAACTCCTGGGAATTTATTTTTATCTCCACTTTTTCTTTGCTATAAATCTTTCCGTGGCCTAGTTCTTTCTTTGCTTCTGAATAGAAGTTAGAAAAGACCCATTACTTTTCTGGACGCTTTATATCACTTTAAAATTCAATACTTACTCTCAGTTTCCTGACAAAAATACCAACTACAGGAAATAATGTGAACTCTAAATTTGACTTAAATGTTAGCTTCTCTTCTCCCATCACCCCACCCAGTTTGGGCTTAGAGTAGGGGAAGGAAACATCCAAATTCTCTCACTTTCCACCAAGCTTTTCACCCACCTCTCCTAGCCTGATAATTATGGTTTCAGATCTATCTGAGCTTGGAAAATGGGAAAGGAAGACAGGAAATGAAAGCACAAGAGCTATGACTTAAGGTTACCATCACCACCTGGCACTGTGCCCACCCTAAATCTCCAACTCTCAAACCCTTTCAACCACTCACATGAGTGAGAGATTCACCACTTACATTTTTTAACTTAACTTTTTTTAATTTGTTTAAATTTAGTTAAAATTACAATTATAATTGTAATTTTCTTACATGCCCAAATTGCACAGTGGTGAAGTCAGGGTTTGGGGGATATCCATCACCCAAATACCATACATGGTACCCACTAAGTAATGTCTCATTATCCACCCTCTTCCAATCCCCCAAACTGAGTTTTTATTGTCTACCAATTCACATTCTATGTCCATGGGTACACACTATGTAGCTCTCATTTATAAGTAAGAACATTCAGTGTTTATGTTTTCATGTCTGTCTTAGTTCACTTTAAGATACTGGCCTTCAGTTCTATCCATGTTGATACAGAAGATTTGATTTCCTTCTTTTTCATGGCCAAACAGTATCACCACTTTTGAAAATGAATGTTTCTTGGGGGAGCACTTCCTCATTGTGGCTGAATGTGCCTAGCCAAAACTTCCGTTCTAACAACAGTTTACAAGAAATTTCATTTAATATATATAACAGTACAGAAAAAAATTGTGTATCAAATAAAAAACATACTGATTAAAAACTATTATAAACATTTATCTTCCTGGACACTAAAGGGTTGTCTTTTAGCAAAAGAACATTCTCCCATGTTTGCCTAGCATGAATCGTGAAACAGAGAAGTTCAAGGGTAGCCAGGCTCTCTGCCATCAAGACTGAGGCAGCCAGTTCCAGAGCTTTGCAGACACGACTGGGGCAACCCAGCACTGCGTTACAGAGCTCATATGACCCAGCCCCAGACCTGCGTTTGCAGCCTTAGGTCATGTAGCCTTTTTCTAAAGTGAGATTCACTGCAGTATTTATATGAGCTCCCAGGTAGGACATCAGAATGACTATGCATCCAACTATGGCATGTTCCAGCTTTTTTCTTGAAGCTGAAGCAAAGTTTTAACTGTGTCCTGGAAAGCTAGTGTGTAAAAACTATGCTCTTTCAAAACAGTGTCAACAGTTGCATCTCTCATGACTCTAAAGCCTTAGTCTGATCATCCCTGCTGGATTATTTGATTTAGCAAGAGCTTTAACTTTATAACAGTCCATTATAAACAGCTGTGGTTAGATACCTTGAAAGTAAAAATGAGTCACTTGGGATATAAATTGCCTGTCCTTTGAAAGTAATTTCAAAAGTTACTCTGTCTTGACAGAGGATGCCTAGAAAAGTATAAGAAAGGAGTAAAATCATTTGACTTAATTGCTTGGAATCATGTACAAATAAAATTTCTATGTATCCATTGTTTTCTTATCAGACAGCATCTGGTTTGTGATGATTTTGGATTGACTTAGTCTAATTGGACTGTAGGTTGGGGTGGTCTGTTAATGATTGATGATAGGAAAAATCTGAATATGAGTTTTTGGATGGTAGAGACCATATTTATTTGGCTTTGAATATTCAGGACTTAAACATAGTGTGGAGTGGAATAGTTCAAAATGAGGTGAGGGAAGGTGACTGGCATAAAGAGGACAGAAGTGGAGTGGAGCAGAATGGAGCAGGGTGAGGTGAAGCAGCCGAGGAGAGTGGTATGGAATGGAGAGAGTGGAAAAGAGGGCTGGGAGGTGAGCAGATTGAAGTGGTATGCAGGTAGGTGGAATCGTTGGCCACCTGGGTAACAAATGACCACTTGGGTACTGCCAGTGTCCAGGTGTGATGGTCATGTTGAGCAGCCATGCTTTCATTCTGTGCGTGTTTTGAAGTTTGTGCATCTAGTGTTTAGTATGTCTATACTATTGAATCTATCTAGTGTTCCATTCATGAGCTAGTGATCCAGTTCTTTTTGTCCCTTCTATTTCCTCCATTTCATCTCTTAGTCACCCTTCAACTCTCCCCCTCCACTTACACAATTATACAAAACACACACACATATAAGTATAAGAGAAAAAAGAGAAGGCACTGGTGGCTGTTAAATTTAGTGGCTTTGGGAAATGTTCATCTACTCCACAAACATTCCTTGAGAACCAAACTAGTGTCAGAAAACAGAGTGCTAGAGAACTCAGACTTTGAGGTCAAAGTCCTGACTCTGCCCCAGCTCTTATTAGCTAGAGGGCTGGAGCAAGTTACTTAAACTCTCCAAGCCTCACTTCCCTCACTTGTAAAATGGAATCTCCACTTCTAAAGGCTGTTGCAAGGATTAAGAGCAAGAACCTGGTCCTTAGTAAGCCTATGGGAACTAATATCTGTACGGCTTTCTACAAGGACACAAAAATGAATAATAAACTTGTTGCCCTGAAGAAACTCATTGTCTGCCAAGGTGCTAAGGGACATAGAGATATACACAGGCTTTTTAGAATACAAAAGAGAGAGTCCTGATTGCTATGGAAGTTTCAAGGAATGTCTTCCAGAGAAGGCAATATAGGAACCGAGCTTAAAGGGGTATGGGAGTTAACCTATTAAGAGATGGGGGAGAAAGAAAGAGGGGAAGGTGAAGGAACTGAAATGAGACAGAATGAAAGTTAGAAAGAGACCCCAATTATTATCTAAAATTAGCTTTTAAAGACACTTGGGATCTTTATTACTTCAATACAATCATGCATTCCATACTCCTTTAATGAGCACCTGCTATTTGGCAGACATTATGGGAGATGTAAAAACTAATTTAAAAAATGGTATTATAGAATTATATAAACAATGTGGTCAAAATCATTGAGTATAGACTCAGCATCTGTGAAGAATGCAGAAAACACTTACATAGTTAAGAGCCCCATAAGAATTATCCCATGTAAAGGAACTGAATGTATATTGAAAAAGATCAACCGGGCACAGTGGCTCACACCTGTAATCCTAGCACTTTGGGAAGCCGAGGCAGGTGGATTGCCTGAACTCAGGAGTTCAAAACCAGCCTGGGCAACACAGTGAAACCCCATCACTACTAAAAAATACAAAAAAATTAGCCGGGCATGGCAACGTGCACCTGTAGTCCCAGCTACTTGGGAGGCTGAGGCAGGCGAATTGCTTGAACCCAGAAGGCGGAGGTTGCAGTGAGCCAAGATCATGCCGCTGCACTCCAGCCTGTATGACAGAGCGTGATTCCGTCTCAAAAAGAAAAAAGAAAAAGAACTCAAATACATGTTTTCAAATGCATTCTTCATCCAGAAATAGCCATTATTTCTCCTTACTATTTTTATAGTTATACTATTAAATGATCTGTGATACTAACACCATATTATTAAAAGCACACTATATTAATAGTATCAGATTCTTTAATAGTATAACTCTAAAAATAATAAGTAGAAACTAATGACTATGGATAAGAAAAATCTGAATATGAGCTTTTGGAGGGTAGGGACTGTTTTTATTCAGCTTTGTATCTCCAGGACTTAAACACAGTGCTTAATACTCAGTAAGCACTGAGTCTTTTGTCGGGGGGGGGGCAGGGGGAGGAAAAATGTGGAGTGGAATCATGCAAAATGAGGAGGAGGTGAGGGAAGGGGAGTGGAATAGCACTATGTTAGTGATAATATTATTAAATTATTAGTGATACTATTAAATTATCTGCGATTCCTTTTATTCCCACAAATATATAGCATAAAATAGAATTTAGAATTTAATCCAAGAGAGATATCTAGAGAACAAAGAATAACAACTGAAATGCTCAGATTTTATGCTTATAAATACTATGTCATGACCATGAATTAACATTTATGGAGTGGCCACGGTGTTCTAAATCCACAGTCAAAGGATACATTGAAGTTGGAACACTGGGACTGGGAGTGGAGCTGGTGATGTCACAAAAGTCTTCCAAAGAGAAAGTGGCATGTATTTGATCTTTGCTTCCATCAAGAGTCCCTTTGAGTAATGATGAAGAAAACACCAAGAGATGTTGTACAGTATTAGCAAAGAAGAGAATCTAGAGGATTGAAAAAGAATAGCTAAGATTTGTATGTTACAAATGGTGCTAAGCACTTTATATATACCCGGAGAGCTGGGTACTTTTATCCATTTTCTATCACCATGTAAGAAGCCTCCCCAAAACATAGTGGTTTAAAATAGTGACAGTTTATAATTTCTCATGATTCTGTTGAATGGGTGGGAGATCCTTTACTGGTTTCTCCTAGGTTCACTCTTACAGCTTCATTCGCTTTGGAGGGTCAACTGAGCTCCAGGATTCACAATAGCTTCACTTGCATGACTAGCAGCCAGTGCTAGCTAGAGGCTGGGGAATCTAGATTCTCCTCCACATGGCCCCTCATTCCCCTAGTACACTACACCAGCTTCCTTTTAATGATGGTTTAGGGCAGCTTCACCAGAAGGCAAAGGTGGAAGCTACAAGCCTTTTGAGGCCCATGGTCTAGGAACCATGCAATATCACTTCTGTCCTATTCTATTGATCAAAGCAACTCTCAAATCAGGCTAGATTCAGGGAGTGTAGAAATAGATTCCAGCCTGGGCAATTCCAGCCTCCTCTTCCTGATGGGAAGAGCTGCAAACTCACATTGTAAAGGAGCATGCATATTGAGTGGGAAGAATCTGTGACCATTAAACAATCTACCATCCATCATCATTATCATTATCATCACCACCACCACCACCACCACCACCACCACCACCACTCTCTCTGTTTTGCGGATGCCCAGCTGAAACTTAAAGAGGAGCTTGCCCAAGACTAAGTGACTAGGGAATAACAGACCAAGAAGAGTAAAACACACACACACACACAGTCTCCCCTGAACATCTAGTCACCTATTCTCTTACATGTTGTGCCTGATATTAAAGTTAAATGCCAAGGAGAACATCATTTGAAATCCAGCAATTACTCCTCACTAATGCTACTGCAAGACTGTCCTATGTTGACTCTTGGGGATCAGAGTGTTCCCTGCTCTTCTCCTTTTCTGTTTTCTCACATCCTTACCTGCCAGTGTGAAGGGTCTGACTTTGGAAGGTTTTATACTTGGGCCAGTACTTGACCTCAAAACTCTGTGGTGCTCTCTCTCTTCTACCTCCCAACCCTGAGCAGTAAATGAATTAACACACATTGTAAACCTAGAGTAGTACCTGAATGATAGTAAAATACTGTTTAGTTAATGTTGGCTGCCATTGTTGTTATTGTCACATTTATAAATAGTATTATGTGAATTGTGTGTCTTCACCAGGACAAAATCAGTAGGACAGGAAACTTGTCCATGGTATGAGTCAGGAAATACCCTGACCAATTGTTCTCCAAGTATGGACCCTAGTCCCAGAATTTATTAGAAATGCAACCACTTGGGCCCTACTCTAAACCTAATAAATCAGAAGCTGTGGCTCTGGTGTCAGAGAAACCTGGCTTAAATTGCAGTGGTGAAATCTACTAGTTACTCAAGTCCCACTCATTTATTCTTTAACATAAGGATAGTTATGTACTCACTCTGCTTCATAAGACAGGATTAAATTCCAACTAAGTAAAGTGTTTTAGAACATTAGCTAGACCTGACACGGTGTCCACACCTGTAATCCCAGCACTTTGGGAGGCCGAGGTGGGCAGATGACTCAAGTCTAGGAGTTCAAGACCAGCCTGGACAACAGGGCAAAACCCTGTCTCTCCCCCCCAAAAAAAAGCAAAAAACCGCCTACCCAGATATGGTGGTGTGTGCCTATGATCCCAGCTACTGGGGAAGCTAAGGCAGAGGGATCACTTGAGCCCAGATGCCAGGGCAGCAGTGAGCTGTGATCATGCCACTGCATTCCAGCCTGGATGACAGAGTGAGACCTGTTTCAAAACAAACAATAACACTGGCTATACATGATAAATATTCAGTAGATTTAGCTATTAATACTAGCTACTCCTTATTTCTGCTTCATCATTCCTACCTTGCCTTCTTCACAGGGCGGTAAAAACCAGATGAGTCAACATATTACGTGAAAATAGTTTGTAAGGGATAAAATGCTGAACATGCATTAGAAATGTTACTGGCTGGTTCTGATACTGCTCAGTATCTATAAATCTTCCCCTGGCCACCCACCCTCCCTCTGGCCTGGGAGAGGGATTGTATTTCCTCTGTTCATGAATAGCCATTGTGGTACTGGTCTGGGCTTTCACAGTTTTGTGTTTCCTTCTATTTGGCCTTCAAAGAGATCACAGCCCAGTGTGAGTCTCCAAATAAATGAGGAGGCAAATGCAGAAAACATCCCACTTCCCTCCATTGCTTGCAAGTCTGGGGTAACCGCCTTTGTTGGGTCACTTAAAGTATGCAGGGGAGACACCCCACTGCTACCACTGTTCTGTGGACAGAACTAAAGATGGGACGATATTCCCCTCTTCCAAGGCAAATGCCTGGAGGAAGGAGTACAAAGAAGCAGTGGGGAAAAAAGCAAACCATCCTCTGACCACTCGTCGTGACTCCTAGATTGACTAGTGTGAATGGATATAATATAAAGAGATTCTGAGACTGCTAATGCTACAAAAAAAAAAGGCCACTTGGAGAAAAATACATTGTGGGGAGGATATGTTTCTAAAGACCTTAATTTATAATTAGCATCATTTAGGCCTAATTCTGACATGGACTACAGTTTTCTTAATTTGTCAGTTAAAGTGGACTACCATGTCCCAATAGCATAAAGGTGGTCTACAATTCGCTGGACCCCACCAGCCTGAAAATCTCAAGATTTGTACAATTCTTAAAAATGAAAAGAGTAGAGGAAAAATTTACTAAAGGGCTTCCAGAGGGTAGACGCCAAGGGAGTCCACTGAGTTAGGGATAAACTAGTGGCTCAGACATACTGGATCTGTTTTCTTTGAGGATCAGGGGGACATGGGTAGGGGTTGTGGTAGGAAGAGAGCAAATACCATGAGAGAAATGATGATGAATTTGCAAGAGCAAGCAATAAATCCAAGGATCAGAACTGGGGGTGATAAGTATGAAGATAAGATAAAGAAACTCTGGAAACAGGAAGAAGCTGCTAAGTATTTTAAATCTCTGTAATTTACTCCAGCTATGTATTGGTGGCACTTTCATATTCCACTCACGAAATAACAGTTTTGAAAGCCAGTTATTGTGAGATATGGTGAAAAGTAACTGAATGGAGAAATGCTATGAATTCCAAGAGCTATCTTTGACCTAAAATCCCCTTTCTTTCTTCCCACACTTTGGGGGAGCTGGGAGCATAATACGGCCATTGCTAAATCCAGATAAGATTCTCCCCGCTGGGAAACCTTCGCATTTGGAAGTTGGAGATACCTATTTTTCTTTTTTATTATTATTTTTTTCTTTCTTCTTTTATCATCTGATCCCAAGAGGTACCTACTTTTCTATCAGAGCTTTTCTTATTGTGGATCCCAAATAGATCTGTGCTACTGAGTACACCCCACATATGCTAGGTTTAATGAGTTCTTGCAGCTCATCTGGGTATGCACATTTATGCCTGCTCCTCTTTCTGGAAGGTTGTGCTTCCAGCCCAGGATAGCAGAGCTGTGGATAAGTTACCACAGTGTGTGTGTTGCTGAGAGTTTGGACCTTGGTGGCTTGAGAAATTATATCAGGAATGAACTCCTGATTCCTGAAAAAGACCAGCTCTTCCACGGAATCAGTTTGTCCATTGGGCACAGGGGCTGCTTGGACACATTTATCCTAAAGCTTAAGGGCTGGGTATTAGATTCTGTGATGCTAGGGGTTCCAGGTCGACATTGGAGCAGCTGAAGAATACTGCATACTGCGTTTAAGATATACAAATACTTAGCCATGCCCTTTAGTGGTGGGGGTGTGATTGTCTACTCTGTCAATATATAAGGAGACATTGAGTCGCCATGACCTGGGGATGTGTGGCAGATAATGAAGAGACATGGCCCCTTCCTTTAAGGAGTCTATAATCTAGCTGAAGGTTTTAGCAGTACATTTTTGAAAAACACAGTAAGATCCTTTGATCTTGGGCTTTGATCACTGTCAACTCCAACATTCAGGTGTCTCTCAGATGCCATTCATCTGCTTCATCCAGCAGAGAAGAAGAGAGCGAGGGAGATGTCAGACCAAGAGGCAGACAGAATGTGGGCCCAGCATGGCTCCATGCTTTGATTTTTTGAGTGAGGTCAAAATCCAAACTTTTTGTGTGTAAAATTTCCTGATTTCCTCAACATTAGCACCTTATTCCAATGTTTTACACAATGTTAAGGTCTCATTATAAAAGCAAAAAACACCTGTGCTGGCCAGACAGTGAGCTCCCCAGTTTGTGGAGTTCAGAGAATTCATGGAAATAATGTTCTAGCAACATGATGCATAGAATAAGAAGGCAGAGCCCTTACCCTCCACCCATAATTTCTGTGGGCGACTGTTTTTCTTTCCTTTCCTTTAAAGCCAATGTTATCGTAAGCCATGCTGTATTTGTCTACTATCCTAGGGTTTGGTGACAAATGTTTGCTAGCTCCTGAATCCATCATGTGCAGCAGCTACACCCATTCAGACTGCCCCATTGTAAGCATTGCTGCCTCGGCTGGGTGCCTCTGAGAGTAGACTCCCTTCTGAGGGTGGGTGGCAGGAACTGCCATTGTGAAAGAAGATGCAGAAGTGCTTGAGGTTGAAAGAGTGGTTTGCTTGCATTCACATCTGGTCCTAAGTTATTTGGCTGTTTGTAGTTACAAAGCTACAACAAAAGCTATGTAAAGCCCATTTCCTTCAAGTTAAACCAAAATAAAAAGTAGTTGAGGGGAAGTGGGTGAGAAATGGGTGTGGGAAAAAATACCAGGAAACTTGAGAGATGTGTTCTAGAGAGACAGTGGAGCCTGCCATTAGAGACAAAACGCACACTCCCACCCTCCCTTGCAGTATTTTAAAAAAAAATCTTGGCTGGTCCAACAGACTGAGCAGCCGTTAAATGTCTTTGTGTGTTGTTCTACTGGAGAGTTTCTTGAGTATGATTTTAGGAATGAAAATTGGGTATGATTTGGGTATGAGACTGGAAGCAATGATAATTTGTTGCCATTTGGATATTCTCAGAAAGACGAGTTCTCAGCCATGACCTTTGTCATTCTCTAATACCGAGTGCTCAGCATTCATGATTTCTCTTAATGTTATTCATAGAATATTATTACTACGAATAATCTTGAAACTTAGTATTTATAGAGTCCTTTAGACAGGAACTGTACTATACATGTAACATGCACCTTCTCATTTAATCCTCACAGCCGCACTCTCCTGATGCTTTCATTACTTCCATTTTTTGGAGACCTGTGATCTAGGAAGTTTAGCTAGAAAAAATCCTTGAAAAACATGTATCCCAGACTGTATCTCTAAACACAAAATAGGATGGTCATGGTTTTTGGTTTTAAACTACTTATCAAAAAAATTTTTTTCTCTACATTTTAATACATCTCTTTTTAAATACATGACACCTACTGCAGGTTAAAAGTGTATTCACTTTTGCCAGAATTTACTATTGAGCCCGTTCGAGGTAAAACTCAGAAAAGGATTTAACTGACACATTTTACTGATTGCTGTGCTTTCTTCTAATAAGTATCTGGGGGAAAGCCTGGAGTGAGATTTGCATAACAGAAGTACCTGCTAGGAGGAAAGGTATCAGACTGGCCTGACATCTAACATGTATTAGGTTTGCTACCTGTTGATCCTTTTTCCATTAGTATTCATACTTAATTTTTAATGAGAAGTTACATGTATCAAAATATGCATAGTATAAAGGTCACCAATTCACTTAAATAATGCATTCTAAAATTGTTCTTCTAAATCATCTATGCAGTTTTTTTATAAGCAAAGAGCTCAGTAAAACTTATGAAAAAAATTAAAAACCAAGATACCATTAACTCTCTTGAATGTAAAATAATAGCTGGTACAGGGTTTAGGATATAATCTGAGAACTTTGTTCAGAATTTGAATAGCTTTTTCTCAGGAACTAGTACTAGAGGACCTATTAAAATATAGACCGGCTCCATTATTGGGCTCCATCCCTGGCATTTCTGATTCCTTAGGTCTGTGGTGGGGCCAGTAGTTTACATTTCTAGCAAGTTCTCAGATGACGATAATTTGAGAGCTACACTTGGAGAACCACTGTTCCAAAGGGCACCACCTCCCTCCTCCTCCTCCTTTTCCTCCTTTCGTCTTTCCTCTCACTCTTCACTTTTCCCACCTTTTCCTTTGTCTTCTAAATAAATCTTCTCTTCTTTTTCATTCCTTTGCTCTTCCCTCTTTTTTCTCTTCTCTTTTCCCTCTTCCCTTCCAGGATAGTATTTAAGGCATCCAGCAGGACCATGTTTAGAAGGACTTGTTTAGGATATTTATTCATGTAACAATATTTACTAAGCTCATATGAAGATTCAACAAGTGGTGGTTAAGACTATGCCATTCCCCGTACAAGAAGAGCGGGACAAAGATTCTGCTCTAAAAGAATCCTCCATGTGATCAGGAAAGGCAGACAGTGCACAAATACATAAATAATACAGATTATCACCAAGAGTCATTGCTCTGAATTAAGCAAATGTCTACTGAGATTAAGAATTATAAAGAGATAATTTTTTCTTGTGGGGTCAGAAAGGGACTGGCCCCCTAGAGGTGTGTTTAGGCTGAAATCTAAAGGACACCAGAAAGATTGCCAAGCAGAGAGCCCAGGGAGGAGTGGTTGAAGAAGAGGAAATGACGGGCACAAGAGCTCTAGGGCAAGTCAGTTCCATAGGCAGGGGAGGAAGAGTGGAGCCTCCAAAACCTATACCAGAGCCTGGCACACAATAGGTGTCTAGTCAATGTTTGCTGAATGAAAGTAAATGAATTGTCAGACCCAGGCAAGTGGAGACTAGGAGGCAAGCAGGAGGGAGGAAAGAAATGGGCAGAGGCCAGGTAATGAGGGGCCACTGTAAGGACCATGACTTTTAGTCATAGGTGAGGGGAGTGTGGATTAACTTAACCAGTCCACTCTGCCCTCCCTTCATTCATCCAATACCACAGTCCCCTCATCCCCATGTTTACTTCAAACCCCTGTCCAAAGTAGCAGTTCTCAAACAGTGGCTCCCAGAACCCTGGATAACCCATTGTATCATTCAACATCTATGTTTATAATGTGACAAAATTCATGCTTTCAGCCATGAACTCATAATTAATCATTGCTTTTGTTTGAGACAGGGTTTTTTCCTCTGTTGCCCAGGCTGGAGTGCAGTGGCACAGTCTGGGCTCACTGCAACCTCTGCCTCCTGGGCTTAAGCCATCCTCCTGCTGTAGCTTCCTGAGTAGCTGGGATTATAGGCATGCACCACTGCACTCAGATAATTTTTGTATTGTTTGTAGAGAACAGGGTTTGTCCATCTTATCCAGGCTGGTCTCAAACTCCTGGACTCAAGTGATCCACCTGCCTCAGCCTCCCACAGTGCTATGATTACAGGTGTGAGCCACCACACCCAGCCAATTAACGATTTTTAAATTGCTAACACTTTTTTAAAGGCAGCTGTTTGTTCACTCAAGTCTAATCAAAAGCAGCCTCACCCTTCCCATGCAGTCTGGGAAAGGTTTCCTGGTGGCAAGGAGAAAAGCTTGTCTCCTGAAATGGTACAGAGTGGCTGATTCCAAATTTCTGGAGTGCAACTTCTAATTCAAATGTAGTGTCCTTACAAAGGGCAAGTAAGCTCAAGAGAAGTTGAAGAATTCCAAACAAAGATGAGAACAAAAACCAAAATGAATCAATTTATTTATACTTTGTCCAGTAGTTTCAAATAAACTCCTCATAGAAAAGATGCTATCTTGCAGCTTTTTCCAGTCTTATACTTTCTTGAATCTATTACGGTTTTCTTTGATTTCTAAATTATGGACTTTTAAAAGGAAAAATGTGGCCAGACACAGTGACTCATGCCTGTAATCCCAGCATTTTGGGAGGCCAAGGCAGGTGGATCATGAGGTCAAGAGTTCAAGACCAGCCTGTCCAACATAGTGAAACCCTGTCTCTATTGAAAATACAAAAAAATTAGCTGGGCATGGTGGCGCACACCTGTAATCCCAGCTACCAGGAGGCTGAGGCAGGAAAATTGCTTGAACCAGAGAGGCAGAAGTTGTACTGAGCCGAGATCCTGCCACTGGACTCCAGCCTGGGGGACAGAGTGAGACTCTGATTCAAAAAATATAAATAAATAAAAGGAAAAATGTAATCGATAAAAGCCTAAGTTTAAGCTCTCCCTCTTGTTTCATAGGATGCTCATTTTTATGGATTATTTAGGTCTCACTAATCATTTGGGAGCTCCGCTGTCAGCCTCAAGGTTCTCCAAAAAAAGAACGAGTGGTTATATACTTTCAGAAAAGAGATGTCTATGACTATTGGTCCATTCCTTCAGGTATTGCTATGATTATTCATTAACATTGAAGATCATAAAACAGATAAAAGACACATGATTCTAAATGTGTATGTCCCTCTTTTATAGATCAAAAAGTAAAGGATTGTATTTAAAGAAATCTTGTCTATATTTCCTAATTCCTTTTCCCAAGGACATTATTAGTATAGCACTATTTTTTTTTTGTTTGTTTCTTACTTTTTTTGACTTTTTAAATTAATTTTGTTTCAGTGGAGATATATCTTGATACAAATCACTATTAATAACATAGAATTTGGAAGCATCTAAACTGTGTAATGGTGAGGATATTTTCTTATTATTCTCTTTGATTTGTACTCCTCAAATTTTGCCTCTTTGGTACATTTTCTTTCATGAGAAGGAAAGATTTGTTAAAAGATATGTTGAAAATGAAACATAGCTCTAAAATTAACTGATAGGGTAATAATCGTATGTTAATGCTATGTAGCCTTTTTAAAAAAATGTTTTGGAAAGCTTGGAGGAGATGAGATATATCGAAGATTTCCACAAATGACAGAAGGATGTTTGACATATTAAGTGAGAAGATCCCAAATCTGAGGGGTAACCTGTGAGAATATTTAGAACCCCAATGAAAAGGACAAATATAAAGATGAGCAACGGAAGTTAGTAAGTGGACAAATGAATTTAAAAGAGCCAGAAATGTGATTTGAGTACAGTGTATTACTAGGCAAAGTGACACTTCTATAGCACATTAAAGTTTTCAAAGGTACTTTAATATAGTTGTCATATTTCTTCATGACAGCTGTGTGGTATATTTAGAGTAGATATTATTTCAGTGTTACAGTTGAGGAAACCACATTGTTATCTGAAGACAGCAAAAGAAGAAAATCATAATGTTGCAAAGGAATAAAACTGGGAAAAAGCTCCTGTAAAGGCTGAGGGCAGCCAGAGCCTGTAAGAAGGCTTGTAGTATCTATGGATAGCAGGAGGGAACCCCTGCCACTGAGGAAGCTGACAGGTATGCCAGGTTGTGCAGAGCCACTGAACTTGGGCACGAAATACAGAGTAAATGTTATTTACTGTGCAGGTGACCTAGGTAGAAATAAGAAGTTTCTTTTGTTCCCAGAAATACAAAGATGTTTTAGGTTTGACTTTTCTAAGTGTTTGCTAACTTGAAAGGATTTGAGATCTCTGATCTGGCTGTAGGTTAAGAGTCTATAGAATCTCTTGAGGAGAAGAAACTTCATTTTTTCATTAAGAGGTATTTTTAAAAGCATGTTTTCTAAAAGAATTGAAACAGGCCGGGTGCAGTGGCTGAAGCCTGTGATCCCAGCATTTTGGGAGGCCAAGGCAAGTGGATCACCTGAGGTCAGGAATTCGAGACCAGCCTAGTCAACATGGTGAAACCCAGTCTCTACTAAAAATACCAAAAAAAAAAAAAAAAAAAAACTAGCTGGGCGTGATGGTGCATGACTGTAATCCCAGCTACTCAGGAGGCTTGAGGCTCAAAAATTGCTTGAACTGGAGAGGCAGAGGTTGCAGTGAGCGGAGATCATGCCACTGTGCTCCAACTTGGGTTGCAGAGTGAGACCGACTCAAAATAAATAAATAATAAAAGAACTGAAACACTTTTCACTTTTTTTTTTGTTTTAGTTTTCCTCAAAGTAGACACAGTAGATATAGTAGACAATAACATAGCTTTTTATATAGCCTATTTGAAAAAGAAATTAATATGCCATCCTTCCCACTGAGGTGAACATTAGAATGTGGAATCTCATTTCTTTTGGCAGTTGTTGGGGATGGTGCTCCAAATAATCAATAAAAAATTATAAGACTTGTTGAAATATCTTTCTAAAATTACTTGTGTACAATTAAATGCTCCTTCGTTATTGGGAGCTTTTCTAAAATCAGTTTTCAGATAAATAATCATTTGGGTACTGAAGTAGTTGCTAAAGTGCATACAGTTAGGGCTGAACACTGAATAAACGCCATTTTTCTTTGTAAACTTGTGGAGAGCTGACTATCAATAGTAGTTTCCACAAATGAGAGTTTATATGGCTTTCTTCTCTTGGTTGGACAATTAGCGATGAAATGGCTTTAACTACTGGATGGTCAGTGATAAAACTGTTTGCTGTGGGTTGAACATTTGATAGTGATTACATTTGTCCTTGGCACTATTTCCACATGATTTAGGGAGGATATAAACCTATGCAAGAGAAAAGGGAAAGTGATTGGGAGAAAGAATGGTCAAGTTGACAACCTTTTGGGGTCTTTTTCTGTTGCTGGTGTTGGTATGCCACCAGGACAAATGAAGGCTTTGAAGTGAGATGGGCAAAGCACTCTAATAAAAGGCTTCAGGAAAGAGTGCTGGCGACCTGGGAAAATGTGCCGCGGTCAAGTTTAATCCTGGGAAAAGCGGTCCTGGAGAAAGCAGATGAGGAAGATAGGAAGGAAGATAGGGAGGGGAGACGTGGGGTGTGGAGGGAGGAAGGGGGCGGGGGTGGGAACCTGGAAAGTGAGAGAGAGCAAGCACTAATTGTGGCTAAGACGACTGGGTCGAGGACCACAGAGTGGGGAAAAGGGAGAGTACAGGAGGAGGAGGAGGCAGAGCCCCGCGGAGCCGGACGGGACCCCTGGCCGGGAAGGTGGCGGCGCGGGGCAGCGGGGGCAGCTTGGCCAGCATCGGGCCCCTTGGCAGCCTCAGGCTTTGGCTCCTCAGGGCTCCCTCCCTTGCCGGCGCATTGTTCCTTTGCCGGGAGACGAGGAAATTGCCTTTTGATTGCGGAAGTCAGAGGACTGGGCTGGGGCGAGGCAGCGCGGGTCAGAATGGCAGCGTGGGAAGGGCGGCGCGCTGCCTGCCCCCGCCGCTTCTCGCCTCCGCAGCCCGCCCGGGGCGGCAGGAGCAGCAGCAGCAGCGGTGGCAGCAGTGGCCCCTGCACATCTCCAGCCCCGAGGGAAGCGCGCTAAACGCGCGCAACAGGTGACCCCCGCCCCGACCTTCGGGCCGCCCCACGTCCTGCCCCCTCGATCTGTCTGGGTCTTAACTACTGAGCGCAATGCTGAGCGATGGAGCCGGGCTGGCCTTGTGGATTGCCTTGAGCCTGCTGCTGGTGAGTGGCCCTAGAAGGGGTCGGAGCTGATGCGCCCCCTCCCCGCCGAAAACCACATT
Organism: Callithrix jacchus; assembly: GCF_049354715.1. Taxonomy (NCBI): domain Eukaryota; kingdom Metazoa; phylum Chordata; class Mammalia; order Primates; family Cebidae; genus Callithrix; species Callithrix jacchus. Next base: position 73,134,034 of record NC_133510.1, on the reverse strand, counting down.
CCCACTCCACTTGCTCTCGGGTTGTGCTTTGAAGAGGGAGGTGGCAAAATTTCATCTTCTGCCTTGGGAAGAATGATCCTCTGCTGAGTCCCCAACCCAGAATGACAGCTTTGACAGCTTATCCTGCTGTCAAAGCAAAAAATGCTACCTTCTCTCTCCAGCTGCTCTCAAGGGACAACAGCTAGGGAGAAAGTTGTCGTTCACCTCCCCTGCAAGCCTCTTCTCCGGCCAGAGGGCAAAGGGACTGGCTGAGGCTAGGGACAAAGGATAAGTAGAAAGGAAAGGGTGGCTTGAGGAGCTTGCTGGGGACACGTCCGTGGGCAGTCCAGACTGTGGATTTAAACTGTTGTGTCTGATTCCTTTGCAGACTGGACTGGCGGAGCCAGAGAGATGTAACTTCACCCTGGTGGAGTCCAAAGTCTCCAGCCATTCCGTGTCTATCCAGTGGAGAATTTTGGGGCCACCCTGTAACTTTAGCCTCATCTATAGCAGTGACACCCTGGGGGGCGCGTGGTGCCATCCCTTTCGGATAGACAACACCACATATGGATGTAACCTTCACGATTTACAAGCAGGAACCATCTATAACTTCAGGATTGTTTCTCTGGATGGAGAAGAGAGAACTGTGGACTTGCAAACAGGTAAAGGATGGCAGGTGCAGTTGGATGGCCAAGCCACTCCAGGTTGGACCCTGCCTTTACAAGCTGGTGTTTCATTTGAGTTCCAGGCATACAAAAAATGAAGGTAAAAATACCTGTAAAGATAAATATTGACAGAAATGCCTGGTTTCCTCAGATCTAGCCAGAAGCAGCTTGGTGGACTTTCAGAGACTCCCTTAGTGCTGAAAACAGCCAACTAGCCACTGAAAGGGTCGAGGTGGGGTGCAGGGCGGTCAGCAAAGAGAAACTTGGGGCTGTGGAGGGAATTTGTTAAACTGATGTGGTTTGAGCTTCCATTGCATTAAATTGTCAAACCCTGGAATAATTTTAAGTAAATGTTTTTAGAATAAATAATGTAAGTACAATATTAGGGATATGCCTTTCCTCAATTTAGTTTTATTTTTAGAACTGCACATAAAATCTTCAAGAATAGAATGGAGCCATTCATAGGGGAAAATTAGAAAAGTCCCTTGAAAAGATGATATGAAAATTGTTTTGTATCTCTTGAGTAATAACTAAAACAGCATAATATCAGAGAACATATTTTTATTACTTTACACAAATTATTTCCCTTACACTTTTGCCCAATCCTTCCATGTGTATATGTTCAGAGTCTGCCTCTCTTGCCTCAGTTTTCTTATCTGTAAAATTGTAGTGTTCGATTAGGTCATTCAAGTCCAAGTTCTTACCAAGTGCTCAACACTTAGGTATGGACTGTCATGTACATTACCTCATTTAATCCTCAGGGCTACCCTCAGATGTGCTCTGAATTCTTCAACAATGTTGATGTTCTCTGACTTCATTAGTCTACATTATCTCTATTTGTTGCAACAGTAAATTCTTACTTTCATCCAGAAATTCATATTTAAGTTAAAAATTCTAAAAGTCAAATTTAGAAATGTGTTGTCCTTACTATTCTTCCACATTTCAACCTGAAACAGGATCATTTCTTTTGCTACAGTTCTTCAAAGAGATGTGAGAACTCTCAGTTCTAAAGGCAGGTGCAGCAGTTTGAGAGAACTTACTAGGCTCATGTAACAAGTCAACTAGATATTAATTCTCTTATTTTTTCAAAGAAAAATATCAAAATCCCCAATTACATCACTTAACTTACTTCAGATTAAACTTTTAGATAATATCTGAGATTTGTAGCAACTTCTCTCTTCTTCTGAAAAGAGAAATCACTTATTAGAATCTGGTGGTTTGTAATATGGAATCAGACAGCCTGAAATCGACCACATAATTAGAACATTTTACAAAAGTTTCGGGTTTTTAGTTCAAATGTTGTTGGTTTTGTAATATTAAAGATAGTTCTTATACATGCTCATAGTGCTAATACTGTGAAATATATAACATAGAACTTACGGATATGTTAATTATGTTTGAAAAGGCATCTGGCCAACTAGTGTATGTGTTCAACGGAGCAGAACAATTTGTAAAAGCAGGTTGAGCTTCAGAAGTTTGTCATAGAAAAGATGAAGAAAGACCATTAAGAAGCCAGAATCTGGTTGTTTAACCCAACGAATTTACTTTTTGGAAAAACAGTAATGGAAAAGGACTCACTGTGGATGTTACCAGTTAGAATAGGCTTTGAGTTTAATTATGCAAGTAGGTGTTTCAAGTCCAGAGGCATTTCTGAAATGTAAGAAATACTTGCATTTTATTGACCATGTTGAGTAAAACAAGACTTCATCAGCATCCACAGTGTGCTAACATTCCGGGTTCTCACCATTTTTCTTAAGGAGACACCCTTTACTTATACTTGCCTACAAATCTTATGAGTTTCATGATAAATGTGAAGCATGAAAGTTGCAGGTGGTATTTGCATAATGATAAATTTTCCACACTTATTTCCATGGTGGTTGTTTAAAATTACTTTTTAAATTAAGATACTTTAAAAATTGTTTCAGGGAGGAATGTTTTAGTTGGTTATTTATTTGTCAGTAGTTCCTTCTACATCTTAAGGACATACGTGAATTATTCACTTAGTTAAAACAAAGTACTATTATTCCTCTATGTTGATCGCTGAGCTATGGAGATGAGATGCATAAATCATATTTTACTGTTATTAAAGCAATGCTAACTAGTATAATATTCAGACTGAGACAGAACTTCAAACAAAAAAGTCATTGAAAATATCTGTGCTTTCCATATTCTATTGTGCCTGTCTTACCAGTCTAACACAAAATAGAGCAAGAGCAAGACATGATTTGGATAGAGGTATAGTGTTTGCTTAGATGATCTCCATATCATTCCAAGTGTGACTTACCTAATTATTTTTCCTGATATACTGTCTAAAATAGCTCGTTATTTTCATGTCATATAGACATGACCTTAAGGATTAAAAAAATTAATTAAATGGGCACTGTTTCAGCAATAGTCATTTTCCAGTCCAGATTTAAAACCAGAATTGAAGAACATAATGGATTTAAACCCAGTTCAGCACACAGGTATCAAACATAATACTGCAGGGGACTATGCCAAGTAGTGATTGCTAAGCTTATCAAGATGACAAGCAGAAAATGGTTCCTGACCTTGTAGACTTGTGTAGAGGTGAGAGAAGGTTATGATGAAAGTGGCAACAGAGCTTTATCTCATCTTTTCTGGATGAGGACATTACTCTGCCTCATGTACACCATAATTTTATAACCATATTTGGCAATAATCAGGTTTATTTGGTTATTAAATGGTCAATGCAGCAAGAATATCCTTTGAAAGCCAAATTGTTTACTGTGAACCCACCAGAAATGAGACAGTGAACATACCAGATGTGGACTAGTTGGCATTTTTTACCTCTTTTGGAGCTCTTCTTAAACTTGGCGCTTTGGAGGACTGTACTCACAATCTAGAGCAGAGGTTGCAAACTGGTAGCCTCTGGAGATAGCTAGGTATCTAAATAATTGCTATGTCGTGTTTGGCTCATATAGTATATGTGAAAAAATCCAGATTATTTCACCAGCATTAAAAATTGAAAATTTACATTAAAACCCAAACGTATGGATTTTCTTAAATTTTTGGAAGATTTGGCAAAACTGTGCCTAGAACTCTCTAGAGCTGACTTGTGACTTCTTTTAGATACCAGTTCACTGGAATAGCACTTCATTCATTTCCTTACCTGATGTGAATTTGTGACTTCTACTCTATAGTTTTCATTTGAAAATTTTAGGGGCATTTATTTGTCTGGCAATAAGAGGTAGGTTTAAGTACTTAAATGGCATCTAATACATAGTAGGTATTCCATAAATACTGATTAAATGGATGGATGGATGAATGGTGAATCTGGGCATGGATGATGAATAGATGATAGATAGATAGATAGATAGATAGATAGATAGATAGATAGATAGATGCTAACATGTAGATACAGATAAGTATGCAGACATTAATGAATAAAATCGATATTTTTTTTGTTTTTTTGTTTTTTTTTTAGACTTACACTATATGATTTTTATTTGATAGTCTACGTAAATTTTTATTTTTTATTTTTTATTTTTATTTTATTTATTTTTATTTTTTGGTGGGGGAGGAAGGCAGGAAGGAAGGGAATAAGGACGGTAGGGAGGAAGGAAGGGATGAAGGAAGGAAGGGAGGAAGCGGGGAGGGAGGGAGGGAGGGAGGGAGGGAGGGAGGGAAGGGAAGAAAGGAAATCAAGCAATGAAAGAGACATTGCCGACCTGGATCTAGAGGTTTACAAGTTGATTTCTTTTTTTTTTTGAGAGAAGGAAAGAAAAAAAAAATAAGTAAAGGAGAGGAAGAAAGAGGAAGAGAAAGAGGGAGAGTAAATGGAAATATTGCTTTATTTTGAAAAAAATTGGGTATTAATTATGGCCAATCAATATTTCATTTAAACTAATGTGTAGGTGTGATGTGGTATTGACAAGAATGTATATTTTGTGTATTTGAAGTGGAGAGCTCTATAAATATTTATTAAGTTTACTTGTTCTGGATCTGAGTTCGAGTCCTTGATATCCTTATTAATTTTCTGTCTCATTGAATCTAAGTCTCCTATCTGGGTGTTAGGATCGTTAGCTCTTGTTGCATTGATCCTTTTACCACTATATCTTTGTTGCTTTAAAATCTATTTTATCCGATACAAGAATTGCAACTCCTGCTTTTTATTTATTTATTAAAATCGATATTTTAGTGAGAGAATGTATATATACTAAAAATATGGTCTATTCTCATTGGATTATGGGTCATTTATAGAGCCCAGAGAAGTGGTATAATGATAGATAACTTTATAGAAATAATATTTTAGCATCATTTTCCCTCTTGTGAAGTCAGTTTCAGCTACTTATTGCTAAGCCTAGAAAAACAAATGCTCTCAAATAATTTTAATTACTGGCCAGGCGCGGTGGCTCAAGCCTGTAATCCCAACCCTTTGGGAGGCTGAGGTGGGTGGATCATGAGGTCAAGAGATCGAGACCATCCTGGCCAACATGGTGAAACCCTGTCTCTACTAAAAATACAAAAATTAGCTGCGTGTGGTAGCATGTGCCTGTAGTCCCAGCTATTCAGGAGGCTGAGGCAGGAGAATTGCTTGAACCCGGGAGGTGGTGGTTGCAGTGAGCCAAGATTGTGCCACTGCACCCCAGCCTGGCACCTGGCAACAGGGTAAGACTCTGTCTCAAAAAATATATATATTAAAAAAATAATTTTAATTATTTTAATATGGCCAATTTGCTTGTCTTTAGTTAAAAAAAAATTAGGAACTTTAATTGTTAAATCATGATATCAGCTATTATTTCCACTTCAAAACACTGCCTATTGTATTGGTTTACTAGGAGTGACTTAACAAAATACCCCAGACTCTGGGTGGCTTAAACAACAGAAATTTATTTTCTCATAGCCCTGGAGGCTGGAAGTCCAAGGTGAAGGTGTCTGCAGGTTTGGTTTCTTCTGAGGCCTCTTCTTGGCTTGTAAATAGCACCTTCTTGCATGTCCTCACATAGTGGTCCCTCTGTTTCTATTGTCTGTCTGTTAATGCCTTCTTATAGGGACACTGGTCATACTGGCTTAGGGTACACTCTAATGGTCCCATTTTAACTTAATCACCTCTTTAAAGACCATATCTCCACATACATGCTGAGGTACTGGAGTTTAGGGTTTCAACATATAAATTCGGTGGGGGACAGAATTCATCCCCTAATACTTGCACAGTTTTAAACATAAGCCATCATTTCTTAATATCTGTAGGTTACCTGCATCAAAATATCTTGCAAAGCTGGTTGTGAAAACATATTCTTGCTTTCTACCCCACATGGAAAGAATTAGAATTTAGAAGGAATAGAGCTGAGGGAATCTGCATTTTAAACAAATATGAGAGTGAATCGATGCACGCAAGTTCAAGAGCTATTGACATAACTTTTCTATTGTTTGTTGGTGTTAAGATTTTGATACAATTCTTCTTAATGTATCATCAAATCTATAATGCCTAAGAGTATTTATTATCTTTCCCAAGAAGAGAGGAGTATTCTAATATTTGTTTTGTGCTTCTTTAAAAATTTATTTTATTTTCTTATTTGTTTCAGACAGGATCTTGCTCTGTTGCCCAGGCTGGAGTGGAGCGGCACAATCACGGCCCACTGCAGCCTTGATCTCCCAGGCTCAGGCAATTCTCCTGCCTCAGCCTCCTCAGTCGCTGGGACTACAAGCACCTAACACCACACCCAGCTAGTTTTTTAAAATTATTTGCGGAGATGGGGTGTCCCTATGTTGCTCAAGCTGGTTTTGAGCCTCTGTGGCCAGCCTGTTTTGTGCTTTTATGGCATATAAAAGTCTGCCACATATTATGTTTAATTGGTAACAGTGTAAAATAGGTATTATACTGACCATCTATAGCTTAATTTCATTCTCATGACAACCCTGTGAAGGAAGTATTGTGAAAGGGCAGGTTGCACAGAGGTAGGAGTTGAGTTTTGAAGGCAGACTGCCTCTACTGCTTACTAGTCATGTTATTTGGGGCAAGTTACTTAACCCTTCCAGGTCTGTTTCCAAACCTACAAAATGAGGATGGTATAGTAATAATAACTCATGGGGTTGTTATGAGGTTTTCATTGGTTCACACATAAAATTTGGAAAAGTTTTTGTCACATATGAAGTGTGTAGTGAGTTTACTCTTATTACTTCCAGGTTGGAGATGAGATCAATCTTCACAAGAATTAACTGATAATTTTTACAAATTCACACAGCTAACATGCAATAGAGTCAGAACTTGAACTCTGGTTTACTGTCTCCAACTCCAGTATCTTTCTGCTACTCTGCAGAAAGAATATTATTTTTAAGTTGGCACTAGTTTTTTAAAATTATCATGTGCTATTTTATTATTTTTCAAGTCCATTTTTAAAGAGGACAAAGTATATTTAAAAATTTTTTAAATCTATGCATACTTAGTATACACAAAAATGGACTAATGGCTAAATATGTTTTGGTGTGAAGCAGTTGTGAGTCTGTTGAACTTCTGGTGATGACTTCTGTATTTAGCAGTCAGCCATTTACAGTCTATTTATTTCAGGAATTTTAAGGTCAAGCTGAGTTACCTATGTGCAATGAACCAGTTCTCTGAAATTGGTCTTCCTTTATGTACCTAGAAATATTTCTCTATTAGTCTAACTTCTGTTTCTAGGCATGGCATTTTATACATTAGCTAGGAAGAAATACAATCTAATTTGTCTGGACAGAATTAAGGTTAAAAAAACTGTTTGCCTTCCATTCCCAGATGCCAGTTTGCTGGAATCCCTCTGGAAATAAAATATAATATTATACCTTTCTGACTTGTAGGAGAAACCAACCCCATTCTATATGTATGAATGTACATAAATTAAGATGCATTTATACCCCTAAACATATAGTATGCAGCTAAAATCAACACAGTAGGTATATATCTATGTTTGCAGGGATTTTTGTTTTTGATATTGTGTTTTCTTCCTTTTATATGGAGAAACTCAAATGCCTAAAAATGTAAAAAGGATAGGGTAATGAACTCCTATGTACTCATCACCTCCCTTCAATAATTACCAAGTTATGACCAACCTTGTTTCATCCACATCCCCACCCACTCCCGCACTGCACATCATTTTGATACAATCCAAGTCATGATTACTTCATTTGTAAATAGTTCAGTCTACATCTCTGAATGATAACCACAATATGATTGTCACACCTAACATTAGCAATAATACCTTAATACGTAGATATCCAGGTATGGAAGTACATATCAAGTGACAGCTCATGAATTTCTACATAAGAAGACTTTTGGACAGCAATCTAATTAGAAGAGGGTGCCAGGGGACTTCTCTGTATATTGCATTTACATAGCATTTTAGATAATACTGAAAAGCCTCAGTTATTGATATTAAAGAATTGAGCTGGAACTACTAAATAATATTATGGGGATAGGGGTTTAGTCATCTCGTTAAGTTTTCTGGGTGCCCTCAGTGCTGACATGGTTCTCTAATATTCACTAAAAGTGAGCTTCTCATTTTAGATCTAGTGTATACAGATGTTACCTTAAATGTACCGCAGCCTGATGTATTAATATAATTTAATGCATCATCTTTAAAGTAAGCCAGAAAACTGACTTTTGTCAGTATTGTCAAACAATAACAGAGTAAAAGAAATTACCTCTCTAGAAATGTCTTTAATTCACTGGAGGTTGTGCCCAATTCCTTTTCTGTTTTTCTTCTCATTTTCAGAAACCTGCACCAAAGAAGGTTTGGGTTTTTGCCCCATCCCCACCCTGATTTTCACAAGTGAACCTCCACTTATTTAATATGAATAGTGGATGTTTACTCCATATTATATAAAATGCTACATAAATGCAGTTTCAGTCAAGTCTCCTAACCACTCTGCTTGTAACTAGATTGTTATTCCAATTTCTGTAAAGATTCTGTATCTTTGGTTGGGAGAAAGGGATAAAATCCAGTTTGAAAAGACCTGAGTGCCTAGGAAGAAACTTAGACTTATCCTGAAATAGAAACTCATGAAAAGGTTTTAATGCTTCAAGGGGGATTAGGATGACAGATGGGGGAGATGTACAAAGAGATTATTTGGCAATCATGGAGGAAAGACAGAAAATAAGGCAGAGGCAGGGCACAGTGACTCACTCATGTAATCCCAGCACTTTGGGACACTAATGTGGGAGGATCATGTGAGCTCAGGAGTTTGAGACCAGCTGGGGCAACATGGCAAAACCCTGTCTCTACAAAAAAATTAAACAATTAGTGGGCAAGGTGGTGTGTACCTGTGGTCCCCGCTACTCAGGAGGCTGAGGTGGGAGAATCGCTTGAGCCTAGGAGGCTGCAATGAACCATGATCATATCAGTGGTCTCCAGCCTGGGTGACAGAGCAGGGCCCTGTCTTAAAAGAAAAAGGAAAATAAGGAAGATATTTAGAAAACTCCCAAGGTAATCCAGCACAAAATGAAAGGACTCCAGGTAAACGCAACAAAATTAGGAAAAAAGGAAGCAGGCAAGAAAAATATTATTTTTGAAAAGAGAACTTTCATGATCACAGAATTAGATTTAGCTGTCATTTCTGTTGTTATTCATTTTGCCAAACTATCATCTGAAGAATTCTATAATTCTGAAAAATGCCTATCATTTTCCATAGACATCTATTTTTATTTTTTGTCATTACACTGAATATGCAATTCATGACATCATTTCCCACACTAGGACAGCTAAGATGTGATAGAAAGAAAACACAATTTAGAGACAGGTAGTAGAAGTTCAACTGTACCACCTGTTCCTATACAACATGAGTGAGTCATGTAATGTATCTGAGCCCCTAATCCGACTGAGAAAGAAGTTGTAAATTATCAGGTCCTACACAAATGTAATGCGGTACTGTTATACCTTTAACAAAAGCTTTTGCCACATTTGCCTTATCTAGTCTTTGATGGACCTTTGGGTTGGTTCCATGTCTTTGCTATTGTAAACAGTGCCCCAATAAACATGTCTTTATAATAGAAGATTTTATAATCCTTTGGGTAAATACCCAATAATGGGATTGCTGGGTCAAATGGAATTTCTATTTCTAGATCCTTGAGGAATCACCAGACTGTCTTCCACAATGGTTGAACTAATTTATACTGCCACCAGCAGTGTAAAAGTGTTCATATTTCTCCACATCCTTCCAGTGTCTGTTGTCTCCAAATTTTTTAATGATCACCATTCTAACTGGCATAAGATGGTATCTCAATATGGTTTTGATTTGCATTTCTCTAATGACCAGTGATGATGAGCTTTTTTTCATATGTTTGTTGGCTGCAAAAATGTCTTCTTTTGAGAAGTGTCTGTTCATATCCTTCACCCACTGTTTGATGGGGTTATTTGTTTTTTTCTTATAAATTTGTTGAAGATCTTTGTGGATTCTGGTTATTAGCCCTTAGTCAGATGGGTAGATGGCAAAAATTTTTTCCCATTCTGTTGGTTGCTGGTTCACGCTACTGATAGTTTCTTTTGCTGTGCAGAAGCTCTTAAGTTTAATTAGATCCCATTTGTCTATTTTGGCTTTTGTTGCCATTGCTTTTGGTGTTTTAGTCATGGAGTTCTTGCCTATGCCTATGTCCTGAATGGTATTGCCTAGGTTTTCTTCTAGGATTTTTATGGTGTTAGGTCTTATGTTTAAATCTGGAATACTATGTGGCCCTAAAAAAGGATGAGTTCATGTCCTTTGCAGGGACATGGATAAAGCTGGAAACCATCGTTCTCAGCCAACTGACACAAGAACAGAAAACCAAACACCACATGTTCTCACTCATAAGTAGATGTTGAACAACAAGAACACATGGGGAACATCACACACTGGGGCCTGTCAGGGGGTGGGGGAGCTAGGGGAGGGATAGCAGGGGGTTGGGGGTATTGGGGAGGGATAGCATTAGGAGAAATACCTAAGGTAGATGACAGGGGGGATGGATACAGCAAACCACCAAGGCTTGTGTATACCTATGTAACAAACCTGCATACTCTGCACATATACCCCAAAACTTAAAGTATAATTTTTAAAAAGATTAAAAAATTATAAATATAAGGTAAGTGTAATGTATATATCAAGGAACAGTTGTGCAAGACAATGATCAAAGTACTTTGAATCATAGGCCTTATAATGAGACTGTAGTTTCAAGTATAAGCCACAACTAAGGCCTTGAAAAACCTAACTCTTCTAAGGCTAAATATTCTCATCAGAAAAAAAACAGAAATATTAAATGTACCTATCTTAAAAAAAAAAAAAAAAAAAGAGCAGCTTTTGGCCCCAACCTATGGATTGACTGCACTTTTTGTTATAAGGTTGAATTTATTTCAATAGCAATTACAATTATTTCTAATTCTAAACAGTCTAGAAATTTCTATATCAATAAATACTAATGTTTTAATGACCATGCAGTGGCAAAAAAACAATAAGAAGCAAATATTATTTGTGCTATAAATATAGCTTTGTTTCTCTTTCTAAATAACATTAGAAAAAAAAGACAGGGTCTTTCTATGTTGCCCAGGTTGGAGTGCAGTAGCTATTCACAGGCACTATTATAATGCACTACAGCCTCGAGTTCCTGGACTCAAGCAATCCTCCTACCTCAGCCTCCTGAGTAACTGGAACTAAGGACATGCACCATCACACCTGGCTTCCTAAGTCAAATTTTTTTTTAAAAAAGAATTCATTTTGGTTCAGGAATTTTGCCATACTTTGTCTTTTCCTTTGAGAACAGAAAAATGGTGTTGACATCAAGCCTGCTTATGGAACTCTGGGGCTTTCTGGTACTAATAGATTTATTCAAGTATATGAAATGAATAGTGTAGCACTTAGTGTCATAACTTATTTTGACTATGCATTTGTCATTCCATATTTCAGGTCTATTTGGAACCAAGAAATACAAAGTGCTTTAAATTTATGGCTAATGATAAATATTGATACATTGATCAAGACTAAAGTTTTGATTTATTATTTTTGACAGTTCTCATATTTTGTAATACCTCACTGGTTACTGTGTGGATGTGTGATGAGTAGAAAAACCAGACTATAAAAGCACACATCTGTGCATTGATATCTTTAGCCATCAGCAGAAATTATATAAGCAAGATATACTAATTATACATGATCTGTCATGTGATCAGAAGATTATAGGTACATGACTAAATTTTCAAGTGGCATAAAAATTCTCTCTCTCTCTCTCTCTCTCTCTCTCTCTATATATATATATATATATATTTACTTATATATATATATTTTTATATATATTTATTTATATATATATATATATTTATCACATATATATTTACTACATACATACACACATAGACATATTATATGAAATGTGCACCCCTGATAGAAGTATCTAATAAAACTTTGACAACTTTTTTAAATACATCAGAGTTTTTATTGGGCTTATATTTAAAGGGAGTCTAAAAACTATTTAGTTTCCGCAGCATGCATAGCAGTAGTGGACAACTGCCAGCAAAGGGCTTTATCACAGTATAAATGGGGTTTTAAGTGTTTGTTTCCAGTACAGGTTCTCGCAGCCCAGGCACTTCCCAGTCTCATTGTTCCTTTGTTCTAGCGGATGTACAAAGGATTGACTGTTTTGTTTTCTGGTTCAGAAAGATTAGATAAAGTCTGCATTTCTGAACTTCACCCTCTAGGCATGCAACGTTAAAATTTATTTTCTATATCTCATATTTTGCAGATTAAATATGTTTAGATTCTACTGATCATAACATATTTTAAAATTTGTATCTGACTTGATAGTACATGCAGATGACAGTATTGATCCCTTTTGAACTATCACTGAAAGCAACTGTCCCTCTCATCCTTGTCCTTAAAATGCCACTTCAGCAGAAGTATGTCATCATAGGTGGGTAGGACAGCATTGTTCTTGAGTTTCTGGCTATTAGAATCTCATAATCTCTATATCTTGTTACTTCTCAAAATTTGCCTTGGAATGTAAGTATTATTACTATACTCGCCAGACAGATGGGAAAGTGGAGGCTTAGACAGGTTAAGTAACTTGCCCAAAGTTCATGACCTTGTTAGAGCTGAGATTTGAATGTAGTTTTGACTCCAGAGCCCATGCTGTCTGCCATTACATTTCACTGCTTCTGTGGCAGTATTTTCCCCTAATAATAGGTTATATAATAATAACAGCTAACTTTGAGCACTTACTACATGCCAGACACAGTTCTTAGTACTTTATATGTAATATTCAATTTAATCTTCATAACAATTCTAAAAAGATATCAGGATTGCATAAATGAGGAAACTGAGGCACAGGGAGGTTAAAGAATTGCCCAAAGGGCCGGGCGCGGTGGCTCATGCCTGTATTCCCAGCACTTTGGGAGGCCGAGGCCAGTGGATCCCAAGGTTGAGAGATCGAGACCATCCTGGTCAGCATGGTTAAACCCCGTCTCTACTAAAAATACAAAAAATTAGCTGGGCGTGGTGGCACGTGCCTGTAATCCCAGCTACTCAGGAGGCTGAGGCAGGAGAATTGCCTGAACCCAGGAGGCAGAGGTTGCAGTGAGCCGAGATCGCGCCATCGCACTCCAACCTGGGTAACAAGAGAGAAACTCTGTCTCAAAAAAAAAAAAGAATTGCCCAAAGTACACAGCTACAAATAGGAGAGCCCAATTCAAGCCCAGACCATCAAACTCTAGAATATGTATTCTTTAGGTTAACCAAAAGGCTGTGTGCTATGGTGTGAACCATTCAGCCTTGTCTTCCAAGCTCACCTTTGTTTCAGGCACTCTATGAATTTTTGTCTTAGTTACTGCTGCTTCAGTTTGTGTGTCAGCTAACATTTATGTTATTATTATTGATGTTATAAATGTGACACATAAAATTTTTGCAGTATGATATACTTATATAAATCATAGCATAATACATAGAAACCTTAGATTTCATAGATATTAAGCCTTTGGTGTCTACTGGTCAGCCATGCATAGTCTTATGAGTTGTCGGTCCACAGCTGCCTTTTGAATATAGAGTAAGGCTATCTTATTTCTTTTTTTATATGTTAATTACAAGTGAACATCTTCTTAAAACATATAAGAAGGTTATATCTTCTAATAAGGTCTAGGATTCCTGGTGTTACATTGTGAGCAAAATATAGTCTACCAGGAGGTAGTGAAGTTTCTACAGCCATGTCATTATAATATCTGGCCTGATCCTTAAATATTGTTCTCCAATATCTTGATCCCACTTTCTAGACCAAGAACCATGTTGGATTTCTGAAAATTTCTCATAAAGATGTCTCTCAGTAGTTCTACTCTCAGCATTCAGGGTAGGGGCAGCCCCTTATTTCTTGGGTTTTACTCCCCACTGTACTAAAAGAATGGCTGCTCACTAAATATCATTGACCTAGTTCCTGACCCAGATATGCTTCTTATTCTTTTCAAGTTCAGTGGTGGAGATTCAACACAGGCAAAGCAGGACTCCTCAAACTGATCCTTGGCTTTGAGAGCTGAAATAAGGTGAACAGTTGGGTGCAAGATTTGCCCATTCCCACTTACTCTGGGTGCTCTGGCAACACCAAATTGCTCTGGCCCCTAAATTGAGATTTTAAAAATCTAGTAACATAAGGAGCCAGGCTGGGTGGCTCATGCCTGTAATCCCAGCACTTTGGGAGGCCGAGGCGGGCGGATCACCTGAGGTCAGGAATTTGAGACCAGCCTGGCAAACATGGTAAAAGCCTGTCTCTAATAAAAATACAAAAAAAAAAAAAAAGCCAGACATGGTGGCTTGCATCTGTAATCCCAGCTACTTGGGAGGCTGAGGCAGGAAAAATGCTTGAACCTGGGAGACAGAGGTTGCAGTGAGCCAGGATCATGCCACTGCACTCCAGGCTGGGCAACAGAGTGAGACTGTCTCAAAAAAAAAAAAAGGATAATCTAGAGATATAGGGAACTTCAGCTACCAGGAGAATCCATTTTGGTAAGCAAAGCTATCTTAGGTTTATAATCAGATCTGTATCTTTTGAGGTTGTCTAATATCTAAAAACCACCCTAAGTTATGTATACTAGATACCAATAGTCCACAACCTAGGAAGAAGTTCAATATATGTTTCAAAGTATTTCTTAATAATTGAGATCTTCATTATTTATGCAGGCATAACCTGGATGTTTGTTAATGTTTGAAAACTGTGCTAAACTACAAGCCAAAGAAAATAAAACTTTGCTGGGACTTTCAAGATCAGAGCTACCTCAACAACAACAAAACAAAGGAATTCATATGACTAGTAGCTAGATGGGTTTTTCAAGAAAGTGAAAGGTTAGGTTTGGAAGTGAAGAAAAATGCCAATTTATTTCACAAAGAACAGATTAAGTTTTTAAGAAAAATAAGCGGTTATTTGCAAAGTCTTCAAGCCATATTTCTTTTTTTTTTTGCATTTGCCTTGCAGATCCTTTGCCGCCTGCTAGGTTTGGAGTCAGTACAGAGAAGAGTAATTCAACCAGCTTGCATGTTTGGTGGACTCCTTCTTCCGGAAAAGTCACCTGGTATGAGGTGCAATTATTTGATGAAAATAACCAAGAGATACAGGGGGTTCAAATTCAAGAAAGTACTTCACGGAATGAATACACTTTTTTCAATCTCACTGCTGGTAGTAAATACAATATTACCATCACAGCTATTTCTGGAGAAAAACGTTCTTCTTCAGTTTACACCAATGGATCAACAGGTAAGACCCGTTTGTTTATGGCTGAGTAGTCAGTAGTCTATGATACTTTTCAAGGTATACTTTATTCAAGAAATAAGAGTAAGATTGCTACTCCAGAACACAATTAATTAATTAGCAATTCGTTAACTTTTTTTTTCTTTTTTGAGATGCAGTCTCATACTATCGCCTGGGCTGGAGTGTAGTGGCGCTGTCTCGGCTCACTGCAACCTGCACCTTCCAGGTTCAAGCAATTCTCCTGCATCTGCCTCCCGAGTAGCTGGGATTACAGGCACCCCACCGTCACCACCATGCCCAGCTAATTTTTTGTATTTTTAGTAGAGACAGGGTTTCACCATGTTGGCCAGGCTGGTCTCAAACTCCTGACCTTGTGATTTGCCCGCCTTGGCCTCCCAAAGTGCTGGGATTACAGGCATGAGCCACCGTGCCCAGCCAATTAGTTGACTTTTTATAAGGAGCTTGTGCAATACAGTGGACAGACTGGACTGAAAATAGGATAGGTGGCTATGCTGCTCACTTGCTTAGCAGTTTTGAAGAAGTCATGGGACTTCTCTGGAATTGAAGTTTTCTCCAATTTGGAACAGATACCCCCAATGGCCCTTCTAACTCAAATCCAAAGCAACAAAAACTTTCTGTCCCATTTTCTAAGTTTGTGCCATAAAACTTATTTTTTTAATGTTTTTCTTTTTTGTATACTCTTCTCATAACATTGAGACATAATGTTTCCTAAGTATTTCCATGTTTGAAACAAGTCTTTGTTTTCTCGATGTGGTGAAAAATAAGTCATCTATGAACCCACATCTTATGATATACATGGCACACTACTACCTCCTTTCATAAAGTACATGTCTTTCATGTCATTTACTCTCCCCCTCCTTTTCTCTCTTCTTTTATTATTTTTTTAAATTATACTTTAAGTTCTGGGGTACATGTGCAGAATATGCAGGTTTGTTACATAGGCATACATGTGCCATGGTGATTTGCTGCACTCATCAACCCATCATCTACATTAGGTATTTCTCTTAATGCTATCCTTCCCCTAACCCCCCACCCCCTAACAAGCCCTAGTGTGTGATGTTCCCCTCCCTGTGTCCATGTGTTCTCCTTGTTCAACTCCCATTTATGAGTGAGAACATACTGTGTTTTGTTTTCTATTCCTGTGTTAGTTTGCTGAGAATGGTGGTTTTCAGCTTCATCCATGTTCCAAAGGACATGAACTCATCCTTTTTTATGGCTGCATAGTATTCCATGGCATATATATGGCACATTCTCTCTCTCTTTTTTAAATCTCTCTCTCTCCGTTTTTCATCTTCTATAGTTCTTTCCTTTCTCTCTTCCACTTACTGCTGTGCAATGTTATATATGTTACTGGCAGAAACTACTTTAATACCTATTAAGTGGGGGAGGTAGACAAGTAAATACGATGCAATTTGAGGCTACAGACTTTGAAGAAAGCACTAATCAAAGTTTCCAGTGGAATTTCCAGAATCCTGATATTTATTAATGCTATTACCATGTTAAGATGTACAGAGAAACATAAATGAATATGTAACTTCTAATTAAATGTGTCTATATCTCCTATAAGGGAATTATAAATGATATTTTTGACATGCATTTTATACCACTAGTGCCATCTCCAGTGAAAGATATTGGTATTTCCACAAGAGCCAATTCTCTCCTGATTTCCTGGTCCCATGGTTCTGGGAATGTGGAACGATACCGGCTGACGCTAATGGATAAAGGGATCCTAGTTCAAGGCGGTGTTGTGGACAAACATGCTACTTCCTATGCTTTTCACGGGCTGACACCTGGCTACATCTACAACCTCACTGTTGTGACTGAAGCCGCAGGGCTGCAAAACTACAGGTGGAAACTAAGCAGGACAGGTAAGTTTTCCCTAGTTAGCCCAAGAAGAATAAAGCTCAAATCAAGGGAATGTTTAATAAATCAAGCTTACTATTTGAGTAGCAGTAATGTAGGACAAGTTGAAATTCCTATAAGGTAGAGAAGACCTGTATCCACTGTTCTCAGAAAAAGAAGAGTTCTCTTTGATTCTAAAGTTTAGGCTAGCCCTTGGCAACATTTTCAAGTAGGCAAAGTTAAATACTGACATGGACCTAGCTTCTCTTCTTCTCTTTTTAATACTCCATCTTTTTGCAAACGATTCCTACTTCCTTTTCTTAAGGAAAATCCACTGTCTTAATGGCATCACTCACAGTGAACCAGAATTACCTTCTTCATGCCATACATAGCCCTACTCCCGTGTGACAATCATTTCCAAAACCTTCTAACCACGTGACCTGGGTCCCAATCCCACAGGACCTATTCCCACAGCCTACCCTAGACTAATAAATGAATGTATGCTGAGTATTGATGAGTAATTTATACAAACTTTGATTCATTCCGCAAATAATTATTGAATGTAAGCTAGATGCTGGGCATTGCTGATATAACATCCAAGAGAGACAAAATCTTTGCCCTCACGGAGCTTACATTTTATTAGCGTCTAATGCTTCTAGCAAGTCTAATGTGTAAATTAAATCTCTTCTCTTGGCAAGTTATCTAATTTTAAAAGAAACTCTAATATATGTAGTGCCTTAGACATTCGTTTCTGGAACTATAGGAGGCTGGTGGGATAGATATTTGAGGATACCAGTACATTTACATAGCTTTTATAGCACACCTCAAATATATGTAGATATTCCTGGCCAAAAATGTTCTATATATCTCAAAAGTTATTTATGTATATCAAGAGCAAATTGCATTCCTAACTGCCTTATGCAAAATCAGAGTGCTATGCCCATTCTTTTCTCTTTTTTTTTTTTTTTTTTCGATACAGAGTTTCACTCTTGTTGCCCAAGCTGGAGTGCAGTGGCACAATCTTGGCTCACTGCAACCTTGGCCTCCCAGTTTCAAGCAATTCTCTCACCTCAGCCTCCTGAGTAGTTGGGATTGCAGGCACCCGCCACCACGTCTAGCTAATTTTTTTATTTTTAGTAGAGATGAGGTTTCATCATGTTGGCCAGGATGGTCTTGAACTCTTGACCTCAGGTGATCCACCTGCCTCAGCTTCCCAAAGTGTTGGGATTACAGGTGTGAACCACTGCTCCCAGACACCCATTCTTTTAAGGAAATTTCATTAATTTCTTTTCTAGAAAAAGTATTCACCAAAGGGCATCTCCCTTTTAATCGTTTTCCTTTGATGAAGTAGTAATAAACTCATTAACTTGATCATGATTTAATATAAAAATTAAAGTATTTTTAATCACATAAAATTCTGTAATCACCAATCAATTGATCAATCTATTATGTGCCCAATTTTATTAAATATAAAAACAAAAAGAAATGAGGCAGATGACAGACCTTTTTGGGCCTTCCACTTAAAGAATTTCTGAACTTGAAAGGACCATTGTAGGTCTTTGAGCTGGGCTTATTTGCAAATAAGAAACACTACAAGGCTCAGTGAACTATAGAGAGCTGTCCAGAGTTTCCCAGCTGACCAAAATGGCCCAGTCCCAACCAGAATCCAAG
The DNA here is from genome assembly GCF_049354715.1 of Callithrix jacchus. Taxonomy (NCBI): domain Eukaryota; kingdom Metazoa; phylum Chordata; class Mammalia; order Primates; family Cebidae; genus Callithrix; species Callithrix jacchus. The sequence continues at coordinate 73,115,176 of NC_133510.1, read as the reverse complement.
CTTCTGCCTCCCAGGATTTGGGCCTTGCCACATAGCTTACCTTGGGTTCTAAAGCATTATTTTTGCCTCTTTTTAAATTTTTTTTTATTTTTATTTTTTTACTATCTGAAGAGGATAATTTTTCCCTTTCGAAGTGCTTGTTTTCTCCAGAACAAGGAGTGTGGCTTGCAGAAATAAAAATACAGGTCAAAATTTGGCCATAGTACTGGTGAGATATTCTGAGTAAAAGTCTCTTTTCTGTTCTTTTCTAATTAGCCCCCATGGAAGTCTCAAATCTGAAGGTGACAAATGATGGCAGTTTGACCTCTCTAAAAGTCAAGTGGCAAAGACCTCCTGGAAATGTAGATTCCTACAACATCACGCTGTCTCACAAAGGGATCATCAAGGAATCCATAGTATTAGCACCTCGGGTTACTGAAACCCATTTTAAAGAGTTAACCCCGGGACGACTTTATCAAGTTACTGTCAGCTGTATCTCTGGAGAACTGTCTGCTCAGAAGATGGCAGTGGGCAGAACATGTGAGTCTTGGGCACCAGAATGTTGCTTTTGCGTGGTTGCTCTAATCACTCTCTGATCCACCTTAGAACAGGACAAAATAAGTTAGCAGGAAAACTCCTTTCCTAATCTGAGAAGTGGAGCCTATGTACCTGAAGGTGCCTGGGTTATGGCCCATTTATCTGAGTCACTTAAGCAAATGAGTTTGGATTTCTGAATGATCTGCATGTTGTTTCTGTCTTATACTTTTCATGTCACATCACTTAAGTAGCATAAATGCATTAGCATTGATACCAGCATATAAAACATTTCTGATTCATTCTTACAGTGAGAACCAGTTAGCATTTGACCATGTTTTCCATACATTATTTTATTAATGTATGGAAACACTTATGTATCCAGTGCCTTTTATGTGTGAGTTACTATACTGTAAGCTTTGGGCGTTGTTAAAATGAATGGCATGCTACTTGCCTTTAAGGCAGAATTCAGCAAACTACCCCATCTGGTACCAAATCTGATCTGTGGCCTGATTTTGTTTAGCCCTCAAGCTAAGAGAGTTTTTTACATGTTTAAAGAGTTGTACAAATAAACAAGAAAAATATGAGCCAGAGACCATATGTGTCCTGCAAAACCTGAAATATTTACTACCTAATCCTTACAGAAAAAATTGCCTAACTCTCACTTTAGAGAAGTTCCATTTTAATCACAAGGATGTAGACTACACACATGTACAAAGATAAAAATAGTACATTTCAATAATAGTGACTGTATTGCTATTTCCATGTATCAGGCACTGACTAAACAATTTACACCCATTATTTCATTTAGTTGTCACAACAAAACTGTGAGAGATTTCCTGTTATTATCACCATTATACAGATAATTCAAAGAAGTCAAATAATTTGTCCATAGTCATCCAGCCAGTAAGTGGTGGAACTAGAATTTAAACCAGGCTGTTTGATTCCAGAGTCCATTCTCTCTGCTGTTAGAGATCTGAAGTAAGAGCTACATGGTCAAAAATGAAAGAGAAAAAAATTCTCTTTTATAAGAGGAGTAAAATGTTGAAGGAAATGGGAACAGGACATGGTGATTCACACCTATAATCCCAGCACTTTGGGAGCCCAAGGTGGTGAATCACTTTAGTCGAGGAGTTTGAAACCAGCCTGGGCAACATGGTAAGACCTTGTTTCTAGAAAAAAATAATAATAATTAGCTGGGTGTGGTGACACGTGCCTGTGGTTGTAGCTACTCAGGAGGCTAAGCTGGGAGGATTGATTGAGCCCTGTGGTTGAGCCACTGCAAAGTGTGACCCTGTCTCAAAAAAAAAAAAACTTGGAGGAAATAGAAATGGTCTTTAATCAGGACCTAAAAAATATAAAGTTCATGACAAATAAAGAGGGAAAAGAGGGAAGAGCTTTTGGGGTGAAGGGGACAATATAAGCAAAGGCCCAGAGGCAGAAGAGCCCAAACTTGCAGGTAAAGGCCAGTTTCCAAAGAGTAGGAAAGGAATGAGGGTGGCTGCAAAAAGTAGTCTGAGTTAAGACTGGAAAGATATGGGGTCTGAACTTGAAGAGCTAAAAATGTAAGCAGACGACCTGACATTTTATTCTGTAAATTATAGGGCGACCTTGAATGTTTTTAAGAAAAAAAAATAGAGGTTAATCTTGCAAGAACATTAATTTTTTTTAGCTGGAAAAGAAAGAGAGGAATCCCTCATGATCATGTCATCCAATATCTCTTCCAAAGGATGACACATATTACTAGATTATTAACGATGTAACAGAAGATTACATTGCTGATATTTCTAAAATGATTTTAGCAGACATTTCTTGTCAAATGTCTCAGAAATGAAAAACACTCTTTTGCAATCCACAGGCATCAAGATGAGATAGAAATGTCTTGAACTGCAGATATTGTGTCCCCACTGCTGCCCAAGAAAAGTATCCTTACTTTTGATTTGTAATATCTCCTTTTTGACATCATTTCACCATTTAGTTCCAGACAAAGTTGCAAACCTGGAGGCAAACAGTAATGGCTGGATGAGGTCTCTTGCAGTGAGCTGGTCGCCCCCTACTGGAGACTGGGAGCAGTATCGGATCCTACTCTTCAATGATTCTGTGGTGCTGCTCAATGTCACTGTGGGAAAGGAAGAAACACACTATGTCATGGATGACATGGAGCTCATACCGGGAAGACAGTATGAGGTGGAAGTCATTGTTGAGAGCGGAAATTTGAAGAATTCTGAGCGTTGCCAAGGCAGGACAGGTAGGCAAATATGAAGATGCTAATACTAATAAAAGCATAATTTGTTCCCTCTCCCAAGTAATCCACGTAACTGCCAATATTATATCCTGGTGTTTACTGAACTTGAAATATTAAGGACTTTAAGACTAACATGGGGTTTCTATCACCTAATTTGTCAAATTAGAACATTAAAGATCACTTCCACTAGTAACTCCATTATTTCATGAAAGAAAGCCATTTTAAATACCAAAAGAGTAGGATAGATACAGTCTGAAAATAAGGACTAATCCTTCCCACAAAAGAAGAACCTTTTGCTAGTGATCAGCATTACAGAACCATTGCTTTGGCCTCATGTTGACTCGTGGGGATTTCAGGTACCAAGGAAGAGTGATTAAAATGGAGAGGGATATATTTGGATTTTAGGGAAGGGAAGAATGAAGATACTGAAATGAGAAAACAGGTTCAAATGCCAAAAGCATTGCAATACAGTTGTGGCAGTAAGAATACGAAGACTCATGTTTCAGTATCCTCATACTGTCAAATACTTGTACTCATATTGTCAAATAACAGAGTTGTACTTCCAAGTTCAATATTTTCTTGATAATCCTTGTAATGTGAAATACTCCATACTTGGAGTAAAATTCAAATACCTTCTTTCTTAGTTTGCCTGAAAATAAGGAAATAATGACATGGATTCAATGTTCTTCTTAGAAGAATGTCAAAAAAAAGGATCATGACACCCACTTAGCTTGCCAACTGTGTCTTGCAGTAATCTCCTCATCTTCCAAATATTAACATCCACTGGATGATGATCAAAGACCTACAGCAGCTTAAACTAAGCTACTTTTAGTATTTCACAGGAAAAGCATCTGTGTCATCTCCAATATTTTATCGCTCATCTCAAATAACTTGGAAATGTAAGATCAAGGAACATTAGGGGCTCTCAGCATGTCAGCGTAATTCTCGGGAGAACTTTTCTTTTCTTTTTCTTTTTATTTTTTATTTTTAGTCTTTGAGGCATATTCTTACTCTGTCTCCCTGGCCTAGACTGGAGTGCAGAGGTACAATCTCGACTTACTGCAACGATCTGCCTTCCAGGTTCAAGTGATTCTTCTATCTCAGCCCCGCAAGCAGCTAGGATCACAGGCATGTGCCTGACTAATTTTGTATTTTTAGTAGAGATGAGTTTTCACCATGTTGACCAGGCTGATCTCAAACTCCTGACCTCAGGTGATCCACCCGCTTTGACCTCCCAAAGTGCTGAGATTACTGGTGTGAACCACTGCACCCGGGCCAAACCTTTCTTAAACTGTATCTCCACTTTACCTTATTCAGGTAACTTGAAGTAGCCTTCAATGTAAATAGTTAAATTATTTCTCTATACTGAAGAAGGAAGATGCGAGTTAGGGACTCAATTAGGGTGGATATTTAGAAAATTTATGGATGCAAAATTTACAGTAAAATTTTTCATACTTGATTCTTTCATAATTTAAGGCACCAACAGTTTATTTATTTATTTATTTATTTATTTGAGATGGAGTCTAGCTGTGTAGCCAAGGCTGGTGTGCAGTGATACAATCTCGACTCACTGCAACCTCAACCTCCCAGGTTCAAGCAATTCTCATGCCTCAGCCTCCCAAGTCGTTGGGACTACAGGCACAAGCCACAATGCCTGGCTAATTTTTATATTCTTAGTAGAGATGGGGTTTTGCCGTATTGGCCAGGGGGGTCTCGAACTCCTGACCTCAAGTGATCCACCCATCTTGGCCTCCCAAAGTGCTTAGATTACAGGCATGAGCCACTATGCCCAACCAACACTTTATTCATAATGATGTGTCCTAGAAATTGTAATAATAAAACCTTTTAAAGGAATCAGTTTTGATTCTTTGTATAAGACAAGTCCTCAATTTGATGCTATTATTATTTGCCAGCCAACTCTCCCTCCTTGAACACATCGGTGTCCCCCACCTCAGAAATGAGGGAAAGTTGCACTTGTTCTCCCCAACGTATGGGAATAACGAATACTCCTAACTTCACCTAAATAGTCAAACAGGAACTTGGTGATTTTTTGAATGACAGGATTGGAATAAATACTTTTGTGTTAAAGAATTCATATAAAAAGATAAACTCTAATAAAGTATTAAGTAGTCAAAAATTGATGACTCTTCTAGCAAAATGTTTTCCAATTGAGTCTTTATTTCTGGTTATGTTACATGAACAAAGTTTTTGTGGTAAGATTTTGTTTTAATGCTCAGAGGCATTCATTTTAAAAATGTTGAACTGAAACACTCTTAAGGGGGAAGAGAAGGGCTCTCAAAAGTGTACTCTATGAATGTGCCTGAGTCCATCAGTAACCCAAGTCTCCATTGCTTTTTCCTCAGTCCCCCTGGCTGTTTTCCAGCTTCGTGTCAAACATGCCAATGAAACCTCACTGAGCATCATGTGGCAGACCCCTGTAGCAGAATGGGAGAAATACATCATCTCCCTAGCCGACAGAGACCTCTTACTCATCCACAAGTCACTCTCCAAAGATGCCAAAGAATTCACTTTTACTGACTTGGTACCTGGACGAAAATACGTGGCTACTGTCACCAGTATTAGTGGAGACTTAAAAAATTCTTCTTCAGTAAAAGGAAAAACAGGTATTAACCTTTATGAATTTTACATTTTGAAGTGTTATGTCTGCTATTTAATTTAACATGCAATTTACAAGTATTCATTAACATTTAAAATGTTAAAAACATGCAATTTACAAGTATTCATTAAGTGCTTTTATGTACTGGGCATTGTTTTACGGATCCTTCTATTGTGTTTGTTTTCTATTTTACCAATTTCAGTTCTTATCTTTATTAGTTCCTTCTTTTTACTTTGCTTGAATTTATTTTGCTAAACTTGAAAATGAGTAAAGAACAACCCTTCTAAGGAGTTTTGCTGCAAAGGAGAACAGAGAAATAGGGCAGCATCTAGAAGAAGAAGTATGGTTGAAAGGAGGATGATTTGTTTAAGGTAGAAGAAATAACAGCATGTTTTATGCTGGAGGGAATAATCTGGAAGATGTAGAAGGGGAATGATGATGATGTAAAGTAAGAGGGAAGAACTGCTGCAGTTATTCCATGAGTAGACAAGAGGCATTGGGATCTAAAGTGCAAGTGAAGGAATTGGCTTTAGAAAGGAGCATGGGCAATCTGACCTCAGTGTCAGCTGGAATATTAGTCTGTTTTCACACTGCTATAAAGATACTACCCAGGACTGAGTAATTTATAAAGGCAAGAAGTTTAAATGACTCACAATTCTACATGGCTGGTGAGGCCTCAGGAAATTGACAATCATGGTAGAAGGTGAAGGCGAAGCAGGCACCTTCTTTTTTTTTTTCTTTACCCAACTAATGGTATAGCATGCCAAGCAGGGGATTAGCATGGGGATTGCAATCCAAGATGAGATTTGGGTGGGGACACAAAGCCAAACCATATCAGCTGGGAAAGAGAGAATATATGGGCACAGATGCCAATAGGTGGGTAGTTGTAGGGTGAGCAGGTATCTTCTAATTGCTCTCATCTTTTTCAGTGTAATTGGAAGTAAAATCATCAAGATTTCCCTTTTTAGCTGGATGCAGTGACTCACACCTATAATTCCCGCACTTGGGGAGGTTGAGAAGAGTGGTTCTTGAGGCTGGGATTCAAGACCAGCCTGGTCAACATGAAAAGACACTGTCTACTAAAAATACAAAAATTAGCTGGGAGTGATGGCATATACCTATAACCCCAGCTACTTCGGAGGCTGAGGCAGGAGAATTGCTTGAACCCAGGAGGTAGAGATTGCAGTTAGCCGAGATCATGCCACTGCATGCCAGCCTGGGTGATAAAGTGAGACCCTGTCTCAAAAGCAAAAACAAAAAAAAAAAATATTTTCTTTTTCAATGTATGTATTATTGTCCTGTATCTTATTTTTCTCTCCTTTTTTGATCCCACAAAAAAAACATAATTATTGCTTTATATAGTCAACATCTTTTTAGATTTACATACCAATTTACTGCCTTTTATCTCTTTTTTTTTCTTCCTGCATCTAAGATGTTTTATCTGGGATTATTTTCCTTTATCCTGGAGACTGTTATTCAAATTTTTTCATTGACAGCTTCTAGGGACAAACTCTCTCAGATTTTATTTTTGCTGGGCATGTTTTTCTATAGCTATCATCTTTATATAGCTCTCAGTCTTGAAAGATATTTTCCTTAAGTTCCAACTCTGTGTTTAAAGTTATTTACTCTCAGCACATAGAAGATATTATTCTACTCTTTCTTGCATTTATTGTTATTGCTGAAAAGTCAGCTGTCAGTCTAATTTTTATTTCTCTGTAAGTCTGTTTGCTTTGACAGCTTTTAGAATCTACTTTTTGCCTTTGGTGTTCAGAATTGTTTCACAATAGTAATCAAGGTGTAGATATATGTCTTTTGGTTTCTCCTGCTTAAGATTTATTGGTATTTCTGTACTTTCCAGTTTAGTGTCTTTCAACAGTCCTGGAAATTCTCAGCTATTAACTCTCCAATATTTCCTCTTGCCTTTTCTCCATCCCCCCACCCCATCATATTCTGGTATTCTAGAACACACATATACAAATACACCAATATATTTCATATTTTCCATGTGTTTTCTCTCCTAACTACAGTATAGGTAATTTTCTCATCTCTTTGATTCATTTCATTAATTCTTTCTTCAGCGCTATCTAATCTATCTTAAAATCTACCTACTGTGTTTTAAATTTTAATTGTTCATCACTAAGCATTCTCTTTGGCTCTCTTTCAAATTTATGTTGTGCTCTGTTGCTCTTTAGTTATATTTTCATTCCTTCCCTGCATTACTATATGCAGATTAACAATGTTTACTTTCCATCCTATGTCTGATACCAACTGAAATCTTCAGGAGTTAAGTCCTGTTGTCTTTTGATTTTCCTGCCTTTTTTAAATGGTACTTTATTTCTTTAAATGTATGTGATTTTTTTTTAAACTGTAAGCTCATTTTCCCTAGAATCTTATTCTGTGGAAACTATTTAAGGCCATGTTTGAAGGTGAGTTACAGAAAGAATTTTCTTTTCATTTGATTTTTTCAGGTGCACAAGACGACTATCAAATCAGACTTACTTTAAATTGTCAAATTGAGGTTTTTTGATCATCTGTGTTTTATAAATTCAGGTTACAAACACACTGAAACTATCTTAAGGTTATCAATTCTAAGAGGAAATCATTTTCTCCATCCAGTATTAAGAAGGCTGAGGCTGTATGGGGAGTAAAAAAGGAATACTTTTTTCGCTTATACTTAGATTGTAGCCTTTCCAATGTTATGCAAGGTCACCTATGAGTTTCTTCAGCCTGGAAAAATCTACGCTTTACCTCCTTTCTCCAATATCCTGCAATGCTATAAAATCAAAGCTTAAATTTGCATTTGAAAGGTGCTCTCAACATAACAGTTTGCTTCATGATCCAATTATCTCTCTATCCTTTACTTTTTGGGCTTTGAGCATCCCTTACATTCCTGACAAGTCATTCATTTACATTTTCATATTCTATCCAATATGCATAGTTGTATTTATTGGAAGGATTTTCATGGTAACTAGATTATTGTACTGCCAGAAATGAAAGTCCAAGACATTGTTTTAGACCTAAGGTCATTTTTATCATCCCCACCACCCATACTGCTAGGTCATATGGTAAAGGCATGTTTAACCATGTAGAAAACTGCCAAACTGCTTTCCAAAGTGTTTGTAAAATTTTCCATTCCCACTAGCAATGTATGAGATTGCCACTTCCTCCACATTCTCAGCATGTAGTACATATGAACACTTTATTTGTTTTAAAATTTAGACATTCTAATGAAATAGCCATTATAATAAGATAATAGTATTTCATGTGGTTTCAATTTGCCTTTTTCTTTTCTTCCTTTTTTTTTTTTTTTTTTTTTGAGATGAGTCTTGCTCTGTTGCCAAGCTAGTGTGCAGTGGTGTGATCTTGGCTCACTGCAACTTCCGCCTCCAGGTTTCAATTGATTCTCCTGCCTCAGCCTCTCAAGTAGCTCAGACTACAGGCGCGTGCCCCCACACCCAGCTAATTTTTTATTTTTAGTAGAGACAGGGTTTCATCATGTTGACCAGAGGTCTTGAACTCTTGACCTAGTGATCTGCCCAGCTCGACCTCTCAAAGTGCTGGGATTACAGGCATGAGCCACCAGCCCAGCCCAATTTGACTTTTACTGATGTCTAATGGCTTTGAGAATCCTTTCACAAGCTTATTTATCATCTTCTTTGGGGAAGTTTTTGTTCAACTATTTTGCCGAGTTTAAAATAGGGTTGTTTGTCTGTCCTTGGTCAACATGTTTTCTGTCAGTTTTTCATTTTATCAGTTTTTTCCTTTCATAAATCATGCTGTGATGTCATATCTAAAACTCTTTGCCTAAATCAAGGTCACAAAGGTTTTCTCCTATAAGTCTATAGTTTTAGGTTTTAAATGTAGGTCTGTAACCCATTTTGAATTTTTATGTATGGTGTGAGAAATGGTTGAAAGTTTTTTTCGTTGCATATAGACACCTGATAATTCAGCTTTATGTGTTGAAGACTATCTTTTCTCCATGAAATTGCCTTTGCATTTCTAAAAAAAATTCATTGATAACATATTTGTTGTTCTATTTCTGGACTCTCAATTCTGGTCCATCAATCTATGTGTCTGTCTGCCCCTTGCCTGTATTATTCTGTCTTATTACAAAACTTTTAGTGAAATCCGGTGGTGTTAGTCCTCTAATTTTATTTTTCTTTTTCAAAATGCTTTGGCCATTGTAGCTGTTTGCCTTTTATATAAAATTTAGAATTATAATTGAATTTTTAGAATTATAATTGAATCTGATCCATATAACGTAGGATTTTTTAATGAATACATTTGTCTCTTAATCCAGAAGCCAATGAACTTTGAGAAAGAGGGTTGCCAAGGTTCCAATCCCTTTGATTACTATAATTCAGGAAAGAGGCACAAAGAAGAATGTATGTTGACCAAGTGCCAGCTTCAAAATCTGTGTATAAGATTTGTTAAACGATAGGTTGGAAGAAATAAACATTGTTAATTAGCAAAAGGACACAGGCTTAGGGGTTAGACAAATCTAGCTTTCAGTTCCAGGTTGGCTATTTGTTAACACTGTGATGTAGGCTAAGTTACTTATATTTTGTTATCATTGGTTTCCTCGTTAATAAATGGAATAATAAAATCAACTTTATAGAGTTCTGAATGGGTGTCAAATAATATAACCTTCATGAGCCATATAACTCATAACTGGCACATAGTAGGCATTCAGTTACTGTTATTATTATTTCATAAAATATATTGTTATAATTTATATTATTATCAGGGTTCATGTATAATAACAGCCCCTTTGAGAAAGTGCCAGTAAAGAACTAACTAGTTTGCTAGACCATAATCGCCAGACTGAAGGGAGTTCCCAATACCACCCCATAACAATCATTGGCTCAGGTAGATTAGATAGCTTTGAATTCTCATAGGATGAAGACAGATAACATTGTATTAATTAAGCAGTTTTCAAAAACAGCAGCCTTCATTATCTAAAATTTAAAATCAAATCAGAACTACTTAATAAGCATGCATCATCTCATCCTTGGATCTTAAATAATTTTGATTCTCTATATAAGCATCTTTTTCAAAGTAGTAGAGCCTCTCTAGAGGAGTAGTTCTCCATCTGCCACAGGAAATAGAACTGAGAGTCTATAGCAACAACACAAAAATTATTTTTAGCACTTTCAAGTCTGTCTCCATTTTTTGACACATTTTTCTTACACTTTCTTAAGGCAACTAAGTGTCATTTGTTTTGTCTTCTGTCTACTGTTTAGTGCCTGCCCAAGTGACTGACTTGCATGTGGCCAACCAAGGGATGACCAATAGTTTGTTTACTAACTGGACCCAGGCACAGGGGGATGCAGATTTTTACCAAGTCTTACTGATCCATGAAAATGTGGTCATTAAAAATGAAAGCATCTCCAGTGAGACCAGCAGATACAGCTTCCACTCTCTCAAGTCCGGCAGTCTGTACTCCGTGGTGGTAACAACAGTGAGTGGAGGGATCTCTTCCCGACAAGTGGTGGTGGAGGGAAGAACAGGTAAGTAGAGCTATGTGTCTGTGACTTACTAAGATCTGAATACATGAGGCCCCTAATCAGAATATTATAGAAACATCCAAAAATCACTCATCCCTGGCCTTCCTAAAAGCTAAGTTTCAGCGCCACTCAGAAGGTATGGAATGGAAACTGAGAGATGGGTGACGGCAAGAGAGAGTAAATTCTGAATTTTTTAACATCTCCAATAAACATGTCAGAACTCCTCACTTGATGCCTAGGCTTATCCCCTTATTCAGCTGATTTCCTTTGACATGTTTATGTCCCAGTTAAGGTAAATAAATAATGATATAAAGAACAAAACAAACCTCCCAAAGAAAACAGCTTTTACTCTTTTCTTTTCTCAGTTTTCAAGACATGAAAAGAAAAGGATCTCCAATTAGTACGGTCAGAAGTGGAGTTGGTCTAATTTTCAGGTCTCATATATTTTCATAAGCAACATTAATAAGTGCCTAATACTATATGCCATCTAAACAATTTTTTTTTACCCTTAAGCACTCCCTGTTAGCTAGGTAAACAAACAAGTGTCATTATGGTCTTGTGTGTCAGGGAGCCATGGCACCGAAGGAGATAGAATTTTCTGCATAATAAAAGAACATAAAAATTAATATATGTGATACATAAAATTTATGTTCCAGTTTCCTAGAAAGAAAAAAAATTACATAAACCCAAGAGAAGCTCTGATAATTATTAGTGACCGTGCCTACTTAATTTTATATAATTATTATAAGTTGAATTTCAGGCATCTCTTTCATCCTCAACACTCAGATTCTAAATATCAGCTGCAGGCATCATAGATGCATCTCTTTCCAAAATTATGAATCTCACCTACTTAATTAACCCAGAGGACATTAACTTCATTAACTCTCCCAGAAGAACAACAAAGTTACCGAGATGTTTCATAATCTGGTAGAATTCAGTGGTGGACGCCCATTTCCCTCATTCTGTGACAGCTGACACTGTCACCTGCATCTTTCTCCCTGATGTTTTCTTTCCTTTCTTTTAATGGTTCTTGGCACCATCCACAATTGTAGCATACCTACGGGAAGGGGACTGAAAAGCTTAGCTTGGAAATCAGGAGGCCTAGGTTTTGTTCCTAGCTCTGCCATTGACGTATTTCCCTAAGCTTCTGTGTTTTAATCCATGCACGACAATTCACCCCTACCCTGGATGTCAAAGTAGGGAAGGAGAAATAATAAGAAAGCTGAGGAGAGGAGTAGAGGAGGACCTTGCATTCATTTCCCAGTGATTTGCAGTTGTATCAATCACATTAGACTGATTTAATTCTTGCTTAGACATGTATAATGTCGGTGTTCGTGACTGGATGTCTCTATTGGTTGATTCTTTTCCAAGTAGCAATTCAGGAATCCAGTCTCCTACTGTCGGTGGCTCTTCTTTGCTGTAGGTCCCCAGAGCTCTCCTCATTTCTCCAGAGAATGAAGGTGGGGAAGGGCACAGATCATCAGACTTGGGAGTAGACATTTCACTTCCACCCACATTCCGCTGGCCAGAACTCAGTTACATGGCTACATTTAACTGCCTGGGAGCCCGAGAAATATAGTCTAGCTGTGAAATGGTTGGTGAACCATATTCTGCCACACAGGCTGATTCTCATTTTAAATACAACAAGGATTGTCCAACTTGTTCTAAGCTGCTAAAGTAGACTGTGCTATCTCTTGAAGTAACTGGACACTTTAAATAAGTGGAGCACATAATTATTTTTGCACCTATATTTTAATTAGAATTAAGGTACAAGTATTTGACCCATGTTATATGATAGAAGCATTCAAAAAAGAGACAAGAAATTCTTTGAAGAGTGGTCATCAAATTTTGAGAGAACCAAATATGAATAAATATGAGCATGAGTTATTTTACTCAAACGTAGAAGGAATGCACATTATCATGATAAAGGAGGAAAATAGGAGACTCCTGTACAAAGAAGCACAGTAACAGGAATTTTGAAATTCCTGCCTCTTTTAGTAAATTTTGTGCTCTGTCAGTTGTAAAGAATTCAGTAGCTAAGGCCTTGATAATCCTTATCGTCTCCTCAAATTGTTGAAATATTGGTCAATACTGACATAATTTTGAAAAATATTCTTATATTTCACCTGTTTCCATAGAGTTGAAACTTGTAAATAAACCCTCCTAGCCCAGATAAGATGGCAGAATATTTAAAATTAAAGATATTAGATATACTTAATGAATCTAATTCTAATCTGAGAAAATGCTCATCCTAAAGGAAAAACAAACTTTTTATCTATTTTTTCTTGAACACGTGAATCAGATTTCTGGCAAAACTTTTGATAATTGTATCCTTTCTAAAACAACATTAGTAGTTGCAGATATTTCCAGCAGTTTTTAAAAACAAGCGTAATAAGTTGCTTTTTAGAGCAACCAAGGAATGTATGGACAGTTGGATGGAGGAAGGAAGGAAAGAAATATAAAATGAAGAAGGAAAGAAAAGGAAGGAAGGAAGGAAAGAAATATAAAAGGAAGAAGGAAAGAAAAGGAAGGAAGGAAGGAAAAGATGTACTAATATATACATCTTCTGGCTAAAAGTTCAACTTTATATCTAGGAAATGTCCATATTTGTACATCAGCATTAGCAGAGTTTTCAGTAGAATGCAGTTTATAATTTTTAGTGATGGATAAGTGCTTTTAAGTAAGAAGGTATACTTTGGGGCTTAATTCCTAAAGTCAGAGCATATTACATTAGGAGGATTCTCAGAATTCATCTAGCCAAATCCTATCCATTATAAGTGATGTTCTGATATTGAAAAATCATATGAGTCTGTTAAGTTAATCAAGTAATGATTTAAAAAGCAGGTCATATATGCTGTAGTATTTTATGCTCCTATATTCGTTTATGGCAGTGCTATTTAATGGGCACCTACTTCTGATATGTGGTTCAACTTTTACTCAGTACTGCAACTACTAATTTACTGATGATACATCCAGCCAGAGAGCTTGTTGAAGACATTCATGCCTTTTTCATTTTTGTATACCTGGCAACTAGTAGGTTTCCAGTAAACATTTGTGACACTAATCTCCAGTTGATATAAGCAAATGATTATAGTTGACATCAGAAAAGCCATTATTGCCATAATAGTTCTCTCTGCCCTCAGTTGGTCCAGCTTCCAGACTTCTTACTTCCAAGATAGGGTTTTAAGCTGATTTCTTACCACTAGAGGGCAGGGAACACTTTGCAAAGGGAAAGCATTCCCTCTGGTGTTAGCTGTTAGACTTCCCAGGAATAAATCACTTCATCACAAGGAGATGGAAGTTATCCTAGTTTAAGGTCTTTAGAAAAGCTATCGTATTCTTCTCCTTTCTCCTCAAACATTTTTGCTTTATTGGTAAGTTTGGTTCAAGTTGGTTCATTTGGATGGTTGAAATATTCCCTTTCTTACAGGAAACCCTCTAAATTATTCTGTAAAGATGCTTCCGCTTGAAATGCTTTTACAAACAGCATCCCCATAAAAATGTAGTAGTGGCATCCTTATATTTACAAGGCAACCCGAAGGCCTCCTGATATTTTTATTTTGGTTAGCCTTCTGATGTAAGAACACTCAGCTTCTAGAAGCTAAATCCTCACACTTCCTTGACCTCTTATGTAATCAGATTAAATCTCCTGAGTCCATGGTTTGTGCTGATTGCAATAGATGACTCAAACTTTTGACTGCGTTTTTCTTTTTGAATCTCCCCCACTTTCGAAATCACAGTCCCTTCGAGTGTGAGTGGAATAACAGTGAACAATTCCGGTCGCAATGACTACCTCAGCGTCTCCTGGCTGCCAGCGCCCGGAGACGTGGACAACTATGAGGTGACACTGTCTCATGACAGCAAGGTGGTTCAGTCCCTTGTCATTGCCAAGTCTGTCAGAGAATGTTCCTTCAGCTCCCTCACCCCAGGCCGCCTCTACACTGTGACCATAACTACAAGGAGTGGCAAGTATGAAAATCACTCCTTCAGCCAAGAGCGGACAGGTAAGGCTGTATGAAGGTTCAGTGTTCTGTAAGAACCAATTTACGTGTGGCTCAGGGCACCACAGAGCTGTAGCAATTCTGTAATGATGGGATGAAAGGCTCTTGAGATCACAAAACTGTTATGGAGTCTTTGTATTTTAATCCAAAAAATTCCTTGTATGAACAGACCCTCTATGACTAGAATTTATATTATATTCAAATAGCGTAAAAACTATTCCTGTTTATAGAGTACATTTGGTTGCTAGGGCCTAGCTTTATATATGTTAACTAACCCTTATGAACTCCTTATTGAGGTAGCCCTTCCCATTTTACAGATCAGGAAACCAGGGTTCAGGGAGGTCAAGTAACTTGCCCAACTGTTTACCTTGTTAAACAGCCAGTATGTTTCAGATTTTAGACCCAGTTCTGAATGACTCCAGTGCCTACGAAGGGCTCCATCCTAAAATCCTTCCTGAAATGTCTGTTAATCAAAACCACTGTTCATCCTTTTTCACACAAGGTGAAAATGTGAACCTTTATAGTTCTAGGGTTAGGGAGCAAAAATCTTAGCAAAGGAAATGAGTGTTCAGTCCAATGTGCTGAAAATCATTAAATTTAAATAGCTACCATTTCCCAATATAATTATGCTTCCTGGAGTTTATACCTGAGGATTTCTGCTTAAGGTTGGCATCAATACATTGCCACATGTGTCCTACTGAGCTGTGGGTCAGTTTCTGTATTTTAAAATGCCAGTTTTTCCATGAGGTTCTTCAACAATTGTCCTTGTCCTATTACCTGGCAAAGGGCCTGGGGCTTAGTCAGCACTCAGTAAATACCTGGTGAAGGAATAATCAGAAATCACTTAGATCAAGGGTTCCACGTGGGAGTCCATGCTTCATGGGAGACTTTAGGAATGTAGTAACCCCTGAAATTGTTTATGAGGTTGCTGAGGAAAGAGTCAGAACCTTTGAGAAGAAAGAGTCTGTGGCTTCTATCAGATTCTCATGGTTTCTGTGACCCCCAAAAAGCTAAGAACCTCTGATTTATATTGTTACAGAATGCTGGCGTTGAAGGGGTCCTTGGAATGATCTAATCCTATCTCCTCATTTGGATAAAGAAAGTCCCACAGAAGGAGTGTGGTTTCTCCAAGGTTGCAGGGCTGACCAGTAGCAGAGCTCAGCCTAGCTCCAGTGCTGAACTCCATCATGCTGTATCTGAGAGCACTAGTCAGGGATATAAAGAGATTATCCCTACCCTTGAATAATTTTAAATCCAATTACACTGACAATCACAACAATGACTTAGATCCGAAAAGTAGATTTCTATTCACAAAGCATTCTTATGTCAGGGTCTCATATTGATTAACTTGGAGCCTAAAAATCACCAGAAATTAATGGATGTGTTACCTAACTACCAAGCCCTTGCTTCCTATCAATGTTAATTCATGATGATTTCCTATTCAAATGACTTTACTAATGCAAAACCTTTTGCTGAGACTGTTTTTAAATGTAAGAACAGTGATTCTTTATTTGGTGTATCCTCTATGCTTTGATCAGCATGAACTTGGACTTGGTGCATAATTAATGGAGGCAAATTATTGCCCCCGACAAATCAGTTTAACTGGAGAGTCGTGTCTGAGTTGTTGTCTTGATGATATTGGCTGATTATCTTAATGCCCTTTTCTGTTTCTGATGCTCTTGTTCCATGTTTTGGGTGAAAATACCAATAGTTTTAATTCTGTATTACATTATCTCACTGGTAGCGAGGCAAGTCTCTACAAATTACCCCCTATTCCACCTGGAGAGCTCCTTATTGACTTAATGTGATTTTCAGCCCAGTTTTTCTTCCTGTGATAGTGGCTTTGCCTTCAGCACATTGCCTGGACCATTGACTTTTCTTAGCCCATGCATAAAATGTCACTTCATAATTTTCTCTCCTTAACTCTGTGATGACTGTATTCCGATTGGGTTTAGGTAAATATCTTGGAGAAAGCATATCTGCCCTTGCTCCATATCTGTGGTGAGATATATTCCAAAAGTTGATCAGTAAACACAATGCAAAAAGGATGCTGATAGAACTTGTAGGTGTGAGGAGTGTATGAAAAATGGAGCTTCTCTGCCAAAATACTGAAATTTCTGGATAATTTCATGATTTGAGAAAAAGTAGAGGAGAAATATTGGACACAGAGTTGGCATGTGGTCAGAGCAGAAACCTCTTAACATATATCAAATACAGAGGGAGGCTGGACAGGCCTAAAGGACATGCTAGTATTGGGATAAGAGTTTAGTACCCTGGATCTGAGTTCATGCCTTTTTTCAGTGCTCCTGCTCATTAATATTTATAATGTCCAGTCATAGTGAAATAGTAAAGAATCTGTGGCCTACTGTTGAATTGAAATTCAGCCCCAAGTGGAAAAATGAAATCTCCTTAATATATTATATGCTCTCAATAAAGAATTGCCTTATTCCACAGCATTCCTAATAACATGTTTATATTTATTTATTGGTTGGGGAGGGGATCACAGATATACGAAATAGTTTGTTTATATGTTAGAACCTGACATGCACAAAACCGTATTAATAATAATTCTTGGTTCAAGAAACCATGCATCAATTGCCACCTTTACTTTTTAGACATCTAATTCGTAATTTTTAATAATTTAACATGTATACAAGAAACCAACCACTACCTAAAATACAAGCTAGGACCTTGACAATAACCTACATCAAAATATGTGGTCCCCACCTCATGAATTCACTCAAAGGTAGCCAGCATCTTGACTCCTGTGTTCATCTCTCCCTGGCTTTCAATCTTGCAAGGATTTATATACAGGCCTAAAATTATGGGTTTTTAAGGTTTCTGTCATTTTAACATTATTTTAAAAGGTATTTTTAATGCAATATTTAATCTCTTAGGGACTTAGATGTTTTACTTATTATATAGATAATATTCATCCATATTTTGTGTTTTGATGTCAAGGGCAAGAAATCCACATTTTTGTCTTTTAAGAAATTAATTATAACTATTAATTTATATTATAGTTATACAAATATATAAATATTTATAACTATAACATTTCACTGTGTGTGTATGTGTGTATATGTATATATTCATTATCCAGTCTCCTGTACATATTCTTCCACACTTGATTTTTATTGGGTTTTTTAATTTTGCCAGTCAAATGGATATAAAACAGTATTTCACTGTGGTTTTGACTTGCATTTCTTTGATCACCAATGATATGGAAAATCTCTTCATTTATTATTTAATTAACCATATGTGTTTCTTCTTTCATTTTCCTTTTTCCTTTTTTTTTTGAGATGGAGTCTTGCTCTGTCACACAGGCTGAAGTATGCGGGCATGACATGGTCTCAGCTCACACCTGAGCCTGCGCCTCCCAGGTTCAAGTACTTCTCCCATCTTAGCCTCCCAAGTAGCTGGAGCTACAGGTGTGCACCACCACACCCAGCTAATTTTTGTATTTTTCAGTAGAGATGGGGTTTCACTATTTTGGCCAGGCTGGTCTCGAACTTTTGACCTCAAGTGATCTGCCCACCTTGGCCTCCCAAAGTGTTAGGATTACAAGTGTGAGCCACTGTGCCTAGCCTCATTTTTCTTTTTTGGATTGTTTATATTCTTCTTAGTAACTTTTGAGTCACCAATGTATGCTGGAATTATCAATATAATTTACCATCACTCATATTAATCACCAGCTATCATGTTTAATGTTCCATCTTACACCCGACATTTTGTGCAGGCAAACAGCAGGCTTAGAATGAGTTCATCAGCTTCTGTTAAAAGATCCATTTAATCACTCCAAGTAGTGTAACAATCTTTCCCCTCCAGAAATTTGTGACTTAAGGTCTAAGATTTTTCTTTTAAATACACACCATAATAATCTGCTCTCCCTTTTTTTTTTTTTTTTTTTTGTCCCAGGTTGTCATCTGTGATCAATTACTCACTCAGAATCAATAAATATTTAGTTGTTCTCTGTTTCCTTTTCAGTACCTGACAAAGTCCAGGGAGTCAGCGTCAGCAACTCGGCCAGGAGTGACTATTTAAGGGTCTCCTGGGTACATGCCACTGGAGACTTTGATCACTATGATGTCACCATTAAAAACAAAGACAACTTCATTCAAACCAAAAGCATTTCCAAGTCAGAAAACGAGTGTGTATTTGTTCAGCTCGTCCCTGGACGGTTGTACAGTGTCACCGTTACTACAAAAAGTGGACAATATGAAGCCAGTGAACAAGGGAATGGGAGAACAAGTAAGTGGAACAATTGCAAAATCTGACAGTTGGACTTGGAAGTCTTTGAGTAATTTATCTGAACCTTGATTTTTTTCTACTTTTTGATTAGTACATTACATTCTCAGTAAGACTCACTTGGAGCTAACATCATTCAGCCAAGCCATAGCCTATAATTGCAAAATATTTATTGATAGATAAAAGCAAACATAGTGAGGGGGCAAGAAGGCTAAATGTCCCCTGTTTCTTCCCTGTCTTCCTGCATCACGGCATTTAAATTCTAGACTTCATGTTTTATCTTATGATTGATACCATAACTCATTTTATAATTACATTCTGCCAACGCTGATCATATAACATGTATGTCAGGGAAAAAAAATCACAATTTTAATAGTTGCTTCCTACTTTTCTTCTTTAATTATCCATGAAGTAGTGCTAGTGGGTTATTTGGGAAGGGAGGTGTTGCCAGTTCCTTGAATGTGATTCATGAATTATCATATAGGTCTATTCCTGAAATGTCTTCTCATTTTTCTCTCTAGTTCCAGAGCCTGTTAAGGATCTAACATTGCGGAATAGGAGCACTGAGGATTTGCATGTGACTTGGTCAAGAGCTAATGGGGATGTCGACCAGTATGAGATCCAGCTGCTCTTCAATGACATGAAAGTATTTCCTCCTTTTTACCTTGTAAATACCGCAACTGAGTATCGATTTACTTCCCTAACACCAGGGCGCCAATACAAAATTCTTGTCTTGACGATTAGTGGAGATGTACAGCAGTCAGCCTTCATTGAGGGCCTCACAGGTAATGGGAAATATTGTTATTGAACCTGAATAGATACAGTGGTGTATTTAACTTTTGGGTAGTCCAGTCATTTTGATCGAGGATTTGGAAGGGTAAAAAGGAGATGGCAAGAAGGGACAAAGTTATCTTGATAGTAACAATGATGTTGTTCAAGCAAGATGAACAGAAATTAAGTCTGATGTCAGTAGAGAGTGGAGGTTGGAGGGCGCTTTCAGAGAAACAGCAATGAACTGACGTGATTAGCTGGTGCTTGTGAGGCCAACAGATTAAGAATTAAGTGTTACTTGGGTCTCACTTCTTTAGGGCTCTGTTAGGAATGTTGCCATAGCAAGAAGCAGCTTCTCCGCTCCCTCTGGAATCTCTCCCTAGTTCAGCTCGCCTGCTTCCACTCCTGCCTCCACCATGTCCACCAGGGTGACCCATAAGTCCTACAAGGTGTCCACCTCTGGCCCCGGGGCCTTCAGCAGCTGCTCCTTAACGAGTGGGCCCAGTGCCCGCTTGAGCTTCTCCCGAGTGAGCAGTAGTGGCTTCCGGGGTGGCCTGGGTGCAGGCTATTTTGGGGCCAGCGGCATAGGCATGGGAGGCATCACCGCCGTCACCATCAACCAGAGCCTGCTGAACCCCATTAAGGTGGATGTGGACCCCAACATCCAGGCCGTGCGTACCCAGGAGAAGGAGCAGATCAAGACCGTCAACAACAAGTTTGCTTCCTTCATCGACAAGGTGCGGTTCCTGGAGCAGCAGAACAAGATGCTGGAGACCAAGTGGAGCCTCCTGCAGCAGCAGAAAACAGCTAGGAGCAACATGGACAACATGTTTGAGAACTACATCAACAACCTGAGGCGGCAGCTGGAGACTCTGGGCCAGGAGAAGCTGAAGCTGGAGGCAGAGCTTGGCAACATGCAGGGGCTGGTGGAGGACTTCAAGAACAAGTATGAGGAAGAGATCAATAAGCGTACAGAGATGGAGAATGAATTTGTCCTCATCAAGAAGGATGTGGATGAAGCTTACATGAACAAGGTAGAGCTGGAGTCTCGCCTGGAAGGACTGACTGACTAGCAGGCGGCTGTATGAAGAGGAGATCCGGGAGCTGCAGTCCCAGATCTCCGACACGTCTGTGGTGCTGTCCATGGACAACAGCCGCTCTCTGGACATGGATGGCATCATTGCCGAGGTCAAGGCGCAGTAGGAGGAGATCGCCAACCGCAGCCGGGCTGAGGCGGAGAGCATATACCAGATCAAGTATGAGGAGTTGCAGATGCTGGCTGGGAAGCACGGGGATGACCTGCGGCGTACGAAGACTGAGATCTCCGAGATGAACCGGAACATCAGCCGGCTCCAGGCTGAGATCGAGGGCCTCAAAGGCCAGAGGGCTTCCCTGGACGCCGCAATTGTAGATGCTCAGCAGCGCGGGGATCAGGCACTCAAGGATGCTCATGACAAGCAGAAGGAGCTGGAGGCCGCCCTCAGCGGGCCAAGCAGGACGTGGCAAAGCAGCTGCGTGAGTACCAGGAGCTGATGAATGTCAAACTGGCCCTGGACATCGAGATCGCCACCTACCGCAAGCTACTGGAGGGCGAGGAGAGCCGGCTGGAGTCCGGGATGCAGAACATGAGTATCCACACGAAGACCACCAGCGGCTATGCAGGTGGTCTGAGCTCTGCCTATGGGGGCCTCACAAGCCCCGGCCTCAGCTACGGCCTGGGCTCCAGCTTTGGCTCTGTCATGGGCTCCAGCTCCATCAGCCGCACCAGCTCCACCAAGGCTGTGGTTGTGAAGAAGATTGAGACCCGCGATGGGAGGCTGGTGTCCGAGTCCTCTGATGTCCTGCCCAAGTGAACAGCTGCAACAGCCCCTCCCAGCCTGCCCCTCCTGAGGCTGCCCCAGAGCCCAGGAGGGAGGTTGCTGTGCAGGGGAGCTCAGGGAACAGGAGACCCACCTGATGCTCAGCCCTAGCCCTCAGCCCACTGGTGGGGAGTTTACTGCCTGGGGACCCCCCTTACTCATGTCTCCAGCTGCAAAACAATTCAATTGCTTTTTTTTTTTTTTGGTCCAAAATAAAATCTCAGCTAGCTCAAAAAAAAAAAAAAAGGAATGTTGCCATAGTAGTTAACATGTACTGAAAGTTCACCATGAACCAGACCCACAGCAGAGCACTTTATGTCCGCATCTCGTTTAATCTTCACAATGCTTTGGGAACCCAAGGCAGGAGGATAGCTTGAACCCAGGAGTTCAAGCACAGCCTGGGCAACATGGCAAAATCCCGTCTCTACAAAAAAATACAAAAAATTAGCCAGGCATGGTGGTGCGTGCCTGTAGACCCAGTTACTAGGAAGGCCAAGGTGGATGATCACCTGGGCCCAGGAAGTATAGGCTGCAGTGAGCTGTAATCATACCACTGCACTCTAGCCTGGGCAACAGACTGAGACACTACCAAAAAAAAAAAAGAAGAAAGAGAGAGAGAGGGAAGGAAGGAGGGAGGGAAAGGAAGGAAGGAAGGAAAAGAAAGGAAGAGAAAGTTAAAAACTAAGGGAGGGAGGGAAGGAAGGAGGAAGAGAAAGAAAGAAAGAAAGAGAGAAGGAATCTTCAGCTTCAGAACTCTGTGGGTTGGTTACTATATCATCACTGCTGTTTTTCCTGATGAAAAAACTGAAACTTACAGATATTACATAATCTGCCTGTAGTCCCTCAGCTAGTGAGAAAACCAAAACTTGGACCAAGGCACCCTAACTATCCTCTCGCTATATAATTAGCATTCTTCATTTCCACTCACCAGCCTTGACTTCCCCCTAAGCTTTCCCCCATCAAATTCAGTTTACACAGAAAAATCAGACAAAAGTGGCAAATTGTTACATTCTTTTTCACGTGAGTTCTTTCACTGGGGGCTAGAGCATCAGAAGCATTCAAAACTCTTGTTAAAAATTTCAACAGTTCAATCTCCAAGTGATGACTTTTAAATTTGTTTTCTTTTCTAGTTCCTAGTGCTGTCAAAAACATTCGCATTTCTCCCAATGGAGCCACAGATAGTCTGACGGTGAACTGGACTCCTGGTGGGGGAGACGTCGATTCCTACACGGTGTCAGCATTCAGGCACAGTCAAAAGGTTGACTTTCAGACTGTCTCCAAGCACATCTTTGCGCACACGTTCCGCAGACTGGAGGCCGGGGAGGAGTACCAGATCATGATTGCCTCAGTCAGTGGGTCCCTGAAGAATCAGATAAATGTGGTTGGACGGACAGGTGAGCATCCACCTGGAGAAGGGCTAGACTGCAGAACGCCTCTTGGTTCTCCAAAATGGGACTGCGAATGGGCTCAGCTATTCACAAATCAAAATTTAAAACCACCTGAGTTTGTACAATTCAATGTGGTTTCAAGAGCCTTTCTTATTTTTTCTTTGCATTTTTCCCTTAAGAGAGATTTTCAAAACAAATGAAAGGGAATCAGAAGTCTAATTATTTGAACACATTCTTATACTTGTTAAAGGACAATAAAATTTTAAATTTTAACAAGCAGGCTGGGCACAGTGGCTCACACCTGTAATCCCAACACCCTGGAAGGCCAAGGCAGGTAGATTGCTTGAGTTCAGGAGTTCGAGACTAGACTGGGCAACATAGCTAAACCCTGTTTGTACTAAAAATACAAAAAATTAGCCTTGCATGGTGGCACACACCTGTAGTCCCACCTGCTCAGGAGACTGAGGTGGCAGAATCAAGGCTGCAGTGAGCTGTGATCATGCCACCGCACCCTAGCCTGGGCAATTGGAATGAGATCCTGTCTCAATAAATAATAAATAAATATATACATAAATTTTTAATAAGGAGACTTCTATAATTATGCATTTTCAAAAGCTCTACCTTTTAAGAAAGAGTGCACATCTGTGTCATCTACTTTACCCAGTAGAGTATCAAATGAATAATGTATCTGTTTACATCAATATCACTATTCATGTATTATTTTTGAAAGAAAAATAAGCTACAAGCACCTGCCATATACCAGGCTTTAAAATGATCTCTAGTCACGCTCTAGTCTGCTTACAGATGAGGTAGGTACAGCTCAGAAAGCTTATGAAACAGTATCAAGGATACGTATAATAAGATCTAAAGCTATAATTTAAGTCTAGGTCTGTCTGGCCCCAAACCTCAGGCCCTCTCCACTGTGACACAATACTTCTTAGATGTCTCCTATTCTCATGACCATTTATTTAGTTGTGGGGCCTGAGACTTCTATACCATGCCCTGCTATGCCTCTACTATATCTATGTTTATACCTATATCTGCATATCTTTAACCCTATAACAAACCCTGTGTTAGAAAGTGGGCATTCAGTCACAAGGCAGAGCTGCTGACCTCAAGAGCCTTATAACCTAGTGAAGGAGATAGAAAAGTAAAAAGGCAATGACAGTACAACATGATAAGTACTAAGCTAAAAGTGGTTATGGAATGTTAGGGGAGCAAACAAGAAAAGTCAGGGAAGGCTTTCAGGAGGAAATAAAGAAATACGAAGAAGTCATCCAGCTGAAGTGTATAAGTTGACTTGGTTCCAACAGAAAAAACAAAGCCCTGGAGGTGAGAGAAAGGAAGGCACATGTGGGGACCTACACCTTATTTAGCATAGTAGAATAAAGGCCAGGCAGGGTGGCTCATGCCTGTAATCTCAGCACTTTGAGAGACTGGGTGGGTGGATTGCTTGAGTCCAGGAGTTCGAGACCCACCTGGGCAATGTGACGAAACCCCATCTCTACTAAAAGTATAAAAAACGAAAGTATACTAAAATAAAAAATGTGAGCCATGTGGCAGGGTATGTAGATAGACCAAATCACAAAGAGCTTTGTTTGCCTGTGAAGGTGTTTTAGAATTATGGAGAGCCACTGTAGGGCCATCAGCATGGGAGTGCTATGAAAATATGCTAGACAGTATGCAGATTGAAAAAGTGGGAGGTAAAGAAGCAAGGGACTGGTCAAGAGGCAGTTGCAATAATGTAAGGTCCCATTTATACTTGCTAAGGAATGTGATAGGTCCTGAGGTAGTGGCAGAACACAGAGAGTGGCTAGATTCGGGAGAGAGAAGATTTAGCATACAGAAATAAAGCTCACATTTGATTATATGTACAAGGGTGAGGGTGACAACTGAAGTTTCTGACTTGAACCAAGAGATAGAAGCAAAAGACAATGGGAACATTGCGGGAGGGAGATGAGGAGTCCATTTGGACGTCCTGAGTGTTGGGTGTCTGTGGTACATTCAGGGAAAGGTGTAATTTATAAAAGCAGGAGAAACATCTGAACTGAAAGTTTAAATTTGGGAGTTGTCTGTCACCTTATGGGTGACACTTCAAACCATGGACATGGATAAAATCGAAGAAGATTATGTAGAATGAGACAAATGTTATAATATTCTATATTATAATAGCAAAGAGTACTATTTCGCTTTCACATCTAGCTATAGTACACATACTAGTATATACTACTGTTAAAGTCAAGGCTTGAAGTTTTGACCTTAGTTAATGTTAGCAATAAAAGTCCAAACAAGAGGTGTAATCCAGCTGTCAAACCCACATTCACTGAATATGAACTTGTTCAGCATTCTTCACTCTCCAGATTCATAGGTATGCACCACTCTGCATATTTATCAGGGCCATTTTCACTAACTTCCATCTGTTTAACTTTGAGCTCCTATTTAAATTCAGAGAAAAATGGAAAATCAAAGTAGTTGTAGAGATAAGTCAAAAAAGTCCTTTCTCCTCTTTTCTCCATAAGGGCACACAGAAAGTGTTAATGCCACACGAATAAAGCAAATGCATCATCTTCTACCCGCAGTTGATTCAGGAGTTTTTCTCAATTGATTACTTTACCCTAAGTGATAGAACATGTATTTTGTTACTCCACTTGTCTCTCTGCAGTTCCAGCGTCTGTCCAAGGAGTAATTGCAGACAATGCATACAGCAGTCATTCCTTAATAGTAAGTTGGCAAAAAGCTGCCGGTGTGGCAGAAAGATATGATATCCTGCTCCTAAATGATAACGGAATCCTTCTGCGCAACACATCAGAGCCAGCTACTACTAAGCAACACAGATTTGAAGATCTAACACCAGGAAAGAAATACAAGATACAGATCCTCACTGTCAGTGGAGGCCTCTTTAGCAAGGAAGCCCAGACTGAAGGCCGAACAGGTAATGAGCACAGCATAATGTTCTGTATCACGTATTGCCAGTATTTACTATTGTGTAAGAGCCATAGGGTGAGAGGGATGAAGCAACATTGGGAGACAATATCTAACTCTTGACATGCTGGGAACATTCACCCTGATTTACCACTTCCATGTCAGTTGCCCTATTCACACAGGATTCAGCCCACCGCACTCTGAGTCTGATTTTTCATTAATATTGGTGCTATTAGCTTGCTATTGCTGCTGTAATAAACTGTCACAATCTTAGTGGCTTAAAACAACCCAAATTTATTATTTTCTAGTCCTGAAGGTTAGAATCTGAAAATTGTTTTTGGGGGACTGATATCAAGACATCAGGGCTGTGTTTCTTGTAGAGACTTTGCGGGGAGAATCCACTCCTTGCCTTTTTCAGCTTCTGAGGCCACCCACATTCCTTGGCTCATGTCCCCCTCCCAACAATGGCATTGCTCCCATCTCTGCATGTGACCTCACATCACTTTCTCTGCTCTCCTGCCTCCCTCTTCCATCTTTTAAGGACTCTTGTGATTACCTTGGTCACCACCCGGACAATCCAGGATAATTCCTTCGTCTCAAGATCCTTAACTTAATCACATCTACAAAGCCCTTTTTGCCACAGAAGGTAACATATTCACAGGTTCTGGGGATTAGGACATGGACATCTTTGGGGTCATTATTCAGACAACCACATTGGCCTAATTGATTGATTACTTATTTATTAAGTACATAGGTCAGAAGGCAGGGATGGTTATGTTGACAGGGACAGAAAAATGAATCAGGCATGCTTCTTATCCTTTAAAGAGGTGACTGACAAGACAGACGCATGGACAAATAATGGCAATTCATTGTGATAAAAAGTACATATAAGAGAGGGATGTCCAGCATTCAGGGAAGCATGAAGGTCAGGTGGAATTGGGAGATCTTCATAAAAGTGACATTTCAGTACTGTCAAGAAGAATTCTCCATATGGAGAGAAGGTAGAACACTTTATACAGACAGCCTGTCCTGTGCAAAGGCCAGGAGGTATGAACAGGAGAAAGGAGAAGTTGTGGGTGGCTGAAATGTGTGTTGCATGATGGAAAGGTGAGGCTGAAAGACAGATTAGACCCAAATTAGAGGGTGCCTGGTAGTCTTCCTCAGGAGGCTTTTTCTTTATCCTATAAGCAATACAAATTTTTTAGCCAGAGAGTAATTGTTTTGATAAAAAGTTGTACCTTTAGAAAGAGAAATCAAAGTGCATGGGGGAATCATTTGAGTGGAAATGAATCGGAGGTGAGATCCACCTATTAACTTATTTATTATCTAATACCTACTATAGGTTAGGCACTGTTCTAACTGCTGAATATACAGAAGTGAATAAAAATTCCCCATGGTCATTATGCTTATAATCTAGTGGGAAAGAAAGTCACTAAACAAAATAAGTAAAAGATATAGGAGGTTGGGTGGTAATAAAGACTAAGAAGGAAATTAAATCAGGAAAGTGGGATAGCAAGAGTTAGGGCTTGTAATTTTATCTGTTTATTATTTTTTATTTTTGGAGACAGAGTCTAACTCTGGCACCCAAGCTGGAGTGTACTGGGACAATCTCAGTTCCCTGCAACCTCTGCCTCCTGGGCTCAAATGAACCTGCCATCTCAGCCTCCCAAGTAGTTGGGACGTCAGGCATGAACCACCATGCCCAGCTAATTTTTGTATTTTCTTGTAAAGACAGGACTTCTCCATGTTGCCTAGGCTGGTCTCGTACTCCTAGGCTCAAGAGATCCACCTGCCTTAGCCTCCCAAAGTGTTGAGATTACAGGTATGAGCCACCACACCTGGTCAAGGGGCTTACAATTTTTTTTTGTTTTTTGAGACAGAGTCTCCCTCCGTTGCCCAACCTGGAGTGCAGTGGTGGTACAATCTCGGC
Organism: Callithrix jacchus; assembly: GCF_049354715.1. Lineage (NCBI taxonomy): Eukaryota > Metazoa > Chordata > Mammalia > Primates > Cebidae > Callithrix > Callithrix jacchus. The sequence goes on along the minus strand of NC_133510.1, from coordinate 73,087,175 downwards.
TCACCACAACTTCTGCCTCCTGGAATCAAGCAATTCTCCTGCCTCAGCCTCCCGAGTAGAGTAGCTGGGACTATAGGTGCACACCACCACATCTGGCTAATTTTTGTATTTTTAGTAGAGACGGGGTTTCACCATGTTGGCCAAGCTGGTCTTGAACTCCTGACCTCAGGTGATCCACCCTCCTCAGCCTCCCGAAGTGCTGGGATTATAGGCATGAGCCGCCATGCCCGGCCAGGGCTTACAATTTTAGATAGCACAGTCCCCAAAGACTTCATTGAGGCAGTGACATTTGTGTATAAATCTGAAAGAAATGAGAAAGTCATGCAAATATTTGCAAATTTCTAAGTGGAGCTAATGGCAAGGCAAAGACCCCAAGTAGGTGTGTGTCTGACCTGCTGGAGGAACAGTAAAGAGGCCCCTATGGCTGGAACAGAGTGAGCGAGAATGAGCATAGGGGGATGCAGTTGAACAGGTATGGGGGTAATGACATGACTGCAGTCACAGGATGATAAGGACCAATAGCTGAACGAATGCAGGGGCCCTGGTGAGGAATAGTGGATATAGTAAGAAATATTTTTGCATTAGCCAAGGTGGCACTTGGGGGCTGAGTAGATTATAGAAAGAGGAACAGAAGATTCCAGAGTTTCTACCTGGGATGTCTGGTAGAAGATGATGCCATTAATTGAGATAAAAGAAGCAGGAGGAGAGAGGGCAGGCAAAAATCCAGAGTCCAGTTGTGTACTGAGTTCGAGAAGTCTGAATGACTTGCAGAGAGAGGCGACCATAGGCATTTGGAAATACGGATTTGAGCTCAGAAGAGAAGTGAGCTGGACATAAAAAGATCTGGACCAGAATGCTAGTTAAAGCCATAAATTGAATGAGACTGATTGCTCAGCTAGTGCTGTAGAATATGAAGGAAAGAAAGGATGCATCCGTGGGAAATAACAACTTGTAAGGGCCTGGCAAAAGGAGAGGAGAAAGCAAAGAAAGCCTGAGAAAGAGCATTTGGGGTGGAAGAAAGAGAACTCATGTGAAATCAAGACAGATGTCCTGTTCTGTTTCTACTGGCATCTTAAGCCTTCTGAGGAATCAGGCAGCATCTGTGCCAGCAGTTTGCAAGGAAGCAGTCTCTAGCAGCACTTGACCTTGCCAAGAGGTAGCACGGAAGTCCAAAAGGGGTTGCAAAATTCTAACATGGAGCTTTTTGTAAAATGCTTTTGGCTTTTCCTATTGTTTCTGTTTCCCGTATCACTGAATCCAACTTTCTCTTTCTGTTTGCTTTTCCCTTTCTTTCCCACCTGCTCCCTTCTCCTCACTGCATTTCCCTCCCTCATTCTCTTGCTCCTCTCTTTTCCAGTCCCAGCAGCTGTCACAGATCTGAGGATCACAGAGAACTCCACCAGGCACCTGTCCTTCCGCTGGACCGCCTCAGAGGGGGAGCTCAGCTGGTACAACATCTTTTTGTACAACCCAGATGGGAATCTCCAGGAGAGAGCGCAAGTTGATCCGCAAGTCCAGAGCTTCTCTTTCCAGAACTTGCTACAAGGCAGAATGTACAAAATGGTGATTGTAACTCACAGTGGGGAGCTGTCTAATGAATCTTTCATCTTTGGTAGAACAGGTAAGACCAAGACCCAACCAGTAATGAATAGCCGGGGAATTGTCCGGGTATTCACTGGCTTTTCCTTGGTTGGTTCGTAGTTTCCTATTCTATTCAGGATGTGGCTTTATATGCAATTTGTGACTTTCAGGCTGTTTGACACTAAACCGCACACCTTTGATTATGTGTGAATAATTTGTGGCCCGTTGTTGCAATGGCTTCTGCTCTTTTGCCTCCACTTATTTACTTCCTAGGGTTTGATTAAAAATGAGTGTGGTTCCTCCTCTTGCCATCAAACTGACAAGAGCGTTGTAACCAATTGTAGTTTAATTCAAGCTTTCTAACAAGAAATAGATGGAGAGGAGACCAGGACTAGAGAAGGGCAAACACGAATTCCACAAACAGACAGTGACTGCTGTGAACTGGAAACATAGCACGAGATGAAATGAAAACACAGAGTTCCAGGAAAGTGAGAGGCATCTCTCTGGGCTGCAAATAAGAAACAGAATTTACCCTTTTCCCATAACTTGAGTCCTTTATCTACTATTCAATTTCTATTTTTATTTGTTTGGTTTTCTGAGACAAGTTCTTGCTCTGTTGCCCAGGCTGGAGTGTAGTGACACCATCATGGCTCACTGCAGCCTCGACCTCCGGGGCTCAAGTGATCCTCTCACTTCAGCTTCCCGAGTAGCTGGGACTACTAGCATATGCCACCACACAGGACAAACTTGTAATTTTTTCATTTTTATTTTTTGTAGAGATGGGGGTCTCCCTATATTGCCCAGGCTGATCTTGAACTTCTGGGCTAAAGCAGTCCTCTTCCTTGACTTCCCAAAGTGCTAGAATTAGAGGCCTGAGCCACCATGCCCAGCCTACCTATACAATTCTTTTTTCTCATTTGACAATAGTTTTTAGGTGCTCTTCTGTGCCAGGCACATAGCCCACTGCTGGAATATGACAGTGAACAAGACAGTCAAGGGACCTGCCCTCGGAGAACTCTGCAGTAGCAGGAAGGGGAGAGGACCAGGACAGATCATACAAGGGAAATGATTTGGGAATGCCTTTGAAATACTATGAAAAAAAAAAAAATGATGAGTCATGATAGTGACTTGGCAGGACAACCAACTGCTTTAGAAAGGAGAAGGCATTTCGGCAGAGACCTAAAGATGAGAGGAGCCATGTATTCCAAGGGCATCCAACAGAAGTTCTCAGTTTGACTTTTGAAAGGAGTGAAAAAGAACAGCTATAAGCCTAAACCACAAATACAATTACCTAGATGTCATCATTTGCAAGGCATCCTGCCCTTTGCACATCTTTCCTTACCTGCTCATCGGTGCTTAAAGGTCCCTCAATGTGGCAACAGTCTTCACTCTCCAAAGAATAGCAAAGCTATTGGGATGGGTGGCAGCATGACTAATCTATACAATGTTAGGAGTGACTGTTAACACTTCTTTCCCTAAAGGAAGTTGTATTAATACAGATTTTATAAGAAAGAGCACAAGAGAACTGAGAACCTAAAGGAGGGTGGAGAAGACATAAAGAGACCCAAAAAGGGTGTTATGGGATGGTGGCTGCAGTGAGATAGGCCACACTGGGAGGAGCTGGAACCTTGTATGTACATTTTCTCAGCCTTTTTTATAAGCTAAGTGACAATGATTAATCATTTATGAAGACATCATTTTACATGTTTATCAGGGCAGGTGTGGCAAGCATCTAGAAGTCACCACCTGTTTTGTTTTGTTTTAATTTGCCTTGTATCTCTAGTCCATATGCCCCTAAAGGTAAATGGCCTGAAATGTAGGCAAGATCTGACTACAATATGTACAACTCACCCATAGGCCCAGCATAGCATATATTCTTACCTGTGGGCCAAAATGCCTTTGCTTCTCTTTTACGCTAAGTAAGAATTTTTCTTCTGTTTAAGTTCCAGCCTCCGTGGGTCATCTCAGGGGGTCCAATCGGAACATGACAGACAGCCTTTGGTTCAGCTGGAGTCCAGCCTCCGGGGACTTTGACTTTTATGAGCTGATTCTCTATAATCCCAATGGCACAAAGAAGGAAAACTGGAAAGACAAGCACCTGACAGAGTGGCGGTTTCACGGCCTTGTTCCCGGAAGGAAGTACACACTGTGGGTGGTAACTCACAGTGGAGATCTCAGCAATAAAGTCACAGCGGAGAGCAGAACAGGTGAGAAGACCAGGTGCCAATAGCCAAGGGATGGTGGGAAGTAGCTTCCAGAGACACACTTTAATTATGATTCTAATGATGAGATAAAGCCAATAATGATATACGCTGTGCTAGCCCCTGAACTTGGGAAGAAACTGTGGTATAATAGATAAAGGACAAGGCTTTGGTCCAAAAGAGCTAAATCCTTAGCTAAGCTCTATGAATCTGGACAAGTCACTGAGCATTGCTGGGCCACAGTTCTCTTATCTGCAAAGTGGGGATAGTTATGTACATCATCACTGCATGGCTATCCCCAGTGCTTCCTAGCTGTTTTTATGTCATGGGCATACATAGACACCTGTGTGCCACCCTGGGGTTAATCAACAAGGCTTTCTGCAATTGAATATTATTGTGGATCTCAGCCCTGCACCCCAAAATCTGATGGAATTAACACCTTCACACACTTGTAACCCATTCAGGACACACTCATGCTCCACAGCACCCTGGTAAGGAAGATCTGACTATTAATATTTAAGAAAAAGTACATGAGGCTTGGCCCAGTGGCTCACACCTGTAATCCCAGTACTTTGGAAGGCCAAGGTGGGCAGATCATTCAAGGTCAGGAGTTCGAGAGCCGCCTGGCCAACATGAGGAAACTCTGTCTCTACTAAAAATACAAAAATTAGCCAAACATATGGTGGGTGCCTGTAATCCCAGCTACTTGGAAGGCTGAGGTACCTGTAATCCCAGCTGCCTGGGAGGCAGACGTTGCAGTGAGCTAAGGTCACACCACCGCACTTCAACCTGGGCAGCAAGAGCAAAACTCAGTCTCAAAAAAAAAAAAAAGAAAGTACATAAAATGCTTGAGGACAGTGCCTTATACATAATAAACACTATTAATGGAAGTTCCTGCTACTATATTATTACCTCCTCTTACAAAGCACATTAAAATTGTGTCTGACATTGGTCAGCAATCTTATTTGTATGTGTTACGGCATGGATGTGATTATGTGATTTTTCGCTTTCTCCTACTCAGCTCCAAGTCCTCCCAGCCTTATGTCATTTGCTGACATTGCAAACACATCCTTGGCCATCACATGGAAGGGGCCCCCAGACTGGACAGACTACAACGACTTTGAGCTGCAGTGGTTGCCGAGAGATGCACTTACTGTCTTCAACCCCTACAACAACAGAAAATCAGAAGGACGCATTGTGTATGGTCTTCGTCCAGGGAGATCCTATCAATTCAGTGTCAAGACTGTCAGTGGTGATTCCTGGAAAACTTACAGCAAACCGATTTTTGGATCTGTGAGGACAAGTAGGACATGTTTTGCTACTCTTGATTCTCAAATGGAATGAGAGGAAATATATGTTCAACATCTTACTAAAATATGTTCAACATCTTACTTAAATCCATATTTTTACATGGGATTGGTTAGATTTGAATTTAGGCAGAAGTCTATGTAGATTTGTTCATTCATTCAACATTAACAACAACGGACAACAAAGAAAAAATCTCTCTCTGCCTTCATGGGGCTTACAATTAAGTGGGACATACTATGTGTAAATAGACAATGTATTTTTGGTGTGATGAGGGAAGTACATGATACTGTAGAGACACTGGTTGGGTAATCTGACCCAATACTAGAGAACTTCTTGGAAAAAGAAACATCCAAATTGAAACCTAAAGGGAAAAATTCACCAGGTAGAGATGGGGCAAGAAGTAGAGAATATTCCAGGTAGAGAGAATTAAATATTCCAGGATTAGAGAGGAGGGAGAAAGGAAGCTCTACTAATAGTGGAACAGAAAGAAGTTTATTTGGCCAGAGCATAAAAGGTGAGGATTAAGGGAATCAGATCATAAAATGTTTTGTATCCCATGGTAACAACTTGGAACTTCATTTTGAATCAACTAGAGTCACTCAATTTCAGCAGAGATACCATAATCATTATTTACACTTCAGAAAGTTACTCTGGGTACAGTGTAGAGAATAGAATGAAAGAGGCAAAACTGGAAGCAGAGGGATCATAGTTAGGACATACTGATGTATGTCCCTGAGATAAAAACACTTCGATGGCCGGGCACAGTGGTTTACGCCTGTAATCCCAGCACTTTGGGAGGCCGAGGCGGCTGGATCACCTGAGGATCAGGAGTTCAAGACCAGCCTGGCTAACATGGTGAAACCCTGTTTCTACTAAAAATACAAAAAATTAGCCAGGCATGGTGGCATGTGCCTGTAATCCCAGCTACTCAGGAGGCTGTGGCAGGAGAATTGCTTGAACCCGGGAGGCAGAGGTTGCAGTGAGCCGAGATCTCACCATTGCATTCCAGCTTAGGCAATAAGAGCAAAACTCTATCTCAAAAACAAACAAACAAAAAAAACTTCAGTGACGAAGCATATACCAGTTTCTTCCCAAAGACATTTTGGGTTAGATACTATCACCCTCAAACAAAGAAAATTTTCAGTGTAGGAACTTTAATCCAAATATTTATGTTTCAATAATGCCCAGTATAAGTAGCTTCCAGGATCAGATCAGATAGTTATCAGTTGTTAACAAAACACATAGTTGAAAGTTAGAAATTTAATCACTAGCTGTTTTATTTTGTGATAAGCATTAATACTATAACAGGTATAACTTTTCTGCCCCATTGTATCCAAAGAGCAGTTATTTGTGTGTCGGGAGAAATATGTGAAAAAGAACTAAGAGTTTGAGTTTATGGCAAGCTCAGGATGCGTTTTCAGTGGCTGACTGTGGGCTGTGTTCACGAAATCTGTTAAGCAGAACACCCTGCACTGGTTACCAGACCCAAGGAAGGACTCTAAACACTTCTGCCCATTGCCTCTGGTATTAGAGTTGCCAGGGAAACACAACGCAAACCCTGGATGGAACAAAGCTTTCCTTACATAGAGAGGAGACAGAGTAAGATCAGCCTCAACAGTATGCATCAGTCCTCCACGGCCAGCTGCAGTGGTTGCCCAGAGATGCACCTGCTGTCTTCAACCCTGACAACAACAGAAAACAGAAGGGTACATTGTGTATGGTCTCTCCCGGCAGCAAATGCAGGGCAGTTGGCTAAGTGCACCCTCTCTGGCCCCAGTAGAAGGACCCTGTCCTGTCTCCTCAGAGGACAGCTATAGCATAGGTGTTAGCCATCTGCCATGTGACCCACATGCTTAAGCAGAACAAAAGAGCCTACACTGAGCTTGCAACTGGGAAAGATATTCCCACACAAGGCAGTAAGCCCAGCACAGGTTGTGTAGGCTCTCGATAACTTGATAAGGAAGTATCTTAACCTCAAGGGCCATTTCTTGTACAGCCAAATGGGGGTCAATAGACTAAGACTGCCTCTCCCAACAGCCTCACAGGTGCTCAGTTTAAGAGCTCATATAACTCTGTTAGAGGCTGGGCTTATAGATCCCAACTGGACTGTTGTATTCAGTCCTGGATGCTAGAATTTAAGTGAGGCACTTACCAAATGGGGGCATGCCCCGGAGGACAAAAACTGGCATGAAGAGAGGCTCTGTGCTGTGTTTTATGAGGAATGATGACTGGTGGAACTGGTTTTGCTTTTCTTTTTCAAGGACTGTATTCATTAGGATTGGGTGAGGCTGTGGGTAACAGAAAATCCAAAATCGCAGATGTTTAAATGGAATAGAAGTTTTTTATTTTGATGTGAAATCATTCCAGTACTCGATTTCTCACAAATATGCTTCGATCATGATGAATGATTTGGAGTTCCCAGTTTTCTGCCATCCCATTCCTGGCAGCTCCTCCTTTGGTACCTGGGTTTGTGGTTTTCGCTACGTAGAATGCCTCTTTCTTGATATCTTGGCAGGATGTCATTTCTGCCTTACAGCTTTTACTAACTCCTGTTGATCACTAATAGCCAGCAGCTGAAAGTTGTGTGTCACCCCACATAGCACTTTTTCTCCCCATTTCTCCTGGTACCTTTTCCTTTCTACCTTGTGTCATGGCTATTTTTGGATTCATTTCCATTCCTGGAGGTGAGAGCTAATGTCTTATTTACCACTGCACTGTTCACAGTCCCCAGAAGAGCACCTGGCACATAGTAGGTACTTGTTTCTTTCTACACTTTAAAGATTTCACTCTCCTTTTGTTCACGTGGCTTCTGAGGACAACAGAGTTCTTACCTTTGATCCTCTAGCGGTAAGTTGTTTTTCCCTTTGTGGCTTCTTTCAGGAATTTTTCGTTATCTTTGATTTTCTGTAGTTTGAAAATGATATTCCTAGGCATAGCTTTTTTTGGCATATATCCTGCTCAGTGTTTTCTGAGCTTCCTGGATCTGTGGTTGGTGTCTAACATTTATTTGTGGGAAATTCTTAGTCATTCTTGTTTCCAATATTTCTTCATTTCCTTTCTTTCTTTTTCTGGTCTTCCCATTTTGTGTAGGATACACCTTTTGTGGTTATTCCATGGTCCCTGGATATTCTGCTCTGCTTTTCAGCCTTCGTTTTCTTTGCTTTTCAGTGTGGGAGGTCTCTATAAATATATCCTCAGGCTCGGAGACTTCCCTCAGCCACGTGTAACCTATTAATAAGTCCATCAAGGCATTCTTCATTTCTGTCACAGTGTTCTGATCTCCATTTCTTTTTGGTTCTTTCTTAGGACTTTCATCTCTCTGCTGACATCACCCACCTGTTCTTGAATGTTGTCTACTTCCTCCGTTAGAGCCCTTCACATATTAGAGATTGTTGTTTTAAATTCCTGGTCTGTTCCAACATTCCTGCCATATCTGACTTGGCATCCTTGTTCTGGATTCTGGATCTTTGTTCAGTCTCTTCAAGCTATAACTTTTTTCCTTTAGTAGGCCTGGTAATTTTTTCTTGATAACTGGATATGACGTGCAAGGTAACAGGAACTGCTGTAAATTGGTGTTTGGTGAGGCAATGATGAAGCAAAAGGGAGGAGAAGTGCTTTCTGGTCCTCTGATTAGGTCTAGTCTTTTAGCAAGCCTATGCCTCCAGGCTGTGAACTTCGCAGGTTCTTCTCAGCAAGCCCTAGCCCCACCTGAGGTGGGCAGGATGGTTGAAGTGGCTGGGGTTGGGTTGTCCCCCTCGCCCAGGTCAGTTAGGCTCTGATAAAACCCCAGCAGGTTAGGCTTTGGTTAGTTGCCCACCGAGGTCAGAGTGCTCTAGGGCGTTTCAAAACAATTATTTTGTTCCTCGCTTTCAGAAGCACCAGGGGATTTTTCTTTGAGATTTACTGTGAGAACATGGTTGAGCTCCTGGAGCTAAAACTCACAGAAGTGTGGAGGGCCCCATAACTAGCTCCCCTGGAGTCTTGAACTGTTACTCAGACTTGTCCACTCTTGTCCTCCAGCTTTTCCCACCCGAGCCCTAGTTCCCTGGGAGATCTGTACTCATGTGTCTCTGCTTGGTGAGCCACGACACTCTGTATTTGCCTGTCTGCCCCTCCTATACCTAGATCCCAGAGCTAGTTGGACCCAAAGGAGCTGGAAAAAAAATTCTTTCAGAGTTCTGAAAAGTGTTGGCTCCTCTGTCTCCTTTAGAGCCTGACAAGATACAAAACCTGCATTGCCGGCCTCAGAACTCCACAGCCATTGCCTGTTCTTGGATCCCTCCCGATTCTGACTTTGATGGTTATAGTATTGAATGCCGGAAAATGGACACCCAAGAAGTTGAGTTTTCTAGAAAGCTGGAGAAAGAAAAATCTCTGCTCAACATCATGATGCTAGTGCCCCATAAGAGGTACCTGGTATCCATCAAAGTGCAGTCGGCCGGCATGACCAGTGAGGTGGTTGAAGACAGCACTATCACAATGATAGACCGTAAGTGTCCCTGGAGGTGTGCACGGAGCCTCCTGTCACTGCGTGAAGGGCGTGCACCTTTCTCTATCACATCCATCACCGCTATTCACTTGCATACAATTCACTTTTGCATAAGCCTATCTGATTGCTACTTGGGGAGGGGGACTTAAAAGCCTCCATGAAATAGAAACATTTTTCTGGGTAAAGTACCCAGACAGCAAACAAGTTAGAAGATCTTAAAGTACCTGAATGAGTTAGTATTTAAATAGATCACTTTGCCTCATATAGTTAGAGCGATAATGGAGCTCTTAAGCAATTTGAAGCAACAGCTTCAGGAAATTCTGCTGAAGAGCTGCCTCTTTCATTATGTTTAATGTGCCACCGGCAAATCACTTCCTCTGCCTGTTTTCCTTCAGGAGAGGGGGAGGAGTTTCTTGATTACAGCATTAAACACAGGCACATGCTCACACACACACAGTCTGATGCAAGAGAGTAGAATCCTTCATTTCACTAACTGTTGTTTATGCTGTGAAGGCAGAGTTGTGACCCCTCTTGGTTCTTTCCCCACCTCTTTTTCCAGGCCCCCCTCCGCCACCCCCACACATTCGTGTGAATGAAAAAGATGTGCTAATTAGCAAATCTTCCATCAACTTTACTGTCAACTGCAGCTGGTTCAGCGACACCAATGGAGCTGTGAAATATTTCACAGTGGTAGTGAGAGAGGCTGATGGTAAGTTACCATGAGTTAACTCCACTCTGAGACACAGAATTGCTTTCTCAAAGGTCGTGTGGGAGATCTTTCTGTAACAAGGTTTCAAGAAACTTAAGTAGAAAATGTTTGTCTCATTCAGCCTTATCTCTGCTGGATACAGGGAGATGTAAGAAAAAGCTGCTCAAAGGCTCTCTGGGCAGTAAAGCCTTTTATCCTCTGGGTTTAATTATTAAATGGAAGGATAATAGCAACCACAATGATAATAACAATAACCATCATTTATTGAGCCCTTGCTATGTGCCATGCACTATTGGAAGTGCACTGCATGTAATGCCTTATTCAGTACTCTTCACTCCTGGGTCAGTCTCATTCACTACTCTTGTTCTGCTGTTAAACCCGAATATGCCTCAACTGTCTTCACTCCTCCCTGTCCCAATATCTCATCTGATCATACGCTTGCAAACCACCCACCAAGTCACAAAAATAACCAAAAGCTTAAAAGAAGAAAAAGATGTTCATGAGAAACATTTTTCCCTTCTCCACTGAATTTTTGAATCGTATGTTTCATTCTCTGGTTTTCTAAATTATTCAATACCTACCTAATTCCTACAGATAAGACAAAGTCTAGGGAATAGTTATCACAACATCCCATACAACCACTAAGTATGAGCTTTCAAGCTTATTAAACCAGCATTTGTCAAACCACTTGTAAGAGCGTTGCATTTGGGGCACACCTGTCCATGTATGTATGTGCCATTGAGGTCTTGTGTGTTATTTCTCCAAAAGGGATGTTTTTTCCTGGAATGACATTAATATAGTTTACCTTTCTTATGTATCTTTATACTGTTTAAGGTGCTGCATGAGGTTCTTAAGCATCCCTGATAATTATGACCCATTTGTGGGTACGGGGGAAACTTGAAACCTGACAAACTCTGAGGCAGTTTCTAGGCTCACAGGTATTTTAGGCTCACATATCTGATAGTCTATGTGCTTTCACAGTTTATTTAATTGTACTAAATCTGGTTATGACAATTAGTTAAATAATTTCAAGAGTCAGCGGTACGTCCCAGATTTTCTCATACCACATAATTGAAGATAAATTGGTGAACTGTGGAAAGACTTTAGACTTCATTAGACTGCAGTGAAGACAGTGTTTTACTACATGCATGTAAGATGGTAACCAAAAAGTCACACCCCAGAAAGTAGCCTTGCATTCCCCAGCCAGATAGGTTTCTATTGTTGATGTCCATGGAGATGGGCTGTGATTTCCAGGTTATCTAAGAAAACAATCCATCTCTCATAAATGCCATTTATAGTATATATACTCATGCTAAAGACAACATTCCTTTTTAACTACTGCCAACAAAGTATTTCTAAGACCCACTTATGAGCAAATCTTATTAAACAAGAGTCCAGGATGCTATGATAAACCGCCATTACACCACTCCTTGAAGCTCATTGTAAATAGCATCTGATCTCTATAGTATTTATCTTTCTACTTATGCTTTTCTCTAGCCAACATCAAAACTGGTTTGCAGTGCCAAGACACACAACAGGCTGGGTGGACAGGGGAAGAGTTCTGGGAAGTGCTCTGAGTAAGGGGCCAAATTCAGACCAGGATTAAACTGTACTCAAGATAACAGAGAGCCACACACAGAGCAATGAGCAAACTAGGCATGGCATGTGGAACACCCCTTGTGGGATGACTACTCTGGCCTAGGACATGATTTCTCTTATCTGTTTCCTATTTCCCAGGTCATAGGGGTTTCCTTATTAGCTCAACTACAGTGGTTATTGGCAGAGAGTTTATCAAGTTGGTTGACTCACAATGGGAGTTGGCCAACACTCTGGAGTTGTGAGACGTGCTATCATTTAATGCAATGAGCTACCCTCATTCTATTTCCTAGGAAAATGATGAGATATATGTGTGTGTTTGTATGTGTGTGTGTATTTTATAGACACAGTATTTATTTTTATGTATTTTAGAAAAAGTAAAATTTATTAGGAGAATTTTACATCGTTTTTTGAGATCACAGAATCTGTACTTTGGAAATGGCCAGAGATAATGGATGAGGAGGCAGCTGTAGAAACGTAATTTTAAATCACTGAAATCACTTAAGTCACAAGAAAGGCAGTCTTTAACTGTGGGTTTTCTCCTCCAGGCAGTGATGAGCTGAAGCCAGAACAACAGCACCCTCTCCCTTCCTACCTGGAATACAGGCACAATGCTTCCATTCAGGTGTATCAGACTAATTACTTTGCCAGCAAATGTGCTGAAAATCCTGACAGCAACTCCAAGAGTTTTAACATTAACCTTGGAGCAGAGATGGAGAGCCTAGGTGGAAAATGCGATCCCACTCAGCAAAAATTCTGTGATGGACCACTGAAGCCACACACTGCCTACAGGTTAGATCTATTACCACTGTTTTGCTAGAAGGGACATGCTACATTACTTGGCACTCAGCTCTCTGAGCATCTGATGCATGTGAGCTTCTGTAGATTAATAACCTACGTTACAAGAGTACTCTGCATTTTCCTGGGTAATTTATAAAAGCTGGATTCCTGCCTCCACTTGCAGGTAATGTGTTTAAAGGGACTTCATCAATATGCAAAAGCTCCAGTACATTAATGGAAAAATTGAAGGTTTTTAATAGATTGTTCTTCCGTCTACAACTTTTTTTTTTTTTTTGAGATGGAGTCTCACTCTGTTGCCCAGACTGGAGTACAGTGGCACCATCCCAACTCACTGCAACCTCTGCCTCCTGGGTTCAAGCAGTTCTGCCTCAGCGTCTCCAGTAGCTGGGATTACAAGTACAAACCACCACGCCTGGCTAATTTTTATCTTTTTAGTAGAGACAAGGTTTCACCATGTTGGCCAGGCTGGTCTCCAACTCCTGATCTGAAGTTATCCTCCTGCCTCAGCCTCCCAAAATGCTGGGATTACAAGTGTGAGCCACCATGCCTGGCCCTTCAACAACTTTTTAAAATATGAGTCCAATGCTTTACTTTGCTCATTATTGTGAAAATGTCCAAATAAAAAGACTGAGTTTAGGAAGATCTAAACAATATGAAGTTATGTCATCTGCTTATAATGCAAACTGAAATTATACTCCCTTGCTTACCTTCTAAGGCAGGTAAAGATAGAAGTGCTCTTTGGTCCAGACAGAACTCTGGAAGGTAGGGGAGGCCCCTGAATGAATGGGGACACCCTTTTTTCCCACTGAGATGACAAATGAAAAGAAGTAGCTATTTGGCTTTGGCTCCAGGAAACATTACTGCAGCCACTAGGCTCTTCTGCCCTAGGAATTGGCGGTGCTCTTGCTCTGCACTGTGTTTTCAGAAAGCAGGTACATATAGCATCCTAATCAGCATCCTCAAGAGAAAGGGAACCGAGGCTACTGTGTAGGATGTAGAGGTGTAGACATCCAAGATTATTACTTCTGCAGAGAATGTACCTTCTCTGTTGGATGTTGGAAGAGCTGATACCTCACCAATATGGCAGTAAATTAGGTTTTCCATGGGCCATTGTCCATCTGGTTTGTTGATGCTGAGGTCTTATTGATTCTCACATATTTGGAGTATCACTCCTAGGTCTCAAAAAGAAAATTCTCCTGCCAGTTCCAAAAGGAGACTATGACATAGCATCATACCAAGAAAGTTCTTAGCCCTCCCTCACATCAAAAAAGTCAGACATGTTTTTCCTGAAACAAAACACTCAGTTTTGGCAGGAACTCTGTATAGCTACCTTTGCCCAGGACTCACCAGATACTTGCTGCTGCCTCCCAGGCGAGGTCAGCACCTCCAGATTAAACACACACAAACTTTTTATTGATATTTATTTCAAAAAGAGACCATATGAGCCTACCTAAAGGAAATGAGATTTCAGAAGAACAAAAGAGAAACATGAAAGATCAGAAAACCAGGATTTATCAGTTTCTATAAGAATCAAGAAATGCAGCCAGGCATGGTGGCTCACGACTGTAATCCCAACATTTTAGGAGGCCAAGGTGGGTGGATCACTTAAGATCAGGAGTTCGAGACCAGCCTGGCCAACATGGTGGAAACCCTGTCTCTACTAAAAATACGAAAATTAGCCTGGCCTGGTGGCGCATGCCTATAATCCCAGCTATTTGGGAGGCTGAGGCAGGAGAATCACTTGAACCCTGGAGGTGGAAGTTGCACTGAGCTGAGATCATGCCACTGTACTCCAGCCTGGGTGACAGGGCAAGACTCTGTCTCAAAAAAGAAAGAAAAAGAATTAAGAGATGCCTCAGCTCCTTGGTTACCTGGGCTCAAGGAAACTTGAGCAAAAATCACCTAAGGACTATTTTCTCTTTTTGAGTTGGAAAATTGAGGCTGATTTTGTTTGTTTACTTATGGAGACAGGAGAGGTGAAGATAACTCATGACTAAATTTCAAAGAGAGTGAGAGAGAATAAGAAGCTGGAAAAATGTATGTCCGGACCAGAGTCCAGCAATCTCCCAGCACCCATAGTAGCAGTGGAGGTCTTTGGAAGAGCCCCTGCATTTGGTTCCAGCTCTGCCACTTTTTAACTGTGTTACGTTGTAAGCAGCATTTCAGTTCTCTAACCCTCACCTTCCTCACCTGCAAAGCACCATAAAGTTGTCCTGAGTAGTAGTCCTGAGTATGTGGCAGATCAAACCTAGTCATGTCCCTTCTAGATTATTCACTATTCCTTAGAAGAGCAAGAGCAGATTCCAGTACAGGGCACACTAAGCCCGGCTTTCTTCTGCCTGCCTCACCAGCTTTGTCTCCAACCATATTTGCTCCAGGTACCCACTGCTTCTTGCTACTCCTCACTCCTTGGAGTTCCCTGAATGTGACATGGTTCTTTTATATGGCAGAGCCTTTGCATCTTTCACTCTCTTTTCACAGTCTTTTCACTCGCAGATGCTTTCCATTCTTATCTGGCTGGCGAATTCTCTATACACTTCAAAAGCCAGCTCAACCCTCAGCCACCCACACTATCCTGTCAACCCACAGCTGGGCAGTTGGGTGCTCCATGAGCTCCACGTCCACATCCACAGCACACCCTCCATTCCTCCAATCCTACGCTGACCAGTGGCATTTAACCTTTTATTGAATTACCTGCCCTCTTCACTAGCCTGCAAGAGCTCACAGTCCAACAAGGGAGACAGATGTGTCACTGGTTACAAAACAATATGGCAAGTACCTGGCACAAAAGACATGCTTGTGAAATGTTTATGAAAAAATACGGGAATGAGCCAAGACAAAGTAATGCATTCGTGTTATGGCTTCATCATCTCTGTGTACTTACTCGTTTTCCAGAACACAGCTTTCCTATATTTCTCCAATATATATGTTTAGTTCAATCCTGTTAAAAGCCTGCCAGACAGATAATGCTTGATGATAGGAGGTATAGTCTCCTAAAGCACATCAGAGAACCACGTGCAAATCAGTCTCTTGTGTGGTGGCTGCTGAACTCAGTCCATCAGAATTCTGCCTGTCTCAAGACAATCATCACCACAGTGGCCCTCCTTGTTGTTAGGCATCCTTTTATCCAAAGGGAATAGGTGGACAGGAAATAGCATGGAAAAAGAAAAATTAGGGTTGAGAAGAACAGGAAATGCCAGGTTTAGCTGATATGCAAGTTTATTGTATCAACGGATATAATGTGTTTTATTCATTGTTGGGTTCCTGTAATTCATATGTATTATTCCATTGTTTCATATGGAAAGAGAAAGGGCATATCATTATGAGGAGAGGGAGTTGGAAGGTTAGCAAAATGCTGGTCTGGTTTTGTTTTTATTCTAAATAGAAAAGCAGTGTGACCGTTGACAGGTGGTAAGCTTCTCCTGACCTCATTTTCTTGAAATGAGGGAAATTGAACCACATGATCTTTAATTTTCTGTTATAGAACTCTGATTCTGGACACATTTAAAATGGAATAAATTCTATCAGATATTTGTTCATTAAAATAGTGTCTTATTCATGTTATTTTGTCATATTCATAATTATCTTGCTATAATATATTCAGCATATGTTTTATTGCCTTCTCTGGGAGTAGGTGTTGCTGGGTGGTAAATAAATAACGTGGAGCCACGGCCTTCAAGGAGCTTACAATGTGGGGAGAGAAAGAAGCCACGTCTGTGAAATAGTGGCAGAAATGTTGAAGGATATAAGGAATAAAGGAAAATTAATGCTGTGAAGGTTCAGAAGGCTTCTCAAAGGATGTATTAAAACACAGGAATTAAAATATAGGAAAGGATTTAGGAATATGCAGATAGGGACAGAAGGAGATTCAGTGTGGAAGGAATAGTGGGAGTCAAAGTGTGGAGGTTTAAATATACAAATTGTTTAGAGAAGAACAAACAGTCCAGTTTCAAACAGAGGGTGAGTAAAAAGGAGTAGACAGGGATAGGACAGGACAGGATTGTGGGTGGGTGCTAAGTGCTGGGCTGAGGGAAGTAGTTGTTATTTCATTTTTGGAAAAGTTTTAAGGGAAGAGTGCCTGATGACCCATTGATTTTAAGCTGGACTTAAGCTAGGTCATTATCTCCTTCCTAAAGGTCCTTATTTATCTGTATCCATTCAGTACTTTGTGTTTACACCTGTGACTTCAGAGCAGAACATGTCAAGGCTGTTAGTAGCCAACACTTTCATTTGACAGATGAGACATAAAGAACTTTAGGGACCATTCAACTAACCAGCAATGGAGTAAGAGAGAGATCTAGACCCCAGATCTTCTTGTTCCTAGCCTAGCCTCTTTTTACATCCTTCCTACAAAAGCTGTGGGGGAGGTGTGTGTGTGTGTGGGAGAGAGAGAGAGAGAGAGAGAGAGAGAAAGAGTGTGTGTGAAGGCGGTGGGGACGGATGGGGTCTTGCTCTGTTGCCCAGGCTGGAGTACAGTGGCATGATCTCAGCTCACTGCAACCTTCACTTTTTGGATTCAAGCAATTCTCGTGCCTCAGCCTCCCCAGTAGCTGGGACTACAGGCAGGCATCACCACGCCTGGCTAATTTTTGTATTTTTAGTAGAGATGGGGTTTCACTACGTTGGCCAGGCTGGTCTCAAATTCTTGGCCTCATGTGATCTGCCTGCCTCAGCCTCCCAAAGCGCTGGGATTACAGGCATGAGCCATTGTGCCCAGCCAGAAGTAACTGCTTTTAACCAAAAATTAAACCATGAGGAAATAAGAAAAGAGAGTCTGCACCAGAAGCCAGAAATATGAAGTTCAGTTTTCTTCCATCATCTCTCTGTGTGATCTTGGGAAGACATGGACTCTCTCCTAGCCTCAAATTCCAAACCTCTGAAGTAATATAATAAGCTTCCTTATTATATTGGAGAGGCTGAACATGATCAAACAGAGCCATGTTTGAAAAAGTCCTTCTGGCTACGTGCAATGGCTCATACCTGTAATCCCAGAACTTTGGGAAGTCAAGGCAGGCAGATTGCTTGAGCCCAGGAGTACAAGACTAGCCTGGGCAACGTGGTAAAACCCCATCTCTACTAAAAATACAAAAATTAGCTGGGTGTGGTAGTGTGCACCTGTAATCCTAGCTGCTCAGGAGGCTGGGGTGGGAGGATCACTTGAGCTCGGGGCATGGAAGTTGCAGTGAGCCTTGATTGTGCCACTGCACTCCAACCTGGTGATAGAGCAAGACCATGTCTCCAAAAAAAAAAAAAAGAACAGAAAGGAGAAAAAAAGTCTTTCCACACTTATTAATAAGAAACTCTTATCAGAGACACTCAATTTTTAAACGTATAATAAATTAGCAACACACTTGCCAAGGCATTGGTATTTTAGTATTTAGCATAGCTTGCCTTCCAAAATTAGCAACACACATCAACTCCTCACCTTTCCCTTTAAAGTGTGGTGACTGCTGGTTACACTTTGTGGACATTTCTCAATATACTTCCATTGACAGCCTGTTATTCTTGAAAGAACACCTTTTTACTTGAAATGGGTCTTTTGGAGATGAAAGTTAAAGATGTGATTTACCAATATCATCTTGATGTTTGTTTTTCAGGATTACACTCAGATCTGGGCATGAGTTAGGAGGAGAGGAAGCAGGGTCAGAACTATTTTCCCTGGCCTAGTACTGCTTCAGCATTATCACAGCACATGCCCAGATACCTTTGGGTTCAAGAAGTATAGATGTTTTAAAAAAAAAGAAAGAGGAGTAATTCTGGTCACTTTCTTAGAACTGAAAGTAACACTAGTGAAAGTTTTTCCATATAAACCAAGCCTAATTCTCCACCCATACGGTTAGAGAATCTTCACAGTAGGAGGGTCTCAAGAAGTCACCCAAGCCAGTCTTTAACATAGTGCAGTGATGCCCTCCTGTATCTTCCCTGGGACTGGTTCTCCTCCAGCCTCTATTTGAATCCCACCCCCATCCTCCCACCGCCAGTGACTGGGAGCTCACAACCTAGGAGGTGGCTCATATTCTACTGTTAGAAAACAACTTAATGTTCCTAAACTCCTCCTTCCTTATTACTTCAGCCTACTGAGCCTAATTCTACCTTCAAGAAGAAAAATAATCACATTATTCTCCTCTTCTACATGGCAGCCTTCCTTAAATCTGAAGCTAACTATATGATGTCCCTTGAAGTCTTCTCTATCATTGTTCAGGTCAATCACCTCAAATGATCTCTAATTCATCCTAAAATATGCCCCCAGAAATTGAGTGCAGCCCTCTAGGCTGGCCTGACTTGTGCAGAGAGCACGAGACTTAGGTCCTTTGATGGGGAATCACAGGCTTCTCTTTCAAGCAGAGGTTACAAATCTGTGTGTTTGTAGCTGCATCTTGCTTGTTTATAGAATTTAGGACCAGCTGATTTTCAGGCACTATCCCACATGGACACGCGGACAGCTACCTCAGCAACTCTTCTGCCCAGGTGACTGGAATAACTCCAGTGTCAGCTGGATAGTTCTAAATCCATGCCTCACTGTCCCTCTAAATCCAGTATATTCCAAGCAAAGCGTATCCTCCTTCACCAGTCTCTCTCCTCATTTTTTTTTAAGACAGAATCTTGCTTTGTCACCCAGGCTGGCTCACTGCAGCCTCTGCCTTCCAAGTTCAAGCAATTCTCCTGCCTCAGCCTCCCAAATAGCTGAGATTACAAGTGCCCACCACCACACTGGGCTAATTTTTGTATTTTTGTTAGAGATGGGGTTTTCTCATGTTGGTCAGGCTGGTCTCAAACTCATAACCTCAGGTGATCTGCCTGTCTTGGCCTCCCAGAGTGCTCGGATTATAGGCGTGAGCCACCGCGCCTGGCCTCTCTCCTCATTTTCATCAATGATGTCACTATTCTCCTGAGTGACGTGAGCTCAAGTCATAGGCCGCCCTTGATTCCTCCCTGCTCCTCTTCAGTCTGGGCCCCACCTAGATCCTCCTCTGAGTGCCTTTCACAGTCTTCTTTCCATTCTTATTGCCAGGTCTCCTGGCCAGGGCCCCGTGTCCTTGGCCCGATTATCATAGCAGTCTCTTCATTGAGCTCTCTGCTCCCAGCCACCTCACCTCCTATGCCCACACGCACAGTTTCCTCCAAATTCTACTATTCCTCATTTGCCATTGTATATACACTTTCTTCGTTTGCTATTTGCTTTATTCCTTTGTATTTTGTCTTTCACGTTTCCAAGACTAGTGACCATGCCTCTCTTTGTAACTTCAACAATTTATAAAGAAGGCCTTTGACAAACATTTCTTATTGACGATCAATATGATATTAGAATATTCTTAAATAAAATGATATTTTAAAAATTGTGCTAAAAGATGAGGAGATATGGAAGTTAAAATAGCAATAATAATGTTGATACTTGGGCCACCTGACTGCTCTAATGGGCATCTCAGAATTAATTCCCCCACAACTGATCTATCCAGATCTTTCAAATCCCCCAATCTACTTCTCCATAGTTTTCCCTCATGTTAGTAAATGACACCTCCATTCTTCCAGTTGTTCCCCGCCAGAACATGTGGGATCATCCATACTCTGTATTCATCAGCAAATCTTTTAGTTCTCCCTTCAGTATATCCAGCACTTCTCACTCACTGCCTCCATCACTACCATTCTGAATAAAGCAGTCCCACGTGCTCTATTCCCATTGCTTTCCATCTTCCTTACCCCATTCTTTTCTTTTTCATACCACACAGTTCATCTGATTTACTGAATTTGTGTGTTTATTGTCTGATTTCCTCCATGAGAATGTAATCTCTGGAATGTCAGGGACTTGGTTTTGTTCCTTGCAACTCCTAGAACAGTGATTGGCACGTGGCAGGGGCTCAATAAATATTTATGAATAAATTGACGAATGAATGCATGAACCCAGGTCTGTCTGATTCCATAACTCATATTCTACCCTGCTATGCATTGACCAGGTACCACCCTGTTTGTCCTTGAACACATTTTTCAACTACTGTGCTCAGCAACTAATTTATATTTAAATAAATTGATTTTCTTTTCAGAATCAGCATTCGAGCTTTTACACAGCTCTTTGATGAGGACCTGAAGGAATTCACAAAGCCACTCTATTCAGACACATTTTTTTCTTTGCCCATCACTACTGAGTCAGGTAAGGCTAACCTTTACATCATGTTCTGCCAACTCCCATGTCACCTATAGGAGCCTCTAATGGGGAGATATTGGCTGATGCTAGGGGGAACGTTTATTTTCACTAGGAACTTAATCTTTATGTGACCAAAACTTGAGGTTTTTTTTTTTTTTTTTAACCAATCCGTGTTTTTAATTCTTAAATTCTTGACATTACAGAACTAAACTGAAATTTATTAACATTCCACTCTTACATTTCTTATCGACAAACAAGAAATAAAATTCATGAGCCAAAAAACCCAAAACAAAACTAAAAACAGGGAAAAGCTTATAAAACTAAATATGGATCCCAGCATTAACAGCTGAACAAAGAATGTGATTTTTAAATTCTTAGCAGATGATAAAGTTGTGTAGAAACTGAACACTTACAAATTATTTAAAACCTGGAATCACTGACCAGAAATTACACAGTTGGATCATGGGAAAACAGCAGAAAGGGGTTATCGAGGGAACCTACACTGTTCTAGCTGCACCCCATGCCCTTCTCAGAGGAAAGCCTGGCATTGATTAGATACTGGGCCAGACTAATACTGGCAGCAGAGCCAGTGATAGTAACCTGCCTACCAGAGGAGCCTTCCACTGGGTTGGCAATTTTGATCTGGGCCCCGGAATTAAAGGGATCACACAAATTCTCTAGAAAAATGGATTGAAAGGGGATTAATCTAAGAAGAAGGTGAAAATACAGTATTATTTTTAATTAAAAATGAATTATTTTCTAAACAGTGAATGAAAACCAGTAAAATCAACAGTTTTCACAACCCAAAATATAAGTTAGTACAAAAGGCTTTCAGTTAAAAGTGAGAATGTTTATATACTTATACACAGAAATGCTCAGGAAAACAGACTAAAAGAAAAACATCAAAATATTAATGATACGTATCTCCCAGTAGTGGAAAGACAGGTGAGTTTTCTTCCTTTGCTTACTACGTGTTGACTTTGTATTGCTGAAAACTGTATATGTAAAAGACTATAAGTAACAATTTCTAAAAGAGTATATTAGAGGGAAAGCCTAAGTAATAACAGAGGCTAGTATTTACTGGTCACCTTCTCTATGGAGACACAGTTTTAAGCATTTTACATAGAATAACTTGTCCAGCCGGGCACGGTGGCTCAAGCCTGTAATCCCAGCACTTTGGGAGGCCGAGGCGGGTGGATCACAAGGTCAAGAGATCAAGACCATCCTGGTCAACATGGTGAAACCCTGTCTCTACTAAAAATACAAAAAATTGGCTGGGCATGGTGGCGCGTGCCTGTAATCCCAGCTACTCAGGAGGCTGAGGCAGGAGAATTGCCTGAACCCAGGAGTCAGAGGTTGCGGTGAGCTGAGATCGTACCATTGCACTCCAGCCTGGGTAACAAGAGCGAAACTCTGTCTCAAAAAATAAATAAATAAATAACTTGTCCAACTTTCATGACAATCTTTTGAGGTAGATGTTATTATCATCCCCATTTTAAAGATGAGGACATGAGTCACCAAGAGATTAAGTATCTAGCCCAAGATGGTACAGCTGAAACTCTGGCACTTTCAGCCGGGGCATAAAACTGCCCTGTCTCTGAATACTTCCACCAGGCTGAGAATAGCATCATTTCATCACCTTCTTTCTCAACACCATTGTCTGTGCAGCCTTCTCCTGTAGCCCGTGTTCTGCAATGCTTGACCTCTGGGTCTGCGAAGTTCTTTACAGCTGAAACCATCTCTCGTGCTGCATGACAAAAGATGACTCAGCCTCACAAACATTCCAATCAATTTATGCTAAATATAGGGATAATCTCCCACTTTTCAAGCCAAAGGGGGATGAGAATATAGTTAAGCAGATTTTAGATGTCTTTGTTTATAATTTAGTGTACGGACTTTGAAACACAATTCTTTCTTTTTTGAAATATTGTTACATGACAAAAATTGCATGTAGTCCAGTACAGGAAGACAGTAAACATATATTCAAAAAAAAGATGTTAACCACATTCAAGAAAGATTGTGTTGATTTGATGAGTCTTGAAAAGCAACATGGAAGAAACAAATCTAAGGTCTTAAAATGCAGCTTCCAAAATGGACTACTTCATATACCTAAATTTAATGGTAACACAGTAACACTTTTACAAGAAAATACAGGTGTAAATCTTTGTAACCTTAATTTGAAAATACTTTTTAGCTATGACACCAAAAGCAAAAGCTACAAAAGAAAAAATAATTTGGATTTAATCAAAATTTAAACTTTTGTGTTTCAAAGGACACTACCAAGAAAGTAAAAAAACACCTACAGAATTGGGAGAAAATATTTACAAATCACATATCTGATAAGAGCAAGTGTCTAGCGTATAGAAAACTCTTACCTCACAATAACAAAAACACAAATTACACAATGTATATATATATTTTGAAGATAGATAGAGTCTCGCTCTGTCACCCAGGCTGGAGTGCAGTGACATCACCTCAGCTCACTGCAACCTCCACCTCCCAGGTTCAAGCATTTCTTCTGCCTCAGCCTCCCCAGTAGCTAGGATTATAGGCACGTGCCACCACACCCAGCTAGTTTTTGTATTTTTGTAGAGATGGAGTTTCACCATGTTGGCCAGGCTGATCTCTAACTCCTGACCTTGTGATCCACCTGCCTTGGTCTCCCAAAGTGCTGGGATTACAGGTGTGAGCCACCATGCCGAGCCAAATTACACAATATTTAAATGGGCAAAGGCTCTGAATAGACATTTCTCCAAAGAAGATGTACAGTTGGCCAATAAGCACATGAAAAACTGCTTAATATCGTTAGTCATTAGGGAAATGCCAATCAAAACCACAGGAAGGTACAACTTCGCACCCAGTAGCATGGCAGTAATCAAAAAGACAGTAACAAGAGTTAGTGAGGATATGAAGAAATCAGAACCTTCCATACATTGCTTATGAAAATGTAAAATGGCATAGTTGCTTAGCGTTACCAGATGACCCAGCTATTTCACTCCTCATTATGTACCCAGGAGAAATGAAAACATATGTCCACACAGAAACTTGCACGTGAATGTTCATAGCAGCATTATTCATAATAGCCAAAAAGTAGAAACAATCTAAATGTCCATTGATGGATGAATGGATAAACAAAATGTGATATATCCATACAATGGACTATTATTCATAAGAAGGAATGAAATTTTGGTATATGCTATAACATGGATGAACCTTAAAAACATTATGCTAGGCCGAGTGCGATGCCTCACGCCTCTAATCCCAGCACTTTGGGAGGCTGAGGTGGGTGGATCACAAGGTCAGGAGTTTGAGACCAGCCTGACCAACATAGTGAAACCCCATCTCTGCTAAAAATACAAAAATTAGCCAGGCATGCTGGCATGCACCTGTAATCCTAGCTACTCAGGAGGCTGAGACAGGAGAATCACTTGAACCTGGGAGACAGAGGTTGTAGTGAGCCAAGATCATGTGTCATTGCACTCCAGCCTGGGTGACAGTGCGAGACTCCGTCTCAAAAAAAGAAATAAAAGATAACATTATGCTAAATGAAAGGAGCCAGTCACAAAAGATCGTGGATTTATGATTTAATTTCTATGAAATGTCTAGAATAGGTAAATCCACAAACACAGAAAGTAGATTAGTAGTTGCCAGAGATCTCGGGGAGGAGGAAAGGGGCTGACTGCTGTAGGTATGCAGTTTCTTCTGAGGGTGATGAAACTGTTTTAAAATTGATTGTGGTGACATTTGCAAAACTCTGTGACTATACTAAAGACCATTGAAATGTACAGTTTAGATGGGTGAATTGCATGCTATGTGATTTATATTTCAATAAAGCTATTTTTAAAACGAGGCCACTCTTGCCACTTCATAAACTCCCAGTGGCAGTATCATACCAGATAATAAAAATAAGACTTTGTTAAAATAGTTCCAAGAAATCCACTGGATTTTCCAAAGCCCCAGTGCTGTGTAACATGTTTTATATAAAAGAAATTGCATTTTTATCTTGGTGGCAAACTTACAGCTTTTATTTTAGGTGCCCCAAGCTTTACATGTAAGCATAAAGTCCAAAATTCCTCTATAAGCTAGACACCATTAACTTCAAAAGTGCACAGTGGCATCTGGCCTCACTGCTGCAGGGTGGGAGCCAGCCTTTCATCTTTTTAGGTGCATACCCATAGCCTTTGGAAAGTAAGTGGTTCATCATGGGCATCATTTGAATTCTATGTGTAATAACATTACTTGGGAGATATGGCTTTATTGCTTTCTTACCGGTTCCCTAGCACTAATTTTCCCATCTGGATTTGTTGTTTCTATCTGGATTATTGTAGAGCCCTTGTTTGGAGCTATTGAAGGTGTGAGTGCTGGTCTGTTTTTAATTGGCATGCTAGTGGCTATTGTTGCCGTATTCATCTGCAGACAGAAAGTGAGGTAAGTACAAAGATCCTTCTTGTGATTGGACTCGCAACTTTAAAAATGCAACTGAAAATTCCCTTTAGACTGAAAAGTAAGGAGGGAAATAATTTAATTTTTCCAGGTTAAATTGTCACTGTTTTCTCAATAAAAATAAAAAAGTCAAACTCTAAAGCCATGTCTCACTTTTCTCAGTTTTTTTTTTTTTTTTTTTTTTTGATATGTAGTCTCACTCTGTCACCCAGGCTAGAGTGCAGTGGCATGATCTTGTCTCACTGCAACCTCTGCCTCCCAGGTTCAAGTAGCTGGGATTACAGGTATGCACCAACACGCCTGGTTAATTTTTTTATATTATTAGTAGAGATGGGGTTTCACCATGTTGGCCAGGCTGGTCTCGAACTCCTGACCTCATGATCCACCCATCTCAGCCTCCCAAAGTGCTGGGGTTACAGACTTGAGCCACCACACCCAGGCTTCTCAGCTCTTTTATATCCCATTGATGAATGTGGCCCTTACCAAATGACTGAGAGGCAATCTATAGCTTTATTTGAAGACAAAGTGACTCTTTTTACACAGGAAAAAAAAATGTGTGTGTGGTTCATATCCTCATGAAGACAGAGATGTTTGAAAATTGTATGCCCAAGTGTTTTTCTGCAATATCCTGAAAAGTGTGGTTGACATCATCATTTTGTAGTTCGTATCTTCCATCCTAATTTAAGACGGGACCAAAAAGAACCAAATAGCATGTGGCCCCAATGTCGTGCCTTCTTCTCTTAGTGAATTTTTTTTTTCTTAATTTGGCACATGTTACTCTTTCTTGAAGTCGTGTCTGGCATCTGAAATTTACTGGTTTTTTTTTTTTTAAGCAAAGTTTTATTGAGAATGTGGGAAGTGATTATAACCTGTAGCCAAAAACTAGGAGACAAATCTTCAGTTTTTGCAGAGATCTGTTTCTGGGTGGGAATGATCTACTTTATTCTCTTTCCTTTCCCTTCCTCAGAGAGGTGTTGGCTGAGTGCAAATCTACATGAATACTGAAAAATCCTTATTTGTATAAACATGCACAGCCTTACCATAAATGGAAAAATTTATTCAACCCAAGTATCATAATTGAAATAAAAGTTCTCTCCCTTATGTTTCAGCCATGGTGGAGAAAGATCCTCTGCCCGTCTGAGCATTCGTAGGGATCGACCATTATCTGTTCACTTAAACCTGGGCCAGAAAGGGTAAGCACCACATTTGCCTTCATATAATTTATTGAAAGATGGTATCATGTGAGATTTGCTAACAAAGTCTTCTTCTTTTGGCTTCCCTTCACAGTAACCGGAAAACATCTTGGTAAGAGAGAGAACACATTAATTATTTTATTATCTGCCTTTGAAACATGCATCAGAATGGTTATGGCACTTTCCCCTTTCTGCAGTAACTCTCTTTTCTTTTTCGTTTTTAATTACAGTCCAATAAAAATAAATCAGTTTGAAGGGCATTTCATGAAGCTGCAGGCTGACTCCAACTACCTTCTATCCAAGGAATACGAGGTACAACTTGGGCAGAATGAAGCTTCAGCATCCCTAGTTCTCAGCAGAATTTCCCTCCTAACGTTTACTGTGTAATCATAGGCTGATTGGACTCAGAAGTTAGGAGGCTGCTTAGAATCTCAGCTGAGCACTCTTTTATGCCAAAACTATGCCCTGAGCAATGTACCTTCTAATCTCAGAGGTCAGCTTGAGTTCCAGAATAACACAGCATAGCAAGGATCAGACAGTAAGGAAGAATTACCAAATCTCAAATGCAGACATAATGCTGTCAATTATTCAGACTAGCCATTTGCTTGGCTGGGAGACGCTGTGGTTTTGGAAAAAGCACCTAGCTTTTGGATTTGATTCTTGGGTTTGCCACTTGGGTGACCTGGGGCACATCAGTTATCCTGTCTGAGCTTCACTTGTATAATAGTGACAACACCTCCCTTGTGGGGCTGTTGTGGGGATCAGAGCTAATGCATGTTGAGTACTAGGCAGTCATACACAATAGCTGGTGTGGTGGGTGGCTAGTGTATATATTTTCATATTATATATCTCCAGGACTGTATGATATGCTTTATTCTATTTATATTCTCCACTTACAAACTTATTTTTGACCTAACAGGAGTTAAAAGACGTGGGTCGAAACCAGTCATGTGACATTGCACTCTTGCCAGAGAATAGAGGGAAAAATCGATACAACAATATATTGCCCTGTAAGTTTTGTGTCAAAATTTGTAATGCTGTCTTCCTCTAGCCATTTCTGCATTTTTCTCCAAAAACTCAATGGGGCTAAAGATATATAATATAGCTGGATATGGACAATCTCAAGCTCTGAATGACTTTAATAAGAAATAACTTGTATATTTCTGCACTTCCCTCTAGAGGGATAATAGCCAGTTTAAATTCTGATTATGAAAGGACTCTTATGCTGTTGACATTTCCCCATGTGGTCCTACTGCTTCTCTTTGGAGGCTAAGAACAGTAATGGGGTTAACAGCAAGGGCTCTGACATCAAGCAGACGTGGGTTTGCTTAGCAAAGTCTTCCGTTAGCAATTTCTGCTTAAATTTCCTTACCCCATTGGGTAAAGCAATAGGAGGCAGGTTTTCTGGACTGCATTCATTCCAGCAGTGAAAAGGAGCTGGCCACTCCACCAGGCAAATGTGACAATGTTACAAAGGGAAGCACAGATGGAGCTTCACGTTGTCTCCTGTGTCTGACTGGTTACAGGCCACCTGTGTAATCTTGGGCAAGTTAGTGATCCTGTCTGAGCCTCATCTGCAAAAATGAAGATAAGATCACCTTCCATCTGGGGCTACTGTGGGGATCAGAACTAAGGCACATCACACACATTACATCAACTATAGAAAAATCACCCCAAGATTCAGCTGCAAATCTCTTCTTCCAGATGATGCCTCGCGAGTGAAGCTGTCCAATGTAGACGATGATCCTTGCTCTGACTACATCAACGCCAGCTACATCCCTGTAAGTGAACTATGAGGCCACAGTGTTCAGGATGAGGCTTTGGTGGGTGGCAACACTGGAGATGCCACTCCTGCATGTTCCCACTATTCTTAGGTCTGGAAATGCTTGTAGCTTTCACAAGAGCATGTCTGAATGCCATTTAAAAAAATGGGGTATCCAATTCAGTTCCTGCAAAGCCACATTTTGCACAATGGCTAGAGTCAAATGAAATTATAATGAGCCCAGGATGCATTTTCATAGGTCATCTACTCTCTGCAGTCCTTAACCGAGATGAGAGCTTCCTAAGGAAGATGGACCTCCCCTGCTAAAGCTGCCTAGCTAGAGAAGTTGATCCCATGTTATTTGGACTCTTCACAACCACAGACACAACTCAAAGGTTATGTCAAATCTTTGGGCTCTGGTTTTGCTTAGCATCTTGCCACCTTCCTACAGCACACTGTGGTGGAAAAAGCTTTAAGGTCAAGCAAACCTAGATTTGAATCCCACTTCTGCCCTTTGTTGACTCTGTGACCTTGGGCACATTATGTCACTTTTTTGGGCCGCCATTTTCTTTTCCAAACACTGAAGATAATCATATTTACTTCAAGCAATTATCCATTCACTCAGTAAACACTTATGAATTAAGTGCTAACTTTAAGTCAAACACTGAGCTATTTACAGGCATGGGATAAGATGGAATCTTGACCCTAAAGAAACTTTCAGAAAAGAGTTTAGGCAAGAAAAGGCAATGCCACGAGAAACTGCCACAGCAGTGCCTCTTCTATATTGAAAGACATCTGCTTTATCTGGGGTCTTGTGCAAAGGCAGATTCTGATCCAGCAGGGCCGAGGCGGGGCCTGGGAATCTGCATTTCTAACAAGTCTCTGAGTGATTCCAGTGCTGCTGATCTGAGTCTGAGAACCACACTCAGTAGCAAGAGGCTAGAGGTTGCCATGGGGCATCTAGGAGGAGAATATCCCCCAGCAGAGAGAAAGGTAAAGGAAGGCTCAGCGGAGCAGGCTCCATGCTGAGGATAAATTAAGGATTCATCAGATGAGAGGCAGTGTTTTGGTGGGGAGGGGTTGGGAGGCAACAGCAGAGGTGACCTAATGTGGAGACCCTGAGGAGAGGCAAAGAGGAGCTTCGACTAGAATTGACAAGGAATTGTTGTCATTGATGTAGTGCAGAAGGAATAGATGAAAATATCCAGCTCAGGCCAGGCACGGTGGTTCCAGCCTATAATCCCTGCACTTTGGGAGGCTGAGGCAGGCAGATCATGAGATCAAGAGATTGAGACCATGGTGAAACCCCGTCTCTATTAAAAAATACAAAAATTAGCTGGGCGTGGTGGCACGCACCTGTGGTCCCAGCTACTTGGGAGGCTGAGGTAGAAGAATTGCTTGAACCCGGGAAGTGGAGGTTGCAGTGAGCCAAGATCGCGCCACTGCACTCCAGCCTGGCGCCTGGCAACAGAGTGAGACTCTGTCTCAAAAAAAAAAAAAATATCCAGCTCTTGGATTATGGTTTGGATTAAGTCAGTCTGACCCAAGATACATTAGATGTTCAGTCAACAGAGGTTTATCTTCCCATGCAAGACATGTCTTACCAAAGTATTCTGAAGTTAATTATCTAAAATGACTAAAACTCTTCTATGTTAAATAGGGAAAGAGCCTGATCACAGCCCCTCAAACAGTCTACACAAATACCTGCCCCCTGCCCTCACACACATATAATTGAAGCTGAAGTGTTTTCTAGATTGTTTCCTGAGACCCCCCTTTCAGAATAGACCCAGGCTAGTAAAAGGGAATGTGGCTCTTAACAGTAGTTCAACGTTCTGACCTTTGTCCTTCCTGCTCCCAAGCCTTGACACTTGTGTTAGTATCTTTTTCTGAAGTCAGGGACTTGGCAGAGGCCTCCCTGTCATCTAATCTGAAGAACCCTTTGTTTATAGTTCTGAAGAGGCCCATTGTTTCCAGCTCTCCATGTTGTAAATTCATTGCAGGGCAACAACTTCAGAAGAGAATACATTGTCACTCAGGGACCACTTCCTGGCACCAAGGATGACTTCTGGAAAATGGTGTGGGAACAAAACGTTCACAACATCGTCATGGTGACCCAGTGTGTTGAGAAGGGCCGAGTGAGTAAACAGCCTTCCTGACATCCAAGCTTTGCTTTCTGCCGCCTGGATAGAATTCTGCCCCTCCATCCAAGTGAAACCCCGCAAAACCAAGTAGCGATCATGTGGGAACATTGTTAGAGTCTTTGAACAGACTCTAACTTAAATCACTAATAGTGAACCCAGGTGATGCCTGATTCTGGGTCTGAAGTGCTAGTCAAAGCTGTTTCCATTTGAGGACTGGGATTTTCAGCAGTGCCCATTATTACCAAAAAACTACCTGGCCCTGGCCACTTGGCTACTCCATCTTCAGTGTATGGCCAGGGGAACCTGCCCCTCCTCCCAGGAAAGGAGAAGTGAGTTTTAGGCTGTGTTGGCAGACGCAAAGCCAAAGAATTATCCAGACAAATTAAGCAAACCCCTTGTAATGCACTTATCATCCTCTACTTTATATGGTTATTTTGAGGATTAAAAGAGAGATTACATGTAAAGTGCCCAGTATCTGCATTCAGTAAATACATGCTCACAATCCTCTTGCCCTTGTCTGTGCACATATAAAGGCAAGCTTAGCTAAACGTTCTGACTTCTCAAAGATCTCTTGGCACAAGACCCAAGTTAGGACAGTGACATATAAATACAAACAAAGCAGGGCCAGGAAGACAGTGCCTTCCTCTACACAACTAGATATTTCTTTAGAAAGAACAACAGTGAATTGGGAACCATAGTTTACCTGCTAGTGGAACTGAAATGCTAAGAAAATCAATTTAAAAAAAGAAAAAACCCTCAAGTCATGTATCCCTAGGCCTAAGAGAGTGAGTGAATCTACAGATTGGGCTTGGGGGTGCTCCTTACGCAGGGTCTCCCCTTCACTTGCAGCAGCACCTCAGCTTCAGCGCTGGCCATGAGCAGGTTAATGTAAAGTAGATGGTCAAACTGCTTTAGCGGCTGATCCCAAATTCCTAACTAACTCAGGAAGGCGTTTAGAGGAGGGAAAGCTCAGGTTCACAAGGAGTCATTTTTCTGGACTCACGTTGTTTCTGTCTGTCATCTTCTAGGTAAAGTGTGATCATTACTGGCCAGCGGACCAGGATTCCCTCTACTATGGGGACCTCATCCTGCAGATGCTCTCAGAGTCCGTCCTGCCTGAGTGGACCATCCGGGAGTTTAAGATATGCACTGTATGTTAGCTTATGACTTCATTTAACAACCCAGCTGGGGGAGATGAAGGAGACCTGCTAATCCCACTTTTGCTGGTTCTTCTCTCGTAGTTTCAGCCCATAGGAATTGCTCCATGGCTCAGTTGTCCTCTTACTATCCTGCTCTCTGCTCTTACAGGAGGAACAGCTCGATGCACACAGACTCATCCGCCACTTTCACTATACGGTGTGGCCAGACCATGGAGTCCCGGAAACCACTCAGTCTCTGATCCAGTTTGTGAGGACTGTCAGGGACTACATCAACAGAAGCCCAGGTGCTGGGCCCACTGTGGTGCACTGCAGGTACGCAGAGATCTAGGAGCCAAACGGCAGCCGTATGGGGGTTGTGCCTAGGAGCCTGGAAAAAGACATAAGCATGGGGAATTCAGTGGATGGAGGATTTGTCTGGACCAGCCAGCCTGCCTCACCCCCAGGGAGTTTTATAACAACATTCCTCCCCTTCTCCCAACGCCATTCTTCTTCCCTGGTTTCTCTTTTTCCACTTTCTTCCCCTCTAGCCTCTCCTTCGCCCTCACTCCCCAGCCTTCTCTCCCTCTTGCTCTTTTCCTACTTTCTGAAATGTGAAGTCCTGATGGGAATTCCATGCTTTCCATCATCAGGCATGTATCACCTTCCGTCTGAGTTCCCAACAACTCCTTTCCCATTCTAGCCAGAAGAGTGAGCACACAAACCTATTCTTGCCTCTGGCTACTCTTCTGTTTTGGAATGGCTTTATTTCTCTGTTCCACCTAAGTGCTACCCATCCTTCAAGATTTACTTTCTAATCTTCCCTCCAGATCTAGTAGCAGGTCTATTTGTGTGGCTAAAACAAAATACCACAGCCTGGATAATAAGTAATAGAAATTTATTTCTCATGGTCTAGAAGCTGGGAAGTCCAGGATCAAGGCGCTGGCAGGTTCCCTATCTCTTGAGCTTGGTCTCTGCTTCCAGGATGGTGCCTTGTGGCTGTGTCCTCACACGGAGGGAGGAATGGAAGGGCAAAGGGACCTAGCTAGTTCCCTGCAACCCTTTCACAAGGCACTAATCCCCTTCATGAGGGCTGAGCCCCCATGGCCTAATCACCTCCTAAAGGCTCCACCTCTTAATACTGTTGCATTGAAGATTAAGTTTCAACATGAATTTTTTGGAGGGGACACAAATGTTCAAACTACAGCATAGCAGTTGCCATCTGTAGCACCTATTTTTTTCTCTCAAATTTCTCTTCACTTGCTATTATCATTTCTACGCGTTTAATACTTTTCCTACATACATGTAAATCTATAAACAACATATTTATGTTTCAAAAATGTATTGAAATGGTTACATATATGTTTTATGCATCTTTTTGTCAACCTTCCTACTCAATATAAAGTTTTCATAATATTGTTAGGTCCATAAAATCTCGCTCTCTCCGGGGAGCCTGGTGTTTGGCTAATTAATGTTTGCAGTAACACTGTGATAGCCCTGACTGAATGGTACTAATAAACAAGGAGCAGGGAACTGCAGCAGGAAGAGAAATGCCAAGTGTACTTGTCTCCTCCCTGTCAGCCCAGCACCCAAGAGCGCTACTTTCCTATGTCCTTGGAACCTTGACACTTTCAACAGGAAGGTGAGGTACTCAGAGCTTTCTGCTTTCTGAAAAATGGCAGGCATTTTTGTACAGGACCACTGGAGAACTGTTCTTTATGTTATAAATCTGTGTACCAAAAATCCCCAGATAATACAACCATTTTGGGGAGCAATTTGGCAATCCCTAGTGAAGTTGAAGGTATTCATGCCCTATGACCAGCCCAACAGTTCTGCTTCTAGGTATCAACTCCTGAGAAATCTCCACACTGACGCATGTTCACTGCAACACGTCTTAATAAAGAAAAACTAAAAATGATCTCATTTCCACTGGATTACCAGTGGTTTATGAAGAGAGTTAACAGAAATTAGATCAGCTGGGTGTGGGATATCCTGCCTTTCCCAGCACTTTGGAGGCCAAGGTGGAGGATCACTTGAGGCCAGCAGTTTGAGACCAGACTAGGCAACAAAGAGAAACCCTATCTCTACATTTTTTTTAATTACCTGGGAGTAATTACACATGCCTGAGGTCCCAGCTACGCAGGAAGCTGAGGTGAGAGGATTGCTTGAGCCTAGGACATTGAGGTTGAGGCTACAATGAGCTATGCTTGTGCCACTGCACTCCAGCATGAGCAACAGAGCAAGACCCTGTGAAGGGAGGTGGGGGAAGGAAGGAGGGAAAGAGAGAGAAGGAGGGAGGGGAGAGAGAAGAAAAGATGGAAAGAAATAAGATCTGTATGTAGCAACATGGATAAATCTGAAAACATAATATTGAGTAGGAAAGTTGACAAAGATACCTAAAACATGTATGTAGGAAAAGTATTAAAAAGCATGCATGGAAATGAGACATAGAAAGTGCAGAGCACCGCTTATCCCTGGTAGAGTGGAGGAGGGACAGGAAGGGAGTGGAAAGAGATAGAAGGCTGTGCGGAGGTAGGCTTCAGGGGACAGTAGGTTAAACTTGCTTAAGAGGAAAAGAGCACACTGAGAGAAAGAAATATTCTTATCTTCTCCCATAACTGGGAAGAGAAAAGAAAGATTGTGCCAGAGTCTTTGATGCAATCTTGAAAGGTAAATTTAACAAAAAGGCTCAATCTTCCTTTCCCATCTCTTCCAGTGCTGGTGTGGGTAGGACGGGAACCTTCATTGCATTGGACCGAATCCTCCAGCAGTTAGACTCCAAAGACACTGTGGACATTTACGGAGCCGTGCACGACCTAAGACTTCACAGGGTTCACATGGTCCAGACCGAGGTAAGAGTTACAGGCTGAAAGTTACAAGCCACCTTCTTCCCCACGATATCCCCACAGAAAAATATCCAGGACTTGAATCTGACAAGGGGAAATAACTATGACACATTACGAAGAGAAAAAGAGCACTGAATATAGATATTTTCTAAATCTCACTGGTCTTGAAGGTGACCATCTTGGGGATCATTTTAAGGCAGGCTGGCAGATGAGCACAAGCACTTCAGTTAGGAATGAAGATCTTAATGTCTCCTCTCCCCCCATCTACATCCCATTTCAGAAGACACCAAGGGAGTGTGTATAGGCCGTAAAGACCACATGCTTCCATTTGTGCAGCCCTTTGACATTTGCAGGGCATTTTTGAACATGTCATCTCAATAAATTTTCACAAAAACCAGGTGAGACATATATTCCATTTCCAGACTAGAAAATGAAGGTCCAAAAGCTTAAGGGCTTTGCACAAAGCCCACAGCCATGAAGTGGCTGAGGTGGCTTGGTCACTGTTCTAGAGAATCCTGAGCCCTCAAGTGCTAAGCCTACTAGCCTCCCAGTCAGATCTCTTCCCCGACAGAGACCAAGCAGTCACTCCTCTGCATCAGTGCCTTCCGAGGCTCAAGTTCTCTTATCCTTATGTTTCCCAAGTTTTTCTCAAAGTAGTAACTATGCAGCACCCTTATTTGCACGTTGTATTACCTCTGCTCTCAAAGTCAGCCGGTGATATTGACAGTGGAGTCCCTCCTGGTTGCCAAAATGCATCACGAGTTTGGGGCAAGTGTATGGAAGTGATAAATGGCCCAAGAATTAAAAAAAAAAAAAAATCCATGGTTGGAAAAGTAAAAAGTTCCACATGCTTCTGTATCCCCTCTTAGAGTTATAGTACCTGTGGCCACTGCACAGACAGCAATGTTCCACGAAAAGAGAGCATCCTAGAGCCAAGGCCCCATTTGAGCTTCATTGAACCTACTATTCCCAAAACCACCTTGACCCCTGAAGTCTTTTCTTGCACACTACATATTAATATGCTGCATTCAAGCCAGCAACAATTGAACAAGAGAAATAAACATTAAAAATATCCTGCAGAATTAACATTTGACAAAACAATGGCATCATTGTCTTCTGAAGGCAGGATCCTCTGCCACCACTATTGTCCTGGACTGCGAGTACTTTCATTATAACAATGATTCCATCATATTTTCAATGTTTTATTATGAAATTGTTTTTTTAAAAATGTGCAAAACGTGGCTGGGTACTGTGGCTCATGTCTGTAATCCCAGCATTTTGGGAGACCCAGGTGGCCAGATCACTTGAGGCCAGGAGTTTGACACCAGCCTAGGCCACATAGCAGGACCCCATCTCTGCAAAAAAATTAAAATATATCTATACAAAACTAGGGAAAGTAGTATAATGAGTTTCCATGTATCCAAACCCCAGCTTCTATAATTATCAGCATTCTGTGTTCTTTTCCCAACTGTATCCTATATATAATGTTCCCCTACCCCAAGACATGACCCCATTGAAATATTTTAAAGCAAATCCCACTTATCACATTATTTCATCCTTAAATATACATATATATGTATATACACATATACCTATGTCTATACATAGGCATATGCCTATGTATAGACATAGGCATATACCTATGTATAGGTATATGCCTATGTATACCTATGTATATGCATATACCTATGTCTATACATAGGCATATGCACATACGCATGTGTACACATGTACATATATAGATGTATATGCATGTGTAGTACATGTCACATTACCTATATGTGTATATGTGTTTACAGGTATGTGCTTGTATACATGTGTGATATGACATTGCATGAATACATGTGAACATGTATACATAAATATATGTATATTTGAAATCAGGACTCTTTAAAATTATGAGCATAATGCCATTATCACATCTACTTTTTAACCATAGTTCCTAAATATCATCTAATATGCAGTCAGTATTTAAATATCCCTAATTATCTCAAAAAATACTTTTTAAATACTTTTTATAAAAACTGTAGTTGGTTTCTACTAGAATCCAGAGTTTGCATATTTCATTTGGTTGGCATGTCTCTGAAATCTCTTTTAATCTATAATCCTCTCTCCCCTTTGTTTTCCATGCCATTTATTTGTTAAAGAAACCAGTTCATTTGTTCCATAGATTTTCCCACATTCTAGATGTGCTGATTGCTTGTTCGTGGTGGTAATATATTCTACTCTCTGTGGTTTTTGTCAGCTGGTGGTTAGATCTAGAGGCCTGATTAAACTCAGGTTTGTTTCACCAACACAGTGCTCCGTGGGTGGTACTAAGGGCTTTCTGTTGCATGACATCAGAAAGCAGATCACCACGTCTGTCTCTCTTTCAGCACTGAGGAAACTGACAGTGAGTTCAGGGGGTGTCAGCCTGAACCCTTCATTATCCCAGTCAACCTCAACCTTTCACTTAATGGTGTTAGCAGCCACTGATGACCTCTGCCTAGCTCTGCTATTTCATTAAAGGTTGCTGAATTATATTACCCTGTATCATAATTGTTATCCTTCAGTTTTCCTCCACAAGACTGTGCATTTCTAGAGGGTGGGAACCTGTTTTCCTTCTCTATATCCTCAGTGTTTTTTAATCTGTTAAACGAATGAAGAAACATCCTACAATTACGTTGCCAAAAAGCATTAATATTTGTTAGTTTACTGTCACTTTCACAAACTCAAACCCTAATTAATTTGTAACTTGGGGAAGAGGAGGTTATCATATTATAAATAGTCTTGAACTATGTGTATTTGTGTGTGTGTGTGTAGGCTGTCTAGTAATTGTCAGAGGATTCTTGGGCCATCTGTCACGTCCATACACTTACCCCAAACTCATGATGCATTTGATAAGCAGGAGGGACTCTACTGTCAGTATCACTGGCTGACTTTCAGAGCAGAGGTAACACAATGTGCAAAGCTCTTTCTGCTTAGAAATAACTCCATCTTTTCCCTATTCTGTTTTCCTTTTCCTCGGGCCTCACTGAGGATGCTGTGGCTTAGTTCCTCAGCTTGCCTTCTCAATGTTTGACTTCACCAAGATCTGTCTTCAAGGCACCGCCCTTTCTCTCAATCTTCATTCTTTGTAATATTTTCCATTCCTGTACAGGCTCATGTTACCCAAATCTAATTCTGCCTCCACAGACATGTAAGTACATGACTACCAGACGGATGCCCCCAAAAGCCTTACAACCATCTAACTTCAAAAAGATCAAAGCCAAATTCATTCATTCTTTCAAAAAGCGAAACAACAACAATAAAAACATTCCTCCTGCTCTTGCTCCTTCCAGTGTCATTTAATAGTATTGCCATCCATGTGTTTGCCCAAGCCAGGGAGCTGACTTCTTATATTTTTTAAGGGATGGGGCCTCATTATGTTGCCAAGACTGGACTCAAAGTCTGTGCTCAAGCGATCTTCTACAGGTGTGCTCCACCACACCTGGCATGCTTACACGCATGGATATGTGCATTTATCTGCTTATTATTTCTATTTTCTGTTTATTTACATAGTGAGACAAGCAAGAAAATATCTCACTATGTTGACCAGGCTAGACTCAAATTCCTGGGCTCAATGGAGTAGATTTCTTTTCCTCCAGTTCCCACATCCAAGCAATCATGAAGTCCTTTCCTTCTCTTTGTGCTAGTTCTCACCCCACTGCCACTGCCCTCACATAGCCCTTTATCAACTCTTATTATCCCTGCTAATGAGTAGCCTCCTAGTGGGTCCCCGGCCTTCGGTTCTGCCCTAATGATCCTTCAGCCACCCCTGCCACCATCAAAGTTCCCTTGCTGACTTTGTCAGCTCCCTGCATAAAAATCATGAAAAGCTCACCAGTGCTTGTAAAATGAAGTTCAAACCCCATCCTGCATAGCCTCTTCATAACCTGGCCCCAGCTTACTCCTCCAGCTTCATGTCATCGTACTAGACACCACCAGTGGTTAGGGTCTGCCAAATTAAGGAAGGTTTAGCCACCTGGGCCAGAATCAACTTTGAGTCGTTCCATCATAATGAAATAAACATTACAGTAAGATAAAATTTTCTCTTTCTCTTTTTTCTCAAACAAAATTCCAAATCCTATCCAGATATTAGGTTGGTGCAAAAGTTATTGTGGTTTTTGCCATTAAAAGTAATGACAATTACTTTTGCACCAATCTAATATCATCTGTCTTGCTTTAAGTCTCTGCTGAAGTTGAGTTGTTTTTACAGGATCAGAATCCCTGGTGCCAGCTGGCATTTGGTAAATGGGAGTGGGTGCAGAGGGGTATGATCCAAGGCTAAGTCCCTGTGGGTGACTGTTTCAGCAAAAGATGGAGGACATTTGGACCCCCTGCATTATTTTTTTGGGTCTATGGTGACAGTGAACTTCAACTTACCTCTGTCTTTGCTTGAGATACAAAGGGATGCAGGTCTTCACAATTTTTGATGACTGTATCAAACAGCAAGCATTTCTAAACAAAGAGGCATCCATCAGGGGACTTGTGAGCATTCCTCCTTCTTTTATACTGCTTTGAGGGAAATTTGCAGCTTGACCCTGAGAGAAACATTCAGAGAGCAATAATTTGTTAAAGAACAATAGATGATAGTCACAGTCTCAATTTCATTTGCTCCTCCTGGGAAGGAAACACTGAGATGTTTTGGATGAAGGATCTCAGGTTCCATTTGGGGTATTGTTTGAGGTGTTTCCCATGACCCACGCAACCAGGATTTTAGCTGCACTGCACTTCTCACGGTTTCAGAATATATGTGAAATGTTATGCTATGTTACCCTACTTCTTTTCTTGAATTCTTATAAATATCCCCTCTTCTCTTTCCTCCCCTAAAAGTGAACTTAATGGCTTTCTCTTCTACATGAAGCCTTAAACACAATTCTAATTTATGCTGATCATCTTATAGGTAATTGTTCACTTAATACTAAACCATGCCCTCAGGGATCACAGAAGACGGTAACTATGACACTGTAATTAATATCTGACACTGCAAATATTGATGAAATTGAATGAATGGAACTGAATGTGTCAATACTCAGCCAAGCCTTCACCAATTAGCAAAAAATTATCTTCTGTGATCTGAGGTTCATGTGTTAGGCTTTGTCTACTTTTCCTTAAGAATAAAATGAGAAGCACATTAACAATCTCATCATTTTGATACTAATCATTTTCAAAGGGACATTCTATTGGGAAAAGAAGAATCTATATTTAAGGCAAGGCAAATTAATGGATATTAACTAGTTTCAAAGCCCATGGTGAATCATTGATAAAGAATTCATTAATAGGCCACAGCACACATGTACTAGAGTTCATTCACAGCTGAGGTTCCAAAGTAATTTAATATCCTAGTAGAATTGAAAATATGAATTACGCTTTGGGTGGGAGAAAACAGGGAGGTGTCAGTCTATAATTTGGTGGATCCTTTTAAGTTAGCAAAGAGAGACTGCTTTATACTAACAACCATTCTCTGGAGAATACTTTTCTCAGACTTTCAATAGTATTGAGATTGTGTATAACATTCATAATGACAAATGTCTGTGAGCAGAAAAGCAGAGAACAGTTATCAATATTATTGCAGGTCTTACTTTTTATTGATTTGGTTGTTTAAAATGTCCTTATCTAGGCTGGGCACAGTGTAATCCTAGCACTTTGGGAGACCAAGGCAGGAGGATGGCTTGAGGCCAAGAGTTTCAAACCAGCATGGGCAACAGAGCAAGACCCCATCTCTAAAAAACTTTTTAAAAAATTTGTCCAGGCCTGATGGTGCACACCTGTAATCCCAGCTACTCAGGAGGCTAAGGTGTGAGAATCACTTAAGATCGGGAGTTCAAAGCTGCAGTGAACTATGACTGTGTCACTGTACTCCAACTTAGGTGACAGAACAAGACCCTGTCTCTTAAAAAAAAAATTAAATGTTCTTATCTATTGATTATACCAGACCTACCTTATATAGTCCCATGGATAGATGACCAGGCTGGCTTTCAATCAGGGACAGTATCTAGTGCCAATCCATAAAAATAAGTACCTGTTTACTTGGTAGGATTGTTAATGAGGAAAGATTGAATTGTTCTACTTTGTATCTCAAACCTCTAAAATACTTTGACTGACTGCACTGATTGCTTTAAACACGAGGTTTGGAAATATTTTCCAATATCTATCTGACTGACATCAACCTGTATCTTTTAATGGACAAAGGCTGTTAGCTATAAGAGACCACTGCCTCCTTGTTTAATAAACGGGAAAACTGGGATCCCAAGAAGCCTGATGGCTCAGCCTAGGCTGGCTAGAGGCTGCTGAGAGCCCAGTCTTCTTCACTGCTCACAACTCCCTCTGAGCAGTTGCTATATCAGCAAGGGAAGGTTTCACAGACATCTATTTCCTTATAAGAGAGCTCAGGGAGTATAAGGAAGGGGGCCCAATGCACAAGCTTGGCTGCCTGTGGCTGAGACACAGTGGTCAGTGGAGGTCTTTATGGTCACCAAAGCACTGACTCCTATATTCATTTATATTTCAAAAGTAGTAAATTCTCAAATAGCTGACAGGTGGGTCTGTCCTCACTCTGTAACCCCTGTAGTTCTCTGCAGTCAGCCAGCATCTTCAAGATTCTTCCATGTGGCAGACTCAGATGCTGAGAGAGCAGAGATGGATAAGACACTGACCTTGCACTCAAAGAACTAACAGTCCAGCAGCGTTTCTTGTTCATACCTCTTTTTTTTCCCACTGTATTCCCAGAATAAAGAAAACAAAGCAGCAGAGTATGCAGTGAAATGATTTTCTCATTCAGTTATGCAATGAAATTGGGATTCATCTATGAAAACTGGTATAGTGAAAAAGACATGAAATTTGAGGTCACATCTCCAAGAACAAATCCCAGGGCCCAATTTCTTAGCTGTGTGACCTTGGAGAAGTTACTCAACTTTTGAGTCTTAGTTTATACTGATCATTACACTTACTTCACAAGGTTGTCGAAATCATTAAACGAGATAATGTATGTAAACTACATAGTAGCGTTTGGCATTCGTTCATCTACTGAATTTGTGCAAGACCTACTATGTACTAGACACAGTTATAGGTGCTCACAGAACACACCACATATATATACATAAATATTAAAAGAATGAAAAATGCCACCTCTCTGCCCATTACCATTGTTCTCTTTTCAGTGGTAATAAAAGACAGTCACTGTTTTATTTATCAGAGACCGTTAGTAAAATGATGACCAAGAAACTTGCTAACTATATACAATCCCATCACTGTCAGTATTTTGTGAGAGTGCCTCATCTTTCTTCTGCATGTGAACAGGCCCTCCTCTGACATGTCTCTTTTTTTCCACAGTGTCAGTATGTCTACCTGCATCAGTGTGTAAGAGATGTCCTCAGAGCAAGGAAACTACGGAGTGAACAAGAAAACCCCTTGTTTCCAATCTACGAAAATGTGAATCCAGAGTATCACAGAGGTAGGCACTTACTTTACTAACTTCCGAGTTCCTTCATTAAGATATGGTCAGTATGGCCAGGCACAGAGGCTCACATTGCAGCATTTTGGGAGTCTGAGGCAGGAGGATCACTTGAGCCTAAGAGTTTGAAACCAGCCTGGGCAACATAACAAGACCCCGTCTCTACAAAAAATTAAAAAAAAAAAAATTAGCCAGACATCCTCTGTAGTCCCAGCTACTTGGAAGGCTGAGGGAGAGGATCACTTGGGCTTGGGAGGTCAAGGCTGCAGTGAGCTGAGTTCACACCACTGCACTCCACTCTGGGTGACAGAGCAAGATCCTGTCTCAAAGAAAAAGAAAAAGATTCTAACTGGACGCAGTGGCTCAAGCTTGTAATTCCAGCAATTCCTTGCCATGTGGACTGTTCTCTCTCTATAAATCAGATAATCTTTCTTTGACAGACATTATTTCACACGCTCTTATCTCCATTTGTAAATGATCTTCAGTGTCTCCTAACCTCCTTTTTTTTTTTTTTTTTTTTTTTTTTTGAGACGGAGTTTCGCCCCTGTTACCCAGGCTGGAGTGCAATGGCGTGATCTCGGCTCACTGCAACCTCCGCCTCCCGGGTTCAGGCAATTCTCCTGCCTCAGCCTCCTGAGTAGCTGGGATTACAGGCATGCGCCACCGTGCCCAGCTAATTTTTTGTATTTTTAGTAGAGACGGGGTTTCACCATGTTGACCGAGATGGTCTCAATCTCTTGACCTCGTGATCCACCCGCCTCGGCCTCCCAAAGTGCTGGGATTACAGGCGTGAGCCACCTCGCCCGGCTGTCTCCTAACCTTTTACTTAGTTCTCTGTTTCATCAAGCGTAGCCAGTATATTAATGAGTTAACAATCTACAAAGCACAAATAAAGAGCTACTATTTAGAGGAGTCCTTTGTAAATCAGATAATCTTTTGTATGATAAATAATTACCCCCTAATTTATCTGTATAGTCATTTAAGGTTTTTGAATTGGAGATTCCTTAAGAAGCTTCAGGATAGAGCAAGTTCTGAGGGATCTGGGAGGTTCCTTTGTCTTGTTTTGACTTGTCTGAGAATCTTAGTAATCTTGGGCACCCCTGAAAGAAGCTAACTATGGTATAGAAAAAGTTAACCACCAGGCACTGAAGGCTAAGATTCAGGTCCAAACTCTTGAACTAACTAGCATTAACAAGCTGTGTAACGTGGGTAAGTTACTCTGCCTCTCTGGGCCTATGGCTTCATCCATAAAAACAGAGGAGATGGGCTAGAATTATTAGTCCCTTCCAAGTCTAATAATCTGTGTTTCTAATTGGAATGACCTGGTCCCCATAGGAATGTTCTCACCTTAGACCATGTTGAGCTTTATTCATTTCTGCCGGTCTTTTGCATTGATAATTTTCATAAACCACTATGACACACCCTGCTGCTGCCTCTAATTTCAGTGTTCTTCCTTTCAGATCCAGTCTATTCAAGGCATTAAGAATGTACCTGAAGAGCTCCTGGATAAAAATTATTCACTGTGTGATTTGTTTATAAAAACTTGCTTCATGCCCTATAGAGGTGCCAGCTATTTCTGTTGATACTATGTATAATTTATTAATCTGGAGAATGTTTAAAATTTTATATAATTTAAAGGTAACATATTATTGTACATAGTTGTATTTTGTAGTTTCTTCTGTAAATATGTTTTTCATAATGTTTAATATTAAGC
This sequence comes from Callithrix jacchus, assembly GCF_049354715.1. Taxonomy (NCBI): domain Eukaryota; kingdom Metazoa; phylum Chordata; class Mammalia; order Primates; family Cebidae; genus Callithrix; species Callithrix jacchus. The sequence continues at coordinate 73,043,641 of NC_133510.1, read as the reverse complement.
TTTATATAATTCTATTTTTCCACACTAAAGTGTTCATGACTTGTTCTACATAAACTAATTCAACCTGTATGATAGGACTGCTGGTTAAATGCATATGGAGGTGGTGGCAGAGACAATCCCTTAGGCATGTTTTCTACCTGTTTTGATATTCACTGGACAGGATAAAGGGCAAGGCTAGAGAGAGCAAATACTATGGCTAGCTTTGTTGCGTTGCTGTCCCATGAATCTCGATAGCCAACAGGCATGTCCTAACATGCTACTAGGACAAATGTAACAGTCAAAAATAGGATTAGAGGGAGATAGAAGAATTAATGAAGCAGTACCAAAGCTGAACCAGATGGTTGTGTCTGAACTAGTTGTTCTCTCTCCCTTCTCCTGCCAGGGATTGAAGCCAAAGGGGTCTGGGATCATGCAACTTGCAGTCCAAGCCTAGGATGCAGGGTTGAGGGTTCTGGTTGATAGAGAATAATTCCAAACAGAAGTGATGAATTCCTTTTGTTAAGAAGATGCCAGCTATACCCAGACTAGAAACAACATGCAAAGCACTAACTATAGTGATTAGAGATTCTTTTACCGCATTCATGGTGTGGAGTGTGAACATGCACACCCATACTGTAATGTATTTATATTGTCTCATTTTCCATAGTCTCCATTCCTGGAAAAGTCACAATTATCCATTTCTACTTGGTTTCCCATTAAAAGAATATTATGGTAACAGATCGTGCCCCTGATTAAAAGACTTAATGCCATTATTTTCACAGAAATGACTACAATAATATATTTTAAATTTAAAAAAACAGAATGAACGAAAACAGTGGTCGTTAATAAAATTCTCAAAACTTTAGTAAATCAATGACGTCAAAATGTCAAGTAGTCACCTAAAGTTGCATATAATAGCTAAAGGCACTACATACTGTACCAAGTTTATCTTCGATATTTGTGCCTTACTTTGACTACAACAAATTCCAGTGAATCAGAAAGTGGGCATTCCCTTCATCAAGGTCAGTTCTGAGAGCATTCCCGGGGAAAATCTGAAAGGCATTTGTATGGACTCTTCATAGATACCTGAGAAGATGAGCTGGAGATGTTGGCCTTTTTCATGCTACAGATTTTTCTGTAATAAACTTGGGAATTAGAGGTCGAGTTTGTTTGTTGATGGCACAGCTTCATTTGCAGAAAGAGTACATTTCTTTTCAAAGTATGTATTTCTGTAACCTACCATAAAGTCCGCTAAGTAATACAATGAATGTAATTGGCATAATAATTGAAAATCATTGACTATACCTAAAAGAGTTATTTATAGTTAAATAACTCTATACCCAATCTGGAAAATTTCCAGGGTTATTTGAAGTTTACAAAAATGTGAAGCATAATAATAAGTTTCAAAGTTCCACAGTTTCATTGTGCTCAATGCCCTTGTGAAATGACAGTCTAGGCTCTGATTCTGTATCAGGGAGCTAAGCGGATCTTCTGGAAATGAAAAGGAACAATGTATGCATAAGTGCAGCAGATGTACCACCAGCGAGAAAATAGAGGTCAGATTTACAAGGTGCAGCATCTATGAGAAATCACCTTTCCTATATTGAAAAGAAAAAGCAAAAATACAACAAAAGAGAATTTTACACTAGTATTGCTTGACGCAAAGCACATTGATGCCTGGAAGGATACATTCATTTTTGACTTTTCATTCACTCAGCAAACTTTTAGTAGGTGCCTGCAACCTACTAGACACTGTTCCAGAATCTATGCAGTTCTACTCACATAAAGAGAATCCTCATAAAGTTAGGACTATTGTTACTACCTTGAATTGAGCTTAAAAGAGGGCCTCATCAAGGGAATGGGATAACTGACTGGATTAGACAGTGGTCACCTTCCACAGGTCACACACTGGCAAGTGCTAATGCTACTTCAACAGCAAACCTCTGGATCTAGAAGACAGAGCAATTAATTGGACAAACCAGGAATTAAAATCACAAAAAAACCTATACATCTGTAATAGTAAATAACACTCACATACCCTGGCAACATCAAGGTAGTATAAGAATTATGTAAATGGACGTGACAGGAAAACATGGTCGGTTCTTTTAGTCTACTCCAGGAAATATTTATTCCTACCCTACACCCAATTTTAAACCTCCTTAGCAACTAATATTTCACCATCCTCTCCTGCTCCCAGGAAAACTAAATACATAATTGATCTATTTATTAAATTAGGTGACAAAAAAGTTTTCCTTGACATTCAGCTCTATTGGATGTATTTTCATTTAATTACATCATATGTTGTGTCTTGGTAAACACTTCATTTCCTGTCTGGGTGGACATCCTGTCTGTGCACCTGTGCAGTACACTTCAATCATCAAGGCTTCAAAGTGCTTTCGAGCTATCAAATCTTGGGAGAGTCCCATCTAGCATCTTAATAATTACTTTTCCAAGTTCTTTATAATTAACTCCTTTAATCTCATCTCATTAAGTCAATTTTGTATTATCATTTTGTTGTTCTCTGGAAAGCAGCCAATTGTTCAGCTCTTGAATCAGAATTTTCAAAGACTCACCTCTCTTATCTGGGCTTGCACATATTTTTCCTAAGTAATTCTCCATCCCTTAAAGCTGAGTCCCTGTGTTTCATTACTCACCCCACTCCTTCCAGTTGAATATGTTCATTTTCCCAATCAAATTTAATTTTTATCTACTATTCATATTATCTTTTATACCCATGAGGATAATCTCATAGTCCTTTCAGTATCCAAATTATCAAAGAGATGACCATAATTTCCCTTTTTTTATTTTTTTGAGACATCATCTTGCTCTGTCGCCCAGTCTGGAGCACAGTGGTGCAATCTTGGCTCACTGCAAACTCCGTCTCCCAGGTTCAAGTGATTCTCCTGCCTCAGCTTCCTGAGTAGCTGAGATTAAAGATACCCACCCACCATGCCTGGCTAAATTTTGTGTTTTTAGGAGAGACGGGGTTTCACCATGTTGGCCTCAGGTGATCAGCCCACCCTGGCCTCCCAAAGTGCTGGGATTATAAGCGTGAGCTACTGCGCCCATCCAATTTCACTTTTAAATACTAAAAGGGACACAGCATGCAGACATTTTGAAACCAGTTTTATCTGGAAAGGTCTTTGATTAATTTTGTAATTACCTCTCAGAAGAAAGCCCAAAACGACATGTGAAAATAATATTAAACCATTTAGCAGATGTCCAGCAATACAAAAATAGACCTCACATGCTACCTTTCACATGCTGATTCTCTTGCCTTCATGTACAAGGGTCCAGTTTTTTATGTTAAATATTTTCCTTACCTTTGGCAATAAAATTATTGGTCGTATACTAAATTCTCATTCACTTAATTTTCTGGGAATGCTTTGAGGTTGGAATCCTGAAATCATAAAGCTACCAGATCTGCACAACAGCAGTGGTAGTATCTGAACCCTAACTCTGGGACACTCTACAATTTTAGTTTACAAACATGAGCCAGACCAAACCTGACCTAGAGAAAATCAATAGGTAATAAAGCTGCTTGCTTGTGATAGCAGTTCAAGGGCTTCCTGTGTTCCATTTCTTTGAGGAAATGAAAGCATTATAACTGATTAGCCAAGAAAGAGTAGAAATAAGGAAGAGCTGATCTTCCTCAAGTTGCAGTGAGCAAGCCCTCAAGCCTACCTCATTCCTGAAGAGTTGAAGGAGAAAATGCCCTATTAATTTTCTGCCCTGCTATTTTTAACCTGCAATTTAAAATCACAACAGGTATTCAAAGAATGTTCCAAATCAAAGGAAAAATCTATAAACCATGACTGCAGAAAGCAAGTGAAATAATACAGAGAGAAAATATTTGTAAAAGAGAATCTAACCAGACATCATCAGGAAGATAAAATGGCACCTCTTCTGTGTGGACTGGGTGTGCTTGGACAATTTTGTCATACGTTTCTATTATTGTTGCCCTTTTGAGGATTCACTCTGACTACGTTGGCCAGATGATTTATCTGATTAAACAATTGAATCAGTTATTTTGCTTTTTGAATTGACCAGATGTTTAACTAAATGTACTGGGTTTGGCATTTTAGACACACTGCCTTAGATTCTTGTGGTGCATGATGACTTTGAAAATGTTTGGCCATTTTAGTTAAAATGCAGGATAACATTTGATGCAGCCATGATAACAGGAAAAATCTGTTCTGTTCTAAAAATGTTTCTAGCAATAGAAGTATTTCTGGCTAAGAGAATACTCTTGACTTGTAGGGAGGCTCCCTTGGAATAAATGTATGCAACACAAATAAGGCATTTTATTTTTTAAAGATTATCTATATAGATGCACTTATTAAATAAAGAAATTGTTGGTGAATACTCCAAAAATAGAGGCTTAAGTAATGGAAATAAGAGATTAACAGGTTTACCAAAGATTATTTTTATAACCTGTATGCCAATTCACATGATCTTATATAAGACACCAAAATAAGTTATTCAAAACTGTGAATAATGTCAGACAAATGCAATGTGTCCCTTCTAGAACAGTCATAAGGATTGGTATAGCTGTTTTAAGAAATACTATCCTCACGCTAAGAACAAACTTTCAGTTATGTTGAGGTATTCTAATAGCTGTTTGCATAGATAAGAACTCGATCAAGAAAGGAGCACATGCAACTGAGGGTTTCGAGTTTGTGGCGGAGTTGGACAGCATTCCATCTGTAGGTTAGGAGGAAAGTCTGCGCCAGCCTTCGTGGAATGTCCGAACCTGCCACACTGACGGGAGGTCTCACCAGTGCTCTACTGGAAGAGTATTTCTGGTTTTCCACGCAGGACTATTGTGCTTATAAATTCTTCAAGAACAAGAACCAAGTCTTTAATCTTGTCTCTACTCCTAGCCTGTGGAAGTCAGTTCACAGCTCTTAGATATTCTACACGCACTTTTTGAAATTGCTCCGGTCTGATACTTTGGATGTTAGGTAGTCAGTGCCCAATAATACTGTGGTCCATGGACATTAATCTAGCTGTTCCTTCATTTGTGTGAAGCATAAAGAATGTAAGTAAATACAGAAACTGAACTTATGATGTTCTATAATAGAGCACTTTTATGTTTTGGATACCATTTATTTTTTCTCTAAAAATCGTTAAGATGGCAGATGATTCTATTTTTTTATACGATAGCATCCACCTACAATATTGTGTTTCCAACTAACTCTATTTGAACAAAAAACTTCCTTAGTCTTTCCATTTAAATTATGTAGTTGCTCAATATATTTTTATATTTGTAACTGGTCAAAAAAATCTATATAGCATCTTGCATTCATTTTCACTAGTATAGAAATAAAACTGTAGTTTGTTGAAGGAGAGTGTTCTGTCTTCTATTCACCTGCTCCTCACTTATCAATTTTTGTCATCTGTCTGTTCAGGAGAAAGGCCAAAAGTGATTGCTTTTAAACAAGAAAAATCTTCCAGGACATTATCATGAAGAACATAGTTGTCTTAACCTTTAATCCTTTAAGTACCAAGTTGGTTATCTACAGTATTGCGTACACATAATAGACTCTCCAGCTGACCGTCTCCAACTAAATGCCTCTTTTCAGCTCTTTACTTCATTAATAACCGAAATGTCATCTGTTACCAACCGTGTTGGTGTACTCTCAGAGGCACTGCCCTGGCTGGATTGCCACTGAGCCCTTCAGAGACACCTCACACATTTGAGGACAGTGTGACATTTGGTAAAGGGCTGCAGTGCCTATTTCCAGTGTTATAACTTTGCCCTTTTGCTTCTTTCATATTTTAGTGGAAAGATTAGTGTCCTTCACAACTCCAATATTTCATTTTTCTATAACCTGCTCACAGAAACCTTTCACTGTCTTTTTTTTTTTTTTTTTTTTTTTTAAGACAGAGTTTCACTCCTGTTGCCCAGGCTGAAGTTCGATGGTGTGACCTCAGTTCACTGAAACCTCCGCCTCCCGGGTTCAAGCAATTCTCCTGCCTCAGCCTCCCTAGTAGCTGGGATTATAGGCATGTGCCACTACGCCCAGCTAATTTTGTATTTTTGGCAAAGACGGGGTTTCTCCATGTTGGTCAGGCTGTCTCGAACTCCTGACCTCAGGTGATACACCAGCCTCAGCCTCCCAAAATACTGGGATTATAGGCGTAACCCACCACGCCCAGCCAGAAACCATTGTGCCCAGCCAGAAACCATTGTTTTTTAAAAAGTTCTGTAGCAGATTTACAAATAAAATAATTAAATCAAAGCAACCCTTCCTTTTAAAATAGTTTCTGAATTCAAAGTGGGTTAACAAAATAAGTTGACCTATGAAGCTAGATTTTCTTTTTCCAAAGTAGCTATGTGTTTGACAGAATTTATTCTTAAAGAAAAAGAGAGCATTGCAATTTGAACTAATCATTTGGTAATTTTGCTGATGTATCTTCCATAACCATAAAATGCTAGAGCTGCAAGGACCAACTTGGGATCAAGAATGTAGGAAACCAAGACACAAGTTTAAAAGCAATCAGCAAATAAAATTTCTAAATATAAAGATAAATAAAGGTGATACAGCAAAATAAGATAATGCTGGAATCAAACCTGGTTTTCCTATTACTCAGGAGGAGGACCTGTCCATATATACATACAGACAAATAAAAATGCTGCTCATTGCCAGCAAAGTGGTTCACACGTAATCCCAGTGCTTTGGGAGGCTGAAGATGGAGGATCGCTGGAGGTCAGGAGTTTAAGAAAGCTGCTCAGAAGCCAATGGACACAATAGCTATTTCCAATACTAAGGCAGAACTGTCAGTGGAACCTTCAACGTTTTGCATGGTTAATCCTCTTTTTTTGGTATTCGTATGTCTGGAAACATGCATATATTAAACAAATCTCAGACTGTATTTAAGAGTCTGTTCCTGAGCAAAAGTCATCACAATCTTAAATCTGAAATAATATCACATATATAAGGAAAAGCAGGATTTTCTAACAATACTATCAGAAAACATTATTGAAACTAATTATATCAAACCCTCTAAAATCCAGAAGAGTTTCTACAGCTAGATTTTCAGAGAACTGGCAAGAATTTTGATGCTGCTGATAAAAGGAGCATTATTAATAGAAGAGTAAAAATTAGCTGGTAGAATTTAAGCCTGTCATAAGAGAAAAGCACACTGGGATGGTTCTGTATAGAAGTTAACAAACACTTACCTCCCCACCGAAAGAGGCAACAAACCCCAAAGGCCATGCTCACTAAAATGTCTCCCGATCCAGTACCTTTCAAGAAAAAGTTTACTATTGTAATAAAGGATTATTGATATGAATGAAGCTTTTTTCTAAAACTCATTGTGACAATAACTTCTCCTTTGACCAAAACTTTAGTTAGATTCCTCCGTGTCCTCTGCTTGACTAGGGCCATCCTTGGGCTTCCCTCTCTGTCCTTACAGACTCCAGTTTAAAGTCAGGTTAGTGAAAATCCCCCAGCCTAGGTACATTACCCACCCTTGATATCTTACCACCCTGGCCTGCCTTCAGCAGGAATTCCCTTTACCCTTGATGTTTCCTCTTCCTCTTAGTAAGATTTCATCCACTGACCTCCCATCCCACTCCTGCCTTAAACAGAAAGGTTAATTTTCCTTTTTTATTTAATCCCCACTTGTCCTGGCTGAAGCTGAAATCTAATTTCTCTCCCCCACTGCAAAACCCCATTGCAGATGTCCTTATACTTATTACTTATGGTCCCTCTTAAAGCCTGCCTGTCTTTAATAAGTGTCAATTGTTGTTCCTCAACAATTTTAATAATGCAACAACCTTTGTGTAAATTATCTTAAATAAAATTGCTTTCCGCTTTGGCCCCTGGAAGAAACTTGGCATCTATTTCAGTCTTTTCTTTTTTTTTGAGACAGTCTTGCTCTGTTGCCAGGCTGGAGTGCAATGGCGCAATCTCGGCTCGCTGCAACCTCCGCCTCCTGGGTTCAAGCGATTCTTCCGTCCCAGCCTCCTGAGTAGCTGGGACCACAGGTGCATGCCACCACGCCCGGCTAATTTTTTGGTATTTTTAGTAAAGACAGGGTTTCACCATGTTGACCAGGATGGTCTCGATCTCTTGACCTCGTGATCCACCCGCCTCGGCCTCCCAAAGTGCTGGGATTACAGGTATGAGCCACTGTGCCTGGCCTATTTCAGTCTTAAGAAAGAGTTGGCAATGAAATATGTTTCCTATCTCTATTATCCTGCTGCAAATCATTGGTAGCCAAGAAGTTTCTATATCGTAGGGCTTGCCAAAGAGTTCAACAACAAGAGAAAAAACCACAAAAGCTGACAATACAACCACAGAAACAAAGTGCAATAAGAGGGGAGAAGTTCAGAAACCAGGGAATATTTCTAAGTCTACACTTTAATCGGATAATATCATTTGTAAGACATATAGATTTAAAAAGTTTAAGACTTTTTTTTCCCAAAGAACTTTCTAATGACCACTAACTTAGTCAACATACAAGTTGACATTTCTCCCTATCTCAGAACAGAGAGTAGGGGGAGGAAAACAACTGTCTACCCGCAAAGAATAACACATCAACAATAAACAAAGGCAAGCCAGGAGAGAAGGAGAAATAACATGAATGTTCCTACCTCATTGTTCAGGCTTTGGTGGAGAACAGGAGCAGCCAACTGGGGAATAAAATTTAAGGTGAGAATCAGGTCTGAAAGAGCTATTAGGAGTCTTAGACCTCCTGTAATAGCAGAGGATTTTCAAATTCAACCCAAGAGGAAGACATTCCAAGACCTGTTTAAGAGGGGACCTCTAGGATGGTCATTAAAAGCTGTAACATTTGGAGCAGGGGTCCCCAACCCCTGGACCATGGATTGGTACTGGTCCGTGGCCTGTTAGGAACCAGGCTGCACAGCAGGAGGTGAGCAGTGGGTGAGAGAGCAGGACTGCCTGAGCTCCGCCTCCTGTCAAATAAGCAGTGGCATTAGATTCTCACAGGAATGCAAACCCTGTTGTGAACTGCAGAGGTGAGGGATCTAGGTTGAGCACTCTTAGGAGAATCTAGTGCCTGATGATCTGAGGTGTAACAGTTTCATTCCAAAACCATCCCGCTCCTTCTACCACCCCTCAAGTCCATGGAAAATTTTTCTTCCACAAAACTGGTCCCTGGTGCCAAAAATGGTTTGGGACCACTGATTTAGACAGAACTTTTTACTTTTAAAAGGCACCCAAGGTACTAGGAAATAATCTGTACGACAAACTCCTGTGACACGAGCTTACCTAGATAACAAACCTGAACCAAAAATAAGTTTAAAAATAATAAATAAAAGGCACCTGAGGCTATCTTGTTGAGTGCCTTCAACTGCCATACCATATAGATAATAAATATCCTCACTTTACAGATAAAGAGGTAGAAGCACAGAAAAGTCCAGAGCGTGGCCCAAAAGTTAGCAGAATAGGAACAACAACTAATGCATATTATGCACTAATTGTGTGCCAAGTGTTCTACAAGTCTCACCTAATTCAATTCTTCATACAACTCTTGCTATTACACCTATTTAGAGACAAAGAATTTGAAGCTTAAAAAGACAAATTAATTTTCCCAAGACCATTCAGTATTAAAGCTCACCTTCCAATATGAATCCTTCTGATTACAAAATGTGACCTCTTCACCTCTATGCTCATGTATCTCAAAGTTTGGTCCCCAGACCAGCAGCATCAGCATCACTTGGGATATTGTTAGAAATGCGTATTCTTAGTCAGCATTCTCCAGTCCTATTGAATAGGAAAATCTGGGGATGGGGACCAGCAGTCTGTTTTATTAACAAGTCTTCCAGGTGATTCTGATGCACTGTATTCAGTATTGAGTTTGGGTAAACTCCCTGCTCTGTAGATGCTCTCAAATTTAACTCTTTGAACATTCCCTGTTTGACAAAGAGGAATAGTAATATGTAATATTTTTGACCTAGCACATAATAAGCACTTAATAATCATTAGCAACTAGTATTACTACATGTCAGGTTCTACTCTGAACTGCTTTACCTGCACTATCTCATTTAATTCTTTTAAAACTAAAAAAGCTGGAGATTATTTCACTGTAGGAGCAAAGAGAACTTCTCTCTGTCCTCTAATGATTTGCTGAAAGTCAACTGACAAAAGGCAAATTAATAGGAGAAAATGCATACAAATTTATTAACATGCTTGAGGGAAAATCAGAGTGATTGCTAAACAACCCAATATGGTATAGAAGCTTCTATGCCATTTTTCTTAGAAGAGAGAGAAGATAGGGAACGTAGATACATCTTTTGAGGTGCAGTAAATCATTAGGGAGAATGAATGGACCTGGGAAGTTGAAATAGACATTACAGAAAGGTCAGGGGCAGAGCTGCACAGAAAGAAAGTCTTTTTCTTTTTTTTTAGAGACAAAGTCTCACTCTGTCACCCAGGCTGGAGTGCAGTGCTACAATCTCAGTTTACTGTAACCTCCGCCTCCGAAGTTCAAGCGATTCTCCTGCAAGTAGCTGGGATTACAGGCGCCTGCCACCACACCTGACTGTTTTGTATCTTTAGTAGGGATGGGTTTTCACCATGTTGGCCAGGCTGGTCTTGAACTTCTGATTTCCGGTGATCTACCTGCCTTGGCCTCCCACAGTAGTAGGGTTACAGGCGTGAGCCACTGTACCCAGGCAAAAGATTGTCTTATTATGCAGATGAAGTCCCTCAGTTAATCTTTTGGAGCAGCACTTGAAAGAAGAGATTAAAAGTCTGTCTGGGCTTGGTGATGACTCCTATTCTCTTTCCTTCAGTGGTTGATCTCTGGAGAGATTCTTAGGGAGAGGGTTTAAGACCACTGAATTTCTTTCGGAAAGCTTTCTTGATCAGATAAGGAAATTCCAGAGAGTCCCTCCCTGAGCTTGGGGTTGTAGAGAAAGGGGAGGAACGCAGACCTTGATTCTGAAGCAGCTTCTAAGAAATCTCAGCTTGTCAAAGCACTAGCCTTTGGGATATCATTTTCTGAGCCAACATAACCTTATAAATGAAGAAATGGAGGCATACAGAAAGTAAGTAAGTCTGCCCTAGGATAGTCAACCTAAAGAAAAAACTGAGACAAAATTAACATTAAGTATAGAGTTTATTTGGGTCAAGTTTGAAGACTGAAACCCAGAAGCATGGACTCAAGTTGCCCTAGATATATGCTCCAACTTTACAGCAGTTACAAGTGGGCTGTTAAGGGAAAGAACAGGATACAGGAGTGACATAGCCAAGGAAAAAGAAAAAAAGAAATAAGAGGAGGCAATTCCTTGGTTGTTTACCAAGAACTGACATTAAAATAACATAAGCTATTGATTTGCTATACATTATTCTTTGTATCAAAAATCCCAGGAACATTAAGATAGTGGGTGAAGCAGCTAGTCAGAAAACCACAAGGAAGAAAAGAACTAACAAAATGCCTTTGAGCAACTGCCCCTAGGCACGGACTGGGTACTCGACTGAAGTCTCATACTCATGTCTCTCTGGGCTTGATACATTTTGCAGAGCTCACATAGTTCAGACTGATCTGAGCTATTTTTTATTTTTATTTCCCCCTTTTGATTAAAATTTTTCTCTCCAAAAGCATTGAAGATTAACGCTTTAGATGTAAGTCTGACAAACTTTACTAGGAAGGTTCATTTCCAGGTAATCTCATTCCACATCAGAGAGAAAAAGGAGCACTATGACTTCTCAACTTCATGAGGTCTCAAGGTGAAAATGAGTGGCAACTCAAAGGTACATAGCAATGGGATCTTCACCAGGCCATCTGCTTACAAAGGAGCTGCAGCATGTTGGATCAGTTCTAACATCTTGCTATCATGATGCAAATAAGGACAGTTATTAATAAAACAACTTGAAATCCAAATCTAAAAAGTGTTTTTATTACTGAAGGTAACCACATAAATATTTCATCTATTTCCTGTCCTGATCTGAAGAGCAAGGTATTGAAGACCTCCAGTAATGAAGATGTCCCCTCAAGTGGGGCTGCTGGATATGGTTCATCCCAATGTGGTAGGACGGAGTTATTTATTTTATGGCTTTTTCCAATAAACAAAATCTTCAGATTGGAGACCATAATATTTGATGTTGTTATCACCTAATTGGGTTCTTGCCTGCTGCACGGAAAAAAAGCCAAAACACTGAGCTAGCAGGTGTTGCAGCAGAGAAAGAGTTTAATTATTATAAGGCAACTTTAGTGAGGCAGATACTCAAGGAGTTGCTTCTCAAGTCAACCTCCTCAATAATTCAAAAGCTGGGATTTTTAAGGATGGTTTGGCAGGCAGAGGGTGCTAGGGAATGGGTGCTACTGAGTAGTCAGAGTTGAAATCATAGAGTATCAAAACTATCTTTATGCACTGAGTCAGTTCTTGGGTTGAGGTAATGGGTCACTTGTCTGGCTGATATCAGCTGGTTCACTTGGATGCAAAGTCTGAAAAACTATCTCAGAGGCCAGTCTTAGGTTTCATAAAAGTGCTTGTGTATGCAGTTACTATAGAGAAGGAAGCTAGAGAACAATATCAGGTTATTGTTTAACTATGCCTATAGCTTAGCAGAAAGGTTTGCAGGAAGTGAGATCCCCAATGGCCAAAGCTTCTTGGCCCCTTGACCACTGCAACTTCTAGAAGCCATCAAGAAGACCTATAAGACCTAAAGATAATTGTTCTTTAAGAGAAAAACAAGTTCATTAATCTTGTGGGCAGTATGTCTGGTGAAGCAAGAATAGGAAGATAATTAGTAGTAACTGTAATTTATTAAAATGACTAAGTACAAGGAATCAGACATGGAGGAAGAAAAGGTCAAAGAAAGGAAAATAAGTATAACAAACATCTAATGATTTACCTATGCCTCTTAACAAAATCCAGGCCACTACCATAATTCTAATCTTTCACCTTTTATTAATTTTATGATGGCAGTTTCTATGTCTTCATCCTCTTGGAGCTTTCTGTCAAAATAACCCATAATTAATTTAGAATTCTTAGAGACCCTTATAAGGCCTTGGTGATAATGAAGAATACCATAGGAGAACGGGTTCACAGACTCCTTCAGCCATGTGCTTGGGGCATCTGTTACCATTTCAAAGGGAGAAAGCTGATGTTTTCCAAATGGGGTAGAATATAAGTTAAGCAAATAAAGAATCCTTAAGCCTCAATAGTCTAAACGCTGCTATAGGCCTTACAGATTGATGCTTTATTATTCCATTTCCTCCTTCCACCAGTCTGGAAGACTGACAGTAGTATGCACAATGGAAATGCTGACTTAGCCAAGCTCAATCAGTTTTAACCACACAAGACAAGATATCTGTAAGCCTTTTATAAACTCCTATAATTTTTCCCATTCTTTTTATTTACCAATTTTCTATATTCATTCAGTTTAATCTATTATTTTTAAAAATCTCTTCAACTTAACCTTTAAAAACTTCTGGACAAAATATTTCCTTTAACAAAAACCACTGTCTCATGCCTTCTTTACAACATTCTTTATCACAAATGTATCCTACTTCTCCTTATACACTCTGTATACAGAATCATTTGTCTTATATCCAGGAGTTTAATTAACTGCAGTTTTAACTCTTAGTAGCCTTAATTTCTAGTGAAAAACCTAGGCATAATTTTGAACTGTTTTATATCAGTATTTGTAGATAAAAATCACTTTATAATTTTTAGAAAATGTTTCATTTGTTTAACAGATCTAAATAGATTTAGCTTTCCTACACTATATAAAAATACAGTGCTAAGCTATTTAAACTTAAACTTATATTTAACAATTAATAGTCTAGTGTTTCAACTTATCTAGAAATGACTCAGACATTTTATGATTATTTGTTACTAAGATTAGCTTACTGAAAATATTTTTGAAATGATAAATAGTTCATTTATAGGTTTTTATCCCATTTACGTTCATTTAATGTATTCATTAGCAATCATGCTTGAATTGTCTATTAAACAAAGGTAGCCATCATCTCCAGTTATTTTCTTGTTAATAATCTGTACAACTTGCAAATGCTAGGCAGTAACCACTTAAGCAAAAACCCTAAGGTTAAATACGTGGGTTTTTGTTGATCAGAAGACAAAACTGTTTTTATTAAATAAACAACATTAAACTACTCTTATTTGCCAAAGATTTACCCAAGTAATGTGAACCAAAAGGCATCTGAGTTAGTTTCTATTTTCCTGATAAATTATTTGATGTAAGTGGTTCTTTCTTCCTCTTCTTTTCTTCTCCCTCTCCCCCTCTCCCTCTCCTTCTTCTCCTTCCTCCTCCTCCTCCTTTTTCTTCTTTTTGAGACAAGGCCTCACTCTGTCACCCAGGCTAAATGCAGTGGTGCCAACACAGCTTACTGCTACCTTGACCTCCCTGGCTCCAGTGATCCTCCCACCTCAGCTTCCCATGTAGCTGGGACCACAGGCATGGACCTCCATGCCAGGCTAGTTTCTTTTTATTTTTTGTAGAGATGGGGTCCCACTTTGTTGCCCAAGCTGGTCCTGAACTCCTGGTCTCAAGCAACTTTCCCACCTTGTTCTCCTAAAGTGGTGAGATTACAGGCATGAGTCACTGTGCCCAGCCAACAGTACTACTTTGTCTTTATGCAATTAATTAGAGCTCTTTTATATATTTTGGCAATTAAGTATCACATACATATAAGACACATAAACACGTGGATATATAGACATAGAGATAGAAGCAGATCATCTAGCTTTTTTTTTAAGATAGTGTTGCTCTGTCACCCAAGCTGTAGTGCAGAGGTATGATCTCAGCTCACTGCAACCTCCAAGTCCTTGCTCTTGGTTGAAGCAATTCTCATGCCTCAGCTTCCTGAGTAGCTGGTATTACAGGTATTCACCACCATGCCCAGCTAATTGTTTTATTTTTAGTAGAGGTGGGGTTTCACCATGTTGACCAGTCTGGTCTCAAACTTCTGACCTGAAGTCATCTGCCCACCTGAGCCTCCCAAAGTGCCAGTATTACAGGTGTGAGCCACTGTGCCTGACCCATATAGCTTTTATAAGATTCTTCATTTGCCAGTTTTCAAATAGTTTTTCTCTTGTCTTTAGACTATCAATCTCTTGGTTACTTGTTCCATTGCCCTAAACAATTGTTAGCTAGGCAGCTGTAAATGTGCACCTCCCAGGATGCCACTCTTAAGTGACAGGCAGAAAATTTACATCTCAAAGGCACAAACTTAGATCGAAATACCATTTTTTGCTGAGATAAAGGTCAGAGGTAAAAGCTCAAGTTAAGACAACAATGCCAGGAAAAGTATCTCAAACAAAAGTAAGGTATTTAATGTAAACCTTAAGCCACTGTCTTTCCCATTAAAAACCATTAAATAGAGGATCGGGGCCAAGATGGCTGACTATAAGCAGCAGCCACTGGAGGCTCAAGAACCATAACAACATATGAATCCTGCACCAGCACCCAAGTTCTAAGTTCTCTTATCAAAACTGACTAGGTGGCTGGCACGATCCATGGAGAGGAAGGAAGAGCAGTGTAGTGCTGCAGCCCACCTGAGAGACACATGGGGCAGGGGAGATCCCACCCACCAGCCAAGGGAGGCCGTAAGTGTGCTACCCTGCCAGGGAAACCATGCTTTTTCCACAAAACTGTGCAACCCACTGTCAGAAAATCTCATTTGTGAACCCATGCCACCAAGGCCTAGGGTCCCAACCCCAGAGACCCGCAGATTCTCAACAACCTCTCAGCTAGAATCTGCTTAAGCCTGCTGAGTTCCCAGGGGGAGGGGTGACCAGCACCACAGCAGCAGCTACCTGCTGTCTAAGCCAATTGAGCTCCTTGGGGAAGGATCAACAGCCAGCACTGGGACTGATAACTGCCTAACACGCTAAGCTCCCTTGGCAGGGGAAGGACAGCAGCCATCTCTATACCTCTAGGCCATGCTTTTTCCCTGCTGGAGCCAGGGAGACTGGATGGCTTGGTCCCAAGAGGTTTTCCTGAAGACCAATACACCAGCTGTGGCAGACTGTGGCCAGAGGCTGACCCATCATTCCTCACTGGATGGGACCTCCCTGCAGGAACTCCAACAACTCCATCCAGAGGCTCAGGGACAGAACCAAGAAAGAGAGGTGGCCACAGCCTCTGCGGGCCAGCAGACTTAGTTCTGAGGCATCCAGGCAGCCCAGATGAGTGGGTTTGCCCTCAACAAAGCATACCTTGTCCACCAAGGGACACAGTGTTTCATTAAACACGTCCTGTTCCCCATGCCACTCAGCTGGGTGAGACCCTCCAGCAGGGGTTGTCAGATACCCTATAAAGGAGTGATCCTACTGCCATCAGGTTGGCATGCCTGAAGGTCAGAGATTCCAGAAGGAGGAGGTACCCGCCTGTGCTGTTCTCTAGCCTTCTTGAGTGACATTTCCAGGCACAGGAGTGAACCAGATGAATAGAACCTGAAGTGAACCCCAAGCAAATCACAGCAACCCAACAGAAGAGGAACCTGACCATTGAAAGAAAAACAAACAGAAAGCAACAACAATAGCATCAAAAACAAACAAAAAGACCCAGAAAACACCGTGCAAAGGTCAGCAACCTCCAAGACTGAAACTAGACAAACTCATGAGGATGAGAAAGAATCAATGAAAAAACGCTGGAAACCCAAAAGGCCAGAGTGCATGTTCTCCTCCAAATGATCGCAACACCTCTCCAGCAAGGGCACAGAACCGGATGGGGGATGAGATGGATGAATTGACAGAAGTAGACTTCAGAAGATGGGTAATGAAAAACTGCTGAGCTAAAGGAACATATTCTAATCCAAAGCAAAGTAGCTAAAAATATTGATAAAAGGTAAGGAGCTGCAAACTAGAATAACCAATTAAGAGAGAAAAAGAAACAACCTGATGGAGCTGAAAAACACAGCACATGAACTTCATAAAGCATAAAGTCTCAATAGCCACATTGACCAAGCGGAAGAAAGAACGTCAGGGTTTGAAAACCACCTTGCTGAGGCCAGGTGCAGTGGCTAACGCCTGTAATCCCAGCACTTTGGAAGGCCAAGGCTGGCAGATTGAGGCCATCCTGACCAACATGGTGAAACCCCACCTCTACTAAAAATACAAAAAAAAAATTAGGTGGGCAAGGTGGTGCATGCCTGTAGTCCCAGCTAGGCTGAGGCAGGAGAATTGCTTGAACCCAGGAGGTGGAGATTGCGGTGAGCTGAGATCACGCCACTGCACTATAGCCTGGGCAACAGTGCAAGACTCCATTTTAAAAAAGAAAGAAAGAAAGAAAGCCACTTTGTTGAAACAAGGCATGCAGACAAGATTAGAGTAAAAAGAATGAAAAGGAATAGACAAAGCCTCCAAGAAATATGGGACTATGTAAAAAGACTGAACCTACAACTGATTGGAGTATCTAAAGGAGATGGGCAGAATGGAAACAGTGGAAAACACACATCTGGATATGAGGAGAACTTCCCCAGCCTAGCAAGATAGGTCAACATGCAAATTGAGGAAACATAGAGAACACCACTAAAATGCTCCATGAGAAGATCAACCCTAAGACACATAATTATCAGATTCTCCAAGGTTGAAATGAATGAAAAAATGTTAAGGGCAGCCAGAGAGAAAGGTCAGGTCACCTACAAAGGAAAGCCCATCAGACTAACAGTGGACCTCACAGTAGAACCATACAAGCCAGAAGATATTGGACCCAATATTTCAACATTCTTTTTTTTTTTCGTTTGAGATGGAGTCTTGCTCTGTCACCAGGCTGGAGTGCAGTGGCACAATCTCAGCTCATTGCAACCTCCACCACCCAGGTTCAGGCAGTTCTCCTGCCTCAGCCTCCCGAGTAGCTGGGACTACAGGAATGCGCCCGCAGCCCAACTAATTTTGGTATTTTTTAGTAGAGACGGGGTTTTACCATGTTGGCCAGGATGGTCTCGATCTCTTGACTTCATGATCCACCCACATCAGCCTCCCAAAGTGCTGGGATTACAGGTGTGAGCCACTATTTCAACACTCTTAAAGAAAAGAATTTTCAACCTAGAATTTCATATCTAGCCAAACTAAGCTTCATAAGCAAAGGAGAAATAAAATTCTTTTGAGACAAGCAAATGCTGAGGACATACCTTGCAAGAGCTCCTGAAAGAAGACCTAAATATGGAAAGAAAAAACTGGTACCAGCCACTGCAAAAGCATACCAAAATATAAAAACCAATAATGTTATGAAGAAATTACATCAACTGGTATACAAAATAACCAGATGGCATCATGATGACAGGATCAAATTTACACATAACATATTAACCTTAAATGGAAATGGGCTAAATGCCTCAATTAAAAGACACAGACTGGCAAAATTGGATAAAAAATTAAGACCCATCAGTGTCCTGTATTCAGGAGACCAATCATGTACAAAGACACACAAGGGCTCTAAATAAAGGGATGTAGGAAAATTTACCAAGCAAATGGAGAGCAAAAAAGAGCAGGGTTTGCAGCCCTAGTCCCTGATGAAACAGACTTTAAATGCACAGAGATCTCAAAAGACAAAGAAGGACAATACATAATGGTAAAGGGATCAATTCAACAAAAAGAGCTAACTCACCTAAATATATGTGCACCTAAATACAGGAGGACTCAGATTCATAAAACAAGTTCTTAGAGACCTTCAAAGAGACTTAGAGTCCACACAATAATAGTGGGAGACTTTAACCCCACAGTAAATATTGGAGAGATCAATGAGACAGAATTAACAAGGATATTCAGGATTTGAACTCAATTCTGGATCAACTGGATCCAATAGACATCTACAGAACTCTTCACCCCGAATCAACAGAATATACATTCTTCTCATGTCACTTGGCACTTACTCTAAAATCAGCCACATAATTGGAAGCAAAACATTCCTCAGCAAATGCAAAGAACTGAAATAGTAACAGTCTTTCAAACCAGAGTGCAATCAAATTAGAACTCAGGTCTAAGAAACTCACTCAAAAACACATGATTACATGGAAACTGAATAACCTGTTCCTGAACGATTTCTGGGTCAATAATGAAATTAAGGCAGAAATCATGAAGTTCTTTGAAACCAAGGAGAACAAAGAGGTAACATACCAAAATCTCTGGGACACAGGTAAAGCAGTGTCAAGAGGAAAATTCATAACACTAAAAGACCACATTAGTAAGCTCTCAAATCAACACCCTGACATCACAGTTAAAAGAGCTAGAGAAGCAAGGGCAAACAAATCCAAAAGCTAGCAGAAGACAGGAAATAATTAAGATCAGAGAAACCCTGAAAGAGATAGAGACACAAAAAAAACTCTCCAAAAAGAATCAATGAATCCAGGAGTTGGTTCTTTAAAAAAATTAACAAAATGGACTGATAGCTGGACTAATAAAGAGAGAATAATCAAATAGACACAGTAAAAAATGATAAAGGGGATATCACCACTGACCCACTAAAATGCAAACTACCATCAGAGAATACTATAAACACCTCTATGCTAATAAACTTGAAAATCTAGAATAAATGGATAAATTCCTGGACACATACACACTCCCAAAATTAAACCAAGGAAGAAGTCAAATCCTTGAATAGACTAATAACAAGTTTTGAAATTGAGACAGTAATAAATACCCTACCAACCAAACAAAAAAAATGGATTTACACCTGAATTCTGCTGCTAGAGGCACAAAGAGGAGCTGGTACCATTCCTTCTGAAACTGTTCCAAACAACAGAGAAGGAGGGACTCCTCCCTAACTCATTTTATGAAACCAGTATCATCCTAATACTCAAACCTGGCATGCGTGTACACACACACACACACACACACACACACACACACACACACTCTTCAGGCCAATATTCCTGAAGAGCATCATTGTGAAAAGCCTCAATAAAATACTGGAAAACTAAATCCTGTACGACATCAAAAAACGTATCCACCACAATCAAGATGCCTTCATCCCTGAGATGCAAGGCTGGTTCAACATACGCAAATCAATAAACATAATCCATCATATAAACAGAACCAAAGAAAAAAACAACTTGATTATCTCAATAGCTACAGAAGAGTCCTTTGATAAAATTCAACATTCCTTCATGTTAAAAAGTTTCAATAAACCAAGTACTGGTGGAACATACCTCAAAATAATAAGAGCTATTTATGAAAAATCCACAGCCAATACTATATTGAATGGGGAAAAACTGGAAACACCTGCTTTGAAACTGGTACAAGACAAAGATGTCCTCTCTCACCATTCCCATTCAACGTAGTGTTGGAAGTTCTGGCCAGGGCAATCGGGCAAGAGAAAGAAAGAAAAGTATTCAAATAGGAAGAGAGGAAGTCAAATTGTCTGTTTGCAGATGACATGATTCTATATTTAGATAACCCCATCATCTCAGCCCAAAAACTCCTTAAGCTGATAAGCAACTTCAGCAAAATCTCAGGATACAAATCAATGTGCAAAAATCACAAGAATTTCATTACACCAACAACAAAAGAGCCAAGAGTCAAATTATAAATCAACTCCCATTCACAATTGCAACAAAGAGAATAAAATACCTAGAAATACAATTTACAAGGGACATGAAGAACCTCTTCAAGGAGAACTACAAACCACTGCTCAAGGAAATAAGAGAGGACACAAACAAACTTAAAAGCATTTCATGCTCATAAATAGAAGAATTGATATTGTGAAAATGGTCATACTGCCCAAAGTAATTTCCAGATTCAATGCTATTCCCATCAAACTACCATTGGCATTCTTCATAGATTTAGAAAAAACTGCTTTAAATTTCATATGGAATCAAAGAAGACCCTGTATAGCCAAGACAATTCTAAGTGAAAAGAACAAAGCTGGAGACATCATGCTACCTAACCTCAAAGTATACTATAAGGCTACAGTGACCAAAACAGCCTGGTACTGGTGCCAAAACAGACATATAGACCAATGGAACAGAACAGAGACCTCAGAAATAACCTCACACATCTACAACCTTCTGATCTTTGACAAGCCTGGCAAAAACAACCAATGGGGAAAGCATCTCCTATTCAACAAATGATGCTAGGAAAACTGACTAGCCTTTTGCAGAAATAAAACTAGACCGCTTTCTTACACCCTATACAAAAATTGACTCAAGATGAATTAAAAACTTAAATGTAAAATGCAAAACCATAAAAACCCTGAAAGAAAACCTAGGCGATAACATTGAGGACACAGGCTGGCCAAAGATTTCAAGATGAAAATGCCCAAAGCAATTGCAACAAAAGCCAGAATTGAGAAATGGGATCTAATTAACCTAAAGAGCTTCTGCACAGCAAAAGAAACTAGCATCAGAGTGCACAGACAATCTACAGAATAGAAGAACATTTTGCAATCTACCCATCTGACAAAGGTCTAATATCCAGAATTTACAAGGAACTTAAACAAATTTACAAGGAAAAAAAACAAGCAACCCCATCAAAAAGTGGGCAAAGGATATGGACCAGAAGACATTTATGTGGCCAATGAATATATGAAAAATGCTCCTTAACACTGATCATTAGAGAAATGCACATCAAAACTGCAATGAGATATGTTCTCACATCAGTAAGAATGGTGATTATTAAAAAGTCAGCAGATAACAGATGCTGGTAAGGCTGTGGAGAAATGGAAACACTTTTACAGTGTTGGTGGGAATGTAATTAGTTCAACCATTGTGGAAGACAATATGGTGATTCTTCAGGGATCTAGAATCAGAAATACCATTTGACCCAGCCATCCCATTACTGAGTATATACCCAAAGGAATATAATTCATTCTACTATAAAGACACATGCACATGTATATTTATTGCAGCACTATTTACAATGGAAACAATCCAAATACCCATCAGTGATAGACAGGGTGCAGAAAATGCAGTACATATACAGCATGGAATAGTATGCAGCCATTAAAAAAGTGAAATCATGTCCTTTGCAGGGACATCGATGAAGATGGAAGCCATCATCATTAGCAAACTAACACAGGAACAGGAAACCAAACACAATATTTTCTAATAGGTGGGAGCTGAACAATGAGAACATGAACACAGGGATGGGAAAAACACACACCAGGTCCTGTTGAGGGATGGAGGCAAGGGAAGGGGACTTAGAGGACAGGTCAATAGGTTCAGCAAACCACCACGGCACACATATACCTATGTAACAAAACTGCACGTTCTGCACATGTATTCCAGACCTTAAAGTAAAACATGCAGACAAACAACAAAAGCACTAAATATTTCCAGTGATTTAGGTTCCGAAAGCAACATGACCTTACAAATAAACATTTCCTTTATAGATGTAAATTTATTTTACAAAGAGCTTCAAATTAGCCAGCTAAATTTCA
This sequence comes from Callithrix jacchus, assembly GCF_049354715.1. NCBI lineage: Eukaryota > Metazoa > Chordata > Mammalia > Primates > Cebidae > Callithrix > Callithrix jacchus. Next base: position 73,021,337 of record NC_133510.1, on the reverse strand, counting down.
TAAAGTATTTTTTAAAAAACAAGAAAATGTAATTTTTTTTTTTTTACTTTATAATTTCAACTTTTCTTTTAGATTCAGGAAGTACATGTGCAGGTTTGTTACATGGTGTATGGCTTAAGGTTGAGTTTTAGGGTACAGATGATCCAGTCTCTCAGGTAGTGAGCGCAGTACCAGAAGTTAGTTTTTCAACCCTTGACTCCCCTCTCTTTCTTCCCCATCTGATAATCCCCAATGTCTGGTTTGTTGTTGTTTGATACAGGGTCTACAGAACATGATTTTCTTCTGTTTTATGGCTGCCATTAGTATTCCATGGTGCATACATACATTTCCCTTATTCAATCCAGTGTTGATGGGCACCTAGATTGATTCCACATCTTTGCTGTTGAGAACTCTGCTATGATAAACATGAGTGCACGTGTTTTTTGGTGAAATTGTCAGGTGTTGAAACCAGAGCAACTCCATATTGAATAGTAGCTGGGTTAAATGAGGCTGAAACCTACTGACCTACATTTCAAGACAATTAGGCATTCTAAGTCACAGAATGAGATAGGAGATCAGCACAAGATACAGGTCATAAAGACTTTGCTGATAAACAGGTTGCAGTAAAGAAGTTGGCCAAAACCCACCAAAACCAAGGTGGTGACAAGAGTGATCTCTGGTCATCCTCACTGCTACAGTCCCACCAGCACCATGACAGGTTATAATAAATGCCATGACAATGTCAGGAAGTTACACCATATGGTCTAACAAGGGGAGGCATGAATAATTCACCCCTTGTTTAGTATATAGTCAAGAACTAAAAGTAAATATGGGCAACTAGCACCCCTCAGAGTTGCTCTGCCTAATGATGTAGGCTTTCCTAATAATGGTTGTCCTCTGATTTTTTAATAAACATATTTCCAGCCATGCCCAGTGGTTCATGCCTATAATCCCAGAACTTTGTGAGGTCAAGGTGGGCAGATCACAAGATCGGAAGTTCAAGACCAGCCTGGCCAACAAAGTGAAATGCCTTCTCTACAAAAAAAAGTTCAAAAATGTTAATTAGAATACACCAAATAGGAACAGCTCTGTTGCACAGCTCCTAGTGAGATGGATGCAGAAGATGGGTGATTTCCACATTTCCAACTGACATACGTGGTTCATCTCATTTGGACTGGTTGCATAGTGGGTGCAGCCCAACAAGGGCGAGTTGAAGCAGGGTAGGGCATCACTCATGCATGAAGTGCAAGGAGCCAAGGAAATCCCCCTCCTAGCCAAGGGAAGCCATTAGGACTCTCCTATGCACTCCAGCCCAGACACTGCCCTTTTCCCATGGTCTTCACAACCCATAGACCAGAAGATTCCCTCCAGTACCTACACAGCCACCAGGGCCCTGAGTTTCCAGTGCAAAACTGGATGGCCATTTGGGCAGAAACTGAGCTAGCCACAGCAGTTTTCTTATATACCCCAGTGGTAACTGAAACGCCAGCGAGACAGAATCCTTCACTCCCCTGGAAAGGTGGCTGAAGACAGGGAGCCAAGCACCCACCCCCACAGAGACCAGCAAACTAAGATCCACTGGCTTGAAATTCTCACAGCCAGCACAGCAGTCTGAGCTGATCTGGGACATTTGAGCTTTGTTGGGGAAAGGGTGTCCACCATTGCTGAGACTCCGTAGGCAATTTCAACCCCACAGTGTAAGCAAAGCTGCCAGGAAGTTCAAACTGGGTGGAGCCCAACACAGCTCAGCAGCTACAAGCAGAATTTCTCACTAGATGTCCTCACTGGGCAGGGAATCTCTGAAAAAAGGCAGCAGCCCATCAGGGACTTATAAATAAAGCCCCAACTTCCTGGGACATAGCACCTGGGAAAAGCAGTAGTAATGGGTACAGCTTCAGTAGCCCGAAACATGCCTGCCTGGCAGCTCTGAAGAGAGAAGTGGAATTCTCGACACAGCATTTGAGCTCTGATAAGAGACAGACTGCCTCCTTAAGTGGCTCTCTGACCCCCTTGTATCCTGACTTGGAGACACTTCCCAGTAGGGGCAACAGATACCTCATAGAGGAGAGCTCCAGCTGGGATCTGGTGGGTACCCCTCTGAGATGAAGCTACCAGAAGAAGGAACAGGCAGCAATCTTTGCTGTTCTGTAGCCTTCATGGGTGATTCCCAGGTAAGCAGGGTCTGGAGTGAAACTCGAGCAAACTCCACCAGACCTGCAGCAGAGGGGCCTGTTAGAAGGAAGACTAACAAACAGAAAGAAATAGTTTCAGCATCAACAAAAAGGACATCCACTCAGATACCCCATCCAAAGGTTGCTGACCTCAAAGACCAAAGGTAGATAAATCCACGAAGATGGGAGAAACCAGTGCAAAAAAGGCTGGAAATTTCAAAAACCAGAATGCCTCTTCTCCTCCAAAGGATCACAACTCCTCACCAAGGGAACAAAACTGGACGGAGAATGAGTTTGACGGAGAATGAGTTTAACGAATTGACAGAAGTAGGCTTCAGAAGGTGAATAATAACAAACTCCTTCAAGCTGAAGAAGTATGTTCTAACCAAATGCAAGAAAGATAAGAAGCTTAAAAAAAGTTAGACGAAATGCTAACTAGAATAACCAGTTTAGAGAAGAACATAAATGACCTGATGCAGCTGAAAAACACAGCACAAGAATGTCGTGAAGTATACACAAGTATGAATAGCCAAATCAATCAAGGGGAAGAAAGGATATCAGAGATTGAAGATCAACTCAATGAAATAAAGTGGGAAGACAAGATTAGAGAAAAAAGACTGAAAAGAAATGGACAGGCCAGGTGCGGTGGCTCAAGCCTGTAATCCCAGCACTTTGGGAGGCCGAGGCGGGTGGATCACGAGGTCAATAGATCGAGACCATCCTGGTCAACATGGTGAAACCCCGTCTCTACTAAAGATACAAAAAATTAGCTGGGCACGGTGGCGCGTGCCTGTAATCCCAGCTACTCAGGAGGCTGAGGCAGGAGAATTGCCTGAACCCAGGAGGTGGAGGTTGCGGTGAGCCGAGATCGCGCCATTGCACTCCAGCCTGGGTAACAAGAGCGAAACTCCGTCTCAAAAAAAAAAAAAAAAAAAAAAAGAAATGGACAAAGCCTCCAAGAAATATGGGATTATATGAAAAGATCAATCTGTGTTTGATCAGTGTACCTGAAAGTGAAGGGTAAAATGAAACCAAGTTGGAAACACTGCAGGATAATATCCAGGCCAATATTCAAATTCAGGAAATACAGAGAACACCACAGAGATACTCCTTGAAAAGACCAACCCCAAGACAATAATCATCAGGTTCAAAAAAAACAAATGAACACAAAAATGCTAAGGGCAGTCAGAGAGAAAGGTTGGGTTACTCATAAGACGAAACCCATCAGACTAACAGCAGATCTCTCAGCAGACACCCTACAACCCAGAAGAGAGTAGAGGCCAATATTAAACATCTAGCTAGCATCATTATGGCAGGATCAAATTCACACATAACAATATTAATCTTAAATGTAAATGGGCTAAATGCCCCAATTAAAAGACATACACTTGTAAATTGGATAGAGTCAAGACCCATCAGTGTGCTGTATTCAGGAGATCCATCTCACGTGAAAAGACATACATAGGCTCAAAATAAAGGGATGGAGGAAGATTTACCAAGCAAATGGAGAGCAAAAAAAAGCAGGAGTTGCAATTCTCATCTCTGATAAAATAGACTTTAAAGCAACAAAGATCAAAAGAGACAAAGAAAGACATTATGTAATGGTAAAAGGATCGATGCAACAAGAAGAGCTAATGATCCTAAATACATATGCACCCAATACAGGAGTACCCAGATACATAAGGCAAGTTCTTAATGACTTACAAAGAGACTTAGACTCCCACACAATAATAGTGGCAGACTTTAACACCCCATTGTCAATATTAGATCAACCAGACAGAAAATTAACAAGGATATCAAGGACTTGAACTCAGTTCTGGACCAAGAGAACCTAACAGACATCTATACAACTCTCCACCCCAAATCCACAGAATATATATTCTTCTCAGCACCACAATGCACTTATTCTAAAATTGACCCATAATTGGAAGCAAATTACTCTTCAGCAAATGCAAAAGAACAGAAATCATAACAGTCTCTCAGATCACAGTACAATCAAATTAGAATTCAGGATTAAGAAACTCACTCAAAACCACACAACTACATGGGAACTGAACAACCTGCTCCTGAATGACTACTGGATAAATAATGAAACGAAGGCAGAAATAAAGTTGTTCTTCAAAACTAAGGAGAATGAAGACACCACATACCAGAATCTCAGGGACACATTTAAAGCAGTGTCTAAAGGGAAATTTACAACACTAAATTCCCACTAGAGAATTCAGGAAAGATCTAAAATCGACATCCTAATATCACGATTAAAAGAACTAGAGGCTCAAAACCTAAAATGCAATTAAAAACAAAAAAAAGACTGGAGGACCAAGATCAAATTCAAAAGCTAGCAGGAGACAAGAAATAACTAAGATCTGAGCAGAACTGAAGGAGGTAGAGACACAAAGAACCCTTCAAAAAATTAATAAATCCAGGAGCTGGTGTTTTGAAAAGATCAACAAAATAGACCTCTAGCCAGACTAATAAAAATGAAAATAGAGAATTGAATAGATGCAATAAAAAATGATAAAGGTGCTATCACCAACAATTTCACAGAAATACAAAATACCATCAGAGATGGTACAAACACCTACTACAAACACCTCTATATAAATAAAACAGTAAATCTAGAAGAAACAGATAAATTCCTGGACACTTACACCCTCCTAAGACTAAACCAAGAAGAAGTTAAATCCCTGAATAGATCAATAACAAGATCTGAAATTGAGGCAGGAATTAATAGCCTACCAATCAAAAAAAGTCCAGAACCAGATGGGTTCACAGCCAAATTTTACCAGAGGTACAATAAAGAGCTGCTACCATCCCTTCTGAAACTATTCCAAACAATACAAAAAGATCGAATCCTCCCTAATTCATTTTGAGACCAACATCATTGTAATACCAAAACCTAGCAGAGACACAACGAAAAAAGAAAATTTCAGGCCAAAATCCATGATTAACATTGATGTGAAAATCCTCAATAAAATACTGGCAAACTGAATCCAACAGCACATCAAAAAGCTTATCTAGCATGATCAAGTTAGCTCCATACCTGGGATGCAATGCTTGTTCAACACATACAAATGTATAAATGTAATCCATCACATAAACAGGACCAAAGACAAAAACCACGATTCTCTCAACAGATGCAGAGAAGTTATTTGACAAAATTCAACAGCCCTTTATGCTAAAATCTCTCAATAAACTAGGTATCAATGGGACATATCTCAAAATAACAAGGGCCACTTATGACAAACCCACAGCCAATATCATACTAAATGGGCAAAAACTGGAAGCATTCCCTTTGAAAACTGGCACAAGATAAGAGTGCCCTCTCTCATCACTCCTATTCAACATAGTATTGGAAGTTCTCGCAAGGGCAATTAGGCAAGAAAAATAAATAAAAGTTATTCAATTAGGAAAAAAGGGAGTCAAATTTTCTTTTTTGCAGATTACATTATTGTATATTTAGAAGACCCCATCATCTCAGCCCAAAATCTCACCCAATAAGCAACTTCAGCAAAGTCTCAGTATACAAAATCAATGTGCAAAAATCACAAGCATTCCTATACATCAATAGCAGACAACCAGAGAGCCAACTCATGAGTGAACTCCCATTCACAATTGCTACAAAGAGAATAAAATACCTAGGAATTAAACTAACAAGGGATGTGAAGGATATCTTCAAGGAGAACTACAAACCACTGCTCAAGAAAATAAGAGAGGACACAAACAGATGGAAAAAACAGTCCATGCTCATGGTTAGGAAGAATCAATATTGTGAAAATGGCCATACTGCCCAAAGTAATTTATAAATTCAATACTATCCCCATCAAGATACCATTGATGTTCTTGGGGGGAAAAAAAATCTTAAACTGCATATAGAACTGTAAAAGAGCCCACATACCCAAGACAATCCTAAAGCAAAAAAACAAAACAAAAAAAAAGCTGGAGGCATCACACTACCTGACTTCAAACTATACAAGGCTACAGTAATCAAAACAGCATGGTACTGGTACCAAAACAGAGATATAGACCAATGGAATGGAATAGAGACCTCAGAAATAACACCACACATCTACAACCATCTGATCTTTGACAAACCTGACAAAAACAAGCAATGGGGAAAGGATTCCCTATTTAATAAATGGTGTTGGGAAAACTGGCTAGCTAAATGCAGAAAGCTGAAACTAGATCCCTTCCTTATACATTATACAAAAATTAACTCCAGATGGATTAAAGATTCAAATATAAGACCTAACACCACAAAAACCCTAGAAGAAAACCTAGGCAATACCATTCAGGACATAGGCCTAGGCAGGGACTTCCTGACTAAAGCACCAAAAGCAATGGCAACAAAAGCCAAAATAGACAAATGGGATCTAATGAAACTTAAGAGCTTCTGCACAGCAAAAGAAACTATTACTACAGTGAACTGGCAACCAATAGAATGGGAAAAAATTTTTGCAATTTACCCATCTGACAAAGGGCTAATATCCAGAATCTACAAAGCACTGAAATTTATAAGAAAAAAAAACTCCATCAAAAAGTGGATGAAAGATACAAAGAGACACTTCTCAGAAGAAGACATAATGCAGCCAACAAACAGATGAAAGAAAGCTCTTCATCATTGGTCATTAAAGAAATGCAAATCAAAACCACATTGAAATACCATCGGCCAGGTGTGGTAACTCACACCTGTAATCCCAGCACTTTGGGAGGCCAAGGCGGGCAGATCACCTGAGGTCAAGAGTTCAAGTCCAACCTGACCAACATGGAGAAACCCAGTCTCCACTAAAAATACAAAAATTGGCCAGTCGTGGTGGCGCATGCCTGTAATCCTAGCTACTCAGGAGGCTGAGTCAGGAAAATTGCTTGAACCTGGGAGGCGGAGGTTGTGGTGAACTGAGATCACACCATTGCACTTCAGCCTGGGCAACAAGAGCAAGAGTCTGTCTCAAAAAGAAAAAAAGAAATACCGTCTCACGCCAGTTAGAATGGCAATCATTAAAAAATCAGTAGACAACAGATGCTGAAGAGGAAATAGAGAAATAGGAACACTTTTATACTGTTGGGAGTTGTAAATTAGTTCAACCATTGTGGAAGACAGTGTGGTGATTTCTCAAAGACCTAGAACTAGAAATACTATTTGACCCAGCAATCCCATTACTGGGTATATAACCAAAAAATTGTAAATCATTCTATCATAAAGACACATGCACATATATGTTTATTGTGGCACTGTTTACAATAGCAAAGACTTGGAACCAAACCAAATGCCCATCAATGGTAGACTGAATAAAGATAATGTGGCACATATACACCATGGAATACTATGCAGCCATAAAAAGGGATGAGTTCATGTCCTTTGCAGTGACATAAATAAAGCTAGAAACTATCACTCTCGGCAAACTGACATAGAACAGAAAACAAACAGCGCATGTTCTCCCTCATAAGTGGGTGTTGAACAATGAGAACACATGGACACAGGGAGGAGGGGACCATCACATACTGTGGCCTGTCAGGGGGTGGGGGCCTTGGCGAGGGATAGCAGAGGGTGAGGGGATTGGGGAGGGATAGGATTAGGAGAAATATCTAATGTAGATGACTGGGGGATAAATGCAGCAAACCACCATGGCACGTGTGTGTCTATGTAACAAACCTGCATGTTCTGCACATGTACCCAAGAACTTGAAGTATACTAATTCAAAAAACACAATATCTGCAAAGCACAACACAGCAAAATGCAGTAAAACAAGCTATGCCTGTAGATAGTGAGTACTGTTTTTCTAAAAGATGTTTACATTACTGCAAAAATAATAATTACAGTTGTTATGTAAATTTGATGTATACCACAGAAGTGAGCAAAATTTCCTTGCCAATTATGGCTTTAATAGTGGCTGTCCTAAGACTGTTCGTAATCTCTTCCATGGAAAATTGTCTTGATCCTCTTTAGAAGGTAGTTTATAATCAACTATAGGTCTCTAAAAGGTGTTGTTGAATGCAGGTTTCTGACAACTTTGGAGATTGTGGCATTAGAATAGAGCAAACATTTTGAGGACTCTCATGGAGAGCTGAAATGAATAACAAAACAGGAGTTAACTGCATAGACTGAACTAATAGAAAACTAAAATAATCTTTTCGACTTGGCTTTAAAACATTGCTGATCCTTTCCTTTGTTTTTCAGAGTTGAACTGTTCTTCTGAGCTATTTACAGATTTTAACAATTGAATTAAGTATACTCCTGTGAACAAAACTGGGGGCATATTTGTTTCTCTCTACATGATTTCTCAAATATTTGGAAATCATTTGTGCATATTCTTAAATTATGGCAATATAGTTATTTGCACAAGCGCAGTAAGAATGCTTTCATTCATAACAGGACACAATTGGGCAAACTGGTTATTTTATCATAGCTTTGACTGGAATGGCATGCCTTCATTGAATAAATCAAATTTGGCTTTTCCCAATGAAAATCCCTTAAAAAAACTGGCCTCATACCTTGTCTACTTACCACAGACCTATAGTTGATTATAAACCTATGCAGGGTTTCTCACCTGTGGTAAAGTAAAGAATGTCACTTTCTGACAGGCCCAGGAGCCCCATGTTATACTGAGGCCTCAAAAGGAGAGAAATTTACCCAAGTTATAGGTATTTGAGGGTACAAACCCATGGCTGGGATCAACTTCAAAAACATCTTATATGATATTCCTTATGAAACAGCTTTCCACCAAAGCCCATTTTAAAAGAGTCTATGTAAAAAATAATTATTCTTGCTGCACTTTATATAAATAATTAAGCAAATTATAATAAAGCAAATCAGTCTTACCATGATTTGTCTTTAGTGAAAATGGGAAACTAGAGAGAGAAAAAATTATTTCAAAAACTGTGGCATGCTTGTTATTAGATTCTAGTTCTTTTTCTACAATTAAACTAGCTCTGCTTATTCCTGTGAACCAACCAGTGATCTCTGGCTGCGCTCAGAATAAACAACAGGGATAGGTAATGTAAGAAGCTGAATCCGGGCCGGGCACCGTGGCTCACTCCTGTAATCCCAGCACTTTGGGAGGCCAAGGCGGGTGGATCACGAGGTCAAGAGATTGAGACCATCTTGGTCAACATGGTGAAACCCCGTCTCTACTAAAAATACAAAATATTAGCTGGGGATGGTGGCGCGTGCCTGTAATCCCAGCTACTCAGGAGGCTGAGGCAGGAGAATTACCTGAACCCAGGAGGTGGAGGTTGCGGTGAGCTGAGATCGCACCATTGTTGCACTCCAGCCTGGGTAACGAGAGCGAAACTCCGTCTCAAAAAAAAAAAAAAGGCTGAATCAGTATTCTAATTCTGGGCATGTATTGGAATCAGCTAGCAACTCCATATCAGTTTGGTTTTCAACAGCTACCCAGTTCATGGAAAACCTTCCAATTTAGTTTACTTGGGGTAATTTTGCTTTACTGTTATGGAATATTTTGCTGTTGTACTCTTTGTGTAGGAATACAGGATAAGCTTAATCAATATTTTCTCAACTTAAATACATACTAATCTTCCAAATATCACCTTTTGTTGGTACTGGGAGTTACAAATGGTCCTGAGCATACTGATGCTTTCTAACTGAGCTCCTCTCTACCTGGATTGCAAGAGACCCTAATAGGCAAGAATATCATCACCCCTACTCAGCACGAAGAAGTTACAGGAGATGGCTCTCTGTCCCTTAAAAACCCTTGGAATAACAGTTCTCTTATACAAGGGAGGGGGTACATGTCAAAGGTGTTAGAATCAGAGAAACTCCATCTTGAATAGGAGCTGAGATAAATTAGGGTGAAATCTACTAGGCTACATTCCCAGATGGTTAGGCATTCTAAGTCACAGAATGAGATAGGTCAGTTCAAGATATAGGTCATAAAGACCCTGCTGATACAACAGGTTGCAGTAATGTAGCTAGTAAAAACCCACCAAAACCAAGATGGTGATGAGAGTGGCCTCTGGTTGTCCTCACTGCTACACTCCCACCAGCACCATGACAGTTTACAAATGCCATGGCAATGTCACGAAGTTACTCTATATGGTCTAAAAAGGGGAGACGTGAATAATCCACCCCTTGTTTAGCATTTAACAAGAAATAACCATGAATATGGACAACCAGCAGCTCTAGAGGCTGCTCTGCCTATGAAGTAACCATTATTTTATTCCTTTCTTAATAAATTTGCTTTCACTTTACTCTATGGACTCACCCTGAATTCTTTCTTATACAAGATCTAAGAACCTCTCTTGGGGTCTGGATTGGAACCCCTTTCTGGTAACAGAATGATGTATTTTCTTTTGGATATATATCCAGTAATGGGATTCCTGAATCAAATGGTAGTTCTAAGTTCTTTGAGAAACCTCCAAACTGAGGAAGCTACTGCTCACCAGTTTCAGGTGTTTTTTTTATCTACTGGGAGTCTGCCTTTCCAAGGTGCTGGCTACAACCAATTATGATTTTAGAGATTAGCAACTGTCTGACCATCATATGATGATTGCCTGACATTCCTGGTGGTGGGACTCCCTCTCCTGCCCTGTTCATGTATGACTAGCTATCTAATATTACAGCCCACTTTCAAAACTGTAAATCTCACTAGTGACTTATCAGCCACTGCATTCAAAAGTCAAGTTCCTTCTCAAAGTACAAAGCAATCCCTGGAAACCCTAAAGCCAGACACTACAAAATCAGTGCAAAAGAGAGCAGAACTATAGATCTGAGAGAAGCCTGCTTATGATTTTTTTTTTCTAATGCCCTCACTTTAACAGAATTGCCCATGACTCTTGAGACTGATATATATCCAGTAATGGGATTCCTGAATCAAATGGTATTTCTAAGTTATTTGAGAAACCTCCAAACCTTCAGTTCCTCCACAGGAACTGAACTAATTTATGTTCCCACCGACAGTTCACGAGCATTCTCTTTTTGCCACATCCTGGCCAATAACTGGTGTTTCTTACTTTTCAATAATAGCTATTCTGACTGGTGTGACATGGTATCTCATTGTGGTTCTGATTTTCATTTCTCTGATGAGTAGTGATGTGGAGCATTTTTTCATATATTTGTTGGCCACTTGTACGCCATCTTCTGAGAAGTGTCTGTTCATGTCTCTTGCCCACTTTTTAATAGACTTGTTTTTGCTTGTTTAATTATTTGTTTCATATATATTATAGATACTAAATCTTTGTAGAATGCATGGTTTGCAAATAGTTTCTCCCATTCTGTAGGTGTCTGTTTACCCTGTTGATATTTTCTTTTGATATGCAAAAGCTTTTTAGTTTAATTAGATCACACCTGTCAATTTTTGTTTTTGTTGCAATTGCTTTTGAGGACTCAGTCATAAATTCTTTCCCAAGGCCAATGTACAGAATGGTATTCCTTAGGTTTTCTTCTAGGAGTCTTATAGTTTGAGAGTCTTACATTTAAATCTTTAATTCATCTTCAGTTAATTTTTGTACACCGTGAAATGTAGTGGTCCAGTTGCATTCTTCTGCATATAGCTTGCCAGATATTCAAGTGTAGAAAGTTGTATTTTGGAGACTGATTTAGTTTGATAGTTGGTTGTTTCAACTTAGCTTATTTCTTAATTGGATCACTGGCTTTAGGATAGAGCCATTTAATGAACAATGCCAAAGAAAGCATTTGCAGTTTTCAGAGCTTAATATCCAAATATATGAAAAGCAGACACAACTGGAAGTCAAAGTATCTAGATCTTTAAAAATTAAGGATCTCACATTTATATTGAATTCTGGGCCCCCAAAATAGGGAAATGTCATGGCACTTGCCCATGAAACACTTCTACAGTGCTTCACACTACAATGGTATTCCCCCCCCACAAGGCTTGTGAAAAATCCAATACCAGTCAATCCACTCTGTAATTAGCTCATCCCCTACAAAAGTCTTATCTCTTCTTGGAAACTCTTTCCATGGCCTGCAAATGCTCAAACCATTTTTCTTATCTAAAAGTGGAAACAAATAGCTATCTGCAGTAATAACCACCCATTGCAACCACAGTCGGCCTGTCGGCTGCGGCAAAGTCATATGGGTCTGCAACCTCAATTCTTGCCTCCCCAGAAGAAAGAATGATGCAGAAGGAGAGACTGACACAAGTTTTAGAGCAGGAGAGAAAGTTTATTAATAAGCCTTAAAGCAAGAAAGAAACAAGAGGGCCATGCAGGTGACTTGAAAGATCAAGTGTGCTGTTTGATCTTTTGACTTAGGGTTTTATTTGTTGGCATACTCTAGGGTCCTGCATTCCCTTCTACCCTGATTCTTCCCTTGGGGTGGCTGTCCACATGCACAGTGGCCTGCCAGCACTTGGGAGGAGAGCATGCACAGTGTGTTTACTAGAGTTGTATGCATGCTCACCTGAGGTGTCTTTCCTTACCACTCAAATGTCCCTGGAATGTTATGTACCAGTTAAACTCTGCCATTTTGCCTCTTAATGCACATGCTTCATCCCACTGTCCCAACTACTGAGATTTTATCAGGAAGCTACTGCTCACCAGTTTCTGGTGTTTTTTTTATCTATTGGAAGCCTGCCTTTCCAAGGTGTTGGCTATGACCAATTATGATTTGAGATTAGCAACTGTCTGACCATCACCTGATGATCACCTGACATTCCTAGTAGTGGAAATCCCTCTCCTACCCTTCTCATGTATGACTAGCTACCTCGTATAACAGGGCACTTTCAAAACTGTAAATCTCACGAGTGATTTGTCAACCACTGCATTCAAAGATCAAGTTCCTTCTCAAAGTACAAAGCAATCCCTGGAAACCCAAAAGCCAGACATCAGGAAATCAGTGCAAAAGAGAGCAGAGCTATAGTTCTAAGAGAAGCCTGCTTATGATTTTTTTTTCTAATGCCCTCACTTTAACAGAATTGCCCATGACTCTTGAGACTCAATGAAGAAGACAGAAGACCCCCAAAAAGGGGGTGTGAATGATGCTTTTTTGGTGTGTTCCTCAAGGCATCTTAGGGTTGCTAGAAATTTCCTATGTAGTACTGAAGATGGCAAGCAAAAGAGAAGCCAAGTGGAAAGAAATGGAAGATCAAGTTTTAGAGGAACCAATTAGGGGAGATTTTAAGCTTTCTCCAAGGCTAGTAAAGTTTCACATTTTTCTAAGCAAAATGCCAACAAAGGGCACAGAAGTCACTGTACTTTAAAAAAGTATTCATTGTTGGCCGGGCGCGGTGGCTCAAGCCTGTAATCCCAGCACTTTGGGAGGCCGAGGCGGGTGGATCACGAGGTCGGCAGATCGAGACCATCCTGGTCAACATGGTGAAACCCCGTCTCTACTAAAAATACAAAAAATTATCTGGGCATGGTTGGTGGTGCGTGCCTGTAATCCCAGCTACTCAGGAGGCTGAGGCAGGAGAATTGCTTGAACCCAGGAGGCGGAGGTTGCGGTGAGCCGAGATCGCGCCATTGCACTCCAGCCTGGGTAACAAGAGCGAAACTCCGCCTCAAAAATAAAAAAAAAGTGTTCATTGTCCTTTTAAAAAGTTGATTTCCCATAATGTAGACCTTTTGAAAAGGCCAGAAATGTGTTTTGGGTCAAAGTTTGCTGCTTATGAGTGTCACTACACAAAGTGTCACCCAAGTGTCATGAGTCTCTCTCTTATGTGTCTCAGACCACCTCTAACTGCCAGGTGTTAGTAGGATATTCAAGGTATAGAAGTGACCAGTTCCCTAATTTATACCCTTTACATTAAGCAAGAGTCTCTAAAATGTTCTCCTGCTGAGGAATACCTTATGAAGCCACTTCATATCCTGGGCAATGTCCTGACATTTTTGCAAAGCCTTTAGTCACCTGGATTACCCAAATGGGTCAGAGGGAACAACTGCCTTTTCTCTTACCAGCAACAGAACCCAGCCTCATGCACCTTTTGGTCTGGAACTAGCAGAAATTTATCAAAAATAAAAATATAAGCCTGAATTACAAACCATATAAAGCAGCTGCAATTTCAAAAGCATGCTTTGATAAAAAGAAGTGAAATCATTGGTGCCAAACTGCCTATACTATAACCCAAATCTTTTATAAGTCAGAGACAGAGAAAGTAAAAGTCCTTGTCTGATTGTGACCCCAAACCTCTTGTCCTGAGGCAGAGAAGGCAGTTATCTGCAGAGATCTTTACCTGAATTTCCTGTCCAAAGACAGAGACTGAAGCCCTCACTCTTAAAGGAAAGAGATGGTTTGAAAACTAGCCTAAATAAAATCTAGACTTCAACCAAACATAAAAAGAAGGTCCAGATTCAGGAGCACTCACCTTTTTGTTCCCAGTCAAACCTCTGGAATTAGTGGAACATGTTAGTTTCATGCTGATACCGAGTGCTGAGTCTGAGAGGGAACACCAGGGTAATGAGCAGGAGGTCACTGTGAGTCCTGTCAATTTTCTCCAGATAATGTTGACCAAAGGAAAATGCTGAGGCAAAATTAAATAAGTTGAGAGTTTCCTCAAGCCAAGTTCAAGACCTGCAACACAGGAGGATATATTCAAGCTGTCCTTAATATATGCTCTTATTTTATAGCAGTTACAAGTGGGTCTTTGAAGGAAGAAAAAAAAAGAGGCAGTTTCTAAGTTGTTTACCAGGAATTTGAAACTGGCACAATTTTCCCACAAAATTAATATTTATGTTGTTTTTTAAAAGTACATAGAAATTGACCCACCCTTGTCTTAAAACTTGGAACTTACATTTGTCCCATATGAGTTTCTTTTTCAGGAAACCAAACCTCAGGCAAGGAACTGAAGTTCATCAGATTATCACATCCAAACAATGAGACACCGACACTTCATCCATCAGGATTATTTCCTTACCCCTCCTAATTCCTGTTTGCCTGCCTTCTACATTATATAAACCCCCCCATTTTAATCAGTCAGGAAGATGGATTTGGGACTTTCTCTCTCATTCTCTGCAGCTATAGCACACCATTAAAGCCTTCTCTGGCAATACTCACATCAGTGGTTGCCATTCTGTGCAGTGAGCGGCAGGTTTGCCCTAGACCAAACCCCTGGCATTTTGGTAACAAATATAAATTAAAGTAACATAAGCTATTAACTGGCTTTACATTGTCCTTTGTATCAAAAATCTTAGAAAGATCATGAAGATAATGGGTGAGTTAGCTAGTCAGGAACCTACAGGGAAGAAAAAAAAGAACAAAATGCCTTTAAACAATTGCCCCTGGGCATAGGTGCTGGGGGCATAGCAGATGTCTTATACTCTTGTCTCATTACGCCTGATTAATTCTGCATATCTCACATAGTTCAGACTGCTCTGAGCTGTTTTCTTTTCTCTATCACATAGCTACCAAATGCCAGAGCCTTACTTTGAATATGAACAATATAATTCTAGAACCTCTGTTCTTAACCACTTCCTTGTGTTTCATGGGGTAGAGAAAAGGCAGATTAAGTCCTTAAGTGCTACAGCTTAAATTCAATTTAATTTTAGGCTTCCAGCTTTCAATTCAGTTTTTCATATTCACATGTGCTGCAAATTTCTTCCTTCCACCCTATCCAACTCTGGCTAAAAAAAAAAACTCAAGTGTCCATTAGCCCTGATGTTGGCATCCCTCCCAGCATATAAGACTGTGATAGCAGTCACCTACTCTAAATTCAATCTTATATGTTCCCTCCAGGGCCCAGGAATATGCTGCTAGACAATTATCAGAATAATAAATTATTAGAGCAAAGGGTCAGTGGTTATCCCATGTAGAACTAGCATGTCAACTCAGAATGGCAGACAAAAGCAGCACTCCATAAATAAGGTGGAAGAAATGGACCCTAAACTTTAGCTCCCCCAAGACAGAGATTCTAATAACTAGAGGATATACAAAGTGAAGTATTTGGGTCGAGTATAAAAATTAACACCAAGACAAAAGTATGCCAAACTGCAGGGTCTTTATTGCCGGTGACCAGGGAGGACTCACGTCTCTCCAGCCCGAGGCCCTGAACTCAGGGGGAGCAGGGTATTTATGCTGAAAAACCACATCCTGGTTTTAGGATCGAGGGGATGCAGGGCAAGCAACTTTACAGAAGCTTATTTTGGCAACCAATGATAAGCAAAGGCCAGCAACTCTGACAGTTACTGATAAGAAAAAGGCAAGCAGCTTTACATGATGGGCATTCTTTAGAGCGATCTAGCAGTTTTATTTACAGAAGCCAAGGTCAGCAGTTATTGCGAGGAGAATGGGGCAGCCATTACAACTTATTTTTGGAAAAACAGCTTTGTCTTATAAAATGGCATTGCTCAGGTTCTAACTCTAGGCCCGCTATAGCACACAAGGCAGGCCCAGATGACTGCTGAGCCATTGAAGAAAAGGAGAGGAGACTAAAACAGGTCTCTACAACATTGTTCAGAATACGCAAGACAAGAAATTAAGCATTACCTAAGCCATTAAGAGTGAGAATAAGGATAGAAAGCCCAGGGTCCCAAAGGTGCCACTGCCACTGTATCCCTGAAACCAAGCCATGAGCAAGGAAGGTGGGATAAAATGCTCACTCCTCACTTCCGTTTAAATAAAGATAGCATTGATACATCAGTTAGGGATCTGGCAAGAGACACATGGCACATTCAAATGGAGTAATGAGGAGAACTCAACAAGGGAACCACTGGCCATGGAGTAGGTAGCCTTCCTAGCTCCACTAGTATTTCCCTGGATGGGTCTTCTGCGAGCAGCTTCCCAGGGCTCCATCATTCCAGGCTTGCAACACTTTGCTAGGCAGCATAGCACAAGGAAAAAAGCACAGGATTGAGGGGAGAGTGGTAGATTCTAGACCCAGTCAAAAGCTGTGTGATTCTGGGCAGCTCTCAAGGACCAATTATCTTCCTACTTAACACATCCTGAACAGGAAGCCTTTAAGGGCCACTGTTTCAATTAATCTTCTAGACAGCCTGCCCTTCTCCATATCACTGTCCTGCCTGAGCTCAGGTCCCCCCAGAAGTCCTGTGTGTTGTTTCTGTATCTCTGCCTGGCACTCCCATCCACCTTCCACACTGCCACCTGAATGATTTATCAAAAATATAAAACTGACCATGATGCTTCAGAAATTGACCAGTCACACCCAATTGTTCACAAAACCCAGGCTCCTTGATGGGCATGTGAGGCCCATCATGACTTGGCCTGTACTTTCCTTCCCAGCTTTAGCTGTAGCCACTCCTCTCCTTGTAATTTATGCTTCAATGAATTAAATCACTGGTGACCTCCAGAATGTATGTTGCTGTTTTTTATAGTTTTGCTCCTGTATATTCCATTTTCTCCCCTAAAATAGTTTTTATCTCTAACACCCAGGACCCATCCTGGGGCTGATAGGTAGTAGGGAAAGGGAAGGATATTAGCCCAGCCTCACTCTCACCAAGGGCTATGAATATAGCCCTTCAATTTATCTACAAATAAAGTTAACTGTAGAGTCACAAAGATGCAGACAGTAATGGGAAATGAAGACATATTCCATATAACTTTAAACTCAGTTCCATAATTAAATCAATCTATCTATAATGCATTATGAAGGAATTTTACAAAATAAATCCTATTATTTTGTAAATTACACAATTTTTATAACACTGATTAGATTTTTTTTTGCCTTAAAATTTATTTTTTACCATATCAGAAGACTAAAAAAAAAAAAAGGTATTACCCTCTCTTTGCCTATAAGACCTGCTGCTGACCTGTTCCCTAATTTATCTCCATAAGCTACCCTCTCTCTGGCATTGTGTCTGTAACTACAAGATATTTCTCATGCCCTTGGCATATTACATTAAAATTTTTTGCTCTGACTCAAGATGGCGCTGTGAGAACAACCCAGGATTGGAGGTCTCGTTGAATCCGCAAAGAGGTGAGTCGGAGCTGCATTTCCAGACTGATCTTTGTTGCCCACAGAACGGGGAAACTCCCAAGTATAAAAAAGACATGGGACACCAGGCAGTAGGTCTGCCTGGCGAAGCCGGCAGCCAGGGCGGCAGCAGCCGGCCCTACCCAGCAATCCCCACAGGGCGCGCTTGTCCAGGTGCCCTGTTGAACCAGCAACCTGAGACTTGAGAGGGCTGGACTTGAGACTGAACGAGACTTGGACAGTAGGCCAGCCCAGGGGATTGCAGGGACAGATCGCTTGGGGGTACCCAGTGGGACGAACAAAACCGCGATTTCAAACTATCCTGAGCAGACGGTCCGAGACGCTCTGTGGGGGAGGGGTGTCCACCACTACCGAAGCAACCCGCCCCAACTGAGATACACGCCCACTGCTGACGCAGCCAGCCGTTGCCGAGGCAACCCGTCCCTACTGAGATACACGCCCACTGCTCACGCAGCCTGCCATTGCTGAGGCAACATGCTACAACGAAGAGACTCCGCCACAGGGCGTGGCGGAGACCACAGCAGAGCCTGCAGGAACAAGGCGAATCACATAACAGCAGGGCGGAGCCTCGGCAGCCAAACAGTGGCTAGTCTGCCTCCTAGCTGGGCAGGACACCTCAACGGACATCGAAAAATGAAGCCCGAACCCCCCAACACAGAGCATTTGAGAAAAAAAGGGTCTTTTTAATGAGCTCTGTTGCAGCAGAATCAAACATAGCAGCCTAACAGCCCTGAATGAACAACAGAGCTCACAGCTCAGCAATTGAGCTCCTAAAAAGTACAGACTGTCTCCTCAAGCAGCTCCCTGACCCCTCTATATCCAAAAGACTGACACTTGGCAGGCATCATCCTGGGACCAAGATAGCAGAAAAAGAAACGGGTAGCATCCCTCACCGTGCCACAGCTGCTAGAGGTGCACCCCAGACAAGCAGGGCCTGGAGTGGACCTCAGCAGTCGTATAGCAAAGGGGCTAGGCTGGTAGAAGGAAAACCAAGTAACAGAAATACTTCATCATCAACAATCTGGGTGTCCACTCAGAGGCCCAATCGAAAAGTTAGCAACTACGCAGACGACAAGCGGATAAACCCACAAAGATGGGAAGAAACCAGCGAAAAAAGGAGGAAAACACCCAAAACCAGAACACCTCGCCTCCTAGAAAGGACCAAAACTCCTCACCAGCAAGGGAACAAAGCTGGACGGAGAATGACTGTGACGAAATGACGGAATTAGACTTCAGAAGGTGGATAATGAGAAAGTTTTGTGAGCTAAAAGAACATGTATTAAATCAATGCAAAGAAACTAAGGAACTTAAAAAAAGATATGAGGAAATGATAACAAGAATGGATAACTTAGAGAGGAATATGAATGAATTAAAGGAGCTGAAAAACACAATACGAGAACTTCGCGAAGCATGCACAAGTTTCAATAGCCGAATTGACCAAGCAGAAGAAAGAATATCTGAAGTCGAAGACCAACTCAATGAAATAAAACGAGAAACCAAGATTAGAGAAAAAAACGCAAAAAGGAATGAACAAAGTCTCCAAGAAATGTGGGACTATGTGAAAAGACCTAACCTACGTTTGATAGGTGTACCAGAAGGGGACGAAGAGAATGAATCCAAGCTGGAAAATACTCTTCAGGACATCATCCAGGAAAACTTCCCCCACCTAGCAAGACAGGCCAACACTCAAATGCAGGAAATACAGAGAACACCACAAAGATATTCTGCAAGAAGAGCAACCCCAAGGCACATAATCGTCAGATTCAACAAAGTTGAAATAAAGGAGAAAATACTAAGGGCAGCCAGAGAGAAAGGTCGAGTTACCCACAAAGGGAAGCCCATCAGACTCACAGCAGATCTCTCGGCAGAAACACTACAAGCCAGAAGAGAGTGGCGGCCAATATTCAACATTCTTAAAGAAAAGAACTTTCAACCCAGAATTTCATATCCAGCCAAACTGAGCTTCAGAAGTGAAGGAAAAATAAAATCCTTTATGAACAAGCAAGTACTCAGAGATTTTGTCACCATCAGGCCTGCTTTACAAGAGCTCCTAAAAGAGGCACTACACATAGAAAGGAACAACCAGTACCAGCCATTCCAAAATCACACTAAATGCTAAAGAGCATCAACATAATGAAGAATCTACAACAACTAACAGGCAAAACAGCCACTTAGCATCAAAATGGCAGTATCAAATTCACACATAACAATATTAACCCTAAATGTAAATGGACTAAATGCACCAATCAAAAGACACAGACTGGCAAATTGGATAAAAATCCAAAACCCATCAGTGTGCTGTATCCAGGAAACCCATCTCACATGCAAGGATACACAAAGGCTCAAAATAAAGGGATGGAGGAAGATTTACCAAGCAAATGGAGAGCAAATAAAAGCAGGAGTTGCAATTCTCATCTCTGATAAAATAGACTTTAAAGCAACAAAGATCAAAAGAGACAAAGAAGGCCATTACATAATGGTAAAAGGATCGATACAACAAGAAGAGCTAACGATCCTAAACATATATGGACCCAATGCAGGAGCACCCAGATACATAAGGCAAGTTCTTAATGACCTACAAAAAGACTTAGACTCCCAGACAATAATAGTGGGAGACTTTAACACTCCACTGTCAATATTAGACAGATCAACCAGACAGAAAATCAACAAGGATATCCAGGGCTTGAACTCAGACCTGGAGCAAGCAAACCTGATAGACATTTACAGAACTCTCTACCCCAAATCCACAGAATATACATTCTTCTCAGCACCACATCACACCTACTCAAAAACTGACCACATAATTGGAAGTAAAGCACTGCTCAACAAATGCAAAACAACTGAAATCATAACAAACAGCCTCTCAGACCATAGTGCAATCAAGTTAAAACTCAGAATACAGAAACCAACCCAGAACCACACAGCTTCATGGAAACTGAACAACTGGCTCTTGAATGTTGACTGGGTAAACAACGAAATGAAGGCAGAAATAAAGAAGTTCTTCGAAACCAATGAGAACGAAGACACAACATGCCAGAACCTCTGGGACACATTTAAAGCGGTCTCTAGAGGAAAGTATATAGCAGTAAGTGCCCGTATAGCAGTAAGTTCCCGTATGAGGAGAATGGAGAGATCCAAAATTGACACCCTATCGTCAAAATTGAAAGAGCTAGAGGAGCAAGATCAAAAAAACACAAAACCCAGCAGAAGACAAGAAATAACTAAGATCAGAGCTGAGCTGAAGGAGATTGAGACACGAAAAACCCTTCAAAAAATCAATAAATCCAAGAGTTGGTTTTTTGAAAAGATCAACAAAATAGACAGACCACTAGCCAGACTGATTAAAAATAAAAGAGAGAACAACCAAATAGATGCAATAAAAAATGATAAAGGGGAAATCACCACAGATTCCACAGAAATTCAAACCATCATCAGAGAATATTACAAACAACTCTATGCACATAAACTAGTAAACATGGAAGAAATGGATAAATTCCTGGACTCCTGTGTCCTCCCAAGCCTAAACCAGGAGGAAGCTGAAACTATGAATAGACCAATAACAAGGTCAGAAGTCGAGGCAGCAATTAAGAGCCTACCACACAAAAAGAGCCCAGGTCCAGACGGGTTCACAGCCGAATTCTACCAGACACACAAAGAGGAGCTGGTACCATTCCTTCTAAAACTATTCCAAACAATCCAAAAAGAGGGAATACTTCCCAAATCATTTTACGAGACCAACATCATTCTGATACCAAAACCCGGCAGAGACCCAACAAGAAAAGAAAACTTCAGGCCAATATCCATGATGAACATAGATGCAAAAATCTTCAATAAAATATTGGCAAGCCGAATGCAACAGCAAATCAAAAAACTTATTCACCATGATCAAGTAGGATTCATCCCGGGGATGCAAGGCTGGTTCAACATACGCAAGTCTATAAACGTAATTCACCACAAAAACAGAACCAAAAACAAAAACCACATGATTATCTCAATTGACGCAGAGAAGGCATTTGACAAAATTCAACAGCCCTTTATGCTAAAAACCCTCAATAAACTCGGTATCGATGGAACGTATCTCAAAGTAATAAAAGCTATTTATGACAAACCAACAGCCAATATCATACTGAATGGGCAAAAACGGGAAGCATTCCCTTTGAAATCTGGCACTAGACAAGGATGCCCTCTTTCACCACTCCTATTCAATATAGTTCTGGAAGTTCTAGCCAGAGCAATCAGGCAAGAAAAAGAAATAAAGGGTATTCAAATAGGAAAGGTGGAAGCCAAATTGTCTCTATTTGCAGACGACATGATAGTATACCTAGAAGACCCCATCAACTCAGCCCAAAAACTCCTGAAACTGATAAGCAACTTCAGCAAAGTCTCAGGATATAAAATCAATGTGCAAAAATCACAAGCATTCCTCTACACCAATAACAGACTTAAAGAAACCCAAATCAAGAATGAACTGCGATTCACAATTGCTACAAAAAGAATAAAATACCGTGGAATACAACTCACAAGGAACGTAAGGGACCTCTTCAAGGAGAACTACAAACCACTGCTCAACGAAATCAGAGAGGACACAAACAGATGGAGAAACATTCCATGTTCATGGTTAGGAAGAATTAATATCGTAAAAATGGCTATACTGCCCAAAGTAATTTACAGAATCAACGCTATCCCCATCAAGCTACCATTGACTTTCTTCACAGAACTGGAAAAAACCACCATGAACTTCATATGGAACCAAAAGAGAGCCCGCATAGCCAAGTCAATTCTAAGCAAAAAGAACACAGCGGGGGGCATCACACTACCGGATTTCAAACTATACTACAAGGCTACAGTAATCAAAACAGCATGGTACTGGTACCAAAACAGAGATATAGACCAATGGAACAAAACAGAGGCATTGGAGGCAACACAACATATCTACAACTATACAATCTTTGATAAACCTGACAAAAACAAGCAAGGGGTAAAGGATTCCCTGTTTAACAAATGGTGTTGGAAAAACTGGCTAGCCATGTGCAGAAAGCAGAAACTGGACCCCTTCCTGACACCTTATACCAAAATTAACTTCAGATGGATTAAAGACTTAAACATAAAACCTGGCACAATAAAAACCCTAGAAGGAAATCTAGGCAAAACCATCCAGGACATAGGAGTAGGCAAGGACTTCATGAACAAAACACCAAAAGCATTGGCAACAAAAGCCAAAATAGACAAATGGAACCTAATCAAACTCCACAGCTTCTGCACGGCGAAAGAAACAGTCACTAGAGTGGATCGCCAACCAACAGAATGGGAAAAAATTTTTGCAGTTTACCCATCTGACAAAGGGCTGATATCCAGAATTTACAAAGAACTCAAACAGATTTACAGGAAAAAAACAAACAAGCCCATTCAAAAGTGGGCAAAGGATATGAACAGACACTTTACGAAAGAAGACATATATGAGGCCAACAATCATATGAAAAAATGCTCATCGTCACTGGTCATCAGAGAGATGCAAATCAAAACCACATTGAGATACCATCTCACGCCAGTTAGAATGGCAAACATTAAAAAATCTGGAGACAACAGATGCTGGAGAGGATGTGGAGAAAAAGGAACACTTTTACACTGTTGGTGGGAGTGTAAATTAGTTCAACCATTGTGGAAGACAGTGTGGCGATTCCTCAAGGCCTTAGAAATAGAAATTCCATTTGACCCAGCAATCCCATTACTGGGTATATATCCAAAAGACTATAAATCGTTCTACTATAAGGACACATGTACACAAATGTTCATTGCAGCACTGTTTACAATAGCAAAGACCTGGAATCAACCCAAATGCCCATTGATAATAGACTGGATTGGAAAAATGTGGCACATATACACCATGGAATATTATGCAGCAATCAGAAATGATGAGTTTGTGTCGTTTGTAGGGACATGGATGAATCTGGAGAACATCATCCTCAGCAAACTGACACAAGAACAGAAAATGAAACACCGCATATTCTCACTCATAGGCGGGTGATGAAAAATGAGAACACATGGACACAGAAAGGGGAGAACTGAACACTGGGGTCTATTGGGGGGAAAAGGGGAGGGCAAGTGGGAGGGGGAGGTGGGGAGGGATAGCCTGGGGAGAAATGCCAAATGTGGGTGAAGGGGAGAAGCAAAGAAAAGCACACTGCCATGTGTGTTCCTACGCAACTGTCTTGCATGTTCTGCTCATGTACCCCAACACCTAAAATCCAATAAAAAATTAAAAAAAGAAAAAAAAATTATTTGCTCTGTTTTCCATGCTAGAGTATAAGCCATACTTATAGTTGTCAAGGTACCAAGACAAATTTGGATTGATTCCATATATAATAGTTATAATCATACAATAATATGTAATACTAATGGAAACATTTCAACAAAGTATCCAGCATCACTCATTGCAATGGAATAATCCCTCAAAGAACCCTATGAGATAGGAAACTAAGACTTAAAGAGGTTACTTCCAATAAATGTCAAAGTCAGAATTCAGACCTAGGCAATCTGGCTTCAGAGCAAGTGTGCTCAGATTCTATATCAGTGGTTCTAGAACTTTACTGTGCATCAGAGTTACCTGGAGGGCTTGCTATTAAAACAAAGTAGTTTGGCCCCATTCATAGTTTCTAAATCAATAGATTTATACTATATCCTGGTGTTATTAAAAATAATGAACCAACATTTTTTAAGTTATTTTATGAAATTCTTTGATGAAGATTTAATCTTATTAAATAGATAACCATGTATGCGGGGGAGTTAATACTTTTTAAAAGCAATCCATCTTGGACACAGCAAAAATAGTTAATGAGGAAATTTTATGCAATGAATGCCCACCTCAAAAAGTTACTAAGATCACAAACTCACTGTATTAGTCTGTTTTCATGCTGCTAATGACATACTCAAGATTGGGCAATTTACAAAAGAAAGAGGTTTATTGTACTTACAGTTCCACTTGGGTGTGGAGACCTCACAATCATGGCAGAAGGCAAGGAGAAGCAAGTCACGTCTTACATGAATGACGGCAGGTAAAGAGAGGGCTTGTCGGAAACCTCCACTTTTTAAAACCATCAGATCTTGTGAGACTTATTCACTATCAAGAGAACAGCATGGGAAAGTCAGGCCCCCATGATTTAATTATCTTCCACCAGGTGCCTCCCACAACACGTGGGAATTCAAGATGCAATTTGGGTGGGGACACAGCCAAAACATATCACTAGGGATCTAACATCACATCTAGAAGAAATAGAAAAACAATAACGAACTAACCATATTAGTCTGTTCTCACACTGCTATAAAGAACTATCTGAGACTGCGTAATTTAAAAAAAAAAGAGGCTTAAAGGAGTTCCACAGGCCATAAAGGAGAAATGGCTTCGAGAGGGCTCAGGAAACTTACAATCACAGCAGAAGGGCAAAGGAGAAGCAAGCACAACTTCACATGGTGGCAAGAGAGAGTGAAGGCGGATGTGCTAGACACTTTTAAACAACCAGATCTCACGATAACTCACTGTCGCAAGAACAGCTATGGGGAAATCTGCGTCTAAGATCCAATCACCTCCCACCAGGTCCCTCTCCCAACACTGAGAATTAGTTTGACATGACATTTGGGTGGGGACACAGAGCCAAACCATATCACTAACCCTAAAGCTAGTAGAATAAAAGAAATAACTAAAATCAGAGGAGAATTGAAAAAAAATTGAGATCCAAAAATCCATAAAATAATCAACAAAACAAAAAAAATAGTTTTTAAAAAGAATAAACAAGAGAGACCACTAGCTAAATAAACCAAAAAGAAAAAAAAAAAAGGAGAGGATCCAAATAAGCACAATCGGAAATGACAAAAATGACATTACAACCAATACCATGGAAATATAAAAGATCCTCAGAGAACATTATGAACACCTCTCTGCACCCAAACTAGAAAATATAGAGGAAATGAATAAATTCCTTGAAACACAAAACCTCACAAGATTAAATCAGTAAGAAATTGAAACCCTGAACAGCCCAATATTGAGTTACAAAATCAAATCAGTAATTTAAAAAACCCTACCAGCCAAAAAAGGTCCTAGACCAGATGGATTTACAATCAAATTCTACCAAACATACAAAGAATAGCTGGCACCAATCCTACTGCAACTATTCCAAAGAAAGTTAGGAGGAAGGACTCCTCCCTAACTCATTTTATGAAACCAGCATCACTATGATACCAAAACCTGGCAGGCCAATATCCCTGATGAACATAGATCAAAAACTCCTCAACAAAACACTAGAAATCAAATCCAGCAGCACATCAAAAACCTTATCCACTATGATCATGTAGGCTTCATTCCTGGGATGCAACGTTTGTTCAACACATGCAAATCAATCAATGTGATTCGCCACAAAGAAAATTAAAAGTAAAAGTCATATAATCATCTCAATAGATGCAGAAAATGCCTTCAATAAAATTCACATCTCTTCATGTTAAAAATCCTCAAAAACTAGGAATTGAAGGAGCATATTTCAAAATAATGAGACACATCTATGACAAACTCATAGCATACCTCATACTGAAAAAGAAGAAGCTAGAAGCATTCCCCTTGGAAACTGGAAGAAGCCAAGGATGCCCACTCTTACCACTCCTACTCAACATAGTGCTGGAAGTCCTAGGCAAAGCAACTATGCAAGAGAAAAAGGTAAAAGGCATGGAAAGAGGAAGAGAGGAAGTCAAACTATCTCTTTTCACAGACTATATAATTCTATACCTAGAAAACCCAATAGACATCACCAAAAGTCTCCTGGAACTGATAAATTACTTTAGTAACATTTCAGAATATAAAATTAATGTATGAAAATTAGTAGCATTTCTATATACCAGTAACATTCAACCTGAGAGCCAAAACAAGAATGCAATGCCATTTACAATAACCACACAAAAATTATCTAGGAATACATCTAACCAAGGAAGTGAAAGATCTCTACAAGAAAAATGAGTTGGCTGGGCTAGGTGGCTCACGCCTATAACCCCAGCACTTTGGGAAGCAGAGGTGGGCATATGACGAGGTCAGGAGTTCAAGACCAGCCTGGCCAACATTTGTAGAAGCCCTGTCTCTACTAAAAATACAAAAATTAGCCGGGCATGGTGGTGCACACCTGTAGTCCCAGCTATTTGGGAGGCTGAGGTAGGAGAACCATTTGAACCCAGGAGGGGGAGGCTGCAGTGAGCAGAGATTGCACCATTGCACTCCAGCCTGGGCGACAGAGTGAGACCCCATCTTAATAAAAAAAAGTAGAATGACAACACTGTTGAAAGAAATCATAGATGACCCAAATGGGAACACCATGTTCATAGATTGGAAAAGTCAATTATCACTAAAGTGGCTCTACTGCCCAAAGTAATCTATGGATTCAACACAATTCCGATCAAATTACCAACATTATTTTTCACAGAATGAGGAAAAAAATATTACTCTAAAACTCATATGGAACCAAAAAAAAAGAGCCCAAATTGCCAAAGCAATCCTAAGCAAAAAGAACAAAGCAACGGGCATCACATTACCGAACTTCAAACAATACTATAAGGCTACAGTAACCAAATCAGCAGAGTACTGGTACAAAAAACAGACACATAGACCTACAGAACAGAACAGAGAACCCAGAAATAAATCTGTATACCTACAGCCACCTGACCTTTGACAAAGTCAGCAAAAACAAACTGGAGAAAGGACTCCCTATTCAATAAATGGCGCTGGAATAGTCGGCCAGCCATATGCAGAAGAATGAAACTGGATCCATACCTTTCACCATATATATAAACTTAAGATTAATTAAAGACTTAAATGTAAGACCTCAAACTCTAAGAATCCTAGAAGAAAACCTAGGAAATACCAAACTGTACATTGGCCTTGGGAAAGAATTCATGACTGAATCCTCAAAAGAAATTGCAACAAAAACAAAAACTGCTAAGTAGGATTTAATTAAACTAAAGAGCTTCTGGTAGCAAAAGAAACTATCAACACAGTAAACAGAAAACCTACAGAATGGAAGAAAATCTTTGCAAACTATGTATCCTACAAAGATTTAATATCCAGAATCTATAACGATCTTGTATTAGTGTGTTTTCACACTGCTATAAAGAACTACCCAAGACTGGGTAATTTATGAAGAAAAGAGGTTTAATTGACTCACAGTTCCACAGACTTAACAGGGAGCATGGCTGGGAGGCCTCGGGAAGCTAACAATTGTTGCAGGACTTTCCCTTAGCTCAGCTAACGACAGGGTTCTTGTCCAGCCCACAGCCACAAAAATTTAAGCTTGCAGATGGTTTAAAGAATAAGTAAAGCAGGGTTTTATTGGGTGAAAAGGGAAGAAAAGGGGAGAAACAGGGACTCTCACAAAGCCAGAATTCCACCGCTAGGACATGCCCCACTGGCTTTTCGAATCCCAGGTTTCACAGGAAGAGGAGGAGGGGCTGGACTCCTCCTCGCTGCAAAGGGCACAAACTTTCCGGGGTTCTACCTCAGTGGACAGGCTGGTTGGCATTTCTCCAGGGAGCCCCTCCCACCTGATTCTCTCATTTTCCCTCTATAAGAAGTACATGTAACTGCCATTAGATTAAGGATAAGGACCAAGACAGATATTGACTGCTTCCTACTGACAGGGGGCACTGTTTTGAGGAATTGGCAGTCAGAGCTCCTTCAGAGGCCTAGCTAAGGGCTCCTGGCAGGACGGACTTACTGTTGGAGGCTCCAGTTGCATGACCATTTGGAGTTTGATGGCCCAAAAGCAAGAACAGAAAAATCGGGTTATTAGAAAACACGTATCAAAAAAGAAAACAAGGGGAGGGGTAAGGACAGCTCAAAAATTCTGAGACCTTTTACCAGTTTGCACAGGGAGAGGGTTGCTAAAAGCCCTACGTGGAGGAAAAAAAAAAACTTTACCCTTTTGCTAGCATGTTGGGCTTCTGGGTTCCCTTACCCTAAGCCCAATCTTAAGCCAACCAATCTATGGTTTGGGAAATTAACTCTTTTCAGTTAGAAGAATGCATCTGAGGGAAGTGTCCTATAGTACAGAGACACAATCTCTTATCAGTGAAGAGAGAACCAAGGAGAAGAAAGGAAAAGGAAAAGATGTTTTTAAAAAGCTTCCCAAGGGTTCAGGATGCATTTGAAAGGGGTACAGACTAAAGGAGAATAACTACCCATCTAGAAACAGGGGAGCAGGCATCCCTGGTTTAACTTTCTTCCTAGCAGATACCCAGGGTAAGTAAGGGAAGGGAAAACCATCCTATTTCTGTCTTCCATCCTTGCATCCCGAGTCCTGGCAACCCTGGCAGATGCCACCCTGAGTGCCAAAGTGGCCTTCATCCATGAAGTAGGGGGCAGCTAGAGTACAGGAATTATCCACTCTCACTTATGTCTCTTTCCCACTTACTGTCAATAGCCATGGAGTTACCAAGACCTCATTTATGCCATGGCATAATGTGGCATTTATCCATGAAACAGGAAGCTTGGGGTTGGCTGAAGAAGCAGGAATCAGCCACACTACCTGCGCTGTGCCTTTTAACCTGTTGCTGTGTGCCTCTAGATCCCTGAGATCTAGTTTTCTTTCTAGGGCTTTGACCTAAAGCTTAGAATTGAGTCTAGGACAAAAACATATCTCAGGGTGTTACATGGTCTCCTTATCACAAGCTAAGTGCTAAGGTGAAGCTATGGAACTGAGGCCTCTTCCAAAAAGGGAGAGGAAAGGCTGTCTAGTGACACACCCAGATAACTTGTAGCTATAGTTATGCTTGCTAGGATTTGGGTACATGGTGTCTGGCTTTGATTCGTTCATTTGGTCTTTCTTTCCCAAAAGGGAACCTCCAAATGTTGGGAATTCTATTTATTCCCATCACCTGGCAGGATTTGCAGGATAATTGCTCAGAACTAGATATTGATTCCGATTTTTGCATTATCCATCTCTTTTGTTCTTTCTGAGCAGCAGCCAGGGATTGCTCATTGGTTCACAGGAGCAACCAGGGATAGTCTAGAATGTAGGTGAAAACTTAAAAACAACTAGTGAGTTTAGGATTTAATGACGAATGTGTAAGTTTTGAAACATGATTTCTCTCTCTCCAGTCCTCATGTTTATTATTTTTTAAAAAATGATAGGACTGAATGGTTTACAAAATACACTTCAGTCTTATACTTGGCCTGATTATTTGCATAAAATGCAGCAAGAATAACTACTTCTACATAAGCCTTTTGGACTGGCTTTGATGATAGTTTGTTCCACGAGGAATCTCAGATAAGACCTTTTAAAGTTGAGCCAACCATGGGTTTTTGGTTTTTATCCTCAAACACCTGTGAGTTGGGTGATCCTTTCCTCTTAACGTCCCAAGATAAACTTGGAGCTCCTGTACCTGTTAGAAAGTGACATTTTTTACTGACCACAGGTCATGAACCCTGTACAGGGACTGCATAACAAGGGTATGAGGCCAGTTTCCCCATGGGTCCTTTACTATCTCTGCAAGTCAAGCTTAACCCCTTAAAGGGAAGCATATCCTTCCAGTCAAAGCCTTGGTAAAATAATCACTTTCTCCAATTGTGTCCTGTTACAAAAAAAAAAATGGGTTCTTATTGCACTGGTGCAAACGACCATATTGCCATAAGAGCACTCAGAAATAGTTTCCAAATTCTAGAGGAATCAGGCAGAGAGAAGTAAACATGCTTCAAACTTTGTTCATAGGAGTATAATTTATTCAATTATTAAAGGCTGTAAATAGTTCAAAATAAGTTTCCTTGATTCTGAAAAACAAAACATGGGTTAACAATATTCCAATTAAAAGCAAAAAGGCTGATTCAGCTTCCTGAGTTCAGTCCATTTAGTTAACTCTTGTTTTGCTTGATATTTGTGAGCATTTCAGCTCTTCATGAATTCTGTATATTTTCCTGTATTCCAGTGTCACAATATCCAAAGTTATCAGAAGCCTGGGTATTAAAGAGCACCTGTCAAAGTCCTGCAGCTTATTATAAGCTATCTTTTGAAAATGATTAAAACAAGACAACTGTCTGTGAATGGCAAAATGTCCAGCATAGTTACAGTCAGAAACACAAACGACAAAGAATTTTGGTTACCTCCATATGTTCAACAACTTAATATAATGACCTGAATTATAATTTATAGCATATACTTAGACATTAGAATTTTAGAAATCCCATATAATTTTGGAACATATATTAGCATTATTTACCAAGATACAACCTAAGGCAGATTGAACAGCATTTTGGCAATCCAATGTACCTAACCGTGTCAAATAATCCTGTCTACCTCCCGTTTCTAGACACTTCTGGGGCCCTCTGAAGTATGTAAAAAGCCAGGTGCCAGGGAAGACAATTTTGAAACTGAAGTTTGATTTTGGAAAGCCTGTTAAATATGTTTAAAGCACTTACAGTTCCAGATTACCATAAACTACTTATTTTGCCAAAATAACAGAAATTTTAAGGAAGCAAAAATCCTTTTATAACCCTTTACAAATTTTGCCTAAGAGCAGATTCGCACCTTGGGAAACCCTTATTATACTTTTATTTCAATGTCCAATTTACAGAAAAACCATATAATACCCTTAGTCAATATGTTCACACAGAGAACCTCTTCTGCAAGATTAATTTCCACAATTCTTCCACCACTTATTTGAACCTTCAACTTTTCCCTAATTTAACTCAAAACAATCCTTTAACCCTAGGCAAAAGTTTACATTTCCATGTCTTTTTTTTTTTTTTTTTTTTTTGAGACAGAGTTTTGCTGTCGTTACCCAGACTGGAGTGCAATGGCACGATCTCGGCTCACCACAACCTCCGCCTCCTGGGTTCAGGCAATTCTCCTGCCTCAGCCTCCCGAGTAGCTGGGACTACAGGTGTGCACAACCATGCACAGCTAATTTTTGTATTTTTAGTAGAGACGGGGTTTCACCTTGTTGACCAGGATGGTCTCGATTTCTTGACCTCGTGATCCACCCGCCTCGGCCTCCCAAAGTGCTGGGATTATAGGCGTGAGCCACCGTGCCTGGCCCTCCATGTCTTTTTAGAACGTTTTACAACAAAAAAAAACCCACATTTTACTTTTCTTATACACCTCGCATGTAAATCTATTTCTAATATAATAGTTTCAATTAAATCCTAGCAATTTTTAACTTTAAAAACTGGCAAATTGCTTTACTTGTGTGCTAAGTTTAGCCACTGTTTGCCTTCTTAATTAAGGGTGTGATTAGTTCCATATGTCCACAGGCCTAACCATTGTAAAGCTCAAGTCAAATAGTTCTCAAAACCCAAATAGCAGTTTGTAACCTCAAAACACTTAAGCAAACCCTGCATCTGAAGTGCATTTTACCAAGTTTTTAGGGCTGTTTTTATCTCAGAGATGAAAGTTATCTAAACTGAACGGCTTCACAGCTTTTAACTTCCCTCTAAAAAGGGAAGCTCAAGTTTTTCTTTAGGCCAAATTAATCAGATCTCTTTTTACAGAACGGCACACAACACACACACAGACAGGAGAAAACCCAGTAGCTGGGTGGGGCCCTTTAAGAGCCAGGGGTAGGAACACATGCAGAAGGAACAAGCGAGGGGTCCTCCCCTAAGGCAGGATTGCTAAACCGAGCCTTGCCAAGCTGTTACTGGCCATGCCCCCAGAATGTAAAGCATGATGGAGGCTCACAGCACAAACCAGATAGACATACAAAACAAACCAGATTGGCCAGAGCCCAAGACTAGCCCCACAAATCCTTTTTCACAATTAAAGCTTTATAGAAAATATAAACAGTGATAGTTGGGGGGCCTGACCTAGTAAATGGGGAGAAAAAACCATTAAAGTTAACTGTTGACAGAGTAGAGAAAGGGAAAGAAAAGAAACAGTTTTAAAATGCCTGGGGAAGAATCTCTTATTCTTAGGCAAGTGGTTCCTCCACCAGGAGAAAATCTTAATTACTGTCAGATGGAGTAAAACCACTTGGCTGGGAAAGGGGAAGGCTCCAGCAATTCTGTGTGGTGGGGACTGCCAGTTGGCTGGCTGTGCGGGACCCTGGATCCAAGCGTCTCAGCTCCTGCAGGGAAAGGAGAGTAGCAGGGAGCTGCTGCTCCCCAGTGGGTCCCCAAAAAGGAAGGAAAAGGCCATGAAAAGGCCTGGGCGTGAAGGGGGTGGGGACATGGTTTCCTCCACCTTCAGAAGTTTGAGGATGAAAAGGCTTAGAAGTAACAGTGAGAGGTTTTGAGCTCTCATTTCACTCACTGCTTCTGGAGTCTGCACAGTGGGTGCCAAAAATGTTGCAGGACTTTTCCTTATTTCAGCTAAAGATGGGGTTCTTGTCCGTCCCACAGCCACAAACATTTACACTCACAGATGGTTTAAAGGGTAAGTAAAGCAGGGTTTTATTGGGTGAAAGAGGAAACAGAGACTCTCATAAGGCCAAAGTCCTTCTGCTAGAGTGCTTCCTGCCAGATCATTTAAATCCCAGGTTCCACCTAGGAAGAGGAGGGGCCAGGCCCCTCCCTGCTGCAAAGGGTGTGAACCTCCTGAGGCTCCACCTCAGTGGGCAGGCTGGTTGGAGTTCCTCCAGTGACCCTCTCCCACCTGGCTCTCATAATCATGGTTTAAGGTGAAGGGGAAGCAAGCACTATTTTCACGTGGAGGCGGAGAGAGAGAGAAACAGTGAGGGGCTATGTTCCACACACTTTTCTCAGATATCATGAGAACTCACTGTTACTAGAGCAGCATGGGTAAATTCGCCCCCATGATCCAATCACCTCCCACCAAGCCCCTCCCTCAATACATGGGGATTACAATTCAACATGACATTTAGGTGGGGATACAGAGCCAAATCATATCATCACTTAAACAATTGAACAAGCAAAAACAGATAAGCCTATTAAAAAGTAGGCAAAAGACATGAACAGACACTTCTGAAAAGAAGACATACTAGTGGCCAACAGATACATGAAAAAAATGCTACACATACTAACCCTCAGAGAAATGGAAATCAAAACCACAATGAGATGCCACATGACACCAGGCAGAATGGCTATTATTGAGAAGTCTGCTGGGCATGGTAGCTCATGCTTGTAATTACAGCACTTTGGGAGGCTGAAGTGAGAGGATTGCTTGAGCTCAGGAGTCTGAAACCAGCCTGGGCAACATGGCAAGACACCATCTCTATAAAAAAATTAAAAAGTAGTGGAGAATGATGGTGTGCACCTGTGGTATAGCTATTCAGGAAGCTGAGGCAGGATCACTTTAGCCCAAGAGGTTGAGGTTATGGTGAGCCCTGATCACACCACTGTAGTCTGGCCTGGTTGGCAGAATGAGACTGTCTAAAAAAGAAAGACAACAGAAAAGCCAAAGTGCTTATTTTCTACAACTTTTGACCTACTGGAGTGTGTCTGCATCATGATCTGAAATAAAAATCCAGGGTAGGTTTTTCTCAGAATGCTCCCACAAAGTGGCTCTAGGGTTACAAATTAGGCCCAAGACGAACTAAGCCCTCACAAATCTTTGAGAAGTGATGCCACTTTCCAGAGTTGATTGTAGGAAAACCCGTCCTCTCCAGGTTAAGAAGGCGTTTTAAAACTTATCTTTTCCCAGCAGTTTTGGGATGCTTGAATCTGCTCTGAACCTCCTCTTCACTAAATGGTTAATGAACACTGGAAAACTCAGCACTCCATTTCACATCCACATATCTCTAATCAAAGCACTTTGGTTTACTGAGGTACATATGCTCTTTCCTCCATTAGTCCTAGTCCTATCCTTCGGATTGTGTTATGGGTTAGTCAAATATCCCAAAAGTTCGTATGTCAAAGTCTTGGCCCCCAGGACCTCAGAATGTACCTTATTTGGGAAGAGGACTATTGTAGATGTAATTAATTAATATGAGGTTACACTGAAGTAGACTGAGCCCAATGTGTCTGAAGTCCTTAGAACAAGGGGAAAATTAGACACAGACATGCATACAGGGAAAACACTGTGTGAACACAAAGGCAGAGATCACGTAATGCATCTGTAAGCCAAGGAATACAAAGATTGCCAATAAACTACCAGAAGCTAGTGTAGGGGCATGGAATAGATCTTCCCTCATAGCCCTCAGAAGGAACCACCCTAATGACACCTTGATCTCAGACTTCCAGCCTCCAGGACTGACAGACAAATATACTCCTGTTGTTTAAAGCCACTCACTTTGCATTAGTTTGTTATGGCAGCCCTAGCAAACTAATATAGACTGTTATTAATAATAATAGATTTCCATGTGATTATGAACATACTTACTCAAAGATAACATCCTTACTCAAATCCCTACTCAAACATAGGAACTCTAGAATGTATTTTTCCTCAGTAAGAAGCTATGAGTAGGTATTATTTTTATCCTCATTGTATTAGTATCCTCATGTGGTAGGCAGAATAATAGGCCCCAAAAGATGTTTACATCTTAACTCTTGGAACCTGTGAATGTTTAGATTACATTAAAGGGGAACCAATACTACAGATAAAATTAAGGCTCGTACTCAGCTGGCCCTGAGATAGAGAGATTATCCTGAATTATCTGTGTGTGCCCCAAAGGAGCACAGGCCAAGCATATAAAGAGTAAAACTTAAGCCAGGCACAGTGGCTCACACCTGTAATCCCAGCACTTTGGGAGGCCAAGGAGGGTGGATCATGTGGTAGAGAGTTCAAGACCAGCCTGGCCAACATAGTGAAACCTCATCTCTACTAAAAATACAAAAAATTAGCTGGGTGTGATGGCACATGTCTGTAATCCTAGCTACTCAGGAGGCTGAGGCAGCAGAATTGCTTGAACCCAGGAGGTGGAGGTTGCAGT
Organism: Callithrix jacchus; assembly: GCF_049354715.1. Classification (NCBI taxonomy): domain Eukaryota; kingdom Metazoa; phylum Chordata; class Mammalia; order Primates; family Cebidae; genus Callithrix; species Callithrix jacchus. Next base: position 72,985,477 of record NC_133510.1, on the reverse strand, counting down.
GAGCTGAGATCACTCACTGCACTCCAGCCTGGGTGACAGACAGAGACTCTAAGGAAAAAAAAAAAGAGAGAGTAAAACCTAAATTTGTCCTACTGTGATTTGCCTTTGGTAGAAATGAGAAACTGGAGAGAAAAACTATGTTTCAAAAGAAAACTATAGCTGGGTGCAGTGGCTCACACCTGTAATTCCAGCATTTTGGGAGGTCAAGGTGGGAGGATCACTTGAAGCCTAAAGTTCAAGACCCAAACTAAGCTACATAGTGAGACCCTGCCTTTACAAAAATAATTAAAAAAAATACTAGCCAGATGTCCTGGCATGTGCCTGTCACCCTCAGCTACTCAGAAGGCAGAGGTGGCAGAATCACGTGTGCTCAAGAGGTTGAGACTTCAGCGAGCCATGATTACACCATTGCATTTCTGCCTGGAAAATAGAGTGAGACCTGTCTCTGAAAAAAAAAGAAAAAGAAAAAGAAGACAGAAAGAAAGGGAAGGAAGAAAATGAAGGAAGGAAGGAAGGAGGGAGGGAGGGAGGGAGGGAAGGAAGGAAGGGAGAAAGAAAAATAAAGGAAGAAAGAAAGGAAGGAAGAAAACCATAGTTTGTAAGAATTAAAGAAAGAGGAAAGAAACATGAAACATGGCTGGCAGTTAAAGACAGGTTTACTTTAGACCAAACCTGAGAGGCACTCCTGGCCCATTTTGGTCAGGAGCCCTTTATCTTACAGACTAAGAGTATATATTGGTTTTAGGGTGAGGGGGCTTATCAGAAGCTTGGAATGTTTATATGTGTGGAGAAGTTTATGGTGGGGTTGGACTATTTCTGGGAGGAGGGGAAGTTATCTTGGGGCAGACATCTTTCCAGCCCGGAGCAGCGTTATCTCAGGGCTAGCATCTTCCTGGCCAGAGAGGGGTTTATATCAGGGCAAGCATACCTCTGATCAGGGAGAAGTTTGGAATGTTTCTGGTTGGAGATGTTATTTTGTTTGTGGTCATGCTGACCTTAGCCATTAGACTGATGCCCTTTGGATTTAGGTTTATTAAGGTGGACTTTAGAATGAGGGGATTGTCCAAGATAACGATGTTCCTGCTCTGTCACAGTACACCTGCAATTAGGTTCTAGTCTTGTCCATTGTTTTAAAGTTTTTATTATTTGCCTACAATTTGGATTGAATTATAAATTCCTTCCTGGCTACAAGTCTCCAAACGAATGTTTTAAAATTTTCCTCCCTTTTTACTGATTTGAAATCAATAGAAATTAAATCTGCTTTTCTTGAAACCCTACAAACTGTAGCTAGACAACCTGACATAAACTTCAGGAGAAATCACCAGAGCATCTTATATATAAACAGCCTTCATGCCTGTTGATGTATGAACTATTCCAAAAGTTGATTTGAATACCTGATTCAAACTATAATCCAGGGAATATCTGTCAGACTGCCACTATAATCTGAATATGCTTCACACACTCTAATCTATAAATTAGCAAAACTAGTTTATAGAAAATTTAGTTTATCAACTACCCCAAACATTAACCTTTGTTTTTATTGTTTCCATAGAAGTGCCTTTTTATTAAAAATCTGTTTGCCTGCATCATATGTTGAGGCTTAGCCCATCTGCAATGCTGTCTCCTAAAATGGGACACAGCTGTTTAACTGAACTGATCTATTCTCAGGACTAGGAAACTGATTCACACAGATATGGGACAATATATTTAAATTTGCTCTTTTCTGCTTATCCCAATTTGTTTTTTTCCCCTCTCCTTTGCCTATCTCTTGCTACTCGACTACTAACCTGATTTCTCACTTCACAGTCACCAACTCAGCTTTTAATGCATGAAATTTGCAGGGAAGTTCCAGACAGGTGGAATAAAGGAGCACAGGGAACTTTACTCCAAAATATGATCCTTTGGTATAATGAGTATTTTGAATTAAAGGCCCTTAGAGATCAACACACACTGTAAGAGGATTTTCCCCTATCTACATAAAGACTGGAAGGACCCACCAAGGAGAACAATTTTTTTGCTTCCCTTCCCTTCGATCTCACTATCTATTGCAGAAAAAATGACCATGAATGTAATCACACCTGAACAGACCCTTTCACAAAATAATGTCAGTCTCTCAGGCTCATAAAAATTCTAAAGAGAACAAATTTACAAGTGAATCTCTGTTCTCTAATCCATTCATTTTTATCAGAAACATTTACTGCCCCTAAACAGAATTCCTTTCTCCCCCTTCTATAAGGTGTTTTTGCCAGGATCCAAGCCCCATTCTTTCTGTAACATCAAGATAGTATTTAGGCTTCTGAACCCAGTTGAGGGATGGGTGGTCACTCTATGATTCTCCCTTATGGTCTTGTGAATGAATTTTTATGTCTTTTCTCCAATTTATCTGCTCTTTGTCAGTTAATTTTTCTCTGAACATTCAGAGGATGAAGGGGAAGTTTTCACTTGGCCCCTACAGCTGAATGTAATCACTAAACTCCTTGTAAATTAAAGATGGAAGCAGAAGATGGTGAACCAGAAAGATAGCAGTGGGAACAGAACTTGGCCCAACTTTGCTGGCTTTGAAGGTAGAGGAATGGGGAAATGAGCCAAGGACTGCAGGTGGCCTCTAGAAGCTAGAAAAAGCAAGGAGATGGATTCTTTCCTAGAGCCTCCAGAAGGAATGCAGCCCTGCTGACATTGAAACAGACCCAGTAGTCACGTAGACAGTTAAAAAAAAAAAACATAGAAATTGTTCCTTTTAGTTTTAAAGCTTGAAACTTACATTTGTTTTATCTGAGTTCCTTCCTCAAAAAAGGAACCCCAGGCCTCTCAAAAAGCATCAAAGAATGAAACTCACCAAATCACATCATCCAGATGAGACACTAAGCCCCTCATTCTTCAAGATGGCTTTCTTACCCCTACTGAGTTCCTGTTTTCCCCTACATAGTTACATTGCTCCCCTGCTATATAAATCCCTAATTTTAGTCACTCAGGGAGATGGATTTGACACTGATCTCCCATCTCCTTGGCTGCAGCACCCAATGAAAGCTTTCTTCCTTGGCGATAGTCATTGTCTCAGTCACCAGCTTTCTGTGTGGTGAGTAGCAGAACTTACAGCAAACCCCTGGTGTTTTAGTAACAGATCCTGTCCAAGAATGCATTGCTTGTGGCTCAGCTGCCATGGGCCAGGAAGCCCAGAAGAACTCCTAAGTGGCTGCTCACACAATTTTGGCTGGAAGTGAGTTTCTGCTTCACTCTGCCCCTGCTGTTGCTGGAGCCAGTCATATTCCTAATTAACCAGAAAGAACTGCCTTTGAAATTTGGCATTACTATCAAAAGCACACTAATGCAAGGCCAGCATCTGGGCCTGTGTGTTGGAATAACAGAGTTTCATTGGAGCATTGATCTGCTCTTAATAGGATACAGAAAGTTTATGGAAATCTTACCTTATGGTCAAACTGATAACTGATTAAAATTAGACAGATTTGCTTATAAAGTTTTATCAACATTTAACATTGCTTATAAGGTTTTATTAACATTTAACATTAGTAATACACCATACAAAGCTAAAATTTGATTTTGTCTTTTGAACAAAATTTCCATGTGAGAGAAAATAAAATATTGTGTTTAGCTTTTGAGTAAAACTCCAGAAGAATGAAAAAAAAAGGGAGGGCAAAAGACAGATTTAGTTGACTTCATACTGTCTTTATTAGATCTTACTGTTTGAGAAATTAAGTCTTCCTCTCTATCAAAGTATAAACATTCTTGTTTTACCATTTTGCTAAATGAATGATTATTTCATAGTCACCTATGATCCTATTTTGTAATATCAAGTGTCTTAAACCTTTGATAGTTGGCAAACTTTCCAAGAGCACATTTTCAAGTTCTACTTTCAAGTTCAAAACTTTCGAGTTTTGAGGTCTTTTTGACCTCAAAATAACTTTTTCAGATATTAAGATCCCTGAAGTCCAAGGAGACCTATTCACCTTATTAGGCTTATTTATTATGTTAGAATTATGCAGGAAGCATTGTCAAAATCTTAGGTGGTGTTTAGCTTTCTTTGAGTTACATGTATATAGATATGTAGTTAATATGTGTTCCAGGATTGTTTGAGATTCCTGAAATTCTGATATGTTTTAATATTTCTTGTCAGTAATTATTATGATTATTTTGGTAAATTGTATGCCACAGAAATAACCACACTTCTTTGTCAATTGTGTCTTTAACTATTGGTGTCCTAAGACTTTGTCATCCACAATTTTTGTTTTGTATGGATTCTTCTCAAAAATTGACTTAAAATCAGCCACAGTCTCTTGCTTCTTTGGGGCTTTATGAAAAGGACTCCTTCCTTCCTGAAAAGGATTCTTTTCTGATAAATCTGGAGATTCTGCCACTGGATTGGAGAGAAAACTTCCAGGATTCTAATTAAAAGGCTGATAGAAACATTTATAAAGATTGCTAATCCACTATGAACCAGATCAGGAGTTGATTTTATAGTGCATTAGTCTGTTCTTACACTGCTATAAAAAAAATACCTGAGAATGGGTAATTTATAAAGAAAAGAGGTTTAAATGGCTCATAGTTCCACAAACTGAATATAAAGCATGGCTGGGGAAGCCTCAGGAAACCTACAATAATGGTGGAAGGCAGAGGGGAAACAGGCATGTCTCACGTGGCCAGAGCAGGGAGGTTTAAACAACCGGATCTCATCATGACTACCTAATTATCATGAGAACAGCCCCAAAGAGGAAATCTCCTCCCCTGATCCAATCACTTCCAATCAGGCTCCGCCTCCAATGTTGGGGATTATAATTTGACATGAGATTTGGATGGGAATACAGACCCAGACCATATCATTCTGCCCTAGCCCCTCCCAAATCTCATGTCCTTCTTACATTTCAAATACAATCATGTCTTTACAATAGTCCCCCAAAGTCTTTTTCAACCTGTGATGCAACAGTACCCCCAAAGTCTTAACTCATTTCAGCATTAACTAAAAAGTTCAAAGTCCAAATTCTCATCTGAGACAAAGCAAGCCCCTTCTGTTTATAAGCCTGTAAAATAAAATCAAGTTAGTTACTCCCAAGATACAATAGGAGTGTAGACATTGAGTAAATACTCCTGTTCCTAATGGGAAAAATCAGCCAAAAGAAAGGAGCTACAGGCCCCATGCAAGTCTGAAATCTAGCAGGGCTGTCATTACATTTTAAAGCTCCAGAATAATATCCCTTGACTCCATGTCTCACATCCTGGCCACAGTGATGCAAGGGGTGGGCACATGGACTGAATAAATGGAGGACTGAAATAATGTTTTATGGCTTTTTGTTTGTTTGAAACATAACTGATTTCTCAGAGTCTAGAGAACTTTTTTTCCTTTTGAGCTATTTATAGCCTTTAACAATTGAGTATACTCTTATAAACAGAATTTGAGGCACATTTCTCTGTGCCTGATTTCTCCAGAATTGGTAAGTTATTTGTGAATATTCCTAATTCATGGCAATGTGTTTGTTTGCATATGTTCAATAAGAATCTGTTTTCTTTTATAATGGGACACAGTTGGAGAAACTGGTTCTTCTTCCAGGGCTTTGAAATATCATTGTGAGAGGTTACAACAAAGCAGATTTAAGACAGCCTATGTAGACACTGATTCTTTCTGCTATGTGTGGGTAATCAGGCCAAGTACATGGGACTGAAGCTTATTTTTCAGGTAGATTGGTCCTGCTTCATTTGTCTCTTGGAAGTGGGGGACTGGAAAGAGAAAGATTGTGTTTCAGAATAAAACTATACTCTTAGATTAACCCTTGAGCTTCATATAACATCCCTCCTCAGCATGAAGCAGTCACAAGATTGATGACAAGATCCCCCATGACTGAAGAACTGATAAATGGAGAGGGGGAAGTGAAACTATCTCAATAGTCCTATAGACTTTTTTTTTTTTAATAAACATGGAAATTGACCCTTCAGGTTGGTCTTAAATCTTGAAACTTAAATTTGCTTTTATCTGAGTTCCTTCCTCAGGAAAGCACCTCTAACCCTCTCAAGAAGTATGAAAAAGCTGTGGCTCACCAATTTATCCAACCAGACAATGAGATACCAAGCCCCTCATTCATCCTGATTGCTTCCTTATCTGCCCTAAGTTTCTGTTTTCCCATACATAGTCACATTTCTTCCCTGTTATATAAACCCCTAATTTTAGTCACTCAGGGAGATGGATTTGACACTGATCTCCCATCTCCTTGGCTGCAGCACCAGAGGAAAGCCCTCTTCGTTGGCAATACTCAGTCATTGGCTTTCTGTGCAGCAAGCAGCAGGACTTAGACAAAACCCCTTGATTTTAGCCTAGTGAGACCCACTTTAGAGTCACCATAAGAATTGTAAGAGGATAAATTTATGTTGTTTTAAGCCACTAAATATATAGTAATTTGTTACAGTAGCAATAGGAAATGAATATACTCCATTTTACATATAAGTTATCTGAAGTTTAAAGAGTTTCCATAACTTGTCCAAGGTCATACAGCTAGTAGGTGATGAGAGCCAGTAGTGGAACTCAGGTGTCTATAATACAGAGCCCCGATTTCTAACTGCCATGATAATTTGTAAAACAAGTTCTAATTCCTCTTCCACCTGGCAGTGTTTTCAGTTTTTTAAAGTAGATATCATGGCTTCCTTCTGTCTTCTCTAGGAAAAGCACAGTTTCTTCAAACCGTCCTCAGATGACAGCTTTTGTCCCCTAACCACCCTGGAAAATAGGACACCCACACTGAAAACAGTGCCAGTATGGCTCCAGCACCATCTTTGTGTATTTCAATTCATCTTTGTCCAAAATAAAAACTGTAACTCATAAAATTTAAGCACTACTTTTTGAGTTAAAAAAAAAATGAGGTGGTAGGTTTCTTTTTTTTTTTGAGGCGGAGTTTCGCTCTTGTTACCCAGGCTGGAGTGCAATGGCACGATCTCCGCTCACCGCAACCTCTGCTTCCTGGGTTCAGGCAATTCTCCTTCCTCAGCCTCCTGAGTAGCTGGGATTACAGGCACGCGCCACCATGCCCAGCTAATTTTTTGTATTTTTAGTAGAGACGGGGTTTCACCTTGTTGACCAGGATGGTCTCGATCTCTTGACCTTGTGATCCACCCGCCTCGGCCTCCCAAAGTGCTGGGATTACAGGCTTGAGCCACCGCGCCCAGCCCGGTAGGTTTCTTGTATTGACAAATTGGCTATGAACTTAAATGTTCTTACAAAATTAGATCTCTAAGTTGGAACATTACTTATTTTAGCAGCTGAGTCCACATTACTCTTTAAAAAAGTGTCATTGTTCTGTCCCTGTACTGATAATTTCAAAAAAGTCCTGATGTTTGGCTGTAGTACTAATAGCTCAGGCTTCCTTCTTGCATTCTCACTCTAACTCTTAGGTCCTGAAGGGTAGAATGCCCCTCAGGAAGAATGCACAGCTGTACAGTACACCTGGCCACTCTTTTTTCACCAAAATAAATAAATTTTTACTTGAAACTGAGGTTCAGTGGGATCAGATGCTTTCTATTAGAGCCAGGGTCTTGGTAAGAAAAAGTGGGTGGGAGATTGAGACTTCATGTTTAAAAGAACCAACGTGGCCAATAAGAACTGCTAGTGCATCATGGTAAGCAAAAAAAGGCAGGAATATACTCTGCTGTCACAATGGTGTTTTGATGTTGGCTCATGAGAGTTAAACATTCCCCTGAACCTAAAATAAAAGTTGGAAGAAAAAATTAAGCAAATAAAATGGATTTTTTTTTTTAAATAATTGTGTCAATTTTTTTTCTTTTCTATTTCTATTTATTTATTGAGACAGGGTCTTGCTCTGTCACCCAGACTGTAGTGCAGTGGTGCAATTACAGCTCCCTGCAGCCTCAACTTCCCAGGCTCCAGCAATCCTCCCACCTCAGCATCTGGAAGAGCTGGGACCACAGGCATGTGCCAACATGGCTATTTTTTTTTTGTAGTAATGGGGTTTTGCCATATTGCCCAAGCTGGTCTTGAACCAGCTTTGTCAAGCGATCTTCCCATCTTGGCCTCCCAAGTGCTAGGATTACAAATGTAAGCCATCATGCACAACCAAATTTTCTTTATTCTATTTTTTTTTCCTTTCTTTCTTTTTTTCTTTTTTTGAGACAGGCTCCTACTCTGTCACCCAGGCTGGGGTACAGTGACATGACGATTACAGTTCACTGCAGCCTTAACCTCCCAGGCTTATGCAATCCTCCCACCTAATCCTCCTGAGAAGCTGGGACTACCAGTATGCACCACCATGCCCAGTTAATTTAATTTTTTTTTTTTTTTTAGAGATGGGGTCCTGCTCTTTTTGCCCAGGCTAGTCTCAAACTCTTGGGATCCCCCTGCCTTAGCCTCCCAAAGTGTTGGAATTACAGCCACAGGTTAAATTTTTGGAACAAGCTGTTAAACACAGCCATTATTAAAAATTAAATGATGTTCCATAAGCTCCTGTTCTGAAAAAAAATTAAATAATGTAAGCTTATAACTTAATAAACTATAAAACAAAGGTAATAAATGCCTTAAATTCCTTATATTTTTACCATATTCTACTATTATTTGTACTCTTGAGGTTATTTTTGTTGACTGATTTTGAAGTACTATATAATGGTGTGCTACTGCACATTACTTTCCGACTCCAAGTTCAGCAATGTCACACTGAGAGCCTGTAATCAGCTACAGTGGGGTACTGATACCACAGAAAGCAGCAAATGCTGTAAACAAGGGCATCCCTCATAGCCTTGGCTGGTTGTGCAACATTTATCAAGACATCACTTCCCAGCGGTAAACCTTCCTACTCCCACTCCCAAATACACAAACACTGTACCCCACTCATTCCAATCAGAGTGAAGTCCTCAGTTTTATCATTTCATCCAATAACTATAAAGGACAAAGTAAACAAGTAAACATTGCTGTAGTGGGTTTCTCCTCCTCCTCCTCCTCCTCCTCCTCCTCCTCCTCCTCCTCCTCGTCCTCCTCCTCCTCCTCCTTCCTCTAAACATTTGGGTTGGAAGATTTCATTCACACATTTACAGTTCATATGTTTCCTCTTTAAATTTTGGAGTCAATTTGAATTTTATCACCCAGACTTGGCATTTAAGATATGTTGTCTCAGAAGGCAGAGTTTTAGGAACTAATGAGGATATTGCAGTGATTTGTGGTGTCTCTTGGTCTCTGATGAATAAGACAACATGAGAAACCTTCTGAGGCTTCCTCCTTCCTAAACTACCTTTGATGCTCATGGTACTGGAACCTATTAATTAAAGATATACTAATAAAAACCACATGATTATCTCAATAGATGCAGAAAAGGCCTTCGATCAAATTCGACATCCCTTCATGTTAAAAACTCAGTAAACTAGGTATTGATGGAACATATCTCAAAATAATAAAAGCTTTTTATGACAAGCCCATAGCCAATATCATACTGAATGGGCAAAAGCTGGAAGCATTCCCTTTAAAAACCAGCACAAGACAAGGATGCCCTGTCTTATCACTCCTATTCAACATAATAGGCCAGGGCAATCAGGCAAGAGAAAGAAATGAAAGTATTCAAATAGGAAGAGATGAAGTCACAAATTGTCTCTGTTTGCAGATGACATGATTCTATATTTAGAAAACCCTATCATCTCAGCGCCAAAACTTCTTAAGCTGATAAACAGCTTCAGCAAAGTCTTAGGATGCAAAATCAATGTGCAAAAATCACAAGCATTCCTATAAACCAATAATAGACAAGTGGAGAGCCAAATCAGGAGTGAACTCCTATTTATAATTGCTACAAAGAGAATAAAATTCCTAGGAATACAACTTACAAGGTATGTGAAGGACCTCTTCAAGGAGAACTACAAACCACTGCTCAGGGAAATAAGAGAGGACACAAACAAATGAAAAAAATTTCATGCTCATAAATAGAAAGACTCAATATCATGAAAATAGCCATACTACCCGTAGTAATTTATAGAGTCAATGCTATTCACATCAAGCTTTCTTCAAAGAATTAGAAAAAAACTACTTTAAATTTCATATGGAACCAACAAAGAGCCCACATAGCCATGAAAATCCTTAGCAAAAAGAACAAATCTGGAGGCATTACACTACCTGACTTCAAACTATATTACAAGGCTACAGTAATCAAACAGCATACTACTGGTACAAAAACAGACATATAGATCAGTGAAACAGAACAGAGACTTCAGAAATAACACCACACATCTACAACCATCTGATCTTTGACAAATCTGACAAAAAAAGCAATGAAGAAAAGATTCCCTATTTAATAAATGGTGCTGAGAAAAATGGCTAGCCATATGCAGAAAACTGAAACTGGACCCCTTCCTTACACCTTATACAAAAATTAATTCAAGAGGTATTAAAGACTTAAATGTAAAACCCAAAACCATAAAAATCCTAAAAGAAAACATGGACAATACCATTCAGGACATAGGCATGGGCAAAGATTCCCTGACTAAAACAGCAAAAGCAATTGCAACAAAAGCCAAAATAGACAAATGGGATCTAATCAAACTAAAAAACTTCTGCACAGCAAAAGAAACTAGCATCAGAGTGAACAGGCAACTTACAGAATGAGAGATATTTTTTGCAATCTACCTATCTGAGAAAGGTCTAATATCCAGAATCTAGAAGGAACTTAAACAAATATACAGGAAAAAAACAACCCCATCAAGAAGTGGGCAAAGGATATGAACAGATACTTCTCAAAAGAAGACATTTATGTGGCCAATGAACTTATGGAAAAAAGCTCAATATCACTGATCATTAGAGAAATGGAAATCAAAACCACAGGGAAATACCATCTAACATCAGTCAGAACAGCGATTATTAAAAAGTCAGGAAACAATAGATGCTGGCGAGGCTGTGGAGAAATAGGAACACTTTTACACTGTTGGTGGGAGTGTAAATTAGTTCAATAATTGTAGATGACAGTGTGGCAATTCCTCAAGGATCTAGAACCAGAAATAACATTTGACCCAGCAATCCCATTACTGGGTACATACCCAAAGGATTATAAATCATTCCACTATAAAGACACATGCACAGGTATGTTTATTGCAGCACCATTCACAATAGCAAAGACTTGGAACCAACCCAGATGCCCATCAATAATAGACTCGATAAAGAAAATATGGCACATATACACCATGGAATACTATGCAGCCATAAAAAAAGAATGAGATCATGTCCTTTGCAGGGACATGAATGAAGCTGGAAGCCATCATTCTCAGCAAACTAACACGGGAACAGAAAACCAAACACCGCATGTTCTCACTTATAAGTTGGTGTTGAACAATGAGAACACATGGACACAGGGAGGAGAATAACCTACACTGGGGCCTCTCAGTGGGTGGGGGAACAAAGGGAGGGAGAGCATTAGGACAAATACCTGATGTATGCAGGGCTTAAAACCTAGATGACAGGTTGATAGGTGCAGCAAACCACCATGGTACATATATACCTATGCCACAAATCTGCACATTCTGCACATGAATCCTGGAACTTAAAGTAAAATAAAAATAAAATAATAAATATACACTGAGGTTTCTCCTAGACTCCCAATTTCATTAACCTTATGAGTTAACCAAGATTCTCCTGTTCAGCAACACCATCCAAAATGCTTTTCAGAAGATGTAGATTTTTTTCCTTTATTTGGGGAAAGTGGTAGAAAAGAAAATCTGTTTGGTTATCAGGGTCAGAGTATTTTTCACCTTTCATTATTAAAATAAAACATCAAAGAACAGAGGTCCTCTGCTCAGAGTTAATTCCCCCCAGAAAAAGTCCTCTAAGGCAGCTAATGAAGGGTAAATGTTGAGTTGAGTTCCTCCCTCAGCTTGCTGGTGGTAATAGAGGAGAACAGGAGTCAAAGGCTAGAAGGGAGAAAGAAAAGATAATTTCTGCCAGTCACATCAATGGAAACCAGTGATGATCTATAAGTCAGAACTCTAAATTCAGTGACAATTAGCCTGGAATTTGAAGGCTGTTTTGGGGGTTCAAGTAAATAAGGACTGGAGAATTAGGAATTTTTTTTTTGAGACTGAGTTTTGCTCTATTACCTAGGCTGTAGCATAGTGACACAATCTCTGCTCACTGCAACCTCTGCCTCTCGGGCTGAAGAAATTATTCCTTCTCAGCCTGCCAAGTAGCTGGGACTACATGATGCATGCAACCACACCCAGCAAATTTTTTATATTTTTTGTAGAGATGGGGTTTCACCATATTGCCCAGGCTGGTCTCAAACAACTGAGCTCAAGTGATCCACCTGTCTCAGCTTCCCAAAATGCTGGGATTATAGGCATTAGCCACCGTGCCTGGCCAGATTAGGAGATTTTTAATATAGCTAAAATTCATTGAACACCTACATGTGCCAGAAAGTATACCAAGCATTAAGCATTTTGCATACGTTATCTTTCCATACATTATGTCACCAATCATCTTAACTAAATGGCCCGGAAGAGTCAATCATCTCAAATCGTCTCACATACTTCCAAGAAAGAGATTTAGACAATCTGGTTAGTAATAGCAAATAATTTTTAAAGAAACCAAAAGCTGCTTTTGGTTTCAACAAGATGAATTTGGTTGGAGATCCCAGGAAAAGCTGTTGACCAAACAAAGCCGAGTTTATTAAATTGATTGCAAAGAAGACTATTTTGACAAAGTTTTGGCAGTGACTCAGAAAGAGATAGGTAGGGAAGATATTTATACTGTTTGGGCATTTGGACTCAAATTGTTTAAGACAGGTGTTTTTTTCTGTTTTTATTTTGTATGTTTGATTGGGTTTTTTTTTTTGAGACAGAGTCTGGCTCTGTTGCCCAGGCTAGAGTGCAATGGAATGATCCTGGCTGACTGCAACCTTCACCTCCCAAGTTCAAATGATTCTCCTGCCTCAGCATCCGCAGTAGCTCGGATTACAGGCATGCATCACCATACTTGACTAATTTTTGTATTTTTAGTAGAGACATGGTTTCATCCTGTTGGTCAGGCTGGTCTCAAACTCCTGACTTCAGGTGATTAACCCACCTCAGCCTCCCAAAGTTTGGGATTACAGGCATGAGCCACTGTGCTGGGACAAGATAGCTCTTTTAAGGTAAAGAATTTTCTGGAACTAAGACAAGTTCATGAGAAAATAGCTTATCTATTATCTAAAACTGGTGAAGTTATGAGATGAGGATCAAGGCAAAACTTGATTAATTGTTGTCCTAATACAATTTTTTTTCCCTGATTTTGGAACTAATCTTTGGTATTTTGTAACAGCTTCTTTGAACCTCTCTGATAATGTAGCCTTCTGGGGTATTAGGATAACAGGATTCTTAGTGGGAGTTGTTCATCTGTCATAATGACCAGGTAAGCCATTTCCTCCAACCTTCAGATTGTTCCTTTTGTTTGCATTCTACCTCCCTAAGAAACATTAGAACACTCAATCCTTTGCCCATTTTTCTTTGCATTTTTTCTTGCAGATATCGAGATTCTTAGTTATTTAAAACCTTCCCCACCTCTTGCCATTGGCTTGCATATATGACCATATGCTGTTAGAAGCAGTCAGGCAACGTCTTCAATGCTTTGCTGCTTAGAAATTTCATCTGCCATTTTTTTTCTAAATTATCACTCTCAAGTTCAAAGTTCCACAGATTTCTAGAGCAGGGGCACAATGCCGCCACTCTCTTTGCTAAAGCAAGAGTGACCTTTACTCCAGTTCCCAATAAGTTCCTCATTTCCATCTGAGACCTCCTCTGCCTGGACTTCACTGTCCATATCACTATCAGCATTTTGGTCACAACCATTCAACAAGTCTCTAGGAAGTTCCAAACTTTCCCTCATTTTCCCGTCTTCTTCTCAGCCCTCCAAACTGTTCCAACCTCTGCCCATTATCCAGTTCCAAAGCTGCTTCCACATTTTCAGGTATATCTGTAGCAGTGCTTCACTACTAGTATCAATTTTCTGTGTTAGTCCATTCTTGCATTGTTACAAAGAACTATGTGAGACGGGGTAATTTGTAAAGAAAAGAGGTTTAATAGACGTATGGGTTCTGCAGGCTGAACAGGAAGCATGGCTAGGGAGGCCTCAGCAAACTTACAATTATGGCAGAAGGTGAAAGAGAAGCAGGCACGTCCTACATGGCTTCAGCAGGAGGAAGAGAGCCAAAGAAGAGGTGCCACACACTTTGAAGCAGCCAAATCTCATGAGAACTCACTATCATGACAACAACAAGGGGGAAATCTGCTCCCATGATCCAATCACCTCCCACCAGGCCCCTCCTCCAACACTGAGGATTACAATTTGACATGAGATTTGGGCAGGAACACAAATCCAAACAGTATCGCCCATGAACGAACAAGGCGAACTCAATTTTCTGGAAGAGTTTCTAATGTATTTGTTCATGGCATGGACTGTTGTTGGCCAGAAGTTAGGCAGTCATGATTTACCACTTCTTCTGGTACAAGAAGGAAAGCAGCAGCACATGTATTACAGTACTACAGGGAAGGAAACATGTAAGTGAGAAAGTAACAACATTTCATGAATAGTAAGAATACCTATTAAGTATATTTTCAGCTTCATGCAGCCAGTGAGGTTTTTGAGGTGTGATTATTGCTAATTGAAAACTTCTCAATACCCTGTGGTGATGATTTGCAATACAGTTGGCACTGGAAAATTTAGACAATTTCTATAGGTTGAATAAAGTAAAAAAAAAGAAAGAAAGAAAGAAACATAGTGAATTTTTAGCACACAACATATTGTACATGTTGAGGGTCCATTGAGTCTAAAGGAGACCCTACAAGTGAGTTAGTAGTATCCTTCACCCATTTAGCTGAGTTGCTGTTGTCCTGGGATAAGGAAGGTGCACTTTTGCCATTAGGTTGAGAGGAAAGCTGTAGCAAGTCTCTGATAAACGCTATAAAGCTGAGTCAGAACACTAAGGGCTTGTCAATCATTGCTTATATGTGAATGGCTAAAATGGTTTAAAATGCTTAAGATGACCCAGCATATGAAGATATTAACAATCTCATTTTAAATCATAAAATGCTGGCTCATGCTTAGGCTCCCAAGGAAGTTTTGGTTACTGAAAACTTGTTTATATCAGATAGAGTCATGATGATTTTAGAACAGTCAGAATCCTCTTAATTAACTCTGAATAACTGGCCCAGGAAAGTTTTTTTGTTTGTGTTTGTTTTTGTTTTAGAGGTTGGATCTTGGTTTGTTGCCCAGGCTGGAGTACAGTTGCTATTCACTGGAGCAATCCTGGACAGGCTGAAATTCTTGGGCTTAAGAGATCCTCCTGCCCCAGCCTTCCGAGCAGCTAGGACTACAGGTGTGTATCACAGTGTGTAGCTTTGGCCTGGAAAAGTTTTGAATGGCTTTTCCTCTGTCCTAAGTGAAGTATTTACTCCTGAATAAATCTTGGTCTAAGTTACACAGTCTGTTTTGACAAAATTATAACTTTAAGTCCTTTCTGAGTTAAAACTGTAAGAACATAAATGACATTGAGAGAGCTCAATTCATTTTTAGAATATAACGAGAGGTCTCCTACATATCAGATACCAGCAGAGTTTCAGGGAAATTTAACATTCACAAGGTCCTAGTCATGAGTTTATGAAAAAAAAAGTAAATCACTGAAGCGTAACTGTCAAAGCATATAAGTTGACTTTACCAGGAAAAGGTGAGCAAGATTAACTATCTCAATCGACCCTAAGGAACTACTACAGAAGGCATAGCACAGATTTCTAAGTCCAGAATATGTAACACCACAAGAGAAGAGTGTTAGGGCTTAGGATACAGAACGTTAGGGAATGCTGTTTTGTTTATGACCATGAAATCCTAAACTAATCTACATCCTTGTGCATTCGGTTTTTTGACATAAGGACCAGTACAAGTTATGATGAGTCTTTCTTTTTAATTAGGCTTTCGAAGATTGATTTTAGTTCTTTATCTACTCTTTTTAGAAGCTATTGTGCAAGCCTGAATATGTTCTGAATGTGTCAACATAACCTTGATAGAAATTCTACCGAAATCTAAAAATTCTATTGAATCAGAATTCTACTGAATTCTACTGATCAGAGTACGCCACCCCAAAATTTACCACTTTGACATAAGAATGATTTTAAGCTGAAGATAATCAAGAAATAGCAGGCACAGAAAAGCTCTCTTTCCTTCCCCCTACTTGCTTAAAAGCAGGGTATACATTTTCATTTAAGAAAATGTCCTCCCTTCCCTCTTTTATACCAGGAAAATCCACAATTTACCACCCCTACAAGGCTCAACTCCCTTTCCTTTGTCTTGCCACTTCTTCAAACCGCTGTTTGTTAAAATGGTATATAAGCCACCAGGTCTAACTGCTTCCTTGGGGCTTCACTTTGCTTCTGTGGCCTCTGGGTGCACACGTAACTATTTCTCCTGCTAGCCTGTCTTTGGTCAGTTTAATTTGCAGGGTCCCAGTTACTGAACCAAGAAGGGGAGAAGAAAAGTTTTTCCTTCCCTGCACTATATATATTAGAACTTTCAGTCCATAAGGAGCCCAATAGAGGACATCATGGAAATCTTCAATTTGAGTTTGATTTAGATACAAGGATACCAGTACGTTTCAAATGACCCTTGGCCTGAGTTTGAACAGGGAATTCCCTGGGGATCTCAAAGACAAGGTGTTCAGAGGAGCAGTTAACCTGGTGGATTCATTTACACAGTTGATCCCACCACCCGAGTAGTCTGTTGACCTTCTGGGATATGTGATATCACAGTGCCAGAGTTACAGGTAAGCATTCTAATACTCATTATAAAAAAGAATTCAAGACTGTTCTATAATATTTGCATATTTTTTTTCTTGTAAAGTTAAGAGTAAAATGGCTAAATGGGTACTTGCGTCCCCCTTTAGAGAAACTTTATTTTCCACTGACTATTTTTCCCGCTTTCAGTTCGGTAACTAGCACAATTGTTTTTCCAATACATCTGCTAGGTATGAGGGCTCTAGGCCTCTTTCAAAAATATCAGTGAGGTGTAAAAATCTGGCCATAGGCCTATTCCCAATTTCAGTATTTGCATGTTTAATCCCCTATTTCTGGCTTAAGGCTGTTCACAAAAAGTGAGGAAAGCTCAAGGGTCATATATGTTTCAGTATCTACTCTTGAAAGCTATCTAAAAGTATTAAAAAGACTATCCCTGGGCTGGGCCCAGTGGCTCATGCCTATAATTCCAGCACTTTGGGAGGCCGAGGCGGGTGGATCACCTGAGGTCAGGAGTTCAAGACCAGCCTGACCAATATGGTGAAAATCCATCTCTACTAAAAATACAAAAAATTAGCTGGGTGTGATGGCACGTGCCTGTAATCCCAGAAGGAGACTGAGGCAGCAGAATCACTTGAACCTGGGCGGTGGAGGTTGCAGTGAGCCCATTGCCCTCCAGCCTAGGTGACAGAGTGAGACTCTGTCTCAAAAAAAAAGAAAAGACTATCCCTGAAGTCTCCAGTTACTTCTTTTGGAAGCCTCTTCATTCCCTTCCCCAGAGAAAACACACTATTAGACTTTGCTTACTTTTTCTTCTAAGATGCCTGTCAAATGCACTATTCTGATAATATGTCAAAACTCACTATTCTTATCAAAAGTTCCCCACTATAATTCTGCTGGGCTCCTGTTAATGATCTAATGTTTATTCCACTATAACCTTAATCTATAGACGTTTCTAAGTGGCATAATTTTACCAAAAATAATTTAGAATTACAGCTAAGCTACTTCCAGAGTCCTCACTTGCTAATTCAGAAACTGTGTGAGATAATAAATGTTTGTTATTTTAATTTGCTGTTTTAGGGTAATTTGATAGTGAATACAGTGATTTTTCTGCTGTTCATCTGTTTAAAGACTAGTACATAATATTAAAATACAGGCTGGGCGCGGTGGCTCAAGCCTGTAATCCCAGCACTTTGGGAGGCCGAGGCGGGTGGATCATGAGGTCAAGAGATCGAGACCGTCCTGGTCAACATGGTGAAACCCCGTCTCTACCAAAAATACAAAAAATTAGCTGGGCATGGTGGCGCGTGCCTGTAATCCCAGCTACTCGGGAGGCTGAGGCAGGAGAATTGCCTGAACCCAGGGGGCGGAGGTTGCGGTGAGCCGAGATCGCGCCATTGCACTCTAGCCTGGGTAACAAGAGCGAAACTCCGTCTCAAAAAAAAAAAAAAAGAAAAAAAAAATATTAAAATACATTACCTTATCTTCATCATAACTTCTTAAGACCAAGATTGGAATAGATATTATTCATTCATTTACATTTTTCAGGGTTAACTATGCCCAAGGTCGTATGCTAATGTCTCATTGTGCCAACCTTTAATGAAGAGTTTAGAATAATCTTTGATTAAAAAGAAAACTTAAATGCACATAGCACTTAATAATAGTTGGGAATTATTATTATTATCACATGGATAAAAAGGTCAATAAATTATGCTGCTTGTCTCACAGGTGGAGAGGTAATGAAGAATCAGTGGATTAACAGCCATACAACACAAGATACATTCTTGTAATACACGCTAAATTCTTAAAATGATAGATGTATGTACAAATTTTTGTGGAATCACAGAGGAAGAAGTGATTAGTTTGTGGAGGAAGCATGGAGGGAAGAGGTTGGGACTTGCAAGTGGAATAAAAGTTCCCAAGGCAGGGAAGGACATTCATTCATTCCATAAATATGGCACCGTGTCAGTGGTGGGGAAACAATGCCCAGCAACATTGTTCTACCTTCATTACTCTTAGAACTAGGAAGAGAGATCGGTAATAGACAAGTACACAAACAAATAAAAAAATACAAGCAATTAAGAGTACTAGAAAAGAAGAATGCATCACGAAGAGGAGAGAATAACAGGATAAATCTGCTTAGGAATCACTGTATATACAAAAGGCTTCAGGAAAGAGTCAGTATTTAAGCTTAGACCTGATGGATGAGAAGAACCAGATATTGAAACATGATAAGAAGAGACACTCAAGGTCCTGAGAAGAGTATAGTGTAACTGGATGGCAGAGCATGTAATGTAAATGTTGAGGTATTAGGAAAAGGTTGTTATACGGTTTGATATATTTCTGTAACTTTTCAGAAGCACACATTATCTGAGCCAGGCAAATGGCTCCCTATCCATGTTGTCTGATAATATTTTGTCCCATTCTCTGTTATTGTATTGTCTGTCCATCAGTAAGCTTGAGACAGAGAACCACAAATACATCCGAGCTATTGTGATGTACATCCAGAGCTTAGAACGGGAAAGGCAAGATAATAATCTGGTAATCACAGCTGAGATCACAGAAAAGCCAGGGAATAGATGGATCTCATCCATTATGGTCATGTACAGAAAAATCTATAGAGAATAAATACATCTAATATTTGCCAGATAACAGGATAGTACTGTACCCCACAGTTAGTCAGTATATGTTTCTTTGGTTGTATTTTCTAGGTCACCTTAGTGATCAATGCAAATAGCTAAGTGTATGCAGAAAGACATCCTCAAGAACACATCAAGATCATTCCAGCCAGAGACTCTTCTCACTTTCCCACAGTCTGTTCTAGGTCTCCTCCCATCCTACTGCCATGGCTGATCAAGCTTGATTTTAGGCACTGGCAGAAGAATAAATGTGTATGTGTTGTTCTTTGAGGGGCAGAGTGAGTTGGGAGGATCAGAGTATGAGATTCTAACTAAGCACTGCCCACCCCCAGGCTCAGAAACCACTGCTGCACTTCTGCCAGGCATCTTTTTCACGTTAGTTTTCTCATGAAATACACACTCATTCAGCAGTGGCTGCTTTCACCTAGCTGTCCTAAGCTTAAAGCAGAGATGCAAGTTCATTAACTGCTGTCTGGTAAATGGGACAAAAGTCTAAAAGCGACCGCTGCACTGTTCTGTGGATTATAAACACTTGTAGAATTGGGAAAAGAGAAAATAATTCTCAGGTTCTTGATGTGGAGAAATGTGTATGGTGCCTTTGGCAGTGACTGAAAGACTGAACATCTCTACTTGCTGTGAACAATAACTGACATTTAACCAGGCACATCCCCTAACATCAACACATATGTTTTTTGGTTCTTGATTTTATTCCATTAACTCTCATCACATCCCCACTACCCCAAATGCTAGAACTCTGGAGGTAGTTACACTTCTGACCTTTAACACCACTAACTTTTACAAAAATAAAACCATTTCTCCCAAATTTCAAACTCTGCCAATTCCCCAGACTCAGGGTGGTCTTGTTTGAATTCCTCATTGCTTTTGGATCTCCCTTGGAAGACCAAGCCCTAATTTGATCTCCTTCTACCTGCCAGAAATGTGGTGCTCCTATGATAACATCCATCAGCCTCATTAGTCATGCTTTGAGAAGCATACGGGGAGGGGGGTGGGGGGGGGAATAAACGCCTTTGTAAAAGTTACTCTGAGTCAGAGACCTGATAGAGACACAGAATACATTTTGTATATTCAAACTTCTTGGAGATGGAAATGTTGCATCTTTTTAAAGGATGCATTAATCAAAAGTTACCCCAGTTGTTTTCAATGTTGTACAGGGGCCAGGAAGAAAGGATCATGTTCTTTGGATTTCCTCTCTGAGAAAAGAAAGTATCCCAGTAATTGCTTTGCATCAAAGAGAGGGCACATCTTTGAATAATGCTGAAACTTGCTAAGTATGAGGAAGTGGAGACTTTCAAAATAGACATATTTTGAAAGTTATTTAATGCTGAATAAAATGGAGAATTTGAGTTGGAGTTCTGGAAATAAAAACAACTTGCCAATTAGAGAACTTCCAAAAAGGAAAATCCCAATATTGTTTCAGTCTTAGACTGATGGGGACTAAGTTAGAAGCATCTGAGAAATAAAAACACAGATTTTTAGGAAAATTAATTTTGAATTCAGTTTTTCTTTTTACTTCACTAATGCTATACCACCACCATCATCATCACCATTATTATCACCATCATCGCCACCACAATGACCATCATCAATATCAGTTAATATTTATGAATCAGGCATTGTGCTAAGTAAACATTTTGCATTGTCTCATTTAGTCCTCTCCAATGATATATCAATATCCTCATTTTATAGTTGAGATAACACAGCTATAATAGAAATTAGGTAGCTTATCCAAGATCACACAGATGCCAAAAGGGAGAGCCAGGATCCAAATTCAGATTGTTTGGTTCCAAAGCTCTTATTCCATGCCTCTTTTCTCTAGATTATCCCTCATAAGGAACCAAACTCATTCTAATAAGCTAGTAAGCCGATATAGCCCTGTCCCCTTTTTTAATACCTTGAGTAGGCTTCTGAATATTTTGTTATTTCCTACAATTTTAAAATCTTCCCTATGATAGGAAACTCAATACATTATTTTTTTACAACTGGAATATATTCAGAGAGATGGAAATGATATATTTTTTAAAACAGCTACAGATTCTATTGTATATATTCTTTGAATATTTCAAACTCTCTTGGCTGTCTCTACATCCCACTTCTGTACTCCCTACTCCATGCTAGCCCTCTCCCTTTACCTTACCTTCCTGAAATATATCCCTATTTTGCAAAGCAACAAAGCTTCCCTTATGTTTTTTCTCTTGCTGATTTTTAAAAAATTCTGATTAATTTTAATCACTAAAATAAATTAAAATAAATTGAGTAAACTTTTTAAAATAAATAAAAATGTAAAGAATCATCTAAATTTCATGAAACTATCATCTCCTTAGGTCCAATTCTCTTCTGATCCTCAATACAAAATATACAATGTATACAAGAGGAATGTAGAAAGGAACTGATAATATTCCCTCTTTTCATTCTCCCTTATTTTAATAACAGAATCTATGTCCTAGGTTTTAGAGGGCATGGCTGCTCAGCAAGAGGTTCCTCTGCAGTAAATTTCTTACCAAAGGAATGTACATAAACTTGATGTGTGCAACTTCCATCTCCTTTTATTCAAATGTAAATGCTTGTCCTTTACTTTTCTCCATCCCACTGGTTGACCCCTATAAAGAGGACACTCTAGGGAATGGCAGAATAAAACTAGAATAAATATAATAATAAAATAATAACAGAGTAAAAATAATGGTAGAATAAATATAAGTCCCTGGACAATTTCATGGGCTACCTCCTGATGGCTATAAGAAAGAAAATTAGTTATCTTATTGGAATTACAGTATTTGGAGGTTTCTCTGCTACAGTGGCTTAGCCTATACACTAAAATTTGGTACCAGAATACTATGGATTAAGTTGTTTGCCCCAAAAATTTATAGGTTGAAGCCCAAAGCCCCAGTGTAATTATATTGGAAGATAGGGCCTTTTGGGAAGTAATTAAGGTTAAATGAAGTCATAGAGAGGGGCCCTAATTTCATAGGACTAGTGTCCTTAGAAGAGAACATTGAAACACACAGGGAGGCATTAGGGGCACAAGTGCCTAGATCAATGCCATGTGAGGACACAGCAAGAAGGGAGCCATCTACAAGCCAAGGAGAGAGGCCTCAGGAGAAACCAAACTTGTCAACACTTTGACCTTGAACTTCTGACTTTCAGAACTGTTAAAAAACAAATTTTGGTTGTTTAAGCCACCCAGTCTTTGCTATTTGTTATGCAGCTCTAGCTGACTGATACACAGAAATGGAAAAGTGCTATCATAACAAAAGTCTAAAATATGTGGCTTTGGTATTATGGCCAGGCAACAGGCAGTGCGGAAGCAGATACTGCAGGATGGAAAACTAGAGACCCTCCTTATGTTTTGACCAATCATTAGGTAAAACTGACATCTGCAACAATTTGAAAGGCAGCAGTTAGAAAAAAGCAGAGTGGTCAATATATATTGGATGCTCCTTGCTGATGTTTTCAGTGAGGAACTAAGAAAAGTAGTTGCAGTAAGATCAAAAAATAAGTTTCCAAGTAGATAACACGACGCCATGAAGTACAACTGCTTCTGCTTTCCAGGGAGCAGGAAATGTGATTATTATTCAGTTTTTCTCAATAGTCACCATGGCGGCCTGGCGCTGTGGCTCACGCCTGTAATTCTAGCACTTTGGGAGGCCGAGACGGGCAGATCGCCAAATGTTGGGAGTTTAAGACCAGCCTGGCCAACATAGTGAAAGGCAATCTAGGTCTAAGAATCTGCACCAGCAAGCAGGGGCTGCAAAAGCTGTGATGCCTCTCAAGAGTTTCAGACGGGGTCAAAGAAGCTGATGAGCAAGAATTTCCTGAGGTCAAAGTAGGGGCCACAGAAGACAATCGACAAAGGAGTTTCTCGCAGATAGCAGATGCATGGTTTTACCAAGAAACTCTCTGCTGGGCCAAGGGATCTCCATCATGCCTGCTCAGTAGATTATGATGGCACAGGCCATTGATTGCTATCATTTTTGTCTCTACCTTTAGTATTCACTCCCCTCTTTTCAGTTTTAGTAATAGAATCTTGTCTCTGGAGTTTTAGTAGGGCATGCATCCATCTAGTTACAGACACATCCCAGTCTTTCTTGAAGCTAGGTATAGCTATGTAGTAATTATTCATGAATGGACTGTGGGCAGAAGCGATGGGTGGAACTTCCTTAAAAGCAAATAGCTTGCTCCCAACTTTCTCTTTTTTCACAGGCTGGGTAAATGAATACTAGATCCCTTGATTACCTTTACAAAACGAAGCTACTTCTGGATTGCTATGTGAGGATAAAATAAACTAATATCTTACATGAACCATCATATTTTGGGGTCTCTTTGTTACAGCAGTTTAGATCATTTTCTGATTTATACAAAAGGAGAATGAAAACATTAAAAAGGTTACCTTACTTACCTTTTATGACCTTAAAATATCCTCTCCTTGTTCCTTTGGATTTTACCTTTAACAAGTATAAATAAGGTGCCTCAAATTTAATTGACTGTAAACAAGTAACATCTTAAGACTACATGTCACCTTATGAATTCAGTGTGCTTCTCCCCTTTTCCAAAAATCAACCTACAAAATACAGCTGCATATACTTTTGGGGCTTAAATGAAAGCGTTTAATGTAAATGTATGAGGATCAAACTGATAAATGAAAACTCAGATTAGTATATATCAACTTCTCCTTTTGTCAACACAAATGTATATCCATGCACTATTTTTATCTACTTTGTAATCAAGTAATTATAATAGACAACTGGATGAAGTGGATAAAACAGACTTCATTGCCCATAATGTGATGCAGAGATGGTGGTTTCTTGGATTCCCAGGTTCCTGTTACCCTACGCTTCAGATAGTGTTGCTAAGACAACACGGACGGTGCAAGCGGAAACGGGGATTGAAGTCAAGGCACTGGAGCTGCCTCAAAAGATGCCATCAATTGTGTGTTCAAGGCCCTTTTCACAGTGAAACTGTAACTTCTTAATTAGGAAAAAAATGATTGGAGCCAAGCATGGTGATGCACACCAGTAACCCCAGATACTTGGGAGGCTGAGGCAGGAGGATTGCTTGAGCCCAGGAGTTTGAGGCTGCAGTACACTAGGATCGCACCTGTGAATAGCTACTGCACTCCAGCCTGGGCAACACGGCAAGACCTGCATCTGTTAAAAAACGAAACATAAAAATAAACAGAAAAAGATTATACTCAATTCAACACCTTTCCACAGACTGTAATTTTCAGTTACTCACATTCTAAGGTTAAGAAAACATTGGTATGTGGATTGTATAAGTCAGGAAACATCATTTCATATATATATATATAAATGAGAGCCCTGTAGAAATAACTGAGGGGAACTTGTCCTTAAATTCCAATTTACCTTTATTCTAATAGAAGCATGTCTGAAGAATATCAGAAGAAAACAAAATGAAATTATGCCTCAGCCGTTCCTCCACTAGCGATGTACATCTCACCTAAACAAAGATTTGATTCTATGTAGTAAATAAATAGGTTGATGTTCACTGAGACCTGCGATTCATACATGGAATTTGAGTTCCTAAACAGATTCAAAGAAATATGGTCTTCTCAGTAAACTTTTGATAAAGGCACAGACAGCCCATCGGTAGCAGTGATGTGAGCTGGGTTGCATCTCCAGGTGTGTCCAAGCGAACTGAACAATGACAGCAATCCTTCTGTTTTAATACTCACAACATCAAGGCAAGGACAAAAAGAAAAAAAAACAAAATGCTTGAACTGATTTTGATGTTTTCTAACCTACAGAAAAAAAAAAAGAAAACAGCATTTCACTAAGCTGAAGAGTGTCCTTCCCATCGTGTATATTGTATTGCACACAAATGTTTAAAAATCCATTGAAAACAACAAGAACAGAAGAATAAAGAAGCCCAGTGCTTTTTGAGATAGAAGTCTTCAGAATTACCTCTCTCTCTCAAGAGGTAACCTGGCGAAAAATAAATGATTAGGCAAAGGCAGTTTGGAGGATGTTTTCCTAATCTTTTAGAATCCCCTGCTTAAGAGACACAGAGATAACTGGAGACTGAGTTACCAGTGCACTATTCATTTTCCAAGCAGACATCAAAAGGTACTCTTTTAATAGTGGAAACTGAGGGTTACACATTAAGGTTCAGACTTCGGCAGGAATCCTTGTTGTCAAGTAAAATTTAACCTAGCAGAAGTAAATGAAACCCAGATGTCTTCAACTTTTTTTTTTTTAACCCTGGCGTTCTAAGCATAAAAAAGGAAATAGAAAATAACACAGACCACTCTATTTTAATATTTTTAAGTAGCATAAATCATAATGGTTTATATACTACACTGTACAAATAATATACTGTTACTTTTGAAAGAAATGAACTTCTTATAGGGTTTTCTGAAATAGTTACTCCACACAGCTAAGAGCTTGACCCTTTAGCCATTGCTACAGCGGACGAAATACGAGCTTTGAGGTTCCAGTCTTCTAGTTGTGCCTGTTTCTGCTGCCACTGAGGGATGAGCCTCTCAGAGCCCCGTCGTGGCCCTGTCCATCTCCTGCGCCAGGAAACACCGGTTCCACAGGTGGACGTGTGCCAAGGAGTGCAGCTTCTGTGCTTTGCTTTCCATAAGCCTCCTCCCCCTTTAAGAGAACTTGCGCTTCTTCATGGCTTCCGCCTTGACCGCCAAGCTCTTGGCACAGATAGTCAGGACCACAATGAGAACGCCCACGACAAATGTCACCAGGGGCCAGAGGAAGCAATGCAGGAGGACAATCTCATCATGAGTGCGATGCAGAAGCACGTCGTCTGGTCTGCAAGACAGCGGAGAATAAGAAAGAAAGAGCAGTCAAATGCCTTGGCAGGGCACTGAAAACTCTCCGCAGCCTAAAGCCAAACTTGCTTTCCAGTCCAAAGGGAATAACCATTATCGAAAGTCAAGGCTGCACTCTGACTATACACACTGTAATTTTGTGCTTCAAACCCATTACAGAAAGTTTCGAGCTCTTGAGTCAAGTAACTGGTACAAATTTACACATTAATTATAATTTACATGTCACAAAATGTCAAAAGTGTATGTCTTATGATTTTTCTTCACTAAGTTGCTTAATGTATTCCACTTTCTCTTTCATCCTCTAATGTCCACTGGTCAAGGGGCTTGAATCAGTCAAAAAATTACTGATGGGTGAGCATTCTCCAACAAATCTGAACTAGACCTCAGCTCACAGGTGTGGCCCAAATGATCTTAATTCAGGAAAAAAAAAAGCCAGTTAAAGCCACTGGTTAAATTTAGTCAGAAAGACAGACAGCATCACTTGCAGTGCAACTCAGCCCCACTATGTAAAGCAGAAGTTTTTATTAATAAGCAGACAATGACTGAATGAATGTCTTCTTCCATGCTTCTGGGTGAAATTAGCCATCATTTAAAAATACTGACAACTTTCTTCATAAATCTCACAAAGTCCTAGCAATCTATCAACGTGAGGGTCTATTTTCCAATTCCTGCATTGGACCCACGTGCAGAAAGTGAAGATGAGATGTACTCCACACGCCATGATCGCTAATCATTAGCCATTAGAGGGAGATCCTGGGAATTTAACTTTTTAATATGAGAGGTTTACATTTTGTAAGATATTTCCATTTCATCCACAAGGTTTCCTCTGTTACACTAGAGGAGCTATGTTTCCTCCAGAAAAAGATGAAGATAATGCAGAATAATGAGTCCAATTGCCCTCAAGAACATCAAAGCCTTCAGAGCACAAGGGCAGTGCATCTAACACAGAAATGTGTTCCTGAAAGTCACTCATGGGTCACAGCTCTCATAATTCAGAACCTATTTTCCCTGAAGATTGACAAAGGGTGTTGGGTATTTCTTTGTACTTAAAGTAGAGCTATCATGTGCCATTAACAGAAATAGTTTTACAGACTGGCTTTGAAATGTCAAAATCCTTGCAGTTTTTCCTTTGATGCAAAGTAAAATTTTGAATTCTGCACATAATGCAAGATTTTTATTAATATTTTATTTCCCAGTATTTTAATTAAAATTTAAGTAAATGCAGTTATTTTAACAATTAGACAAAAATCATCCCAGCTTTCAGAAACTGTGCATTTTTTTAATTACTATATTAATTCCTATATTAATATGTATATACATATAAATGTACATATTCTTTTTTTCTGTAGGCCCATTCGGGGTATGACATTGTCATTGCTGCTATTCTACAAATAGATGCTGCTACTGAGGAAGAGGAGCCTGCCCTTGTTGCAGCCTTATTATTCATGCAAAATTTCAAGAAACTTCATGCTTGGAGTCTAAAAATGTCAAGGCTGAGGTCTAAAAAGAATGAGGACACGGGACGGCCAAAATCATATTTAAGAGTCTGAAATCCCCATCCCAGCACTGCCATGAATCTTTTCCCAGGCACAGTGCTAATGGCTGTCAGAAACCTCTCCCTAAGTGTGTGAGAGAAGGTAAAAGCTGTCTCTCAGGATGCTCTTTCCTTCTTTCCGTGAAGAACTGTTATGCTCCTCCACAATCTACTGATACAAAAATGAGTCTTAAATTCTTCATCAAATGGCTAAGGGTGCACAACAATGTGAATTGTACTTAGTACCACTGAAGTGTAAGTGGTTAATTGAGATGGCTGGGCACAGTGGCTCAGGCCTGTAATCCCAGCACTTTGGGAGGCAAAGGCAGGCAGATTGCCTGAGGTCAGGAGTTCAAGAGCAGCCTGGCCAACATGGCAAAACCTTCTCTCTACAAAAAACTAGGTGTCTGTAGACCTAGTTACTTGGGAGGCTGAGGTGGGAGGATCTCTTGAGCCCAGGAGATCAAGGCTGCAGAGAGCCATGATCAAGCCACTGTACTCCAGCTTGAGTGACAAAGTGAGACCCTGCCTCCAAAAAAAAAAAATGGTTATGATGTTAAAAAAAATAATAAAAGAAAAAGGATTTTGGGTGAGGGACTTGGTTTTTTTTAACACTATTTTAATAAATGTGCTTGTAATTTCCATAAGTAATATGTTTTGCAACTAATTTTCTAGTAAAAGATTTCAGCGTGGATCCTCTTTTGTATTCATACTCCAGTCACTCTTACTGATGTTGAATCCTTTACCACAATATTGGGCAATTGAGCCAGAAAAACAGCCTAGATAACAGTGGTGGGAATCATACATATTTTCTGAAACACAGTTTGAAGAACATTGTACCAAAAAAGAATGTGAGTAAAAAGAAGAGGAGGAGAGAAAAATAATAACTAGCAAATGCTGGACCCAGATATTTGTTTTATCCAAAATCTTCTTGGCATTCCACCTCCTACCAAAGCACTTGGAGTAAAACTTTAATATCTTACATAACAAAACAACATCAGTCCCTCTGAGTTAGCCATACTGAATTTGTAATCACTTTGAAAGTGTTCTTTGATGTGGAAATGTTATATATAAATGTACACATTTCTTTAAAAATAATTCATGTCCATTTCCACTTCATGCAGCTCTCAGATGCCCCAAAGTCTCTTTCAACAGGAAAAACGTTTCTCTGCACAGTAATGCTCAAGCTCATCATTCAGTTTTTTGATTTAGTGAGATTATCTCTAAATTGCTTCTTGTGTCCTAATTAAAGTCTAGCTAATTCAAACTGGGCTTGTCATGCCTTGATTGAAGGCATTCCCCTGCCTCAGTTTCCTCCAATTTTATCAGGCATGCAGTTTTCAGATTATTTAGCCAAAAATTATCTGCAAAGAGGTTTGGGCGTAGAATTCAACTTTTCATAATTATATGGTAGGGAGTAAACTATAATTTCTTTTTAAATAATCACTGTTGCCACATGTGGCAAACTGGATAAATGGCATGATGAGATCTGATATAATAAAACCAGGGTGGTTACAAGAATATGCAGAGAGTAAGAAAAAAAAAGGGTAATTACTCTATAGCTAGGGACTTCAAAAAAGCAAGAGATTTCTCTTGGAGAATGCAGAAACACTAATGAAAAGCACTTTTAAGCCCTGAGCCAAGGTTATAAAAGAAGAATAAATGCTGCAGGAACCCACAGAAAAACTTCTGTAAACATTGGCACCAGCCTGAGTCAAGGTTTGAAAATATGTTGTGATAATAATGACAGTCAGCATTTATAATGTGCTTTCTACCCTCCAGGTGTTGTAGTAGGAAATTCAGACTCATTTGATCCTTAAAATGACCCTCTGCTCAAGTAACTTTTAATTTTCAATTTACAATGGAAGAAACTGAAGTCTTTAAGATAGATTAGTTTCCCCAGGATTACACAGTTTAAAATAATGACATGATTTGAAACCCCGTCCGTAAGATTTTTTAAATTTTACTATTTATCTACCCTTAAGACAGCTTTTCTCAAATTAGAATCACTTAACAGTGCTTATTGAATTGCAGTTTCCTGGTTTTTAACCCTTATTTGTTATAATCAACATCTGAGTTTGGGGGATCCAGAAATCTGCATTTTGGAGAAGCTCTGAGATGATTCTGATGTACACTTCAGTTTAAGAGGCATTGTGTAAAGTTCTAATAGTTAAAAAAAAAAGAAATATGAAACACAATGCTACTTAGCTAGCTATTTCCCAAAGTGCCTAATTAATAGTTATGTTCAGGTCATTTCCATGATCTCTGCATATTTTTGTGCAGAATGCACACTGCATAAAGGTAACCTGGAATAAGAGAGAAGAACAGCTTATCAGGAGGGAGAACTACTGAGGGATGGGGAGCAGATTAAAAGGTGGAACTACAGATCTTGATGCTAGATTTGCCTGGGGGGCCCTTGGTTCTAACTGGCAGAAAGGCACCCTATAAGGTAGCAGCAGTACTAGTCAAGTGAGATTTAGAAAGACAAAGATTTGATGTATATCATCCTAAATATAGAAAATATATTTATTGCCTTTGACTTTGTCTCACCAAATGGGAGTTCTTCCATTCCACAATGCTTGTTCTGTTGGCCAACAGAGAAAAATGGTAGCGTCATCTTCTACTTTTTTCAATGGAATGGGAAATTTTTTCAACTTAACCAGTTCATGTAAAAATCTGAACTGCTTTATAATTTACTGGTATCACATGATATTAACTGAACAAACCAAGAGACAAGATGATCCACTCTGAAGTGTTTTCTCTGAGATACTACAGGAAATGGAAATTGTTCTAGATTTATATTCACAAGTATTTCTTGCTTCTCTGAGCAGAGAATTTTCCTTTTCACATAGGCTACTAGAAAGTTAAAATTTTGGTTCACCTCAGCAAGATGACATGACATTCTTGTGTCAACCATACCCTTAATGCCTTGCCTTTTTTCCCCTCACACATTTCTAGTTTATTTTATACTGCTAAATCTTCTCAATCTTTAGAGGACAAATTAAACCCCCCCCCCCTTTTTTTTTCTGAGACAGGCTCTCAACTCTGTCACCCAGGCTAGAGTGCAGTGGCACTCCATTCTTGTCTCAGTGCAGCCTCTGACTCCCAGGCTCAAGTGATC
Organism: Callithrix jacchus; assembly: GCF_049354715.1. NCBI lineage: Eukaryota > Metazoa > Chordata > Mammalia > Primates > Cebidae > Callithrix > Callithrix jacchus. The sequence continues at coordinate 72,954,635 of NC_133510.1, read as the reverse complement.
TTCCCACCTCAGCCTCAACAGCTGGGACTACAGGCGCACATCACCACACCGGGCTAATTTTTGTATTTTTTGTAGAGACAGGGTTTCACTGTGTTGTCCAAGCTGGTCTTCAACTCTTGAGCTCAAGCAATCTGCCTGCATTAGCCTTCCAAACTGCTGGGATTATAGACATGAACCACTGCACCCTGCTAAAAATGTTTTTTACTTATCAAAGATATCAGCGTTTTTTGACAATGGCTGAAGAGCAAATCGTTCAAGACTCAAATCACTGAGGTGCCTGAAGTGTTAAGTGTTTCTGGGTGAGGGTGTGTCATCAGGTTACATTTCCAACATGGAGGTGGCACAGTAATTTTTTATAATGAAAACCAAAGAACACCTGACGTGATCTTTCCCAGATAACTCTGCTTGAAGCTGGGTTTCAGATAGCCTCAGAAAGTCCTCTACAGGAATCTCGAGGGTATAAACAAACATTTAAATGAGATGCCACAAGTGAAACAGGTGACTATGTCATAAATTTTTCAGGCAGAAGTTACTGATCATTGACATGTAATCTAGAAAGCCTTGATGTGGGTATTACTAAATTTTTTTTTTTGGGCAAAACTCCATGCTATTGGGATTTCTAGAAAGAGATTGTATTAAAACCCAACCCATGATAATATATGACTTGGTCTATTGATTCATGACTTTTAAAAGATTTCAAAAGATGTTTCCTACTAAAGATGTTAAAGACTGACTGAGAAAAGTGTTGAATTTGGTTCTGGCATAATTGAGCTGACCTTACTGATAGCAATTAGCCAATGTGTCTAATTGTTGTTTGATGCAATCATAAGACCCTGTCAAGAGAAGAGCAGAGCATACTTGTCTTCCTATGCAATCACAGGAAGGCAACCTAAAAGCTATACCAAGTTATACCATATATTACAGTGGGATTACAGAGACCAGAACACAGAGATCCTTTGTAGTACTCTTTCTTTTTTTTTTTTTTTTTGAGACAGAGTTTCGCTCTTATTGCCCAGGCTGGAGTGCTGTCATGTGATCTCGGCTCACTGCAACCTCTGCCTCGGCTGCCTCCTCCTGCCTAAGCCTCCTGAGTAGCTGGGATTACAGATGTGTGCCACCACACCTGGCTAATTTGTATATGTTTAGTAGAGACAAGGTTCTACCATGTTGGCCAGGGTGGTCTCGAACTTCTGACTTCAGTCGATCCCCTGGCCTCGGTCTCCCAAAGTGCTAGGATTACAGGCGTGAGCCATTGCACCCAGCCTTTGCAGTATTCTTTATGTTGAACTGCTCTATTGTGGGGATCCACTCAGAATTCCACCATTGGTTTAAAGATTATTTTAAGCTTAAGACATTTTAGATTCAACAAGTGCTAAATGAAGCTTTCCTGGCTCTTCCCTTATCTGACTAAAAGCAGCAGCTTCTGAGATTTGAGGCTACTGTAAATCCCTTCTCCAGGGGAATTTCATGGCCCTGAGGAAAACAGAAAGACCATTAACACTCATAAAGAAAAACATTATCAATGACTTTCGTCCTAAAAACCTGTTTGTCCTTCCCATAGGAAATCTTTCTTCCTCTCTTTTTTCCCTTCTAAGTTAGGTAGATAAGCCCTCAGTCTAAACACTTATGTACTACTGTGAAGCCCAATGCTCATAAAAATGTTAACATTGATACATTGATAAAATGTGTATACTGTTTCTCTGGTTAATTTATCTTTTGTCAGTTTAATTCACAGGCCCCAATCACTAACCCTGAAAGGGTAATGGAAAAGTTTTATGTTTTGTTCCATAAAATATCATAAGCCAATTTTTGTCCCTAGGGCTTAACAATGATATTGAGAAAAGGGTTTTTAAAAGCTTGGGAGAAGGTCATGCATGGTGGTTCCTGCCTGTAATCCCAGCACTTTGGGAGACCAAAGAGGTAGGACTGCTTGAGCCCAGATCAAGACTAGCGTGGGCAACATAGGGAGACCCTGTCTCTACAAAATATAAAAAGATTGGGCATGGTGGCATATGCCTGTAGTCTCAGCTATTTAGGGGCTGAGGTGGGAGTATCGCTTGAGCCTAGGAGTTGGGGCAGCTGCAAGCCTGTAGTGAGCCAAGGCTGTGCCCTGGCACTCCAGCCTGGGCAACACATTAAGATCTTGTCTCAAAAAAAAAAAAAAAAGGCTAGGGAGATATTGTATCAAGATCATGGTTAGCTCCACAGATGCATCCTATCTGTGAATGAAAGGCTGACTATAGATCTATAAATGTTATAAACAGCCTTACATTTTCCTGAGCTATTTTCTCAAAGTAGGTTAATTTTAAGTAGTAATGTTTAATTGTACAAGAGTTGCTGCTCATCAAGCTTACCTATTCTTCACGGAGAAAATCAAATCAAGCCCCAAACTTGCAGTTTTTGGAGAGAAAAATTTGCATTCAGTTTTGGCAGGATATCCAGAAAACTGGCAGGTATGTTATTTTGGAGCAATAAAGTGTTGAATTATAGAGGAGAGATTATACTTAAGTCCAGCCTGATGGAAAGACCTAAACAGCCTTGTAAGTATAGAACAACATCTCAGAACATGAACTTCAGTTAGACAAATCAGGGCTTAAATATGGGCTTTACCACTTGCTAAGTGGTCTGAAAAAAATACTTAATTCCCCTGAGTCTTAATTTTCACATCTGTAAACTGTGGATAGTATCTACCATGCCCCCAAGAAGTAAATGAGACAATGTGTATAACATATTTGACCAGATGGCTGCCCAATAATGAGTGCTCAGTACAGGGTGGTAATGATAATGGTTACCATTACAAATCTGGGGCTCACAATGCAGAGAATGATTTCTAAATGACAGCAAAAACATATCTTTTCCAAATGTCTTCTTCAATCTAGCACTTTTACATTCAAGTCAGGCAATTTCTTAGATTAAATTAAAATTCCTTTTGGTGTAGATGCCTCTATGCCCACTCAGCCACTTTTGACCCTAAGAGTTAAGCATTCTAGCACAGGAAGGCTTAAAAGCAGCAAAGTTAAGAAACAGAATAGGTTTGAGAAGAAAATGATTACTTTCAGTTCCAATATATGCATCTCAGGTACAGCAAGGAAAAAATATAATTCAATAACACCAGGCCCATCATGAGGACTACAAACAGACGTTATATCCCAAACTTATCCCACAAACTATCATTTAATACCATTAAATTCTTATGGTAGCTGGGTTTGGCAAATGTTTTCCTACTGATTAAGATGACTGTCCCTTCAGATGCAGCCCAGTCAAGTAATTGTCTCAACAAAGTCTTCCAAAATAGAGGCCTAGGGAAACCATGGCTGCTCTGTGCTCCCAGAGTAACATACTTTTTAAAACATTTTACTACACTGTGTGGTAATTATTTTTTATCCATCTGTTGGTTTTCCCAGTGTGATTCTTAAAACCCTAAGATCGAAGACCTATTAAGGATCCTGAGTTCTCAGAAAGAAAGAGGGGTAATCGTCAAGACCTGAAAATCAGAAGGATGCTTATGACTTTGTCTTTTTTTAAAAAGCAAATCAATGAATTTCATTCTAAAGTCAGCTTGGCATAAAAAGGCTTTGTTAATTAGAAATCCTTTGTGGTTCTTCCATTGAAAATGCAATGGAAAGATAATATTCAACCTAGTTAGATATTCTCTAAGATCAGATCTAAGAAACTGCATTAAATTTACATTAAATCCTTTTCCTCTTCCATCTACCTCCTTGAGCTGCTCAGCAACGTGGATCAGTTACTGGTTATCTCCACACTGAGAGTAGGACTTTCAATTCATTGATTTCATCAGAAGTGCAAGATTTCAAAAACTAGATGACAGCTTTGCTCCAGAAATTCCTGTGAGCTTTCCTTTAAGAATTACTGTTCTTCAGAGTAATTTGGTCTGTGGTTTCTCTGAGTTACCAAGTAAGTTATTTACTTCATAGAGGACTATAAGTGTTTTCTGCCCAAAATGTTTAAACTTAAGGTTTAAGCAGAAATAAACTGGAGAAAAGAAGACATCTACATTCTTCTGTTTGAGACAGATTATTCTTCTAATAGCTCTCACCTTGTTAACCTACTTTGTAGTTCCAAATTTGATGTGAAAGTTCAATATCATTTAAAGTCCATATAAGAAAGATGAATTATTTATTCAATAAATTGTGTTGGGACAATACAGGCCATTTGGAGAAAACAAACAGTGGTTCCCCATTTTATTCCCACACATACAAAAAATGCAGATGGATCAGAACCTTCACTGTATAAAAACAAACCATGAATGCTCTAGAAGAATACCTTCATTTTATAAAAAACAAAAAACAAAACCTTGGAGTTTCCTCATTTGTAAAATGAGAAATAAAACCCATATTAAGAAGATCAAATGAAGGTATGTACGTGAAAAATGGGTATTGTTTTTTGTTTGTTTGTTTTTTTTTTTTGAGACAAGTTCTCACTCTGTCACCCAGGCTGGAGTGGTCAACCTCCTGGGCTCAAGCAATCCTCTCATCTCATCCTCCCTAGTAGGTGGTACTACAATTGCACGCCATCACGTTCAGCTAATTTTTGCAATTTTTTGTAGAGACAGGTTCTCATTATGTTGCCCAGGCCAGTCTTGAACTCCTGGACTCAAGAGCTTCATCCTCCAACTTTGGCCTCCCGAAGCTCTGGGATTACAGGTATGAGCCACCATACCCAGCTAGGAAGCATTTTTCTACAAAACTCCACACAGCGCAGGTGACCTAAAATCTAGTCCCAGTCCAATTTTTCCAACCTTGAAGAAATGAATTTGACAACCCAAAGAATATGATACAGAATCAGAATATTTTAAAATGTGTGGTATTTTCAAAGCTCAAAGTTGAAGGAAAGCTCATACATATTCACTGTAAAAGTCAATTACACTTAGAACTATCTGCAAATTACTGCCTGTATCTATTTCCTATTGCTGCTCTAGTAGCTTAAAGCATTTAGTCTTTTACAGTTCTGGAGGTCAGAGGTTTGAAATCTGTTTCACGAGACTAAAACGAAGGTGTTAGCAGGGCTGTGTTCCTTCTGGAGGTTCTATGAGAGAATCTGTTTCCTTGCCTTTCCCAGCTTCCTTTCCTGCATTCTTTGGCTCACGGCCCCTTCCCTGGCATCACTGTAATCTCTTGTTGGCCTCATCCTATCCCCTACTACTCTCTCCAATCTCATCTCCCTAAGTATCCTGTGATTGCATTTGGGGCACACCCAGGCTATCCAGTATAATTTCCCCATCTCAAAATCCTTAATCACATCTGCAAAGTTTCTTTTATCATACAAGGTAACAAAAGGTAGCAAAGTAAAATAACGTAAATCCATGGGGATTAAGGTGTGGAGATCTTTGGGGGCCATTATTTAGAAAGCCACACTACCATACACTGCTCTCCTATGCTGTAATCAGCTCCTCACTAGCACAGGTTTTCTATCCCTTTTCCCAGTTATTCATTCAGAATTAAATCATCAACAGAAGTATTTAAAAATAACATGGGGAATAAACTGTTTTCTATTATTTCTATTTTAGAACTCAACTCTACAATCTGAGTTATAAAAAAAAGGTTTACTTTTTTCAGTGTTTGTCTTTTTACGACAGGCATTTACACACAAAACACACCTGCCCAACGATTAGCACATATTATGAAACACTTCTCTTTCCTTCATCACTTTCCTGCACCGTGCCTTTGCCTAGCTAGATCTCCACTACTTCCACCACTACTGCGTTCCTAATCACAGCATTAATAACCCTTGCAATTTTAATATCCATCCTCCCTAAGGAAACACCTCCTTATTTTTTTATAGAATTTCCTTTTTGTCTTTGTAATACATCTCTGATATTTTCTTTTCAACTTTATTCTTTGTCAAATGTGCCCATAGATTGTTGATGCATCTTTATGCAGCTCTTTTATGACACAATGTCACTAGCAATTTTAAACTCCATATTCATGTTAGCCCCAATCCTATGCCACACATTTGACTTTCCTAAAGTTTCTGTCCATTAGCCTTTGAGTCTTGTTTTTAAATTCTGAATTTTAAAATTGAGGTAGAATTTCCACATAGAGAAATTCAGAGGTAACAAGTATACAGTCTGATCAGTTCATCATGTTGTTTTGATACTGCTGATTTCTGATCCTTTCACTTCTATTTTATAAAAACACAGTTTTACAATTTCTCTATCCAACCCATTCTATTCTTTAAAACCTACATTCTTCCCCACAATGATTTCTCTCATATTTAAAGAGCAATACAGTATTATTAAATCAGATTTCAACCAGAAATGGGAAACTTAAGGGCTAGCCATTCTGTTTCCATTCTTTCAAAACATTTTCTACCTCAGTGACACCTAGTCCTAAAGAAACATCTTCAGAAAATGGAAATGTTGATTTAGGATGTTGATTCTCAAAATATCTTTCTGTTTTACAGTTCCTTAGATGAATTAATTCTTAAACATCAAAAGGTGCTTGTTATGATATGGCATATCTGGTAATACAGGGCTACACAAGGGACTTCTCAAACAAGCCTGGGCTGGACAGGACTAGAAATCACAGCACTAATTATACCAGGACATCCCATATTCCCTTCACTGATTAAGACAAAACAAAGGGGCCCCTTATTTACTTTGTGAAGCCAAATTAACAAAGTAGAAATAAAAATTCTCAGCTGGGCGTGGTGGCTCATGCCTGTAATCCCAGCACTTTGGGAACCCGAGGTGGGCAGATCATGAGGTCAAGAGATCAGGACTATCCTGGCCAACATGGTGAAACCCCATCTCTGCTAAAATTACAATAATTAGCTGGGCATGATTGGTATGCACCTGTAGTCCCAGCTACTTGGGAGGCTGAGAGAGGAGAATTGCTTGAACCCGGGAGGTGGAGGTTGCAGTGAGCCAAGTTCATGCCACTGGACTCTAGTCTGGCAAAAGAGCGAGACTCTGTCTCAAAAACAAAAACAAAAAAACCAAGAAATAGAAGTTCTCCTTATAAGAATGGCTATAGACACCGGAAGGATGAGTCACAGTGAGCAAAAATCACTGATTCACCCAAAGTATGCATATGAGCAAGGATTTCATTGGGTGTTTGTAAGGCTGGTAAGAGAGTTAGAATTTGTTTCTCAAGGAAATGAGGGGGGTAAGGAATCCCCCCAAATATCAATGTATCTTTTTGCCATCTCAACAATCCTAGGTATAATGTGCACAGATGAAACGTGGCATTTAAAAGGAGGTCAAGAAACATTTTCCTCATGATTTTTTATATAAAATCAAGATGGTAACAAACACAGGAAGTTTTTTTCTGTTCAAAGTTAGCATGCGCCTCACTCTCAAAATCTTCAAAATCTTTTAGATTAATTAAGATTATATCCAAGAGCCTAAAAGCAGGTGTCTTCCATGTTTTTCCAAGACCATAATTCTAAAATCCTAGAAGCTGCTTCATTGTTTCAGGTGAATGAAGTCATAGGCTACACCAAGCATAGTGACTGCACACATATAAAAAGCTGCTTTTTGAAAGATCACTTTAGCAACCACATTTTGAATCACTTCCCTAAGCTGAATCATGTTCTCAGCCCTCGCTCCAGGCAAAGAGGACACAGAAAACGAGCAGGAGATATAATCACAGATCACACACTTGCAACGTGGGTGTGAGAAACCGTTTCCAGGGAGAAAATGACAAACATACAGATGCACCCAAAATATGCACTTGAGCAGGGATTCCATTGGGTGTCTGTAAGGCTGGCAAGAGCTTTAGAATTTGGTTCTCAAGGAAATGAGGTGGGTAAGGAATCCCCCCGAATGTCAGTGTATCTTCTTGCCATCTCAATAATCCTGGGTATAACGTGCACAGATGAAATATGGCATTTAAAAGGAAGTCAAGAAACATTTTCCCCATGAATTTTGATATAAAATCAAGAGGGCAGGGGCTTTTTAGATAGGAAAACTGAAGTGAGGCATAGCAACACGGGCTAGCTGAGTCACCCATGGCTCAACACAAATGCCCCATAAAGAGTGCTCAACTCCCAAGGACCTGGACTTTTTCCCAGTATTCCTGTACCTAGAAGAGCATCACACCCTGCTAAGTTCAAAGTCAGAGCTCAGTATATGTTAGTGGAATAAGAAAAGGTTTGAAAGAAGAAAGTGAAAATCCAGTACTACAGAGTGTCAGTTAAGCAAATTAAGGTGGCAGTGGGGGCAGGAAAAAAGATTTTAGATTTCATAGAGGTTTTTTTCCAAAGGCCACACATATTTGTTTGAAACTGCAAATATCATGGTTGTATTTGCATAAACAGGCATGTGTATTTGCTTGTGTTTTTACAGACTGTGCCAACTATTTTCAGATAATTTCCAAGTGCAAATGATCGTATTTCCTACTCTTTTTGTCATTACTGCTTTTCTTCTGGCTTCATTTTTTAATCGATCTCTATCTAGACCAGCCAACCCCAATGTTTGCATAACAACTGTCACTAGCAGTTCCTGTTCCTTCAGCTCATCTGCCTCATCCCTGTTCAGGTGCTTTGCCCTCCTCGAGGAGCCCCAGTGCTGCTGCTCCTATAGATGTCACCGTTTCAGACCCAGCATGCTAGGAACTGCTGCCAGCGCCTGGTTAAGCCAATACTAAATGGGTCCAAACAGCTGAACAGACATTCTGTTTTTCTCCAAAACTCTGAAAAAGATTCTGCAACTCATCTCACAGTAATCTTTTCCCCTAATTTACTCTCAGGAAATTGCCATTCATGTCTGATTAGGTTAAGTCCAATTCCCTGTAATTAGATCCTCAGTGAAGAAAATCAGCGCATCACCACAGTCTATTTTTCTATACCTCTAATATCACTATTGTACTATTATTTTGGCAGATCTGGAGAAAGGATCTGAAAAATGTATCCTGGGTGGAGGGAAAGTCAACTGCATGTCTTTCTGAAGAAATCACTACCTCCTGTTACAGTATCATCATTCTAAAAGATTACCAATTGTTAAAAGCCTATTTCATTAAAATGTATTACATACCAGTTATTTTTCAATCGAATAATTAGCAGCATATATATATATATATATATATACACACAGCATATATATATATTAGCAGCAATTATATATATATATGTGTGTGTATATATATATATATTACTACTGCATGTAGGAAGACAGAAATAGACTAACATTTTTATCAAGGCTAGCAATGAATCATTCATCCTAACCCCTAAATTATATAGTAAAGAATACATGAATAATAGCTTTACGCTCAGTTTTGTTGTAGTTTGTCAAGCAATTATATCTCTAAGTTTAAATGCATTAAACAAATCTTGAAATGCTTTTGCAAAGTAAAATTAGCTAAATTAATTTTGAAGCTCTTTTCCTAAATGATGAATTGCTTACAAATATGTTTGGAGAACAAACAGAAACATGCATAACAATTAAAGTGGTGACTTACAGTTCAATAACAGAATTTTAAAACTTGAGTAATGGAAAAGACTATATCAGTTAATCTTCAAGTTTCTCTTAGATGTACCAGCAGCTTAACTTTATCCTGGTAGCATGTGATATTCAAAAGTCAAGAAAATATATGTAAATAACTATCAGATTGGTGGAATAAACATGGTAAAGAATTTGAAAATCGCTAAAAAGTATGGTCACAGGTATTCCGAGGGAAACTTGTTTTCTGTTTTTTCACCTTGATTCTAGCATTAATATCCCAGATAGGTGCCCCTCCTTCATCTGGGGTCCCACAGTGAAAACGACATGGAGCAGAGCTGCACACAACCCGAAACAGACATGGACAGCAAAAAAACATTGGTTATTATAAGCTTCTGAGATTTTCAGGCTGTAACCATAGCCCAATTTAGCCTAAGCTCACTGAAACACACTAGGAAAGGCTGGGGATCCAGTGGTTTCCTTTAGGAAACAGCCATGATGGTCAAACAGCTCTTTAGATTAAGAGATAGTCATCTCTTAATCTAAAGCAAAACAAGTTTAGAGATGCGTATTTGGGTGTTTTAAAGGACTTTCTTGTACTCAGCTCTCTTCCATTCAGCCATTTGATATTTGCAGAACACCTGTGACATGGCAGGGACCAGGGCCACGCTTGTGTGTTGACTCTCATTAGTCAGCTGTGAACCCGAGGGCAGGAACACCATTTTCCTGTGTCTACACGCCCATTACCCAGATTAATGCCCAGCATGTGCTCTAGGTGCTCATAAATGTTTGTGGTTGGCTTATTGTTTAAATCCATTTCAAAATGCAGTGGACATTTGTATAAAGTAAAGAGGTAATATTAAAGAAGGAGAACTTCTTTTCAGCAGACATGAAACAGAAGGAGTTTAGAGTTTGGTGAACAAATGGAGAAAGAACTTCTTGGTAGAAGATAACAGCACAAATGCTTTCGCCTGGCATTTCAGACTATTCTGCCACCAACAGTATACTTTAAAAAATGTTATAATAGCAAACTTATTAATTGGATTTAATACAGTCCCTTATGTTATCTTATCCCAATATGGACAAGAATCCTGGCTGATGTTAGCAGCACTAGAGCAGAATAGTTAAGAAAACAGACTCTAGAAGCTTAATAAAGAGATTTGAATCCTGGCTCTATTACTTGCTAGCTGTGTGATCTGGTCACATTGCTTAACCTCTCTGTGCTCCACTTTCCTCGTGTATAAAATGAGGATTGTGTTAATACTGCTTTGTAGGGGTGTCATGCAGATTCAATGAGTGAATATGTAAAAAGTAAACAGGTGTTGGCTATTATGAATGCCAGAGGAAAATCAGCAGTGAAATAGGTCTATGTCCTAGCCCTTTTCAGCACTTTTATCAATAACTTGGATGAGAAAACCAAAGCCATTTTGACTTACAATTAAGATGGCATTATGATGGAAGAAATAACAAACATAATGGGTACCAGAATCAGGAGTCAAAATAACCACGAGACCGGAACAATCAGTCAAAAGTAACAAGATATATTCACATAGGGATAAATTTTAAATTCTTGCGTCTTTAAATGTAACACAAATCTCACTAGTTTAGGAATGGGGGAACCTGCTTCAATAAGGAGCACCATGTATAAATCAAATGTTGGGGGAGCAAGTTTAATTAAGTATAAGCTCTGTATGAATCAACAGTGTGCTGCATCTGCTAAAAAAGCTCACGCATGGCGTTAACTGAGTTTCAGTCTCTGGATTTAACAAGGGTGGTGGAAAGGTTCTGCCTTGCTCTACACTGGCCAGCTCAGGGGATGGAAAGAAAAGCATCCCAAACAACGAGGACAGATCTGTTCCCAATAGTGATTGCAGAATGAACTTGGTGACATCCATAGTCTGAAGGTTAAGTACTCAGGTGTAGATCCTTACACTGCTCCTTCCTGGTCATGTGATCGTACATAAAAGCCTCTGTTACCTCTACCGTAAAACTTGGACAATATGGTCTACCTCCACACTGAGATTACAGAACTAACCAAGGTGCATTTTTAAAAATTGTGGCGAAGTGTACACTTTAGTAGCATTAGACTCACAAATTAGTGGCATTCATTAGATTCACATCATTTATTTCCAAAACTTAAATCTCACCAAGTCATTGAGCAATAGCTCCCCACTTTCCTCTTCCCCGAGTCCGTTAATGTACTTTCTGTCTCTATGAATTTGCAGATTTTAGGTATTTCCCAGGATTCATTTCTTGACAACTAAAAATGTTTAAAAATGGAGTGGGCTTCTTCAGGAGGAGGTGATGTCCACTGTCACAAAAGTCATTCAAGTAGAGAACAGACAACACTTCAAAAAATTATGTGGTGGGGATTCATTTTGGGTTGGAGAAAATGACTGAAATGCGTCTCCCAGATTTGACAGTCTCTGAGTCTATGAACTCCACAACACATTCTACATGTGTTTTGGGTGACTTCTAACCCATTTTATCTAAGATGAAACTGAGGCAAGAGTGCCCTGATAAGTAGCCCAAGGTCAATCACTAAGTCACAAAGAGAGCTATGGATAGAAATGAAGTCTCCTGACGCACAGCCCTGCCCTGCATTCCACCATCTGATGATGCTGCACTCTATGACCTACTTGTCCTACGGTTACGGTATTTTTCCTCCCAAATTCCCTCAGGGCTTTGTTTGAAGGCTGCATAAAATAACTTAAATGAAAAGTGATTTAATAACATCAAATTCTTAACTTTAACGCCAAGATGATAAAAGCTGTTAGAAGATGAATTTGAAAGCATAAAAACAGTTTGATTAACCATTAGAAAACAGACTCTCAAATTCAGATTTTAAGTTATGTACGGCCGTTTGGATGTCAGACTGAGAAAAAACACTGGAATAACTTCCATATATATTCCACAACATACTGGAGAAGCCACAGCGATCACTGCTTTTTTTAAAAAAAGTACAGATTTGGGGACCCAAGAAAGACTTTAATTCTGATGTACTCTCTCTTAATATGGAGACAGACACAAATGTATATGGAAAAGACTCAGTTTCGGTAAGATTCCTGATTTACTGTTTTGTTTTTTAAGACTCAGGATATATTATCGGATTTAATGTCTAAAGTAAAAGCCAGTATGTTCCTGTAAGAAATAGTCATAGAACCAGTCTCTTCTATAATGATAGACTGTAAAAAATACTTCTCACAGTAGAAAACAAAAATAAGTATTTTTTAACAAATATCAAACATGGTATTTAGCAATTCATTCCAATGTCAACAAAATTTTCCTCTGAAATTTGTTCCAAATTTTAGGTCCCATCTTTATATGCACATTTTCCCCATTTATATTACTAAGAGGTCTGCTAGTAAAATGAAGTTTTTTTCTTTAGTAATTTGTTCTATTAAAAAAACAAAAGAAAAACTGAGAAGCCAATGGTACAATTAAATTCAACATATAAATATATTAAAAGAAATCTTTTTTTGAGCTGCATCTGTTTTTAGAGCTCAATCTCTTTTTAGAATGCAAAGACATCAGGAAAATAAACTACAACTGACCAATCACTTTTCACTCTCTTGCTTATAAACATATACAGATGTCTATTTCTAAGCATGCAAGTGTTGTCTGTCTCACATAACAAGAAATCCTGAGGTAGCATGGCCAGGGCAGGGGCAGCTATTCCACAAGCGTGCCAGGAAGACAGCTCTTTTTGCTCCACTCTCACTAATGTGTAGATGTCCACCCTCCTGTTTATCACCTCAAAGTTGCATGATGGCTTTTGCTGTTCTGGCATCAGAAAGCAGGAAGCAGGAGTGCTTACATCAGGAAAGCAAAGGCTTTTCCAGATCCTTCCTGTTAATGGTGCCTCCAAAACGGTTACCCACAACTGAAACCTCAATCCCTATCGAGCATCATATACTTCTCTAAATCTGCAGATTCCACTTCCTTCAAGTCCTGTGTCCATTCCTCCTTTTCTTCCTCCACTAATTCTACCTTTGTCCAAGATCTTACCATCCCTTGTCTAGGCTGATACAACAGTCTCCAAATTGTTCATGGGTTCTCCAATTTTGGCTTCTACCAATCTACCCTCCATGCCACTAGACTCGTCTTTCTAAAACATAAATGTGACTGTCACTCCTCCACTGCTCTTAGGATAAATTTAAACCCCTTAGTTATGACATAAAGGCACAGTATTATCTACTTTAACCTCTTAAGTTCATCTATCACTTTCTTTTTTTCTTTTTTTGAGACAAGGTCTCACTATGCTGCCCAGGCTAGCCTTAAACTCCTGGATTCAAATGATCTTCCCATCTCAGCCTCCCAAGTAGATGGGACTACAGGCATGTGCCAATGTTCCCAGCCTGAGATGGTGGCATTTTTATGTGTAAAATTTAGGACACTACATTATGAAAAGAGTAACAACCATGACACGAGAGTGATAAGCTATTCTGTGGTGGCAGGAAGATCTCTGTAGCCCCTGAAATGGGCCTTCTTCCTCAAGGAGAGGAAGCAGGCATTCACAAAAGTGAATTTTCCAAATAATTGAAGCTTAAATTTTAAGTTGAATAAAAACTAATAAAATATTAAAATATTATTGGCAAAAATCTTCCTAAAAATGTGTTACACATTTCCTTGCCTTTTAAGGAGAGTAGGCTGAACCAAATTTAACCTTTTTTGATGACTCAGTGTCATCATTATGAAACTCAATTACCGTTGAGGTAGCAGGGCTGTCTGCCTCTCCATTAAATGGCTCCAGACTGTGAACCACTTAGTTCTTTACCAATTTCCTCTCCCTTTCACCATTAGGATTGTATCTAGCATCTTAAGCTGTAAGTCTGTACAAGTCTTCACAACTAGGGAATCATAAAACCACAGAATTTGAGTGTTTGAGGAAATTTTAGAGATCATTTAATTTATCAGTCTATCAAATTTTATAGATAAGAAAACTAAGTAGGGAGAAATGCCAAATGTGGGTGAAGGGAAGAAAGGAAGCAAAACACACTGCCATGTGTGTACCTATGCAACTGTCTTGCATGTTCTGCACATGTACTCCAAAACCTAAAATGCAATAAAAAATTAAAAAAGAAAACTAAGCTCTAAGTAAGTGAGCAGTCTTTTTCTAATCAGATGCTTTTAATCTTTTATTTTAATGGCTTTAAAACTGTGTTCTGTAGAAACCTCTACTCAATTTGAGCTCAGGCCATTATGTTTATCTTTTTTTAAAATGCTAAGGGTAAACTGGATTTAAAAACATATGCTACAGGATAAACACACTTTGAATGAACTTAAAAATCACGCGGTGGCTCAAGCCTGTAATCCCAGCACTTTGGGAGGCCTAGGCGGGTGGATCACGAAGTCAAGAGATCGAGACCATCCTGGTCAACATGGTGAAACCCCGTCTCTACTGAAAATACAAAAAATTAGCTGGGCACAGCGGCACGTGCCTGTAATCCCAGCTACTCAGGAGGCTGAGGCAGGAGAATTGCCTGAACCCAGGAGGCCGAGGTTGCGGTGAGCCGAGATCGTGCCATTGCACTCCAGCCTGGGTAACAAGAGCGAAACTCTGTCTCAAAACAATAAAAATAAAAAATAAAAAATAAAAAATCATGATATATCTGTTAGCATTAGGAGTACAACATATTTATTTTGTTTAACAACAGAATCTCTTCTTTCTTCCTTTTTTGTGTTCCGTTGTTTTGCTCATTCATAAAACCCCCACTGTTTATTCATTCAACACCTCAGCCTCCAATTAGTGAATAAGCAGGCCCAACTTTGTTTCTAACTTAGTTGTTAGAAGTGTACAGAGGCAGGAAAGAAAAGCACAAGGGTCTACTAGGCACTCACTACTGTGCAAATGTATCTTACAAAACCAAAACAAAAGCCCTTAAGATGGCTACTGTTACCCCCCTTAAATAGGTGAGGAAACCAAGATGGAGAAGCTGCTCAATTATCCAAGGTCATACAATCAATCAGTGGTAAAGGAGAAATGTAAATCCTCATGCTTGATGTCACATGGCTGCTGCCCTTAAGGAATTCATCATGTATAACGGCAGAAAAGTACATATTCAACTCACTCTCTAACAGTGTGATAAAAGTAATCATGGCAGTTAGGAGTGCAGAAAAGGAAGCAATGAATTAGACCTGTAAAGATGGGAGAAGGTTACACAGTGACACTTGAGGTGAATCTTAATAATAGTAATAAAAACAATAATAGCAAACGCTTCTATAGGAATTATTATGGGTGAGGCACATGCCATCTCCTTGATGTTATCCCCCTTCTCCAAAGGAAACTCAGGCACAGACAGATTAAAGTTACATATCTAAGACATTTAAACTACTAGAAAGCTCCTGGTTCCAGAGTTCATTCTAGGACTACTGTGCTATGCTAATTCTCAGAAGTGAAAAAGGTGAAGGGGTCCCTAGGTGAGGGGAGAGAGACAGGAGCGAAGGCATCAAGGTGCAAGGGAAACAGTGACTTGAGGTGACTGATGCAGCTGGAATAAAAGTTACCATATGTAAAGCAGACCATATTACCACTCTGCTTAAAACCAATGATTGGCTGCTCACTACATTTTAAGAGAAATATAAGCACTGTCTAGCTCTCGTTCTACTCTCCCACTCACTCACAGGTCTCCTGACATGCTGGCCTTCCAGTACTTAGAACAACCAAGCTCTTTCTTGCTGCAGAACGTTGGTATATGGTAGTATCTCATTCTCAAATATTCTACCCCTTGCTTTTTACCTAATTCTTGAACATCCTCTGGCTTTGACCTAATTTTGACGTACTCAAAAAGGTCTTTGAAGTTCCCCATCATGCCGTAATATCTCATAGCAGCACCCTCAGCTTCCCCTTCGCAGAGCTACCCCACTTTATAATTATACTAATGTTGTGACTACAGACTATAGGTTCCATGAAGGCTAGGACTATGCCTGCTATTTTGCTGTTGTTTTCTTGTTTTATCTTTGGTTTTCCTTGACTGCCACATAATTCAATGGCAGAAGTTGAAGCTGGAATTGAAAGAGCATGGCCTTTATCCTACAGACTGGAAGGCAGAAAAATTGATAATCAAGGGCTGTAAAAATATCAAAAAGAGGCTTTAACAAAGCCAAACAAAAACTAGCATGGTGTGGACGACAGACAAGAGAAAGACCAAAGCTGACAGACCAGTTGAGGATGACTTCAACAAGCTAGGTGAGAGCCTGAACCAAGGCAGTGGTGGAGGAAGTGAATTCAAGAGACAGCACAGGTGGTGGGGCCGGATTTGTTCATTTGACGTGTGTGTGTAAGCCTGCTCTGTGTACTCTGTGACCCACTCTCCATTCAGAGGTATAAAACAAAGTAGTAAACAGCAAACCTATGAGGAAAAACACTATGCTCTCCAATCAGAGCAAAAGACAAAGAATAAAGACTGATCACTCCTTTTGGCCTTTAGATCCAAAGGGAATTGAGGAATGAATAGCTATTTTCAAAGAGACATGCCCTTTTCAAGGAGAAGCCAGTTAAGGCAAAGATAAAGAAAGAAAATCGTATAAAAATATTGAGAATACAGAGAAGTTTTCTGGCAATGAAAAGGGGGTTTCAAAGCATACTCATTAAGGGGATATAAGTTGGATTTTACTGAAAAGGGATAAACCAGGGAAAGACTGAGGGAAAAAATGACATAGGGAGCAGAATTGTGTTTAATTATCTGAATTTAAAATTGCAAAAACAAATCTACACATATTGGGAGGAGACTGAGCCTGAAGGTTAAGGGAGGCAAAGAGCGGAAGGGTTACAAGGGAAGGCCACAAATGGACTCAGCCCTTGGCATAAATTCACCCAGTAGCACCGCTGCAGAATCCTTCCTGGGTATAGACAGGGATGGCCACATGGAGATGACTGCCCATGGCAGGCACAGCTGCTTCGTGGCTGCTTTGGCTGCTGCAGACTCAACACTGGAATATAGCTTGCTTCAACAAGGCTTAACCAGTGCAAAGCTAAGAATCCTATAATCTTAGTCTCAGATTTTTAAAATAACACCCTTTTCTTGAAAGTGAAAACTTCACTGCTCTCCCTAATTTCCTGCATTTGAGCGAAATCTAAAGGTTACATTAAATATAAAGTTCATCCTATCAAGAGCATCTGGGAGTCCATACAGTAAGTCTATTTTAACTTCATATTTAACAGTAGTAAAAAGTGTACTAAGAGTGGATGGCACCAGGGAGCTGCCATTTTTCACACCTCTAAACAGCACTCCTGCTTCCTCTCACATATGTCATGGTAAAAGAGCCAAACTTGGAACGCCTGCCTTCCCAGAGTCGCTTAAAAATCCTGTCTTGAGTGCCGCTGGGCTGTGATAAACCACCCCCGCTTCTATCTACACCCCCACAGTTTGGGAACGGGACAGTGAGATGATGGATAGGGAATGTGTATCCGTTCTGAAGGAGGTATAATGAGCTTAAATTTACTGTACTAAAGTTAACACAACTGCTATAGGTGACATAATAAGAAATTTGTATTTGGTCTCTGCCCTGGTTCCTGGCACAGAACTTCTAAAACCCTTGTAATTTCCTGAGTAAACGGGGTGAAAGGAGAATCTCCATTATTCATAGTAAGCCCCCCTCCACCATGCCGAAGCTTATGCTAATAAGGTGACTCCTGGAGGATGGGGACCAGTTGCCAAAAGAACCAACCATGTGAAGAGAGGATCAGAACTCAGCACCACCTCTCTCTAGCCACCTTTCTCCAGGCAAGGGAGAGTTGGCTAGAGATCAGCTCAATCACCAAGGGCCAATGACGTAATCAATCATGCCTATGTAATAGCCATAAACACCCTTACCAACTCCAGAGCTCCAGGGTTGGTGCATATATCAAGGTGGTGGCCGGGAAAGGGCACCTTGCTCAATGCATCTCTTCCATTTGGCAGTTCCTGAGTTGTGTCCTTTATAAGAAACTGGTAAAAATGTTCTGTGAGCCATTTTAGCAAATTATCGAATGCAAGGAGGGAGGATGTGGGAACCACTGACTTAGAGAAGGTCGGTCAGAAGTACAGGTAGATACCTGGGACATGTGGTTGACATCTGAAGTGGAGGTCACCTTGTGGGGCTGGACCCTTTAATTTGTGTGATCTGATACCAACTCCAGAACCGAATTAAATTATAGGACACCAGCAAGTGTCACCAGAGAACTGAACTGCTTAGTGTGGGAAAACCCCACGTTTGGTGTCCCAATTATTGTAAGAGTAAAGAAAAATACTTTTTCTTTTTTTTTTTTTTTTTTTTTTTTTTGAGACAGAGTCTCACCCTGTCACCAGGCTGGAGTGCAATGGCATAATCTCAGCTCACTACAACTTCCACCTCCTGGATTCGAGCGATTCTCTTTCCTCAGCATCCCCAGTAGCTGGGACTACAGGCATGCACCACCTCATCCAGCTAGTTTTTGTATTTTTAGTACAGACGGGGTTTCACCATGTTGGTCATGATGGTCTCAATCTCTTGATCTCGTGATCCACCCGCCTCAAACTCCCAAAGCGCTGGGACTACAGGTGTGAGCCACCACGCCTGGCCCAGAAAAATACTTTTATACTTTTAGTATATAATTTGGTTTAGCTCTTTTTAGGTAGACCTCACATGTCTGGAGGAACAGTCCTTCTTGACTGGTATTGAGGATATTCAAAATTCATGTCCTAACAGGAGGCAACCCTGTCAGGGAAAGGCAGCCCTCACAACACACAGTTCCCAGTGGGAGGAGTGAGAGGACATTCATCAACATGGTCACCGGCTAGTCAGGACAGCATGTGGAAGGGGCGCCCTGTCCATCTCCAACTGCAAGCTCAAGCTTGCAGGAACATTTTGAAACCAGTTCCCAGACCAGGGCAGGAAGCTTCGAAGAAGCACCTGACTCCTACGGCGGTGGGTTCAGGCTCAAACCGTTCCACCTCACATAAAAAGAAATCTGCCTACTCCTTCACCATTTTTTTTCATCCTTACTCGTTTTCCTCCGGACATGTTCCATTTTTACTTTACGATATACAATCCATTTTTCTCTCTCCCTCCAACAGTTTTCATCTGCAGCAGGCTTATTTCTCTGTATCCACTCCTCAGTTACTCACCTACTCCCCAGGGTTTTTTCCAGTCACAGGAAACTTTCCTGTTATTTTATTGTGGTAAGAATACTTCACATGAGATATACCCTCGTCAATTTTTAAGTGTACATTACATTGCTGTTGGCGATAGTACAATGTTGCACAGATCTGTAGCGCCTATTCATCTTACTTGACTGAAACTTTATGTTCACTGATAAGTAACTCCCATTACCCCCTCCCAGCCCCTGATGACTACCACCATTCCACTTCTCTAATCTATGAATTTGACTATTTTAGATACTTCATATGAGTGGAATCATATAGTATTTGCCTTTCTGTGTCTGGCTTATTTCACTTAGTATAATGTCTTCCAGGTTCATCCATGTGGTCACATGTTGCAGAGTTTCTTTCTTTTTAAAGACTGAACACTTTCATTGTATATTTGCTTTCTATTTTTTTTCTTTTTTTTTTGAGATGGGATCTCGCTATGTTGCCCAGGCTGGACTTGGACTGCTGGCCTCAAGCAATCCTCCCGCCTCAGCCTCCCACAGCTGAGACCATAGGTATGCACCACTGTGCCAGGCTTCACATATTCTTGATCCATTCATCTGTTGATGGACATTTAGGTTGTTTCCACATCTTGGCTATTGTGAATATTGCTGTGGTAAAAACAGAAATGCTGATATTTCTTCAAGATCCTGATTTTAAGTCTTTTGGAAGAATACCCAGGAGTGGGACTGCTGGATCATATGGTAGTGCTACTGTTAAGTTTTTGAGGAGCATCACACTGTCTTCCATAGCAGCTGCACCATTTTGCATATCCACCAACAGTGTGCAAGGATTCCAATTTCTCCACATCCTCACCAAAGCCTGTCTTTTGTTTTTTTGTTAATGACAGGTGTGAGGTGACATTTCATTGTGGCTTTGATTTGTATTCCTCTGATGATTAGTGAGGTTCGGCAATGTTTCATATACCTGTCAGCCATTTAGATGTCTATTTTTGAGAAACATCTATTTAAGCCCTTAGCCCATTTTTTAATCAGGTTATTAGTTTCTTTTACTGTTGAGTTTTAGGAGTTCCCTATATATTTTGGAGATTAACTCTTTGGCAGATATATAGTTTGCAAATAGCTTCTCCCATTCTGTAGGTTGCCTTTTCACTCTGCTGAGTGTTTTCTTTGCTATATGGAGCTTTTTGGTTTGATGTAGTCCATGGCAAACTTCTGAATGAGTAGTCTGTACTCATCAAAGGCTGTATTTAAATTATATTCTTCTTGACTATCTTCTCCTTAAAATACTCTCCTTTCAAGACATTCTTTTTTTTTTTCATTTCTCTCTCTCACCCTCCAGCCACTCTTCCTTCATCTCCTTCTCCATATAATTTAAATGCAGATGATCCTAAAATTCTGTCAACATTTCCCTTCTGACTCTCTGTGTTCCCAATATGTACTCTTTGTCTTCACTTTAACTACAGCTTGTGCACCACCATTCCCACATCTGAACAGCACTGCTTCAGACCTCTTGCTCCCGAACTCCAAGTCTGTGTTTCTAACTCTTTCAAAGCATCTTCTGGATATTTTAAGAATCACTCAAAGTCAGCATACTCGGAGCTAGACTGTCCTTTTCTAGCACTCAGTCAAGTTTGATGCCTTCTTTTTCCTCATCACTTACATTGTCATTAAGTTCTGTTGACTCTAACTCTAAAAAGTCTTACTACTACAATCCCTGTTAGCCACTTTCACTACCATTATTCCCATTTATGCCTTCAAAGTCTCTTATGAGGACCACCTGATGGTTGATGGGAGCTTTGGGAATCAGACAAACTAGATTCCAGTTTTTGCACTCCACAGTTGTGTGCATTGGACAAGTTATTTAACTTTTTAAATACACAGTTTATTCATCTGTTAAATGGGGCTAGTATTTAGATATTCAGTAATCTAAATAAAACGTCATTCACAATGGCAGGTACATAGTAACCATTAAAAAAATGTTTTTTCGGAGGACTTAAGATGGCGCTGTGAGAACAACCCAGGATTGAAGCTCTCGGTGCATGCGCAGAGAGGGTGAGTCAGGGCCACATTTCCAGACGGATCTTTGTTGCCCACAGAACGGGGAAATTACCAGGTATAAAAGAGATGCGGGACGCCAGGCAGAAGTTTTGGCTGGTGTAGCTGGCAATGGGTGTGGCGGCAGCCCGCGCCTTAGTGCTTCAGTGCTACACAGTGCTCCGCACAAAGTGCACTGATCTGGGTGCCCTGTTGAACCAGCAATCTGAGACTTGAGAGGGCTGAACTTGAGACTGAACAGGACTTGGACAGTGAGCCAGCCCAGGAGATCCCAGGGACACAGCGTTTGGCGTAGCGCACTGCGACAAACAAAACGGCAATTCCAAATGCTCCCAGTGGAGAGGTTCCCTGAGAGCGCGGCTCCGTGGGGGAGGGGCGTCCGCCATTACCGAGGCAACCCGCCCCTACTGAGTTACACGCCCATTGCTGACTGCAGCCTGCCGTTGCCGAGGCAACCCACTACAACAGAGAGACTCTGCAGCAGGGCGTAGCCCGTGACAGCAGGGCAGAGACCACAGCAGAAGGGCAGAGCCTGCAGCAACAGGGCGAACCTCAAACCAGCAGGGTGGAGCCTTGGCAGGCAAATAGTGACTAGACTGCCTCCTAGCTGGCCAGGACAGCACAATGGACACTCAAAAATAAAGCCCCAACCCCCCTAGACAGAGCATCTGAGAAAAAAAGGGTCTTTTTAATGAGCTCTGTTGCAGCAGAATCAAACATAGCAGCCTAACAGCCCTGAATGAACAACAGAGCTCACAGCTCAGCAATTGAGCTCCTAAAAAGTACAGACTGTCTCCTCAAGCAGCTCCCTGACCCCTCTATATCCAAAAGACTGACACTTGGCAGGCATCATCCTGGGACCAAGGTAGCAGAAAAAGAAACGGGTAGCATCCCTCACCGTGCCACAGCTGCTAGAGGTGCACCCCAGACAAGCAGGGCCTGGAGTGGACCTCAGCAGTTGTACAGCAAAGGGGCTAGGCTGGTAGAAGGAAAACCAAGCATCAGAAATACTTCATCATCAACAATCTGGGTGTCCACTCAGAGACCCAACCGAAAAGTCAGCAACTACACAGACGACAAGTGGATAAATCCACAAAGATGGGAAGAAACCAGCGTAAAAAGGATGAAAACACCCGAAACCAGAACACCTCACCTCCTAGAAAGGACCAAAACTCCTCACCAGCAAGGGAACAAAGCTGGACGGAGAATGACTGTGACGAAATGACGGAATTAGACTTCAGAAGGTGGATAATGAGAAACTTTTGTGAGCTAAAAGAACATGTTTTAAATCAATGCAAAGAAACGAAGAACCTTGAAAAGAGATATTAAAAAATATTCGAGGAAATGATAACAAGAATGGATAACTTAGAGAGGAATATGAATGAATTAAAGGAGCTGAAAAACACAATACGAGAACTTTGTGAAGCATGCACAAGTTTCAATAGCCGAATTGACCAAGCAGAAGAAAGAATATCAGAAGTCGAAGATCAACTCAATGAAATAAAACGAGAAACCAAGATCAGAGAAAAAAGCGCAAAAAGGAATGAACAGTCTCCAAGAAATGTGGGACTATGTGAAGAGACCTAACCTACGTTTCATATGTGTACCAGAAGGGGACGAAGAGAATGAATCCAAGCTGGAAAGTACTCTTCAGGACATTATCCAGGAAAATGTCCCCCACCTAGCAGGACAGGCCAACACGCAAATGCAGGAAATACAGAGAACACCACGAAGATATTCTGCCAGAAGAGCAACCCCAAGGCACATAATCGTCAGATTCAACAAGGTTGAAATAAAGGAGAAAATACTAAGGGCAGCCAGAGAGAAAGGTCGGGTCACCCACAAAGGGAAGCCCATCAGACTCACAGCAGATCCCTCGGCAGAAACACTACAAGCCAGAAGAGAGTGGCGGCCAATATTCAACATTCTTAAAGAAAAGAACTTTCAACCCAGAATTTTATATCCAGCCAAACTGAGCTTCAGAAGTGAAGAAAAAATAAAATCCTTTGCGAACAAGCAAGTACTCAGAGATTTTGTCACCACCAGGCCTGCTTTAGAAGAGGTCCTGAAAGAGGCACTACACATAGAAAGAAACAACCAGTACCAGCCATTCCAAAATCACACTAAATGCTAAAGAGCATCAACATAATGAAGAATCTACAACAACTAACGGGCAAAACAGCCAGCTAGCATCAAAATGGCAGTATCAAATTCACACATAACAATATTAACCCTAAATGTAAATGGACTAAATGCACCAATCAAAAGACACAGACTGGCAAATTGGATAAAAATCCAAAACCCATCAGTGTGCTGTATCCAGGAAACCCATCTCACATGCAAGGATACACAAAGGCTCAAAATAAAGGGATGGAGGAAGATTTACCAAGCAAATGGAGAGCAAAAAAAAGCAGGAGTTGCAATTCTCATCTCTGATAAAATAGACTTTAAAGCAACAAAGATCAAAAGAGACAAAGAAGCCATTACATAATGGTAAAAGGATCTATACAACAAGAAGAGCTAACGATCCTAAACATATATGGACCCAATACAGGAGCACCCAGATACATAAGGCAAGTTCTTAATGACCTACAAAAAGACTTAGACTCCCAGACAATAATAGTGGGAGACTTTAACACTCCACTGTCAATGTTAGACAGATCAACCAGACAGAAAATCAACAAGGATATCCAGGGCTTGAACTCAGACCTGGAGCAAGCAAACCTGATAGACATTTACAGAACTCTCCACCCCAAATCCACAGAATATACATTCTTCTCAGCACCACATCACACCTACTCTAAAATTGACTACATAACTGGAAGTAAAGCACTGCTCAGCAAATGCAAAACAACTGAAGTCATAACAAACAGCCTCTCAGACCATAGTGCAATCAAGTTAGAACTCAGAATTCAGAAACCAACCCAGAACCGCACAGCTTCATGGAAACTGAACAACTGGCTCTTGAATGTTGACTGGATAAACAATGAAATGAAGTCAGAAATAAAGAAGTTCTTCGAAACCAATGAGAACAAAGACACAACATGCCAGAATCTCTGGGACACATTTAAAGCAGTCTCTAGAGGAAAGTATATAGCAGTAAGTGCCCGTATGAGGAGAATGGAGAGATCCAAAATTGACACCCTATCGTCAAAATTGAAAGAGCTAGAGGAGCAAGATCAAAAAAACTCAAAACCCAGCAGAAGACAAGAAATAACTAAGATCAGAGCTGAACTGAAGGAGATTGAGACACGACAAACCCTTCAAAAAATCAATAAATCCAAGAGCTGGTTTTTTGAAAAGATCAACAAAATAGACCACTAGCCAGATTAAAAAGAAAAGAGAGAACAACCAAATAGATGCAATAAAAAATGATAAAGGGGAAATCACCACAGATTCCACAGAAATTCAAACCATCATCAGAGAATATTACAAACAACTCTATGCACATAAACTAATAAACCTGGAAGAAATGTATAAATTCCTGGACTCCTGTGTCCTCCCAAGCCTAAACCAGGAGGAAGCTGAAACTATGAATAGACCAATAACAAGGTCAGAAGTCGAGGCAGCAATTAAGAGCCTACCACACAAAAAGAGCCCAGGTCCAGATGGCTTCACAGTCGAATTCTACCAGGCACACAAAGAGGAGCTGGTACCATTCCTTCTGAAACTATTCCAAATAATCCAAAAAGAAGGAATCCTTCCCAAATCATTCTATGAGACCAATATCATCCTGATACCAAAACCCGGCAGAGACCCAACAAGAAAAGAAAACTTCAGGCCAATATCCATAATGAACATAGATGCAAAAATCTTCAATAAAATATTGGCAAACTGATTGCAAGAGCAAATCAAAAAACTTATTCATCATGATCAAGTAGGATTCATCCCGGGGATGCAAGGCTGGTTCAACATACGCAAGTCTATAAACGTAATTCACCACATAAACAGAACCAAAAACAAAAACCACATGATTATCTCAATTGACGCAGAGAAGGCATTTGACAAAATTCAACAGCCCTTTATGCTAAAAGCCCTCAATAAACTCGGTATCGATGGAACGTATCTCAAAGTAATAAAAGCTATTTATGACAAACCAACAGCCAATATCATACTGAATGGGCAAAAACGGGAAGCATTCCCTTTGAAATCCGGCACTAGACAAGGATGCCCTCTTTCACCACTCCTATTCAATATAGTACTGGAAGTTCTAGCCAGAGCAATCAGGCAAGAAAAAGAAATAAAGGGCATTCAAATAGGAAAGGTGGAAGCCAAATTGTCTCTATTTGCAGACGACATGATAGTATACCTAGAAGACCCCACTGCCTCAGCCCAAAAACTCCTGAAACTGATAAGCAACTTCAGCAAAGTCTCAGGATATAAAATCAATGTGCAAAAATCACAAGCATTCCTCTACACCAATAACAGACTTAAAGAAACCCAAATCAAGAACAAACTGCCATTCACAATTGCTACAAAAAAAATAAAATACCTAGGAATACAACTCACAAAAAACATAAGGGACCTCTTCAAGAAAAACTACAAACCACTGCTCAACGAAATAAGAGAGGACACAAACAGATGGAGAAACATTCCATGTTCATGGTTAGGAAGAATTAATATCGTGAAAATGGCTATACTGCCCAAAGTAATTTACAGAATCAATGCTATCCCCATCAAGCTACCATTGACTTTCTTCACAGAACTGGAAAAAAACACCATGAACTTCATATGGAACCAAAAGAGAGCCCGCATAGCCAAGTCAATTCTAAGCAAAAAGAACACAGCGGGGGGCATCACACTACCAGATTTCAAACTATACTACAAGGCTACAGTAATCAAAACAGCATGGTACTGGTACCAAAACAGAGATATAGACCAATGGAACAAAACAGAGGCATTGGAGGCAACACAACATATCTACAACCATACAATTTTTGATAAACCTGACAAAAACAGGTAATGGGGAAAGGATTCCCTGTTTAACAAATGGTGTTGGGAAAACTGGCTAGCCATGTGCAGAAAGCAGAAACTGGACCCCTTCCTGACACCTTACACTAAAATTAACTCCAGATGGATTAAAGACTTAAACATAAGACCTGGCACCATAAAAACCCTAGAAGGAAATCTAGGCAAAACCATCCAGGACATAGGAGTAGGCAAGGACTTCATGAACAAAACACCAAAAGCATTGGCAACAAAAGCCAAAATAGACAAATGGGACCTAGTCAAACTCCACAGCTTCTGCACGGCAAAAGAAACAGTCACTAGAGTGAATCGGCAACCAACAGAATGGGAAAAAATGTTTGCAGTTTACCCATCTGACAAGGGGCTGATATCCAGAATTTACAAAGAACTCAAACAGATTTACAGGAAAAAAACAAACAAGCCCATTCAAAAGTGGGCAAAGGATATGAACAGATACTTTACGAAAGAAGACATATATGAGGCCAACAATCATATGAAAAAATACTCATCGTCACTGGTCATCAGAGAGATGCAAATCAAAACTACATTGAGATACCATCTCACACCAGTTAGAATGGCGAACATTAAAAAATCTGGAGACAACATGCTGGAGAGGATGTGGAGAAAAAGGAACACTTTTACACTGTTGGTGGGAGTGTAAATTAGTTCAACCATTGTGGAAGACAGTGTGGCGATTCCTCAAGGCCTTAGAAATAGAAATTCCATTTGACCCAGCAATCCCATTACTGGGTTTATATCCAAAGGACTATAAATCGTTCTACTATAAGGACACATGCACACGAATGTTCATTGCAGCACTGTTTCCTATAGCAAAGACCTGGAATCAACCCAAATGCCCATTGATAATAGACTGGATTGGGAAAATGTGGCACATATACACCATGGAATATTATGCAGCAATCAGAAATGATGAGTTTGTGTCGTTTGCAGGGACATGGATGAATCCGGAGAACATCATTTTCAGCAAACTGACACAAGAACAGAAAATGAAACACCGCATATTCTCACTCATAGGCGGGTGACGAAAAATGAGAACACATGGACACAGAGAGGGGAGTACTAAACACTGGGGTCTATTGGGGGGAAAAGGGGAGGGCCAGTAGGAGGGGGAGGTGGGGAGGGATAGCCTGGGGAGAAATGCCAAATGTGGGTGAAGGGAAGAAAGGAAGCAAAACACACTGCCAGGTGTGTACCTATGCAACTGTCTTGCATGTTCTGCACATGTACCCCAAAACCTAGAATGCAATAAAAAATTTTTTAAAAAAAATGTTTTTTCACTCAGTACTCTCTGTTCTTTCTGTCTTTAACCCATCTTCCCCAGACAGTATACTTTTAACACTCCTACCAGTTACTTTCTAACTCAAAACGTCTATTCATGTCAGTCTTTGATTTAAAAAAAAAAAACTTTTCACAAATTTTTATTGCCTATATGACGAAGACCATCCCTTTAGTTTGACACTAATGACCCATTAGAAATCTAACCCCACGCAACCTTTCCAGCTTAGAAACTCATTACTCCATTTTAGATAACTTATTTACCTAAGGTATCTTACATTGTTAAGCTTTGATTTCTTTATTGTAGCCACCTCCATGTTCAGTGTTCCCCCTTCTATTTCTAGCTGATGTAACCATATTTATATTTGCATGTGCATCTGCTTTTACCAATAGATCCTAGTTCCTTGGAAGCAAAGAACCCTCCTTTTACTTTGACACATTGCATTGGCTTATTCATTCACTCACCAAACATTTATTACCTGAAAACCAGACACTGTGCTAGGTATTAGAGATACATAGACAAAGAAGAGTGGCCCACATCCTTAATAAGTATGCCATGTGGTTAAGAAAATGGGCATACAAACGATTCCAGTGATAAGTGAAAGGGAAGAGCAGTGGCTCTAGTTTCTGGTTATAGATTAGAATTCCTAGCATTGATTTTACAAAATGCTAATGCCCAGGTTCAACCACCAAAGATTCCAATTAATTCATCTTTGGTAAATTTTGTTTTTTAAAGCTCCTCTAGTTGGGCACAGTGGCTCCCACCTATAATCCCAGTACTTCAGGAGGGCGAGATGGGTGGATCACGTGAGGTCAGGAGTTCAAGACTAGCCTGGCTACCATGGTAAAACCCCATCTCTAATAAATTATACAAACATTAACTGGGCATTGCTGCATGCACCTGTAATCCCAGCTACTCGGGAAGCTAAGGCAAGAAAATCACTTGAACCTGAGAAGTGGAGGTTGCAGTGAGCCAAGATCACACCAATGCACTCCAGCCTGTGCAACAGAGCAAGACTCCGTCTCAAACAAAACAAAAATAAATAAAATAAAATAAAAAGCTCCTCTGGGCTAGTTATGTGAAGCAACCACTGCAAGCCCCTGGGACAGAGCTGTACATAGAAG
Source organism: Callithrix jacchus (assembly GCF_049354715.1). Lineage (NCBI taxonomy): Eukaryota > Metazoa > Chordata > Mammalia > Primates > Cebidae > Callithrix > Callithrix jacchus. The sequence continues at coordinate 72,925,719 of NC_133510.1, read as the reverse complement.
ACTATGGAATATTATGACTCAGAAACATTTCCTGGGGAAAAAAAAAAAACTATGGAATATGGGACATACACCTTTTTGCTGGCATTTCTGGCTGTTCCACAACACCTTGTTCCCTTTCTTCTTCCTTCCCAAATCTACTCAGGGAAATACCATTTCTTTACATGATTTAAGAGACATAACACTAGCCCCAAGTCAGGGGTAGATTCTGCTTGTTCCTTCTTGTGATTGGTTTAGGTGTAGGCAAAGGAACTCACTGTGAACAAGGATACATGAGGGAAGGTTGCCTGTGGGAAAATAGGGAAAGGTTTCCAAATCACAAGAAAAATGTATCAAGAAAGACAGACTTTTTCTCTCTTTGGACACTGCTATATCTGACTGTGACATCTGGAACTGAAGCAACTATATTATAACTGTGAAAAGAGACACCTTGAGGCCAAATGGAGATTTGAAATGGAGCTGAGTTTTTGGTGATACCAATCAGTCACTGCATCAAACAACCCTGACATCCATCCACCAGTGCCATTCTCTTTCATTTTCTTTTTTTGAAGCAGGGTCTCATTCTGTCACCCAGGCTGAAGTGCAGTGGTGTGATCATGGCTCACTGCAGCCTCAACCTCCCAAGGCTTCGTAGGGCCCAAGCAATCTTCCCATGTTAGCTTCCCAAGTAGCTGGGACTACAGGTGCACACCACCATGCATGCCTGGCTAATTAAAAAAATTTTTTCATAGAGACAGGGTCTCCCTATGTTGCCCAGGGTGGCCTTGAACTCCTAGGCTCAAGTGATCCTCCCACCTCGGCCTCCCAAAGTGTTGGGATTAAAGGCGTGAACCACCATGCTTGGCCTTGCATTTCTTGATGTATACAATAATACATTTCCTAATTTTTTATGATGCTTTGAGTCAAAATTCTGATTACCTGCAACACATCGCATCTCAACTGATACAAAATAAATCAAAATTTGGGGATCAAGGAAGGCATCCCAGAGAAGTTGATATCTGAGGAATTTCCAGTATGGCCACCAAGAAGCATGAGAAGGGAGATGAGGCTGGAAAAGTGACAGTTTGAGATGAGATCTTGAGAAACCCTGCATCCTGTGGTAAATTAAATGTGGTGACAAATGTTTTGCAGCTCTTCCTATCAAGAGGCAAAGCCTACTTCAGCACCTCAAAAATGAGGCTGGCTTCATGACTTGCTTTGACCAACAGAATGTGTCAGAAGTGGTATTATTCAAATTGCGGAGCTGAGGTCTGCCCCTCTTGAAATGCTGTCTGAGGCTGCCACCTTGTAAGAAAGGCAATCTTGCCTACTAAAGAATGAGAGGCCAGGTGGTGAGGATACTGAGAGGCCCCAGCTGATAGCCAGCACTGACTGCTGGCATATGAGGGATGGAGGAGGCCATCTTGGACCACACAGCTATTTCAGCCATCATCCAACTGCAGATGAACACAGCCAACCCACAGAATCATAAAAAATAATGTGTTACTGCTGTGGTAAGCTACCACATTTAGGGTGGTTTGTTACGTAGCAATTGGTATCTGACATAGGCCAAGATGTTTGAGCTTTATTCTGAAAACTATGAAGAGTAACATGATTAGACTCATGTGTTAGAAAGATTATCTTGGTAGTACTATGGAGGGTGGCTTGGAGTGGGTCCACAGTGAAGGCAGAAGGCTTGTTAGAAGACTACTGCATTAATGGAGCTCAGAAACCTGAATGCAAATTAAGACAGTGATAGTGGGGAGGCAGAGAGAAGTCATGATAAAGGTAAAAATCAACATGATGGGTTGGACACAGTGGCTCACGCCTGTAATCTCAGCACTCCGTGAGGCTGAGGCAGGCGGATCACTTGAGGCCAGGAGTTAGATACCAGCCTGGTCAACAACATGGTGAAACCCTGTCTCTACTAAAAATACAAGAATTAGCCGGGCATGGTGGTGCATGCCTGTAGTCCCAGCTACTCAGGAGGCTGAGGCAGGAGAATCGCTTGAACCCGGGAAGCACAGGCTGCAATGAACCGAGATCATGCCACTGCATTCCAGCCTGGGTGACAGAGTGAGACTCTGTCTAAAAACAAACAAACAAACAAAAATCCATGATGGTGACATAGGAAAAAAGTGAACTAAGAATTACTCAAAGGTTTCTGGATTGGGTAAATGAGTGAATGGTCATGCCATTTTCTAAGACAGAGATTATGGGAGGAAGTGAAGTTTGCAGTACCCCTGGAACATCCAAGTGGAGATGTATGGCAAGGAGTTGTGAATACTCAATAAATGTTAGATGAATAAACTGCTGATTAATCTGATCAGGTACCCAAGTGTTCTAGTCCAAGAAACCATCTTTACACAGTTTATATGGTATAAACTGAGTACTCCCTAAGTCAAGTAAGGTTTTAATGGTGTGAACTCTCGTTATTGACACTTCATCAGAACAGAAAGGAAAAGGAAAGGAAAGATTTGATGCAGTTAAAAAGTGCTGACAAATCTGCACATTGTTTAGCTCACAAGCATCAATCTGTAATTCTTAGGGAATGCAAAGTAATGTTCATACCTAAAGGCACTATCATTCTTTAGTGTATTCAGAGGGTAAGATGTACAACACAAGTCTTTCTCTCTGTCCTGCAGGTTCTTTACATGCGTTTCCGTAACTACATGCTAGGAAGAGTTGAGACTGTCTCCATGCTGTCAAGTGGGCGCGTAATCTATGATATATCAGTGTAATAAGTTGCAGAGACTACAAACAATTTTAATATGTACATGTAAATATTGACTTACCTTTGATGTTGATTAAAATAGCAAATAAATGGCTGGGAACCAATCTCATCTTTCCAGTACTGTTGCCAATTCATGACACTTTCCAAATTCTTCTGATTCTCTCTCTTACAGGGAGGGATATAGGAGCACTAACAAAATAGAATACAGAAAGTAAGGCTATCATTTTATGGAATATTAAAATATAGTCTTTTTTTATTTTGAGAGGGAGTCTTGCTCTGTCGCCAGGCTGGAGTGCAGTGGCGAGATCTCGGTTAACTGCAACCTCCACCTCCCAGGTTCAAGCGATTCCCCTGCCTCAGCTTCCTGAGTGGCTGGGACTACAGGTGCGTGCCACCATGCCTGGCTAACTTTTTGAGTTTCAGTAGAGATGAAGTTTCACCATGTTGGCCCAGATGGTCTCGATCCCCTGATCTCGTGATCCATCCACCTTGGTCACCCAAAGTGCTGGGATTACAGGCATGAGCCACCGTGCCTGGCTGAAATATAGTCGTTTTTTATAGAAAGATGGCATTATACACACAATAAGTCTAATTTAGAACCTGCCTATTTTTTAAATACAACCAAACTGAAATTGCTAAACTATATTTCAAATTTCCAATTTGGCACAAGGACAGAAAATACTCCAAATACAAAAATACAGCAAAAAATAAGCTTCAGCCATTTTGGTATAAGCATATTTTATAAACAATTAGTTAGAATGTAGTAGCAAATTAAAAGCATAATATGCTCTCTCTTTTGGGAGCCTGCCCAACAACAGAGGGAGGCAAAAATAAGTTTATTTTTATTCCCAATTCCTACCTATGAACCTTGACATTTCCCTCTTTTACCTGTAACTAATAAATCAAGCACACAGATCTTCTCAGGATGCTGCTCCAAACTGCTGAAACTCATTTTCTTTTCTTACTTTCTCTTGCACAACAAAATCAGTGGAAAATTACCTTTCAAATACATAATCAATATATCTTGTTAACCAATGTCTTTTCCTAGCCATGTATCTGACAAAGTAGTTCTGTTAAAGGGGCTCTATTATTCTAAGCAATATAGATTAAGCAGAATCAGAAAACTGTTCTTAAGTCCAGATGTTAAAATCAACCCTTGGCATTCTAATCCACTTTCTGGAATCCAGCTTTTTACACTGATGATGAACATGATGCCAGCTTCTATATATTGAGTGTTTACAATACAGAAGACACTGTGATAAATGATTAACAGGACTTAACTTGTGTAGTTTTTAAAACCTTATAATTATTTCCATTTCACAGATGCAGACATTGAGATTTTCGTAAGTGCTACACCAGAACCAGATTCTGGTGGCCTTATCACATTCTACTCTTAGGTATTTTACTAAGGCATCTGATATTAAGGAGCAGGGTAAAACCAAACCAAACGTAACAAACGCTTTATAGTATAATTTCAGTCACATTGTTTAATTTACAGCATACAATTTTTCAACACCTTCTCATTATTTTCTGGTAAAACTGAAATGTTTTATCACGATGCACAAAGCTCTTCATGATCTCGTCCCTGCCTGTCCTCACCCTCATTTAATCCTGAGATGTAGCCATATGGATGTTCTTGCTCTCCAAATCTGCCACGTGCTGTCAACCTACTTGCTTGGCACAGGCTGTTCTCTCTCCTTTTAATGCCCTTTGTTCCTAAATCTCCCTTTTTAAAGATTCAAGTCTGGTGTTACCTATTTGAGGGAGCATTCTTTTTCTTCCACCACAGTTAAGTACCCCTCATTTGTGCTGCCATGGGACTCATGCCACATGATACCACAGCTGGAAACACACAGTATCATACTTGTCTGTTTTATGTCAGCCTTCCCAATTTGCTGGCAAGGTGAGAACAAGAACTGTTTTTCTGTCTTTTCTATATTTTCACACTTATGACTATGTCTGCTAATGGTGAAATTGCAAAAATGTTGATTGAATTAGTTAATAACATGAATACAATTTTATTCAAGATTATATTATTTTCACAGTTTTTAAACATTTTTAAAATATATAAACACATTATAAATTTTAGTAAATTTGGTTACTGTCTATTATATATAACACATTCGCAACATGTTATGCAAATGTTATTTTAATGACTGAATCATTGAATGTTTATTCTCTGCACATATAGTTCTATTTCTATTAATAACGGTAATACAAAGCTAAAAATGTCTGTGAAATATGGATTCTGAGTTCTTCCAAAGCAGCAGTTGGGCTTGGAAGCAATGGAGACCATTAGATAGGGCTCCAGTCCTATTATCAGTTAGGTGTTAGCCCTTGGGTAAATTACTTCCCTTTTCTGGACTTCATTTTTTCAAATATGCAAAATCTCCAAAATAATTTCTAGCTCTACATGTCTATGATTCTATTCTTGGAGGTACACCAAGAAAGAAACCAGCAGAAGGCAGGACTACAAACACTGTCACAGTATTTTTCCCAGAAGAGATCCTGCCCACTGGGGAGACGGCTGGGAACCCTGACTAAGCCACCATGCCAGCCAGCAAAGAGGAGGAGTGTGGTAGGTCCTTCCATAGGGGCCAGCGCTTTACCTTAGAAAAGTGTTCACAAGAAGACCATGATTTTCCTATTGCTTACTTTCTCTAATGTGTTGGATATTTTGTTTCCTTCTAGTAAAACGTATTTTTTTCTGCATTACAGTCAATTAGTTTATAAAGTGTGAGTAGGTGCCAAGTTATTGTGCTCTTCTAGGAAGGAGAAATTTCCCAATTTGGAGGTAGAAACTGTGAAGTGTGAAAGCCGAAAAATTCATCAGAGCCCTTTTTGCAATGGGTATATTGACACAAGAGATATACTAAGTGCGCTAGAAAAGAACAATTAACAACTCAACGTAATCAAAACAGATTTCAAATATTTGTAAGTTAACTCGGTTTGAATTCTTTGCTATTTAGTTTTTTTGGGGGAGAAATAGGTTTAAAATAAATGTCTCTCTCAAATGATATCCTAAGATTTGACCAGAAGAATCACATCGACATGCTTCTGAAAAGGTCAGAAAAAACTTTCACTGAGTGTGTAAAGATTTGTATTAGATATATTGAAGTTTCACGTGAGATTTTAAAAAAAATCTTGCTTGTTTGAAAAGTCTGATGTTGTGTGGAAGGATTTTGGATGGAAAGTACTTTTTTATGCTAGAGAAAATAACCTGAGATCAAAAAAAGAATGCACTGCATTCTTTCCAAAAAGTGATATAGATTAAGTGAGCAGTAATTATAATACTCTAGGAACTTTTAAACAATATTGCCTGGAAATGATTTTTTTTTAAGAGACAGGGTCTTGCTCTGTGACTCAAGCTTGAGTGCAGTGGCGAGATCATAGCTAACTGCAGCCTCGAACTCTTGGGGCTCAAGTGATCCTCCTGCCTGGTCTCTTGAGTGGCTGGGACTACTAGGCACACTCCACCACACCCAACTAATCTTTTGTAGGGAAGGTGTCTGTCTCCTTCTGTTGTCCAGGCTGGTCTCAAACTCCTGGGCTCAACAGTCCCACCGGCCTCTTGGAGTGCTGGGATTACAGGCATGAACCATCACACCTGGTCTAAAAAACTAAACTTTTTAAGGCAAACATCAAATTCTTAAAAATCATTATGGCTCCATTTCCTTAAATCTTTATTCTTCAGTTACTGTGAAGCCTAACTCAGATCCTCCCTAGATTCCTTCTCAGTTCACTTAATAGATTATTGTAGATTGTCAGAACTTTTACATCAGTTAGAAATGACCAAACCAGGGTTCTAGAAAAAGAACTCGAGAATTCAAACATATGAATGACTTTTCTTTCTAGGTTGTTCAAGCCTGGTGGTTTTCCAGGCTTCATAATCGTTCCAATATGAATGTCTCTCATTTGGGGAGGATCACAAATAACAACTTACATGGAACATCATCATCACAGCTAACATTTATTGACTATATGTCAAGTGCTATATTAATTCAAACAAGCAAATATTATAATTACCTCCATTTTTTGATGAGAAAACTGAGGGACAGAGGGATTTAAGAAAACTTTTTTGGCTCGGTGGCATGGCTCACACTTATAATCCCAACACTTTGGAAGGTTGAAGCGGGTAGATCACTTGAGGTCAGGAGTTTGAGAACAGCATGGACAACATGGTGAAACCCCATCTTTACTGAAAATACAAAAATTAGCAATGCGTGGTGGCACACACCTGTAATCCCAGCTACTCAGGAGGCTGAGGTACCAAAATCATTTGAACCTGGCAGTGGAGGCTGCAGTGAGCTGAGACTTTGACACCTGTACTCCAGCCTGGGTGACAGAGTGAGACTACTCTGTTTTAAAAAAAAAAAAAAGAAAGAGAAAACTTTCTCAAGGTCCCAATGGCAAATGGAAACGCTGGGATTCACACTGCAGAGGGGTCCTAACTACTGCTTTCCATATCTCCATCTTTAGAGATTCCTAGGCTTCTCTCTTTGGAGCTCCTGATTTGAGATAAGGAAGTCTCTTGCCCTCTGCATCCCTCTCTTGGAGAACCAGTGTAATCTTTTTTTTTTTTTTTTTTTTTTTTTTTGAGACAGAGTTTCGCTCGTTACCCAGGCTGGAGTGCAATGGTGCGATCTCGGCTCACCGCAACCTCCGCCTCCTGGGTTCAGGCAATTCTCCTGCCTCAGCCTCCCGAGTAGCTGGGATTATAGGAACGCGCCACCGTGCCCAGCTAATTTTTTGTATTTTTAGTAGAGATGGGGTTTCACCATGTTGACCAAGATGGTCTCCATCTCTTGACCTCGTGATCCACCCGCCTTGGCCTCCCAAAGTGCTGGGATTACAGGCATGAGCCACAGCGCCCGGCCCAGTGTAATCTTTTTATTGGTATAGTCCTCCTGCAAACTGATGGGTTAAGGCAGATCTGTTGCAGTCCTTTGTTTTCCTGGTACATCCTCAAAGAAATGCACTGTAAATCTCTGCTTGTTCCCTCCTGTCTCAATTTGGCTTCAGGGTTGGTTTCTGGTGCCATGGATGCAACTTCACTTAGGTGAATTTATAGATACAGTGCCTTTGGTCATGGAGGACAATAGCATTTCTTTAGATAAATTTCTTCATATAGTTCTGACCTATTTTGTTTTTCATTTGCAAAGGCAGCATTTTCAGACTTCCAATGTCATTACTGCACAAATAACCTTCACTAGGGCCCATGTTGTTTGCTGCCTAAACTTAGATGAAATAACTTTCTTTAAAAAAAGATTTTTTGACTTTGTATTTATGAACAAAGTTCATGAAACTGAGTGGGTTATCTTGAGTAGAATAATAAAGTCTTCCAATAAGTTTATTAAGAAAAGACATTATCATCACACGACATGGAATTTTTGATTACATACTTATTATTACTTAGTTTTCCATTATCTTGTGTTAGGGTTTATCAAGATTTATAATAGCTTTTTTTTTTCAGTCTACCACAATGGGATTTATATTTTAATAGAATTGTTCTTGAGTAGGTTCTTTGTGTAAGTGTCTCAAGAGGATTGCATTTCAATCATTTGGGCAGAGTAGGCAGAATTAACTTTCTTCTGTTACTGAGTCATTTAAAGATTATTGCATAAATCTTGTGATCTACTTAGTTAAATATTAGGGACTGGGTTCTATGTCAGGGATTATCAAAGAAACAGAAATGAGGAAATTTGTTTCCCCAGGTTCTTTCTTGACTTCATTTGGTTAGGAGGATAGTGCTGAAAGACATAATACCAGAATGCATGTAGCTGATTAAATAATTTCCAAATAAATTTGGTTAGAAAATGAATTCTTGTGGCTCACACCTGTAATCCCAGCACTTTGGGAGGCCAAGGCGGGTGGATCACGAGGTCAAGAGATCAAGACCATCCTGGTCAACATGGTGAAACCCCGTCTCTACTAAAAATACAAAAAATTAGCTGGGCACAGTGGCGCGTGCCTGTAATCCCAGCTACTCGGGAGGCTGAGGCAGGAGAATTGCCTGAACCCAGGAGGCGGAGGTTGCGGGGAGCTGAGATCGCGCCATTGCACTCCAGCCTGGGTAACAAGAGCGAAACTCTGTCTCAAAAAAAAAAATGAATTCTTAAAACATTACCTACTGGAACACAGGTTTAATTATATTTTCTATCATAATCCCTCATTTTCTGAACTCCTGTAAGAAATATCCAGCAGCTATGATTGTAATTTTGGTGATACTTTTGACAATATGAATATATAATCAGAAAAGCACTGAAATAAAAAGTATAACTGAGCCATTTATAAACTCCATAATGGTCAGATACAGTGGCTCAAGCCTGTAATCCCAACATGTTGGGGAGATGAGACAGGAGGATCACTTGAGCTCAGGAGTTCAAGACCAGATCGGGCAACAAAGGGAGATCCCATCTCTATAAATATTAAATAATTAGCCAGGCATGGTAGTGCACACCTGTAGTCACAGCTACTCAAAAGGTTGAACTGGGCGGATTGCTTGAGACCAGGAAGTCAGGGCTGCAGTGAGCCGTCATGCCACTGTACTATAGCCTGGGAAACAGAGCAAGATCCTGTCTCAAAAATAAATAAACAAATGTTTCAAATGTTGTGTGTGTATATGTGATTGGGTGGACACACAGACATACCTACATACATACAGAGTTCTTATGAATGTAGGTTAATTAAACAAACACATATGTAATTAAATGTCAGTTAAAAAACTAAATTCTAGGGCAGGTGGTCCGGAATATATATCCATATCTGAAAGCTAAATAAAGGTAATCTTATGGAAGAATTCAGAGTCAAAGAAATGGCTTAGAAAATGTGAAAGGCGAGGTTAACTAGGAACAGGAGAAGCTAAAATGAGCTCTTAGGAGAGAGTAGGCTGGGCAGAAAGAGTGGTGCCCAGCCTAGAGCAGAGATGGTCGAAGTCTGTTTCACAGATCACTTGAACTGCTTGTCAAAAAGATCCATCCTCCTGAAAGTGTCATTCATTAAGACTAGAAATCTGCATTTTTAACAGCTCTCCTGCCTTGGAATGACAGATTTTTAGAATTGATAATTTATGCAATAAACTATTCTTGATTGTCGAGTATTAGATAGGAAATGAAGATTAGGTATTACTCACTCCTTTCTCCCTTTCTCTCTCCCTCTCCACCTCCCCCCAAGCAAGCAGAGTAGTAATAGTAGCATATTTACAAAGTGCTTTGTGACTACAAAAGAAGACATGAATATTTTGGCCTCCAGAGTAGAAGAGAAGGCTTCGCAGAAGAGATGACTTTTGATTTATGTCTTTATGGTTGAACAGGAATTTGCTTGTCAGAGAATGGGTTGGGAAGGTGACATCCCAAGAAGAAATGGAATGTACGGACGCTGTGTATAGATGTTCCAGTAAGACTGAGTCATCTAATGGGCTTGGAGGATAAGGGGCATAGGAGATGGTGTTGGAAAATGCCCAAATTATCTGACCTCCTATTCACTGAAGAATTGCTCCTCTCTCCTTAAATGCTTCTGCAAATAATTGCTCACTACCTCCTGGAGTATATATCCACCTTTCAATGCATAGCTTTTTTAGTTAGAATTTACTATGGTATATTGATGTAACATCTGGATTTTTATCATTTAATAATATTCACTTCTGCATTCAGGCAGACTGCTAAGGTTGGTTATATTATTAATACTGAAAAGTTTGGCACAGCATTCCATCTTCAAAATGGTTCACTTAGTTTTAGAATTAGAATATAAAAACAGGGCCAGGTGCGGTGGCTCACACTTGTAATTCCAGCACTTTGAAAGGCTGAGGCGGGTGAATCATGAGGTCAGGCATTTAAGACCAGCCTGGCCAAGATAATGAAACCCCATCTCCACTAAAACTACAAAAATTAGCCAGATGCAATGGCAGGCGCCTGTAATCCCAGCTACTCAGGAGGCTGAGGCAGGAGAATCGCTTGAATCCGAGCAGCAGAGGTTGCAGTGTGCTGAGATTGCACCACTGTACTCCAGCATGGGAGACAGAGTGAGACATTGTCTCAAAAAAAAAAAAAAAAGAAAGAAAACACACTGTCTTTGCCAAAAATAGAAGATGAATCTAAATAGAAGTAATCACACGAAAACAAGAAATTTTAATTTGGAAAAATTCAATAGTTATTAATAATTATTACAAGCATGACAGTGCCTATAAACATTTGTTTAATGACTTATGATCATCATTTAAAATCCTTGAGGATTTAAAAAAAGTCAATACTTTTTCAAAAAACTTTTTTTTTTTTAATAGAGACAGGGTTTCACCATGTTGGTCAGGCTGGACTCGAACTCCTGACCTCAGGTGATCCACCTGCCTTGGCATCCCAAAGTGCTGGGATTACAGGCGTGAGCCACTGCACCCAGCCAGATTTTTTTATTATACTATAAATTCTGGGATACATATGCAGAACGTGCAGCTTTTTTACATAAGTATACACATACCGTGGTGGTTTGCTGCACCCTTCAACCTGTCATTTACATTAGGTATTTTTCCTAATGCTATTTCTCCCCTAGATTCCCACCCCTCAACAGGCCCTAGTGTGTTATGCTCCCCTCCCTATGTTCATGTGTTCTCATTGTTCAATTTCCCCTTATGAGTGAGAACATGCGGTGTTTGGTTTTCCGCTCCTATGCTAGTTTGCTGAGAATGATGGTTTCCAGCTTCATCCATGTCCCTGAAAAGGACACAAATTCATCTTTTTTACGGCTGCATAGTATTCCATGGTGTATATGTGTCACATTTTCTTTATACAGTTTATCATTGATGAGCATCTGGGTTAGTTCCAAGTCTTTGCTATTGTGAACAGTGCTGCAATAAACATACATGTGCATGTGTTTTTATAGAATGATTTACAATCCTTTGGGTATACCCAGTAATGGGATTGCTGAGTCAAATGGTATTTCTGGTTCTAGATCCTTGAGGAATTACCATACCGTCCTCCACAATGGTTGAACTAATTTACACTCCCGTCAACAGTGTAAAAGCGTTATTTCTCCACATCCTCTCCAGCATCTGTTGTTTCCTGACTTTTTAATGAACGTCATTCTAACTGGCATGAGATGGTATCTCATTGTGGTTTTGATTTGCATTTCTCTAATGGAGATGGTCAACACTCTTATGAGACTGAAATGAAATAAAACTTTCTTAAATGTTCATGCATACATTCAGATGGGCTTCACTGATGGCATTACTTGTGGCTCTACTGTGCACAGTAAGGTACACAAATTCAAAGTGTGTATGTATGGATATATATTCAATGAAATATTACAACCATCATTTCTGCATGAAGGGGATCAACAAACCCTGTCCATGTTAAGTCCTCTAGAACCAGTATGGTGATGATAAAGAATTGGTGCTTCCTATTTGTAGCAGAATATATTTTGTAAAGAGAACTGCATTAATATATACCCATTTCACACATTCTTTTTATTGAGAGGTGGGGGTCTATCTTCTCTTCCTTAGCACGTAAATGGACCTGTGATTACAGCAATGATTCAATATGACTTCCAGGTTAGATAAGAAAAGGTGATAAAGCTCCTGCTTGCACCGCTCTTGAGAATGCTGGTCCTTGGTCTCCGACAGTATTCTACAAAGAAGCCCAAACTAGCCCATACAGTGAGATCACATGAGAGGCCTATGTGGAGAGGAACTGAGGTCCTCAGGCAACATCCAGGATCAACTGCCTGATACGTAAGTAAATGAGCCTGCCGATGACTCCAGCCTCCAGCCATTAAATTTTCCAAATCGGACCTCTGATATCATGGATTAGAGAGAAACTGTATTCTTTTCTGTGCCCTGTCTCATTTTCTGACACACAGAATTTGTGAATATAGGCTGGGCACAATGGCTCTCACCTGTAATCCCAGAGCCTCAGAAGGCCAAGGCAGGAGAAATGCTTGAACCCAGGAGTTCAAGACTATAGGGCAACATAGCAAGACCCTCTGGCTACAGAACATTTTTTTAAAAAAATTAGCTAGGTGTACTGGTATATGCCTTAGTCCTAGCTAGTTAGGAGACTGAAAGGTGAGGACAGCTTGAGCCCTGGAGTTTGAAGTTACAGTGAACTATGATTTTGCCACTGTACTCCAGCCTGGGTGATCTAAATAAATAATAAATAAATAAAATAATTTGTGAACATAATAAAAGTGATTTGAGCCATGGGGATCTTTGACAATGACTAAGAGATCTTAGGACATCTAGGATTAAAATAAGTGGACAACCTTCTAAGGTTCTTCTTGATTTACATACTTGAAAATACTTGAGGTTTGATGGAATGAAGTCTATGAGTCACTGTGATGTACTGCAGGACTCCTCAGCCAATCCCAGGCCCAAAGCTCCTCAGAGGAAGGGTGGGGGGGCCAGTTATACTGAAAGACCTTGCAGTTGCACCTCAAGCTGTACCTACTGAAAATCTCCTAGCCTTCCCCAGCAGAATATGCTGACATACAGCAGAGTAACTGTATAGAGTGGAAAGGGCAGACATTCAGAACATTGTTGAACACTGGCTCTATGCTAACTCTAATCCCTGGGAGCTCTAAGGATACCTGTGCTTAGAATGAGAGCTCATGGGGGTCAGGGGAAAATGAAGTTTTGGCCCAAGTTAGTGTCACAGTAGGCCCAGGGAGTCCATGAACTCTCTTATGATTGTTCCTACAGATCCTGAAAGTATAGCTTTTTCATATTTTGGAGGAAACATATACTGACATTTAGGATTGCTTCTCTGATCCCTATATTGAGTAACTCAGAACCTGCCAGCTTTCAGTGGCAACCAGAGCAGCAAAACCTGCTCTAGGCTATAAAGCAGGAAAATGTCTCAATTCATCTCTGTGGCTCAGTGGCTCCAGTAATAAACAAGAGTCTGTGACAGATCAGGAGATACATGGACCCCAGAGAGAGCCCTGATGGTACAAAGCAAATGCATGCTTTCTTTGGCAAATGACTATTCTTCTTTTGAGAAACCAGTGGTTTCTTACTTGGTCTCAGTAGGGTCTGAATGTCTGAACATGCAACATCAAGTTACCATTTTACCCACTGTATGCTGAGCTATTTTGACTCAAAGCAGGACTTGTTGGCAAATAAGTTTCAGAAGCAGATGGCTCACATTCCCAAGGCACCTTCTCTTTTTATACCACCAACTGCCCCAACTTGTGCTCATATGCAGTTGTTAATCTAGGTCTGTTTTCCTCATACTGGGATGTAGAGACCCCAGAGAATACTCTGCAGTATGCCAGGAGGTACTTAAAGCCTATGATCAGTTTTGATGGATGATCCAATTTGAGCTAACTGAGTATAACTTTGGTCAGAACATCTGATTGTTTATTTATCTTGAAAGAAATGATGGAGGTACAGTCTTGCAATATTTCATGAATACTGGCTAACAAATAATTCAAGTAACATGATTTACAGTGTGTTCAATCCTCAGAAATAGAACTCTGATCTACACATAGATCTACAAATTCTATTTCCTAGTCACTCATTTTCAGAAGTCTATTTGAGGATGTCCTCCACCAAAACAAAGGAATAAATTAAGAAAGAGGAAGGTTTAGGATCAAGAAAACAAGATACTCAATAAAGGACAGATGCAGCAGGCCTAAAGTACATCCAGTTCAGTGCAGGCAGATGGCGTCTAGCAAGGGTGTCCCAAGAAATTTTTATTTGATCTTTTTTTTTTTTTTTTTGACACAGGGTCTCACTCTGTCACCCAGGCTGGAGTGCATTGGTGTGATCTTGGCTCACTGCAGCCTTAACCTCACAGGCTCAAGTGATCCTTCTGCCTCAGCCCCTCAAGTAGCTGGGACTACAGGCACATGCCACCATGCCCAGCTAATTTTTGTATTTTTTGTAGAGACGGTTCTCACTATGTTGCCCAGGCTGGTCTCAAACTCCTGGGCTCAAGGGATCTGCCCACCTTAGCCTCCCAAAGTGCTGGGATTACAGAGTGAGCCACCATGCCTGGCCAAGAAATTTTTAAAAAGAGTGAGAAATGTGGAACTAAATCACTACCTATTGAGAATGGCCATTTGAAAAACAGTATTCAAATGGTTTTACATTTCTGTAGGAGAATTTTGGAAAGATAAGAAAAAGGTACACAGGAAAGTAAGAAAATAAAAAAGGGGGATGATTCTTAGCTTAAGGAAAATAAAAAGTTATAGACGTGAACAGTACTTTACATACTTAAAATAAGTTGAGCACTCAATATTAACTTACCCCAAAATTATGATAGAATCATATTTATTTAAAGAATAAAGAGGAAAATAGGGTGGAATGGTGCGGTATATGAAAGCTAAATCCCTATAATCCATCATAGTCAGTAAACAGTATCTCAGCTGTATACATCAGAAAACCTATTGTTTAGAAACACGGAGGTAAATACCAGAAAAGAAAAAAACACTTAAAAACAGTTATCTCTGGGTGGCACAAGGATTTGGAGCAGTGGAGTACTACCCCTTACCCTCAAATAAAAGTATAGTGCAATTTGATTTTCAAAACTATGTTCATAATAACAAAAGCAAACATTCACTGAAGGCTTACCAAATATGCAAGGAACTATCCTAGGTGCTTTCCACATATTAACTTTTTATTTCTCATAACCCAAGGAGACAGGTGCTATTATATTATAATCCTCATTTTACAGGTAAGGGAACTGAGGCACAGAGTGGTCAAATAGCATCTGAAGTCACAGTGCTATTTTAATTAAAATTTAATAAGACATACGAATGAAAAACAGGCATATGAAAAGGTACTCAATATCATTGATCAGAGAAATGCAAATCAAAGCTACAATGAGATATCACCATCATCTCCCCGTTAAAATGGCTTTTATGCAAAAGACAGGCAATAACGAATGCTGGCAAGGATGTGGAGAAAAGGGAACCCTTGTGCACTGTTGGTGGGAATGTAAATTAGTACAACTACTAAGGGGAACAGTTGGAGAACTAAACTGGAGAACAGTTTAGTTACTCAAAAAACTAAAAATTTAGCTACCATCCGATTCAGCAATCCCACTGCTGGGCATATACCCCAAAGAAAAGAAATCAGTATATCAAAGAGATGTCTGCCCTCCTGTGTTTGTTGCAGCACTGTTTACAATAGGCAAGATTTGGAAGCAACCTATGTGTCCATCAACAGATGAATGGATAAAGAAAATGAGGTACATATACGCAGTAGAGTACTATTGAGCTATAAAAAAGAATGAGATCCCGTCATTTGCAACATCACGGACAGAACATTAAATTAAGTGAAATAAGCAAGGAATAGAAAGAAAATGATCACATGTTCTCACTTATTTGAGAGATCTAAAAATCAAAACAATTGAACTCATAGACGGAGAGAATAGAAGGATGGTTACTAGAAGCTAGGAAGGGTAGTGGAGGGCTGTGGGGGAGGTGGAAATGGTTAATGAGTACAAAAAAATAAAAAGAATAAGACCTACTATTTGATAGCACAGTACAGTGATTACAGTCAATAATAACTTAATTGTACATTTCAAAATAACTTGAAGAGTATAACTGGTTTGTAACTCAAAGGATAAATGCTTGAGGGGACAGATTCCTCATTCTCCATGATGTGCTTATGTCACATTGCATACCTGCATCAAAACTCATCTCATGTACCCCATAAACATTTTTATATATATATATATATATATATATATATATATATATATATGTCTACTATGTATCAACAACAATTAAAACAATTTTTTTTAAAAAAATGCCAGGCACAGTAGCTCATGACTGTAAATTCCAGCACGTTGGGAGGCCAATGGGGGTGAATCACTTGAGGTCAGAAGTTCGACCAACATGGTGAATGAAACCCAGCCTCTACTAAAACTACAAAATTAGCTGGGCATGGTGGTACCTGCCTGTAATCCCAGCTACTTGGGAGGCTGAGGCAGAAGAATTGCTTGAAGCCAGGAAACGGAGGTTGCAGTGAGCTGAGACTGTGCCACCACACTCCAACCTGGGCAACAAGAGAACAACTCCATCACACACACCACACAAACACACACACACACACACACACACACACACACGCACACACATGCACACTGAAAAAAAATTGAAAAAAACAAAGTGAGTCACAAATGAAGAAATAAAATGGCCCACAAACACGTGATGAAATGTTCATAAAATTAGATACCAAAGGTGCTGGCAAAATTAAACTGCTAAAAATGAAAAATCATAGCCCATTATCCTGTGCACACAAGTATTTACAAAAATAGGCTCTCACACACACAGCTGTTGGAATTATACATTTTTATTACTTTTTTAGTATAATTTGGAAATATATGATAAAAGCTTAAGAAAGCAATAAACTTTGTTCCCCTCCAAAAAAATTAATAAAATAAAGCATAATAGACACACATAGGTAGAAATGCAAACAGTGGGAAACGTTTCAAAATGAAGTGTCTCCCTCTGACTGACCCTTAACCCAGGCAGTTATGCTTAAGTCATTGCGCATTCTTCCAGATCATCTCTATGCTCTCTCTTAACAAGAATGGCAGCACACTCTTCTGTGTATCCTTTGTTCTTTCACTAACCAAAATATCTTAGTGCTCTCATGTCTGCAGAGGTCTCATTCTTTTGCATACTCACTGCATAGTTCTGACAAAATTCATTAGAGCACCAATTGGTCCTCTAATGAAAAACATTTTAGCAGTTTCTAGCCTTTTGCAAATACAAACAAAAGAGCAACAAGCTTCCTTGTACCAGCATCTATGCAAACGTGTGAGAACAAGAATAAAAGCTGGCATATATTTTCAAAAATTGTAATTACGGCATTCCAAAGAAACTGCATGAATTGCCCTTCCACCAGAAGTTAATGAGAGCACCTTTCCCCATCTCCTTAAAAAGAGAAAAGAAGAAAAATGGCCCAAATTAAACTTTTCTGATGGTGAAAGATGGAGCTTCCTATTTTAATGTACATTTTTAAGTGAGCATTTCTTCTCTTCAAGCTGACCACCCATGATCTTTGCCTATCTTGGTCATTTTTTCACTGATGTGTAAGAGTCTTTATATAGTACTACAAAAAAACTTGTCACAATCCCAATTTCCCTCCTCATTTTTCCTGTCTCTATTTAATTTATGGTACATCTGCTATATTAAAAATGTAATTTTTATGAAATCAATCTGTGAAAATTTATATAATAAGACCCACTTTGAAGACACACCCATTATCTATAAAGACATATATTGTAATCTCTGAAACAAGATCTCCACTATCACATTGTCTTAGACTTACAAGATGAGATATGACTGTCTGGAAAAGGTTTTTAGAAAATGAAAACAAGCAAAAATAAAATTTAGAAACCCATGATACTTCCATCACTAAGATTAGTATTGTTATTTCATTTTGGATTTTAAGTAAATATTCTTAAGAGAAGCTGTCCTATATAATTTTCTTTTTCTTTTTGAGACGCAGTCTCGCTCTGTCACCAGGCTGGAGTGCAGAGGCACAATCTCAGCTCACTGCAAACTCCACCTCCTGGGTTCAAGTGATTCTCCTGCGTCAGCCTCCCGAGTAGCTGGGACTATAGGCGAGTGCCACCATGCCCAGCTAATTTTTGTAGTTTTAGTAGAGATGCGATTTTTACCATTTTGGCCAGGATGGGCTCAATCTCTTGACCTCGTGATCCGCCCTCCTTGGTCTCCCAAAGTGCTGGGATTACAGTCGTAAGCCACTGCACCTGGCCAAGAAGCTGTCCTATAATTTTCATCTGTTGTATATATGTTATTACAGGTTTTGTTTCAATGTACTCGTAAAATTATAAAAATAATTTGGAAGTTTTCCTTATTTCTGTGTCCTCTGGCATAGTTTAAAGTAGGATTAAAGTTACCTGTTTTCATAGAGATGACCTGGAAACATTTACGGTTGTAGTTCTTTGACAGTTTTCTCCATTTCCTCTATGGTAATTGGTCTACATTTCAGAAATTTCTACTAGATTCTTTTATTTGGGAAGTTCATATTATCCTAGAGAATCATCATCTCATCCTATGAGTTCAAATTTATTGGCATAGAATTGATCAAATTATTCACTTGAAGTTCATTTATCTTTTCCTGTATTTGTGGTTATTTCCTCATTTCTGTTTCTGATTTTGTATTTTTGAAGAACATTTCTTTGATGATTAAACTTGCTGAGGATTCATAACTGAATTTATCTTTCCAAAAATAAGACAATTCTGCACTCATTGAATATGCTCAGCATATCTTCAATGGGAATTTTGAAACACAGAAAAATTTCAAGGCCATAAATTTGTGCTGTTAATTTTCTAACCAACTCTTATGCAAAAATCAAATAAATGTTCATTGAAAAACACTGAAGGGAAAGAATGTTTAACATTAACCAGAAGAAAATATTCAGTACATCACAGGGACATGGGAGATAAAGCTGGATGAAAGACAGCTCAACAGATTGAAGAGGTAGACTCAGTCTCAAATCTAAGAGCAAACGCACCCATCACAACACTGCACCAGAAAGGAAGCTCCAACCCAGCATGGGTTTTGTTTATCACTGACTGCATTCACAGCATTTAGGATAGTGCCTGTAATGTGGCGATACTCAATAAACATTTGTTGAACTAACAATTCTAAAATTTCTGACAAAGTCCCTAAACTCTGTCCTGATGTGTGAAATTCTCCCTGCTTGACACATCAGTAACTACAAATACAAAAACCAACATGTATTTATTCCAGAAACATTTATCAATAATATTGGTATTATATCTATTATCTAGAGTCAGCTTGTGAAGGTTTCTTGATCAAGAGGTTAAGTGACTGACCTATAGATGTTCACCTTTAAAGAAGCAAGCATCATCTAGATTCAGACACATGAGCTTTTTTTTTTTTGAGACAGGGTCTCACCCTGTTGCTTAGGCTGAAATACAGGGGCAGTCATAGCTCACTGTAACCTTATACTCCTGGGCTCAAGCGATCCTACCATCTTGCTAGGACTACAGGTGTGCACCACCATGCCTGGCTAATTAAAAAAAAATTTTTGTCTTTAGAGTTTCACTATGTTGTCCAGGCTGGTCTATAACTCCTATCTAGTTATCTTTTCACATTGCTTCTGAAAGTGTTGGAATTACAGGCATGAGCCACTATACCTAGCCTGGCCTTTTCCATTATACCAGGTAGCTTCTCAAATGTCTATGTGCCCAGCTCTGTCCTAGACCTCTGTTAGTGAAGCCTGAGATGTTCTCCCAATGTGGACTGTGAGAAAGGCCTTTTAGTCATTCATTATGGTGGGGACTTAAGTTGGGATGGGAGAGATGGGCATTTAAGTAAAACAGGATGGTTTTATAAGAAGGTAGTTTTATCTTCAATATATCAATCCTCTCCGTTGTAATATTTAGTCTCTGTGTTTCACAGAGCATTTATTTTAAAGTAACAGTTCTGGGTTTTCTCTCATAAAAACAAGCGATCTTTATTGGAGAAATTTAGAAGCTATTGTTGGTCAAAAACGGTATTAATGGTGTGTATTTTTCCATATTGCATTTATCTTTGATCTTTGTGTATAGTCTTTCTTCATATAAAAATTTTCAATTTACATGAACACAATAGAGTATTGCAGATGTAATTAGTTAAGATGGGGTTACAGCAGATCAGAGTAGGCCCGAAATTCAATGACTGGTGTTTTTTGTTTGTTTTGAAATGGAGTCTTGTCCTGTCACCCAGGCTGGAGTGCAGCTGCATGATCTCAGCTCACCGCAAGCTCTGCGCCCACCCGCCCCCACCCGGGTTCAAGCCATTCTCCTGCCTCAGCCTCCTGAGTAGCTGGGATTATAGGCACATGCCACCAAGCCCAGGTAATTTTTATGTTTTCAGTAGACACAAGGTTTCACCAGGTTGACTTGGCTGATCTCAAATTCCTGGCCTCAAGTGATCCACCCTCCTTGGCCTCCCAAAGTGCTGGGATTACAGGTGTGAGCCATTGCGCCTGGCTGTACTGGTGTTTTTATAAGAGGGATACGGAGACATACACAGAGGGAAGAAGGCCATGTGAAGACAGAGGCAGCAATTGCAGTGATGCACTGCAGGCCAAGGAATGCCAAGGATTCCAAGCAACAGCCAGCCCTAGGAAGAGGCAAGGAAGGGTGTTTTTCTAGAGCCTTCAGGGGAGCACGGACCTATTTGATTTTGGACTTAAAGCCTTCAGAACTGTGAACAAATAAATCTCTGTTGGGTTAAGCCACCCAATTAGTAATACTTTGTTATGGCAGCCCTAAGAACCTAACACATGTATTTTCAGGATCTTGATATGCATTTCCAATTTGACATTCAATTGCTCCTGCAATATGTTGTCACCAGCCATGCACAAGAATGCCCACATCTCCATATTGTTACCAATGTAATATGTGCCAACTTGATAGGCAGAAAAAGTATCTCAACATTGCATTAATATTTTTTCTGCTTACCTTTATTAAAATATACTTGAAAAATAAAAATTATACATATTTAAGTATATAAAGGGATGTTTTTATGTATGTGTACATTGTGAAATAATTGCCACAATCTAATTAACATGCCTATCACCTTACATAGTTATGATTTGATTAGTACAGTCTTGTGCTGAATAATGACATTTCAGTCAGTGATGGACTTCATATAGATGGCTGTCTCATAATACTGTATTTTTACTGTACCTTTTCTATGTTTATATACACAAATATTCACCATTGCGTTACAATTGCCTATAATATTCAGTACAGTTACATGTACAGGCTTGTAGCCTAGGAGCAACAGGCTATATCACCTAGCCTGAGTGTGTAGTAGGTTATACTATCTAGGTTTTGTGTAAGTACACGCTACGATGTTCGCAGGACAAAATCACCTTAGACAATGAACAACTGTATTTTTTTTATTATTAGTGAGATAACACATATATTTCATGTTTTTATTTGTAATTCTTCACTGAATTGCCTATGCATGTTCAAGCCTAGTGTTTTACTGAAGAGATGGTCTGTTATTGCTAAGAGTTCTTTGTATGTTGACTTTTGAATCATTTTTCTACCATGTTATAAACATTTGCCCAAATTTATCACTTTTCCTTCAATTTTAATGTTTAAAAAATATGTGTAAGTATTCCTTTACTATGTCATTAAATAAAACAGTGCATTCCTTTATGATTTCTGTCCTTGCTACTATGTTTAGAAAAGCTTTGCCCACCTCATATATATAATATTAATGTATAATATATATATAAATATCCAATACCAAAATTTTATTTAGTACTTTCATAATTTTTGTACTTTTAAAATTTTATTCCATCAAAACTAAAATTTTAATTAAATTTATATTTTAACTATTTTCCAAATAATTTTTTGATAATTCCTAATATTTTCCTAACAAGTTTTGATTTAGAAAATTGATATTTTAAAATCTACTTCTAAAAAAATAACAAGTAGTTTTAACATCACTTACTGAATAATACACTGCTTTATAAGTTATTTGAAATGCCAAAATTTGCAAAGCAATCATTCATTATTATTTTTAGGGCAAGAGATTTATTGAAATATAATTCACATGCCATCCAATTTACCCATTTAAAGTGTACAATTTAATGTTTTTTAGTAGATTGCACAGAGGTATGCAACAATCATCACAATCAATTTTAGAATGTTTTCATCACACCAAAAAGACCCTTGTACCCTTTAGCTGTCATTCCCAATCCTCTCATGCCTTCTAGTTTTAGACAACCACTAATCTACTTTCACTCTCTATAGATTTCCTTCCTTATTCTGGACATTTCATGTAAATGGACTCATATAGCATGGCCACTTTTTTGTGGCTGGCTTCCTATACTTACCATATTTTCAAAGTACATCCATATTGTATTAACATTTCATTCTTTCTATAGCCAAGTAATTTTCCATTGTATTGATTAGGATATTTCATTTATCCATTCATCCATTGATGGAGGTTTGGTTTGTTTCCATCTTTCAGCTATTATGAATAATGCTGCTATGAAGAGTCATGCACAAAGTTTCTACACGGACATGTTTCCATTTCTCCTGGATATTTAACTAGCAAAAAGTTGCTGGGTCATATGGTAAATTTAACTTTTTGAGGAACTGTTCCAAAGTGGCTGTGTCTTTTTCATTCTTACATTCTTGTATAAGGATTCCAATTTATTCACACTTTTGACAACCCTCATTATTGTCATTTTTATAGGTATTCTACTGTATCCACAGTGGTATCTCATTGCGGTTTTGATGTGCATTTCCCTAATGACTAAAAATGTCAAACATTTTCTCATGCGTTCATTGCCCATTTGCATACCTTCTTTGGAAAAATAACTTTCTTTTTTTCACATCCTTTGCCCACCTATGAATTGGATTATTTGTCTTGTTGAGTTGTAAGAACTCTTTATATTTTCTGGGTACTAGACCCTTATCAGATATATTATTTGCAAATATTTTCTTTTACAGTTATCTTTTCATTTTATTGATGGTGCCCTTTGAAGCACAAAAGTTTCTAATATTAATTAAGTCCAGTTTATCTATTTGTCCTTTAATTGCTTATGCTTTTGGTATCATACTAAAGCATTAAAGTTTTATCACTTACATTTAGGTCTCTGAGCCATTATTTTAATGTGCAATCAGAGTTCAACTTCATTCCTTTGCATGTAGATATTCGGTTTTTCTAGCACCAGTGGTTGAAAAGCCTGTTCCTTCCCTATTGAATGCTCTTGACACTCTTGTCAAAAATCTGTCCACAATGTATAGCTTTCTTCTGAACTCTCAGTTCTATTCCATAGGTTGGTAGGTCCACCCTTATTCTGTATCACACAGTCCTGAGTACTGTAGCTTTGTTGTATAGGCGTACTTTGTTTTACTTCACTTTGCTTTACTGCATTTTGCAGATATTGCATTCTTTTACAAATGGAAGGTTTGTGGCAACCCTGCGAACAAGTCCATTGGAACCATTTTTTTTCCCAACAGCAGGCACTCACTTCATGTCTCTGTGCTACATTTTGGTAATTCTCATGGTATTTCAAACTTTTTCATGATTATTATATCTGCTGTGGTGATCTGTGATCAGTAATCTTTGATGTTACTATTATAATTACTTTGGGGATGCCATAAACCATGCCCATATGAGGGCAAAGTTAATCGATGAATGTGTGAGTGTTGTAAGTGCTCCACAAACCACCTGTTCCCCCATCTCTCCACCAACCACCTGTTCCCCCTTCTCTCTACCTCTCTGGGGGCCTCTCTATTCCTGAAACAAAACAATATTGAAATTAGGCCAATTAATATCTCTACAATGGCCTCTAAATGTTCAAGTCAAAGGAAGAGTCATCATCCCTCACTCTATATTAAAAACTAGAAATGATTAAGCTTAGTGAGGAAGACATGTCAAAAGCTAAGACAGGCTGAAAGGTAGGCCACTTCTGCCAGACAGCCAGGTTGGAATGTGGAGAAAAACTTTCTGCAAAAAAATTCAAAGTGCTACTCTAGTGAACACATGAATGATAAGAAAGTGAAACAGACTTACTGCTAATATGCAGAAAGGTTTAGGGGTCTGCACAGAAGATCAAACCAGCCACAACATTTCTTTAAGCCAAAGCCTGATCCAGAGCAATGCTCTAACTCTCTTTAATTTTATGAAGGCTGACCGAAGCGAGAAAACTACAGAAGAAAAGATTGAAGCTGGCAGAGGTTGGTTTATGAGGTTTAAGAAAAGAAGCCATTTTCATAACATAAAAGTGCAAAATGGGCCGGGCGTGGTGGCTCATGCCTGTAATTTCAGCACTTTGAAGGGAGAGGACAGCAGATTGCTTGAGCAAATTCAAGACTAGCCTTGGCAACATGACCAAACCTCACCTCTAAAAAAATACAAACATTAGCTGGGTGTGGTGGACTGTACTTGTAGTCCCAGCTACTTTGGAGGCTGAGGCAGGAGGATGGCTTGAGCTTGGGGTGGAGGTTGTAGTGAGCTAAGATCACACCACTACACTCCAGCCTGGATGACAGAGTCAGACCTTGTCTCAAAAAGAAAAAAAAAAAAACAGCAAAGTGAAGCAGCAAATGCTGATGTAGAAGCTGCACGTTATCTAGAAGATCTAGCTAAGATAACTTATAAAGGTGGCTACACTAAACAACAGATTTTCAACATGGATGAAACAGCCCTCTATTGGAAGAAGATCTAGGACTTTGATAGCTATAAAGTCCTGGCTTCAAAGCTTCAAAGAACAGGTTGACTTGTTAGGGGCTAGTGCAGCTGGTGACTTTAAGTTGAAACCAATGCTTATTTACCATTCCAAAAATCCTAGGGGCCCTTAAAATTTACACTAAGTCTACTCTGCCTGTGCTTTAGAAATGAAACAAGAAAGCCTGGATGATAGGACATCAGTTTACAGCATGGTTTACTGAATATTTAAAGCCCACTGTTGAGACCTACTGTTCAGAAAAAAAACCTCCTTTCAAAATATTACTGCTCTGATGGAGATGTACCAGGAGATTAATGTTGTTTTCATGCCTGCTAACATGACATCCATTCTGGAGCCTATGGATCAAGGAGTAAGTTTAACTTTCATGTCTTATTATTTTAAAAATACACTTTAGGCTGGGTGCAGTGGCTCACACCTAAAATCCCAGCACTTCGGGAGGCTGAGAAGGGTGAAGCATTTGAGGACAGGAGTTCAAGACCAGCCTGGCCAATCTCTACTAAAATATAAAAATTAGCTGGGTGTGGTGGCATGCACCTGTAGTCCCATTTACTCAGGAGGCTGAGGCAGGAGAATCACTTGAACCCAGGAGGTGGAGGGTGCAGTGAGCTGAGATTATGCCATTACACTCCAGTCTGGGCAACAAAGTAAGACTCCATCTCAAAAATAAATAAATAAAATTTTAAAAACACTTCATAAAGCTATAGCTACTATCAACAGTAATTCCTCTGATGGGTCTGGGCAAAGTAAATGAAAAAATTTCTGGAAGGGATGCAACACTTTGATGCCATTATGAACATTAGCAAATCATGAAAGGAGGTTAAAATATCAACATTGTAGGAGTTTGGAAGAAGTTGATTCCAACCCTCATGAACGATTTGTGGTGTTAAAGATATCAATGGAGAAAGTTACTGCAGATGTGGTGGAAACAGGAAAGAACTAGAATTAGAAGTGGAGCTTGAAGGCCAGGCATGGTGGCTCATGCTTGTAATCCAAGCACTTTGGGAGGCCAAGGCAGGCAGGTAATTTGAGGTCAGGAGTTTGAGACCAGCCTGACCAACATGATGAAACCCTGTCTCTACTAAAAATACAAAAAAAAAAAAAAATTAGTTGGATGTGGTGGTACATGCCTATAATCTCAGCTACTCTGGAGGCTGAGGCAGGAGAATCACTTGAACTCACAGGTGGAGGTTGCAGTGAGCCGAGACTGCACCACTGCACTCCAACCTGGGCAACAGGGTGAGACTCCTTCTTCGGGAGGAAGAAAGCAGAGCTTGATGATATTCTACTAGAATTACATGTATAGCTTGAATTGCTGCTATTCTACTAGTACTAGAATTAGAAGTATAGCTTGAATTGCTGTAATCTCATAAGGAAATCTGAACAAGTGAGGCTTCATTTGGATAAGCAAAGAAAGTGGTTTCTTGAGATAGACTCCACTTCTGGTGGAGATGCTGTGAACATTGCTGAAATGACAACAATGAACCCAGGTATTACCTAAACTGAGTTGATAAAGCAGTGGAAGGATTCGAGAGGATTGATTCCAATTTTGAAAGAAGTTCTGTGAGTAAAATGCTATTAAGTACCATCACATGCAACAGAAGAATATTTTGTGGAAGAGTCAATTGATGCAGGAAACTTCACTGTCTTATTTTAAGTAATTTCCACAGCCACCCCAATCTTCAGCAACTACCACCCTGATTAATCAGCAGCCATCAACATCAAGGCAAGAACTTCCACTAGCAAAATGATTATGACTTTCTAGAGGCTCAGATGACCATTAGCATTTTAGGAATAAAATATTTTCAGATTAAGGTATGTACATTTTTAAGACCTAACGGTACTGTATATTAATATAGTACAGTGTAAATATAATTTCTATATGTACTGGGAAACAAAAAAATTTGTGTGACTCTTTTATTGTAATATTGGCTTTATTGAAGTGGTCTGGAACCAAATCTGCAATATCTCCAGTGTATCTCAGGAAATGTGAATCTCTCCATTTTGTTCTCTTTTTTTCAAGGTGGTTTTGTTTATTATGGTTCTCTTGCATTTCCACATGTATTTTATAATCAGCTTGTCAATTTATGCAAAAAAAAATCTGGCTGGGGTTTTGCTAGAGATTGTAATGAATCTGTAGATCAACTTGAGGAATACTGCTATCTTAAAAATATTAGGTCTTCCTATCCATGAACAAAGGATGTCTTTCCATTTATCTAAGTCTTCTGTAATTTCTTTCAGTAGTGCTTTGTAGTCTTCAGGTTATAAGTCTTACACTTTCATTAAATTTATAAAATTTATTCCAAGGCATTTTATTTTGATGTCATTAGAAATGGAATTGCATTCTGTTTTTCTTTTTTTTTCTTTTTTGTTACCTAGGCTAGAGTCCAGTGGCATGATCACAGCTTACTGCAGCCTTAACTTCCCAGGATCAAGCAATACTCCCAGTTCAGCCTCCCAAGTTTCTGGGACTATATGCACATGCCATGATACTGGCTTTTTTTTAATTTTAATTTTTTTGTAGAGATGGGGTTTCACCATGTTGCCTAGGGTGATCGTGAACTCTTTAGCTAAGCAATCCTCTTGCTTTGGCCTCCAAAAGTGCTGGGATTACAGGTGTGAGTCATCATACCCAGCCAGAATTGTGTTCTTAATTTCATTTTTGGATTGTTCATTCCTAGTTCATAAAAATATAATTAATTTTTATATACTGATACTGTATCCTGCAACTTTGCTGAATTCATTTATTAGCTCTAATAAATTTTAGGGGAGGTCTTTAGGAGTTACTATATATAAGATCATGCGATTTCTACAAATAGTTTTATTTCTTCCTTTCCAGCCTGGTTGCCTTTTATTTCTTTTTCTTGCTCTTCTTGCTTAACGGCCCTGGCTAGAATTTCCACTACAATGTTGAACAAGAGTGGCAAGTGTGGACATCCTTGTCTTCTTCTTGATTTTAGGAGTAAAGCTTTCAATGTTTCATCATCAAGTATAATATTAGCTGTGGGTTTTTCATAGGTTTCCTTTTTTAAGTTGAGTAAGTTCCCTTCTATGCCTAATTTGTTATTGTTGATTTTTTTTTAGCATGAAAGGATTGTTGAATTTTGCCAATGTTTTTTCTCCATATATTGTGATAATTATGGTTTTCTTGTCCTTTACACTAGTAATCTCTTACATTGATTTGTTTTAATGTTGAACTAAACTTGCATTCTTAGAATGAATCCCCCTTGATCATGGTGTATAATGACAAACTCTTCAAAAAAAAAACAGATGGGGGAACACTTCCCAACTCATTCTATTACTATGATACCAAAATCAGACAAAGACATCCTAAGAAAAGTACAGACAAATATCCTTTATAAATATAAATGCAAAAATCCTCAACAAAATATTAGCAAACAAAATCCAGGAATCTACAAAAAGAATTAAATATCATGACCAAGTTGGGGGAATAAGGAATGAGAATCAATATGTATAGGATTTCTTTTGGAGGTGATGAAAATATTCTGAAATTAGATAGTGGTGATGGTTAAAGAACTCTGTGAATTACTAAAAACTGTACACACTAAAAGGTCAAAGATTTTATGTGAATTTTATCTCAATTTTTTAAAAAGGAAGCTGTATACCCTCTATTTTCTCTTTCTCCTGTCATATTGCCTAGTAGGCAGAAATCATTCAAGTTAGGAAAAACACTGTAAAGGATGGTAAAGCAACAAGACAGTGGGAACCTCAGTATGGCGCAGCATCATGGACAGCCTACAATCTCAGACATTTATGCAAGAAACGAAAAGAAAACTAGTACCATACTGAGATACCACCTCACATCAGTTAGAATGGTGATCATTAAAAAATCAGGAGACAACAGATGCTGGAGAGGATGTGGAGAAAAAGGAACACTTTTACACTGTTGGTAGGAATGTAAATTAATTCAACCATTGTGGAAGACAGTGTGGCAATTCCTCAAGGATCTAGAAATAGAAATACCATTTGAACCAGCAATCCCATTACTGAATACATACACAAAGAATTATAAATCATTCTACTATAAAGACACATGCACACGTATGTTCATTGCAGCACTGTTCACAATAGCAAAGACTTGAAACTAACCCAAAGGCCCATCAATGATAGACTGGATAAAGAAAATATGGCACATATACACCATGGAATACAATGCAGCCACAAAAAAGGATGAGTTCATGTCCTTTGCAGGGACATGGATGAAACTGGAAACCATCATTCTCAGCAAACTGACACAAGAACAGAAAACCAAATGCTGCATGTTCTCACTCGTAAGTGGGTGTTGAACAATGTGAACACATGGACACAGGGAGGGGAAAATCACACACCGGGGCCTGGGGGGTGGGAGGATAAGAGAGGAACCTCAGGGGGTGGGGGTATTGGGGAGGGATAGCATTAGGAGAAATACCCAATGTAGATGATGGGGCAATGGATGCAGCAAACCACCACCATGGCATGTGTATACCTATATAACAAACCTGTATGATCAGCACATGTACCCCAGAACTTAAATTATAATTAAAAAAAAAACTAGTATCTGCTTTATTCAAGTCCTTGTTATTAGGTTCCTGTTAAAGTATTCCATTCAATAGCTGATTAATTTAATTATAAAATGCCCTTTTTTATTTCTAGCAACAGGATTTTTGTGTGTCAATGTCTATGTTTCATATAGCATAAATACTGCAGCTTTCTTTCTTTTTTGATTGGTATTTCTTTTTTCTTTCTCTTTTTCTTGAGACAGAGTCTCATTCTGTTGCCCAGGCTGGAGTGCAATGGCATAATCTCGGCTCACGGTAGCCTCCACCTCCCAGGTTCAAGCAATTCGCCTGCCTCAGATTCCTGAGTAGGTGGGATTACTGGCATAAGCCACCTCACCCAGCTAATTTTTGTATTTTTAGTAGAGACAGAGTTTACCATGTTGGCCAGGCTGGTCTTCAACTCTTGACCTCAAGTGATTCACTCACCATGGCCTCCCAAAGTGCTGGTATTACAGGCATGAGCCACCACTATGCCCAGCCTTTGGTTGATATTTCAATAGTGTATATTTTTACTTTCAACTTTTCTGTGCCCTTATATTCTATGTGGTACTCTTAAAAACAGCATATATCTGAGTTTGATTTTTCTAGTCTGACAATCTCTGTCTTTTAATTGAAGGAGTTAGTCCATTTACATTTAATGTAATTACTTATATATCCAGGTTTAAATTTAATATATAATTATTTCAAACTTGTTTTATCTGCCTACACTCCTCTCTCTCTCTCTCTCTCTCTCTTCTCTTTCCTTTCTGCATAGTTCCCAACATTTTTTTTTTTTTTTGAGAGAGAGAAGGGGTGGGGGTTCTCGCTACATTGCCCCAGGCAGGTCTCAAACTTCTGAGCTCAAGCAATCCTCCCACCTCAGCCTCTAGAGTACCTGGGACTACAAGGACATGCCACCACACCTAGCTGTCTTCTTTCTTTTGCTGCCTTCTTTTTGGACTATATACTTTATATTCTGTCATTTTCCCCACCTGGTTGCCTGGTAGTTATGTACTTCTATTGTATAAATCATATTATTTTTTATTTGTATATAGATATAAACATAAAATCAGAGTAATTGTCCCTATACATTGTTGAACCCCAACACACAACTACTATATCTGAAACTCAGGTGGAGTTTTTGATTCAGTGGGTTGAGGATGAGACTGAGAATGTGCATTTCTTTTCCTTTTCGAGATATGGTCTTACTCTGTTCCCCAGGCTGGACTGCAGTGGTTGACCTCCTGGGCTCAAGCAAGTAGCCTTAGCCTCCTGATTAGTTAGGAATACAGGTGTGTGTCATCATGTCTGGCTAATTTTTTACTTTTAATTTTTGTGGAGATGGGGTCTTGGCTATGTTACCCAGGCTGGTCTTGAACTCCTGGTCTCAAGTGATCCTCCTGCCTCAGCCTCCCAGAGTATTAGTATTGCAGGTGTGAGCCACCAGACTCAGCCAGAACATGCATCTCTAACAAGTTCACAGATAATTCTGATGCCACCAGTCCACTGACCACACTTTGTAAACCACTAGCTTGGAGGAAAAAACAGACTAACCATAAGCTCAATGAAGAGACACAGTAATCAAAGCAAAAGATAGCATTGAATAAGACAGTGGCAGTCAAATTTATAAAAAATATTAATACCAGAGAATGATGATACAATTAACAGAAACAAAAAATTCCAGAATAGAAGTGGGTTTAGAAGAAATAGTGATGAATTCTGTTACCATTTTTGTCATTGAAATAAAGAAAACAAAAGGTAATTAAAATAGGAATTACAAATTCAGCACTCATTAAACAATATTATTGTCTGGTTTTCAGTTCTTTAGATCTATTTGTAAATAAAATTGCTTAGATCAAGACTATCATAAACATATTTATTACAAATAATAAAATGGATCATACTTCTAGTTTCTAGGATTTAGTTTTCTCCAATAAAATATAACATGCTGCTGCAATATAGTTAGATTAAAACTAGTACAACTGGAAATTAGATAAGGTTTCAAAGTCCATTTGATCTACTACATCAGTCACATGAAGATGAAGCAAGTCTAGATATTTTTTCACATTATCTTCAGTGCTTCAGTATAAAGAGACCATTCGGTAACCTAATCTGTTGAATTACACTACTCAAGAAAGCATACATACTTAAATTAAATATATCTCAGTTTATTTACAAAAGTGGCCACAGAAGTAAATAATTTAATAAACACAATTATTTGCAATTATTATACTGGTTATTTTAAAAGACTAGAAGAGGCTATTACTACCACTCATAAGTACAAATTTTTACACATTTATTTATGTGTTGTAGAGAATACCTAAGGCACAGCATGAGGAATGGTTGGAAACGTATGCAATGTTAAAAACTATTCTGTTCAGTATTTTACTGTGAGTAATTATGGTAATTAAAATATAAATGTACTGCTGATCTAGGAACTAAACTGAATATGGAATTCTGCTAAAGACTGAAAAAAAATTTAAACCCAAAGGAAATAAAACTTGACATCTTCATTCATAAACAAGTGCCCAAAACATTTTAAATAAATAAAATGTGTCAACTCATAAAAAGCTTTATAATGAGGCAAGTTTGTGATCAAATAAATGTATTGTAACCAAATTATAACTAATATGTATTGTAACATCACAAATTTCTTTTGATTTTTAGTTTCTGATGCTTTTTTATGCATAACATTTGAGGACCTTACAACTATAATTGAGATCTTCATAAATGACATCCACAAATGGGGGTTAGAGATAGATCATGATAAGTAATCTCAAACAGATAGAGTCTAGCATCCTGCAGTTTAGATTGTTTTTGTTTTAGAAACGGAGTCTTGCTCTGTCACCCAGGCCTAAGTGCTAAAGCATATACTTAAAATAAATTTAGCTCACTGCAGTCTTTTTCTCCTAGGCTCAAGCAATCCTCCCTCCTCAGCCTCCAGAGTAGCTGGGACTACAGGTGTGCACCACAATGACCAGCCAATTTCCTTTATATTTTTTTAAGAGATGGGATCTTACTAAGTTGTACAGGCCTCAACCTTTCGAGTGGCTGGGATTATAGTAAGAGCCACCATACCGGCCCAAATTAGATTGTTTCTAAAGGGACATTCTGACCACACCTTTAAATATCTAATCATAATTGTCACTTACTCAAAAACCTTCCTTGACTTCTGTATTAATTTCCTATTGCCGCTTTAATACAAACTTAGTGGCTTAAAATGGCCCAAATTTATTATCTTACAATTCTGGAAGTCAGAAGTCTAGAAGGTAACTTACTGGGCTAAAACCAAGACGCCAGGCTGCAATCTGAAAGCTGCTGGGATTCACTCAGGGTAGTTGGCAAAATATTAAGGGAAATATTAGGGAAAGTTATAAGATATAGTCTCAAACCTTTTGGAAGGCCAAAAGGTTTTCATAACTTATAATAATGGAACTGGCTGAAGGCAGCCGGTTCTTAACTTAAAGAATTATGTCACAGGGTAAAGATTAGGGATAACAGAAGCTTCCCCAGTTAAGTCTGTTCACCCCCCATTCCTTTGTCTCTACTTTAACAAGCTTGTTTAGTTTACTCATGTAACTTTGTGCTGGATGGTCCTCTTAGGGAGAGATCACCAGGGAGATTACCCACTAATGGTGTTTCTCTGGGCCTCAGAACCAAACCTTTTGTCATTCATAAAAACACTCTTTTAACCATGTTAATTATTCACAAGCCTGTTGACTTAGAACCTCTGTTATTAAATCTATACTGAATAAAAGCGAGGAAGAACAGTTAGTGGAGGGTCGTATAGCTGCAATCTTGCTTTGTGGGAAGTGCATGACCCCCTAGTCCACTCGTTCACTGTAGTCTGTGTTTGAGTATATTTATTCATCCATTGTGGAGTCACGGTTTGCAGGACCGACATCCACCAAGTGCTGATCAACGTCTCAGGTGGTGACCCTGATGTGATCATCATCCCAGAAGGCCTAGCGAAAAATCCATTTTCTTGCCTTTTACCACTTCCTTGGAGAAAGAGTCTGAATGCTTTTTTTTTTTGGCTCATGGCCTGCTTCTGTATTCAAAGCTAGCAATGGCTGGTTGGATCTTTCTCACATTCCATCACCGAGACCTTCTGCCTCTGTCTTTTACTTTAAGTACCTTGTATTTACTGAGATTTTCTGGATAATTAAGGATAATCTCCCTATTTTAATATCAACTGATTGGTAACCTTAACTCCATCTTTAATTTCTCTTTCCTTTGTGACACAAGACAATTATCGTTTTTGAGGGTTAGGATGTGGATGTTGTTGAGGGGAGACATTATTCTTCCTACCATGGCTTCCCAGTGTCTACCAAACCCATCCTGGCTGTCTGGGTCTTCTACACCATGGACCCCAATTTACTCTCCTGCTTTACCCCCAAGACCTTACTCTATGTGCCCTGTGTTCCAGGCACACCAGTCCATCTGCAGATCCTCCAACACACCCTACCCTCATACAGCTCATAGCTTTGTTTCTTGCACTTTATCTTCTTTGATTCTCTCTTCATTCCACCCCACCTTTCCTCACCACCAAGATGAAACTCTGTTCATCCTCACTCATAGCAAATGCTTCTTTCTCCATGAAGCATTCCCTGTCTTTTCCTCTGGATGTTCATATCATAATGTTTGTACCTGTCTCTAGAACTTGATGTTCTGCCTTGTTTGATAGTTATTTGTGTTCTTATCTCCTCTGCTAGGTAATAATTTCCTTGACAACAGACTCATGGATTCATCCTCATTTTTAATGTATGTTAGTCATATGCAAAACTGAACCATTGATTTTCATCCACATGCCTCCAAACTACTGTTCCTTTATTTTCCCCATTACTAAAAGCACTAAAAGCACTTCATTACTTACATTCGCCCAGTTGTGCTTGACACAAACTTTGGAGCCATCCTCAACTTCTCTTTCCCTCATTCCCCATATCCAATTCATCGGTAAATTTTACCAATGCTACTTACTCTAAGCCGACACCTTCTTTCGCCTGTCCTACTGGACTTTCTGTTTCCCATCTTGCCTCTGCACCTCTCACTCTGCACAAGTCAACATGTGTGCATGTGCACATATACGCATACACATAAATTTTATTTTCAACTCAGCAGCGACAGGGATCATTTGCATTTTTTAAAAGTCTCAGTCTGATGATATTTCAGCCCCACTCAATGTCACATAGCTTCCCATCATGCTTGGAATAAAATCCAAAGTGCCTGTCATGTTCTTTAAGACCCTAACCTCATTTCCCACCGTCCACCTTGTTCACTGTGGTCCAACCTCACTTTCGCCCTCACAGTTCCTCACACAGACACTTGTCTCAGGGCCTTTGCATTTGCTGTTTCCTCAGCTGGTGAACACTGTCTCCAGACAGCCACATGATTCATTACTTACATTCTTTCTACCTCTGCTCATCCCCTCATGTTCTTTGGGTCTCTGTGCAAACGAGACTATCAGAGCAGCCTCCCTGACCACTCTGTCCAAAAGAGCCTTTCACTTATTTCTGTCACTGTCCATACTCTTACCCTGCCTGAATTTTCTTTATCTACCTATCATTACACGATATGACATTATACATTTATTTCTTATCGGTTACTTCCCAGCAGAATACAAGTTCCATGAGTGCAGAAATTCTGTTTCGATCTTATTCTAGTCTCAGCACCTGGATGCACACATAGCTCAGGATAGGCATTTAATGAATATTTGTTAAATGAACAAATTCATCTTTGTATGCCCTCTTGTTTCTTGCCAAGTTCTTTGATCATTATAATAGATGCTGAAAAAAGGATTTCCTAAATTGAATTTTATGTACATATCTAATATTTTATAACATAATCTCCAAAGGAAAAATAACCACGAAAAGCCACTTTTTCAAGAGAAATAAAGGCTACAAAGAAGTCATCACAATTCTGCTTAGCCTCTCATCATGCAGTTCTGATATGATGGATGTCTCTGGAGTGCAAAATGCATCAACTGAATGTTCCAGGAAGGAGTTCAGAAACAACTCCAGGCAGGCCACACTGCCTCTACAGACAGTGCACTGGGACAGGGTACACGAGTGGATGTGGACAGCACCAAGGTGACTGCCAGCCATGATGCCCTGCAGTTAGGTAAATCCAGCTTCAGCAGATATACTTAAAGCCTAAAGCCTACAGCCTTGTTCAGTCCCACCTAAGTTTTTCTTCTCCTTAATGCATTTCTCTCACTTTCCGAGTAGTGGTTTCTTAGAAGGAGACTTTTTATCTTTTGTTTCTAGGTTTTTATTATTAGAGGAAGGAAAAAAAACTCAAAATAAAAATAAACATATAGGCCAGGTGTGGTGGCTCATGCCTGTATCCCCAGCACTTTGGGAGGCTGGGACAGGTGGATCACTTGAGGTCAGGAGTTCAAGAACAGCCTGGCCATGGTGACACCCTGTCACTACTAAAAATACAAAATTAGCTGGGCATGGTAACACACGCCTGTAATCCAAGCTACTTGGGTGGCTGACACAGGGGAATCGCTTGAACCCAGGAAGTGGAAGTTGCAGTGAGCTGAGATCGTGCCACTGCACTCCAGAACAGAGAGGCTCCATCTCAAAATAAATAAATAAATAAATAACCACATTATCTCTAATCACCCACTCTCTCTTATCTCAAAAACAAGAGGGCAGTTTTAAAAATTCATCTCTTTTTGTCATCCAATGTATGTAACAACACAAATGCAAATGTCTGGAATTAAGTTTATTTCATTTAAACTAATTAAATACTAATCTTTATACAATAATTTTAAATGATAATTTTCCTTTAGAATTTCCTTGAGTCCCTCTCTTTTTATACCAACTCCCTAAATGCAGTAGCACCAACAGTATCTTTTAACCTGAAAACACAAATATTAATCATAGTGAATCCTTTTTGGTTCTTAGGTTGTGTTTCCTGCATAGCAGATGAGAACATTTTCTAAGACAGTGGTTTTTGAATCTTGTCTTCATATTAGAATCATTGCAGAACTTTTAAAAAACACCAATGCCCATGCCCCACCCAAGACCAAATCAGAATCTTGGAGGGTTGGACCCAGCAATAAGAACTTCTTTTTAAAGTTCCCCTGGTGACTCTAATGTACAGCCATAGGTGAGAACCAAAGCTCCTAGCAGATAGAACTGTGAGTCACAAAAAGATAGAGCGGTGACAGGAATAGTAGCAAGAGGAAGCTGACCCCAAATTTAGATTTTGTTATGGTTAATCCACAGAGATCATCTCCCTGTGGCTAATTTGTTGGCTTGAATAATCTGTTACAAGACTGGATATAGTGATTGCTTTAGACAATAAGGATATGATTCAAAATAGAAATAAATTTAGTAGAAACTCAAGATACTTTAAAGAAATTATTAGTCAAAGATCAAATTTACTCACAGTATCTTCTTTAGCAGTTTATGGCTTAAGAAATTCTATATTTGCAATATATTCTTTCCCTCTCCTGCCTCTTACTGTAATTAATGCTGCAAACTCAAGGGAGAGGAAAAAGTCCTTACTCGATTTTTGTAAGAAGTGATTTCCTAAATGGTTTCTTATGTTGGTGGGTCATGAAGAAAGGTTGAAGGTGGTTGGGATTCAAGATACTGTTGGGAATCTAGACATTCTACAAAGAAACAGAGAGGAAACCTAGGCCTCAATAAAGAGGTAAAG
This sequence comes from Callithrix jacchus, assembly GCF_049354715.1. Classification (NCBI taxonomy): domain Eukaryota; kingdom Metazoa; phylum Chordata; class Mammalia; order Primates; family Cebidae; genus Callithrix; species Callithrix jacchus. The sequence goes on along the minus strand of NC_133510.1, from coordinate 72,888,598 downwards.
TAAGGCAAAAAAAAAAAAAAAATATATATATATATATATCTAGGCAGCCAAGATGCAACAGGAATGGACAATGGGTATTGTCTAATTTCAGGGACACTGTGGAAACATTCTGCTTATATACGTGAGTCTGGCATAATATTTTTATTACATTAAATTTTTCCATCCCACTGCTTATAAGAATTTCCAAATTGAGCATTATTTGGTCAAAAATAGAAAGGTGATGCTAAAGAACAAGCTTATAGTCTATAAATGCTACAACATAATTATAATCTGGATAAAGAGATATAAATTGGTTTGGCGGAGAAAACCTTGACTAAACTGATAGTATGTTGTCCATGACTTCTGTAACATAAATATATCCTTCCCCAGTTCTGTCAGTTCCTGCATACTTTACTTTATAAAATGTATTTTGTTCAGGTACATTTTCAAAACAACTGTTGCCAAGATCTGAACTGGCACTGAAAAAAAATGATTATTTTCAGGAGAGAGAGAGAGAAAGAAAAGAGAGAGCAGAAATCTTAGTATGCATAAAGCATTGTAATTGCTTCAAAGTAATTAAAAAAATCAATGTCCCAATGATTTCAGTTTACTTTTTCTGCCAAATCATTCTTCAAACTGCCTGAAAATTGTGAAGCAGCTTTTCGTAATAAATTATAATTTGTTAATGTTTTGATATTAGCCATTTACTGATGTGTGTGCATGTGTGCATATCTATGTATATATAGATATAGATATGAAATTTATTAGTGCTTGAACCACTATCTTAAAATAATTAGCAATGTTTCTCCAACTATAACAACTTCTAAATGATGAACTAACATACAATTTCTAAATCATTACTACCGGTTGGTACTTATCTTTGACATTATTGACTTAAATTCTAAAAAAACAACAAAGTGATGTTTCTAAAACCCTGAGATTTCTTTTTTAAATTCCTGAGCATTAAGAGGATCAACTTACAACATCTGTCTTTGAAACGTTATCACCTCTTCAAGATCTCTAACATTATACTCTAAAGTCTATATCCTTAGTCCTATAGTAACTGCTTATGTATTATCGATATTTTTAAGGTAAATAAATATTCATATGTCAACAGGAGCATTTTTTTTTTCTGAGAGGAGTTATCCATATTTTTTAAAATAATGTTTTAAAATTGTCTTAAATTCAAGAATTTACTGTTCAGGAGGTAAGATCACAAGTTTTATTGCAGAGTGATGGTAAGCTTGTTTTAAATACTATTACAATATTAATATAGAATGTTTTTGTTGAATTAATACAAATATATCTTGTTACAGTTAACAGAAAGTTTTCCTGTGTACACAAGATTAATTCCCTTCTGGACTAGTTTTCTGCTTGATCCCTCAAAAAAATGAAAAATGTCAGTAACTTTTTAAAAAACACATACCTTTACTTTGATAGTTAAGCAACAAGGAGAGTAGAAAAGATCAAGGGAAGGAAAAAAGAGAACCAGAACCAGGTGCACTACAAAGCTCAATTAGTTCACAGGCTAAGGACACTGCTTTTTATAAGTTGTTTTTCTCCATTGGGAACAATTTTCTGAGACTTCCTCTCTCTGCTCTCCATCCCCGGAGTCCTAACCAGGTTTTATCTTTTTTTTTTTTTTTTTTTCTTTTTCTTCTTGCTTGCTTTCCAGACCAAAAGAAGTTGTCAGAGAAGTCATATTAGGTACATTTCACTGAAGGTTTTCTATTTTCAGTAAGTTTTACTGTTCTCCAGGCGATTTCTGGCTGTCCCTAAACACAAAGGGACACTAGGCTCCCTGGAGACTCTTTTGAGAATCTATTTCATGAAAACTAGGAGCCCTCTGTACTTCTTTCTCAAAAAGGACCAGCAACATTTCACATTTGATTCCAGGTCGTTTGTGAAGCCACAAAAGCTTATCTTTGAACCTCAAGTTAAAAATGTCTGTGTAGAGCGAAAAGCTAAGGAACTCTCTCTCACAACTTTAGAGGGTCTCCTCGACCTTTCAAGGAAGGTCATTCCAGCCGAGTTCCAGATGCGACCAGCTGAAGCTCGGACCTTGACCGTGTGCTGGAGCGGGTGGATCCCCGCTAACCACTGGCTTAAAATGCAGGAAAAGTTAACTTTCTGGGCTCCTTGCACTTCTACAAAGCCGGTCCGGTAGGCGCAGGACCCGGACTGGGTCGAGGCCTCAAAACCTGACGCCAGGCAACACAGGTGTCCAAATGAGCCTCAGGGTACCACTGGTCGTCGCGGGTAAACCCACCTCAAAGAGCAGAGCCCTGAGGCTCCTTGATGTATTCATTCCTGGTTTGAGAACAGCCTATGCCACCTGGTCACCTCCTAGCAATGCGATCACACGCCGAACCCTCCCTGCGCGAGGTCTAACACCGACGCTGCCCCCAAACCTCCCTCGCGGGGAGCCCCTGGGTGCACGGGGCGTTCTTACCTTGGGGTTGGTCAGGAGCTGGTGCTCGTCGCTGTGCAGCAGCGCCCTGGAGTTGGACTCGGAGTTGTTCACGTAGACCTGGACGCAGGGGTACTGCGAGGTGCCCCTGCAGTCGGCGCCACAGGTGAAGGTGCACTCGAACACCTCGCCGATCTGCTGCACCGACAGCACCGTGCAGTTGGCCGCCGTGGCTTGCAGATTCTGCAGCGCGGGACTGAGCCAGCAGAAGCCGAAGATGAAGAGCGACACGACGCCGGAGATGATGAGAAACAAGCCGAGCCGGATGCTCTTGTCCTCGGCTTCCGTGTACTCGTAAGCCACCCGGAGCTTCGCCATCGCCCCCCACTCTCCGCGGCTGGCGCGCTCCCCCCGCCCCCTCCCGCCCCCGGCGCCGAGCCCGACTGCCTCGGGCGGGAGGAGCCGCAGCCGCCACCGCCGCCGCCGCGCGACAGCAGGGGAGTGGGCGGCGAGGGGGAGCGCGCGAGAACAAAGGGGCTGAGGCCGGCGACGCCCCCGGCGGCGGCAGCGCCCCCCCGCCCCCCAGCCGCCGCCTGGGACCCGCGGTGCAGCGGCCGCTTCAGAGCCTCCGGCACCCTCGGGCGCGGGGAGCGCACGGACCGCTCCAGCTTCCAGCGCCCCCTGCCAGCCTCCGCCCCCGCACTCTCCCCGCCTCCCCCACCCCGCCTCCTCTCGTCGGGTGTCTCTCTGTCTCCATCGCCCGCTGGCTGCTTCTCCGCGGACTCGCCAGGCAGCTGCCCCAAGGGTAGGAGTGCCTGAGTGGGGACGAGCCCGGGGGCTCCCCAGTGCAGGAGGAGGCTCCGCCCCGCCCCGCTCGCCGCCGACCCGGGCCCTCGCGCCCCGCCCCGCTCAGCTCCGCCTCCCCCGGGGGCGTCTCCCGTGGGCGAGGGGCTGGCGGGCACAGGCCACAGCTGCGGTTTGCAATCGGAATCTTCGCTCAATCCCCTTAAAGGGACGTCCGAGATGAAAGATTAAGATCAATATAGCTTAACCGGAGTTAGAGTTTAAAAAATAATAATAATCAGAGGGGAGGGTGGAGTTCAAATGGAGCGGCGGGAATCTTGAACTCCAAATGGGGACTGGTCACCTGCAGGGAGAGCGGCCAGGCTCCGGGCGCACCCCGGGAAGCGGACATGGGTGGCGGTGTGGGAGGACACGGGCCTCCGGACGGGACGGATCGAGGTGAAAGCCTTGGGCTAGCAGCGTGCGCTGGGAGGCCCTCGGGGACGACCCAAGGGTTCCCACGCCGCGGGCGGGTTGGCGCTTGGCGGTGCCGGAGGCGTGACCCAGCCGCGCCCACGCAGCCAGCGCAGCGGCCACAGCTAGCGCAGTAACCGTCCGGCCCCCGGGCCCGGGCCTCCTAACGGTCTAGGCGAAGACCCGCGCCCCCTGGCCTTACTCTGGCCGGAACGGCTGCTGGATTGTATTTAAATAGGGTGAGTCAGGTGGAGTTTGCTGTGGAGGCAACGTGCTTGTGGGCAGGAGGCTGGACTAAGGAAACTTGCCGTCTAGGTCCTCGATAGCCCTTGTGGCAACTTAGGTCTCCTGCAGTCGGCTCGACCCCAACTTGATTTGCCCCCATGGCTGGGGCTAAGCAGAGACCAAAGGAAATAGGTGGAGAGGCTTGCAGCCTGGAAGGAAATACTTTTCCCATCAGAACAGTGCCCTTGTTTCGGAGCTCCTAAGAACAAAATCGTTTCTATCGTTTCCCTCGTTAGGAGTCTTGCCACCCCTGACCCACCCCAGGATTTATGTAGATGAGCTTTCCAGGAGCGCTGTTCAAGGCGACCCGCTTCGGGACAGGTACTCTTTCTAGACCTGCGTTCTGCTCTTAATTCTTGCCGCTGGTCCCTCCACCCCCAATTACGCCAACTATGCTTCAGCCTCTATTTCGCGACCTTTTTTAAAGTTAGAATTACCTTTTCCCAAATTACACTTTTACATAAAATCAAGCTGGAGAACTATTTGTATCTACATTTCGAAGAATAAAATCATAATATTCACTTCCTTGCAAACTATACATAAAACATACATATACATAAATCTTTTTTTGGTTTGTAAATCTCAAATGAATAAACTCTTAATTATGTTCCTGATGAATACGGAAACGGAATCATGGGATTCTTGACTTCTCTTTCCTGAACTTCGAATGTTACTTAACTGGTATTGAGTACCTTTCGACTGCAGTTCTGATACGTTATTTTGAAGCACTACATTACGACAGGTAACAAGTATTTCTAAGCAATGGGCAAATTAATTACAGGAAGATCCTGTCTTTTTCCCAATAAATTAAGAAGATGTAGGGTTTGAAAAACTTCCTAATTATGAAGATGCTTCGTTCTTTAGTATCGTTCAAGTTTTGAGAGAGATTTTCTTTTTAAAATGTAAACGTAGGAATTGTATTCTTTTTTTGTTAGCATAAAGACAATGTGATTACATTACTTGAAAGGTGAGTTTCCTAGTTGAAATAGCATAACCTAAAATCACAAATCTTCTATCTGAATCTTTTTCCTACTGCAGGAAAAATTAAAAAATATAGAAAACATATTTTTTTCTATCGTTATAATCTTTTCCAAGAAAGCTAAAGCCATGTCTAAGATCTGAAGCAATAAAGAACAAATAACAAGATCCAATTATTGTAGCTCCGTATCATGAAGAACCGAAACTTGAGGCAGAATTAACTCCTTAATGCACAGCAGTTGGGGGACCATCAATAATTTAATGAATATGATTGATTTTTCAATGATTCCACAGCTCAAAGTGTTCTGTGAATGGAAACCTCTGCCTCAAAATTGAAGTACAGTGGTGTGAGTTTAGGGAAGAAAATCAGACAATTCCACCTTATTTTAACTGAAATCCTTAGTTTTAAAATCCATTTTCTTTTATTTCTGCATTTAGCCAATTTCTTTCCTGGCAATTATTCTTAAAGTATTTGAAGAAACTTGTGTCTTCTGTTCTTTAGATATTTTTCTCCTGTTTCCCATTTTTAACTTGTTTTCTCTGAACACATTATCTTCACATGTTTATTGAAAGAAACATACCAAGACTTCACAAATTAAATCAATTTCTAGTTTATTCTTTAGGAAACACTGGAAACGTTTATTAGTTTTATTTACTTGAAACGGAGTTGCTTTATTACATTCCCAAGGAAGTTTGGATATGTCAGCCCCTCAGTTTCAGAATACGGGTCACCACTTTCTAAGTCAGAATAGTAGTAAGAACCCCAGGAAAGCTCAGCTAAGCTTTGAGGTCTCTTAGAATCTCTGATCCCTGTGGAAGATGGAAGCAGCACAGAAAAGGCAGCTTGTCCTTTCTTTGAATACTGTTCCACCAATTAAGATTAGCAATGTAATACTAAGAACAAGACTGACTTATCCGATGTACATCATTGTCTGCAGTTTTTCCAGTAGGATCATGGCCAGGTCTTGATAAAGTTCAATTTAAACAAAAATTAATGTCTATCTAAACAAAGGCATTAAAGCCATTGTTATTTATAACTTGTTCACATGATCAATATTCAAAAAGTCCTGTGGCTGATGCTAAAGTTGCAATATATAATATCATATGTATATAAACTTTTTATTAAAAGATTCTAAAAAGAATTATAAAGCAGGCTTTTGTATTTGAGGAATAGAAGGGAATTTAGAGCAGGTGGGAAAATTTTTTCAAAAATTGGCACATCATGACTTTTTTTGGTAACTGCTACTAAACACTCGAAAAGCTAAGATACATAGGTGAGGAAAATAATGTATAATCACCTTCTTTTCCATTTAAAATTACATTTTAGATTTTAGACCTTTTTAACTTAGATACTACACATTATGAAAGTATGATTGATTCAACAAACAAAATAAAACAATTTTATATTTTCTTGATTCAGCAGCTATAATTATAGATTTTGTTAATGTCACAGGAAATTGAGTTCAGCTTGCCGATACCAAGAAATTAACTTCCTTGCTATGTTCCATTATGAATGTTAAATATTTGTTACTAGCCTCAGAATTTTAAATTCAAAATACATTTCCTGTGCGGTCACTATTTTTTCTGATTATTCTTTCCTGGCCATAAACTTCGGCTATTAAAATAAGCAAATAATTATTACTAAGAAAACTACTTACTTTTTTTGTTTGTTTAAGACAGAGTCTTGCTCTGTCGCCAGGCTGGAGTGCAGTGGCATGATCTCAGCTCACTACAATCTTCGTCTCCCAGGTTCTAGCGATTCTCCTGCCTCAGCCTCCTGAGAGTTGGGATTACAAGCACGCATTACCATGCCCAGCTAATTTTTGTATTTTTTTTTTTTTTTTTTTTTTTTTTGAGACGGAGTTTCGCTCTTGTTACCCGGGCTGGAGTGCAATGGCGCAATCTCGGCTCACGGCAACCTCCACCTCCTGGGTTCAGGCAATTCTCCTGCCACAGCCTCCTGAGTAGCTGGGATTACAGGCACGCGCCACCGTGCCCAGCTAATTTTTTGTATTTTTAGTAGAGACGGGGTTTCACCATGTTGACCAGGATGGTCTCCATCTCTTGACCTCGTGATCCACCCGCCTCGGCCTCCCGAAGTGCTGGGATTACAGGTTTGAGCCACCGCGCCCAGCCAATTTTTGTATTTTTAGTAGAGAACGGGTTTCACCATGTTGGCCAGGATGGTCTCGATCTCCTGACCTCGTGATCCGCCCACCTAGGCTTCCCAAAGAGCTGGTAGTACAGGCGTGAGCCCAACGCAGCCGGCCCACTACTTTCTATTTCTAATCACAGTGAATTAGAACAGGAAGGGATTTTAAGTATTGCCTAGTTCAACATTAACCAAGAAGCTCCCAGACTTTGCATTTTGCTTGTAATAGTAATTAATGTGTTTTTTAAAAGTTCAAATTTATGTTTGCGTTTAGCCTTTAAGTTTGCCATTGAGGAAAGCAAAACATAATCAATTTACATTTTTCCATTAAAATTTACATTCTAGGCCGGGCGCGGTGGCTCAAGCCTGTAATCCCAGCACTTCGGGAGGCCGAGGCGGGTGGATCATGAGGTCAAGAGATCGAGACCATCCTGGTCAACATGGTGAAACCCCGTCTCTACTAAAGATACAAAAAATTAGCTGGGCGTGGTGGCGCATGCCTGTAATCCCAGCTACTCAGGAGGCTGAGGCAGGAGAATTGCCTGAACCCAGGAGGCGGAGGTTGCTGTGAGCCGAGATCGCGCCATTGCACTCCAGCCTGGTGACAAGAGCGAAACTCCGCCTCAAAAAAAAAATTTACATTGTAGGTCCAGGAGCGGTGGCTCACGCCTATAATCCCAGCACTTTGGGAGGCCGAGGCTGGTGGATCAAAAAGTTAGACCGTGCCATTACACTCCAGTCTGGGTAACAACAGCGAAACTCCATCTCAAAAAAAATTAAATTAAATTAAATTTACATTCTAGATAGGTTAGCAAATTTTTAATACCATAGTGGTAGTGCTGGCTAAAGTTCCCAAAATCTCACCGATTGTGAGTATTTCATGTTAACTGTAGCAACTCTCTATGGGAGAGATATACACAGGTATGTAGTAAAAGGGAAATTAGCTTTGGAATTTAAAATGTAGTAGCCAAGAGGTTTTGGTCCCAGCTTTAATAGTAAATAATTTGACATCAGGTAAATAATCCTCTTAGTCTATTTTTTTGCTATAACTGACTACCTGAGACTGGGTAATTTATAAAGAGACTTCTTACAATTCTGGATGCTGGGAAGTCCGAGAGGGTGACAGTAGTATCTGGAGAGGTCCTTGTGTACTTTAACATGGCAGAAGGCAGTTGCATAGCAAGAGAGCAAGAGTGCCTATCAGCTCAGGCCACTGTGCATAGAAAGCCACCAGTCCCATTAGGCCCCACACCCTGATGATCTTATTTAATCCTAATTACCTCCCAAAGGCCCCATCTCCAAATACCATCAAAATATGAACTGAGAAAATATGTTCTAACACATTAAATTTGGGGGACACATTTAAACCATATCGATGTTAGTATTAGTTTGCTCCCTGTCATATAAAAGGGTTGGTCTAGAAGATAGTTTTAGTATTCTAATATCTAATTCCCAATTTTTGTTTTGCCATGGACTTTAGAAAATTGGGTATTGGTATATAACATTACCTAGTGAAGTTAAAAGGTCTTTTAGCAGAATCCCAAAATATGGAGAGGATGTCTAGTCTAGCATGATGGCCAACAGGAAGAATGTTTGTCTTTAGAGAAATGGACCTATGTCAATGAAACACCTAATATAAGCTAGGTTATTTATAAATGCCCTAATTTAACCTTCCCATGAGAAGAGAGAACAACATTCAGAGATTAGGTAATTTTTTGCAAGACTGCACACATTGTGACAGGGCCAGGGGATTTTTATATTTGCATTTTATTATGGCACTGTATATTTAAGAAATATTAACCACTTGAAGATAATAAATTACTTAAAACATTATAAGGTAAATAATTTTTCTGCTATACTATGTCACTTCTAAGAAATTTGTTATTTAACAAAAATAAAGTGCAGGTAACACAAAAAGCATTTATAAATGGATTTAAAATGTATTTATATACTTACATGTAAATATAGTTAGGCTTAATCAAAATCTCTACTGTGAAATCTGATTATGAAGGGGACAGTGAGTAGAGGCTGAAGGAACTGATAATTTAATCTGGTCCCTCTGCTTAATTTTACTCGGAATCACATTTGTGTTGAAAATAGCCTCTTCGAATGCTTAGCAAGTAGTAGTAATAGTTTTATGTGGAACAGAAAGATTAAGCTAGGTTTCTAGTGGCTTGTTAAAAATTCAAGCTAAATTCAAGGTAGAAGTAAATATAAGGAATAATTAGGTGTGCAATTTTTACGGGGTAAAAGGAAATCCTATCTTCTGCAGACTCAAAAGCATTCATAATAGTAAGCTTCTAATAATAGTAACTTTTTTTTGCCTTTGCTTGGACACTTCCAGTGATGGAAAAATCATTAATTCCTAATGATTTCTGGAGCTTTTGAAAAATTATAAAGTGGTACTTTATTATAAATCACAGATTGAAATTTGCCTTGCCATATCAGCCATGTAATGGTCCTTATTCTGCCCTCTGGCGTTATGTAGGATAAAGATATTTTTAAGAATAAAGCCTTACAAATGACTCTATTTCAGAAATGAGAAGACAGCCATTATCTCCCTCCTAGGCCTTTTGTTATGCGCATCTTCCAGTTTTCTCAGTATTCTCTTTAGATATGATTTAGGAAGCTAAGTTTTTATCCTTAGTCCAAAATGCTAAGAAAAATAGGTAAGTCAGAGTTGGAAGGAAGCCCCACTTTAACATTCGAGAATCTTCTTTTCGATGATATCCAGTTTACAAATACTTCTAGGATAATGGATTTTGTCGTTCATTGACAATGTCATTGCAAATGTAGAGAGAATCTGTCCTAATAGTGACATACAAGTCAACTAATATTCAACTTTTAGATCTATATTATTTAAAGTGAACTGAAAAAAATTATACAAAACTTTAGATAAAAAAGGGAAATCTGGAAATAACTTTTTGAGCAGAGGAGTATCATGACTTGCATTTTTAAAAACTGGATAAAATTCATGCAATGGGACAGCATGTTGTATTTGAAGAATATTAGCCACTTGAAGACAATAAATTACTTAAAACATTCAAAGTAAAAACAAACATATCTTTCTGTTAAGAGGGGAAATAATTAACTCAAAGACAGCCCATTTTTCATGCACTGTTGCATATGGTAATTAAAACTCCGTCTTAAAATAAATGTTCAGTATGTAACATATTTAAAGGTAGCTTTGAAACATTCTGGCTGCCCCAAATCTTTATTTTTATACATAAGAAGATGAAACTATTTATATCATTCCCTCATGTAATGTTTTCTCATTCAGATGTATAATTTTGAAGAATAAATGTTTAATTTAAAACAGTTTTCTCATTATAAATTAGTATCAAGAGGCCTGACTCTAAAAAGAATCAAGCAGACTCAGCAATTTGTGGACATGATATCACCCTTGAAATTTGAAGCATTTCTTCCAAAATGTTTGAAGAACTCATGTATTATCATCAAAATTATCTTCATTATGCACTAGGAAATAGTTTGGCCTGGAAGAAAAAGGCATTTATTTTAAGTTTTAATATTAAATTATGTGGTCAAAATGTCACTTAGGCCAAAAATAAATGCAAATCACAAAAACATTACATTTCAGGAAGCACATACAAATTAGAGACCGGCTCTGATTCATAGTAAAGATTTGTTTTTCTCAGCTAGGGCCTTCAATTATTGTTTAAAGAACTAACACTTTTGGTATAAAGCCAGTTTTTATTTCATCTTCTCTAAGAAAGATGTCAAAACATTTTTGTGGTATGTTACGGCCTTTCGGGTCTAGAAATGAAAACTAAGATGAATCTCAAAAAGGAAAAATTGGTTTTGCTATATAGAAGTAATAACTGAAGTATTTTAGCACACGTCAACTGGTTATCATACGCTTTTTGACTATGCAATAATTTGAATTTTCAAGATAGGAACTTATGACAATTATGACCTTGTGAATTTTGACATTTTCAAGAAGTCATTTAAATGAGAGAAAACTGTACAAGAAACATGGAAATGACTGGCTGTTTAAAAATCACCATAAATCTTGAATTCTTATGATAAAGACACGTCACTAAAATCTTGTCACAGTATTTACACAACTGGTTGGATTTAAACTTTCAATTAATGCACATATAACTAATAAGCATCTAAGTGCCATTACCAGTTTTTATCCATATTAACTGAAGAAGAAATCTAAGATCAGCAGAAATATTACCCGGAAATAACTGAGATAAAAGCATTTTTGCTGTTTTATGTTTATATATAAGGATTCAGCTTTCCTCCTGTCCTGCTAACAAATACTATTGTAGTAACATGGTTTCTGCCCTAGAACATTGGCTATTATAGGAAAAAGTAAATGAATGACCTCAATACACAGGGATTATCCCAAGATTTAGTGGGACTTCATCAGAAAGATTTTATTCTACTTACTACTTGTACACAGGAGATTGCACATATGCAATGTATAATTTCAGGCTAAACATTTATGTCAAAACTTAAAAACTGTCTTTTCCCTCTTTCAAATATGTAACTAAAATATACATTTAGGTCTGGTGAATACATACATATATATAATTACTATTTGTTGTGCTTTATTAATGTTTCACATTCCTGCTCCTAACATCAAAAAAAAACACTACAGGTAAGTTCAATGAAGTTGCCTTTTGTAATTTTTTTGATTTAAATTTCTTTCCAAAGATACAGTAGTGATTTTATCCATGATTTACAGAGTAGCACAGTCTTATGTACTTAAAGGTCAATGCTCTAAGTATATACCTTTTAGCTCTGATGACATAGTCTCTGACTTCAAATCAAGAAAAGGGAATCAACACCTTAAAGGGCTGAAGAGGCCTGGAAGTAATCAAATTCAACTTTTTATTTAAAAAGGCAGTCCTGTCAATAATTGTCAGTCTCTGCTTGCACATTGACTGAATCTTTACTTCATAAAGCAGCTAGTACTCTGTAGTGCCTTAATATAGAAAAAATCTGTTTCATTCAACTACTCCCTGTTGGTTTGAGACTTGCTCTGTTCCGGTTCTTCCTGTATTTGTTGACAACTGTCATGCCTCCCCTTAGCTATTCCTTAGCTGTCTCTTCTCCAAGCCCTACATCTCAATTCTAAGATGCATGTTCTTTCCTCACATAATAGATATATTTTGTAATTGGTGGCTTGTCACAGTGTGAACTTTTTCTTAGTGGTACATAAAATGGTGTACCTTACCACAATTGATGGCAATTATATTTGCTGTAATACAGTAATTATCTCACTTTAATACTTTTTCAGTGAGCCACAGGAACATTAGGACATTCAACTCCTTACCTTATGTACAGAACACTGTCCAGCCAGTCTTTCCTAGGTTATGTTCTATGAAGTTAAATCTAATGTCTTACAAAGCAACTGATTTGAAAATCTTGAGTTACTTTTTAAGATTGCACTGAAATCTTATTTGTCCTAATTCTGTTCAAGTGACAAGAATGAGCTTAATTGCTTTTCATCGACAGCTCTTGAATTTGATACTTGAAGACAGATACCATGTTTCCAAAATTTTATTTGTTGTTTTGTATATTTAAAATTTACTCTAAAATGGGAATACTAAAACCCACCTCATGATACTATTCTTCAGACAAGACACAACAATGTATATAAAACCACAGCATTTGCTGGGCAGCTAGAAGGCATGCTACATCTCCCTCCTCTTCTGCCTTTCCCAGGCATGGCAGCTTTTATAATACGGCATTCAAACAGAACATGACATTTCAGATGCGTGATTACTTCCAATACAGTGGGCTTCCTATTTTTTTTTCTGAATGCTATACTTTTCTTAATGTGTCTAAAGATTACATTCATATTTCTGGCAACAGGATCACAATTCTTATTGATCAATATATGAACCACTCAAATGTTATATGCCACCATCCTTTATTAACATCCAAAGTGCAAAACCAAGTCATTTTCTTGACTGAATGTATTCTATTTGATTCAACTCCACACACCAAACTACTGGGTTAGATTTAGGTCCTAATTTTGACCTTCAATGTGTTTATTTGCTTCATCTTCCAGATCTGTCATGTATTCATGGTATAGTCTAAGTCACTGGTAATGCCAGTGGCAAGAAGACAGCCTTGTGATCTGCCACTAGGATCCAGCTTTTACAAAGTACAGGCATCTCAATGCCTGGCTTAGCTCATTCTCCAAAAACTATCTTAATGGAACCTAGTTAGTAGGTATTTCTAGATCTTCTTTATTAACTACATAGACAAACCATGGTTAACACTATACAATCCTGTTTACACACACACACACACACACACACACAATTTAGGTTTCCTGCAACTTTTTGCAAAATTGAGCTATTAAATCTAAGTTAAATGAAATGAGTCCTGCTTTACAGCCATGCTCAGATGCCACATATTTTATGAGCAATGGATATAACAAAGTGGAAGATCTATGGCTTGTGAATAGATGATTCATCAACTAGAGAGGCTGTAGAGTGGAAAAATTTGAAATATTTAGAATTTATTAAAAATGCTTAAAAAGATTCTTGTGAAAATGAATTTATAGCAAAACATAACTGAGTAAATTATCTCAAAGCCCAATGTTTTATACATTTTATTTTCAAATTGAAATACCAACTTTTATCAATCAACTAGTATTTATCAATCACCTGCTATGTCCCAATTTCAGTGTCAAAAAGAAACAGACTAGTTAAGTGGCTGGCTTTATATATACTTTAAGAATTTAGATCAACTTTCAGTTCTTAAAATGTATTATATCTAAAGAAAACTTTGTGAAGTCTCTGAAAATAGAGCGTTAGCATATAAATTATAGTACCACCCAAAGAATTATATTTGAAACCAAATAAAGGATTTCCCTTTGAAATTAAACTACTTTTATTCCCAGAAAGCCAATCATAGTTTAATCTAAAAAAATTTATTTATCATAGTGTACACATCTATTTCACTAGCTATATAGGGAGAAATTAACAGAATTAAAGCTTTGAAAGAAAATGTGAAATATAATTGAGGGTTGTCAGTCTCTGTACATGTATAACCACAAGTTATAAAATCAAGGACTATTATAACTGTGTTCTATTTTAAAAGTTTAAAGTAGTGTTTTAAATATTTCAAATAGAGTGACTTGTATTTTGAAGTCCATAGCATGGTAATTTCTGATATTAACAAGTTCTAAAAAGCTGATTAACATGCAAGAGTTTCTTCATTTTGATGATTCAGGATAAAAAGAACTCACAAAAATGGAAAGTGTGCATTTAAAACTCTGTATATGGCAGTTAACAAAAAAAAGAGAAAAAATTAAGAGCCAAGATAACAAACCACTTGATATGAGCTATCTTATTTTTCTGAGTTGTTCATCAGTACCAGCCATGATCATACTTCATCTGAGACTTCAACCTGTATTGTTTCTATTTATCGGAATAAAGGTCCCCTTCCATATTTTCCTTCCCATTTGTTTTTTGTGGTTATGTAGGAAAAGCTATATTTCATTTTACAAAGTGAATTACTAGAACAAAAATGTAATCTTTTTTTTAGAGTGATTTCTATGATTTGATTCTGGTTTATGTCAAGTAAGGTATAGTGTTCTCTGAGGGTTTTTGCACAATAGGTAAAATAATTACATAGTGCTATCTTTCCTACTGAAGAGATGCTTTGGTTTAATTCTGAAAGATAGGAAATGCTGGTTTTTTTTTTAAATGTCAGTTTCTCATATCTCAAAATGCATAGAAAAACAAATTTTAAGCCACTTTATATTCCTGATAAACAAGCACAGCAATGTCATAAATGATTCATTTTCATATGATTTGGTTAATGTCAACAGACTTTTACTCTTCATAGAAAAATAGGTTAAAAATGCATTGCTTTTTTTTCTACTCTCTATTTCTGCTGTGGTAGCTTCAATCTTCAGATTTTTAAAATACAGTATTTGTATTAAGATGGGAAAAGAATCTGTCAATTTGTAAATATGAGATACATAGGCCAGCAAGCTTTAATAAAGTCTACCCATTCCCATCTTACTGCTTACCTTAATTTGCACATTACTTCTTAAAGATAAATCTCAAAGGTCTATCAAGAAATTTCTCCTAAATTTTTCACAGAAGTACTATGGTTGGGTTCAAAGAATATTCAGGATGTTTTATTTCTAATGCTGCCACAATCCATTTAAAAAATATTTTCTCTGATTAATACTGTCTACGTTTTTAACCTACAAGTGAAACGATTCATTATATTTCCATTATATTACTTGTTGGAAGCTAGAAAAGACATTTGAGTCACACCTCAGTTTGATATCTGTAAAACTTCAGTTGTTTTCGGTAGTTTTCATGTTGAAGAAATAACTTCACAATTTCAAATCAAAGCCAACACTGCAGTGAGGAGAGCTTTTCTACTTTATTACAAAGAGAAGAAGCCTTTATGTGGTCAGAAAATACAAGATTGATCTTTTTTTCTCTTCCTATGAAACGCTGCTGTTCAAACAGCCAGAGTGAATTGTCTCAGTTCACTTCTTTAAGTCCCATCACATTCACTTGGGTATGGATGTCCTTGGCTGCTGAAAATCTGGCCCTTTTAGTGCACAAGGCGACAAAGTCCCCTGACCAGCAGTTCCAGAATGTCCCATTTTCATATATTGCATCCATGCACACCTCCTAAAAATGAGGTACAGCAGGGCAAACATTTTCCAAAATAGATGTCATATATATAATATATACACATTCGTACATACATACCTTTATTCATGTGATGTCCAAAAATTTAAAAAAAATGTACACATTTATTACAAAATCGTAACAAAGACTGGACAGTGTTTTGCTCATTCTGGAAAGATGAAGCTCAGTAATAACACAACCCTGGAAAACCATCCAGAGATTGTGGCAATATCTTTCTTCTAAACAGTCAGATATTCTTGCATTAAGCTTGGCGAAACTGCCTTTCAAAAACAGAAGGGGAAGTAAAATGAAGGAAGCAGACCTTACTCATCTTTCCAAATGAAATACGAGAAGGATCTTCACATAAAAATGCACAAACATTTGTTATTTTATTACCAATAGTGCTACAATGAACAATGCAAATTTTGTGGTCTAATTGTGTTGAGTCTTTTGTGGGTTTTCCTTTTTACATTTTAGAAACTATATGGTAAACTTCTGTCAGTGTATTTGCTTGTCTTTACAAACTCAAGTCTGTCTGCTGGCAAAAAAGGAAATAAATGAAAAAAATTCAGACCCTGCTCAAACTAGAGAAAAACAAATTACAAATTTAGTTGTTGGGCAGCACATAATTAGTAAGGCAGGACCTCAAATGGTGACCCTTTGCTTAAGCCAATTGCCAGATCCTCAAGGAATTAAAACCAGGGTGCCTGAGCCACATCAGTTCTGCAGTTATGTTGAGTATTGTGCTGAGACAGCCATACCCCAAGAAAAGGGAAGTCTTTTGTTTTAGAAGGCTTGCTGAGCAGGGTTGTAGTTGAAGGTGGATGGCAGGTGAGGCCGTTCTTCTAATTTGTCATATTCCAGATGGAACTCCTATAAAAACAAATTTGAGAATTTAGATGATATCTTTCCCTTTTCATCTCAAATTACTGTTCAAATATATTTTAATATACAAATAAAATACCCAATATATATGAATCAACATCAACACAAATATGCCAACTTTTTCCTCTACATAAACTACAGCTTGAAGAAAAATAATGTACTGTAGTTTCTAACTGATGAGTACAAAACTACAGACAGATTTTCTGTGTGTAAGTGAAGAGACTACTAACAAACATTTGACACTGAAATGTTGTGTATTGTTTTTAACTTAAAAAAAGAGGGCAATTACTGTATCTCTAAATCACTGGAAATTACAGGATATTTAAAATAAAACCCTTCAATTAAGTATAAAAAACTAAAAATTTATTTTGTTCATAAAAAAAAGTTTAGAAATAATTTTCCAATTTGTCTTTATTATACTTACATTAAAAAAAAAGCAAACACATAAAGTTATTCTAACCTTATTAAAATCTGGGGAAAGCAATGAACTTAAAATTCACGCATCAACAGACTTGCCATTTCACAAACCGAAAACTCTGACTCAAAGGTAAATCAACTACGACCTAAAACTACACAATATTTCTACTATAAAATTTGAAGCAACATTTGAAGACTAGAACTAGATAGCAGCTCATTTTAATCAAACTTTCAAAATGCTATACTGACTTCATGAGTCTCAAAATTTAAGAATGGTGAAATAATTTCTTCATGATACTTCCCACCCGAGATCAAGAATAGAAATGCAGAATGTAACTATGTATATTAGAAAAAAAATGCAAACAACAAAAAATACCTGATGTAAGCCCAAAAAGCAAGAGGCTCTAAAAGCCTCTTATCAATTCTATAATCTGAATTAGCACAAATTATCACACAATCCAACTTAAAGAATTATGAAGCTCAATAGGCATTATGTATTAAAGATTAAGCCAACAAGTTACATTAGCAACTGTGGTTAATATATTTTACCTTATCTGTCTGATTTCAAACTGATTCCATGATGGATATTTCCATTATTAAATTAAAATGAAAACCTTTAGGCTATAATGGTCAAATTTTAAGATGGAATACCAAGTATTTAAAATTTAGAGATATTAAATTTAAACAAATTTAAAGATATTACAGACCTAACAGGCAGAGTTTATTGAAAGCATTTTCAATATGTGACAAACTTAGAGATACGGCTAATTTTATTCTAATCTTTGTAATAATTTTGTAAAGCAGATATCATTATTTTAATTTTGTACCTGAAGAAAATGAGGCTTACAAGTAACTTGGCCAAGTCGTACAGTGAGTACAACACCTAGGATTAGGATCCAGACCCATGTGACAAAAAAACCTGTGTCTTTTGTAGTATAACATATTGTTTTTAATATTTTTAGTCCAAGATCCAAAACAGATTCATTTACTTCATTACATGGCAATCCAGAAATGCTGAAAAAATTCAGTCCCCTTCTCTCTTGGTATAAAGAAAAAGGAAAAAAATAAAATCAGTCCCCTGACAAGTTTATAACGAAGGTACACCATGGCGACTTTCACCTGAAAAGGTTGACTTCATGTGACTGGTACAGTAACTAAGGCACAGAGGTTATTTACTTACCAGTAAAAATTAGAAAACAGCAGAATCACCACCATAACCACAACATCCTGCCCACTATTCTCCCTCTCCCCAGCCCTAGCTAGGAATTCAAATAATTTTATTGCTTGGTTCAAGTTGAGTATCTGAATTTGTGAAGAAGAAAATATATTCTGAACATTCTTCTGAAATTAAAATGGGCATTTTTATTTTCAAAATGTGTAGTTACAGGGAAAAAAGTCTATCTGTAATTCTGACAAAATGAGAAGTTCCACTGAATACGCTAACTAAAATTTTTCACATTGGTGAACTACACTGTTATTACTAGGAATTCAAACTAGATTAACTTTATCAGTGTACATTTTCCCCCCTAGAAAAATATCAGTTTAAACCTAAGAAGCATAAATAACTTTGATAAAATTTTAAAAAACCTTCAATCTATCAGAGATATGGAAATTATATAGATCAAATTTTGCCTTCCATGTTTTTCAAACTTGTTTTCCACATATTTTTATTCTTTTAAAAATATATAAAGGTTACTTTAATTTGATTCCTGGTAACACCACTTACATGTTTATGTTATATATACACACATACTACATACATGCATATCCTTGTACATTCTGTAGAAGCAAGTCTCTTCTCTGTATACTACTATCTACAACTTGGAATAGTGCTAAGCCCCTAGCGGGTATGTAATTAACATATGATGAATTAATAAACATAAGCTCTCTTCCTTTGTCTCAGGAACAGAACACTTAATTTTTCTAATATCAAATAATACATTAGAGAGGGTGTATTTATATATTTGCTTGTAGTGGAAAAAAAGGATTTCTAAATTACAATATAATGACTGCAAAGGCTAGAAAGGGTTCCAAATAATTTTTAGGCGACTTTTTAATACCTCAGTTCTTCTATTAATAAAATTAGGCTATGTAGTCTCCAAAGGTTACCTGTATTCTCCAAAGGTTACTTGTTCAATTCAAGCAAAACTGAATGCAATGTTTTAAATAATTGAATAATATTACAAAAAACCTGATATAATCACAGATCTAGTTATGTAGAGAAACATACACCATAGATATGTTTTCTCAAACTCTCAAGAAATGTCAGCTTTCTCTTAACTACATGTTGAGTGTCTCTTATATGAGGTACCTGAGAACGAAAGTGTTTCAAATTTTGGAATATTTACACATTGAGATGGGGATGGGACCCAACTCTAAACATGAAATTCACTTATGTTTTATATATACCTTATCCATACAGCCTAAGATAATTTTATTTGTGCATAAATAATGATTTTTGTGTACACTGTACACTGAACCACCAGAAAGCAATGGTGTCAGGTACAGAATTTTCCACTTGTGACACCACATTGGCGTTCACAAGTTACAGATTTTAGAGTATTCAGGTTTTAGATTTTTAAATCAGAATGCTCAATCTGTATAGTAAATCCATACTAACTTAAATTTTAGAAAGTAGCAAACTATCTTAAATACAGTTATTAGAAATAATCTTTGAAGTACATATTACTAAAGTATAGAAACTTACTAATATGTAACAGTGAAATTAATGAAAAATCACATTTACATCAGACTGTGACATAAAAAATCTTAACTGTTAGAAATCCTAATAGATCCATGAGGTCAAATTAGGTCAAAAAAATTCTTAAATTCTAATTCTTTGAGAAAGCTACTGATAATAAGGCAGCCTCTATCACCTAAAAAGTCACTGTGGAAGAAATTACGTTAAAAATTTTATGCATGAAGATTGTAAATACTATCTGAACCACTGGAAATTTAAAATTAGTTGAATATGAGTAATTCTAGCAAAAAGACATAGGACAACATAACCTGCTAAGAAGTTATGAGTATCTAAAAGGAAAGAATAAGCAAAATATAATGTTAAATTTTAAAAAGCTAGCGATAGGATCTGGTTCTGTCACCTAGGCTGTAGTATAGTGATGCAATCACAGATCACTGCAACCCTGAACTCCTGGGCTCAAGCAATCCTCCCACTTCAGCCTCCCAAGTAGCTAGGACTACAAGAGCACACCACCACACCTGGCTATGTTTCTCTCTCTCTCTCTTTTTTTCCTTTGGTAGAGAGTCTTGCTATGTTGCCCAGGCTGGCCTTAAACTCCTGGTCTCAAGTGAGGGAACTCCTGGTCTTGAACTCCTGCCTCGTCCTCTCAAAGTGCTGGGATTACAGGCATAAGCCACAGTCCCCACCCAATGTCAACATTTTAATGTATGTATTATTGATTTATAGGAAATTCTGTACATAAATAATGGACTGGATTCTAGAACTCAGGGTCATGAAATTTTTAGGAGGTAAGAAATACTTCTGGTTTAGATGATCTGATCCCATATTTAATATTACAATTATCTGAAAACAGTAAGTGATTTGGGGAAAAATGCTCATACAAAATATTATGAATGGACACATAATATTATGAAAAGACTCCAGGATTATGATGTAGATCAGTTCAGTACCTTTCAACAACACCATTAACAATCAGTTATTATTTAAAATATTAATTCATACTGTAGGCTTCTTACAATGAGTTGAGGTTATTTAAAATGTTAATATATGTTCTTTACCTGTAAATAGTAAGGCACACCCACTTTACAAATGGGGACTCAAGTTAACTTGGGACATGACACATTACTAGATTTTCTATAATTTAATGAAGGTTGTTAATAAACATACTTATGAACAGGTCCCAGATTTCTTAATTCCTAATCAATACGCTGGGAAAGCACTTAACAAATACATACTTTAGAAATTTTTTTGAATAATTTATTCTGTGAATATAATGCAACTTCAAAGTTTTAAGTGCGTGAATTTCCATTTTAATATAACCAGGAGTGAGCTACTTAATAATATCTTATTAATACCATCAATTCTGCCTATTTTCATTACTATGAAAATAATTTTAAAGCGTGTCAGTGCAAGGACCAACAAACTGTTACCTTGAAAGAGATCTGAGGGAGTAACTTAATGATGTTATCTCTCACATTTTTCACGTCACTGTTAAAAAGTTTAAAGATAAAGACAAAAGCTTAATTGTAAATGATAGCTAAAACTGAGCTAAATTATGGTTTATATATATGTTAAATATGTAAATCCATATTTAGATAGACATAATTTTCTTTAAAATGACATTTACTTACTTGACTGAGGAATTGCTTTTGCTGGAAATTAAAGGGATCCTACATTAATGTTTACATTGTTTTCTGAATACTGAACTTTATGAGGAGAACTTATCCTGGAAAGCTGATTTTCTCACGTAAGTTGATTTCCTCACACATAAATCTAACTAAAATTTAACTAAAATTATGTAGCTATTTATTGCAAATATCCACTCCTTTTTACATATGTAAGTTTGGAATAATTTACAATAATATTGAGCAAAAGTACTCAAATTGAATGGAGAAAACTTCAGTTACTTCCTAATAAAATTTTTTTCTTCCTCCAAAGATTTTTTTTTTTTTGGTATCCTGTAGCATCACCTAATCCACAGGTTCTTTAATTATGGACCAGGACCACTGTCATCACTGGTGTCACTTAGGAGCTTGTTAGAAATGCAAATTATCAGGCCCCACCCACAGACTCACTAAATCATAAACAATAGAGGTATGGTCCAGAAATCTGTGTTTTAACATTTTTGAGGTAATTCTAATGCAACTATAGTTTGAGAACCAGTGTCCTAACCTAATAAACAATCAGCTCTAATTTTTTCATCCTTGCAAAAATAGTAGTAAGCTATAATAATGACAATAAAAACAATAGCAGTAAACTACTACAACTACCACCATGTATCAAATACCAACAAGTGCCAAGTACCATAGTGAGTGAGTGAGTGTGTGTGTTTGAAATCTAATTTAATCTTCATAAAAACTTAGAGGAAAATCTCATCTCGATTTTATAAAAGAAGAAACAGGCATGAAAAAGAAAACTGTAGAAGGTCAAAGCATAAATAACAGCAACAAGAATTAAATTCAAATCCATGATACAAAGACTATAGCTTTCTACTAAAGACTATACTATATATCTTAAAGAGCAGGTAACATATACAATGTCTCAGGTACTCTTTTTAATTAATGTGATTATTTAACTAAAAGGTTAACTCATAAATATGCCTTTTGAAAACATGATATTCACATAAATTGGAACTGTTAAAATAACTCAAATACAAAATACTTATGTGGACCTGGTCTGAGAAGTAATGACATTTACCATTGAGAAACATCTAAAAAAAAAAAATTTTTTTTTATTTCTTACGTGGATCTTATTTTGGTGTTGTCTGTTAAGGATCATCTGTTTTTATTTCTTTTTTTGAGTTTTACATGAAATCTTGGGATGTGTAATTTTTTGTGATAAATATCTGGTAAGTATTTTACCTTGTCTTCTCAAAATGTTTTACCTTTTTTTAAATTATTATTTTAGTAAAGCAGATTCTAAACTATAAACAAGAAAAAAAACAAATCAACAGCTAAAAAACTATCCAAAGAACTAATAGTCAGAAATATTTTTAAATATTATTTAAAACAAATTTAACTCTTTAATTTTCAATCCTAAGGATCACTAAATGGAAAATGTATCAGAAAAATCATGGAGTTGTGAAATCAGGTAATATGGGTTACATTCTCTACTAGACAGACTAAATAAACACAAGGTACTAAAAACATGAAATACACATTGACACTGACGAAAATTTTGCACATGGGACAGTTAAGACATTTAAGAGAGGAAAAGTTGCAAAACCAAAATAAAATAACGTTTATCCATAGCCTATTTTTCCCCAATATTTAGCAAAATAGTCACAGAAATAGTCATGGTTAATACTTGTAATTTTCTTTCTTAAAATGACTTGCAAATAAACAGTGAGATGTATTTCCTGCAATTAGTTTAAGTGTAAAGAGCCTATTTATATACTGCTTTTAGGAAAATCTCATCCTTGCTTAGTTACAAAAATATAAAAATATATGACTGGGGTTGCAAGGAAATGTCTTTATTTTACAATGCAGTAGACACAAAAAATATTTCAAACGTTACCAAGGCTTGTGTAAAATTACAAAATCTCTTAACAAATCCAATAATCTATCAGTGAAATGAACTGTTTTGGGACACCAAGAAGATGGAACAAAAGAATTGGCAAATATGTGGCACATTATTAGAACTGGATGTAATGGTACATATAAACAGATAAAAGAGGACATTTATTTTTTCAAGTCTTGATTTATACATTTGCACATGGAAAAAAATATACCTTAGCTACTTTCCTCCAGTTAAGACAGTCAAAGAAGTAATATGTTCCCCTCTCATAGGTATTGGTTTTCATTGTTGGCTCCATGCCTGGTGCCCTGGTAATCCATACTCGTTCTTCTTTGTGGTATCTCCAATCACGGTTAAAACTTCAATTTTTAAAAGAAAAGATAATTAACTTTTTCCTGTGGCTTACATCAAACAAGTTCTACATTTTATAAAGCTTTCCTCAGAAAAAAAAAAATTACATATAAAATATATAAATATGAATGCTTCCTACTCATTTATTGTAAGTTATTAAAATACAACCCTATTGAAATATAGGAAAGTTAATTCTTAACTTGTCCAGAAGGCACACTAATTATATACATATCTTTATTAACTAAAGAAACTTTTTACACAAACAAGAATTTTAAAAGTTTTATAAGCAATGTAATAAAACCACAGGCAGGCCCAGGCCAAATAAAGACACAATGTATTACAAAAACTTCACTAAGGTCCTTTCTTGCTCTTCTTAACATTCAAAAGAAATTGAGGTATCTCCAACTACTTGCATTATTTGATAAGGAACTAACTAAGTACAAAGTCTATTTAACTATATAAATTCAACATAATTTTATAAGTATCTTGAAAATAGACTATTTTGAAAAATTATACTAAATATACTACTGTATTTTTTATTCAAATTTCATTAATTCTAAATTCTCAAAAGCTAAGAGGAAATCCATTACAATTCACACATGAATCAATGAGAATTTGCACTACTTGTAAACTGAGGAAGTAACATCCAGAGGAGGTCAAGTCCCACAAAATAAACCTCCATGTAAAGAAATGCCTTCTTACTAACATAATGAGGTAGTTTTTAAGACATAAATAAGACATAATAACAGAACTGCCAGTGATAGATGAATGAGTGACTGAATGAATTTCTTTACTAATAAACAATTAAAAGGATCAGGTAATACTCTCTATTCTCACAAAAATGAAGGGAAAACTCCTCTCAGTTGTGAAGTAAAACAATTCATTATCAACACAGTGACTTTTATACTTTGATCCAAAGCCACTTATACAAATGCTATTAGGAATGCTATCTGAGAAAAGGTCTCCCCAATCATAAGGTCATAATTACTAATAATATACTCTATAGTAAACATGTTAAAGAGTATTGTCTATTGATAACAAAATGTGTTACCAACTGTGCATCTGAGTAATGACAGAAAACTTATTTTTAGAGCATCAGGTGAGTACAGATCTGCTCAGGGAAAAAGTATCAATGAGCCAATTTCTTTACATTAATATTTGTTTAAATTGGCCAATAGGCTGCTGATAATGAAAATGTGGACCTTATTTAATCAGCACTTCAAAACATACAACAAATATGCACAGTGCCTTACCTATAAGTAATGTTTATAAAATGATGAAATTCAGTATCTATTAATATATATAGTCTTGAATTAGATCATATAATTCACATATTTACAAAAATTAGATTCACTAAATCCATGAGTTAAGTCAATTCGGTCTTCTTATAAATCTGGCATTTATTAATTAATATTTTTTAGAGACAGGGTCTTGCACTGTCAGCCAGGCTAGAGTGCAATGGCACAATCATAGCTCACTGTAATCTCAAACTCCTGGGCTCAAGCAATCCTCCTGCTCTAGCTTCCCAAGTAGCTAGGACTATGTAAGTGTGTGCCACCACACCTACCTAATATTTTTCCTTATTTTTGTAGAGATGTAGTATTGCTATACTGCCCAGGCTGTCCCTAACTTCTGGGCTCAAGTGATCTGTCCACCTTAGCCTCCCAAAGTGCTGGGATTACAAGTGTGAGCCATTGTACTCCGCTTCAGCATTAAGTTTGAAATTCTTTTTATGTATATAGATTATGAAGCCATGGTAAGATATGGTTTTAATCTAAATTAAGTTCACTTTTATAAATGTAAAAATATATTTCTTGATGGAGAAATAGTTCCACTTAAAGAGAGCCATCATCACTTAAAGATGTTTTCATAGTCAAGATCTACTATAACACAAAAGTGATTAAAATATTTTGAACATACAGCTCCACTGCAGCTAAAAGTTGTAATACGTCTCCTCCATTCATATAATAGAGATAGAAGAGAAGGTCTTCACCATATCGGCCAAGTTTTATTGCAGCCAGCTGAAAAAGAAAAATAACTTATTCTGAAATATAAAACAAATCTGCAAATCCTAACATATAGTTGCTATTACTAAAGTATAAATGGAGAGATAAATGGAAACTCCCCACTTTGCAGAAGATAACCATTATTACATGATTACACAGGTAGTTATGATTCTAAAAGTGAACTTCCTCATTTAAATGACTCAATTATTTCTGGTGCATCTATCTGATATGCTGATTCGAAAAAAGCTAATTAAAAACTTCCAAGCAAGATCAAATGTTAACTATATTACTACAAGGATTTAATACCCAATGGGGCAACAATACTAACAATAACATTGTGCTCAGAGATCTAGGACTTGTATTCAAGTCCTGCTTTTATTACTCATTAATATGACCACGTCTTAAAATTTAACATTTATTAGCTATACTTGTCAAATGTGGACAATGACACCTATGAGGGTTATTAAGAAAATAAATAAAATGAGTGAAAGTACATGAAAACACCTTGTAGAGTGTCAAATATTATAAAAAATGTTAACTGAATCTATATCTGACAGTGATTGACAAGTCAGTTAGTTGTATGTTTTCAGCAAATCACAGATGGTGAATACAAAAATCATAGAGATGGCTTTTTAGTTTGTTTAAATAGATGCCTGAAACATGACTGCTTTACATGTCTCTCCACAAGGTAGAAACATAACTGCCTACCAAACTAAAGCATAGGTGAGGCTCAATAGTCTGAAATTTTCACATTAAAATAAACCTTAAAAGTGTCCCCAAACAACACTTTTATCTTGTTATTTGATCCTATATCTAAATATTTATTTGGTTTTTATACACTCTCTGAATGTAATTTTTCTTTCCATTCATGTTATCCCTATTCAGGCAGCAGTCCCAATGTAACAGATTCTCCTAAATTAGTATTTCTCAAATTGGCATAAGAAAAGGTCTGGAACACTTAGGTAATTGGAATGAAAGTGCTCTATAGTGGAGGTGGGAGCAAATCACACAATCCACAAGTAGAAAATAGGAGACCTCTCCTTACTTCTTGCCTCACATCTACTCAAGTATTAAAAGACATTGAGAAAGGTATCCCTTTACTTGCCTGTCCACATCAACATCCACTTGACCACAGAACTGTAAGGCACACTCAGAATGCTGTCATGCATATACACATACATATATTTATACACAAATATATAACAAAAATATATCTCACTAAATTATGTTGTCTTCCAAGGCTAAAATTTAGATATCATTGCGCATTTTTTTGTAATAGAAACAAAAAAGCAAAAAGCGCCACCATATTTTTTCTTATATTGAAAAAAGAGATTAAGCTGTAATCTGCTGTTAACAATTACTTTAGAATTAGAATTTTAAGTAATTTAAAAAATGGAAATGAAAAACTACAGAGAAAATTCAAAGGTCATCAACAGTTTTTTAAAGATAGAGACCATCTCATTAAAATCACTATCTGTAATACCTGTAAAGAAAATCTTTTTACTGCTAAGGTCATAAAATAAGATTATCAGAAGGAAATTTATCAAATGTTCCAAGCTAGCTTATTCCCATCAACTGCAGTTATGGTTGTAACCTGCTGTTAAATATAAGAATTTTCATTTTTTTTTTAACCAGTCCTAACATTTATCATTTAACAAGTTAACACGGACATATGAAAGCATATTCCTGAGGCCATTACTAATTACTTCAAAAACAGAATGCTGTCTGAACTGAAAAACGTGAAAAATAGAAAAATTCATGCTGACTGAGTAGAATAATAAACTACACTCACCTTATCCCTAATGTGAATGTTCGTTAAGTACTCAGATGGAACATGGAAGTCTAGATAATAAAATGAAAAAAGCCTTATTAACTGATTCTCAGTTGTAAATATGTTTTTAAAAGGTCTAAACACAAATAGATTCTCCTACCTATGTCTTGAGGTCGACAAGGTGAAGATGCCCAGGGTGATGCAAATTTGGGGTAGAGATTTCTGAATAAGGGGGAAAAGAAAACATTTTGAAATCCAAAGCAGAAAAACAGAATTCTAATTTTAATTTAGGAAAATCAGGAAAAACAAAAAGTCTAAACGTAAAATGAGCATCTTTACTTCTAATTCCCTTACTTGGGTTTACTGACTTACACAGAAGCCAATGGAGGGAGAGGGTAGAGGGTAGAGGGTAGAGGGTAGAGGGTAGAGGTGAGAGGGGGAGAGGGGAGAGGGTAGAGAGGGGAGAGGGGAGAGGGGAAAGGGGAGAGGGGGAAGGGAGAGGGGAAGGGGAAGGGGAGAGGGGAGGGGGGAAGGGGAAGGGGAGAGGGGAGGGGGGAAGGGGAAGGGGAGAGGGTAGGGAGGAAAGGGGAAAGAGGAGGGAGGGGGAAGAGGAGAGAGGGAGGGGGAGAGAGGAGGGAGGGAGGGGGAGAGAGGAAGGAGGGAGGGGGAAAGAGGAGAGAGGAGCGAGAGGGAAAGAGAGGAGGGAGGGAGGGAGGGAGAGGAGGGAGGGACGGGGGAGAGGAGGGAGGGGGGAGAGAGGAGGGAGGAAGGGGAAGAGAAGAGGGAGGGAGGGGGAGAGGGGAGGGCGGGAAGGGGAGAGGAGAGGGAGGGAGGGAGGGATGGGGAGAGGGCCGGGGTAGATAGAAAGGGTGGGAGAGAGGGAGAGGTAGATGGGAAGGGGGAGAGGGGGAGGGGAAGAAAGGAGGGAGGGAGGGAAGGGGAGAGGAGAGGGGAGGGAGGGAGGGGGGAGAAGAGGGAAGGAGGGGGAGAGGAGAGGAGAGGAGAGGGAGGGAGGGATGGGGAGGGGGCAGGGTAGATAGACAGGGAGGGAGAGAGGGAGAGGGAGATGGGAAGGGGGAGAGGGGGAGGGAGGGAGAAATGATAGGACTCTTTCCATCAGTATTCTTGCAATAGAGTATAAATAACACAACATATCACAATATATAAAACATATGATTAAATATTTTCTACTTTTACTTGACTTCAACTCAAGATGCTTTAAATTCTTCAATACCATGCCCCCAAATTAAATTACTTTCCCATTTACTTATGCAGCAAGAAAAACAAGGAGTATTTGCAAAAGTTTAAATTCATCAAATATTTACTGAGTACTTATTACAAGCCTGGCACTGTTCTAGGTGCTTAAGATACATCAGTGACCAAAGATCACTGACAACATGAAACTTTCTGGTTGAGCATGATGGATTGGAGGGAGGCAGACAACAACAATGAACAGAATAAATGAGTAAACAATGGCCTGTGTTAGAGGGGAACTGGGAGAGGAGACTGGATGTATAATTATTAAATAAGGTGGTTAGTTAGGTTTCATTAAGCCAGATCTGAAGATTTAAAGAATATGAGGGAGAGAGTCATATTAATTATCTGGCAGAAGACTCTTCTAGTCAGAGGGAACTGCCACAGCAACTAAGGAAGGGACGTGGCTAACATGTCTGAGGTACAAGAAGGTGGCTAGTGAAGCTGGAATACAGTGAACAAGGGGAAAAGCTGTTGAGATGGGGTTGGGGAACAGAC
Organism: Callithrix jacchus; assembly: GCF_049354715.1. NCBI lineage: Eukaryota > Metazoa > Chordata > Mammalia > Primates > Cebidae > Callithrix > Callithrix jacchus. The sequence continues at coordinate 72,859,493 of NC_133510.1, read as the reverse complement.
AATAACCATGTAAGACCTTGTAGGCCTGTAAAAATCTGGGGTTTCTGGCTAGGTGCAGTGGCTCGCATCTGTAATTCCAGCACTTTGGGAGGCCAACGCAGGCAGATCACTTGAGGTGAGGAGTTTGAGACCAGCCTGGACAACATGGTGAAACCCCATCTCTAACAAAATACAAAAATTAGCCGCGCTTGGTGGCATACACCTGTAATCCCAGCTACCCAGGAGGCTGAGGCAGGAGAATTGCTTGGACCTGGGAGGCAGAGGTTATAGTGATCCAAGATTGCACCATTGCACCACACCCTAGGCAAAAAGAGCGAGACTTTATCTCAAAAAAAAAAAAAAAAAAGATTTGGGGATTTTAATCATAATGAAACCACAAACGCTTACTGGGTATTGAGCAGAGGACTAAGTTATTAAAAAAGGATTGTCTTGGCTGCTATATGAAGAGACTGTATGGGAAGGGGTATAAGAATAACCAGGGACATCCAGTGACTGGCTAATGGAGTATTCAGGTAAGAGAGAATGATTCAAAGAAGCGTGGTAGCAGTTAAAAGTAGTGAGCTGGCTGGGCACAGTGGCTCACGCCTGTAATCCCAGCACTTTGGGAGGCCGAGGCAGGCAGATCATGAAGTCAAGAGATCAAGACCATCCTGACCATGGTGAAACCCCATCTCTACTAAAAATATAAAAATTAGCCAGGCATGGTGGCACGCACCCGTGATGCCAGCTACTCGGGAGGCTGAGGCAGAAGAATCGCTTCAACCCAGGAGGCGGAGGTTGCAGTGAGCTGACATTGCGCCACTGTACTCCAACCTGGTGACAGAGCAAGACTCGGTCTCAAAAAAAAAAAGTAGTGAGTTTTGATCAGATTCTTATATATTTTTGGAAAAGACTATGGGGTATAAAAGAAAGAGGAGTTAAGAATAATGTCAAGCTTCTGAAACTACAGAGTTACCACTGACAGATTGGAAAGGCTGTAGATAGAACAGGTTGGGACATGATCATTCAAGAAATATTTAATTGGCAATTGAATGTAGAAATCTCAGACTCAGAGGTATGGAATGGAAATCTATGTTTGGGATTCCTCAATATATATGGTATTTAAAAATATAAGACTAGAGAAGATCATCAAGAATGTAAATGTAAAGAAGAGGAATAACACAAAGAGGTTAAGAAGAAAAGGAAGAGGTACCAGCAAAGGAAACTGAAAAAGACCAACCAGTGAGGATCAGGTAAGAATGATGCTCTCAAATTCAAGTACAAGAATGTGTATCAAGGAGCAAGAGATCCTCCAAGTGACCACTGAATTTAATAGCATGGAAGCTATTTGGTAACCTTGATAAAAGTAGCTTTAATGAAGTGGCAGGGCAAAATCCTGACCGAAATAGGCTTACCAGAGAATGGAAGAAGACCAAATTGGAGAAACGGAGATGACTCTTTGAAAAGTTTTGCTTCAAAGGGAAATCAAGAAATAGGAAAGTAACTTACAGAGGAGGTTGGATCAAAGGAAGATTTTCTTTTAAGATGGGAGCAGTAACAGTGTATTTCTATGCTGATGAAAATGACCCGACAAAGTGTGAAAATCTGTTAGTCATGTTCCTGAGTTTTCAAGAGGTTTTAAGTAGAACACATGGGTCAATTATGGTAATAGGGTAGATGCAGATGGCTGTAGGTAGATTTGGTGGCTGGACTGTGCTAAATGTGCTCTTCTGATTGCTTCCATCTTTCTTAGTACTGTAAAAGTGAAAAGCAAGGTCATCGTTTGATAGTAAGAACAAGGAGAAAAAGTATTAGGAGGTGCAGAAGTATACAATAGTTGCATAAGAGAGCAAAAGAGTAAACAGACTAAGCACGCAAGGTGTAATAATCCCTGATATAATTAAGAGCCTACTTTTCACGTTCCTGGGCATGAATATAAAGAAAGACCAGGCAGTAATGTCATATGTTTTTCTCTAGCAGGACTCTGTAGCTACACAATGGGATACACACGCCAGGAATGAAATAGGCATTAACAACCAGTATTGCAGATTTTGCCATCCAAGTATAACAACATGAGAAAATGGCAAAGTAGCTATGGGATATGTAAATGAATAATTGTGACTGACCACAGAATTTCTTGGGTAAGAAAGGAGTTGATCATAGGGAAAGAGAGAGAGGGATATGGAAGAACAGTTAAAACACAGAAGAATCCATAGATTGAAGGTGCCAATGGAGTCAAATGATTATAAAAGTCACAGTACTAGAAGAAGAGAAATAGAAAACAGAAAGTGGAAGTCAGAAAGCACAAGAGGACAGATTTTAAAATTGAGAGATTACAGTTACTAATAATAACTAGGTCAAAAGGATAGCTAAAGGAGTTGCTGAAGTAAACTACAAGACAAAAATTCCTGGAGGAAAGAAATTCAAAGAGCTGAGATTTTAGGACACATATATACACACACACACACATACATATATAAACTGCCAAATTATAAAAGGAATACTGCAGAGTGACAGTGACCTAAGAGCTAATATTAGAGGGAATGACCCAGAGAATCAGCAGATTACAATGAGTAGCAGTAGGTGAGATAACTTGATGATGCGATATTACAAACTGGAAGTCTGGGCCGGGCATGGTGGCTCACGCCTGTAATCCCAGCACTTCGGGAAGCCAAGGCAGGCGGATCATGAGGTCAAGAGATTGAGCCCATCCTGGCCAACATGGTGGCACCCCATCTCTACTAAAAATTCAAAAAAAATTAGCTGGTTGTGGTGGTGCACGCCTGTAGTCCTAGCTACTCTGGAGGCTGAGGCAGGAGAATTGCTTGAAACCAGAAAACGCAAGTTGCAGTGAGCTGGAATTGCACCACTGCACTCCAACCTGGCGACAGAGTGAGACTCTGTCTCCAAAACAAAACAAAACTGGAAGTCTAAAGGGAGATATTACATACAGACATGGAAATACAGAAAAAAAACTTACTCAGGAGAATTCAGATTGAGGCCTAATGTTGTTAAGTCACTTCCTAATGCAAGATGTACCATTCCTGGGTCTGTCTCTGCCGCCCTGATAAATGTTAACAGGCCAATCATTCCAAATTGGTCCGTCACCATCCCTTGAGGAATGTTAGTAACCCGACCTAGGAAGGAAAAACACAGTTGCTTTTATTTTCAAGGAAAAGTTAAAAAAAAAAGAAGCATTCCATAATATCTTTGACATATTTCTAGAGTCCCACCATCAGGTAACACCTGGATCCCCTTTTTCTGCTGGTTATTATTTTGTGTTGTTGAACTTTTATCTCCAGGGAATTTGGGTCCATCTGTACTTGAAGTTGTCTTGCCAGATGTATTCAAATTCTAGCATGAAAAAAATTAAATGTGACATTAAAATTTGTTAAGTATTCAAATTCAAATTCATATATTAATACCTTGCTATTTATTCTTTATTACATTTAAATCCGTAGTAAATTATTACCTGTTTTTCAAGTTCTATACAAAATTGTTTCCATCATTGTTCCATGGTATACAAATAAATCCTATATCATCCACATTTGAGTATTTAAAGCAAAAGAAATCAAGGGAAAATGTTCTTATTTATCTCAAATCTTCAGTCACAGAAAAAAAAAATCTATCTCTTTCTCAGGTCTTTATGCTTTGGGATACACTTGAAGTTACACTCCTCAATGTTTTCATGTAAAAGAGAAACTAAATATAGTACATTACCAAAAATCACCAAAGCTACCTCTAAGATAAGTTAGAACAATAAGCTTTAAAACTTTAAACTTATTTTAATTCTTACCAAACAATCTTCTTTATCAATTATTTTAATAATATATAAACTCCCATCACACACACAGAAAAGCTATTTTCAGTGAAATGTGGAAGAAATAAACATATCTGTTAAGTCAGAAAGAAGAAGCTGAGTTGGTTGAATCAACACAGGTATAAAAATGTGTATAAATTCTTCAAGGAGAAAACTTACTCAAGAAAAACACAGCTCCTTAGAAGGCTATATTATCAAACTTCATGGGATCCAGCTGACAGGGACTACAATAAAAGTCTAAATTAACTCTGAGAAGTTCAACAGAAATTTGCAAACCTATATGAAATAGGAAAAAAATAGGCTATCTTCTAAGTTATAAAGCTTTTCCACATTCTTCAGAAGTTAGATTATTACAGATATCAAGATAAAACAGTTGTGTAATAGTATTTAGTAAGTAACTGTTAATATAAGAGAAATCTGAAGGGAAAAACTACATCACTCACATACACAATTCTCAGTTACTTACAGATTTACTGTCATCATTACTTGATGTTGGATCTTTATAGCTGGAGCCTGGTAATGCTGGAAAATCTTCATTGTGTATTGAGAAATCCTGGGATTGTTCATTTGCTGGTTTTGTTACCATTCCAACTATGTAATGAAAATAATCCGGAGAATTGCAATTGATATTTATGATATTTTGCTACAGATTATAAAGTTAACTTTCCTCATATTAAGACACCAAAAGGTTTTTTTTTAAAATGCTATGAAAGCATATTTCAAAAATTAGTATCCAAGGTAACAATGAAGAGCTAAATTTTCATTTACTGATTAATAAGTCAACATACAAAATAATACAAGGGAAATCAATGGTAATCCTGTAAATCTAATGTCATACACAGGTGCTTAAAAATATAATTTGATATTGGAATAATTGTTAACAATTTTGGTTTAAAAGCTCATTTTATTTAAATATTTGACTAGATATTATAAATACGAGGTTAACTGTCAAATACAAATGAACAAAATAAAATTTACAAGAATATGTCAGTATTCTACTAGAAAGTGACTTACAGAGTGAGCAAATTGCAATCAATTATAAAACAACTCCATATTATTTCAGATTTTCTTGGACTCCATGTTATAGATGTAAAACATGCAAGAACTGAGAAATAATCCTCCCACTATACTTGGCATTAGTCAGGCCCTTATTGGAGAACAATATCCAGTTTTGGGCTCCACAATTCAAGAACGATATGGAGAAACTAGAGATGGTCCAAGGAGAGCAACGGGAATGATTAAAGGGATGAAAAAATGGACCTATGAGGAAAGGTTAAAAACATTAGAGTCTGAACTGAGAATCAAGTAGCTAGGTACTCAACTTCCAGGGCAGATCATTTTTGTTATTTTGGGGACACTAATTTGGAAACTTTTGAATATAAACAAATTTTTCCCTTCTTCATATACTGTTATTTGTATTCCTATCTGAATGACACAGAAATCCTTCTTGGTTGAAAATGTGATCAAATATTAATTCTATCTTAAAATAACTGATAAACTGATTCTTCTAAATTCACTGTGTCGTTACTGGTCTCTATCAGGTTTTCCCAAAAGAAAAAAAAGTATGTGATAAAAATAGTATAACTATATTGCTGTCATAGAATTTTCATGTCTAAATTGTTATACTGTTATTGCATATGTTTCCCCTCCTTTATTTGTTTAGCCTTGATTAGCCAAATCTCTTATCTATTAGAGATGGTGAAAAGGGTGATGAAGAATAATAATGGAGACGAAGAGTTTGCATAAGCTATATGCATGACCCATGAGAAGTGTTTTTCAAAAGGGGCAATTTTTTTCCCCCAGAGGACATCTGTCAATGTCTGAAAATATTGTTGTCTGTCACAATAGGGGTTGTGAGGGGTGGAAACAGAGGGTGCTACTGGCAATCTTGTAGGCTGAGGCCAGGAATGGTGCTTAACATGCTATATAAACACAACAGTCCCCCAACATCTTCTCTCTACAAAGAATTACCTGGCCCAAATGTCAATAGTGTGGAGGCTGAGAAACTCTGGCTCAGAAAAACATCTTCAATGTAGTCAGTTATTATTAATCACCAGGAATATATTCTTTTGAAAAATGTGTGATCAATTAACAAGAGAAAAGGTAGACCACAAAATAAATCACTTAAGGTAAACTAAGACAGGGATAGCAGAAGAAAATAACTTCTGAATACCAATGAGGGGTTCCTCTTGGATTTCTGAACAGTTTTCCCATTTAACTTTGCTACCATGGTATTCTGGGAAGAAAAATCACTTTTAATATATCAATTCTGAAAAAAATTACACTAACCTGATTAGAAAATACAAACGTATACATGTACACATCCAAGCATATGTATATGTACATGTAAATGCATGTGTGTGGGCATACACAATGGAAACTTCCCATTGGCCATCATTAAAAAGCTTAATTACCATAAGGAGCTCTTCCAGCCAAGGGGTTTATTAATGGAGTTGGGTTACCACTTCCTTCCCTTCGGTTTCGGTCTGCTAATGCTGGGAAATCTGAAAGGTCCAATCCTGTCACATTTTCACTTCCATCTATATAATAAGAAAGAACATTGGTTATTGTTTCTACAAATATTTTTTAAGAGATTATAAAAACCAACTATAATGTAATTCGAAATGACTGTGCCTTCTTCCTAAATAATGCATGGCACTGTACTAGGTGTACATTGGTGCTCAAGACAGTTGCAGACTGAATTCATGTCAAAGAATTTCATGAACAATTTAGCAAAGCAATATACAATCAGCATAATAAAAACCCCAAATCCTAGAGATATAACAAAGAGAATAAAAAGCACATATTTCCCCAGTGGAATATGGTAACCTAAAATTATAGCTTGTTAGCTAACAAGAGGGCAATTGTTACTATATAACTGGTCTTTTCATTATGCTCAGATGGAAGCTGTATCTAGAATGCATGAAGCTTCAGTTATACACAAATAGTAACAATGATAGTACCTCCTGCAAATGGCCAGAAAGATAGCTCAGGCACAGGCAGTGAAGTAGAAGCCCTGAGGACTTCCACCTGTATGTGACTGCTTTCATATATGAACGTGTGTGTTTTGAGGATGGCGTACAAGTAGGGTGACAGTAGGGTTCATTCTCATATACAGTAAATGGGTAGGAAATATAGAAATATGATACAAAGCCCAGAAGTTTATATTACCTATTACACAGTAGGCGCTCAATAAATATACACAAAATAAATTAAATGTATTTTAGTTCATTTTAATTAAAACAATCAGCCGGCTTCCTTTATAAATTAAAATTTAACCCACCTTGTCTATTGTCTATTTTAATCACCTCAGTTTCTTAACTTTTTAGTATTCTTATAACCTTGCATTCTTAATTTTTGAAGAAAACTTTCTACCTTCCTTTTAGCCTGCGCTATAGCTTTTCTTTTAATTTTTGTTTCACCATTTTCAATTTATTTTGCCATTTCCCAATTAATTTTTACTTTTCTCCAAATTTCACAATGCAAAGAATCTCAAACAGCAACTGTTATCTCAAGATTACTTTGTTGACAGAAAAACAACAGACACCATTAATCTATTAACATTCAAAGACAGGTGACAATTTCAAATTACAAGGGTAAAGGATAAATTATTATTTCTTACAGTTTACAAAAACTGCAGTTTATAAATTTGTTTCTGCAGTTTAAGAATTTTGAAAAAAAAAAAAACCACTGAATGACAATAGAAATAAAAAATTTATATCCTGTTTCTATATAATTTCTTAAATTCTTTGATTATAAATCAATTATACATTTTGAATATATATTAACTTTTAATACATATCTTTAGGTCCTCCAAGATGGAATTTTCCTAGCATAAAATATGCTTAGTGAAAATATAATTTAAAAAATAATTCTCAAGTTTTACAGCACTGTTTAAAACCACAATGCAGAATATAAGATGGCACTGGCAGACACCTTTACTGTTACTTTGTGTCACATTTAGGAAAAAAACTGCAATTAAATTATGATATGCAGATGCAATCTGATTTCAAAGACATTAAAATATGAAGAAATGTACATTTTAGAAACAATGGAATATAATATTTCATACTGTATCTTGAACACAAGCTACCATATACAAATGCTAAAATTTGGTTTATCAAAGCTTTTAATCTTCTGTGATTAATCTATGCTGCAGAGCATACATTAACATTTAGAAATTAAAAGCTCATAGCTACAAATGACATTTCCTTATTAAATCTTCTCTCGCCTCTACATACGCTCCATTTCAGTGAGCATTCTTTTACCTTCCACTTCCTTTACATTTAATTCTCTCCCAATAATGCTGTTCATTTTTGCTCCTATGATCATAACATCCTTTATTTCCTTTGTCAGGAAAGGGTCTGTAGGGTGGAGAGGGTAAAACCTAAAGCAAAATAGCAACAAAGCTTCCTGTTCTCTTCTATCTGAAGCAGTTGATAAAAGAAATAAACCAAACGACTGCAGGAATTGTTTTACTATCAAAATCAGAGTTGGTTTTCCACATAACTAAATTTTATACATAAAACTGGATCAATAATTCATAAAGGTTAAATTCCAGAATTAGTATTATTAAAACTAAGAAAAAATACAAGTGATCCATACAATTTTAAAGGTTCTCTTCAATCTGAATCTCTATAGCCAGAATGTCATACCACACAACCTAGTCTAAGCTATAGTTCTCACAGTGGCAGGACTGAGGATAGTAAAAGCTTTGAAGCAAAAGATTCTGAGGCATAAATACGAACTAAGTTAAAGTGCAGGCTCTCTCTAGGTGTTAATAATCCTGATGTTATAACAGAAATTACTGTTACCATGCCAAGTAAAAATATATATATTTACATATCTCTCAACTATTCACTGTATTAAATCCTATTCCTATTTCTCACTGAATTAAAATCTACCATCTAACACAATTAAAAAATCCTACAGTATTTAAAGACCAGTATGTTGAATTGCTTTATATTTCATAAATCTATCATATTTTTTGTAGGGTACTAGCTCCAGAATAAGCTTACCTGTTCCATTAAAAATGTTACTTGATAAGGAGTTATTCATTCCAAATGCCTGATTCCTGTTCATTCCAAATCCAGACATACTGGGTACATAGAAAATAGTTTTAGATATACAGTAAGAACACTAACTTTCAGATGAAGAAAAACAAAAGTGTATATTTTTGGTTTCCTCATATAAAATAACAATGTTTCAAAACCAATACTAATATTATTTTTTTGAGTCTATTATCTTTACTTGAAAACTTCTCTAAAGTCCTTTAGAACAAATGAGAACCAGAACATTTTAAGCAGATTAGTTAAAAAACAAAAACTCAAGAATTTATATATGAACCTTGAGAAAAACAGATTCAGGGCACCATTTTGTGTACTTGAAAGGCCAACTTACTGGATAGATGAATTACCTAACCTGAAAAATACGCAGGTTAGTGTTAAGATTATTCTTGCTAAATAGTTGTTTTTCTTCTTTACTGGTAAAGCTTGAAACTGTTGCTTTTCATAATAGATCTTCTCTCATACAATGTCCTTCTTTCCTAACTAGAATATAAAATCCTCATGGACAGAGGAGTTTATGTCATACTCCTCCCATGTCAAAGTCCTCTCTGTGTCCTCTGCCCTTTAGTGTTCAGGAAGACATAATAGATACTCAATAAATATGTAGTTAACCTGAATTGAATGGCGTTTTTTAAAAATTGAATTCACTGTTCAAAAATACATCATTCTTATCTAAAGTTTACCTTTCATACACTTAAACGAAAACACAGTCTATACTGTCCCAAATTTTGAATTTAACCTACAACTGTATTTTGCAAATAGTTACAAATGCCTGCCTTCCTTTTTTGTACAAGACTAAGCATGTGAAGAAAAAAAACAAATGAGGCTGAACTTAAAGCAAGGCCAAATAAGTGTCAACAGGAATTGTTAATATAGATTCTACAATGAAACCACATGTTTTTGATGTCAAATATTCTTCCAATAAAAGGCACTTAGTGTATCACTGTTATAAGCGGGGTTAATCTGTTTGAAGATGACAGGGTTTTTTGGGTTTTGACTAAATCTATAAAACTATAGCAAAACAATTTTTTGATAAAACACGCAGCTGACAAAACAACAAACACTCTAGAGAAGAGCCAGAAAGTCAATGGAAATTTTTGTTTAATAGCATATTAGAATTGCTGATGCTATTACAGGTACCATCAAACATGGAATAAGTGCTCAGAGAATGAAAACATTTTATAATAAATACAATTTGTCAATAGTAGAAATAAGCAGGGTTTTAGAGATCCATGTTACATTGATAATTTAAGCAAAGTATATTTTAGTAACAAAATGTGAAAAATATGGAAAGGTAAAAATTGATATATACATTCAATGCCCAATATTATGAGAATGTACAAAGATATGATAAAGATATAAGGTTAGAAAGCTATCCAGGAGATGAGAATTCTGATAACCTTTCACTTTGATAACCCTTCACAATAACTTTAAAAGATCAATAAAATTATAAATATCTAAATGAAAGCAAAAACTGGAGTTTATGGACTAAAGATTAAACAGTAAATGTGCTCAACCTATTTTAATTCAGATTTTACTAGGTAGAAGAAAATGAATCAAATAGGTATGATGATAACAACCAGATCAAGGTCATTTTTGTCCCTACATTTCCCCATTTAAAAATACATATATACATGTAGGCAATTAAGTTTAAATACTACTTTTGCAAGAAAGTCTTATATTTCAGACATAATTCTCATACAAACAGCTTGAAAAATCCTAAAAAAATGAGTAACTCTTCTTATTTGCAAAGTGTATACAACAGACAGTGCAAAAAGAACTGAAAAAGTACAAAAACCCATCCTTTTGTTTTGAATCCCTAAACATCACACTGTTTTCAAATACTATAGATGTGATCTTAAAAGTCTTTGGTTGGTAAGTCTCCAAAGCACAAAACCAAATCTTACTTAAGAAGGTATTCAAAGTATCAACTACAGCAAAGTAGTAATAGTCAAACACATCTCCAGTTCGATTCATAAGCCTAGAACTCTCACCACACAGGTAATCAACTCATTTTATAAAGAAGGAACATATCAGCTAAACTTCGCCTGGTGGTAATCCAAGAACAATCCTTTTCTAACAACAACAACAACAAAAAGTTTTAATGTGCTTTCCAAAATCAAACTGATTTTCAAGAAAACGTATCACTTTGTGATGGGTAATCTTTGGACATTAATGCATGATGAAACACACATTAGAGATAAGCCACACCTCAAGAACAAAGTGAAAATATAAAAAAGCAAATCTGAGGATACCCAGAAAGACAATTATACACATTATCAATAAACATCTTACCTGTTCACAGTAAAAGGCTGTCGAGAAGGCTGCTGCTTTGGCATACATATTATGCTTGGCGAGCTTCTGTTGGGGCTACCTAACCCTGAACTGCTCATGCTATTTGTCCTGCTAGGAATTCCAATGCCCTGACCAACCTGGGAGTGGTTCATCATATTCCTAGGATTCATAGGCAAAATACCCCTGAAAAAGAAGTCCATTATACTAAATAAGCTCTCTATAATCACTCATTAAAATTCTCTATAAATAATCAATTGGTCCTATCCTAGAATCTCAAACATGCTTTCAAATTGCAGTTCTAATTTTTATTAATTCTTTAGTCATTCTAGCTCTTTGAAAAGAAAAATCACAGTAAACAAACAAGAAAGGGCAAATTATAGTGCAACTGCTATAAGGTGGTATCTAAGATGAGAGAACTATTGGTGTGACTATGACATAAAATATAAATGTATTTCACACACATATTTAGCATAATTTCATTTCAAAGGCGTATCATTCTATCCTCTGCATACTAAATGCATAGTCTATGTCACCTGTTTTACTTTATGGTCATTAGAGCAATAGATGTGTGGTGAGGGAGCAATGATCACAAATATCTGGTGAGGAATTTTAAACTGCACATATTCCTTTGAGGAAGATAGGTGCCTTTTGAAAAAGCTCCCCAGGAAGTGATTGACCCTTGATATCCACCCCACTGACAACCAGTATACGAGCTGTAGTATAAAAACCATGTGTACTATACTTAACAATTTGCACAGAAATAAAATGAACATAGGTATTTTCTTCCTCAGTGAAAGGCACTGAACCAGAAAATCAAATAATTAATTACCTTATTAAAAAATTAAAAGTTTGCTTACTCTGCCAAGACACATTTTGGAAAATATTCTGGTCCATCAATAAATACCTGCTTGGAGATGGAGGCGTGTGAAGTGACATTGTTGGTACCCCTGTTGTTGGCGTGACGTGGCTCGGTAACTGAGTGCCTTGTGATAAGCTGCGATTTAACTGAGGGGTATTGTTGCTCATCCCCCTCATTGGAAGGCCTAGTGCACCTAATAAAAAAATTCAGAAGAAGGAAATTCATTGCTATCCATCTTCTGGAGTTGGCAATTTAAGACACTTTTAATGACCTAGCGTAATACGCAAATTCTAAATGGATATATTCGATTCACTCCAAATAAGCTCTGATTTTAACAAAAAATATATTCTGGTCTGAATTTTAATATTATGAATAGATATTTCTTTCATATTCCTATTTTTTTATATTTTGATTTCATTAAAAAGTATGTCAATGACTACCAAATAAGTTACAATATTATGAATGGATATTGATCTAAAATTTCTTAAAGGCCTATATGCACATTTTTATATAAAAGAGGCCATTATGAAATTTTGCAATCATGTGTTTTTATCTCTTTATTCATAACTGATGTATACAGAAAGATATTTAACCCCGCTTTGCTGAAGTAGCTTTAATTTTATATGATCCTTTAAAAATACATTTTAGAAAAAGCCACTTTACTATTTATACATATTTCTCAACATTACTATTTTTACAAACCCAACAAAATGCCAGCAATGGTTAAAAAAAACTCAAACTAACGTAGCTATAAAAGACAAAATTTTAAAACATTTAAAAAGATGTCAAAATATAATGGCTCTGTATTTATCTAATACCCCTGGAGCCAGATTCAGGGATGGACTATACATTTTAATAGGTTTATTTATTTTTTTTAAAAGACCACTGACAGTTTTACCATTCAGATACAAAAATAACTACTTTGGATAAACTTATTTTTAAAATGTATATTTCCTTTTTATTCAGATCATAGGAAATATATTTAATAATCAAAAATTATAAAGAGCTAATGTTCTATACATTTATTTTTTCTCCTTTTATGCTTCAAAGTCAAGAAGTACAGCTATCACTTTTGCTGTCATATCTGTCTACGAATGCTGCCTCCTTTCCTCCATCTTCCTGACCCATGCTTTTTAGAGCTTTCTATTTCTAGTCTGCTTCATCAACCAAACTTATTCTGAACTGGAGATTAAATAAAATTGATAAGATAGAGTGAGAGCTAATCATCAAATAGACGACTTCAGTGCTAGGGATTTAAGGTGATTTTTATCTTTTGGCATAATGCTTCACCTTCTAACCTAGAAATAGCAGTGGTTAGCAAAGATCTCACTGATCGTTATCTTGAATTTGACAGCCTACAGTATCTCAGCTTGTAGCCCAACTGCCTCTCCATGGAATGAATTCAATCAATCTAATTCAATAAAGCTAATATACTTTATACATATACTTTTCACTTAGCTTCCATGAAGACCCAAGCTTGGTTGTGCATTTCTGTAAGATACTTGAAGGGAACTGGCCTAGATTACATGAACACTGTTATGTATGTCTATAGTCGCTCTAAGTTTTGTGACTATGAGAATACTACTACCTGTAGCCACTTTCTCTGAATTTGGGACAAAATAAGGCAGAATAAGAGACTAAAAATCAGCCTGCTTAAGATTTCTTCAGAAGAAATCAGTCTTTTCCCTCCCTAAAGCACACCATTTTTCTTTGAAGCTTTCTAGGTGTATTCATAACAAGCAACCAACATGATACTTTTCACATTATTCATTCAACAAACATTTAATGAATGCCTACTATATAACAAGCACTGTGCTAGCTGCTGGGGATACAGCAGTGAACACAACAGAAAAGGCCCCTACCCTGAGGGAGCTTACATCCGTCCTACTCCCTAAACATGCTGTCCTGAAGTCAGCTAGAGCTGCAATTTTCCTCAGGAATGTGTTTCCCACAGTGATTGAACACCAAGATATATCATACAATTTTAGAGCCGGAAGGGATCTTAAAGATCATCTAGTTCAATGTTCCCAATTTACAGACAGATAAGGAACTTGAGCCTGATGAGTTAACTGAGTTCTCCATGGCAACACAAAGAACTAGAATTTAGATCTCTTAGCTCCTAATGTTCTTTAACAGCAGCACTACTGGAGCCCAACACAACTCTCTCAACTCTCGATTAGCACCCCTGTGAGTCAATACTAATTGCAACACCTTTAACATATGTTCCCCCGCTTTCTTTTTCCCTTTTGAATATGCTTCCCTCAACCTTTTTGCTAATGTTCACATCTTGCTCTCTTCCCTCCATTTTCTTTCTCTCTCATCTTCATACCTATCAGTTTTCTTTCTTCTTGTTTTCCTTTTCCTTTACTTTTTCACCCTCTCTACACATTCACCACCATAAACATATACTTTCTAAAAATCTATTGCCCTTCTGGACCCCTTTTAATAATTAAGCCCGGGCCGGGCGCGGTGGCTCACGCCTGTAATCCCAGCACTTTGGGAGGCCGAGGCGGGTGGATCACAAGGTCAAGAGATGGAGACCATCCTGGTCAACACGGTGAAACCCCGTCTCTACTAAAAATACAAAAAATTAGCTGGGCACTGTGGGCGTGCCTGTAATCCCAGCTACTCAGGAGGCCGAGGCAGGAGAATTGCCTGAACCCAGGAGGCGGAGATTGCGGTGAGCCGAGATCGCGCCATTGCACTCCAGCCTGGGTAACAAGAGCGAAACTCCGCCTCAAAATAATAATAATAATAATAATTGTTAAGCCCTACAAAAGGCTCACTGAAATCTGACTCCTTCAAGTCTCCACATACATGTGTTATTCTATGCTGTATCATACAAATTTATAATTTCAGAAATATTTTAGAGACTGGAAGTTATCTGAACACTGGCAAAAAAAAAAAAAAAACTGGAGAAGAAAACAAGAATGGTAAGGTTATTTGGTCAATTACCGATTGGGATCCTTAAACTGATTTATAGTGCTAAAACTGGACAGATAGTGTATGGAAAAAAGTAACTTACTTTCAGTGTTTCATTTTAGCTTTCTAAAATTAATCTTCACAAAACAGCAAATAAATTCAAAAAGTCTAAGTATCATTTTGTTGAAGTAGTATAAAAAGATCCAAAAAGAGTACATCAAATTGGATCATTAACCCCTGAATGCTTAATAACTGAGTACTTTAAATTTATTTAAAAATTAAAACATAAAAAATTAATGGCACTGGATAGGTAAATATAAAGATTTGTTTTTAGGAAACTAAATATACTAAGTCATGACTTTGAGATACTTGAGTCAAACTATCACAACTAAATAGGGTCGGGGAAAAAAATCAAATGTCTCACTCATATAATTAGAAACAATCACAAAAAGCACCTCTAAAATATTATGCCAAGAATAAAACACACAGCTGAAAAAAAGGAAAAAAAAAAAAAAGAAAAACAGAAAGAACTCAAAGAATTTCTCTTGGCATAAAAGAACTAAAACAGTAAAAATGTAAATATGTATAATGAGTTTGTGTATAAGCAGGTGACTGGGAGGACAGTAAAATTAAAATTTCTTGGGCATTTATCAACAAAGTAGATAGTACTTCATCTCACTTCCTTCTTATAGTCATCTTATAAAGAAAGTTACGTCCTTTTTACAGACAAAGAATAAAAAAATTTTTTTTTAAGTTTAAAAGGTTATAATTGAGTCAAATTTTTCTTTCAATCTAACAATTGATAGTAATGAATAACACAGTATTAGAAAGACCATATCAACACATTCTAAATAGCTTCCTACCTCTTATCTGGCAGGGTGCTAAACAGTCAAACAAAACGAATTCTTTATTGATAATTTTTTTCAGAAACACTTACAGAATATGATCTAAGAAATTATTCCATTATTTCTACTGCACAAACTGATTAAGAGCATATCCCTTCAACACTTATGGCAAAATATGTCATCCTTGATTGAATCTTTTGCTAGAGATAAACAATATTAATGTTATATGAAAAAAAAAATTACGGCAACCAAATCCCTAAATACTCATAGTTAAATGAAGTCCCCTAAAATCTTTATGGGGCAGGAGAGAGTGGTCCTTAATTGATGCCTTAAAGTGTCCCCTTTACCATCTGCAAAGCAGCCAGCTTCCTCTAGAAACTCATTGGCATGCCCACACTAAAAAGGACAGCAGTTCTAAATGGTGCTTTATCTCAATAGCTTCTTACCTTCAACCTGTGTTACACTTACCTGGCTAGTCATCTCTATAAAATTATTTCCTTATGCAATTTCCTTCATTAAATTAAAAGGATTTTAGAATAGAAAAGACTCCAGAGATTACCCAAGTAGGTTACAGATAAAGAACTCACATTAAGGCATTAAGTGACTTGCTCAAGATCACAAGTAATGAGGCATAAAGATAATGATGCAATTTCTTGACTCCTGTTTCAATGCCTTTTTGCAACCAATATCATTTTCCACTTTTTAATGGTAGTTAATAATGTATGCATCATTCAGGGAACTTTAATGTCTGGGTCTCCTTTCAATTGTGATTGTGATTTTGGGCAATCATGGCAGTGGCATTTTTAAAATTCCATAGGTGGATCTATGGGTGCAGTCAGGGTTGAGAACCACTGTTCTACAGTATTGAAATTCTGTCAAGACCCAAAGATGTTTTCTAACCTTAACTGAAATTTTACTGTTTACATACTATGTATCTGATTTATAATCTTCTTTCTTCTTTCCCTATTCCTTTCCTCAATTCTGTCCTTTACTACTCACATCTATCTCCTTACTAAGAATACGTTCACTCCTCTTGTTCTAGAAATACAAAAGACTACTAAAAAATAAATAAATAAGTGCTATGACCAAGGTGTTTACATGCAGGAGATATAAAGTGTTTGAGTGCTTGTAGGAGGGACCACACTAACTCAGGCTCAGGAATAGAGTGGGTCTGGGACCAGAAAAGGTTTCCTGGAGGAGACAGAAGATAGTATATGAATTAAACCTGACGTATGAGACTTAGCCAGGTATTTGGTGGTGGCAGTTGTGGGGAGTCAAGTGGGTATAAACATTACAATAGTTCAGTCTGAGAGAATCACAAGATGTATGAAAATGAGGACAAGTTATATAACTGGAGGAAGAACAGCCTTTGCCTTCTCGGTGCTAAGAAAGTATGAGACAAAAAACATGGATGGAGCTAAGTGGCTTCAACACCTATGAGAAGTTGTTGCTGTGCTTGAATAAGCTGAGACTAGCTGGATCTTTAGAGGAGTACCACAGAATCTTTACCTGTGAACAGCTGTGTGGATCTCCCAAGTACACTCTACTTTTCCTCAATCTAAATTTCTGTTCTAAATTAGTAGCACTCAATCACAAAGGACTATAGGTCTGAAACCTTAGAAATCATTCTTGATCTCTTTCTTTTACTCCTATATCATCGAGTCCCAATAGCTCTATCTACAAAATAACCCAAATCTGACCACTTCTCAACACCTCCAGCAGTCTAAATCATCCTATTATTTTTTGCCTGGATTTCTGCAATAGTAGTAACATTCTCTCCCTCTCTCCATAAAAACAGGAAATGTGTTATTTGCCATATACTTACTTGTATCTTGGAATAATATCTCATTCATTGTAGGCATCCAATAAATACATGATTATTAGAATGAATAAATTCTATCACAACAGACTCTTGGCATCTGTGAATTTAACAATGGTAGTTTCTACTATGTACAATGGCTTTCTAGGGTCATGGCATTCAGGTTTAAAAGAAATGGATGTTTTCAGCTCATGTTTACATGGTTTCTCTTACAAAGAAATATAACCCTGGCTCTACTAATTACTATTCTGTGTAACCTTGAGCAAATTCCTTAGCCTCTACAGAGCTGTTGAGAAGGTTAAATGAGTTAATTCACATAAATACTTAAAATAGCATCCAACATATAGTAAATACTCAATTCTCAATGAATATTAGCACTGTGTGTGTGTGTGTGTGTGTGTGTGTGTGTGTCACAGAACTATGCAAAGAAAGCCAACAGGTGATACCAAAAGTGAACATAAAATGAGATAGTCTAATGAAGTGATGGTTTTCACTAGAAAACAGATGTTTTATGAAGGAAAATACTATTCTATAGCTGTGTTCTTGAACTTGGAAGGTGGCAATGATTTGAGATAAATCTCTCAGAAATGTCAAGACTGTACTTATTGCTGAAATTAATGTAACAGCCTAACAGGTTTCCTGCCCTGATAAAGTACGCCATTCCTAAATCCATCCCATGCTGTGGATGTTATTTCTATTGCTAAAACAACTTTACTCACAGTCTTTTCAATGCTAATCTCAAATATAATCTCATCAGAAAAGTCTTTTCTTGATCATTTTCCAAGATAGGTGATTACTCCTGCCTTTGAAACATCCAAATAGTCTCTAGGTGTACTATCCTGAATGTGCCCTATTTCAAATGAAATATCCAAATAACTCTGAACTTCTTATTCTACTATGTAATAAAATCACTTGTGTACTTATCCTATTAGATTATATGAGACTGCACCTTATTCATCATGCATTCAACATTTACTGAGTGCCTGTCATGTGCAGAGTACTGAGGATACAAAGGCAATGAGGACATGTAATAAATAATACAGCAACACCATAGCAGTAGGCATAAATGAGGATGATCTCTTCTACCACACCAAACATCTGCAGTATCTAGCATAGCACAACATGTACGGTAGCGACCCAATAAGTATTTGTCAACTTTAATTCCTACTTTTTGAAGCTTTTCCATACTACTATAGCTTACTTTTTTGTTGTTGTTGTTGTTGTTGTTGTTCTCCCTAAGGAGAATGGCATAGACAGATTTTGCTCCCTAAAAGTCTGTCTACACCATTCACATGGTATCTTTAAATCTATGTTAGCATCATAGGCTGTTATTTAATATTTTACATATAAACATGACCTATCTTCCCCAACTATAAAACACATGTTCAAGAGAGCAAGAAAGCCCAAAGCACCCTGTACTTATTACCAAGCATTTAGTATCTTTTCAATGGTCCTACGATTTCCTAAAGCAACTAAAATGTCATACACCTATGTACATAGCAGACTTCTGAACCACCCCACCTGTGCTGTGATTCTCTATGAAGCAAGCAGACTTCACATAGGTGTTCTTAAAACAATGTCCTTCCTCCTGTTGGAAGCATGAGACTATGTCATTGTTCTCAAGCTAGGAGTCCAGAGCGTAGAAAGACAGATTTAGTTCCTCTTCCAACTAGATGCCTGGGTTCTCTGGGAATTCAGATACAAATTTGTATAATGAATTCACCCAGATATTTAGCTAAGCCATGTGCCTGTAAGATAATATGCACACAGAAAGCACTATGTGGAAATGACAGTTTCCTTTTTCTCCAATTTTGCAAGGCCCTAGATCCTGTTGGTAAGTAAGAAAAGGTAACTGCAACTATGAACAACTTAATTCCAATGCATTGACTATCCAGGAGAAATTAATTCCTTGTTTCCTGTTCATTCTAATCTAGGAGACAGCTTCCCGGAGTTCATGGGTCTTTAAGCCTATAAGGTATACAGTAAGTCCTCACTTAATACCACTGATCATTCTTAGAAACCGTGATTTTAGGTTTCTAAAACAACATACAGCAGGTCCTTGAACAGTGTTGTTTTGTTCAACACCATTCCATTGTAATGTTGATGAGAACAAAAAAAATTGGTTTTGTCATATGCAGTTTTGCTTCAAGTTGCAGTTTGAAAAACTTATCAGTTAAGAGAGGACTTAACGTACCTAAAAGCTTACGCATATACTCAAATAAAACAAATAGGAAACAGTATACAACTTGAATACAAGAGTATGTTCCCTGGTTCCTATAGTTATCAATCCATGCACAGTATTCACATGAACTCTTGGATGAAAAGTTCCTTACGTATTTGGATACAATCTCACTATAGTAGAACCAAAGACCATGTAAGTCTCTGCTCCAGCATTTTCTGGCTACCTCATGGCACTGCATAATCACTTCCACCCAAATCTAGCCAAATCTAAGTTTAAGCAGTTTTATATATCTATTCCAAGAGGAATTCCCTTTCTTGTTTAATCTTGGTGAGTCTTACTTCTAGAGAGGGTACTTTTCCTTCTGTATCTCTTCCACCCTTAACCTTTCTAACCACCGAGAACACACAACATGCAGTAGATCTCACACTTTAATGGCACAAATTACAATTAAACTTTGCCAACTGAATAGAGTTAATAGTGGGACTCAATGCACTTGGGAAACAAAAGAAATTTTAGTTACACCAATCTCAATGTGCAATTACCAATAAGTTGCTGTAAGAATGATATCTCTAACCTACACCCACCTACTAATTCCTTTTCTCTCCATCCTTCATCCAAGTCAGTCTCTTAAGTTTTACCATTCTGACTTAAATTAATAAAACCTTAACCCTCAAGCCCCACGTGGTAGCTTGTGTTCCGCTGTCTTAAAAGGTGTTCAGACTATCTACCAGCCAAATGACCTATTTGGCCTCTTGGGTCTTTCCTAATCAACGGAAATTGGCAACCCAGACTCTTTCTTTTTTCGACTAGCTATAGCTTCTAGATCTATATCTTGGAAAGAAATAATTACACCCTGAACTGAAACATTTCACTTTCAGTTGATCTAAGGTTCAATTTTTCTGTACTCTATCTAACATATAAAACATTTTTAAGACTAAGCCATACGTTCAAAATGTTGCTTCAGCAATGTTATAGGAATATAACTATTTAATACACTGAACTCCATTAGAAAATGTCTGCCATATCTGGCTTCTTTTGAAATGAATTAGCACCTTAAAAATTCTTTTTCTAGCTGGGCATGGTGGCTCACGCCTGTAATCCCAGCACTTTGGGAAGCCGAAGCAGGTGGATCACGAGGTTAAGAGATCAAGACCATCCTGGTCAACATGGTGAAACCCCATCTCTACTAAAAATACAAAAAATTAGCTGGGCATGGTGGCGCGTGCCTGTAATCCCAGCTACTCAGGAGGCTGAGGCAGGAGAATTGCCTGAACCCAGGAGACGGAGGTTGCGGTGAGCCAAGATCACGCCATTGCACTCCAGCCTGGGTAACAAGAGCAAAACTCTGTCTCAAATAAAAAAAAAATTCTTCTTCTAATGAAAATAAATTTGCTCATGTATTAATCTTTGTATGTCCTTAAAAACAAAAGCATAAATGTCTAGCATACCAATGATTATAACTGTATTTCAAACCTTATCCATTCCATATCTAGGACAGTTACAGTTTCACATTTGTAGGTTAAAAAAATTAAAGCAGAGTTTTTAAAAGTCCAGATAGCTGATTGTAACTATAACAACTGCCATTATCCTTTATAAAATAACCTTAGTTTCTCAAATACAATTTTTCTCTAATCCATATCTACTTTCTGTTGTGATAAACGGTGGTCTTCCAAAATATAAAGTAAGTTCTTTGCAGCTACTCTAAAAAAATAAAAGGTAGCTTTAAAATAGCTAGATACTTTTATAGTAAGGGTTACCAGAAGGGCGAAAGCCATACTAAAACACAGGGTAACCAGAACAAACTACTAGCTAATAATAGTCCTTCAACAACTAGGATAAATGTTTGTAGATAAACAACATTTTTTTATGTAGTAAGCCTTGAAATATGTTTCTTGGTTTAATTAGAGAAACCGTTAATATAAAGTTAATAACTTTTATCTACTAATTCTGTATTAACAAAACTGTGTTCCACAGCAAAGAGAAAAGCCACAAAGGAGAGACAGAAAAAAGTAAATGGAAACCATGGTTGTATACAAAATAAGTTTCATCCTCCCACTTCAAATCAATTTGAATGGTAAAGTGGTATGACAAACTATTCTGATACCTATCAAAACTTTGCTTTTCATTTTACTGGGAGAGTTCCAAATCAAATTATTGATTTTTATTTGAAACTGTTAAGATAGTCATCAGATGTCTTCTTCAGCTATTCAATTATCCTATAATGTCTGATGGAAATTTACAATTTTAATTCCCTTCTATTAGCAGAGATGACATTAATGGAAATGGGAGATCAACAGATCTGACATTAACAGAGATGATAAAATCATTCTAATACGTAACAATTTGGAAAATTAATTTGAGAAAATATGAAGATATATAGTTGAGTTTTATAAAAATTTTATGTGATAATAATAGCTGACATTTATTGAGCACTTACTATGCACTAGGCTCTGTGCTAAGCGCTTTAAAAGTATTACAACACTTTAAAAAAACAGAAGTTTGCATAACGGAAAAAGCATTGAACTGTGAGTCAAAAATCTAGTTTCTATATCCAGACTGAGCTAAAGCAAAAGAAGATATATTTAAGAAATATTTGTGAACCAAAGAACATTTTACAAACCGCTAAGTAATGAGCTTACTTAGTAAACAGGCGTGCACGCACATGCGCACAGACACACACACACACACACACACACACACACAGAGTAGCCAACCAAATAAAATAAAAAAAGCTTTTAACTTCCTTTAATTAAAAACACAGAGAATATCTATTTTTATTGTTTAGCAAATTCTTCTTCAAAAACACTGTAAAAAATATAGAATAAAAGATGTTGAAATAAATTTCAATATATGCTGTATCCAAGTAAGAGCAACCTTAGGATCAATAAGGTATGAAATTATGAGGTTCTGCTGTGTAAGTAAAATAAAATTCTGAAAATTAAACATCTTTCCTTTTAAATCATACAATAAACCCACAAAGGAAGCACTGGTTGTTCTTTATTTGGTAATTACTTATTTTTCTATTTAAATAAAGTATCCCAGAATAAATACAAAATTCTTACTTTGTTGCCCGTATAAACTTGCCCCAAACTGAGACAGCTGACCTGATGTAGATGGTGATGCCAGCATCTAGAAACAAATTAATTACATTAGAGCATAAAGAAAACAGATAATTATATTAGAGCATAAAGAAAACAGTATTGCATTTATAGGCTACAAATCTGTAAATCATACCATCGAAGTGAAAATCTTAATTTGTTTTTCTCATTCTTCAGAAAAAAATAAAATAAACTTTTTATAATAGATTCCATGTTTCTTAAGAGAATATCACAATTGGATAAAACCAAACTGTGTGAATGAAATTAATTTTTAATACTATAAGTTTTATAAAAGTCACACTAACTTGAACTATAGCAGCACTACTATTTCACTTAAGAAACTAAAATTATATAGACATGGTATATAATTTATATATTTGTTAGTGATAGGAACTTCATAGCACTTATACAATGCCTTTAAATTTATCAATGTTTGTTTCATTGTAGATGTATATTTGAAGATATATCACAGAACATACATTCATTTTATATATCCTCATAGAAATGAATGTAGCAGTGCTATATACTCAAAAGAAATACTTAAGCTGAGTAAGTGAAAATATGTGTGTGTGTGCTATTTGTGTATTTCCTGTCTTATATTAGACAACCATCAAAACATCTTATATAAGAAATGAGCCATGTCATAAAGGCACTTACAATCTAGTGGGGAAAGAGAACAAATTACACAATTCATTGTATTTTAAAGTGTAGTGTGGTAAATGCTCTAAAGGAAACATGAAACATCACTGGAGGAAATTAAGCTACACAAAGGTATCAGGAATACTTTTAAAGAGTGGTAACATTTAGGTACATACAATGAGGGGGTCTTCCTTTGAGAATATGCAGTAAGTGTAATAAAATTTAATCATGTAATAAAAAATCACCTGTACTCCCAAAACTACTGAAATTTTTAACAAATTTAACAAAAATAAAAAATGAACAAAAAAAAATCTGGTATCCAGTTGTTAAAAAAATAAAGGTTTGCAATATGATTAGAAAACATAAACAGTGGTGAAAGGATAACTATGAAAGGAGATAATGTTCACCTCTATTAGGAGATGAAGCTCATCCCCGTTTGGACATAGAAGAATGGGAAATAAATGTCATAGAACAATGGCTACCACTATAGCAATAAAAAGAAAAATAATATTAAGCAAGAATGTGACAATCAAAATGGGCTTTGGGAAAATAATTCTAAGAGCAGAAATGGGATATGCTGAGATACTAAACAGCAGCAGCAGAAGTGAGACTACAAATGGAGGCATTCTGGTGGTAGAAGTTAGTTATTTTATGTCCTGTTGACTAGTTGGGGTATAATGGGAAAAGGAGGTAAATGGAGACTCACAGAAGAGAGAACTATCAGAGGCTGCTCTGTGGGTTCCAGGGATGCAAAATCATGTTGACACTGACCATAGTTAGAAAAATCAAGAAGTGAAATATGTATTTTTTTGTTTGTTTGTTTTCTGTTTTCTGACCCTGTCTTGTGGTGCTGAGAGGTGAAACACTTAAATGATAGAGGTTTTACAATATACGTTTCATACTATTTTCATGTCAAAATTCTACGTTGTTTTAATTATATAATTATACTAAAGTTCACAAAATTTTTTATACAACTGTAGTATTAAGCCAATGATAAAACTACCAACTGTAGTTTTAAACTAGACATTCCTGAGATAGGGCTGAGTTATACACCACTCTAAAAAAAAAAAAAAAGTAATAAAACACTAGTGATTTTTCTAAAAAAGCATCAAACCTTATAAATATTCCCTCTCAAATCCAGAGGATGTGCAACCTAGACAATTAAAACATTCTTATTTATTTTTAAATTGTACTTTAGGTTCTGGGGTACAAGTGCAGATCATGCAGGACTGTTGCATAGGTACATACATGGAAAGGTGGTTTGCTGCCTCCATCACCCCGTCACCTATATCTGGCATTTCTCCCCATGTTATCCCTCCCCACCCCTGCTGTCCCTCCCCAGTACCCCCGCAATAGACCCCAATGTGTAATGCTCCCCTCCCTGTGTCCAAGTGTTCTCATTGTTCATAAGCATTCTTTATCTATACAATTAAATTACATATTCTTTCTCGAATATAACTCAACAGATCAAAAGATTCCTGATAAGCTCTTTCCTTAGGTACTACAGATTACTCTTACTGCATTAACTGGAAATATTTTGTAAGAATATTAAAAGTTCATCTCCAAACTTCAAGTACAAGAATATATAATAAAGCTTTAGTTGATGACAGAAGGTAAAAGGTTTATGGCACATGTATACCTATGTAACTGACTTGCACGTTCTGCACATATATCCCAGAACTCAAATAAAAAAAAAATTAAAATTAAAAAAAATTAAGAATTAAAAAAAAAAGTATTATCCTCTTTTTTTTTTGAGACAGTCTCACTCTTTCGCCAGGATGGAGTGAGGTGGCGCGATCTCGGCTCACTGCAACCTCCTGGTTCAAGTGATTCTCCTGCCTCAGCCTCCCAAGTAGCTAGGACTACAGGAGTGCGCCACTGAGCCCAGCTAATTTTTGCATTTGCAGTAGAGATGGGGTTTCATGATGTTGACCAGGATGGTCTCAATCTCTTGACCTCATGATCCACCTGCCTCAGCCTACCAAAGTGCTGGAATTACAAACAAGAGCCACTGCACCCAGCCATTTTGTCCTTTTTAGCAAGTTTTCTTTTATGATTATGTAGTGGCCTTCTTTATTCCAAATAAAGCTTGATTTAAAATCTGGTTTTCCTAATATTAATACAAATCAACTATCAAAAAAAAAAGGAGGTAAAGGGTTTATATAAAAGTCTTAAGAATCATGATTTTCTGTCATTATAAACTATAAATGAAAAAGTATAGTTGTTTCTAAAGGCTGCAAATATACGATGTTGGCCAATATAAATGCATGACTTAGAACAATCCGTAATGTGAACACTGTCAAACAAAACACTTAAAACTTTTCTTCCTCAGATATTTATGTTTATTGAAATAACTCCAGACAACACACATTTTAGTCTACTTTCTAACACTAATTATACATTCATGAGTTACAGGTATGCCTGGGTATCTGCCCTCTCAGAATGGCAGGAGGAAGTAAGTAAAGAGGGGAGGCAGAGCATGAAGTCTACAGTGGTGGGTCCCTAGGTCAATTACTTGAGACTTAAGAGTAGTAGGGTGATTCACTTACCATAGTGTGTAATATTAAATATAATTTTCTCTACGTGCCATTGCATGAAGTTGTTTAGTAAACACAGCTTTACAGGAGTATAAAAGTAGTTCAATGTTAAATTTAAAAGTTTATAACCTCCAACACATTTATGTAAAATAAGCATCAGCTATACAGACATGTTAAAATACTGCCTCAAAATGTGACGAAATGAAAATATCTTATTATAAAGTATATCCCTAATAATTTGTACTTATAAATTCTGAAGGCAATATTTCATGAAATAAACCAGTGCTAAAAATGGATTTAACACACAGTGAAGAAATGTAAATGTCACAGAAATGCTTTTTATGAGTATAGAAAATGCACAAGAAATATACTCTGACAACAGTAACTACTGTTAAAAGAAAACAAAATTCATTTATTTTTAAAATCTGAAAATCAATAATATAAAGGTAAATTTCTTAGAAAAATATAAAACTTTAGATCAAGAAACACATGACAGTACGGATGCAGCATAAGTAGAAAGAGCCTAGCTTTACAGTCAGAAATGATCTGGGTCTGAATCGTAGTTCTGCCACTTACCTGAAGAGCCAATACTCGGTTTCTTTTCTTTTATAAAATGAAAATAACTACCTTCCTCATAGAGTTGAAGTGAAGGTTAAATGAAATAAGGTATGGCATATAGTATGTGCTCAATAAATGGTAGCAGCAGCTGCTTATAATCTAATCTTCCCCTCACAGTTGCAGAACTCTCGTTAACATGAGTGAGAGGGGGCATTCAGACTCTGGGAAATTTATTAAATAATATCTTTAATTTAAACAATTTTTTGTCCAACGGACTAAAGAAAGAAGTTTATCTTCACAAATTCCAGGTAAAATAAGATGTAGAACTTGTGTTCTTAAGAGTGGCAAAAGGTAGAAAAAAGATAATAGATTGCTGAAAACAAGTTACAGTCTAAAATAATCAGATCTTCCACATCTCTCAGAAATCTACAATACACACTGCAGTCAAACAACAAAAATAAAAATCAGGAAGCATGAAGCAGAAACAGTAATGTGATTCTGGTTATTTCCCTAACCCACCACAAAGCTCCTTTATCTAAATTTAACGTACACAATGTCAAAGAAATCCACAAATTACTGCAAGGAAATACAACAAAAAATTTTGTTAAACAGAACTTTCCTGACCATAACAGCAATTTAAAAAATGATATTTAAGTTTTAAAATATTATTTTAAAAAGTCATAGTATAATATACTCTGAGTCATAACATGATTCCTAGCACTGTGTTATTATTCCAGGACAAGAACTACAAATGAATTATGACTTTTAACTGTATCATATCTACAAAGAGAAAAAGAGACAAAGTAAAAGGAATAAAGCACATGCATGCACACACATAGAGTTCCAGATCCAGACAGAAGCTAAGGACCCTTTAAAATTGGATAACGGATGACTTAAAAAATGAAACTAATGAAATCTAACAAACAGGCACAAAAAAAGAAAGACTATGAAAAGGTAATACATTAAAAAAAAAGAGCAAAAGGGGAAAGGGGCAAGGGAGGAGGCAGGCAGAAAAATAAAACAGTCATAAGTCACAGTACCTGGTAGCTTACAAATCAGATAACTGACAATATGTGTTTACTAGGTATTTCAAATAATTTTCATTAAAATTTTCTTACACTTACATAAGGAACATTTGAAAAATACTGTAATACTCAATGTAGTTAATTCCTTAGTATTAAACACTTGAGACTCAAATTTTTTATTAAAAAAAGTATGGCATTGTACTACATTGTCTGAATGTCAGGTTACAGCTGAAGTACAAATTTACAGAAAGACATGACTGACTCAAGGAATGTTTACATTTTAAAGGTTTTTAATATTCATTGCTAACCTGTTTTCTACAGTCTGTCTCAATTATACTTCAACAGCAGTCACTTCAGTGCCCTATTCACAAATATTGGCTATTCCATTGCTAACCTGTTTTCTACAGTGTGTCTTTATACTTCCACAGCAGTCACTTCAGTGCCCTCCTCACAAATACTGGCTATTCTCCCACTCAAAAAAAAAAAAAATCCTTCACGAGCCATGTACTATTGTTCCTATTTTACAGATGAGAAAACTGAGACACACAGAGACTGATATCCTAAGATACACAGCTACAAATCAGGTAGCTGAGATAAAAACTCAGTGTAGGATTTCCAGGGCCTAGATTCTCAATCGCCAAAAACTAATAAAAGAGTTTTTACATGGCAGTTCAAAGTATTCCATACGTCAGTAAAAACCAATCTGAAAAATTCAATGAAAATGGCAACTGCAAAACCCCACCTATGAAAAGGCATAAAGAACAAGATTAAAGAGAGAAATATCCTTCTGTAAAACCATTTTTAATGATATTAATGTGCAACAATCAAAACCCATTTTTTTTTAAAAAAGATGTGGAAGAGTCTCACCCATGATATTAAAATGATCTACAAAGCTACTGCAATTCAATTATGCTGTAGTTCTGACACAGAAACAGTATACTAAGCAGAACAAGAGTTCAGAAATAGGCCCCACAATGTATGAGACATCAGTATGTATAATAAAGGGATATTTTAATTAGCCATAAATGAATGATCTAACCCAGGGGTGGGCAAATTATTGTCTGCAATTTGAATCCAACAGACTGTCTGTTTTTGTAAGGTACATAAACTAAGAACAGATTTTAAATTACAGATGGTTATATGAAGACCTATTACACATAACAGGTTTTGGTTTTATGTATATCCTTGATTTTGCTTCTTGGTCGACAAAGCATAAAATAGTTACTATCTGGTTCTTTAAGGGACAGTTTTCTGATCCATGATTTAAAGTATAAATGGTGTTGGGGCAACTGAATAACGCTGTAGAAAAAAAAAGCATTTGGAACCCTACCATTCACAGGTCAAACCAAAACACATTTCCAATGGACATAAATTATAGGTGAAGAACAAAACATAAAAATACTCTAAGAAAGTAATTGAGAAAAATGGCTTCCTAAGTATGACCTCAAAAACAGAAGCCATTTAAAAGTAAGACTGATGGATCACATTTAATAAAAATGATAAACATATGTATACTACAAATACCATGAATTCAATTAAAGGTGAAAAACTGGGAAAATATTTGTAACGAATGACAAGAGGTTATTATCCTCACTATATGGAGAATGTAAACAAGACTTAAGGTATCAAAAGGCACAAAAAAGGTACACAAAAGAAGAAATACAAATGACCAACAACTATGTGGAAAAGACACATCACACTGCATATGTGTGTGTGAAATTTATGTTATACTATATGTACATGAAAACAATAAGCTTGTCCATTAGCAAAGACTTAAAGACAATTACTGGTATTCTTATTGGCATGGAGAGTGGTGATTGGAGTAAAAACTGGTAACAACTTTTTGATGAAAAATATGCCTGTATGACACAGAAGATTTAAATACCCATGTATTTTTCAATTAAAATATTTAAAGCATAAAATTAGAATTTTAGCAATAAATTATTTTCAACTGACAACATTATAGGTAATTTTTCTTCTTCAAGTGTATTTTCAAAAATTTGTATAATTTCCCTGTGCTATTTTGTAATTTTAAAAAAGAGCAGCAGCAGCCAATTTATGAGGTAGCTAATATATTATTACTCCCCTTTTTTACAGAAAAGGAAACTGAAACTTGAAAAGTTCTTGCTCACAGGCAAAGTCAGGATCCAAACAGACATTTGTATTGCTTTGAAGTCCAAGTTCTTAATTCCTATGCCATACGATGTTCTTAATTATGTTTTTTTTAAAAATGTTTTGTGGCACAAACTATTCTGTTACTTCTGTGGTAATTAACTAGATTAGAATGGTGGCGAACACATGCGAGTATCTAAGTATATATACTAATTCTGATTTTAAAATTTAGACATACAGTATTTCTACTTTTCAGAAGACATATATCTTTGTCATTCGTTCTCTTTATATACTTTTAGATTTCAGTCTGAGAACTTCCTATCTTCCTAATTAGAATAAATGCATTTCATCAGTAATAAGTATTTTATTAACATTTTCCAAGCAAACTTAACTTTCATTATATAATTATACCAACTGTAGTTTTTTTGTTTCGGCAGCGATACTACCAAAAATACATCCCAAATTCTCTATTTACAAGGTCAACACGTAAAATAGAAACCTATGTAAAGAATAATTCAGTTATAAGTTACACTACATAGCACATAGCTAAAAGGGCAGAAAGATAACAGAATATTACATGACATTATTCCATAAGCTATTAAATTACACACTAATTCAACAAAGCCACAAAAGACATTAGTTGAAAAAAAGCCCAACAATGCCATTGATTGTTTCCAAAATGACACAAAAACATCAAAATAAAAATACCAAAACAGAAAAACAAAAGTCCTAAATAAAACCTAATAGGTTAAGCCAGTTTGGGAAATTTTGCAAAGACAAAGGAAGTGATTTACTAACGATCAAAGAAAAATGAGGGCATTTATTACGTATCTTAGAACTTTATAAATGCTTGAAACATCAGTAAAAATCTCATTAGGTTAATAGCTAGAGTAGATTGTTTTATACATAAGGAGATTAGGCATAGAAAGTCTATAAAGATGTGAAAGGTAAAAATTGGGCAGATGTACAAAGTGTAAGAAGGTACCTGATGTGACTACAGTGTACAGTGTATAATTTAAAGTAGCTTAACAGAATTTTAATAATTATATTCATTTAAAAATACTTAATAAATTTGCTAATTGTGACTTGGTTGCATTCTTAATCCTTTGATCCCAAATGAAATTATTGAACTATTAGCCTTCCAAAGCATTAAATCCATATCTCTATGTCATCCATCACATTTTGAATACAGTTCTTCCAAATTTTTCCTATTGTAGGATCCCTATGGCTGAACAGAGGAGAAATACACCTGAGGTCTAGAATTACAGCTAGATGACACAGTAAGCATAAAGTTTTATTGCAGCCTGCCATTAGATCTTCAAGTCTGCATGAATCTGCTTTCAATTCTATATCTGCACTTGTTTTAATATCAAACAAGTTATTTCCCATATTGAACAAACAAAATATCAATGATCTAGAAGTTATACCATATTTACTCCATGTCTTTGAGTCCTTCTACCAAAGTATTACTGAATCCCAATTTGAGAATCATGGGATATTTATTTTCCCCATTAGAATATAAGTTCATTGTCTTTATATCCTAGGGGACTAGCATTGTGCCTAAAACATAGTCACCCAACCAGACTATTCTGCACTTGACATGCTGTTTTTCAGGAACCCAGACATAGACTTACACTGCTGAAAAAATACAACATAACTGAATAACTTACATCTTTTTCTGACCGATGTGGAAACATAGAAGACTGGCTGTAGTACATGTTTTCGTCATGGTAGTCACTGTCGACCCCCTCTACAAACTTCTTTCTTGAAGCACCAAACATGCTGTTTGTCACCTAAACAAAAATATTACTTTTATCAAGAGTACTATTTCGGAAAATGTTGTTTTACCCTACTCCTATGTGGAAAACAAAACATGAAGGGAACAATGCTAAGATACAAAATTGATCAACTAATGGCTAATGGGGCATGTGATAAAGTTATAAATCTGATTATAACAGTAAAGTGTTAGATGTTTATTTCCAGGCCCTAAAAGTAGGAGAATCACATAAAGCCTATCTTAATAATTCCATTTCCTTTTAAAAAACTAAGTATCACTTACTCTTCAAAAATGGCAACCCCAAATATAATTTTCCCATACACAGATTTTTAAGAAATTAAGTTTAGGTTTAATTATTCAAAATCTTCACATGTATTTTGTGTATTTGTCATCACCCTATTTTCTCAGTTATTTGTTTTCTCAAGCATCCACTTTCCTTACAATCTAAGTTTATTGAAATATACCACTTTTATATACATCAGTGTACAGTGGCATACTAAAATTTTATCTCAAGCAAGTACTCACTCATATAACAGGAGTACAATTTTTCATTGATCATACTGGTGTAAAGTTATATTTCAATGATACAACCTGCTTTATTTGTTTTCTTTTCCGGTCTTTATAACATCCAATACTAGCAATTTTGAGTCCACACCAACATAAATTGTTGTCCCTTGTTATCTGGTGGTGAAATGGTTCCAGGACCTCTTCCCTCATTCATGCATAAAGAAAAATCCACGGATGCTCAATTTTCTCACATAAAATGATATACTATTTGCACATAATCTACACACATTCTTTCACATACTTTATCTCTAGATTACTTATGACATCTAATACAATGTAAATGCTATATAAATAGTCATTGTATTGTTCAGGAAATAACTACAATAATTACAAGAAAAAACAGTCTGTACATGTTTAGTACAGACACAACCATCCATTGTTTTTCCCCAAATATTTTCAGTCTGTGGCTGGTTGACCCACAGATGTAGAACCCATGAGTATGAATGGCCAACTGTAATTATTAAAATCTGTTCTAATTTTTATTTGTTAATTATTTTTAAAATGTGACCTCTATAAAAATCACCAAAACTATTAACTGACTAAAGTTATTTAAGGTCAATGTGCCTTTCTCTTAACAGTACTTTGAAAATCAAAATAAAGCAAACGTCAGTGAGAGGAGAGATTGTAAAGACTTGAATACAAGGTGACTGTGTCTTTTCACAAGTACATTTTTGGAGAAAACTCATCTCAAATTTGGTGTCTGTCTTGTACATTCATTATGACTAAGAATATGTTCTCCCATTGTAAATAAGTGAAAAGTTTCCATGTCTCATTTCCAAAAATGCTGTAGTCACTATTATATATCAGTAGACATGGTTAAAGGCCAAGCTTTATGTGTAGCTCTGTTGAAAGCACCCATGCTGTTTAAGTTTTATTATACATTTTAAGTTCCCTGTTAAGTAAATAAAAAATTTAACTATTTGACTTTCCTAATGAGGTCTAAAAACCTATTCAGTCAGGTATAAATAAAGTCTAAAGAAAGCCTAACTATTACTTTGCTATATGATTTTGGGTGAGTAATAGCTTGAGGTGTGAAATTGTAATATAAAAATATTTTTTAAGGGTCTAAGAATTTATTAGAACATAGGTACTTAATCTTTTTTGGGAAGCAGACTCCTGGTGAATCTCAGAATATTATTCTGTAACTCTGAAGGCTATCTCAGGTTTACACATGGCTATCCACCAGCCCTCTAAGTAGTCCCTACTAGGAAGAAAATAATGTTTTTTAGTGAGTACTTTCAAAAAGGAAACAGTGGCAAAAAAATCAGTTTATACCTTGCAAAATAAGATTCAATATACATAAGATTTTAGAAGGTTTTTTGGTGAAAGTTAAAGATACATTTAATTATCTTTACAGAACTTTCACTAAGCTCTAATTCTAAGAATAAACATGGAAAACACATAAAAATACATAATTCAATGAAGTTTCAGGTGAATACCAAGGCATCTCTCATCAAATTTTACACACATAAATAAGCTCAAATGGATACAAAGTAAACTCTTCTTTTGACAAAGTTTGTATAATACTTATCATCAAGACAAATTATAGACTCCTAGAATTCTAATTGTATAGAATTAAAATTTTTATGCTTACTACCTTGTAAAAAGGTTTGGTTTGAAGGCAAAACTAAACATATAAAATGTTCCAGGCAAAAGAAAATGAAGAAATGTTTCCTTTCCGTCAATACCAGATTGACTCAAGAGTCTCGCTCTCTCTCTCTCTGTGTGTGTGTGAAAGAAAACATGCCACACTTCATTTGTTTTGTATGCTTCAACACAGAATTACATATCAGTGACAATACTAATTATTATTACATGACGTCAGCAAATAATTAAAAAACAACAACAACAACAACAACAACACAAAAACAGAGTGGCGGGGAGGGAAGAAGGGAAGGAGAGGGAAATGAGAGTGTTTTACTCTCCCCCACGAATGGAAGCTCCCATCCAGAGACCGGTGCTGGGAAGAGACAAAGAATTCTAATCCATGACAAAATCACAAGATAAAAAGACAATACAAGTTTTTCATAAAGCTAGATTTACTCAATTTTAAAGTGCCTATCCTTTATTCTACATAGAATGATGGAACATGGTAGAAGTATTTTAAAATAATCAGGGAGGGTAAAACTGCTATGAAAACAAGCAGAGAAGTAACTAACCAGGCAAATGCCTGAAGGAAAAGCATTCAATTCAGAGGATCAGTAAGCCCCTCACTGGTGTGGCTGAAGCAGCATCAACTTAGTGGTGAAGGATAGGAACTGGTATCAGAGAGACTGTTGGGGCTAGACTATACAGTACCTTGTAAGTCTGAGAGAATCTGGATTTTATCGTTAGATGGGAAATCGAGAGAGGATTTAGGGGAAGCTTAAGAGTAACTTAATTTGGCATATTAAAAAAAAAAGTCCTACCTACTCCATGAGGAATGGGCTAAAGAGGGTATAAAATGGAAGCAGAAAAATGCATTAGAAGGCCAGGGATAGATAATGATGGCCTAATAGTCAGGTGGTAAGAATTAGTTGGATAAAAGATATACTCTGAGGAAGAACTAGTATGAATGGATAGACGGATGGATGACATGAAAGGGTTAAACTGTATACATCTTTCTCCTGGAAGAGAAATTAGGGTATATAAAAATCAATTTCTATAAATTTCAAAGAGAATATGTCAATATTACATTTAAATTACTAGTTATAACATATGCTAAAAAGTCAATCTGTTAAAGATTTTTTAAAACGACAGTCATGTGCTGCATAATGACATTTCAGTCAATGATGGACCATATATACAACTGTGGTCCCATAAGATTATAAACAAGCTGAAAAATTCCTATTGCCTAGTGATGTCTTGATAGACCTAAGCAAATATATGAATGTGTATCTTAGTTTTTAACAAAACAAAAACATTTAAAAAGTAAAAAAAAAAAAAAAATTTCAAACAAAAAAGCTGAGTATGAATATAAAGGAAGAAAATACTTTGTACAGCTGTACATGTTTAAGTCAAATGTTGAGTCCAAAAGCTTTCATAAAATTAAAAGTGTTATAAAGTAAAAATGTTACAGTAAGCTAAGATTTATTATTCCAGAATGAATATTTTAAAATAAATTTAGTGTAGCCTAAGTGTATAGTGCTTCCGATGACCACAGTAGTATACTGTAATGTCCTAAGACTTCACATTCACATACCACTTACTCACTGAATTACCCAGAACAACTTCCAGTTCCGTAAGCGCCACTTACGCTAAATGCCCTATATAGGTGTAAGCTTTTTTAAAAAAGTGTTTTATATGTTATTTTTACTGTACCCTTTCTGTGTTTAGGTATGTTTAGATACACAAACTCCAATGTGTTACAACTGCCTATAGAATTCCTATAGTAATATGCTGTACAGGTTTGCTGCCTAGGAGCAAGAGGCTATATCATCCAGGTTTGTCTAAGTAAGGTCTGTGTGGTTCATAAAACAAAACTGCCTGATGCATTTCACAGAATGTACTCCCATTTTTAAGTGACATATGGCTACAGTTTAAAATTGAATCAGACTTCATTTTACATTAGAAATATGGCATTAGAACCTTTGGTGTGTACAATTTGTCAGGTTTATTTAAGCAAACAAGTCAAGGGCTTGTATCTACTTTGTTAAGGGACCGCCTTTTTGCTTGACTTTCACATCAGGCTTTGTAAGAACAAGCAGCACAAATTGAAATTTTACCATGAAAGAATATGTGTATGTAGCAAAAGCAATGCTTCTTAAACATTTTTTGAACACAGACCTAAAACTAATCAAGACATTTAATTTTTCCTTTGATTTCTTAAGAACTAAGCAGCATATTCTAAAAAGTACACAGAAGTCAGGCATGGTGGCTCACACCTATAATCCCAGTACTTTGGGCAGCTGAGGCAGGCGGATCACTTGAGGTCAGGAGTTCAAGACTAGCCTGGCCAACATGGTGAAACCCTATCTCTACTAAAAATTAAAAAAAAAAAAAAAAAAATTAGCCAAGCATTGTGGTGTGCACCTATAATCCCAGCTACTTAGGAGGCTGAGGTGGGAGAATTGCTTGAAACCAAGGAGGCAGAGGTTGCAGTGAGCCAAGATCATCCTGAGACTGCACTCTATGCTGGCCAACACTGAGATTTTGTCTTTATGAATTCCTAAGGAATGACATTCTCAACATTTAAAGACATTATTTCAAAGCCAAATGTAGTAAATGAGAATAATCACAGAAATTTACAAAAAAACCCTCAAACTTCAGATAATCTAACCAGTAACTTCAGAGAAGACAGGTAAAGTGGTCCCTGACTCAGGCAAGATGAATGGCAATTAGGGAACCGACGAAATAAGAGACAAAGCCTGGAGTTACATAGAGATACAGCTCAAGATCCCTGAGATAATCACCTCAACATGACTTTGCAGCACTAATTATCTTAGAACCCAACATAATTCTTATGTTCCTGCTTAATTTTGGCTATTCATAGTTGTTACTGTTCATGGTAATCTCTGGAAATGTCACTTTAACTCTGAAAAATGTTGTCTGTAACCTTTGTGATCTTCAACAATTAAAATTTAAGCTGATCAAACCAACCCTATATATTTATTAAAATTATGTACATCATTAATATCTTTTCATCTCTACTGTCATTTCCTATTACGGTTTGGCTCTGTGTATGCACACAAATCACAACTCGAATTGAAATAATCACCATGTGTCATGCGGGGAACCTGGGGGGAGGTAACTGAATCATGGGAGCAGGTTTTTCCTGTGCTATTCTCATGATAGCGAATAAGTCTCACAAGATCTGATGGTTTTATACAGAGGAGTTGCCCTGCACATGTTCACTCTTGCCTGCTGCCACATAAGATGTGACTATACTACAAGGCTACAGTAATCAAAACAGCATGGTACTGGTACCAAAACAGAGATATAGACCAATGTAACGGAATAGAGACCTTGGAGGCCACACCACACATCTACAACCATCTGATCTTTGACAAAACTCACAAAAACAAGTAATGGGGAAAGGTTGTCTGTTTAATAAATGTTGTTGGGAAAACTGGCTAGCCATGTGCAGAAAGCAGAAACTAGACCTCTTCCTGACACCTTACATTAAAATTAACTCCAGATGGATTAAAGACTTAAACATAAGACCTAACACCATAAAAACCCTTGAAGAAAACCTCCGCAAAACCATCCAGGACACAGGCATAGGCAAGGACTTCATGACTAAAATGCCAACAACATTGACAACAAAAGCCAAAATATACAAATGGGATCTAATTAAACTCCAGAGCTTCTGTAGAGCAAAAGAAACAATTATTAGAGTGAACTGGCAACCAATAGAATGGGAAAAATTTTTTGCAATCTACCCATCTGACAAAGGGCTTATATCCAGAATCTACAAAGAACTAAAACAGATTTACAAGAAAAAAACAAACAAGCCCATTCAAAAGTGGGCAAAGGACAGAACAGACACTTTTCAAAAGAAGACATTTATGAGACCAACAAACATATGAAAAAATGTTCATCATCACTGGTCATTAGAGAAATGCAAATCAAAACTACACTGAGATACCATCTCAATGCCAGTTAGAATGGCAATCATTAAAAAATCTGGAGACAACAGATGCTGGAGAGGATGTGGAGAAACAGGAACACTTTTACAAAGTTGTTGGGAGTGTAAATTAGTTCAACCATTATGGAAGACGGTATAGCGATTCCTCAAGGACCTAGAAATAGAAATTCCATTTGACCCAGCAATCCCATTACTGGATATATAGCCAAAGGATTATAAATCATTCTTTTATAAGGACATATGCACATGAATGTTCACTGCAGGACTGTTTACAATAGCAAAGACTTGGAACCAATCCAAATGCCCATCGATGATAGACTGGACAGGGAAAATGTGGCACATATACACCATGGAATACTACACAGCCAGAAAAAACGGTAAGTTCATGTCCTTTGTAGGGACATGGATGAACCTGGAAACCATCATTCTCAGCAAACTGACACAAGAACAGAAAATCAAACACAGCATGTTCTCACTATTAGGCAGGTGTTGAAAATAAGAATGCATGGACACAGGGAGGGGAGCAACACACACTGGGGTCTGTTGGGGAAGGATAACATGGGGAGAAATGTCAGATATAGGTGATGGGGAGGAAGGCAGCAAATCACATTGTCATGTATGTACCTATGTAACAATCTTGCATGTTCTTCACATGTACCCTCAAACCTAAAATGCAAATAAAATAAATAAATAAATAAGATGTGAATTTGCTCCTCATTCGCCTTCTGCCATGATTGTGAGCCCTCCCTAGCCATGTGGAACTCTGAGTCAACTAAACCTCTTTCCTTTATAAATTACCCAATCTTGGGTATGTCTTTATTAGCAGCATGAGAACAGACTAATACACTACAACAAGCCACTCCAATAACCTCCAAACAGGTCTTTATTAATCTATTCTTCCCCTCGATTCTACTCTCCCACGTCAAAGTTATTTTTTTTTTTTGAGACGGAGTTTAGCTCTTGTTTACCCAGGCTGGAGTGCAATGGCGCTATCTCGGCTCACCGCAACCTCCGCCCCCTGGGTTCAGGCAATTCTCCTGCCTCAGCCCCCTGAGTAGCTGGGATTACAGGCACACGCCACCATGCCCAGCTACTTTTTTGTAATTTTTAGTAGAGACGGGGTTTCACCATGTTGACCAGGATGGTCTCGATCTGCCGACCTCGTGATCCACCCGCCTCGGCCTTCCAAAGTGCTGGGATTACAGGCTTGAGCCACCGCGCCCCGGCCAAAGTTATTTTTTAAAGCAAAAATTTCTTATCTTCATGGACTTGCTGATAAAAATTCCTCAACAGCACTCCAAAATCAATAAGGCTTATAAGACCTTTTGTAACCTCTGACTTCTCTCCGTAAGTCCCCTGACACCACCAAACTCTTGCCACACCTTCAGTTACTCAGAACACAAGTTGCTTTCCAAGTCGGGGCTGTTGCATATGCTGATACGCTACTTAAAATGCCCTTTCTCCCATTCTTTGAAACTTTCACACTAAGTTAGGACTCTTGTTTATACAGTCACTGAAAACACTTTATGATAACTACAACTATAAAATAACAAACTGTTATTACTGGCCACTTACTATGTGCCAGGCAATATTCTAAATGCTTTAAAATAATTATCAAGATCATGCTATAAAGTAAGAACAATTAACTATCCCTATTTTGCAGATAAAGACCAGAGAAGTTAGGTTAACGT
The DNA here is from genome assembly GCF_049354715.1 of Callithrix jacchus. Lineage (NCBI taxonomy): Eukaryota > Metazoa > Chordata > Mammalia > Primates > Cebidae > Callithrix > Callithrix jacchus. The sequence goes on along the minus strand of NC_133510.1, from coordinate 72,820,136 downwards.
GCCCAAGGTTATGTAACTGATAAATGCAGAGATGGGTTTTGAACCCAATTTGCTAGAGTTCCCCCTTTTAATCATGATAATACATTGACTCTCAAACATACAACTAATAATGTGTGTTTTATTCTTGAACTTGTAAAGGGAAAAGCAGTAAGGGGCAAATAAAAAGCCAGCTGGAGGAGGAAGGTCCTTATGTTGTGAACAATGGTAAGTAGGGTATACCACAATTTGAATATTTATGTGCGTCAAAAAGATCACTTTAGCACAAGAACAAGAATGGACTGACTATAGACTTGTGAAATAAAAGCCAGTCTCTGTATGCCTAATCACATGTATTTTACAGAAAGTTGCATTGAGAATGAAGTTATGCTTAAAATAAATACTATTATACCAACTAAAAATTATTATCTGCCAGCAGCTCGTGCCTGTAATCCCAGCACTTTGGGAGGCTAAGGTGAGTGGATCACTTGAGGACAGGAATTTGAGATCAGCCTGGCCAACATGGTGAAACCCCATCTCTACTAAATCACAAATTTAGAAACCTCACATCTACTAAATACAAAAATTAGCTGAGTGTGGTGGTGCACACCTGTAGTCTCACCTTCTTGGAGGGTGAGACAGCAGAATTGCTTGAACCTGAGAGGCAGAGGTTGCAGTGAGCCAAGATCATGCCACTTCACTCCAGCCTGTTGCACAGGCTGGAGTGAAGATGTCTCAAAAAAAAAAAAAAAAAAAAAAAAAAAAAAAATCCAAGTTCCCATGGGTTTTTTTTTTTTTTTTTTTACGAAGTACTAAGTTAGTACTTTGGTTTCCATGTTCCCAAAGTACTAACATTTTTAGGTACTTAAGTATAGTGAACACAATTTTACCCTTCAAGGAATTAGGATAATTATAACTAAACTCTTAATTTCATTTTAACAGTTGGTTCTAATGTAGACATTATAGCACTACATATGTAGAACACACATAGAACTTGTGTTAAAAACCAATCCCTAGTAGCAACTTTTTATTGTAGATTCTCTAATGTGGGGAGGAGTTTTACTGCTAGCATGTTGATACAGGTGTCACAGGATAAAATCATTGTCTCATTCACTGCTTCACATTGAGTACCAAATTTTCACTCCAGGCTACAAGAGTTTGTACTCAGCTTGCATTATACAAGATGAAAACTGCTAACCGTAAGTTATACAGTACCTGAGAAGGGGGAAATAGTGTTTCCTTCTCAGACACTGTTTTCCTATTGGAGATTTGAGTAATTTAGAATTTGAATTCTTAACTTTTCTCCCAATTCCACATTCAGTGTCAACAAACACTTAATCTACAAATATGCACAAGTTCTTGTCTATAAAATAGGCAGAAACAATAAAAACCACACCCAATGGCATTAACACTTATCTGCCATTAATCAAGGTTAGCCAATCTATATCTGAAACCAATGATGAGGAGTCCTAATACCTGAAGATAATCTAGTGTTTTTATAATTGCCCTTTAGAGGGAAAATATGATAGCTAAAAATCTCAAAGACTGCCCAAATTCTATGGAAGCAGAATATTTGTATATCAAATATTATATTGTTACAACCTGGAAATATTTGTTAACAAAGATTATTTTTTTAGTATTATTTTTTGTGATAGGATTTTAAACTGCTTATCCTGCTTCACAACTATTATAATTCTAATTTTATTTAATTATTGAATAACAGTAAAAAAAAAAAAGGGGTGGGGAGGGAGCTTAATTAAAAGGCATCTATGCTGCACAAAAAAATTCTAGCTTCTCAAAGAACAAAGATATTAATACCTGAAACTCTTTACAACAAGCACTAACTCTCTCTTCATGTCAGAAACAAATTCAAGTCTTCCTAGTTCTAGAATATTATGGTTTCATATGTATAATGAAAAGTTCATGAATCTGCTTAGGATAGAGCTAAGAAAAATGAATATTTAGATAAATTTTAAAGTTTAGAATTAAAAATAATCAAATCAATAGCATGGAAATAAATAAAAGCAACTTATTTCATAGCTTTAGCCAATGCAGAATACCCATAAATAATAAATAAAAGCCTTAATGAATACCAAAGATAGTTAACATGTAGAAACACACACACACAAATCTATGACTGATTGGAACAGGCTTTAGTAGAAAACTAGGGACCTATACAAACATTTCCACAAACATTATTTTGGAGAGTAGATAAATATCCTAACAGAGTCCTTTCTAAGGTTTACAGAAATATTTAGCAAATTTATGTGTATTTGGTGGTGGTGGGGGGGTCATCCAATAAAACAAGATGGCCTGTATCTAAGAGAAAGATGGGGAGGGAGGGAGGGAGGGAGGGAGGGAGGGTGTGTGTGTGTGTTGGGGGGAAGGGAGAATGAAAAACACATCACTCTTTCCTAATCCAAAAACCAAAATCTGGTGTCTGAAGCTGCTGTATTCAGATAATATTCCCAAAAGCCATGTATGTTATCCCTTAATATGCACCCCCAAAGTCTACAAATTCTCTAGAGGGTGTTATCAAAATGCAACAAATGCCTCCACAAGTTTGACTCTGATCAAGGGAGAATATGTTCTCCATACTTCAACATGAACAAACAGATTTTGTGGTTTTTTAGAATCTTAAAATGTGCTGCACCAATATGCTTTAGATAGATTCACATTTGAATTATCAATGAATAAGCTTTAAAAGGTAAGTTCATCATCCTAAAACTAAAATTCTAATTATTTGAAAAGTGCTAATCCACAGGAAAAAAGTACACATAAACCAAAGTAAAGAACTAAATATAATCAGTACCTCTTCGGTAAGAAGTTAGAGTCGAGAACTCACACAATGGAGCCTAAAATTAAAGTAGCACTTTATCCTTAAATATTAGGATGTAAAACTATAAAACAGAAATGGAAGGACACATTAACAGTAGAAAATCTCCACATTTAGAATATAAAACAAACTCTCTTGCATAAAGAAATAAAATATTTTAATGAGAATATTTTAAACAAATCCTTAAAAGAGGGTGGGCAAAGATGGGTCTAATAAAGAGAGAAGTAGGAAGGGAATATAAAGATATATTGAAAAAAATGGAATCCACTTTGCTGAGGGAGATGTGTTTGTATAGAGCTCCCAGTAATCTAAAAAAACTCATGAAAAAAGGAGAGATAAATTGCTGGGAAGTCTGTATTTTGAAGACCTGTTTTGAGAACTGAAATGCCAAATACACACACACACACACACACACACACACACACACACACACACACACAAGAAAAAAGAAGAAATGCCAAATACACTAGTGCCCAATCTCTTTTTAAGCCTCAAATACTTTCTCTGAAGAAATTTAGCAATCGTGGGCCATCTTAAGAGTCTGCTTTTTTGCGGTTTAATGTGAATGTCTTGTATGTGCAAAAATCTATTAATCAGATGAATATAAATTATATGGGATAGATATAGGAGAACTAAAAATACAAGTTTTGGAGGCTTTCTGAGAAGAGGCTCAAAAGGAAGTCAGGTAGTGAAGACCCAGAGCTACATCACTACAAAATTAAATCTTTAATATTTAGGTCATGATTTTATGTGCAAGGCAGACAAGGAGAACATGCCAGGAGTGTTGGCATCTCTCTCTCCTCTCTCTCTCACACACGCATGAACATGCACACAGGACATAGGATCTGATCAATTAATTCATTTGTTCAACAAATACTTGCTGAATTATATACCAGATACCATACCTTCACTGCTTCTATACTCATTTTTGTTACTATCAAACCTAGACATTGGCAGAAATGTTCCAGTCCTCCTATGAAGACTTCAAAGAAAAAGATGTTTAAAGTTTCTATTCCTGTAAAATTAAAACATAGCTACCTGCCTAATACCTCAGGAAAAAAACAGCACATCTAAAGCTAGTGGAAGAAAACTAAAACTTGCCTCCTTCTTAGACCAAGTTACATATGGCAAAATTATAGTCTATGGACTTATGCCTTCCCCAACTTTATTTTTAGCTTCTTTTTTGAACATGGGTTTTCTGGACCTACTACATACACTGTGAAGAACATAAAGTTTTAAAAAATTTAAGAAACTTCCTTTGCATTATAATATTAATAGTTTATTGAGTTTAAGGTTTTTTCCTATTTCACATCTAATAAGAATTAAAATTATTTCTTCAACACTATATTTTTATTTAATAATGAGTTTTATGAGAAAAATAATTTATAACAAACATATTTCTAAACTAACAAAATGACTCATTGATAAAATGGCCCAATATCCACCCTCAAAATACTGATGACAGTACTATTGTTCCCCCAGCTTTCCCCACCACATACTTACCTGTGCAACTTCTTGCAACATTTGCTACTCTGGGGATTGGAAAGCTCAGAGCTGGAGGCTGAAGTGAAGAAGGAAAGGTTGGAGGGTGAACCATGGCATCAGCCCCACACTAGGCACTTCCCTGAGATATTACAGCAGGGTTGACACCACAGCTCTGAAGTTCAAACTCCAGCAAACAATAAGAAAGGAGTCCAACCAGAACATGAGAAACGATGGGATTCTTCTGCTCTTTGAAAAATAAGGAAATCATGCTATAAAGATCTGAATGTCCAGTTTCAACATTATGACTCCCTGTCTACCTCTTCATTATTCCCCAAACCCAGAATTATCTTTCAGACTAATTCAAAGTACTAACTTAAAAAAAAAAGCAGTGCTCAGTATAAACTTGCACACTTTCCCAGAAAATGCAAAGACAGAGCTTACCCAGCCATCATGAAAACATGTAAGACAGCATGTTCAAATAATTTGTGCCTATCCACTTCTTGTCCACTCTCTTGCTCTCTTGAGTACTCAACATTAAATCTAAGGCTCTCATACACATTAACCATCGACAAGCAGAATTAAAGTTCTACTATATGGATGTACTTCAAATTCCTAAAGGTGGACCAATGAACCTTTAAAAACTAAACATAACTGATATAAGTTCATTCCTTGGGAAAAGTGAATTTCTTAACTGTTCCAGGCTGATAAAAACAAATAAGGACCCCTCCGTTAGAAAAACCTGAGATTTCAATCAAATGAGATGATAAAGAGAAAAATTTTAAGATTTTAAAACAAAACAATCTGAATAAAGGATTTAAATAAGATATGAAATCTATTTACTTTTACAAAAATGTGACTCCTTACTTGAAAATATAAAAAATGAGTTATTATTCAGAGAAAAAATGGACTCTTATAAATACTAAAATAAAAAATACAGAAGCTTATTTAAGACATTCATCTATTCAACAGCATAAATAGATTATGATTGAAGGTGACAAATTATTTTAAAACCTTCACATTTAAAAATATAAAGAGGTATCAGAATCCTACTTTATGTTAGAGAAACTAATTAAAAATGAAAAGTATTCCTTTAGCAAAGGAAGATATCTTTAAAATGCTTCTAAACATCTCACCATGTACACTAATTCAATAATCAGTAAGTGAGCATCTACTGCACACAGTGCTATGATGTTAAATATTACAGTTTACAGTTATATACTTTATCCTCTTGATGTTCAGAATAAAAAAACATCAGAAATCAAAGGGAATAGAGGTGAAACACATTCACAATGGACTCTGCACCATTACCAAGGCCTTCATGACCGTAACTCTTTGTTCTCTCTCATCTCCTCTGTTATCATTCTCCACTCACTTCATGTGCTCCTGCCATACTGGCCTCCTTGCTGTTCCTCAAACACGTAGGACATACTCCTGTCTCCAGGCCCTTGTATTTCTTATCCTTCAGGAATGCTCTTCCTCTAGACATCCAGATGGCTTCCTACTTCACCTACTTCAGGTATGGAGTCATCTCAGTAAGGAATTCCTTGTCTATTTAAAATTATAATACTTTGTCCTCCAACCCCTTACATGTAATTTTACATTTCCTTAGTCTTCTCCGATCCGAGAGTTATCCCAGTCTTTCCTCATCTTTCACAATATTGATGTTATGTCATATACACTGCAGAATGTCCCACAATTTGGGTTTGTGAGATGTTTCCTCATAATTAGATTGAAGTTATGCATTCTAAAAGCCACATCACCAGAGTTAATGTAGTCTTCTCAAGTGCCTCATATATGACACATATATTCCAATGTATGAGTACATACGATGTTAATGTCTTACTACAGGTGAAGTTAACCTTGATCATGGTTAACGTGGTACATCTCCAAGTTTTCTCTACTGTAAACTACTAGTTTTCTCTTCTTAAATAAGAAATTTTTGGAGAAGTACTGTGAGAACATGCAAATACCTCTCTGTCTTTATATTTGTCCACACATTGTAGCATTCACCTATGAATAATGCTTGCAGTACCTATTACTGTGGTGTTTTAATAGCAATTTTCTATTTTCCTTCTCTATTTAATGGAAACCCTTTAACAAAGCAAACCAATCATCTTTTAAAGATTTCACACTTAACTACCAACACAGGGTCAAAGACTTTACATAAATCAACCCAAGGGATTCAGGTAGAAGGTGAAGACTATGGCTCAAACTAAAAGCTCTTCACTCTGCCAAAGACGTTTGTTTTAGCTTTATCACAGTCTCTTTAAGTGCCTTAGTAGAAAAGAATAGGTGTAAAATTTGTGTCCTTAGCATTTCTGGCCCTAATAAGGGTCTTTTCTATTTCCGTGAGAACATCTTCTATTTTCATTAGCACATTTATGATGTTCTTTAATTTACAGATCCAGATGAAACAACACAGAGATAAAATACTATTTTATGCTTTACAAGACAGATTTTTTAGAGTGAAAAATGCCAATTAGTAAAATTTTTACTTCACAGCTGAGAAAATGAATGACCACTGTATCTATGGGCCTACTGGATTCTAGAAAATCTTAAGGGCATCAGGAACTCCGAGGGAAACAGTTCAATTTTTGCTTTAAGTTAAACTGAATCAGTGCTATGACAATTCTACATAAAAACTGGAATCCATTTACTGACCTGTACTGCATTACATTTCTTTCTAAATGAACTTAAGTGCTGAGAAAAGGTCTGAGATTCATTTATATTGCACATCATTTAGTATTTTAAACAGCAGAAAGACAGCATTCAAATGTTGTCTGAATACTGACATAAAAGCTTCGTCTCTTTATCAGGAATGGTTTTCATTCATCTTCTCAACCAAAATACAATTTTTAAAAATGAAATATGGCTGCAGTGGCTCCAATACCTATATTCCCAGCATCGTAAGAGGCTGAGGAGGGAGGATCATTTGAGACCAGGAATTTAAGACAAGCCTGGGCAACATAGTGAGACCTTGTCTAAAAATTTTTTAATATGAAAAACTTTTTAAAAAATGAAATCTTAAGACTTTCACTTCCAACCAAGATAGAGTAGTGGTAGTATTAGTTGTGGCAGTAACCCACCTAAAACAACTTAAAAATGGACAGAATATATTAAACAACGAATTTTAGATAGAGGATATCAAGCCGTGCAGGACAATAATCCTTGAGACAAGAGAAACAATTAATGAGGACACAACAACTACCCTTGCTTATAGGACTGAAAAACTTTTCAATCTGCAGTAAGGGAGAGGGATTCCAGGTTGGTGGAGCTCAGCAATCTTTGTGAATTGAGGAAGTAGAGGAGAGAGTCTGGGTAATTAAAGGCAGCCGGAATGAATAGGCTAGGGTACTAGACGAGAGAGAGCGGCACAGAAAAAGAGCTCTGGAGATGTGCAGAGGGTCCCTCTGAGTCTTCGGCTAAGTACTGACTATCACATGTATGTAAGAAAACTACCGGAAGCTTAAAAGAAAAAAAGAGAAAATAAAAGCCACCTGCAATAAAAAGAGAAAACAATCCCCAGGGCTCAGACAGGGCTGGGTAACATTTATGTTCTTACTATCCAGAGTAGAAAAACATAATTCACATAATTCAAAAAAGAACTGCTTAAGTTGGAGGAAAATTAACCCTAAACTAAAGACTACTCTGGTTCTGTTAAACAAGACCTTAAAAAAAAAAGAGACATCTCAAAAGGATCAAATGGCTTCTATTATAAGTAACTTAACTGCAACCATGAGAAATCAAAAGAATATTAACAGAAATAAAAATATTACATAGCACTCAACAATATAAAGTTTCCAAAGATTGGCATCCAAGCAAAAATCACTAGCCACGCAAAGAAGCAGTAAAAGAGAACAGATAATGGGGAGAAAAAAAACAAACACTGAACAGAAAGTTTCTATTAATAAAAATGAGTATTAGAATTAGTAGACAATGATACTCAAAGAGTTATATTTTATAGGTAAAAGAAGGCAGAGTAATTGGTATGCTGAAGAAAAGATTAGTAAACTTAAAAACACAGAAATAAAAATGATCCTAACTAAAACATGGCAAGGAAAAAAAAGAAAAAAAAAATGAACAAAGCATCAGTAAGCTGTGGGACAACTCCAGGCAATGCAATATACGTGTAATTGGAGTCCCCAAAGGACAGTGAAGATAGAAAATAAATTTAAATAAATAATGGATGAAAAAAATTCCTAAATTTGTATAAACATACAAATTCAAGAAGCTCAACAAATTCCAAGCATAAGACATGAAAAAAATTAAACCAACACAGACCATAATCCAGCTGCGTAAAATAAGTAACAAATCTAAAAATCTTAGTATTAGCCAGAGAGAAAAAGGCACATTATATACAAAAGACTAAAGGTAAGAATGACAGTAGACTTTTTTAGAAGAAGATAGTGAAGCACCATTTAAACAATTCTAAAAGCAAAAAAACCTGTCAACTTTGAAATTCATACTCAGTGAAAATTTATTTGAAAATAAAGGTGAAATAAAGACTTTTCAAACAAACCTAAAAGAATTCAACATTACCAGAAAAAAAAAATTAATCCTTCAGGTAGAAGAAAAATAATATGAAAAAAGAAGGGAAGGAAGAAAAAAGGAAGGGAAGTGAGCAAGAAAATACAGAAAGCAGGGCAAGGCAGGGAATAAAAAAAGGAAAAGGAGAGAAGAAAGGGTAACAAATAGAAAGGAAAAGATGGGAAGTAAAGAACCAACAAATCTATTCAATTATGCATAAAAGGCAAAAATAACATTACCACCACCCCTAAAATTCCCATGAACAATGAGAAAATATAACAGAAGTCTAAGCAGAAAATGTTTCCCTTAGGAAGTAAGATTTCGAGCTGAGATCTAAAGAATTAAAATAGATGTTATTTGGTAGTACAACAGACTACAAAGAAGTTAAAATGCTCCACTCAATAACAACTAAAATTACTCCATAAAATACTAACTTAACCAATCAACAATACTTACTACATGCCAGACATTATTCTCAGGTGAGGATATAGCAATGAACAAAGTAAACACTAACAGAGGTTACATTTTTAAGTGTACAGCTGAACCTGGAAGGGAGAAAGGGAAATTCAGAACCCTTAAACAAGAGTAAAAGCTAGAATTCCAGAGAAGCCACAAGCCTATATCTCCAAATGAGAAGCCATTTAAAAAATCTTTTCATAAATTGTACCTTAAAAGGCTACACCATAATTGTAATAACTGCTTTGTAAAGAAGACAGCAAAAAATCTTACTGTTCTCAGTATTTATGGTAAGCAAAAAATGGTGAAGGAATGCTCTTAAAATTTATAGCCACAAACAAGCATGAATTCACATTACCTGTGTGGACTACAATCTCAAGTTAATATTTTGTTATTGATTCTGGATTAATAGTACCTTAGGCGCTTAGCAAAAGCAAGTGAAAATCACCTTGGGAGAAATGTCCCCTTCTACTTAGTCCTCAAAGAATTCCCAGAGTTCTAAGAAACATGAAATGATAGCTTAACACACACACAAGGAAACAAGGCACACTAAATGAGAACCAGTAGAAACAAAAACATTGTATAATCTGTGGCAATTTCCAATTGTTGATTTATCACATGCTAAACACAAAAACGAATAAAATAATTAAAAAAATAAGATACATTGGAATCTAGATCTAAACAAAGGGATAAATGATTATATGAATACATAAAATATACACAGTAAGATTAACAAACAATCTAATGGAGAGAAAGCAATACACCTGCCAATTTGGTTAATACACATTTTGTTCAAACACATAAACAAGCAATTGTATATATGGGCCACATTCTTGAACCAAAACAGAATTACATGAGAAATCAGCAACAAAAAGATAACTAGAAAAATCTGGTAAGTTAATTACCTGGAAAATGAAAAACATAAGATTAAAGAAGAGTGTAACAAACCCTAAGAAGTGAAAAAAGGCATTAAAGAGCACTAATGAATAAAAAAACAAAATTAAATTTTAGCAATAAATTAAAAAGGCTAAAATCGGACTCCTACTAAAACTGACAAATCACTAGTAGGTCTGACCAAATAAGGGGAAAAGAAACACAGTAAACAACCTTAAGAAGAAAAAAGATGCTACAGAGGAAAAAATATATAAGGTAGCATTACGAACAGTTTCTTTACCCTGATAAAGTATATCTAACTATTTTAAAAATCCTGTATCAAACATTATTTAATGACAACAACTTCAAAACTGGTGACAATTTCAAAACTGTCATTTCCGAATGATGTGTTTACTTATATGAACCCCCCAAAAGCCTACAGATAAATTATAAAAATTAAAGAGTTTAGCAACTTTGATAGATACAAAAATCTATTTTAAAAGTCAACTATATTTCAATGACACCTAAAACTAAAGATATTTTTTTAAATTTACAACTAAGAGAAGCAACAAAAGTACTTAGTCATAAATCAGACTGAAGTCCCTTATGAAAAAAAATAAGAAATCTTTGAGAGAAAATACATAAGAACTCAATATATAAATTCAGGAAGAATATCATAAACTTATCAATTCTTCTCCAAAGAAAAAGTCAATGCAGTTCCACTTAAAAACTCAATACTTTTTTGTTGTTGGAGGAAAGCATTTTCATGAACATTCCAAATTTGTCATAGAGCAAAAGGCCAAGACTCTTATGAAGAAAAAGGCTGACAGACAAACATGAAGATTTAACACAAAGCTTTAGTATTTAAGAAAACATGGTATTGGTACAGGCATAAAGACATCTAAGTAACAGAGGCATAAAGAACCCATGCATATAAAGAAACTTTTAGTTAAGAAGGGTAGAACAAATTTGTGCACAATGCAAATATGATAATTTAGGTGCAGGGAAAAGGAGTGTACTCCTAACACAATGTACAAAAACCAATTTCAGGTAGATTAAATATGGAAGATGAAACAAAAAATCTTTTTTAAAAGGCTATGAAGAATAAATATATCTCAAACACAACATCAATAGATGGCAAAAATTTTTATTATGAAATTATCAAATGTCAGATGAAGATAAGGACTGCTGATGGGGCTCAAAATTGGTATAAAGACTCCCAAACGTATTTCTAGAAGAACTCTTATGAATTTAATCTTCCCGAATTTTTAGAATACTGCTTTGTTCAGATAAATTTCTCTAACTTCATAAAGCTCTATTCTTCTTCTTTTTTTTTTTTTTTTTTTGAGATGGAGTCTTGCTCTGTCACCAGACGCAATCTCGGCTCACTGCAACCTCCACCTCCTGGGTTCAAGCAATTCTTCTGCCTCAGCCTCCTGAGTAGCTGGGACCACAGGCGCATGCCACCACGCCCGGCTAATTGTTGTATTTTTAGTAGAGACGGGGTTTCACCATGTTGGCCAGGACGGTCTCATCTCTTGACCTCGTGATCCGCCCACCTCAGCCTCCCAAAGTGCTGGGATTACAGGGTGAGCCATCATGCCCAGCCTCTCTTCTGTTCTTTTCAGGTAGTGTTTGAAAATACGATAGCTCATTTACTGAGATTTCCTGGTTCTGTTCCCCTCTCCCATGTTTCTGTTGTCCCCTTCGTGCTCAATTTTAATCCCTCTCCTTAGTGGAATCCTAGAAGGACACACTGGTGGGTCACTCTCAGGAGGTCACAGAGCTAAGCTGCTCCAATCACTTTAGCCTTACCCTGGATCCCTTACATTCACCTTATGAAGTAGACAAAAATCTATCCCAATTTCAAACTGGTAATTGTACTTACCAGTGAATATCTGTTGTCTACTCTGGGTACTTCTATTGGGTCCATCAGACATCACAATGTGTCTCTTTTATATGCATAAAAACTGGTAACTGTTAAGTCTTTTTCTTAGTTCTCACCTGCTTATATTTTTGGGTTCATGGGGACACTCTGTCAACAAGTTTTCTTATAAATGTTTTCACAAGTTTTAGTTTTGCTGTCTAGCTGATTCTATTTTTATATGGAAATTCAGAAAGATTACAAAAAAAAAAACAAAACAAAAACTAACCTGTCACCATCAGTGCTATTATCCTAGACTCTAAGCAAGACCTAAGGTTATATGTTAAAAGATAACTTTGCTTGCTTCTGTATTTTCTCTGATTCACAGAAATATCTGCATTAATGTTTTATTTTCTGATTTAATGAGTACACATTTCATAGTCATAAGACAAACCTTTTAAACACAAAGTATTTTTCTGAAAGAGAACACTTCGTATTTCATATGTAAAGCCTAGGGCATAAGTTGCCAAAAGGAACATCAGAGAGAACACACAGGGATGCCACTAGATATTTTATATCTTCTTAGGAAATACAGCACTATCCATCGGATAATCATGTGAATGATTTGGACCTAATTACTTACTTAGCAGAGTTTCTTTTGGCCCAACGGCACTATGAAAAAATTACCAATTCACTAAGGGTGCTATAAACCAGTGTCTTGGTGAAACTTATCTTTTTGGAAAACAAATGTCACCTTATTTGACCATTTCGGATGTTAATAAAAGAAGTATCAGAATGTATAATGAATTCAAAGAAAGGTTAACACTTAGCATCACACATAGCAATGAGTCAACCAATGAGGAACTTGTGAATTCATTAAACTTGATTTGACTGGTTAGCCTGAGAAAGAGGACAAAGAAGCCACGAATGCCAAAAACAAAAGGTCAAATTTTATTTGAAAAAATTTAGATTAGGCCAGGCCCAGTGGCTCATGCCTATAATCCCAACACTTTGGGGAGGTTAAGGTAGGCAGATCACCTGAGGTCAGAAGTTCAAGAATGATGTGGCCAAAATGGTGAAACCCTGTCTCTACCAAAAAATACAAAAATCAGCTGGATGTGGTGGTGTGCGTAGGTAGTTCTAACTACTTGGGAGACTGAGGCACAAAAATTGCTTGAATCTGGTGGCAGAGGATGCAGTGAGTGGAGATGGTGCCACTGCACTCCAGCCTGGGTGACAGACCCTGTCTCAAAAAAAAGAAAAATTAGATGATGTAGTCAAAATGATTTCAGTTGCTGATCACAAGGTCATGATATGAAAAGAACTTTCACAATCAAAAATGAAATTGTAAGAGCAATTTCATCTTAAGCAGCTGTATAAATGCAAGTGAAGGGCACATAAAAAGTAGTTCATGTGAGTATTTTCTACCCCTTTACTTTATCTCTGGCTAGTGATAACATGTCACAGCCATCTGGTTTCAAGACTTTTAAGAGCGAAGAAGAGAAAATTGAACGAATTCATCAGATTCAGGCTTTTTTTTTAAACTCATTCTTTCATTAGATCACTCTTATTCATCTTCACCCAAAACCAAGCAGCAATAATTGAAAACTCTATTTTTCTTCTCTGGGCACCAGATTTGACAAATCTTCAATTGTTAAGTATTAATTTAATAAAATTCTATAGATCTGTCAATACATCAATCGGCCAACTGACTGACAGGGTCTCGCTCTGCCACACAGTCTAGAGTGCAGTGGTGTGATGACAGCTAACTGCTTCCTCAAACTCTGGGGCTCAAGCCATCTCCCACCTCAGCCTCTCCAGTAGCTAGGACTACAGGTGCATTATCACTACACTCAGCTATTATTTTACTTTACTGTTTTTTATATTCATTATATATCTTTAACATACCACATATCATAGATTCTAAGATGCTCTGGTACTGATCCTGGTACTGCTTGTCACAACTATGACTAAGTCATCATCATCAGCTTTAAGATGCATCCTGACTTCAGAGAGATAAAAATGTTAAACAATGTGCTACTTACATACACTTAAATGCTTACTTACAATTTTATTGCAGTATAAAAGAAAAATTATGATCTGCATATAGTATATACTAAACAGAAATATACTTACTGATTCGTTTCTGTTTATATTAAGTAGCTTGTATTTTAAATACTTTGTATTATGCAGAAATCCTTGGTGAACTGTAAAGTAGGTGTTGAGTGCTTTAGCTAATTCTAGGAAATTGTTTAGGGTCTTGAATGGGTGGAAATTCACTGTGATTCTTCCTACTCAAAATAAAATAAGGGGCACCACTTTCCAAAAACTTGCCACACATACATAAAAAAGATGTATCTCAATATATTGAAACACATATATGTAATAAAATTATAAAAATATAAAAAATGAAACACAAAATTAAAACTAGTGATTACTTCTGGGGCAGAGGAAAGAATGGGAAGCAGAAACAACTCCATTAAGTAACAACACAGAAAAATCCACATTTGTTAAAAACAAAGACAATGAATCACATCTACACTATATAGTCACGAGGAAAGATCTGAAAAGGTACACAACAATCTGTTAAGAGTAAAGCTGTCAAGGCAAACTTTCACATTGTATTTTATATTCCGTATTTTTCTTCAATGTTTTTGTAATGAGCATTTGTGATTTTTAAAGTTAATAAAAAGGAAGTAAAATAGTTAATGTTGGGGAAGGAAATGGCAATACAATCACTGTTAAAGTTCTCTGACATACTATATTCCACAAAAATACAATGATTTAGATTATGAGTCATTCTTCAGGAAAATATGGACTAGGGTGCATTACATCCAGTTTGTAGATAATGAGCTGAATTAGCTAGCATATGATGTGACCAAAAACCTCATACTGAAAAGTTCCATTCAAAGTAACATCTAAAAATCTTGCAAATACCTCTATTTTCTCATACCACTTACACTGGTATGTTACCCAGTACACTTTCCATTTCTTCCTTTCCCTTCTTTCACTCTTTTGTTTAATTTTATTGGAACA
This sequence comes from Callithrix jacchus, assembly GCF_049354715.1. Taxonomy (NCBI): domain Eukaryota; kingdom Metazoa; phylum Chordata; class Mammalia; order Primates; family Cebidae; genus Callithrix; species Callithrix jacchus. The sequence goes on along the minus strand of NC_133510.1, from coordinate 72,805,083 downwards.
GCATGCATTGAACACCTATCTACATACCAGGCAACACGCTAGGTATTGGCAGTACCAAAATAAATAGATACAGTCCCAGTTTTCAAGAAGCTTTTTAGATACAGCAGCACTATCTAATACGATTTTTTGCAATGTTGGAAATGTTCTGTATTTGCACTGTTTGGTATAGTAGCCATTAACAGCCTGTAGCCACTGAGCATTTGAAATGTGGCTAATGTGACCAATGAATTTTTATTTAATTTAAATGAGTTTAAATTTAAATAGCTAATTGTGACTAGTGCCTATGGCACTGGACAACACAAGTCTACAGGAAGACAAGGAGGAATAAACACAACTACAATGTATTAAGGTAAACACTAAACTAGAAATAGAAAGGCTATGAAACAAAGGGAAAGGAACATTGAGCCCACCATAAGGCTCCGGTATCTGGAAAAACGGATACTTAAATCACACGAAGACAGATGAGGCATTACATAAAAATAACCAAAATAAGTAAACCCTCCAGGTGTAAAAGTGCATGGTAGGGAGATTAAAAGCAGTTTTGTATTACTAAATGGGAAAATCTACTACAAAGGGTAACAGGAGAGATACTGAAAAGGTAAATGTATGTAAGGAGGCCAGAATGTGAAAAGACTACATGTAATATTTAGAAGCTTGAATATATTACATAAAAAAGGGAAAGCCACTGATTAAATTGGTAATAAAGAGGTTTACATTTGTGCATATTCATAGATAGGGTAAGTCAGCCTAAATTAGAGGAAGATAAGAAAATGCTTACAAAATCTGAAGTTGCATTTCCTTGAAAAAAGCTTGACAATCCAAAAATGAATCATGAGCCATATAAATTTTTTTAATCTGAAATAATATGCCCGTCTATCTCTGCAAATAAACTTCAACTACTGTATTCAAATTTCAAATACCTCACTGGACTTAAATTTATCTTAAGAAAGAAAACACACAAAGTAGATACCACCATAAAAATCAATACTTCAAACCATGCCTATTTAGAAGTCACTATCCTTAGCACTGAGCTGAGGGGAGGTACCTTCCTAAACTAAGTTCATAAGGCTTTAATCAGGTCTGTAAGGAGATGAGACCTGGAAAAATGTTACAAAAATTCTTGTTAAACTCTGGAATATTAGCCTATTAACAGGATGTTCGAATAAATATAAAACATTAAGTGCCCCCCAAAAGTAAAAGCCTTCAAGAATAAACGAGAATGGTTATAAGCATAGACACAAAGAAATTCTACTTTATCCATGAAAAATAAATTTCCTCCCAAATAGAATTTTTAAAAATCCAAAATAATTTTCATCAATTCAGAACATTTAAGTCCTCTCTTCTAGCTATTTTGAAATATACAATACCTTGTTAACTACAGTCACCCTACTCTGCTATGGAAAATTAGAATTTATCACTCTCTGTCCCTTTTCTCTTTTGTTTTTACTTAGTGATGCTAAATGCATATTGAAGTATCCTTGGAAACAGCTGTTTAAAGCTAGATTGTAAAATTATTTTATTTTCAAATCCTGCTCTGAGAAGTGCATGTGTAGAAAGAGAATTATCTGTTTGGTATGATGTTGACTATAGTAAGAATATAAAAACTCTTAGTACTACCCAGTACAAATACAAATGGTACTTTAGTGATGAACATTCCTTTGAATTTCCCATACATTCTTATATACACATTCTATACATGTAACAAAATACCACATATACCCCATAAATATGTACAATTATGTATCAATAAATGAAGAGAGAAAAGGGAAAATATTTTGAGGCAGCAAAACCCTAACCAAAAACGTGTTTTCTAGGTATATTCAAAAACCTGGATTATTTGTAATAATGTGACTGGAACAATGGATACTTTGAGTGTAGAATGAGCAAGAATAAGCAAATCTCTTCATGTACAAAACATAATTCTGCTTTCTTTCTAAAGCATAAATTTTGGAATTCTATATTAATATGGTTCCATGAAACAAATTAACTATGGTGTGTAATCACATAAAAATTCTACATTCACACGTTGCAAATTGGATTATGAGCACTGAAAAGCCACATAATTCAGAATCACCAAATTATTGGCAGAAGTCCAAGAAGTGTGACCAATTACAATCTTATAAAAGTCAAGGTAATTAGAAGTGGTTGGGAAGTAGGAGCTACTAACCAACATAGCCTGCTAATTATTTGTACCTGAGTTCTTGAGTACAAATAATTAGCAGGCTATGCTGGTCAAGTCTATGAGGACAGCTCAGAAGAAAGGTTACAGAGAAAACTGATTCAGCATAGCCTCAGTTTTTTTCTGGCTTATTAAAATCATAAAGATTTGGCAAGAAATTTTAGATACCAAGTTAGGAGAAATTCTAGAAAGGTTAAATATGACATTATTTTTAATTAGGAACAGTGCCTACACCAGAACCCAGATCTTATAATCAAAGGCTCTCTGTTGTACTATACCCCAAAAAGACTTAATTTACAATTTGCTCCACTGCACACTTTTCCAATATGAGGGAAGAAAAGATTACGGGGCTAAAACAAATGGTTAGCAGATAAACAGTTAACCAAAGCTGCTACTATCACACCGGTTGCCTTTGCAACCTAGAGGGAATTAACTGATGAGCAAAAGGGAGTGTGGGAGGTTGGGAGTTTGGACATGTATCTATGCAAGAAGCCTAAAAGTTTATTTCTACTCAAGCTTTAAAGTATTCTGTATTCTGGATCACTAAATAAATGTGATTAACAGATCACTACCAAATGAACAGAAAATATTTCCTTTAAAAAGTTAAAATTCAAATATGTTTGTTTTCTTTAAGTCACTGTTTAATAGCACAATCTTTAAAATTCACCTTCCTTTTAAAGCTCAGAAATAGAACTGTTGTATTTCAACTATTCTTTCAGCATTCCTAAACAATGATTAAGGAATGGATATTATTAACCACCCTATTTAATGAGAAAACAAGAATCCAGCATTTTAAGGACAGCAAACTATTAACAAATTCAGTACAATTTGGGTCTCTGAGCACCCTAGGTTTCTCATTTCTATTTCTTCTACACTCTATTCAATCTTGTCTACATTTCTGTATATATACTTTGTTATCCAAAACACAGCACAAGGGTTTCAGGTTTAGTCTTCCAGGAATAATACACATAAATGCAATCAATGCTTTTGATTTTACCAGCTCTGAATCCCGCCATGAAATCATAAATTGTTTATCATATAATCTAAGTTTTGACAAATATCTCAGAAAACCTGATACAACACTAAAGTAATATGTATTATGAATATGCTTTATTTTGAAAAGTGTTCCCAACTATTTCAACTATCATTTGAAAATGTACATAATTTAAAATTATAAGCCCAAATTTTCAAATTGAGGTGTATCCAATTTGCTGTTTCCAATTACATGTAACACATTTAAACAGTTTCAATGTAGCTATGAGACTAATAGAGAAAAAAAGAAAAAAAAAAAGACTGGTCTTACCTGGTAGTTTCTTTTCTCAGATAATGTATGTCCATCAGTCCTCACCATAGAGTCGTGTCCTTTCCTCACAGTACCGGAGGCAATCAAATAGAACTGTCACTCAAGGGTCGTGTCACAGGAAGGACCGCCCACCAGTTCTCCCTCTAGAGTGGAATTATCCAAAAGCCATCAAAATTACTAACATGCAAATATATCAACAGCAGCAAAAATATTCAATATGATAAACAGAAAACAAAAAACAAAAATTAATTGTTCTATACTCTAACCAGTCTTCCTCTCAACCATTTTCCTGGGCTAGACTGGCAGATATACTTTATTTGCAAGAGAAATTATTAAATAGGAAAAATTCTTCCTTCCCACTTCTACTTTCTTCAATTAAGACTGTCTGCCAGACATCACATACAAGGGAGAAATTTACAGTGAATAAAAGTGAAGTGGACAAAAAAGTTTATCCTTTCCACAACTGACATATTTTTTCTTTTACATGAATCTTCTGCAGTTATCTCAAAAATATAAAATTCAGATTCAATCATTTAACTACAAATCCTTCCCCTCCAAATGCTTATATGGTGATACCAGAAATATAAGTTATTCACACAGCTTCTGATTCATTCTGTGTAGGTTTATTCCCATGCAACAAAGTAGAAATGCAACATATATTCTTAACATGATTAAGAGATGCAAACCTAACTCAATATTCGATTAAACTTTACTCTAAAAAGAAGAGCAAAAAATGTTAACTTCATTGATGATTTTGTCTCTCAGTCCTCCAAGTTCATGCATACTCCAATAGGAAATTCCATTTTTTACAGTGGGGAAAAAATAACGGGGCTTATTTCTTAAACTGCAGAGAGGTAAATAAGTCCAAAATGACTAGTTGCTATGCACCCAAGGTACCACCTCCCACCTCCCCACCAAAAAAAACCACTGAAGCTGAGGTGACAGTCACAAGAAATGCTATCTTTAAAAAGAATATGAAAATGAGAGTTCAAATATTCAAAAGTGGGTCTACAAAGAATTTGTAAGTATACGTTTTTGTAAGTATACATTTTCAATACAGGTATCTCTTACCTAAATTTTGTTAAACACTGCCCCCAGGAAGTAGTATGTATACCGACTGAACTAATAATCTTGCCAGCCACTAAAGATTATATTCAAATTCAGAGCAATTATTTAATGTCAACAAACATTTTGTGAGGAGATAATATCTAATCTATAATTTATAAGGAGAGTGAATCAGTATTATTAAAACCAACAAACACACTTACACATATATATGGAGCACCTCTAAAAAGCAATCTTTTTACACCAGAACATGTTTTTCTTTTAAAAAAACAAATCGTTCAAAATTAATATTACTAAATTTAAGTTTTAAAAAGAACCTACGTGACAAAAAATTATCTTCTGGCTCCTCTTTTATGATTGAACACAAAGGTAGCAGGAGTTGTATTTTTACTTGTGTGATTACCTTACAGTGTACATTTAGCTGAAATACTTCAAGATGTCAGGCTCTGTGACAAACATGTAATTATTCATTACCAAATTTGTAAGTACCTTTGGAATTAAGAATTTCTTTTTCAAAAATAACACAGGAATAAAGTTTTTAAAGCATATTTACTACTATAAATGTAATCTTTATCATTTAGCAAGCAATGAGGTTATTCATAAGGAAAAGCTACCAAGTGAACTGGATATTCAGGAATAGTTAAATGATGTGCATTTGGCTCCAAATCAAATTTTCACGGTTATCACAAAAAGAGAGCAAGATTATTTTATTATGCATCCCCTAAATATTAACCCTGTTTCAATATTAGTGTTGTATAATATTAAATTTTAAAGTACTACTTGCCTTATTACATTAATACATACATAGTGACTCTGAATTTAGCAGATAATAACGCAAAATTTCATTTCAGTACTTACAGAATAAAATGTTTTCCTTCTTAAATAATATTTAGGGTTTACGAATTACCTTCTGATTATATTAATTTCAGCAAAAGAATGTTAGAAATCTATAATCACGTAAGGTAATTTTCAACACCCTAATGCTGTATACATCTTTAACACAACCTAATTATACACAAAAGATAATAAGGACTAAATTTTATATGCTAAGTAAACCATAACAATACACATTCATATTTAATCTGTAAAAATTTACCAGATAAAAGTTCACTTTAAAGAATTATGGATTTTCATATAGAGGCAAAATCTGTTTATTATTTGCTTTGTTTGTCCTTCTGGGGATAACTGGAAATATTTCATGGCCTGGAGTTTCAATCCATAGCCACTATATACTCTAATCAATATGGGAGCTAATATTCTATACTGAACTAAGAATCATTATCTCCTTTTAATTAACAAAAGAGAAAAATGACTTAAGGCACTATATTTTCTTCCAAATAAACATGAAAAGTTAACAACTGTCACCACTATGTTCATTGTATTATATTAAATAAAAATATTCAGCGATAAATTGTTGATAACCTTCATATTGGAAATGAAAAGATGTACAGTAAGTCAAAGAGAGACACACTATGTGAAAAGGAACAAGCATGAGAGACAGCATGCACTCTAGGTGCCAAAATTTATTAAGGTTTATACACTGTTTTCCCACTAAGTCTGACAATATTCAAGAATTCAGAAAAGACAAATATTTGCAAAACTACACGGAAATTTTCTATAAGGCAAGGATGCCTTTCATGATGAAAAAAGAGGCTATGTTTATCCTTCTACCTTAAATAACCAGAAAATTACATAAAATATATGAAACAAAGATTTCCAGACATCAGACAACAATCATCTCAGGACAGAGATCAGCAAGAAAAATGAACAAATATAGTGCACCCAGCTAGCTCACTGCCTGTAGAGTTTTGAGGCTGAAGCACAAGGAGGAGAAACTGGAACTAATTTTTTTATTGGATGAAAACTATAAACTCACAGATCCAAATTCAACAACTTCGAAAGAGAGTAACAACAAAACCACATGATCATTAACATTTCAGAGTAAAATTACTGCAAAACGGCAATAAACAAGAATCTTAAAGCAGGGGGAAAAATACAGAGGAATAAAGGTAGGAATGACATCAGACTTCTCATCAGAAACAATGCAAATCAGGAGAGTGATTCCATATATTTAAAGTATAGAAAAGAAAAAGAAAACTATCAACAAAGAATTCTAAGCCCAGCTAAAATATCTTTCAAAAATGAAGGTTAAGTATAGCCATATTAGAAGAAGGTTAGGCAGTTTCTTATAAAGGTAAATACAAGCTTACCATACAACTCAGCAACTACGCCTCTAAGTATTTACCAGTATGGATTGAAAACAGGTTCACACCAAAACCAGTACATGTATGAAGACGTACTTCATTCCAGTGAAGATGTGATGCCCTTTAGGACGTGAATGGACAAATAGATTAACTACACAACAGAATAGTATCAACAACAAAAAGGAACAAGCTGTTAATTCATGCAAGATGGATGAATCTTAAGTGCATTTTTGCTATAGGAAAGAAACCAGACCCCAAAGGCCACACGCTGAACAATTCCATTAATATGACATTATGGAAAATACAAAATTACAAAGACAAAAAATAGATCAATTCTTTCTCTCTGGCCTTAGTTTCCTAAGCTGTAAAATAAAATGACTTAGATGAATCTTTAAAAATGCATGCAGATTAACTTTTCCTTTATTTAAACTTTTTAACAAACTTTTCCCATGAGTTTTCCCCTCATTGCACTTCAATACTCAACAGTATATAAACAATGCCTAAATATTTTGGAGGGTGAAAATAGTATCTAAAATATCTGTAATCTGGCAGTCATTACTAGACTCAAAGTTAAAACATGAATTTGGTCAGGTTAAGACAGCTGAACCAGCTGAACAGGCTTTGTTTTTTTTTTTTTTTAAACGAAAGACATTATATTCTAGGGTGGCTATTAATTAGGACAAACTATAAGATGTGACCAATTTCACTGGAGCTCAATAACATGTGCAGTATATGCACTTAGCTATTATCTTTAAAATCAGGATTCCTCAAACTCTAGAACTGTATCAAGCAATGTTTTCTTAATAGGTAGACTGCAATCACAAAAATATTTCCTTGCCCTTAAGAACTTTTTGTTTTATCACATGGATGTTTTAAAAATTCTGAGTTGATGAGAAGATGAAATAAAATTAAATAAAACTCAAGAATTTCAGTGAAATAAAAATAAAACTCAAGAATATCATACTTGGTCTGGGAAAATTGCCATATTAAAAACAATTTCTCTGAGTATTTTAGTAATATAGGTTTCACAAATCTGTAATTAACATGTAAAATGAAAAGTTGCCTATATGTACAAAGAAAAACAAATACAACTTAACAATATTCTATTGAAATAAATTTGCTCTCTGTATGTCATAATTTAACGTTTTATAACAATGTTGTATGTGTCTTCCATTTTCTATAATGGTATTACTTTTAACACAACTGTATAGTTTTCTTATCCATACTCCAAGGAGGATTCTAGGCATCTGACATATAGAATTTACTATAAAATCAGGTCTATCTAAAATGCCCACCATCTCGAGACATAGACATTTTCTTCTACTGAGGCTTAAAAGTCTCAAATGAAGTGAGTACCATAAGGGGAATCCTGCTGAACTTAAACAACAAAAGTTCAAAAATTTCTGAACCACAGGTTTGAAAATTAAAAGCTCATTTGATTTGAGCGTAAATAAAATTGGGGTCTGAAATACAGACAATAGGGGCTCTTTCTAGTCTTTTTGCTGCCTGAAATGTACATATATTTACACAAGTTGCTTAGCTTCTGTGAGACTTAATTTCCTCATATTATAAATAAAAATAATATATCTGCATAGTCTAGTTCATGGTTTAGAGAAAAAGCAGCCAGTGAGGGAGATGAAAACCAGACAGTATGGTAGACATCCTCAAAGTTAACTGGAATTAAGTGGTTCAAAGAAAAACGTAATAAACTGTTTCAAAATGCTGTTGATTTAAAAAAAATGAGAAATAATCTTTGGATTTAGCAGCATGGAGATCACCTATCTGGTAATCTTTAAAAGAATAGTTTTGGTGAAACAGTAGAAATAAATGCATTAACTAAACTGGATTCATGAGAACAGGAAAAGAGAAACTGGAGACAAAGAACAGACATCATTTTCAAGATGTTTCGCCATAAAAGTGAAAAATGGGAATAGCTGAAAAAAATATAGCATTGAGAAAAGTTTTTTTGTTTGTTTTTAATGACAGGAAAAATTATGCACAGAGGGAAATGCTGCTGATACAAGATAGAGAGAGAGAAATTACTGGAGTGATGACTTTGAGCAGATGTGGATGGCATTAATAAGAAAAAGTGGCCTTAGAGAGGCACAAAGATATATCATCAATAGGAACAGAAAAAAGTAAGGCAGTAAATAGGAATAGATTTAGGCAGGCCATAGTAATACAAGCTATGGAAGTTCTCATTCAGTTGCTTCTGTTTTCTTAGTAAAATAAGAAATGAGGTTGTCAGGTGAGCATTAAGAATATGAGAGGAACTGTTAGAGGTCTGAGGAGGGAGGAAAAGGTCTTCTAAGAAAGGGAGAGTGAAGGGATTAGAGGAATGACAGTAGGTAAAATTGCCAACTAGCACTAAGGACCCATGGGAGGTTGGTGTTCTCCAGTCACACACAAGTACAGAAACAGCATAGGTAGAAGTAGAGTTAACCAAAACTCATGAATATTAAGAAGCATGAGAGAAGCAAGGGAACTAAGAGTATAAGCAATATAGTGATTATTTATGATAGGTAAGAAAAGGTATCTCAGTAAGTACTAGCCATATTGCCTTTTTTCGTGTTTTTCAAACACATCCAGTCAGTTCTCAATTTAGGGCCTTTACATTTGCTACACCTTTTCAATGATCTTACCCCAAATCTCCAAATGCCAAACTGGTTCTTGACATTAACATGTTTGCTTGATGATCTCTTTTCAGAAAGACCTTCAATAACACCCAACTGTCTGAATTTTGATCTCATTTGTTTTCTGTCTGAGTTCCATAAGCAGAAGAATCTTGTCTATTAAGCTTATCACTGTTATCACAATTACCTACAATAAGTGACACATAACAGATTTTTTTTTCCAGTAATGGCTATAAGCAAATAACAGATAGATTTTACTGAATAAATGAACCACAAAAAAATATCAAATCCTTCACTAACTTTAATTTTATGAAAACATCATTTTCCTTACAAGGACTGCAGCAGAAGCATCTTGTCTAGCTCAAAAAAACTAGCAACCAAAAGGTTAATTTTAAAAGTTGGTTCCTGCCAAATCAAATACTTTTAAAACATAAATGTACATTTATTTCCCTTTGATAGTTTGATGTAGGACAAGTTTTTTGAGTGCAGGAGTAGTAATTAACTTTTCACATGATCTTTTTTTATATAATGCACATCTATAATGCATCATATGTCCACTTTCTGTTGTTTAAAGTTGAACAAGACCTTAAAGACAATTAAATAGCAAAATCTCTCTGAAATTTTACAAATATTTTCCAGTTTTTAAACAGCTGTCTCACCACAGCAAACACTCCTGGTTGACCCTCTAAAAGCTCTTCTATCTGTGACCACCACAGTTGTCCAAATATTCAAACTTTCCCACATGGTTCAAGGGTAAATGCTGGTTGGGCAAAGTGGCCCCTGCCTGTAATCCCAGCACTCTGGGAGGCCAAGGCAGGTGGATGACCTGACGCCAGGAATTCAAGACCAGCCTGGCCAACATGGCAAGACCCTGTCTCTATTAAAAATATAAAAATTAGCCAGGCATGGTGGGGTAGGGGGCACCTGTAATCCCAGCTGCTCAGGCAGGAGAATCGCTTGAACCCAGAGGCAGAGACTGCAGTGGGCCAAGATGGTGCCACTACACTCCAACCTGGGCGACAGAGATCCTGTCTCAAAAAAAAAAAAAAGAAGACTGATTTATGAAAGGGCATTTGAACCAATCCTGGCTAGTGAGACATAAGGGAAAAACCTTATAATGGCAGGATTTTAGGAAAGGAGAAAAAAACAGCCCCTCTTGGCCAGGTGCGGTGGCTCAAGCCTGTAATCCCAGCACTTTGGGAGGCCGAGGCGGGTGGATCATGAGGTCAAGAGATCAAGACCATCCTGGTCAACATGGTGAAACCCCGTCTCTACTAAATATACAAAAAATTAACTGGGCATGGTGGCGCGTGCCTGTAATCCCAGCTACTCAGGAGGCTGAGGCAGGAGAATTGCCTGAACCCAGGAGGTGGAGGTTGCAGTGAGCCGAGATCGCACCATTGCACTCCAGCCTGGGTAACAAGAGCGAAACTCTGTCTCAAAAAAAAAAAAAAAAACAGCCCCTCTTTCCCCAATAGGTGTTGTTTTATCAGAATAGCACAACTAGAGGACTATATCCATCTTGTAACCATAAAGAAAGTTAGACTGTGGACAAGCTGACACTCACAATAGCAGAACAAATAGAAAGAATCTGACCCTGGTATTAATTATTAAACCACTGCATTAACCAACCATACAAAAGCTTCCATTCCTCCAGATAAGTGAGAAAATAGTTTTCCATACTGTTTAGTCACTTGAACCAAAAGCTTCCTAAACTGGGCTTATCCACACTTAATCCTTTAGCAATCTGTAAAGAACTTTATATAATGTCCTTCCAAAGCATTTACTGTGCTCCTTAAAACAACAGTTCTGTTTTTCTATGCTCCTATTTTATTCGCTTAGATTAAATTTAAAGTAAAAATTACGTTAACACTGGCATAAAAACGGATTCTTGTTAGGCATATAACTAACCTGGTGGAGAAAAGGGTACAAGGGTAAACCAAGTAGTTTACTAGGCTCAGAATACTCAGGACTATAAGAATCTAAAATAATGGTTTGTTTAAAAGAGCAGGTCAGTTAAATGTAGGTTTAAGAATATCGGTTACAGCAGGGCGCAGTGGCTCATGCCTGTAATCCAGCACTTTGGGAGGCCGAGGCAGGTGGATCACGAGGTCAAGAGATCGAGACCATCCTGGTCAACATGGTGAAACCCCATCTCTACTAAAAATACAAAAAATTAGCTGGGCATAGTGACGCTTGCCTGTAATCCCAGCTACTCAGGAGGCTGAGGCAGGAGAATTGCCTGAACCCAGGAGGCGGAGGTTGTGGTGAGCCAAGATCGCGCCATTGCACTCCAGCCTGGGTAACAAGAGCGAAACTCCGTCTCAAAAAAAAAAAAGAATATCGGTTACAAACATATTTTAGTATACATCATCTTTATGTAACACATGGATATGAGGAGGAGGAAGGCAGCTAAAAAGCCCTATAAAAACTTAAGACTTACATTTCTAGGAAAGGCATTAAAATTAGAGTAAACCTAGACTCAAAGAAGGCAGCATATGAGTCTACTCTAAGACAGTGTCACCATACTATTAGTATAATGAACTTTTACCTCAGTATGTGTTGCTTCACTGCTACTGAATTGAGAGTATTTGAAAAACTATGCAATTCAAAATTTTCAGGCAGTGCAGAAAATTGTTTGCTTTATTTATCTAAACATGAAGTGTCACCTTATCATGTGTTATACTAAGGATAACTATAGCAGCTTGTCATTTATAGGGGATACAATATTCCTTGTTAAGAAATACTAAGTAACTAAACAAATTACCTCATAAAGAAATTTACCAGATTTTGAAATTAGTATTAAATAATAAAATGGTCAAAAATCATTGATATTAATAATCAGAGACACTTCTAACTTCCTTCCAAAAATACTGAGCCCTACTATATGCCATGCAGTAAATACCTGTGTTTGCCAATTGTTCTGAACGGATATATAAAGCACTAATTACAATTAACACAAGGTCACAAATGGAATAATATTCAAACCTTTATTAGCAATACTTTTTCACTAAGGAATGTATTTCATATGTATTACACATAACTTACGTTAACCTAACATATAGTTGGCACTAAGCTAAATGTCTCCTGGGCTGGAAAAGACAGAATTCTTAACCAGGTTCCATAATCTTCAGTCTTTTGACTGAATGCAAAGGGTGCGTGAACTTGGCTGGGGTAAATCAGTTAGATCTTTATTTTACAAACCTCTAAATGAAATTTAGTATTTCCTCAATTTAAAATGTAGGTAACAAGCCATAGAGGTACTAGAGGCACCTGTGATGATTTTTGTTACCACTAGAAGCCACAGATATTTTCATATCACTTTAGTTGCTTCAAATCTCAAATTATCATTTATACTCATTACAAGTCTAAAAGTTATTAATACCATACACCACTAAACTTCGTGTTGATATGTCTGTCACTGAATTTGTTTGGTCAATATTTTATAACTGTACTCCAATATTACTAATGCCCTCATAAGCATATGTGTTTAATTTTGCATATGTAAAACATTATTGAGAAGGGGTCCACATTCTTCATCAGAGCCAAAAAGGTTCATGGAACAAAAAATATTAACAACCTCTGGATGAGAATATCACAGCACAAACAAGGTTGCTTGCAGACATTAACTTAGCACAGTACTGTAAAGTGTCAAAAAAAAAAAAAATGCCTCAGAGCAAAATTAATTCAGTTGAAACACCCTGTTTCAGAGATACATTGTGGTCTGGTAGTCATAACCTTGTTCAAGGTCTCACACATACAGCTAATTAGTGACAGAGAGAAAACAGAATCCAGAATTTCTGATTCACAACCCAAGGCTAAATCAACTTTGATGTAATTTGGCTATAAGAAAGCAAGACAGGGCAAAGACACTGAAAATACATGCCAAAAAGTTATTAGGGTAAGACATAAATTATACAGGAAAAAGAGCTAGTTTGAAAAAGAAAATGATGGGTGAGATGTTAAAGCATTTTTAAAATAGACCTGGAATTGGCAAACTTTTTTGTAAAGATAATAAATACTTTGTAAAGGGCCAGATAGAATATGTTTCAAGTTTCATGAATCTAACAGTCTCCACTGTAAAGAATCAATTCTGTGTTATAGTGCAAAAGCAGCCAGAAACAATATATAACAACTGTGGCTGTATTCCAATAAAACTTTATTTACAAAAAGCAGATGTCAGGCTAGACTTGGCCTGCAGCCATAGTTTGCAATCCCTGTGATAGACTATTCTTTTCCTCTTAAATCCTTTAAAATATCCATGATAGTTTAAAGCAAGTGATGTCACTGTGTGAAGAGTATCTGAAGTATATAAATGTAATACATATGACAACTACAACATAAAAGTGGATGAGTAAAGGGAACTACAGGCTGAAAAGGTTTCCACATTCCACTTGAAGTGATACAAGCGCAGTGGAGTGAGTTGTGTAGTCAAAAAAGACTTAACCCCCAGGACCTCTGAATTTCACCTTATTTGGCAACAGAGTCACTGCCAATCTCACCAAATTAACAGGAAGTTATACTGGATTTACGAAGGCCCTAAATCCAATGACTTGTGTCTTCAGAAAAGAAAGGAATGGTTTACATATAGAAACACAGAAAAGCAGTGTGAAGAGAAAGAAAATCATGTGAAAACAGACAGAGACTGGAGTGATGCAGGTATAAGCCAAGGAACATAAAGGTTGCTGGGAACCACCAAAACTAGAAGGAAGGATTCTTCCCTACACTCTTCAAAGGGTTCATGGCCCTGATGATACAGGTTCAGATTTGGGGCTTCCAACCTCCAGGACCATGAGAGAATACATTTCTAGTATTTTAAGCCACAGACTTTGTGGCAATTTAATATAGGAGCCTTAGGAAACTAACATAATAAATTCTGAAAAATTAGGAACGTGCATTGTAATCCCTAATCTCTAAAAAACTACACAAAGAAATATACTAAAAAACTCAATAAATAAAATGCAATATTAAAAGTAGTCAGATAATACAAAAGATGGTAGGAAAGAAGAATCAATCACATGAACGAAAAAGCAAAAAGTTCACCTAAATTCACATAAATCAAAAATTACATTAGATGTAGATAGTCCCAAAGAATGAGACTGTCAAAATGTCTTTTTTTTAAAAAAGACCATATGCTGTCTACAGGAAACATACTTTAAACAGAGTAACAAGTAAACAGGTGAAAAAAGATATACCATGCAAAAAGTAAACAAACAGAAGCTGGAGTGACTACCTTAATATCAGAATAAGTACACTTCAGAGCAATAAAAAAAAAATTACCAGGGTTAAAAATATATATTAAATAATGATTAAAAGGGCAATTTACCAAGAAGAAATAACACCCCTTAAATGTGCATGAACTTACAACAGAGTTTCAAGTTAAAAATACCAAAAACTGATCAGCTAAAAGGAGGAATCGACCATTCCAGCATTACATTTGGAAATTTCAATACTCCTTTCAGTAATTATAAAGCAAGTAAACAAAAGTCAGAAAGGACACAGAAAAACAGAACACCATCATTAACCAACTGGATCTAACTGACACTTACAGAATACAACATCAGTAGATCACAAATTCCTAAAAGGGGAAAATGAAACATTCATCAAACTAGCTGCATCTTCTTAAAAGAACTGAATTCATACAAATGATGTTCTCTGACTATAAGAGAGTTACACTAAAAATTGACATGAGAAACTGGAAAATATCTCTAAATACATAAAAATTAAACTGTGCATATCTAAGTAATCCATGGTCATCAATGTATTAAAAGCGCAATTTAGAAATATTTTGAACAGATTGAAAATAAAATAAAACATTTAATTTGTAGGATATAGCTAAATTAGTACTCAAGGGGAAATTTATAAGTACTCAAGTGCTTATCTTTGAAAAGATCTCAAGTCAATCATCTAAGCTTACACCTCAAACACCTTTAAAAAGGGCACAAAACAAACCAAAAGTAAACATAGTAATAAAAATGAGAGAGAAAAATGGAAACTGAAAAAAACTAAAGCAAACAGAAAATCTAATTTTTAAAAGGAAAATCATCAAGACTGATGCACCTCTAAGGCAGACTAGCAAAGAAAAAAGTCAGAAACCACCAATATCAGGAATAATAGAGAAAATACAAAACCCATAGGTATTAAAAGGATAACAACGCCAGAACAACTCTATAAAAATTAATTCAGCAACTTAGATGAAAGGCACCTATTCCTCAAAAACTTCAAACTTAAAACTCACTCAGAACCCAAAAAACCTGAAAAGTCTTATACTTACATAAAAAAAATGAATTAACAGTTGAAAAGAAAGAAAGAAAGAAAAACTCTCCAGGTCAGGTAGTTTTACTAGGGACCTCTACCAAAATATTTAAAGAAGAAATAATACCAAATTGACATAATGTTTTCCAGAAAACAGGACACAAAATACTTAAGTCATTTTTGAGGCGTTACTGATACCAAAACTAAAACAAGACAAGCAAAAAATTAAAGACCAATATTCCTCATAAACATAAAGGCAAAAATTCTCAACAAAATATTAGCAAATCAAATTCAATAAAATAACCAAAAATCTCTGAGCAAGTATGGTTTATCCAGAGAAAATAAGACTGACTCAATTGCCAAAATTCAATTCATAATTGGAGAAAATTACTTGAAAAGAAAAAAACAAAACAAAACAAAACAAAAAAAACTCAGTGCTCTGGGAGTGTTCCAAGGGAATATAGCAAATGAAAAGCTATTTTATTTTAAATAATCTACTAAATCTCAATAAAAACAGCAAGAATCTAGAGTACCTGAACAACACTGGCCCTTTCTTCTCTCTGCCAGCTAAGCATAAATGAAATTTCTACTCCTGGCAAATGGAGTCAAGAAGACAGGGCTCTCTGTCCCTGCCTAGCTTCCAGTCAAGGGTTAGAGGATCCCTCCAGGACAGACAGGCCAACAGAATTTCTTATACCCAACTCCCTCACTTTCTGCCACCAGCCTCAAAAGACAGGCAGAGGCTCTACCCTAAACATGAATAGAATACTTAGGCCTAGAATACTGGGGCCCCATTTGCCTTCAACCCATCTCACTCCTAAGACAGAGGTTACACACAGGGATAGGCAAGCCAAAAAGACTAGAGGCTACCACCCTGCCCAGTGGTGGCTAAGAGATTCTGCTGCAGAGAAACAGTAGACCTAAGAGCAGAGAACTCTAAAAGCCTCCCAAAAAGAAGACTATTTGGAACAGAGTGTAGAGAAGTTCAAGCCTAAGGATACCCTAATAAATATGGAGATTTGGGCAGTAAGCACCTAAAAGGAAGCTGGTAGCTCTAAGACAAGAACAAGTTAAACACAGGCCAGCTAGTCTACCAAAGAGAACTGGGAAGAGATCTCCTGGGTTCAAAACAAACACTGCAGATTAGCCTAAAAAATACATCTACAAAGGGGCCAAAATCCAATTTGCTCTGACTGTAAAGCAATGTATGCTCCAGAGAACTGTTAATAACAAAACAACAGTCACCAGCAGTTAGCAAAGGCTATCACATCTGGGTGTGACACCAACAGAAGCAGAAATTTTAACAGCTATATATAAGTGAAAGAGAAAATTGGAAACAACTCTACTAAAATCTGTCATCCCAGTATAACTGTGCCCATGTTCAAGGCTGTACCCTCTCATGTGTGACATGAGGCACACTGCAAGAAATATATAACTTTATTGAAATAGCCCAGCAAGGCATTAAACAAGCAAACAATAACCACAAGGAGAGGAAGTGTCCAGAGACACTGCAATGTCCAGCCTCTTGTATGCAAATTATGACATGCAAATAAACAGAAGTAATTCGTACACAGGTAAAATAGCAGTCAACAGAAACTGCCTGTATAAGAGCCAACATGTTATATAGACTTAATAAAGACCTCAAAGCAGTTATTAAAAATATGTTCAATAATTTAAGGAAACTATGATCAAAGAAAGGTATGATGACAATGTCTTAGCTTTAAAAAAGAGATAAGAAAAAAAGATATTATGTAGTTGACAAGTAAAATGACTGAACTGAAAAAGTCACAAGAGGGACTCGATAGTATATCTGAACCAGAACAAGGACAATGCAAATTTGATGACAGACTGATAGGGTTATGCAATTCAGAGAAAAATTAATAAGGAAATGTGAACAAAGCATCAGGAAGAAATGTGTAGGACACTATTAAGTGAATCAACATATATGTAAGGGGAATATGAAGAAAAGAGAAAGAGAAAGGAACAGAAAAATACTTCAGGAAATAATGGCCAAAAACCTGTGAAATTGAAGAAAAACACTAGTCTATACACATCCAAGAAGCTCAATTAACACCAAGTAAGGAAAGCAAAGGGATACATTCCCAGAAATATCATAATACAAAATGTTGGATGCCAATGACAGTGAGAGACTCTTGAAAGCAGCAAGAGAAAAGTGCCTTGTCACAACTAACTTCTCATCAGAAATAATGGTAGCCAGAAAGATGTGGTAAGACATATTCAAAATGATAAAAGAAAAAACTGTCAATAAGGAATTCGAGACCAGCCCAGCCAATATGGTGAAACTCTGTCTCTACTAAAAATAAAAAATACAAAACTTAGCCGGGCATGGTGGCAGGCACGTGTAATCCCAGCTACTCTAGAGGCTGAGGCAGGAGAATGGCTTGAAGCTGGGAGGCAGAGGTTGCAGTGAGCCAAGATCACACCACTGCACTCCAGCCTGGGTGACAGAGCAAGACTCCGTCTCAAAAAAACAAAAAAGGAACAGAACTCTATGAATGAGATTTCTGTATCTAGCTGGAATTAAGTTAGGACAAACCCAAAGTAGCTTCTAATAAGGTAAGATGTGTACAGTAAGCAGTAGGGCAGTCACAAAAAAAAAAAAAAAGAAGAAGAAATGATATGGTGAAAATATCATTAAAAGAATTAAATTAAAATGTTATACTACAAGAAAGTCATCTAATATGAAAGACAGCAGTAAAGAAAGACTAGAAGAACAAAAAAGACATGAAATACATAGAAAATGAAACAAAATGTCAGACATATATTCAACTACATAATTAACAACATTAAATATAAATGATTAAATAATCCAGCTGAAAGGCAGAGGCTGACAAACTACAAAAAAAATCCAACAATCTACTATAGAAGGCATATTCTAAAAGTGCAAATGTAACATCAGACAAAATAAACTTTTAAAAATTATTGAAGAGAAAAAAAGTACTATGATAAATGGGCCAATCATCAGATAAATATATCAATTATAAACACATGAACCTAACAAGAGAGCCCCAAAATAAATGAAGCAAAACCTGAGAGAACTGAAGAAAGAAACACCCCATTCAACAACAGTTGTTGGGAGACTTTAATACCCCATTTCAATAATGGATGCAACAACTAGATACAAAGTCAGTCAACAGGAGACTTGAAAATACAAAACTAAACCTAACAGACATCTATTCTCTAAGATGCTGGGTCATAAACAAGCCTTAATAAAGTTAAAAGGACTGAAACAATACAAAGTATGTTCTCTAATCACAATGGAATGAAATTAGAAATAATGACAAAATGAAATCTGTTAAGTTCACAAGTACACAGAAAATAACACTCTTCTGAATAAGCAATGGATAAAAGAAAAAAAGTCACAAGTCAAACTGGAAAATACTTTGGGAGAAAATACTTTGGGAGAAATAAATTCAAAAATACAAGATACCAAAACGTATATGACATACTGAAAGCAGTGCTTGCAGGGAAATTTACAGCTGTAAATGCCTACATTTTTAAAAAAGATCTCAAACCAACAGCCTAATCTTCCACCTTAAAAAACTAGAAAAAGGACCAGGTGAGGTGGCTCACACCTGTAATCCCAGCTGGGAGGAACAGATGGGTGGATCACCTGAGATCAGGAGTTCGAGACCACCCTGGCCAATATGGTGAAACCCCATCTCTACTAAAAATACAAAAATTAGCTGGGCATGGTGGTGCAGGCCTGTGGTCCCAGCCACCTGGAGGCTGAGGCAGGAGAATCACTCGAACTTGGGAGGCGGAGGTTACAGTGTCTGAGATTGTGGCACTGCACTCCAGCCAGGGCAACAGAGAGAGACTCAACTCAAAAAGAAATCTAGAAAAAGATAAGTAAACTAAACCAAAAGCCAACAGTAAAAATAATAAAGATGAGAGCCAATATAAGTGAACTAGAGAACAGAAAAATGAGAAATACTTTTTAAAGTTTATTATCTAAAAAGATAAACAGACTGACAAACTTTGAGCTAAACTGACAAAGAAAAGAAAAAAAAAGAAAAAGAAAACGCAAAGTACTAAGAACAGGAATAAAACAGAGTACATTATTACCAATTTTGTAGGGTAGGCATAGCAAGGATTGAAGGAATAATCAGAGGTGAATACTAACAAATTAAATAACTAAAGGAGAGGGACAAATTCTTACAAAGTCACCGAGTATCCAAGTTGACTTAGGATGAAACAGACAATCTGAATAGACCTATAACAAGTGAAAAGATCGTATTAGTAATTTAAAAACTTCCCATTAAAAAAAAAAATCTCAAGCCCAGACAGCTTCACTGGTGAATCGCACCAATTATAAGAAAAATTGGTATCAATTCTTCACAAACTCTTTCAACAGACAAAAGTGTTTTGGACCCTGGAACATTTCCTAACTCATTTTACAATTCCATTATTATCCAGATAACATCATCAAAGAAATCTGAAGAAATGAAAACTACAAACTTATATATCTTATGAAAATAGACACGAAAATCCCCAACAAAATACTAGAAAACAATATACAGCAAAATAGGGATTATACAATATGACCAGTTGGATTTATCCCAGAAATTCTAGAACTGTTCAACATCTAAAAACAAAACAGTGTAATACAACATATTAGAAGAAACAACCACATGATCATCTCAAAAGATGCACCGAAAAAAGCATCTGAAAAAAATCTAACAGCCCTTTATAATAAAAGAACTCACAAACTAGAAATAGAAGGAAACATCCTCAAACTGATAAAAAAAAAATCCATGGGAAAAAAAGAAAGGAAAAAACCCACAGGTATTATACTTAATGGTGAAAGTCTAAATGCTTTCCTTACAAGATCAGGGATAATACAAGTTTGTCCACTAAAAAGAATTGCCATTTCTATTCAACATGGTACTGAAGATTCTAGCCATCAAATTAGGCAAAAAAAATTAGAATAGAATGCATCGATTGGAAAAGAAGAAGTGAAACTATCTCTAACTGCGGATTACATGATCTCATATATAAGAAAATCCTAAAGAAGCCACTAAAATGAAGCAAAAACTGACAATTAAAGAGAGAAATATCAAGAACAGTAGTTGGGAGACTTTAATACTCCATGTCAATAATGAATGCAACAACTAGATACAAGGTAAGCTAACCGGAGATTTGAAAACATAAAACAGATTACATAGCAGTTTAATACTTGTTAAGATTTTATTAATAGATATGTTTTACAAAAATGAAGTAAACAAGTTGAACAAGGTTGCAAAATCAATATGCAAAAATTAATTACATTTCCATACAAAAACAATGAACAACCCAAAAATGAAATTTTTCTGAAGCATCCAAGAGAATAAAATATTAGGAGTAAGTTTAACAAAAGATACCATAAAGACTACATAACATTCTTAAAAGAAAATTAAAGTCGGCCAGGCGTAGTGGCTTACGCCTATAATCCCAGAACTTTGGAAGGCCAAGGCAGGCAGATCACAAGGTCAGGAGATTGAGACCATCCTGGCCAACATGATGAAACCCTGTCTCTACTAAAAATACAAAAATTATCTGGGTGTAGTGGCACATGCCTGTAGTCCCAGGTACTCAAGAGGCTGAGGCAGGAGAATCGCTTGAACCTAGGAGGTGGAGGCTGCAGTGAGCCGGGATCACACCATTGCACTTCAGCCTGGGCAACAGGGCAAGACTCCAGCTCAAAGAAAAAAAATTCTATTCAGGTTCTCAACTGATAAAAAATAATTAATTAATTAATTAATTAATTAACTATATAAATAGAAAGACATCCCAAGTTCATAGATAAGAAGGCTTACGATGGTAATACCCCCCAAACTGATCTGTTTCAACACAATTCTATCAAAATTCCACCTGGCTTCTTTGGAGAAATTAGCAAGCTAATTCTAAAATTCATGTGGAAATTTATGGAGCACATACTTGAAACAGAAGAACAGAGTTAGAGGATTCTCAAAAATTCCTGTTTTCAAAATTGCAGACTGTAATCAAGGCATACTGGCGTAAGGATAGACTTACCAATCAATGAAACAGAATGGAGTCCAGAAATGAAGCTTCCAATACACAGTCGGTCATTTTAGAGAAGGGTACTAAGATAAATGAACAGGAAACACTCTTTTTTAACAAATACTGAGATCTAAATCATGCACATTTTTCACTATTATCTCTTCACATAATCTATACATAAATTTAAGGCTAGCGACATACAAAATCTAGGAGAGGTTCTAGCATCCTCATAATAAAGAAAAGCAGCAAAACTGTGGGGGAAGAGGATATTTATTATATGCATTCATTCAACAAACATTTTTCAGGTACCAGTTAGAAAAGCACTAGCCAATAAAACAATATTCAACAGAAGTGAACAACTGATACACGTAAAAGTCATAAAATTACGCCGAGCAAAAAGACCACACAAAACAATGTAGTACCTACAAATCCATTTGTTCAAAACTCTAGATAAAAATCTCAAATATATTGACTGACAGAATGCACATCTGTGGTTGCCTGGGCCATCACTGGGGTCTGCCCAGAATCAGTGAACTTCAGGAGTGATAGGAATGTTCCGTATCTGAATGATGGTGATAGTTAAACGGGTGTAAAAATTTGTGAAAACTCATTTAAAAAGAACACTTAAATGAATGCCCTGTATTATATGTAAACTTCCTTGACAAAGTTGATTTAGAAATAAGAATGGTATTAGTTCCTGTGGATATTAAAAAATAATGAGCCCTGCATGAAAACTCACCCTAGATCCACACAAAAACTAGGCCCAGTCTGAATTTCACTGTAAAAGTGAAAGCCTCTGGAAGTGTGCTTGAACAAGAACAGTACGGTGAAAAAATCAGGAGGTTCTGAAGTCAAAGACCTGACTTTGGATCTTAATTACCAGCTTACATGACCTTGAAGAAGTTAATTACCAGTTACATGGTAGAATCTTATTTTATTAACTCTAAAATGTGGGGAAAAAATCAACTAACCTCATGTAACAACTGTGAAGAGTACATACAAAGTATATTTTACTCTAAGTAAAACTGTCCTTATGGTAACTTAGCAAAGTCTTTCCTCATTTGCCTCTGACCTTTCCTGTACCTATTAGCATTCTCTTCCTTTCCCACTACACTCTAGCCACAAAGACTTCTTTGCAATTTTTAAATCTTAAGACATCAAGAATATGGCTCTCTCAGGTTATCTGTTCTTTGTTGTTGTCCTTTCCTGAAAGCTCTTTCTCCTGGATAAGCACAGGATCGCTCCCTCATCACAGGCTCACTCCTTGAGGGGAAATTAGTTGCAAAGGACTTCCCTGACCAGCCTATTTAAAGCTGCACCTCTTATATACTCCAACCATCTGTCAGACTGATTTTATTTTGTACACTGCTATATTCTCTTGGAACAGCACTTAGGGCACATAATAGGAGTTACATAAATATTGCCAAATTAATAAAAAAAAATGAGTAATAGAATCTAATACAATACCTAAATGTTACTTGTCTTTGCCTACTTCCCACAAGCAAAATACTCATTATTTTCAAATATATCCACAGATATCAAAGTGATTTTGAAGCCCTCCAGAAAACATAAGCTTAATAGTGAAAATATAATCTAATTTTAGCATTTAACATAACATCTTTTTCTTTTTTTTAAGATGGGGGGTTTCACCATGTTGGTCAGGCTGGTCTTGAACTCCCAACCTCAGGTGATCCACCCACCTTGGCCTCCAAAGTGCTTGGATTACAGGCGTGAGCCACCACGCCTGGCCTACATAACATCTTAACCTACATTTTCAGTGTTGATACAGTAAATTAAATGAGGCAAAAATTCTTTTAAACTTTTTCACTGTAAGTTTATCCAGTTTAAACCTCTGGGAGATTAACTTTGATATGGTACTTCTGTATATTAATCCTGTCTCATATTTTTGTGATATTATTTATTTTTTTACCTCAGCAAGTATGAAATAATGCTTGGGAAGGGACCAGAGACAGGGCTGTAACATATTACTCTTACTTTGTCTTTATTCTTACTACTAAGAATGAAAAACATAAACAGAAAACATGTGAAAATAAAGTAAATATAAAAGATTCCCTCTTCAGAAAAGTCAAAAAATGTTTTTTAAATTATCAGTTTATAACTTTGAAATTTCCAACTTTTTTTGACACAATCATATTCAGTATTAGTGACAGTCAATTATAAAGCACACAATTCACACAGAGCCGGAGAAGAATGTAAACTGGCACAGCTTTGCTGTAAGAAAAAAAGCAACTGGTTATTCAAAGTTTTGGAAGATAACCTTCCATACATCCAACATATTTATATTTGTTAGGCCCTGTATGAGGTTTCAAATATACATTAATGAAGAATACTGAACTTGTCCCTACTCATGATCTAGTGGTAGAATGAAACACAGAATTTTTTAGCTTAACACCTAATTACAATACATCTAGGGGTAAGAGTCTACTTAAGACAAGGGTATTGGGGAAAGACGCTCTGAGAGTATCCTGTATACTATCAGCTGTGCTAAATCCTATACATATATTGTCATTTACTCCTTCTAACCTCTGAGGTAAGTATCACTATGATACCTATTCTTACAGAGAGAATACAATGGCTTGAAAAGTAATTTGATAAGGACACAGCAACTGGATAAGCATTGGAGCTGCTTACCTCCAAAATTCACATACTCTAAAATGACTGTACTTATAGAAATTTCTTCTAAAGAAATAAATGTACAAACAAATCAGGTACAAGAATGTTCATCACAGTGCTATTCATAAAAATAAAAAAATCAAAATAAAATGTTCAATCATAAACAATCACCAAATCAGCTATGCTTTGGCCATTAAGAATCCTGTTTTGGATAAATATATGGCACTGGAAAATGCTTTTGGTGTCAGGTTTTTTTTTTTTGTTTTCAATACAGGCTACAAATTAGCAAGTATACTTCAATTTCTTCATCACAAAAATGCAAACTTTCATGGATGTCTCGAGTAGCTTTTTCCCCCTCTTTATTACACTCTCCTGCATTTACACATCCCTCTATGTTACCTTAATAATCAGAAAAATGAGAGACCGTAGAGCTTACAAACACACACATACAAAGGAAACGACGATGTTTGCCTCAGTTAATAACAGTTCTCTAGGTTGTAGGCTTGGATCTGGTTTTTATTTTCTTCTTTCACTAATCTTTCTTTTCCACCTTTTCTATAATAAGCATATGCTATTACTACTTTTTTACCACAAGTCTCTTTCAGGAGAACCTCAAAATTTATTCACTTCATATAAGAATTTAAAAACTAATAAATAACAGTACTGCTTCCTTGGTATTCTGTAATAATATAAATCCATATACAACAATCCAAAATTACAAAACAGATAAGTTACAGAGAAATTGTTTCCATTGCAAAAGAATCTTCCCTTTAAAAAAATTTACCTCAGAATTCCAAGTTGAAGTTCCCAAGTATATAAAAACTTTGCAAATCATTCATTTGAATCACATGTTCAAAAGCAAAGGAACTTATATATTCTTTTTCTGAGCCACCTGATAAATCAGAAACTATTTTGAAATAGTGTTAAGTAACAGAAAAGCAAAATTATATCTGCCATGTCTTGACATTTCAGCATGTACATTTTTTGTTCAAGGTTCACATATACAATTAAAAATAAAAGCCTTTTAATCATATAGTTTAGGATATAAACTATTCTGAGGAATGAATTCCCTAATTCCTTTTAGTTAATTCCAGTGAATTAAGCAAAGACTCTTGGATATTGAAAACTTTTCTAAAGTGTGGTAATAATCTTTAAGAATAGTAAACATAACAGAGTTAACTGAATATCTGATGCCTGAGTATATTGCTGTGTCTGACAATCATTATTAGAAGTATCAAAATTATAAAAACTAACCAAGGATTTAGGATAGCTGTATTCCAGTTTCTAGTATGCTTTTAGAAGAAAAAAGTATTTTGCTTGCAAGTGGCTTTATTACAGTACAAGATTAAATAATCAGCAGACCTAACAAATACTTAATGTCAGTAACTAGATTTCACAAGGATGACAGTAAAAGCAATGCCTTTTCCTACAATGCACAAAAATCATTTTCCAAATTCATCACTCTGTGATTCACTTTTTTTACTTTGCTACTGCAGCTAGTTAGTACTATTCTGCTTGCCTTATATGGTATTTACTTTTAATGCTTCAAAAGGCTCAGTACCCAAGAGATCTTACAGATTTAGGGAGAAAGAACAGTGTAAGTTATTCGCACACATTATATGCACAAGAATACACAAGTTTCAAACTACTGCACTGACATTCTCAATGCTCTAATTATAAATTACAAATGAATTTCAAAAAATAGACATGATGTCCATGCTTGGCTAACGTGACAAAGAAAAAAGACACAAATACAGTTACAAAAATGGGAATAGCCCAAAGATTATGATTATCTTTTACCCTAATGAAACAGGAGTTAAGATGAAGTAAATTTCCTGCTATAAATACATACAGAAAGTATCAGGACTTTAGCATGCAAAAATATTCAATTAACTGGCCTGCTATAATAAACACAGCAGAATCTTTTTTTTTTTACCACTCCCACAATCTCTCCAAATTCCCCTCTGCTAAAGTTTAATAAGTCAGTTTTTTTTTTTATTGTTTTGTTTTTTGAGATGGAGTCTTGCTCTGTCACCCAGGCTGGTGTAGAAGTGGCATGATCTCGACACACTGCAACCTCCACCTCTGGGGTTGAAGTGATTCTCCTGCCTCAGCCTCCCAAATAGCTGGAATTAGAGACACATGCCACCATACCCAGCTAATTTTTTGTATTTTTAGTAGAGACAGGGTTTCTCCATGTTGGCCAGGCTGGTCTTCCTAACCTCAAGTGATCCACCCACCTCGGTCTCCCAAAGTGCTGGGATTACAGGGGTGAGCTACTGCAAGTGGGCTAATAAGCCAGATATTTATTTAAATAAAAATGCATAAAGGCCAAAGCACCCAAATGCAGCAGCATCACAAAGTAAAAATAAATGAATCATTCAATCAATCACGCAACTTAAAAAACTACAGTAGTCATCCCCTTATCCGTGGTTTCTTCTTTGGTTTCAGTTATTCATGGTGAACCACAGTCCAAATATTACATGGAAAATTCCAGAAATAATTCATGCATTTTAAATTCAGCAACATTCTGAGGAGTGTGATGAAATTTTGTGCCACCCCACTCCATCCTACCTGTGACATGATATCCTTGCTACATATGCTACCCACCCCTTAGTTGCGTTAGTAACTATCTTGGTTATCAGACTGACAGATCACAAGAAATATGAGTACAGTACAAGAGGTGTTTTGTGAGATCACATTCACTTTTTTACAGTATATACTGATTCTATTTTATTATTAGCTATTGTTGTTCATCTCTTTTTGTACCTAATTTACAAGTTTAACTTTATCATGGGTATGTATGTATGGGAGGGGAATAGTGCATACAGGATTCATTGCTATCTTTGGTTTCAGGCATTCACTGGGTTCTTAGAACATATTTCCACTTGAATTAAGGGGAGACTATATACTGGTTTCATTACAATAACTAATAATCAGGAATAATTATCACGATACTTTCACATGCTCTATAAACACTTTTGCTTTCATTATCTCAGTTGTCATCAGCAACACTGAAGGTATAAATTATTAAACAGCTGAGGCTCTTCAATACTAATTGATTTGTCCAGGCTCACAGCTAATAAATTCATAGAGCCCAGACTGGAACCCATCTTCTGAATCCAAGTGTAAAAGTCTTTGCAAAATAATATATTATCTCTTCATTAAAGATGAACACGTACTCAACGATACATTTCTCAACTTTCAAAAAATAAATGATAGGTGTTAAGTGCTTCCTCTGAACTTCCAGGATTTTTGCAGTATTTGTTCTACATAAAGGAAAAGGCATGGGAACCAACACCAATAAATACCGACTGTCAGCAGTTTTACATGATATTTAAACCCACTAAATACACTTAAAAGAAGATATTTTATGCATTTTAAGGAAGAAACCAGGCATAGAGGAAAAAACTGCTACAGGTAACTAACTCTGTATTACTCAGGTTGTAAAAAGTAGACACTGGTCTGTCTGAATCCTAACCCATAAGATTTATTCCACTTAATTATTAAATGCCTATTATGTGCCCTGTGCTTTGCCAAGTGCTGCAGATAGAGCAATGTGAAGATTTACTTATGTTACTCAAAACAATACATGTCTTACTTCACAGAAGGTCATCTAAACAAAATTCCTGGTAGAAATAACATGTTTAGACTCTAAGAGTAAGACTGCATGCTTGTTTACATTTACAAATCTGATACAAAAAAGAGTATAGTGCACTCTATGAAATAAATTGTGGCTAATTCTCCTATGCCTCAGAAGCTCCTTTTTTTTTTTGGATGGAGTCTTGCTCTGTCACCCAGGCTAGAGTACAGTGGCTTGATCTTGGCTCACTGCAACCTCCGCCTCCTGAGCTCAAGCAATTCTCCTGCCTCAGCCTCCTGAGTAACTGATTACAGGCACCCACCACCTTGTCCAGCTAATGTTTGTATTTTTAGTAGAGACAAGGTTTTACCATGTTATCCAGGCTGGTCTCGAATTCTCGAATCCTCGGGTGATCCACCCGCCTCAGCCCCCCAAAGTGCTGGGATTACAGGCGTGAGCCACTGTGCCCGGCCAGAAGCTCCTCTCTAACCTAACAAGTCCCACTCCAAAATGAAAACAAAAAACCCACAAAAACCTTTAATCCGTACATCAATCCTACTGGGTAAGTACTGTTATTACCTACATTTTTCTTTTTATCTATATTTTTCAAATGAGAAAACTGAAGTACAGGGAGGATAAGTCACATAGCTAATTGAAAATAGTAAAATGGTGATTCCATCTCAGGCTGATTAGCTCCAGATATTATGAACATCATGTAAATTTCCAGTATAATATAACTCTCTTTAACAGTAGATAGATCAACTCCATTTTACTCAGTCAAAAGTGAACTAAATAGATAATTAGGCAGCGTGGGCAGCTCTAAATCACCATAGTTGAACCATTAATTTCTATTATGATAAAACAGTATATAATGCATACAATAAAAGCAATAATTTAGGCCAGTAATCCCAGCACTTGGGGAAGACGAAGCAGGCAGATGGCTTGAGCACAGGAGCCCAAGACCACCCTGGGCAACATGAAGGAACCCTGCCTCTACAAAAGATACAACAATTAGCTGAGCATGGTGGTGCGGGCCTGTAGTCCCAGCTACACAGGAGGCTCAGGTGGGAGGTTTGATTAAGCCCAGGAGGTCAGGACTGCAGTGCACCTTGATCACACTACTGCATTCCAGTCTGGGTGACAAAGCAAGACCTGTCTCAAAACAAAAACCAAAATAAAAATAAAGTAACAATTTGCTGAAACTAAATTCTCAGAGAAGCAATTCTTTTTATTTAAAAACATTCATTTAGGATTTGTTTTTGCATGTCAGAATTAACAAATAATGCTAGCAAACTAACATAAGCAAGTGCTGTGTATAGTATTTCAGTAACACACAAACACGTATCATAGCATTGTAAAATAAGCATTTCTAGTACTATAACATAAATATTAGCTCCTACATAGTGATTTTATCACTGATTTAGATTTTCTTGGTATTTTTCCAGTTTACCCAAGTAATGTTAAATCTCATACCTACACATTAAATCAGATGGTAATACTCAAACTCTGTCCCAAAACTTATGAAACAAATCACATCCCAGTAATGGAAAAACCTTGAACAGTAGGCTTTCCTTTATAGGTATGACAAACAAGTTCTCTAAAAGAAACAAACTATAGAGTTTCAAAGTCATACAGTTCTTAACAAATAAAAATCCTGCTTATACGAATAGAAAGTACTCACTTTGCTTAATGGAAACTTTCAAAAATGTCACAAATATACTACACCATTAAGCTTATAATTTTAATTATAAATCGACTGTGGAATCTAAACTTTTCCCTGAAGCACAAATCTGTTTTTCAATCTCACTGGCTTCTGTTATTTTTTTTTCCCCCAAAGGTTAATGGTTCCCTCATCATGTAAAAGATAAGACCTCTCATACAGTGGCTACTTCATTCCCTCAACTGACTTCTTCTATGAGGTCCCAGAATTTCATCAAAAGCTATGGAGGATTACCAGTACCATTCTCCAAATCCAACATATTTTCCCAGAATTTGTACGTTTACAATGCTGATTCCCTACCTTACCCCACCTAGTTAACTCCAAATTACCCTTCCGAACCCAGTTCACGTATCACCTCTTTGAAGCCAACTCATTAACTTCCTGAAACAAGGTTACTACACTCTAGAATGTTTCTACGGTATGACAAAAATTTAACTTGAGGAATTATGCAGTACAACTATAATAGTGCACAGCAAAAAGTAACATTTATTGGACCATACAAGGAAATCTAATTAAATATGAAAATCATTACTAATTAATTTCTAAGAAAAGTATAGGCTTTATTATTCTACATAAACATAGGAATTAAGGAAAGTTTTCCGTTTGCTTACCTATGTAATTTTCCAGTACTTCAGACAGACCATCCCCCAACCCCCGCAATTCATCTGATGTAGAAAACAATTTCAAGACACCTTAATAAAAAAATAATCCCTCTTCCCTATTGCTCTTTATAAAACTTATTACAGATTACTGGGTCTGCCACAATATCTTCAGAAGTTGAAAGACACAGATTATTATGCTTTAATCATCTTTTCTCCCCTTTAGAGCTTACCCCGATTTATGCAGAAAGCATTGTTTATGAAATTTCTTATCTTCAAACATGCTAAACTTGACCCTATCTCAGGGCCTTCTATTCCTTCTGCCTGGAAAAGGCATCCACATTTTTGCGCAGCTTTCTCCTTTTTCAGTTTTTGCTCAAATGATACCTCCACGGAAGTCTTCTCCCATCATCCTACTTAATCATTTTTTTTTTCATTTCTAATCAATTGCTGTACCTTTATCCCCCTTTATTTTTTCATATCAGTTACTACTACCTCAACTTATGTTTATTTATTTGTTTACTGTCTGTCTCCTCCTCCAGAATGTTAGGTTAATGAAGATGGAGACTTGTCTTGATCACCATCATATATCCAACACCTACAACAATGTCAAGCAGAAACTAGTGAAATTACTAAGAGATTCACTTGAAAACATCTAAAGTGCTAACTAACATATAACCAGCACAGCCTAAACTTTAAATTTAATTTAATAAACAATTTCTATCCAAATACTACTGAAAAACAGCTAAATTCTGTGAATTATGTGCAGGGAATAGAAAAAGCCTTAACTTTTAAAATACACAGAATTTTACTGTTGCAAGTGACTTTGGTGATCAAGCATAGGGGTTTTCAAACTATGCTCTGAAACACCTTAGTGCTTCATTAATTTGTGTTTCACAAATTCATTTAAGCACTGGATTACAATCTTTTTACACACACATCCATTTTAAGATGAGTGATACACACATATAAGTGCACTGTATACCAAACTTAAACACTTTAAAGACAATCTCAGCTGTCAGGTTTTGCTGCAGACCTCAAATAAAGTTGAGCGTAACATAAATATACCTAGAATTTCTCATAAGCAAACACAGATTACAACGGATATGGCTCCAATTTTTTTTTCTAATTTCAGGCCAGAAATGCTCAGTTCCATAAAAACTACACCCCTAAAGCATTACTTTGTGCAGCAATCTGTTCAGCATATGCTCACCTCAGAATAATGGTGCAATAATATGTAAAATGTGGCATCAATGATTTATTACCTATTCTCATTATAATACAGTATTCTCACTTCTAAGTTTTTAATGTTTCTCAATGAATGTTCATAATTTTTAAAAATATGAGCAGCTGTTGGATACTACCAGAAAGTCAAGCTTGAAACAAAAATTTCCTACTGTTGCTTCTCTTTCAAACTCCTACATCAATTTGATTAAATATCCAGGATCTGCAAGATGATCAGATGCAAATGACAACAAATCTTCCATTAATACCTATTTGATTTAATAAATCAGGATTTTCTCTGTAAAGTAGCACTAAAATAAATGGAAAAGAAACTAGTGAGTCCAGTCTGAAGATGAGAATGGGCTTCATAATTCCCGACTTCTAATTTTCATATTGACCAACATAGTTTGATCTGTTTATAAACATATTAAATGTTAAACTTAAATAGTATATATAATTAATATAACATATATAAGAGTCCTCTCTGCAAGCTGTAAAACATTTTAAAAATATTAAGTAGCAAAGCCAAAAGTAGTCAGGTGCTTGGAATGACACAGTAAACTTAACATTATTATTTTACTAACCTATGA
Organism: Callithrix jacchus; assembly: GCF_049354715.1. NCBI lineage: Eukaryota > Metazoa > Chordata > Mammalia > Primates > Cebidae > Callithrix > Callithrix jacchus. The sequence continues at coordinate 72,773,070 of NC_133510.1, read as the reverse complement.
ATGATTCTTACAAGCAGAAAACTAAATATAAAATTTGTATGCAGGATAAGCATAATTTACAATATAGAAAGTAACACAAAAGCACATTCTTGCCAGATATGACACAAAACCAAATGTTCCTCTCCCAAACACACTGTTACATAATCAGTCATTACATTTTGTCCAGATGCTAACACAAACTAGACTTGTTTCAACATATGAATATACAAATGGAAAGGTAGTATATCAGTATGTTTGAAAAACAAGCAACTCTAAAGTTACCTAAATTGCCAGGACATATAATTTTCTCTTTCATTTTATCATTCCCTGGCATAGTAAAAACTCACTAAGTGTGCATTTTCACCTACTCACATATAAGGAAAGGCATTTTCCATTCAGAAAAGGCAGAGAAAGGATTGGTGTCCTCAATATTGGATCAAATTCCCTCTTAAAAAATATACACTCTCTATCTTTAGTAGCTATTAGTCTTTAAAAAGTCTCTGGAACATATAAAGGCAATTAAGACATAATATTTCTAAAATCATTATCAACATTAGCATATCTACTAAAATATAATTCTGGGAGTCATCTATCCTATTTTGATTTCTACATCTCTAAAATGGGCACAAAATTGGCTCACAATCTCCTAAACCTTTAAAAGCCAGATGTTTCTCAAAATTACAGTTTCAGATTTCAGAAAAATAAAATAGTTTATGTATCATAAGTGATGTAACACCTGCCAATGGCAACACCTGCAATTAAACATGCGAATATTTCCATATGGAAAAGTGGGAAAATTAGATTAAGAAAATCAGATTCACAGGTATAATTCCAGTTGATATTTTCTCACCTTACTTATTCAAAAAAGAAAAGAAAAACACAAATGATCAACTTTCAGAGCTTTTTAAATTTTGGACCTCAAATAAGATTTTCCATAAGGACAACAATAGTATTCAAACTACAGAAATCCTGCTTTCTACTGATGGGCCAAGCATTAAGTGGAAAACGGTGAGGAAAACAAAATCTAACTTCAGAAAACCCAAATCTAATATGAACTCACGGGTAAGTACTGGTAAACATGTTACCTTGTAAAGACAAATACAAAATACTTCCTTCAAATAATGGCCATAACCATACAAATTACACCGAGAAATACAGACCTAAACATCCTGCCAGAAGCAAAACCGGATATTAACCACTCTATTATTAACATCCTTCCCTTAATTCCATACTAACTCTACACACAGTTCTCTAAGAAGCTAGTTATCTATTTTTCCATTTGTAATTAAAAAACAAAACTGTACGAAAGGATTTAAGGAAGTGAAGGAATACAGAATGCCCTTCTCCCCACCACTTTTCCAACCTGTTGCTTCAGATCTGTGCAATGTGAAACAGCACTCTAACAGCATTTTCAAATGACAATCTGGCAAGAGTTCAGTTTAATAGATACATATCGAGGATCTACTAGGTATTATGCACTATAGAAAGCATTAGAAATGTAAACATAAACAAGGCAAAGCCCTGCCTCTCAGGTGCTCACAGTCCAGATGGACACTGAATTACAATACAGTATGACATTCTATGATAGCAGTTTGAAGAATAAAAAGCAATACAGCAGAAGGATTTGGGGAGTCAGGAAAGATTTATGAAGAAAGTAATACCAAAGAGGAGGATGGAAGAAGTTCACCAAACAACAGAGAAGTGACAGATAACTAAAATAAGCACACACAACCCCCACACAAACATCCAATAACATACACATAAATAAAAATAAGAAAAGGAATAATTTTCAGTGTTAAGTGGCAAATAGGTCCAAAATAGCTAACTACATCTAAGTGGACTTAGATCCTGAGTCTAAGCATATATAAAACCCTAAAGTGCCTAGAGAAAAGGAAAAAATTCCCCTTTTTTCTAAATAATTCACTTTTTGTATTCCCATATTATATGTCATGAGCTCTTGACAAAAAGTTAATACTGTAAACTGTTTAATTACTTTGTAATGCAGCACACCCCCAAGTGATAAACCAATAGATACCAACAGATCTGCATGTGTATTTCAGAGAACAAGCTGTCAGAAAACACAGTATGAATTCTATTTCCAGGGCATTCCTAACAGTATAGGGAAAGTAAATAAATGAACAAACCACAACAGCATGATTTGTCACAAGAGTTGAATTCTAAAATAGAAATCAAAGGATGTCAAACAGAAAAACTAGAGAAATAAAACCCTAATTTTCATTCCACGTCAAGGCAAACTCTCTACAATGACATAAATATAAATATAAATTTTAGTATAGCTCTTTTCAAAATATCTAGTGTAAGTCACAGTGAAATTCAATCCCTTTAAGTATCATATGTAGAAACTACTCTTAGGAAAAACAGTAACCTGTATCATCAAGCAGAATAAGTTCTACCATAGCACTAGATCCCTTAAATAACACTATGTAATTCCACTCAAACATCACAGTACAAGTCATATTAACTCTGCCCATGAACTCCCCTACCTGGTACCTTAGATCTTTTGCCTCTTTGTGTTACAAAATCTACTACAGATCCAGGTAACAAATAACATAAATGTTTGGAAGTATCTTTTCCTGAGATTTCAGGAAAAGATATCACTATTTGCATAAACTGTCCTCAAACGCCTGTTCAAGCAAGCACATGGTATTGTTAGTTTGCTTTCAAATATGTGATCCTAACAGAATGAACTTTCTACAGTTACAAATTTTAACTGAAAAACTACTATTTAATACTGCTTTTAAAGAGCAAGAAAATAAATCGTAAACTAAATTATTTTCACTAGTCTATTAATACTTACTCATATTTCATACATACATGTGAGGCATACATTTTCTTTATATTTTCAGAAAATCTTATGAATTAAGTCTGTCACTAGAAAAGATAAAACTACAACTTATACTGGTTGTAAACAATTCTGTAATGGTCTTTCAAAATATAGGTACTTTTAATACCAATGTCTAATAAAGGAATACAAATGAGAACTGGGTTAGAAGCACTTCTAATAATATCTATTCATACACCTGTAATTTTTATTTACTTTTGAACAATGAATTTTCAGGTTATAATAACCATAAAGCATCTCTGAAAAATCAGAAAGTTAAACATCCAAAGTTATAAAGCAAAACAAAGGTAATTAGTTCTTGTAGGGAGGTATACAGGAAGTTGTATCATTCTGAGTTGTTTTGATTTTGTTTTTTAGTCCAGCATCATAAGATAAGCCAGCCACATTCTGAGTTTTATCTTCAAGATCGGGTACTTCTCCAACAAAAGCGTTATAAATCACTCACACACATGCTTTTTGCCCTCATTTTTTCTACCATCTAAATTAAAGTATTTTAGAAACTGAAAAATTGTATAGGCTGTACTTGTTGCTTGGCTAAACAAACAGGCAATTCTCATTCCTTTAAATCAGATTAGGTTACAGATATCTCTACACTGTATACTTAGAAAAGGATTCCTGCCCACAAATGTTTACATTAACTTATTTGTATTGATGAAGTACTCATCAAGATGCAAAGAAGTTTAGTAGTTTCTCACTTCCTCTCTAAAACACAAAGTATTCTAAAAAATAATTAAAATTCAAGCTCTCAAAATATGAGAGAAAAGTACTTTTTTTTTTTTTTTTGCAATTAAATAAGGACCTTACAAAGTCAAGAAATGAGTGAGTACAGTGGAAAGTGTTTTTTGTCTTTAAGTGTATTTTCTATTTTTCTTTAGATTTAATATTACAAAAGAACTACAATCCAAACAAATTCAACATACAGAGCTTACTAGTTATCTTGGTCCATTATAAAACATTTCAATGAAGTAGGATATAGACACTTAACCATTTCAGTCCACTATGATTCTTAGTTAACCCTTTCAATCTGCGATAGTTACCTTACAAAATTGTAAGAGATGTATTTATTGACGTTTGGAAAGAACTGCTGTCAATTATACCAAGTATTCCCAAACTCAACATAAAGCTTGTATATAAATGGATACTTTAAAATTTCTATCTCGTCCCCACCCCATACTTTATCCTCTCCACTTAGATTGCTTCAAAAGGCAAATCAAGAATTACACTTACATTCTGAGCTCTAAAAATTCCTATTAATAAGCATGACACAAACTGTGTTCAATTTTGAACCTTAAATTCAAGTATGGCCTCCGTCGTTAACTGAGTACTTTTTACCATTCTGCCAAGAATCTAAGGGTTCAAATCAGTGTACTTAATCATGAGGAACTGCTCAAATGATTTTAAAAGGAGTGGGATTTTCTGACCAAGAGTTTTATGAAAACGAAACAAAATATGTTGCAGTCAGTCTTCCGGATGTTGAAAAGTGAAGATGTCTCCAAGGAGTCGAAGGAAGCTGATGCTTAGGTTCCTTCTGAGAGGGTGGTACCCTTATGTAAGACTTTTGTGGTGGCGATACCTTACCTACAGGCCTGAATATATACAAAGTCTTTAGACCTTGGAAATACTTTGTATAAAAGAAAACTACAATTCGTTTTTGCTAAGGCCCACAGTTACCAAGAGTTATCAGCTTTCTCCCGGACAGACAACAGTGCCTCAATTAACAACTACAAAGGCCTCTTTTAACCCGACTCTTTTCTTCTGTTAAACTTTTAAGCGAGACCTAAGACAGCAAAAGGTGGAGGCCCCTGCGGAAGTAGAAACCTAGGGCTTGCAACCTCACAGACAGAAGTGTCTGTGGTTCCTCCGCCGTCCCAGGACCATCCGGACCCAGTCTAAAACACTACGGAAGCTTCACCTTCCCGGTGCGGTGGCAAAGGCAGCATCGCAGTTGCATTCCTTCTCCCTCCACCATGCACAGCCTTCGGTATCCCAGGGCCTGCAGGCTCCAGACACCCGTTAACCAGTCCAGTGTCCCCCATCTAACACTTACATATACACTAACAGAAATACACATAATTGGCAGATGATATACGTGTATTGAGAGAATGTAAAGAACCAGAGACAGCACCAGCTGCTGGGAAGGCGGCAGAGCCGTCTAAAGGGGGCTCGAGCTCCTCGGCCACGGCCGCTGCCGCCTTCTCTTCTTCCCCAGGAAGCAGCGCGGCGGCAGATTCTCCTCGCGCTGGCGGGAGCCTGGGGGAGTGGAGTCTGGGAAAGCCCCGCCACTCACGGATGGGACCGGGCCTAAGATCTGAAGCTACAGCTGCAGCGGCCCGAGTACAGCGACGCTTTACGTCCCGTCCACCACCACCCCCATACACACCCCCTCCCTCCCTCCACCGCCGCCACCCCCCCCTCCCCGGCCGCTCCGCTCTCCCTCTCTCGATTGGAGCCGAGACAAAAGCAACGGGAAGCGGCGGGCCGGGACGCTACCGGCGGACCCTGGGCGCGACCGGACAGGCCCCGGGACATTCCCCAGCCTCGCGGGGGCCCCGAATCCGCCGCCCCCGCCGCGCGCCCCGCTGCCAGACTTCCGAAAATTTACCAAAAACTCACCGCATGAATTTTCTTGTCCCGCGGATCCAAGATGGCGACGTATCCACCGCGGAGGCTGCTGGGAGCAAGACCTTTACCCTCTGACCGCCGCCGTGACCCCCGTCGCTCCGGCTTCCCTCCAGGCGGCGGCGGAAGGTGGGAGCGGCGATGCAAAGCTGACAGCGCTGGGATGGGTAGGCCGCTTCCAGCACGCTTGTAACAAGGTGAGGCGAGGCGCTTCACTGCTCTACCGCCCTCACTACTGCTCCGTCTTGTCTCCCAGCGATTCACAGGGAGGTTCGCTTCTCCACCTCAGCCGTTACCTAGAGCGGGGCTTTTGCGGCCGCTTCCGTTTGCCTGGGGCCGGGTTGCTTCGCACAGGGCTTTAGCCCTGGGTCCGAGGGGAACCGCGGGGTCCAGGGGCGATGAATGGTGAGGTGGCGTTGGTCCGCCCTCCCAGGGGACGCTGAGCGTGTTCGTGTTTGTGTTTGTGTTGGACACCCCGCCCCCGCACGTCCGTCGTCTCACTCCTCCCCTCTTCACTCCCGCCACCTGGAGCGAATGTGACCGCGTCCCTGTTTCCCAGCTCGGCTCCTGCAACCTCCTCTCCAGTGTGCGCGTACTTCAGGGACCGTCAGCACGTCACCGTCACCTCCTGAGTAGTGAGTTCCCCTCTGATGAAACCACTGGTGTATTTACTCATCCCACCTTTTTTTTTTTTTTGAACCTGATAGGAGGAAGTACATAATGTAGAGCAGGTTTTTAAAGCACTGTTCTGTGAACTTGCTCTAGCCAAATTAGGTTTATAGCGCTTTCTCTGGCTCTCATTCCCCCCAGTCCCCACATATACCTAAGTGACCGTCTTCGGCATCCACAAGACCGTTTGAAATTATTGTGGCTTGGGTGGAAACTTAAAGGAGTGAAAAATCGTTGTCGTTCAAAGTAAAATTAAACTTGTTTTCGTTGCAATAATTCCCGTTTATTCCTTTTTATATCTGTAAGCTCTTCACCTTTTTTTGTAATTACTAGAAATTTTGGACTTAAAAAGAGCCTCTGCGTGTGTGTTTTGGAATTGTGTAGTTTCATAATGTGATAATTATTCCTTTCTATTTGAGTAATTAAAGTCGTTAATTTGAAATAAAATTTCTACTTCTCGTTTCTTTTAAAAAGTCACCTTTTCCTCACAAAAGAATCACTGTAATCCAATTTAAATTTATCATTGAAGGTCAAAAGCAAGAAATAGCAAGAAACACAAGCATACTGTAAAACCGTCATGTTTTTGAAGGTAAGGTGTTTTGACATATCAGCAGACATTGTGTGGATTTATTTCAACTCCTAATGGTGCTGGTGTAGATAAAAAATGTTTGCTTGGTTATTCATTTCATCAAACCTTCACTGTTTTCTTCACTTCAGGAAAATTCGAGGAGGAACACCACATTTGTGTCCTTTCCTTCCTTTCTCCCCGTCTTCCCCAAATAGTTCCTTCCTTCTCCTGCTTTCTCTTCCTCACATGTTAACATCTACAAACATAAGATGGTGTGTTAAAAGATTGGATATGCTTCTATGGAATGACTTCCAGGGGGTGTAAGTCTGATTTGAGAGTTTTATTACCTTGAGTATTTTACTGGAAGAGATAGAACAACATTCATAATTAATGTGTGGGTTAGGAGAAAATACACTGATAACTATTACTTCATTATTTCATACTGAGCACTATATGTTTAGGATGAATTCACTTTAAGCCATGTTGAAGAACTTTTAATTGTCCTATTATTTGTGCCAAATCTATTAAAAATTTGTTAAAATTTAATGCCTCCCTTAGAGGGTATTCTAGGTATTTAATGAGCTAGCATTTGTTAAAGGCTTATATTTATGACTTTCTAGTAAGAACTCAATAAATGGTATATTTTTTAAATTGTCCTGTTGCATCAAAAACTTCATCTTTGTTGGTAATATTAATCAAGTTTGCCCATTTGGTAGTTTAGTTTTCTTTTAACTACATTTTGATAGATTTTCTTACTTTTACCTGAAAAGTAGTCCACACTAATAGGTACATGTCATGTATCTTTTCAAAATATGCATTATGTTAAATTCTCTATACACTTTATGTAAAAATTACAGACTTTGACGGAAAAAATTACCTATTAAGGGAAGAATGAATTTGTGTATAACTTGTAGAAGAAGGAGGCCACCCATGTTTAGAAAAGTATGGATAGTACTGAAAATTTTGTCGTGGCAAGGGATAAAAAGGACAGGCTTCTCTAATGTCTCTAAAACATTTGAATCCCCTTTGTTCACTCTCTAAATCTGTTGCTCCTTTAGTATTCCTGATTTTCATAAATAGTACCACCATTCACTTACTTGCTTAGACATAAAACTTGGAATTTTCTGTGATTCTTCACACTCCTACAGCTCATCAAACAGTAGCATCCATTCTTCCTCACAATTATATTCTGAATTAAGCTACTTATCACCTCCACTACTGCAACCTTTGAGAGCCACCATTGTCTCTTGCTGGACCACAGCAAGATCCATAGTAACTGCCTTCACTTTCTCTCTGTACTCTCGTGAAAATTTTCCCATTCAAACCATTCTCTTGAATACCAACCAAAGTAATCCTTTAAAAAAATGTTATTAGGTTATGTCACTCACTCCCTTGTTTAAAACCCTCCAATAGTGGCCAGGCGTGGTAGCTCGCACCTGTAATCCCAGCACTTTGGGAGCTGGAGGTGGGCGGATCAGAGGTCAGGAGATCGAGATCATCCTGGCCAACGTGGTGAAACACTGTTTCTACTAAAAATACAAAAAAAAAAATTAGCTGGGCATAGTGGTGAGCACCTGTAGTCCCAACTACTCAGGAGGCTGAGGTAGGAGAATCGCTTGAATCTCGGAGGTAGAGGTTGCAGTGAGCCAAGATCGAGCCACTGAACTCCAGCCTGGTGACAGAGTGAGACTCCGTCTCAAAAAAAAACCCTCCAATAGCTTCCTTATGCACACAGAATAAAATCTAAATTCCTTATCATGGCCTTTTAGACCGCATAATCTGGCTCTTGCTCACTTCTACAACTTCCCGGGAAGCAGCACGGGAAGTTTTTCTCACCCTTCTGACTGGCCTCCTTTCTGCCGTGCACTGAGCTCTTTCTAGTCTGTAGCAGAGCCTGGTAGTTGGCCCCCAAAATTTCTCCATTTTATTCATAGTAATAGACATGGATACTATGAACAAAGACTGTATTTTCCAGCCTTCCTTGTAGCCATGTAATAGGGCTGGATGATGGGATATAAGCAATATATCATGTGACACACTTGTAAAAACATCCTTAAGAGATAGTTGGTGTATACCTTCAATGATGCTTTTCCTTTATCCTGTACCCTGGAATACAGATGTGATGGCTTGGAGCTCTAGCTGCCTATTTCTGTCTCATGCAAGTTCTCTCATTCTAGAGATGGCAAAACTAAACTGGTGGAAACCAGGATCCCTGAGGACTTTGTAGATCAGAGCACCATGCCAGCCCTGCACTTGTAAATGTCTATCTTATTAAAGCCATTATTTTTGGGTCTCTTGTTCTCAACTGAACTTCATCTTACCTGCTACTGTGCCTCAGGGCCTTTGCACTTGCTTTCTTTTCTTCTTTTTCTCCTGGGATGTGGTTTTTCTGTCTTGTATGTATCATTCTCATCCTTCAGGTTAACCCAAGTATTTCTGACAGCACTTCCCTGGCCACCCTATCTAAAACAGCTCCCTTTCCCATTTAGTCTCCATCAGTCATGTGACCCTCCATCTTTTTAATAGCATTTATAATTTATTATCTTTTTTTTTTTTTTTTTTTGAGATGAAGTCTTGCTTTGTTGCCAGACTGGAGTGCAGTGGTGCAATCTCAGCTCACTGCAACCTCTACCTCCCAGGTTCAAGCGATTCCCCTGCCTCAACTTCCCGAGTAGCTGGGACTACAGGCACATACCACCATGCCCAGCTAATTTTTTGGTTTTTAGTAGACACGGGGTTTCACCATGTTGGCCAGGATGGTCTCAATCTCCTGACGTTGTGATCTGCCCGCCTTGGCCTCCCAAAGTGCTGGGATTACAGGTGTGAAGCACTGCACTTAGCTATCTTTTTTATTCATTCTTTATTTTCTGTCTCCCTTCACCCTATAAAAATATAAACTATACCTTTTTGTTCACTGCTTTATCCTTCATACATGATGGGCATTAGATAAGTGCTGTTAAATTAGTAAATGAATGAACAAAATTCTCATCCACGATTAGCTAGACTTTTTTTTATAATAAATGAGTAAATGTCAAAAGATTTCCTTAACACAAAATTTGTAAAATCCAATCTTGGAAAAAGGAAAAACGGTGCTCAACTAATAGGATATTCCTAGCCTCCAACTTAATGAAGATGTGTACCTTTTTCTGGGAAATCTGTAAGGCTTTTTTAAAAAAAAAAAGAAAAAAAGCTTAATTGGTGAAGTAGACTGGCAAATTAAAGAGCACTGCGATATATCCAGGGCAAAAAATCACACTAAAAGGACTTTGATTTATAACTTACTAGACCTCAGTTTCTTCATCTGAAATGCATGTAAGAATCTTAAGATTTGAGTGGTAATATTATAAAATTTTAAAGCTTAATTGTAAGCCCAACTTACAAGTAACAAAACATGTTAAACATTAATTTAGTCTTTAGGCATTATTTTAACAAGTGACTATTTCTTGATAATACTGGCAAGGGTTCAGAGAAGCAGGGCTGCTTATATTGCTGAGAGTATATGTTGGCAGCACTTTTCTAGAGTATAGTTTGGCTAATCTATCAAAGGCCGTGAGCCTGTGCATTTGACCCAGCAGTTCTTTTAGACATGTGTCATAAGCAGGCTGGGTGCAGTGGGGAAGGCCAAGGTGGAAGGATCACCTGAGGCCAGGAGTTTGAGACCAGCCTGGCCAATATGGTGAAACCCCATCTCTACTAAATTAAAAAAAAAAAAATAGCTGGGTACAGTGGTGCACATCTATAGTCCCAGCTACTTGGGAGGCTGAGGCAAGAGAATCACTTGAATCTGGAAGGCGGAGGTTGCAGTGAGCCAAGATGGTGCCACTGCAGTCCAGCCTGGGTGACAGAGCAAGACTCCGTCTAAAACAAAACAAAAGGCCAGGCAGGGCATGGTGGCTCACACCTCTAATGCCAGCACTTTGGAAGTCTGAGGCGGGGGGGGGGGGGGGGGGGGGGGGGATCACCTGAGGGCAAGAGTTCAAGACCAGCCTAGCCAAAATGGCAAGACCCTGTCTCTACTAAAAATACAAAAATTAGCTGGGCCTGCTGGCAGGTTCCTGTAGTTCCAGCTATTTGGGAGGCTGAGGCAGGAGAATCACTTGAACCCAGGAGGCAGAGGTTGTAGTGAGCTGAGATTGTGCCACTCCACTCAAGCCTAGGTGACAGGTGAGACTCCATCTCAAAAAAAAAAAAAATGTATTACAAGCAAATAAGGATGTGTTTAAGAAGTTAATTGCAAGAGTGTTCTTTACTGCATCATTTATTAGGAGATTTAAGCAACATCCCTACGGTGAACAGTATTCAGCCATTTAAAATGATATGGAGGAAATTTTATTGACATGATACACTGTTAAGAACAAAGAAAAAGTGTTAAAATACAAATGTTGTATAATTTGTAAGTCTCACAAAGATCATCTAACAATATGCATGACATGTTAAGTCAACCTTGCAAAAGTAACTATCTTTTCATTATTTTTATCTCAGCTACTGTTATAGGAGCATTTTATATTGACTGAGGATCTTTATTAAAACTTCTCTTCAGCCTTTTGTGAAATCTTATGATGACTATAGTGACGCGGTATCAAACATAAAACCAGAATATGTTTATGCTCAAATATTTCAAGCAATATTTGATGCTTGAAATACCAAAGTGACAATGAAAATTAAAGAAATTTGGATAGCTCCTTAGAGTTATTTAATTGTATTTCAGATATGAACATAAAGTATGTTTTTAATATTACCACGTTTGAGAATAACAGAATAAATGCCTACTCATCTTAATAAGATGTTCTGACTCAGTATTCATTTGCCATTCATTATTCAAATATACCTGAATCTCAGTTATGTGCCAGGCACTGTTTTGTCTCTGAGACAGGAAAAACCAAACTTTTTCCCTGTTCTCACATACTACTCAATCAATAATACTTCTGTAGCAAGATGGGATGGGATAGTGGCCCCTCCCTAGCCCCACCCACACCAAACAAACAATCAGTTCTCTAGCATACATCAGCTGGGTGTCAATTCTATTCAGTTCTGACACCCTCTACCTGGAGGCGACATCAGATCCCACAGATTGAGGGCTCAGTTGTGAAAGACTGCCTCCCACTACTTCAAGTGCCAGCCGCAAGTAGCAGGTTGTCACCTATATTCCTGACCAAGTTATAAATCGGGATTTCCATGACCCCTTCCTCAGGTTCAGCTAGTTCATTAGAGTGGCTCACAGAAGTCAAAGAAACACTTTACTTGCATTTACCTATTTATTATAAAGGATTTTACAAAGGATACAGGTGAACAGCTAGATGGAAGAGCAGTCTGCCCACCTCCCATACCTTGCCCTATCCATAGGTAGGGAGAAGAGGTGTGGCAATTCCATGCCCTCTCCAAGCAGGCCGGCTTCCAGGAACCTCCAAGTGTTCAGCTCTCTGGAAGCTTTCTGAACCATGCCTGTCCTTTTGGGTTTTTATGGATACTTCATTATGTAGGCATGAGTGCTTACATTATTGGTCACTAGTGAGCAAATAACCTTTAGCGCCTTCTCCTCTCCTTCAAGGTGAGGAGTCAGCTGAAAATTCTAATTCCCTAATCACATGATTAGCTTCCCGGGCAACCAGCCCCCATCCTGAGGCTATCCAAGAGCCCATCAAGAGTCACCTCGTGAGAACAAAAAATTCTCCTATCATCCAGGAAATTCCAAGGGGTTAGGAACTCTGTCAGGTACCAAGGGTCAAAGACTGAATAGAACAAAAGATTGTCCTAGTGCCCATATCTAGAAGAGTTTTAGGACCTCTGTGCTAGGAAACAGATGAAAACTGAAAAATACAGAAAATAGATCCATATATAATCTTATTGTAGCCATATTATTTCATTTAGTTCTCAAGAAAACTGTGATGTCGATATAATAGTGTAATTTTTTTCATTTTCTTGTATGCTACATGCATTTAGCAGGTATCATTTAAACTTGTGAACCACATTTTCCCAATATATTTTTGGGGGGTTTTAAAAATATATATTTCTTTAAATAGCCTTGTCCATATATTGAATTTCTATTACTCATCACCTTTGGAATTGATCACAGCATTATTAAAGCCACTTCATATTCTCAACTGAACATTAAAGATGCTTTTACTCTTCCAGTGCTTTCCTGGGTCACTATCATCTATAAAAATAGGTAGCCTAAAAAGAGAAGCCAAATAAATGAGATAACCAGTGAAAAGAATATAAGATCCTTGGAATCTAAAAAGTGGCTGTAACCAGTCAGCATAAGAAAACCTGTAACAACAGCAATTAGAGATAAGAGTCAATATTGGCCTGAAAATAATTATAGTTACCACTTAGTTTAGCATCTGCTGAATGGCAAGCACCATAATTACATGATTTCACTCAATCTTTATGACATTTCTATGAGATAGGTGATATTTGCATTTTACAGATGAGGAAATGGAGGTGGAGGTTGCCATGAGCTGAAACCGCACCATTGCACTCCAGCCTCGGCAACAAGAGGGAAACTTCATCTTAGAAAGAAAAAAGTAACTCTGACATAGTTTGGCCACAGGATATATTTTTTAAATGTTACACATTAATCAAATGAATAAATACGGAGAACCTAGGTAGATGATGAAAATTCTGATTCAACTATTGAGTTCCTATTATGCACCAGCCTCACAGATTATATTGTATTCTTGGGAGAGGGCCTCTTGGTTGTAAGTGATTATACACTACTGTTTCTCAATCTGGAGTACTATAGGAGCACCTTTCATATAATATTTGTGGATACTCAATGTGATAAACTATTTTTCTTATAAAATTACCCTAATGGGTAAAAATTTAAACCAGGAGTAAACTTACATTTTTAGCTCTATTTTATCTATAAACTAGAAAAAATTAGGAATGAAATAAAACTAAAATATTTTAAGTTAACTACATTAATGAAAAGTTTTTTGCTAAGCCCAAATCATCATTAGAAATACAGCACAGTTTATTTGAATTTGAGATACTTATGTTGCTATGTAATAACTCAATTTTTCTAACAGTTTTCTCTGTTATAACTTTTTGAAACCTTTGTTCCAGAAGCAAGCAATTATAATATTTGACCTTTACCTGGCATAAATGGATCATTAATTTACTTATTCTTTACTGTAGTCCAGGGTAATTTTAAGTTATATAGTCTGGCTCCAACTCCATTATAAGCAAACAAAAACATGGGCATTCAAGTCAAAGTATTTGTTTATATAATGGTGTTTTTTTAATCCAAAACAGTCATGTTAATTTTTAGATTGCTTTTGAAATAAAAGTACAAAACGAAAGATTTTTTGTGAGAACTCACAAATAACCAAAGAATGTGTTAGTGAGCCATCAGAGATTTAAGACGCAAGGTTATGAGCATAAGGGTTTTGAATAGCTAAGATCTGGAATTTTATCTAACTGAAACACATGCAAGCTTGAGTGCCCTTGGAAAAAAATGCAATATTTTAAAAATTACTTCTGCAAACCTCAGTTTTGCTGCCTAAAAATTGTACATAGAAATATGACTGCCTTTCAGGATTTCGTAAAAATTTTATCAGATGACATAAGCAAATGCTTAGCATAGTGTATGGAATGAACCAACCACTTAATAAATAGTTGCAATCATGATGGTGATGACGATAATAGCTTTACATGAAAACCACATGTAATCTAAGAATTTTAAATAAAAAGAATAATTACTAATGAGGCATCTGAAAGGGAAAATGCAAGAAAATAATAGACTGTGTAGATAGCCATTTAAAAAACAACAACAAATAGAGATGTGCTAGCTAGTTAAGTTAAATACTTTCTGTCGAGAACTGAAAAATAAATCAGGTAAGGTAGGGAGATAAAACATATTCCTAAATGAGTGTCAACTAGTAATCCTGTTTTATTTTGCTGCCATAAAAATATTTTTAAATCGCTTTAAAAAATAATCATGTTAACTAATCTTGAGTTTATGTGATGGCATGCATCCCTTTCACAATTACTGAGAGGGTTTTAAAAGACCCGTCACTTTTTAAAGACATTGTTTAGTAGAAGATAGTTACCAAATATTTACAATCGCTCTTAAACTTTTTTTTTCTGGTACAGAGTATCGTTCTGTTGCCCAGGTGGGAGTGCAGTAGCACAATCTCAACTCACTGCAACCTCCACCTCTCCAGTGCAAGTGATTCTCCTGCCTCAGCCTCCCGAGTAGCTGGGACTACAGGTGCATGCCACCACACCCAGCTAGTGTTTGTATTTTTGTATTTTTAGTTTGTTTTACCGTGTTAGCCAGGATGGTTTCCATCTCTTGACCTTGTGATCCACCCGCCTCGGCCTCCCAAAGTTGGGATTACAGGCATGAGCCAGCACACTGGCCCAACCTTACATTTTTAATATGATTCCCAACTCTAAAGTAGTTAGAATCGATAGTCATAATTAGATTTTTTTTAAAACACTGCCTATTATAGAAGTAAACACCACATTTTATAAAACACTACTTCATCAGCAAGAGTAAGATTCGTTTTCTGTTAGCTTTTAGGTTATAAAATTTGCTAGAGCCGCCATAACTTGGGTGAAGAGATCTGGAGGAATATTATCCCCAAACCTCTTCTTTTCTTCTAATTAGCCTGCAATTAGGAAACAACTCTTCATAAACATAACCCATATAAGTGACTATATAACAGTTAAATGGCAAAATCCAAAGAAACAGCCAATTGATCTTTTACAAATTCAGCAGCTGCCACTGAGGAAACAGGTGATAATGTAGCACAAAAAGATATCATAAAACACAAGAATTCTAAATACTTAGTAAGGAAGACCTTTTTGAAAGCCTTATCCTGGAAACTAATCTCTTCCTGCTAAAAACCAGGGAATCTTGGAATCTTACTAAAAACAAAAAACATCTCTTATGATAATAGCAGAGGGAAGATAAAATCTGTTTTGAATGAACCAACAGCAACAGACGTATTTATTATACTTTTTTTTTTAATTTATAAGGAAAAAAGATTTAATTGGATCACAATTCTGCAGGCTGTACAGGAAGCATGCATGAGAATCTGCCTGGCTTCTGATGAGGGCTTCAGGAAGCTTACAATCATGGTGGAAGGTCAAGGGTGAGCAGGCATCTCAATGGCAGAGTGGGAGCAAGAGAGAGCTATTACACTTCTTTACTTAAGTTAAATAATTGGAATAACTTTGCCTAGTTTATTATATAAACAAAAATTACAAAAAGGGAATGAAGGAGGGAGAGGGGAAGGAAAGAAAAAAGAAAGGAAAAAGGAACAAGGAAAGGAAATGAAATCCTTAGTGTACTGGCAAGTATTCTGTTAAAAAGAAAAAGATTTCATTGTAATGCTCTGAATTAAGAGGTTTCGTTATTGCCAAATTTGTTTCTTTTTTTCTTTTTCTTTTCTTTTTTTTTTTTTGAGACAGGGTCTCACTCTGTCACCCAGCCTAGAATACAGTGTGGTACAATCAGAGCTCACTGCAGCCTCCAACTCCGGGGTTCAAGTGATCCTCCTACCTCAGCCTTCAGAGTAGATGGGACTACAGGCATGCACCAGCACATCCAGCTAACTTTAAAAATTGTTTTTGTAGTGGCAGGGTCTCACTATGGTGCCCAGGCTGGTCTCAAACTCCTGGGTTCAAGAGATCCTCCCACCTTGGCCTCCCAAAGTACTGGAATTACAGGTGTTAGCTACTGTGCCCAGCCTGTTCTTATGTTAATGTGTTAATATATGTGTACCTAAGTAACTTAGTTCTTTTTTATTGAAGATTTTTAATTAATATCTCATAAAACCACAAGCTATCTAACTACATTTGATGAAGATACTGTACTTTAAAGGCTGAATTCTGAATACCGAAGAAACTTAGTTCTTTTTTATTGAAGATTTTAATTAATATCACATAAAACCACTACATTTGATGAAGATACTGTACTTTAAAGGCTGAATTCCTGTACACAGGGATTGAGAATTCCCTACCACAACTTTGTTATGATAAATTGACATAAGGCCAGGCATGGTTGCTCACACCTGTAATCCCAGCACTTTGGGAGGCCTAGGCAGGAGGATCACTTGAGTACAGGAGTTTGAGACCAGCCTGGGCAATCTAGTGAAACCTCCTCTAAAAAAGGGGGTTTGACACAGGATATAAATTTGATATCACAGATGTTTTTAACAGGACCAAATAAGATATTTATCTTACCCTTTTAGGACTGAGGTTTTTGCCAGTACATTAGGCAAGGACTGGCTAACACTTAATATCATAATAGGTACAGCAGAATCTTATTGATGCATTTATAATATAATCTTGATTGGGAGTTTTCCCATTGCCCCATAATTATGATTATGTCCCAAAACTGAGAATAAAATACATAAATACTTCACATTCTAAGTTAAAATAACTTTGAATAACCCCATAGTATTAGCCAAGTAGTGTCACAACCATACCTGTCACCACCACCACTACCTCACCACCACCACTCCTACTCACCCATCATTAAAGAAATGGTAGGCCTGAGAGAAAAGAAAGAGGCCCCTTGGAGAATCAGTCTGTGGACAGGACTCTTCCCAGTATGTAATTGGAGTCGGGTTTGCCTGAAGAGAATCACATCTAAAGATTGGCATTACCAAAATAAGAAGAAATATATTTTCTCTGTTGGGTATTTGCTTGGCCCGAGGACTTGCTGAGTTCCTGGAGCTTTATGAGTAGAGGAAAGAGAATTTGCAAGAGGTGATAGACTAAGAGAGGCCAGGACAGCAAGAAAGTGGCCTTCGTGCACATTATTCAGTATGTTGAGAATAATGGAGATGCTCATGGGTGGTATGAACACCAGGGAAAGTAGGTGAGCTTCAGCCATTTTGTCACTATGCAGGCTGGCCTCAGCAAGAGGGAATCTCTGCAGCGAGAGAAATTAAAGAGGTTCAGTAAACTGGATTCAGATGACCAACATCAGGAAACTGCATAATGGAACGCCCCTGCAGGCTCCCTCAAGCCTCATTATAGATCTAGCTTTTTGATACTGTCACACAGAGATCATCAAAATCCAGTTAATGAGAATTGCATCCTTATCCAGTTAAGTAAGAAAATAATCGCCCCTTTCGCTGTACTTGGGCTGGGGAGAGGGTGGGGGAGAGAAGTGAACAGAGCTTTGAATTGAGCTGGAGATTGAAGCTTTAAAGTTAACAACATGATTTTTTTTTTTTTTTTTTTTTTTTTTTTTTGAGACAGGGTTTCTCCGTGTTAGTCAGGATGGTCTCGAAGTCCTGATCTCAGGTGATCTGCCCGTCTCGGCCTCCCAAAGTGCTGGGATTACAGGCCTGAGCCACCGCGCCCAGGCCAACAACATGATTCTTTAATATTATATTGTAACAAAAATAAATAAGATCAGACTCAAAAAAAATATTATATTGTGATTGTTCTACTACCTTTAAATAACTGAAAAATCAGAGAATCTATGTAGGATATCATTAAAGGAGCCATTCCTCTTTTTTTTATTTGCCTGTGGGTAACAATATCAGGATTGAATGACAGAGCTGCCTGTCTTTGTAATGGGTAGCAAATGCAAAAAGGAGCAGGATTTTTTAGTAAACCAGACAAATACTTAATAACATGTATGCTTACATTATATAGTTCATTTCAAAATGTACTCTCAGTCTTTCTTTATCAACTTCTTTGGGGAACTTTATAAAGTTCTGCAATCGAAAACATCCTGGGAAGAATTTTAAAGGAATATCTACAATTAACAGTTTTGGTGAAGATTCTGATGTTCAGACAGAACAGGCTAGGTAAGCAACCCCCTTTGCAAAATGCTATTCTTAAAAATTTTGCTCCTTTTTGCATTTGCCACCCATTAGAGAGACAGGCACCTATGTCATTCAATCCAGATATTGTCACTCAGTCTTAGATTTCAAACAGGAAACTGGGATTAAAGAGTAACTGAATCTGAATTACTGCTTTACTTTTAGCATTGGCCTTGCTGAAGTTTTAAAATCAAACAGAATTTCACAGAATTTTAGATCAGTACCTTCACTACTAATTAATTAAATGAATATAATTTCACCCAGAAAAAAAGCACAGAGTAAATCTAAAACTTGTATTTAATATGATTTAAGATTTAATCTTCCAGGTGAATATTGAATTTCATTGATATTTGGTGCAATAACATCTAGCATATACTTAGTCAAACCTTTTAACCATCTCACTCTATACAGTGTGAAGCATGAAAAACTGTTTTTCATTTGTTTGTTTTATTGGTGAGGGAATAATACAAGTGATTGCTTTTCAATTTCAGATCTGGATACAAAGAATTGGATCCTACTTTTATATGAAGGACAACATGAGTGTACGCAAATTCCCAGTACATTCATGCTGACAAGTATTTACTATGTATCAGGCACTCATCCAAACACAGGGAAGGTAGAGCAGTAAGGAAGGCAGATAAGGTTCCTCTTTTCATGGGGAGATAAACAATAAATATTCAACATAACTGCAGTGATTAGAATTATCAAGGAAAATAAGCAAGATAAAAGCTAGAGAATGACAAGGGGATAGTGTGCTCTTTTAGATAAAGTGCTCAGTGAAGACATCTCTGAGCAGGTAACACAAGCAGAAGATCTGCAGGAAATGAGGTTGCCTCAAGTGCGTGTTGATGTATGTGTAATTTAAATGTCAGGCTGTGAATTTAATATTCCTAAGGACAATATTTTTTGTTTATTCTGAAAACCCCTATCCAAGAAATACAATTAACTTGCCTTTACAAAAAGTAGCATATTGTTATGTACAATTATATCTTCGTGAAATCTGATTGTTGCTTCTGGTCTTGTTTCATTTTTATTCAACAGATCTTTATTGAGTAATTGCTGTACTTTGAGGCTTTATTCTAGGTTTTTGCTATATACTATTGAATAAAATAATTATTCCTGGCCACCTGGAGATTACATTCTAGCAGGAAAATACAGACAATAAGCAATAAACACAATAAGCAAATTATATACTATGTTAGAAGGTGATTCATGCTGTAGTGCGATATGTAGACCAGACAAAAGAAGATAATAATTACTTGGAGAAGAACAGGTTCCAAGTAGGCTAGCAGGGTGGGCCTCAATTAGATTAGACCTGAGCAAACAACAGGAACCTGAGGGAGTTAACCAAGTGCCTGTCTGAGAGAATAGCTCTCCTTGACTCATACATACATACATACATACATACATACATACACACATATATACCCTTTTGCCTCTGAAAAAGTTATTATCTTTTTTCAACTCATTATTATTTTAGCTTAATAAAAATAGAGTACCTATGATGTACCATCATTGTATATAATTTACTTGAATACATGACTTGGTTATCTTTTATTTACATAGATAGCCATTACTACACACACACACACACAGACATATCTATGACATACATATACATATATATGACATATATATATATGATTTAAAATTTTCATCATCTGAAAGTATAAAGAACTACCTTTTTTTTTTTTTTTTGAGACGGAGTCTTGCTCTGTTGCCCAGGCTGGAGTGCTGTGGCATGATCTCAGCTCACTGCAACCTTCATCTCCCAGGTTCAAGCGATTCTCCTGACTCAACCTCCCCTCATAGCTGGAATTACAGGCGTGCACCATCACGCCCAGCTAATTTTTTGTATTTTTAGTAGAGATGGGGTTTCACCATATTGGCCAGGCTGCTCTTGAGCTCCTGACCTCAAATGACCCACTTACCTCAGTTTCCCAAAGTGCTGGGATTACATGTATGAGCCACCACACCCAGACAAGAACTATCATGTTTAAAGGCATTGAGAACTAACTTATGATTAGAAAACATATATTTTTATATATAGGCATGTGTAGGTCATACAGCAAATATACTTTATGCTTTCTAGTTAAAAGGTAATGGTGTTCTTGAAGACATGTTAGAAATCCAAAATAATAATTTAAGTTGGAAGACATGGTAGATTACTCACTGTATGCTATAAATTGAGTGCAGAACTAACAAGTATAATAGGTTGGTATGAGTGGTTAGAAAAATGGATTTTTATTAGTTTATTAAGTAAAATTAGAATAATTTTATTTTATTTTTGCTTCATTCCATCTGTCTTCCAGATATTGCTGATTTTATTATAAAAGTATTTAGTTAATGTTATTAATCTTCATATTTTTATTATTCTGAAGAGTTAAGTAAAATCTTCTAATCTTTATGTTTTTAAAGCATGACTTTTAAAAAAAGTAACCGTATCATTACAACCAGGCATCTAAGTATAGTAGCTGTATTTCCTTTCCATTTTCAAATTGTGTTCTGTTTTAATTTTTGAATCAATGTTAAATAACAGGTAACTTCTCATAACCTTAGATATAATATATTTTACTAAAAAGGTCACCAATGTTCCATAAACTTACATACTTTTTATACTTCTTTTTTTTTATACTTCTTTTACTAACCTGGAAGTAATAGGTTTGATTTGCTTTAAAAAAAAATAACAACTTTTTTTCTTCATAAAACCCTTCCTTTCAAATCCTATCTACAGTGTCTCCTTCCCTCTTCTGAATTTACTTTCTATCCTATGTATATGACACTTACTAGGTTGGTACAAAAGGAATTGTGGTTTTTGCAATTATTTTGAATGGCATATACTAATAGTATATGTGTTATCTTGTGTCTGTTTTAGCTTCAAAAATAGACATTTTTTTAAGGACAGAGATCCAGTTCTTGTCAGTTAACGTAATGATTGCTTCCCAAAGCAATTGTTCCACTACACTTGTAAAGCCTAAAATTATGCTTTATCTAGGTATCTACCTATCTATGTATCTATATTTAAATATAGATATTTATAGTATACAAAATTATGCTATACTCAAATTGAAGTCTATTTATAATTGAGAGGGTTTATTTAGTCTGCCTCCCCAAGATAGAGAAAAAGAGTTGGGCTCTTTTTTCTTTGCCCTATCCCTCTGCTGTCTGTGGTCGTTAAGGTTCTATTACCTGAAAAGTTGTATAGCCAAAGTGGCAATCACCAGCTTGTAAATATAAAGAGTCATTGGACTTAGGTCTTATTTTCTATGTGAATGGCATCATAGTTTCAGTAGAACATTCTTTTGGCCTCACTAATTAAAAAAAAATATGTCTTATTAAGTGAACCCTAGTGTTATGCCAAGTAATTGCTTCACTGGCCTGATCATTAATAATCATTAGACAAAGAATTAGGAAAAACACCCATTTCATATTTGTCAGACAAGCTTATGACTTTAAAACCTAAAAAGTATGGCAATTAAATTGCAGTATGGTTAATTGAGCTTATTCAGTTTACATAATCTTTTTTTTTTGAGATGTAGTTTGGCTCGTGTTACCCAGGCTGGAGTGCAATGGTGCGATCTCGGCTCACCGCAACCTCCGCCTTCTGGGTTCAGGCAATTCTCCTGCCTCAGCCTCCCGAGTAGCTGGGATTTCAGGCATTCGCCACCATGCCCAGCTAATTTTTTGTATTTTTAGTAGAGACAGGGTTTCACCATGTTAACCAGGATGTTCTCAATCTCTTGACCTCGTGATCCACCCGCCTCGGCCTCCCAAAGTGCTGGGATTACAGGCGTGAGCCACCGCACCCAGCCCTACATATTCTTATAATGTGTAAAGTAGAATTTGACTAAGAACCTTTCAACCCAATCTATTATAACAGATTTAATTGTTCTTTTCTCCTTAAAAACTTTATGACAGTTAAGAAAGCTAAACAAAAGTTTTCTAAAATTTCTGTGAATGAGATTGATAAATAGGCATGATGATTTTCACTGTGACAGTTTGTTTTAAAACAAATTAAAAATACAGAAGTTAAGTTTCACCCTTCCTAAATTACTCCCTTGGACTTTACAAGTTACTGTAGCCCTTGAGAACCTGGATTGCTGAATGAAATCCCTTTTCACACTATCTTCTCTCTAGCAATCTACTGTTTAACAGATGGAGATGCCTCAGTTAGCAAAACAGACCCTAATCTTTGCCTCAGAGGGCTTAAACCCTAGAGAGAGTGAGACAGGCAATAGAAAAACAATTATAAATAAAATTTTGGTATGTTAGATGTGGTTAGGTACTACAGGAGAAAGATAAAGCAAAGAAGGAATATAAGGAGTCTGGGTGGGGGTGGGAGTGTGGAGGATTATAATACTAAATCCAATGAAAGGAAAGTCTGAAATGACAACTACATAGAAACCTGGAGGAAGAAGAGTACAAGCCATTGAATATCCAGGGAAGAGCATCTCACGCAAAGAGAACTGCACATACAAAGCCTTGGTATGTTCAAGGTCACGCATGAAGACCAGTGAGGCTGAAAAGTAGTGTGCAATTGGAAGCTCACTAGGAGACAAAGTAAAAGGGGTAATGAGGTGAGAGTAGAAGGAGTCCAGTGAAAAGGAGTACACAGTCCCAATCATATAGGTCACTGTAAGCTATTTTCATAACTTTGATTTTTACTTTAAGTGCAATAACAAACCTTTGGAGGACTTGAAGTAGAGAAGTGACATGATGTTTTATTAAGTGTTTTATTAAGAAGATCTAACTGAAGTGGGGCAAGAAGCAGAAGCAGGAGGAAGGCCAGATAGGATGCTATCACAATATTCCAGGTAAAAGGACATGACTTGGAACAGAACAATAACAGAGGTGGTGGTGAGAAGCAGTCAGCTTCTGAATGTAGAATAAAGAACGCTTAAATCCATTTAGCTTATCATTAATTGAAGTACTGTTTTCATAATTATTTGTGATGTATACTTTCGTTGCAAAATGTTTGAAAAATATAGATAGATGAAAAGTCAAAGTAAAAATCACTCTTAACATTTGATGGATAGTCTTTCACTTCTAAATGTATGTGTGTATGTATCTTATATTTATTCAGATGTGATCAGAGCTCAGAACCTCACTCTTAACATTTGATGGATAGTCTTTCACTTCTTCTAAATGTATGTGTTTATGTATCTTATGTTTATTCAAATGTGCTCATATAGAAATCATTTTGTTACCCATTATGTGTATTTATGTGTTAATGATAATATCATATTTATTTAAATATTTTCCCACACCATAGTATTAGTGGCTGAATAACACAGTTTGGATACAGCATAAATTAGCCAGTGTATAGATAGAACAATTTATCCAATCCTCTATTGTTGGCCATTTATACACTTTGCAGTTTATCTTTATTGGAAATACCACTAAAATGAACATCTGTGTTGCTATATCTTTGAAAATATAGTCACTATATTACTTAGGAATCTCTTATTTAAATTTTTTTCATTATATTTATTTTTTCATTGTGTTTATTTTTAATCAAAGAATTACTTTTTTTCTTTTTATTGTTCCAGTAGTTTTTGTGGAACAGGTGGTGTTTGCTTACATGGATAAATTTTTTGGAATACTACTCAGCTATAAAAAGGAACAAAATAATGGAATTTGCAGCAACCTAAATGGAGTTGGAGACCATTATTCTAAGTGAAGTAACTCAGTCAGAACAAATATCATATATTCTCACTTATAAGTGGTAGCTCTTATAAGTGGGAGATAAGCTATGAGGACACAAAGACTTATAAGAATAATACAGTGGACTCTGGGGACTAGTGAGGAAGGGTGGGAGAGATGAGAAATAAGACTACGCATTGTGTATAGTATACATGGTTTTTTTAATCCAGCTATAACAATAGAAAGAGAAGATTATATTAGATGCATATTGATAGATTTTCAAGGGTGCCAAAAATATCTGAATATGACCTGTTTATAAATTGCTACTGATGACTGAATAAATATTCATGTATTTTGGAATTTGTTTTCTCTTTCTGATAGACATAGTTATTACTAGGAACAGATGACCAATTGCAAGAACTGTCACTATTTTAACATTCTCCATCAGCTATGGCTATGTTGGATTTCTGGCACCTGAGTATTCACATCCATCTGTTTATAGGGCATTATGCCTACTCATGAGGTTTATGCCAGTTTCAAAAAGTCATGTGTAACCTGAGATTGGAAATATATATTCCTTGAGGTATAAATAATCTATTATTTGAACTTTTCAGATTATGATTTTAGAAAGAACTTTAGCCACTTACCGATTTAACTTTCAATTAGGCATATATGGAAAGCAACATTATCAGCAAAAATTTAACTTTACTAAGTAGTAAATAGAATAATACACTTCTTCAATATGAGAAAGTTGAAATTAGGAAAATGCCATAGGATATCCTTGAAAAATATTTTGAAACCAACATTTATTTGATACCTGCTGTGTGTGAGGTGCTTTTATATAATTTGTGTGTATAATTATCATAGTAATCCTGTGAAATAGATATTAGCCTTACTTTGCAAGCAAAGAAACTAAGAGAAGTGATTTACCTAGTATCATAATTAGGCAGTGACCAAGATAATTTCAAGCTTAGTTCTTTCTAACTTCCAATCCCATGCTCTTTTAACCATACTATGCTGCTTAAGTGGTTGGAATCCAAGAATAGAGTAAATTGACACATCTATCTTGATTGTAAGCAGTTATAGTAATTAAAATGTAAAGTTAAAAAAAAAGAAAACCAATTAACCACCAATCAAATGATTGCTTTACTTTTAAAACACGAAATAGTCCAAGATAAGTGTAAGGATATAAATTAGCTCTCATTATCAGGACAACACCAAATAGTAATTAATTGTTTTAACTGTAAGAGACTATCTACATAGACAAAATATTTAAGAGAAGAAAATCTGATGTTTTCTTGTTGTCTCATTAGTGATTTTCAAAGTTAAAAAAAAAAAGTTGTTTTTCCCCCATAGAAAGCTACATAAAACAAGTGAAAATGATTGAAGTTGGGGTACAAGTGAAAGATGGGAGTTGTAGCTCTGTTTGCTCCCTACCCAGTTCCCTCCTTTAATTCTCCATGTAACCTGTGAAGGAAAATTTACAAATCTCATAACTCAGAATGTCATTTAAAAGCTCATGTTGTGGCTGGAACACTTGGTTGATTGGCTTACTTTTTAAATAACTGATTTATTTTGGTTATCTACTGATCACACACAAAAAAATGTGATTTGAAAGTGGGGGAACAGTTCCTGATGCAATGACTCACTTTTTATGTTATACTGAATTGTCTTTCTTTATTTCTACCAGCCAGAATCAATAAATTTATTCTATCAAATGATTTTTGAACTTCAACTAAATGCCAGGCACTGTACTGATTCCTACCTTCCAGAAGTCTAGAATATGTCTGGGAGAGACAGGTAATAAAGAAGTGAAAAAAAATTAGTTTGGTCTGTAAAGAAAATCTGAATTTGTTTTTTTTTTTTTAGACAGAGTCTGTCATTGTCACTTAGGCTAGAGTGCAATGGCGTGATCTCGACTCACTGCCACCTCTGCCTCCTGGGTTCAAGTGATTCTCCTGTCTCAGCCTCCCTAGTAGCTGGGATTATAGGTGTCTGCCACTACACCCCTAATTTTTGTATTTTTAGTAGTGATGGGGTTTCACCATGTTAGTCAGGCTGGTCTCAAAATCCTGACCTCAGGTGGTCTGCCCACCTTGGCCTCCCAACATGCTGGGATTACAGGTATGAGCCATTGTGCCTGGCTGAAAATCTGTATTTTGATAAACAATACTTACAGTATGTTACAGAACTACTTTATTTTGGTCTTTTTGGCAAAAGTTACTCACATTGGATTGAATCATGTTTCCTCAAAATTCATGTTCACTCAGAACCTCAGAATGTGGCTTTATTAGAAGTAAGGTCTTTGCCAATATAATTAGTTAAGAGGAGGTCATACTGAGTTAGGATTGGCCCTAATCCAATGATTGGTGTCCTTATAAAAAGAGAAATAGAGACAAAGACACACAAGGAAAATGCCATATGAAAATGGAGGCAGACTGGAGTGATACATCTACAAGCCAAGGAATATCAAAAATTGCCAGCAACTACTAGAAGCTAAAAGAGACAAGAAAGGATTTTCTTTTTTTTTTGAGACGGAGTTTCGCTTTCGTTACCCAGGCTGAAGTGCAATAGCGCAATCTCGGCTCACCGCTACCTCCGCCTCCTGGTTTCAGGCAATTCTCCTGCCTCAGCCTCCCAAGTAGCTGGGATTACAGGCGCGCGCCACAACGCCCAGCTAATTTTTTGTATTTTTAGTAGAGACAGGGTTTCACCATGTTGACCAGGATGGTCTCGATCTCTTGACCTCGTGATCCACCCGCCTCGGCCTCCCAAAGCGAAGAAAGGATTTTCTAGAGCCTTTGGAGAGCATGATTCTGCCACATCTTTATTTTGACTTCTAGCCTCCAGAACTGTGAGAGAGTAAGTTTCCATTGTTTTAAGCCACCCAGTTTGTGTTAGGACAGTTAGGAAGGCTTCTTGAACTACCTGACTTTTAAACAGAGACATAAATGATGACACTGTCCCAGCCAAGATAAAGATATCACTGGGAATCAAACTCACTGGTGTTAGTCCATCTCAGTGGCAAATGTTCCTCTGATATTTTAAATAATTCTAAAACAATGTCATTATTTTTCTTCACACTCATACACTCACAAAATTCTTCTTTGTAAAAACTATATGAAGCAGGCATTAATATTCAAACTTACTATATAGAGGCTAAGGAACCTGGACAGAGTCACAAACCTAGTAAGTAGCAGAGCCTAGGTTCAAACTCAGGTACTAGCTTCAAGAGCCTATAATTTAAACATCGGGTTATACTGACTCTATTCTCAACCTTATGCACCATGCTTTCATTCTTCCCACAAGCTTCCAAGGTGCCCTTTTTGTGATATCCCATGTAATCCAGTTCAGATGTGGAATTTAGCTTTTCTTTGTCTCCTACTATTCCTCCTTCCCTTTATAATGTTAGTAGTACAGATTGCTGATTGTATTGAGCACTAAGTGTGCTAGTCTCTTAATTAAAGCAACAACCACATGAGGTATATACTATTATCCTCATATTCCAGATGGTATTTCTATGGCTTAGAGAGGTTAAATGACATGTGTGGGATCTTAATACTAATAAATGGCAGACCCTGGGTTGGTCAGATCTGTCTGACTTCAAAGCTTGCACTTGTAAAAAATTTCTATGTAAAACCAAGGTATAACTTACACGATTTTAAGTGTACAACTCCTAAATATTTAGTATGATGAATTATGATATATTATAGACCTGTGTAATTATCATCACCCAGAACATTCCCTAGTGGAACTGCTCCTTAATTATCCTCTCTAACAGTAGGTAATCAATCCCCCAAAGATAAACAACATTCTGATATCTGTCAACATGGATTAAGTTTGTTTATTTTTTAACTTTCTAGAAGTAGAATCATACAGTATATTTTCTACGGTGTCTCATTTCTTTCCAGAGTCCTTATTTTTAATGACTATGTTATACTTTGTCCAACAAGATTACCAAATCTTCTTTTCTATTTTCCTAGGCTCTTGCTAAGTAACCTATGTTGATGATGTAATACGCTGATTCTTGCTAAAATACTAGTGGGTGACAATGGTTTCACTTACTTTTTTGGGGGATAACTTATTAGTATCATAATTGACCTTAAGCTGAGAAGAATGACTATTATGAAAATTCTAAGTGGAGTCTGAGAGACTTTTAGGCAAAAGGGGCATAGCTAATTTAGTTTTATATGATTTGTTAACTTTAGGAAAGATGCTTATGATGAATGCATAGAAGGAAAGCAAAAAGTGAAAAAAAGAGGGGAAGCTGAAAGTATGTAAATACTTCTGGGCAAAGAAAGCCTGTATAAGTTTTATGGTATTGAGATAGGGGAGTGTCCTAGTCCATCTGCCCTACTATAACAAAATACCTGACACTTGGTAATTTATAAACAATAGAAATTTATTTCTCACAGTTCTAGAGGCTGAGGTCACAGATCAAGGCACCAGCATGTTTGATGACTGGTAAAGGCCCATTTCTCATAGATGGTGCCATCTAGGTGTCCTTACATGGTGGAAGGGCAAAGGGGGAAAAATGGTTTTTCCCTCACATGGCAAAAGAGCAGAAAGGCAAGAAAGTGCTCCCTTCAACCTTGACCCCTTTTATAAGGGTGC
Source organism: Callithrix jacchus (assembly GCF_049354715.1). NCBI lineage: Eukaryota > Metazoa > Chordata > Mammalia > Primates > Cebidae > Callithrix > Callithrix jacchus. Next base: position 72,744,323 of record NC_133510.1, on the reverse strand, counting down.
TAATCCCATTCATGAGGTCAGAGCCCTCATGGCTTAATAATCTCCCTCTTAATACTATTGCACTGGGGATTGAGTTTCAACATGAATTTTGGAGGGGACACAGTATTCGAATCATAGCACTGGTACACTAACTGTGGACCTTTAAAATTTATTTCTAAAATGTAAATGCTGTATCTATAACTGAAATTGAAATACCACAGAAGAAATCTTAGATGTATAAAAAGAACCATTAATGTCATATAGAAAAATAAACATTGAAGTTGTCAAAAGCTCTGGATTCTAGTCACTGCTCTGCAGCTTACCAGCTAATTACCTCACTTATATCGTCTAATCTTTCTGAGTCAACTTCAATATATGCATAAAAATATTTACCTTGTCTGACAGGATTGTGTGAAGATTAGATATGAAATAAGCTAATTTATATTAATGTGCTTTATAAAGTCTCATATATGAAGCTTTATATATATATACATATCACTATCAAAATAAATATATTAGATATATTAAAAATGGAATACTCTAACCACCTGATGCAATAGAAAGTCTTAATGACATTGTTTTTGAAGAACTTTAAGTTTGTCAGAACTCTGAGTGGATTTGGAAAAATACAACAGCAATTTTCTTTCCCATTTCCTTTTGGTTTTCTTTACATTTCACCTCTTCTCAGTTATAAATTTTGTTGGAAAGCAAGACATAATTTTTTTACTTTTACCTTTTTCTCAGTTATAAATTTTGTTGGAAGAGAAGACATAATTTTTTTACTTTTACCCTTTTCCTTGGAATTTCTTGCATGTCACATATGAAATTGCCTAGGGATTCTTCTGTAACAAGAATTATCTAATTGCCAAGTACGAGTGTGAAGAATTTATTAGAAGGAAAAATGTGAAAGACTTCTTACTGATAATCACTTATTAATTTGTAGCCAATTTAAAAAAATGGTGTGGGTTGGGAGGTGCTGGGTAGTAATAATATGTACAGCTTTACTTTAGACAGCCATCTACTGGTAAATTAACTCAATGTTTGACAAAACAATTGTGTTCAAAGATTAATGTTCAATGAACTTGTTGAAGAATGACATCAGCAAAATGGTGGAACAGAAGTTCCTAGTACTCATTTCCTCATAGAAACATCAATTTAAAAACTATCCACACTAAAAAAAATACCTTCACAAGAACTAAGAAATTCAAGTGAGGGATTATAACACCTGGATGTAGCATGAAAATAAGAAAAGATGTACTGAAGACGATAGGAAAGACGGTTTTACATTACCTGTGTGCTATGGTTTGAATGTGTTCCCTCCAAACTTCAGGTGTTGAAATTTAATGGCCAATGTGATCGTATTAAGAGATGGGGCCTTTAAGAGGTCATGAGGGCTCCTTCCCTCAGGATTAAGGCCTTTATAAAAGGGACTTTGTGCAGTATATACCTCTTTGCCTTTCCAGCTTTTGCCATGTGAAGACCTAGTATTACTCCCCTCCAGAGGATGCAGCAATAAGGTGCCATCTTGGAAGCAAAGAGCATCCCTCACCAAACAACTAAACCTACCAGGAACTTATCTTGGACTTCTTAACCTCCAGAATGATGAGAATATAAACTTGCTATTTATAAATTATCCAATCTCTCATGTATTTTATTATAGCAACACAAAACAGATTAAAGACACCATGTCACTTTTTTCACAAGCCTGGGCAACACATCATGCAGAGAAATACCCTTCATGTGGGAAAAGCAGTGTGGAGCAAGCTCTCACCTTCACTTCAGACCCTTGGAAGCAGGCCTACTCCAGTAAGCCCAGACTCCAGGACTACCCCAGCACCAGCAATCTCCAGGCCAACTGTCCCAGTCTCAAGAGCAGCTCATGTGACACAGGCTCCAGGCACAACCTAGATCCAGGCTTGCCCTTGCTGCCTTAGGTTCTAGGCCAGCCCCTTAGACACAAGCTCCAAAGGTAAACACAAGTCCTCCAAATGTAAACAACATTCTGTTATCTCTCACCATGGATTAATTTTGTTACTTTTTGAATTTCCTAAAAGTGGAATCATATAGTATACTCTTTCTGGTGTCTAATTTCTTTCCAGCGTCCTTATTTTTGATGACCATGTTATACTTTGTCCAACAGAACTACCGAGCCTTCTGTCCTATTTTCCTAGGCTTTTGCTAAGTAACCTATATTGATGATGTAATATGTTAATTCTTGCTAAAATATTCGTGGGTGAAATGCCCTACCACTGCACCAACCCAGCCCTTGCAGACTTGGGCTCTAGTCCCATCCTAGCACCAGGACAGTCCCCAGGGTCCCAGGCTCCAGACTGCCCCTGTGGCCCTATGCTCCAGAATGTCTAGGTTCTAGGCCCACCCCAGTAGACTTTGATACTAGGCCAGCCCCCAAAGACCCAAGCTCCAGGCTGGACTCCATCAACCCAAGACCAAAGTCTGCCCCCATGGACTCAGCCTTCAGGCCCACTACCAGAGACCCAGGTGCCAGGCCACCTCATTGAACCCCAGTGCCAGCTCAGCTCCTATAAACTCAAGACCAGGCCCATCTCCATGGACCCAGGCACCAGGCCTCCCCTAGCAACAGGTTTTTCCTCACTGAACTCAGGCTTTAGGCTAGCCTATAGACACAGGCTTCAGCCTACCTATGCATGCCTACCCATGCAGACCCAATCTCTAGGCCCAACCCAGTGGAGTCCAGCACCAGGCTGGCCTCTGTGGACCCAAGATCCAGGCCTAACCTATAGATTCAGGTTCAAGGCCTTCTCCATTGGACCCATTAGCCAGGCTCATCTAAGTGAACATAGGCACCAGACCAGCCTGTCTGAGGGCTCCAACAGCAACCTTGCAAGCAGACCCCACTAAATGGTTCACCAAGAATCTCTAGATAGTCTGTCTGGTTAAGGACTTTCCTTGCCAAAGCCAGTCTGTAAAGGTGAAAAAAGGTGCTTGCTCCTTTTTAAAAATTGTGTTTTGTTTTTTAGATACACAGTCTCACTATGTTGCCCAAGCTGAAGTGTAGTGGCTATTCACAGGCACAATCATAGCACACTGCTGCCCCAAACTCCTGGACTCAAGTGATCCTCCTGCCTTAGCCTCCTGAGTAGCTTGGACTTCTGTGCTTGGTTAAGAGGTTCGTACTTCAGCGGCCGGGCGCAGTGGCTGACATCTGTAACCCCAGCACTTTGGGAGCCCAAGGCAGGTGGATCCCGAGGTCAAGAGATCGAGACCATCCTGATCAACATGGTGAAACCCCGTCTCTACTAAGAATACAAAATATTAGCTGGGCATGGTGGCGCGTGCCTGTAATCCCAGCTACTCAGGAGGCTGAGGCAGGAGAATTGCCTGAACCCAGGAGGCAGAGGTTGCGGTGAGCTGAGATAGCGCCATTGCACTCCAGCCTGGGTAACGAGTGAAACTACGTCTCAAAAAAATAAAAAAAGAGGTTCCTACTTCTTCAAATAGACAAACACCAATACAGCACTAGGCCACAAGGATTACAAATAATAAAGGAAATATGACACCACAAAATAAATCACATAAAGCACCAGTAACCAACCCTACAGAAATAGAGATCTACAAACTGCCTGACAAATAACTGAAAATAATTGTCTTCAAAAAACTTAGTAAGGTCCAAGAGAACACAGCTAGACAACTAAACAATATCAGGAACACAATACATAAACAAATGAGTTCAGCAAAGAGATAAAAGGCATTTAAAAATTCTGGAGCCAAAGAACACAATACTTGAACTGAAAAATTCCATAGAGAGATTTAACAGTAGATTTGCTGAGTCAGAAGAAAGTGAGATTGAAAACAAGTCATTTGAAATTAGAGCAGAGGAAAAAGAGTGATAAAAGAGTGAAGAAAGCCTATGAGACTTAGGAAACACCATCATTTAAAATAATACTTGCATATAGGTGTTCTGGAAGGAGTAGGGGAAAAAAGGGGGAGAAAGCTTATTTTAAGAAATAATAGCAGAAAACTTTCCAAATCTGGAGAGGGAAATGAATGTCCAGATTCACGAGGCCCAAAGAACCTCAAATATTTTAAATATAATGAGATCTACCCCAAGATACCTTATAATCAAATTCTCAAAAGTCAAGGACAAAGAGATTATTTTGAAAGCAACAAGGAAAGATACTTGTCATATGCAATGGAACCCACATAAGATGGTCAGTGAATTTCTCACCAGAAGCCTTGTGGATCTTGAGAGAGTGGAATGATATATTTAAAGTACTAAAATTAAAAAACCCTGAAAACCAAGAATACTACCCCTGGTAAGTCTTTCCTTCAGAAATGAAGGAGCAATAAAAACTTTCTCAGACAAACAAAAGCTGTGGGAGTTCATCACCACTAGACAGCCTTACAAAAACGTTAAAGGGAGTTCAAACTGAAACAAAATGACACTTATCTTTCTAGAAGCTGAAGCTGTGAAAAATAAAAAAAACCAAAATGACACTAATAACATAAAAACATGGAAGTATAAAACTGTAAAAGTAAGAATACAGTCAAATACAGAATAATACTAATGATGGTAATGATGGTGCATAACTAACTAGTATAAAAGTTAAAAATCATGAGTATTAAAAATAAATACAGCAACAATAACTTGTTAGTGGATACACACTATATAAAACATGCAAATTGTGACACCAAGAACATAAAATATGAGAGGAGGAGAAGTTAAAAGTTTCAACTTTTGTACATGGTTGATGTTAAGTTGTTATTAGATCAAAATAGACTGTTATAAGTTTTTTTTTTTTTGAGATGGAGTTTCGCTCTCGTTACCCAGGCTGGAGTGCAATGGCACGATCTCGGCTCACCGCAACCTCCGCCTGCTGGGTTCAGGCAATTCTCCTGCCTCAGCCTCCTGAGTAACTGGGATTACAGGCACGCGCCACCATGCCCAGCTAACTTTTTGTATTTTTAGTAGAGACGGGGTTTCACCATGTCGACCAGGATGGTCTAGATCTCTTGACCTCGTGATCCACCCGCCTCGGCCTCCCAAAGTGCTGGGATTACAGGCTTGAGCCACGGCATAAGCCTTATGGTAATCACACATAAGAAAAGTCTGTAGTAAATACACAAAAGATAAACAAGACAAAATCAAAGCACACCACTACAAAAACAAATCATTAAATCGCAAAAGAAGTCAGCAAGAGAGAAAGAAAGAAAGGAACTACAAAATAGGTTAAAATGATTAACAAAATGGCAGTAATAAGTTCTTCCTATCAATAATTAATTCTAAGTGGATTCAATTCTTCAACTATAGAGTGGCTGAATGGATAAAAGAAAAGATTCAATATATGCTACCTGCAAGAGACTCACTTAAACTTTAGAGGCACATATAGGCTGAAAATGAAGGAATCGAAAAAGATATTTATTCCATGGAAATGGTAACCGAGGTTGAATAGCAGTGGTTATACTTATATTAGACAAAATATACTTTAAGTCAAAAACTTTCACAAGGATAAAGAAGCTAATTATATAATAATAAAGAGATCAATTTATCAAAAGGATATAACAATTATGAATACTATGCACCCAACATTGGTGTACCTATATATTTATCAAATATTAACAACTAAACAGAGAAATAGAAAGCAATATGATAGTAATAGAGCACTTCCATACCTCACTTTCAAAAATGGGTAGATTTAGAGTGTCCAGACAGAAAATTGGTAAGGAAACAGTGGACTTGAAATACAGTATAATATAAACAAATGGATCTAACAGGACATTCCATTCAACAGCAGCAATACACATTCTTTTTAAGTGCACATGAAGGATTCTCAAGGACATATATGTTAGGCTATAAAACAAGTCAACAAATTTTAAAAGATTGAAATAATTATCATATCTTTTTCAACCACAATGTTATGAAATGCTATAAAGTGTTATGAAATCAACAACAGGAAGAAATTAGAAAATAAACAAATATATGTAAATTAGACAACATACACTAAAATAACCAATAGGTCAAAGAAGTATTCAAAAGAAATAAAAGGCCGGTGACCTGTAATCCCAGCACTTTGATAGGCCGAGGCAGGTGGATCACCTGAAGTCAAGAGATAGAGACCATCCTGGTCAACATGGTGAAACCCCATCTCTACTAAAAATACAAAAATTAGCCAGGCCTGGAGGCAGGTGTCTGTAATCCCAGCTACTCGGGAGGCTGATGCAGGAGGATTGCCTGAACCTGGGAGACAGAGGTTGCAGTGAGCCGAGATTGTGCCAATCGCACTCCAGCCTGGGCAACAAGAGTGAAACCCCATCTTGAAAAACAAAAGAGGGAAAGAAATGAAAAATACCTTGAGACACATGAAAACAAAAGTACAATATAACAAAACTTATTGGATGCAACAAAAGCAGTCCTAAGAGGGAGGTTTATAACAATAAACACCTACTTAAGAAAGATCTCAAATAAACAACCTATCTTTATATCTGAAGGAACAAGAAAAAGAAGAATGAATTAAAGCCAAAGTTAGCAAAAGGAAAGAAATAATACAAATCCAAACAGAAATCAGTGTAACAGAGACTAAAAATAATACAAAAGATCAAGGAAACTAAGAGTTGAGGTTTTGAAAATATAAGCAAAATTGACAAACTTCAGCTAGGCTAATAAAAGAAAAAGAGAGGACTCAAAATATTAAATTATAAATGAAAAAAATTGAAAAGAAAAGCCAGGTACAGTGTTGTGCAGCTGTAACCCCACCTACTCAGGAGGCTGGGGTGGGAGGATCTCTTGAACCCAGGAGTTTTAGGCCAGTCTGAACAATGTAGTGAGACCCTGTCTCAAAGCCAACAAGTATAAGTGGAAGAGGAGACATTATAACTGATATTACTGAAATATGAGGGATAAGAGACAACTATCAAATATATGCCAACAATTGGAATAACTTAAAAGAAACAGTTACATTTCTAGAAACATATAATTTATCAAGGCTGAATCATGAAAAAATAGAAAATCTGAACAGACAGATGATAAGCAAGAAGATTGAATCAATACTCAAAAACCTCCCAAAAGGAAAAACCCAGGACCTGATGGCTTTATTGGTGAATTCTACCCAACATTTAAAAAAAATTAATGCCAATTGTTTTCAAACCCTTAAAAATTCAAGAGGAGGGACCACTTACATCATGAGAACAGCATTACTCTGACACCAAAACCAAATGGTTGGACACTCTAAGAAAAGAAATTATAACCCAATATCCCTGATGAACATAGATGCAAAAATCCTTAACAAAATACTAGCAAATTGAATTCAATTATATATTAAAAGGCTCATACACCACAATTAAGTGGGATTTATCTCTGGGCTGTTCAACACATGCAAATCAATGAATGTGATACACCACAATAACCAAATGAAGAATAATCATATGTTCAGTTCAATGGTTGCAAAACAAAAAAGCTGACAAAATTTGACAACCATTCATGATTAAAAATTCTCAACACATTAGCTACAGAAGGAATGTGCCTGAACATAAATAAGCTTAGAGCCAGTATCATACTCTATGGTGGAAAGCTAAAAGCTTTTCCTCTAAGATGAGGAATAGGGAAAGAAAATCCACTCTTGTCCCTTCTGTTCAACATACTATGGAAGTCCTAGCTAGAGCAATTAGGCAAGAAAAAGAAATAAAAAACAGTCAAATTGGAAAGGAAGAAGTAAAACAGTCTCTGTTTACAGATGACATGATCTTGTGCATAGAAAACCCTAAAGACTTTACCAAAGAACTGTTACAGCTAATAAATGAATTCAGTAAATCATTTATACAAAATCAACATACAAAAATAAGTTGCATTGCTATACACTAGCAATAAACTATCTGAAAATTCACAATTACATAAAAAATACTTCAAATACATTTAACCAGGGAAGCAAAAGATTTGTATACTGAAAACTCAAACATTGATGAAAGAAATTGAAAAAGACACAGATAAATGGAAAGATAGTCTATGTTCATGGATTGGAAGAATTAGTAACATTAAAATGTCCATGCTACTACTATAAACCTAAGGATTCAATGCAATCACTCTCAAAATTTTCATGGTACTTTTTACAGAGAGAAAAACTATCCTAAAATTTATAAGTCACCATAAAAGATGACAAATAGCCAAAGCAATCTTGAGCAAAAACAAAGCTGGAGGCATCATACTACTTAATTTCAAAATATACTACAAAACTATAATAATCAAAACAGCATGGTTCAGGAATGAAAACATGGGCCAACTGAATAGAATAGAGATCTTAGGAATAAATCCAAGAACTTATAGTCAATTGATCTTTGACAAAGGTGCTAAGAAAACACAGCAGGAGAAAAACAGTCTTTTTAATCAGTAGTGGTACGGAAACTGTATATTTACATGTAGAAAAATGAATTTGTACTTGTTTCATTTCATTTGCAAAAATCAAGTCAAAATGGATTTTTTTTTTTTTTTTGAGATGGAGTCTCCCTCTGTCACCCAGCTGATCTCAGCTCACTACAACCTTCACTTCCTGGGTTCAGGCGATTCTCCTGCCTCAGCCTCCCAAGGAGGAGTTGGGACTACAGGTGCTGGCCACCATGCTTGGCTAATTTTTTTGTATTTTTAGTAGAGACAGGGTTTCGCCATATTGGCCAGACTGGTCTCAAACTCCTGACCTTATGATTCCCCCACCTCAGCCTCCCAAAGTGCTGGGATTATAGGCAAGAGCCAACACACCTGGCCATCAAAATGGATTAAAGCTTAAATGTAAAACCTGAAACTGTAAAAATACTGGAAGAAAACATGGGGGGAAAATTCTTGGTATTGGTTTTGGTACTGATTTTTTTGACATGACACCAAAAGTACAGGCAACAAAAGCAAAAATAGCCAAAATAGGGTTAGATTAAACCAGAAATCTTTGGAACATCAAAAGAAACAATAGAGTGAACAGAAAATCTATAGAATAGGAGAAAATATTTCCAAACTATACCTCAAATAAAGCATTAATATCTGAATTATATAAGGAACTCAAATCGATAGCAAGAAAGCAAATAACAGTTAAAGAACAGTGAAAGGACTTGAACAGACATTTCTCAAAAGAAGACATGCAAATGAGCTGGGTGCAGTGGCTCATGCTTGTAATCTCAGCATTTTGGGAGGCTGAGGTGGGCGGATCACAAGGTCAGGAAACCGAAACCGTCCTGGCTAACACCATGAAACCTAGTCTCTACTAAAAATACAAAAATTAGCTAGGCATGATGGCATGCGCCTGCGCTTGTAATCCCAGCTACTCGAGAGGCTGAGGCAGGAGAATCGCTTGAACTCAGGAGGCAGAGGTTGCAGTGAGCTGAGATGGCGCCATTGCACTCCAGCCTGGCGACAAAGTGAAACTCTGTCTAAAAAAAAAAAAAGAAAGAAAGAAATACAAATGCCTAGCAGGTATATGAAAAAATTGTCAATGCCACTAATTATTAGAGAAATGCACATTAAAACCACAATGAAGAGAGTCACAGTGGCTCAGTCTGGGAGGCTGAGGCAGATGGATCACTTGAGGGCAGGATTTGGAGACCAGCCTGGCAAACAAGGTGAAACTCTGACTCTACTAAAAATACAAAAATTAGCCGGCCATGGTTGTGAATGCCTTTAATCCTACCTACATGGAAGGCTGAGGCATTAGGATGGCTTGAACAGGGGAGGTGGAGGTTGCAATGGGCCAAGATTACACCACTGCACTCTAGCCTGGGCGACAGAGTGAGCCCATGCCTCAAAAACAAAAACAACACAATGAGATGTATCCTAAAACCTGTTAGAATGGTTAACATAAAAAAGACAAAAAACAGCAAGTGTTGGTGAGGATGTGGAGAAAAGGTAACCCTTGTGCATTGTTGCTGGGAATGTAAATTGGTATAGCCATTACGGAAAATAGTATGAAGCTTCCTCAAAAAAACTAAAAATGGAACTACCATATGATTCAGTAATCCAGCTTCTGGATATGTATCCAAAGGAAATGAAATCAGTATGTTGAAGAGGTATGTGCACTCTCATGTTCACTACAGCATTATTCACAATAGCCAAGATGTGGAATCAACATAGTGTCCCTTGATGGATGAATGGAAAAAATGTGATACACACACACACACACACACACACACACACAGTGAAATATTAGCCGGCCTTTAAAAAGGAAATCTTGTCATTTGGAATGACAAGAATGAACCTGGAGGACATTATACTAAGTTAAATGAGCCAGGGAGAAAAAGACATATACTGTGTGATCTCACATACGTGTGAAATTTAAAAAGGTAGAAATACAGGCAGAAAGTAGAATGGTGTTTGCCAGGAACTAATGGGTAGGGGGAATGAGAAGATGTTGGTGAAGGGTACGAAGTTTCACTTATGCAGGATGAATAAGTTCTGGAGATTTAATGTCCAGTATGGTGACTACAGTAAATAACACATTATTGTATACCTGAAATTTGCTATGACAGATCTTAAATGTTCTAACAACATACACAACAGGTAACTGTCTGAGGTAGTAGATATGCTAATTAACTTGATTGCAGTAATCATTTTACAACGTATATGTTGTATCGAAATATCACCTTATATATCTTAAATACATTTATTTTTAAATTTGTCAATTATACCTCAATAATGCTGGAAAAAACAATTGACTTATTTTGTATGAAGTATATACCAGTTATTAGAATCATTATGGAAAATTGTGATTTGATTTACTAATTTAATGATTCAATTATTAAATTTCTCTCAAGGCTTTTTTGGGGGAAATTTCTTTATTCTAAATTCTGGGCTCTAATTAGAAACACCAAATGTATGTATTGAGTGTCTATTATGTTGATTAATGAATCAAATATTTAAGCGTTTATGTATCACACTGTGCCAGGCACTGGAGATGTGATGGTGAAAGGAACAGACAGAATTTCCCTGCCCATATAGAACTGAGGTAAGGCTAAAAATAAATAAAATGACAAATTTCTGAAAGATGTTATGAATAAAATGAAGCAAAAAGAGAGAATGCTTTAGTGGTTGAGGTAACTGCTATCAGGAAAGGCTTTTTAAAATAACAACAACAACAAGGTCTTGTGCTGTCACCTAGGCTGGAGTATAGTAGTGCCATCACAGCCCACTGCAGCCTCCACCTCCCAGGCTCAAGCAGTCCTCCCACCTCAGCCTCCTGAGAAACTGGGACTACAAGTGCAAGCCACCATGCCCAACTAATATTTTAATTTTTGTAGAGGTAAGGTCTTGCTATGTTGGCTAGGCTGATCTCAAACTTATGGACACGAGTGATCTTCCCACCTCAGCCTCCTAAAGTGCTTGGATTACAGGTATGAGCCACCACGCCCAGCAGTTAAGGCATTTCTGAGAAGACCTTTAATCATCTTTAAAGGAAGAACTTACTAGCATCTTAGTATTCCTAATACTAAGCACAGTGCCTGGTACACAGTCAATATTGAATGTATATTTGATGAACTAAAGGATGGATTATACCAGGTAATGGCCTTGAAGAGAGTCATTAACCAGAGACAACGTATCATCAGCTTTTCTTTTTTGACTGGTCATACATTTGTGGGTTGGTCTGTTCTAAAGATAGAAATATGAAATGGGAGCCAGGCACGGTGGCTCAAGCCTATAATCTCAAGCCTGTAATCCCAGCACTTTGAGAGTCCGAGGCAGGTGTATCACGAGGTCAAGAGATCGAGACCATCCTGGTCAACATGGTGAAACCCCGTCTTTACTAAAAATACAAAAAATTAGCTGGGCATGGTGGCGCGTGCCTGTAATCCCAGCTACTCGGGAGGCTGAGGCAGGAGAATTGCTTGAACCCAGCAGGCAGAGGTTTCGGTGAGCCGAGATCGTGCCATTGCACTCCAGCCTGGGTAACAAGAGCGAAACTCCGTCTCAAAAAAAAAAAAAAAAAAAAAAGAAATATGAAATGGGAAAGAGATAGGAAAACTATTAGAGATATATATACATAGCAAAGTAATTTCCTTCTGATACGGGCCAGCTTATAAAGGCCAGTCCAGTCACAAAGATTGATGTGAATGTTGACTGTGTCAGTTCAAGTCTACTCTTACTTCGTTTACCACTAAAATACCAAACAAGCAATGCAAGAAATATGTATACCAATAAATATGTAAGTGAATGGATGCAGTTTTTTAATGCTTCCTTGTACTTCACAAATGCCCAAATTCAGTAATTGAAGCAGCTCATGAGATCAAAGGGGTTGAAAACTACAGACCTTTATAACATTAGGCTGGGCGAGGGGGGCCATAGTTAAGGGTCTAATTCACTAATACGTAAAAGAATTTGGGCTGGGCGCGGTGGCTCATGCCTGTAATCCCAGCACTTTGGGAGGTCGAGGTGGGTGGATCATGAGATCAGGGGATCAAGACCATCCTGGCCAACAGGGTAAAACCCCATCTCTACTAAAAATAGAAAAATAAGCTGGGTGTGTATCTGTAATCCCAGCTACTTGGGAGGCTGACGCAGGAGAATTGCTTCAATGAGGGAGTAAGAGGTTGCAGTGAGCTGAGATCATGCCACTGCACTCCAGCCTGGCAACAGAAGGAGACTCCACCTCAAAAAAAAAAAAACAAAAAATTGTTGTTGTACTATAGTAATGTATTTATGCAGTCTGTTTCCTGCTGCATCATCTGGCCAATACTAGAGCTGTAGGCCTACCAAACCTTCCTTGAAGTAAAGTCTAATTGAAGAACTAAGAGTAAGATGCAAACTTATGTGGAATAATTCAATGTTAGCTTATAACTGTAATAATAATGTAATGAGAAAGGAGGAAACCTTTTTTTAAAGACCTAACTCTTGTTAAACTGACTCACGTTGACAGTCTTTCACCCTGCATTCAGTAGGCCCATCTATTATGCACATCTTTTGTCTACACATAAAAATATGCAAATAACACATCTATTTAAAAAAACCTATAAGTATTGATGAGTGCTTAGTTTTCTCACATCCATTCTCACCTTTTTAATAAAAGAACTGATTTTTATTTGAGTATGTTGTTATTCAGCTAAAAGACTACATTTCCTAGCTTATAGCCTACCTTTAAGTGGAAATATTGTGTGGTATTTCTGGGAAAATTTTTTTGAAAAGGAATCTATTCTTTCCTCTCTCCCATCTTGCTGCTTGAAATGTAGATATGGTGACTGATGCTCCAAAATTCATACTGGATCAAGAGAACAAGAGCCGTACATACCTAAAGCATAACAGAGCAGAAAACTGGAAGGATCTCAGTTCTTTGATTACTATAGAGCCCTGAGCTCTCTCTTGATTTCTCTTATACAAGAGAAAGAAGCATCTGTCTTGCATATGACATTGTTCTTTAGAGTTTCTATTACTCTCTCCTGAACTTTATCCTCATCAATTTGGTGAGCAATGTAGATTTTGCTTAGTTTTTTTTTTTAATGACAGATGGAGGAGAAGGCAACATTTCATTACACACAGTAAACAATTCATATTTTTATTATCCCAGTCCTCTGTCTGGTTTCTTCCCAGATATAAATTCCCTTTAGCACCCCCACTCCCCTACCAAGCAAGCCCCATCCACCCCACCAACACTCTGTAATACTTTTTTCTTCTCTTGGAGTCAGGGCCCACTTTCATATCTCTGATCCCCAAATGATGTTTGGGTGGACATTGTACTTACTTCATCCCTTCTTCAGGGATTCTTTTCCCTATAAAGAGGGACAACTTTATTTTAGCTGAGCTTTTGCTCATCGGTGCAGTCTACCACAAGATAATAGTAACAGCATCAACAATAATCCATATGATTTAGTGCCTACTGTGGGCAGGCATTTAATCCTTACAACAATCCTATAAAGTGTCATTTATTTTCCACCTGTGGCAGAAAAGCCTAGTTGTCTACCCGAATTCATATTCACATTCTTTCTTCCCTAAAATAAGTCTTCATTGTGAAGTCACCATCCATTGTGGATTACGTACACCTTCATAATTGTCATATTTTACTTATATATTGATCCTTATCATTATGAAGTATTTCTTTTTGTCTCTAGTAATACTCATTTTTTTGAGGTCTATTTTGTCTCATACTAATACAACAATTCCTTCTCTCTTGTGGTTATTATTTGCATGGTGTATCTTCCTCCATCTTTAAAATTTTTATTCTATTTGTATTTAAAATGCATCTCATGTAGATACCATGTAGTTGGTGCTTACTTTTTATGCAGTCTTACAATTTCTGCTTTGTGATTGGAGTGTTCAATTGCATTTGATATGCTTATTGAGATGACTGTATTTAAAGGTCTGCCATTTTGCCATTTATTATCCATTTGTCTTACCAAACGTTTTGCTTTTTTTTCTCATTCTCTTTCTTCTATGTTAATCAAATACATTTTCATATTCAATTTTTATTTTTCTGTTGACTTTGTAGTTACATTTTTCATTATTTTTTACTTTCTCAAGTGTTTACAAAATGGATTTTTAGCTAATCCCTATCTATCTAGTTATATTTGATTACTCCAGATGAAATATAGAAAACTCACAATAGCATAATTCCATCTACCCCTTCTCTTTAGTGCTTTTTTTGTCATATATATTACATCTACATTTGTTATAAACTCATTAATATTCGTGAAGTGTCATACTTTTTTGCTTCAAACAGTCATGTTTTCAATAAGAAAAGAAACATATACACATATTGGTTATTTTTTATAGTTACCCACATATTTACCATTTCTGCTGTTTGAGTGTAATTTTAGTAACCTATGAGAAGTCTTGAAATATTTATATTCTTTTACCCAAAGTTGCACTTATAGGAATTTTTTATGGCAATAAGTAGAGATGATAATAAATTTCTTTGATCATGTTTTGCTCACTGTTTCTTATAATTAAACGTTTGAAATAATTTAAATGTCTAAAAACAGAAAAATTATTACATAAACCATGTCACATATGTAGGACAGATAAACATGTTTATTTTTATGATATTGGTTAAATGATACAACTATATATTATATGTGTATGATATTTATACAGATAAAATTATTACAGTTTTTTAGGAAAAGACTGAGAAGAACTATATCTAGATATTAATAATGGTTCTTTCTGGCTAGTTGGATAATGCCTTTGATTTACTACCTTTTTCTTATTTAAACTTTCCTATATTTTCTAAATTTTTACACAAATATATGTTCTTTTGTAATCAGAAGAACAGCACAATGAGAAAATTCAGGACTGGGGAGTCATGTTATATAAGCACTGGTCAGAATCTTTGAAACTAGTTAATCATAGTAGTAAGACTAATTGTCATAAATATATTTACCAACTTTAATATCTTCAGTTTGACAAAGTTGGAGGATAGAAGGTAAGAAGGCAAGTTATAGTGAAAGGTATATGAATTTACATATTATTCAATATAGTAAGCTTATTCTATTGGTAGGTCTTCTTTTCTATTCTGTTATGATTTAAAGATTGCTACAGATTCCCAAATGCCTCAAAGGATCTCCCTCACTGGCTGCATTGGTCCTTAAAATTTTTGTATGTCAACTTCTTTTTTTTAAAGCTCTGTTGTCTCTCTTCCTATGAAACTTACCTAATTTGATCTGGGAGGGGAGCATCCATTGACATACAAGCATGGATTACTGTATCAAACTCAGGACAATCTGATGAAGAATATTTTGGTGTTTTGGGGAATGCTCTACAGTTATAGAGCTGTATAGGGTTAATTCTAATCAGAATTCTATGGTGAGGTATCTTAGAAACTATATAAGTAGGGTGTGGTACTGGGCACTTTGTGGGGTTGGTAGGTGGGTAGAAGTGAAAGAAGAAAAAGGAAAGACAATACCAAATGGAGATGCAAGAATCCGTCAAAATTATTCATTTATTCAGTGAACCTGTGTTTGCAGCTCTCAAGCCTGTATGCCCCTTTAAGTGTCATTTGCTTTAAGCAGTCAGATGTTCTTGGCTGCTTGTTCCTTCATTTAGATAGAAGTCAAAATCTTAAAAAAAAATTAAAAAAAAAAGAAGTCAAAATCTTTTGTAAGGTTTGAAGTTCTTTACCTATACAAGATATGCTTATCATTTTGCATACCTTCAAATTTCAGTCACTTCAGAAGATGAAGAAATTAACCCCCAGTAAAGGGACATGGTAAATAAACCAACCCCAGTGAAAATATATATACTAGTTAATCAGGGCCTTCTGGAGGCTGTACCTCTTCTTCCTTGGCTTTCATACATGTTGACAACTGTTTAAGTTGGAATTTAAAGCCAGATGAGGAAGAAGGCAGATGTTTGTGAATGCTTTGTAGTAGATCTTTGCAAGGCCCCTAAGTCAATTTGCATTGGTAGCCCCTGTTCAGTCTTCTCTTAGGAGACCAATCCAAAGGAAGATAAGTTTTAAAAATACACTCAAAAACTCAGAACATGTACAGATGCAATAAATCCAGATCTAACGCTTTTACTGTACAGGTGGAAAAAATCATCTTGATAACTTGATTGACTTAACCAAGATTATACCTAGCTAAAAGCTGTATAAGAATTAGAACCCAGGTCTCTTAGCTGATCTAATGGATTTTCCACACTATAAAGTTTCCCCAAGTCCAGGTATTAGATCTACACCTTCAAAGCCCATAAAAACATGAAGCAAAGCAAGGCAAAAAACAGGCAAGCAAAGAAAAGGAAAATCCTAGCAAGTCTCACATCAACCACTGGGAGAAAATGTGTAAACATTAGATGGAATGGAATTGCAAACCATGTTGTCTTTTATAAAAAGTGGATTGTGTCAACTATACTAAATAATTTTCCCCCTAAAATTGTTGAACAAAAGAAGGCAATATAGGTTTTTACTTATTTGGGCCCTGAGGCATTTATTGTTGTTGTTTTAAGACAGAGCCTCACTCTGTTGCCCAGGCTGTAGTGCAGTGGCATGATCTTGGCTCACTGCAGCCTCTGCCTCCTAGGTTCAAGAGATTCTCCTGCCTCAGCCCCCTGAGTAGCTGGGACTACAGGTGCATGCCTGGCTAATTTTTGTATTTTTAGTAGGGACAGAATGTCACCATGTTAGGCTGATCTCAAACTCCTGACCTCAAGTGATCCATCCTCCTCAGCTTTGCAAAGTGCTGTGATTATAGGCATGAGCCATGGCACCAGCCCTGAGGCATTTTTTGAAATGGAATCATGTGTATCATTTAAAATCTGACTTGAACTGATTTGGGCAATATTTCTTAGCCACAGACAATGAGTCTGTTGTGTGAAGATGCCTGGTTGAGTGTCTTAGGAGTCAGATTAAGGTCACATTTACTTTATTGGACATTTTATTCCTTATCTAGACTCAAAGAAGGCAAAGAGCAAGATAATGAAATCCACTGGTGACCTAATTTTGGAGGCACTGTCAATGTGAACAAGAACAGAGAAGTAAAACAAAGTAAATACAAGTTTAGACATACATGCCGGGAAGATACAATGGGACTTCACTTCAAAAACAACCTAATGGCTTGGAATGGAAATGGGCGCCAGAAATTCTAGAGACAGAAAATGATAATGACTTTTAAATGGTGGGAGGAGGGATTTATAATGGTTTGCAAAACATAAAAATTTACAATTTTGAATGGAGAAAAAAAATACCCTAAACAAAAAGATATAACTATGCACTTAATACACATTTACATAAATCTTCCATCTCAAAATCAGAATGGAAAGATTCCCATGATTATTTTGGAGATATAAACATTTTGGGTGTAGAATTGGAAATAATATCAAAGTAAACATGTAAAAGGATGAGTTACATATACAATGGACTGTGAGTACAAGTAGTCTCCTCAGGATCTCATTTAAATTAAAGAAAAAAAAGTAAAGGAATTGAAAAGAGAGAGAGAAAAAAAAGGAATTCCTGGTTCTGCCCTCTGTTATCTACTGTGATTTTCTCTGTTGCTTTTAAAGAAAAAAACAAACAGTTTTTTTCTTAATAAAGCCTTGCTAATATATAGGTTTAGAAAAGAGCAATCACGCCACAGCAACAACCTATAGCCAGGTAGTCGAGGAGAGACTCTAATTTTTTAAGTACTCTTGATGTCCCCAGGGGACCAGAGCCAGTGCTGTTCAATTTTTTTTTTAATCCTCACAATTTTGGAATTCATAGGGTTAAAATTCTCACAAAGTGTCTTTATGAAGACACGTAGCAGTCTGTTCTCAATTGTGTAAGTAATGGCATGATGATATTCAGCACGTGATTGCTATAAAATAAGAGATTCTTTCAGAAATCATATGCCATTGGACAAGAAATGAGCCCTTCCTGCACAGCTGGAGGGAGTAACTGAGGTGCTCTTTTTAGCAGATACCTCTATTTCATGGTAGAAGGAATCCATTAAAGATTGAAAAAGATATTTAAATTAAAGGCTGACTTACCCAGAAAAATTCAGGGATCCAAATACACAAACTCTCACTAAGTCACCAGTAAGTAGAGGGTTAATTGTTCTGCAAAAGTATTGTAGAAATCATCAGTGATCTGTGAGACATAAAAGGGAAAAGAAGCAAAAGGAATAAAGGATACTTTAGCATACATTTTAGTAAACATCCATCTAGTCTCCAGCTTTAAGGGGATGCTCACAGCCTTACAATGAGGTAGTATTTATCAGTCAGAATTCCCAGGAACTTAAAAGCAACAACTTTAGATGATCTCCCAGGAGAAGAGTTAGGAATGACCTGGATACAAATTTTCCCCCTTTCTCTTCTAAAAGTCTGGCTGCTTAAAAATCAGCCATCTGGACTGCTTTTCTTTTCCCTAACCAGAATATATGCTGCTTGTGATCATTTTCCTCTGCCAGCAGGCTGTTTTGACAGAGGGCACTGTGTCAACATTAATTTACCTCACTATATCCTTTTATGAACCAATTCAGGGAAGCCTTGACGATATTCTCTTTCCTTTGCCTACTCAGTTCTGTCCATCTGAAATCTTTGCTTAAAAAGCAACTCAATGAAATGCCACAACTCTTCAGATTTATAGAACAACATCGTATGTGCTATCAGAGAAGTGAAAGGAGCACCACAATGTTTGTGAAGGCCCAGTGGTGATTACAAGAAGTCATTTAACACATTACACATCAAGTCATAATTGGATGCATTGATCTTATATTCAAAATTTTCAAATAATTGCTTATGGTTGAGAAAACCCTTTTATCACTTGTTAATAACTAATGTCTGTGGCATTTAACTATGGGTACCTGCTACATGAGCCAGGCACTATTTATTTCGTTTCATTTCTTACTAAATGCCAAGTATATACCTGTCTTAGTTCATTTGGGCTGTTATAACAAAAATACCATAGACTGGTTAATTTCTAAACAACAGAAATTTATTGTTCACACTTATGGAAGCTGGAAAGTCCAAGATTAAGATGCCAGTAGATGTATTGCCTTGTGAGGGCTCACTCTGTGCTTCAAAGATGGTCTTCTCACTGAGTTCTCATGTCCAGAAGGGACAGACAGGTTCCCTCAAGCCTCTTTTATATGGGCACTAATCCCATTTATAAATACAGAGCCCTCATGACCTAATCACCTCCCAAAGGCCCACTTTTAATACTGTTGCATTGGAGATTAAGTTTCAACACACGAATCTGGGAGAAGCACAAACATTCAGGCCATAGCATGTGCTTATGCTGAAAGTACAAAGATGAAAGAAACGTAACCACTTCCTTCAAAAGGTTTAGTAGAGACAGAGAGAGATTCATTAAATTGATAGTTACTTTCAGTAACAATGTGGTAAGTGTAATAATAAAAGAGGCAAGCATGGAGAAGGCTATGGAAACACATAGGAGGGATCAGAAAGTTTTCTGCAGGAAGTGACTTTTGAAACAAGTTTGAAGAACAATAGAAGGGGGTGGAGGAGCAGCAGCTTCCGATAGGGCCAAATGCTGAGAAAGTGCTTCATTGGGAGTAGAGAATAGAGTGGGACATGTAGAGTCAGGGGAATGATGGCTGATAATCTGGCAGAGCCAGATCATGGAAAGCTTCATAAAATCTGCTAAAGAGCTTTCCTTAGCAGATACTTGATGGAATAGTTTATTCCCAGCAGGAAAATTCTGTGGGAAAAAGTTTGGAAAACATATCAACAAGACTTCTTTAATGTAGAGTCTCTTGGAAATTTAAATATGCTAATGCATGTCGTGAATCTCCAAAATAGGAATATACTTTACAGTTTCTGACCATGAAACACTTATCAAAGATAATCTTTTGGGGCCAGAATTCTGAGAATTACTTTGGGAAGTAGTACACAAATCTCTAGGGAATCATTAAGAGTTTAAATCAAGCTTGTCCAACCCATGGCCCATGGACCACATGTGGGCCAGGACGATTTTGAATGCAGCACAACACAAATTCTATAACTTCTTAAAACATTATGATAATTTTTTTGAGATTTTTTTAAAGCTCATCAGCTATTGTGTTAGTGTATTTTATGTGTGGCCCAAGACAATTCTTCTGCCAATGTAGCCCAGGAGAGCCAAAAGAATTTAAATATATTTAGGAGGTTAGAAGGTTAGATTGACCAAACTTGGTGATTGATTGATACAGGGAGGTAAGGGGTAGAAAAGATTAAGAGTTTCTAACACCAATGATCAGATGGATGAGGTATCAACAATTGAGTAATTATAAGAGGAAGAATAGGTGTAGAGAAGACAACATGTGTTTAGTTTTGGACAGATCAAGATTGAAGAAATGTATGGGATAGCTAGCAGAGATTCTAGGAAATGATTGCATATGTGTGTGGAGTTTCTATTAAATTCCCAGATTTCAGTATTTAACAGGATATGGATGTAGTTACAATTATGACAATATTAAAAATTCCCAGGAAGAATAAACAGAATGAAAAGAAGTGTGGACCAAGGACATAGTGAGGTAATTTCAACCAAAGTATTTACATGCATAACAACTTCAAACCTTTAGTCAACTCAAACCATAAACACAGGTTGCTATTGAAAAAGACACCACCAACACAGTATTAGACCTACTTCCATAATGATTTTTGGATCTATGCTAAGTTCATGTCTCTCTCCTCTTGGACTTTATATTGGTCTATAGCAAATATTTAAATATGCATTCTCCACTCCCACAACAATTCAATTACAGAATTTTATTTTTTCTTTAACTTCAAAGTGCTTTTCTTCTTTACCCCTTTAAAGCAGAGGTTAGCAGTAAATAGAGATTTGAACTGAGGCTGACATATTTGAACCTCTGATTTTCCAGAATGCTAGTGGTGGCTCCAAAGTTTTTGTATAAGAAGGGCTTATGGAGGCAATCTGAAAGAAAATGCTAAGGCAAGTTTTACATAAGAAATGTTTTTACTAAGATTGTATTTTACTTTGGTAACGTTAAGGGTTAATGAAAATTGTGCATGGAGTGGAGAGAGCCAAATCTTTTAAGCTGCCTCAGTTTGGCCTCATGACTCTTTTTTAACATCATTAATATTGCCAACTGCTATTAAAATAAACCCTGTAAGCAGCTAACAATGTGTCAATATTTCTAGCAGCTGAATTGTGCTAAGCCATATCATCCTGCATTTACTAACCCAATTTATATTGCTGATTCAGATACCCATTAACATCCTATTCTTTAGTAGAAATTGCTTTTTAAAAGCAATGTGGTAAAGTTTTAAAATACAATCACCCATGGCTTTACTTAGTATCTACCACTGTTTGAGTCTTCCACAATTAACTAAGATTACCTGGTATCTGCCAAAATATAAAATTGTTTGCTCTCATTTTTTTTATATTGTAGATGATAAAATTTTTATGTGACTGTCTAAATTATTTGTGAAAGGAGTTGGATTGTAAATAGAAATGAGTAAATAAGTATATGCTGCATTATATCTAGTCAGATTAATAAGATAAATGATGTATCTAGTTTGGTCATGTTTTAAATGGCATATGTTGGTGTTTGTGGTACAAGTTTAATATTATGTGAATGCGAAGAAAGTATGAAGAAACAATAAATTTCAAAAAATAAAACCATGAATATGCTAAATGCCTATTAATAGTCATTTAATAAGTTTATATGTCATTGATATGAAGAATTAAAGCTATTAGGTTTTTTTTTGGCACAGAGTTTTCTTCTGAGGAGTAATTTAGGTATTAAAAAATATAGTTTGTCATGTAGTTATTACGACCTTGGAAAAAGCAGAAGCAATATATCTGGTGTATATGTCCACTCTAAATATAGCATTGCAGAACACAGGTTTTCCTGGAATCCTTGCATTGGGTACAATTAAGTTTAAGCTTGACGAAATGAAGGTGATTTTCAATGCCTAGTGTTCATGATCAAAATCATGTTCATTGTTATGTTCTGTGCATGGTCAACGCATGGCCTGTTTCTTTACCTTAAAAGAATAAAACAATGGTCACAATTGCTTTTTCTATAGACTGGCTTCCTTCAAAGAGTGCCAAAGAAAGAGTATTTTCTATTAACATTTGAAAATTTAGAGCAGAAATGGTAAGTCACATCTCAAAGGACTTCAAAGTAGTTCTTTAAAACAATCATTATTTATAAGAAGAAAGATATACAATAAGAACAGGAAATATCAGGCTTGTAAAAAAGATATTTTCTATCTTATTATTTGTCATGAAATATTGGGGTTTAGACACTGAAGGCTGAGATTTTAGTTAACGGGATAGATGATTATGATTATATTTGCTGGTATTTCTTAAGAAATTTAGCTGGTATTTCTTGGGATTTCCTTAGGAAATTCCCATGAAGTCTGCTCTTATAGATGTATACTGTACCATTTTGTGAGAACCTATCTTTCTTACAGAGAGATGTCAAGTCCTTGAGTCTGAATTTTCTGGTTTCAATTGGAAAAGAAACCCTAAAATGTGTCAACTTAGAGTTTACAGATCAGTCTGAGTAGAGTGAAGGAAAAGTCTGAGTAGGAGGCTATATAAAATTTCAAGATCCTGAGATATTAGAGGTGCCATTTCTTCCCTCTCCTCTCCCTCACACCATTCCCAGAAGATAAGTAGTCCAAAAAGAATGAAGGAAAATATAATTGAGTGTCAAAAAATAACAAAATAATGTTAGTAGAAGAAACAAAAACAAAATTTATTCAGACATATAACAATTTTATGAGTTTGCATTCTTCAAAGACACGGGTTTTATCTGTGTCATCTTATGAAAACCAGATGACATAAATGACTAAAAAATCTAGCAGATGATTGTGAAACAATCTTGATGGATTTTCTGTATTTAAATATGTGGTTTAACTTCATTCACGTTAAAGTAATATATAATCTACAGATAATTAGAGATTCAGTACTGGTTGATCTTTGGGGGGTAACATTCCTATGCCTGTGCTATTTCTAACCATATTTTCATTTTAAAATAATGGCTGCTGTTGGTCATAATGTGACCAACTTTCTGTCTTTCATATAATTGTATATACATACATAATATTATTTATTTATATGCTATATAAACAATGTATATATTCCTAACTATTGTGTATTTCTGTTATAAAAAGAACTTAAACTTGTTATGTTTTAAATTGTTAATTAGCCTGATTTTGTACATAAACACAGATTGCTTACTGTTTGAATGTCTACAAATGTTCTTCCACCACTATTCTGTCTCCCCCTGCTCTTTGCAGCTATTTCTTCCAGCTGCTATTCTCACTCTATACTGTCTCCCTGCTAAATTAGATTGGAATATACTTGTCTAGGAAATCATAAGTTCAAATATAGTATATCTAAATTTGGCAAAATCTGTGAATAATAATTTCATTTTAAAAATCAAATAGTTTTGAGAGAATCTAAGCAACATTCTCTAGAGTGGACATTCAGTACTGGGCATGTGACAGATGACCTATCAGGTATATGAAAAAAGTACTGATGCTTTTATTTCTACTTATGTTTTCTTATCCCCTTATAGTTTCAATTTTTGCATATTTTACAATGTTCATAATATATTTATAAAATGTTATTTTAGTAGAACATATGTACCTATATATATTTTTACTGTTAAGATATAAAGTCAAAGAAGTTAGGAAATCAGAGGGATAAAGGTTAAGAACACTTGCTTAGTCATGCGATAAACATAGAGTTTATTCTTACCTGTAACACTGACTAGCTTTGTGATCTTAAGCAAGTTACATAAAATCTGTAAGCCTCAGTGTTCTCATCTATAAAATGGTAGTCATCATATAAGTAAAGAGCCTCAATCTCCTTATTTTTTAGATTTGAGGTTTCTTGATTTTAAAATATTATTGAAAAACTCATCCCATTAGAGGAAATTTTTAATTTTTGTAAAGAGGTAAAATAAAATAGTTGACAATCATTTACCTACTCAAGAAATTATCGTGCATTAAATTTGGTTTAAACAGACAACACACACCTTCACATACACACTTGTAAACAGGAAAAGGTCATTAATAATTAATACTGAAGTCCTGAAAATCCTCCTGAAAACACATCTGTTGATAACTTGCTCCAGAATTGCAAAATATAAAACATAATTTTTAAAAATCAGTGAGGAAGTTAGCTTTTATTCTCAGAAATGTGGTCTTAGGGGGATTTAGAAACCTTTTTTAATCTGTTACAGTAGAGCAGGATTTCTTTTCCCCCTAACCTTTGACAAGCATCAAAATACACTTTTAAGTGTGCATTTTGTTTTGTTTTTTTGGTTTAGACTGTGTTTACCCATTGCTGAAATAGTCACTTATTCTCAGAAACGTCATAAAAGCTGAGTAGCAACATGCCTGGATAGTAGTTATGTTATATGGTCACTGTGGATTTCTAAGTGGAAAGAATGAAAAGTAAAGACAAAAGAAGACCAAGAGAATTTATTGCTAGCAGACCTACACTACAAAAAATACAAAAGGAAGTTCTTCAGGCAGAATGAAAATTATAACAGATGGAAATTCAGATCTTTAGGAAAGAATGATGAGCTTTTCAATGGTAACTATGTGGGTAGATAATTATTTCCTGGGAACTAAGCATAAAAATAATCATGTTTCTCTATGTAGCATTACTTTATAACAATGTATATAAACATCACAAATTTCAATTGAGACATCAAGATACAACAGAGGGCACATTCTAGAGGATATGATAATCCAGATGCAAGTTTTCAAAGGAAATAAGTCAAGAATATGTTAGATGACTCTTCGTTATTAAGAGCATAGAAAGACCAGGAGCAGTGGCTCATGTCTGTAATTCCAGCACTCTGGGAGGCCAAGATGGGAAGATCAGTTGAGGCTAGGAGTTAGATACCAGCTTGAATAATAGCAAGACTCTGTCTCTAAAAAGAATTTGGAAAACAATAAAGTTAGTTGGGCATGCTGGTGTGTGCCTGTAGTCACTGTAGTGGACTATGATTGTGCCACACTGTATCCCAGCCTGAGCAACAGAGTGAGACCCTGTCTCTGAGAAAAAAAAAAAAGCACAAAATGTTTGGCTTTTTGGAAGGTTGAAGAATTTTTGAGGATGATTAATTTAGAGAGAGTTATACTATACTATAATTACCAACCTTTACCTCAAATGAATTGGGGGACCTGGTACTCAACTCCAGTGACAGGGGCTTCCATAAGACTACTTATATAGCTTGATATGTGTTAACCATGATTGAAGGGCATTAGTAGATTTTATTTATTATGTCAGGTTTATTGACTATAATATACACACAGTGAAATAAACCTTTTAAAGTTAGGAATGAGTTTTGACAAATGTATACAGTCATGTAAAAAAATACCACATCATTACCCACAGAAGTTCTCTGGTGCCCATTTGAAGTTAATACCCTTCTCATACTCCCAGATCCTAACCAACACTGGTTTGATTTTTGCCCATTTAGCTTTGTCTTTTTCAGAATGTCATATGAATGACAATACATTTTTAAAAAATAATATGTAGCTTTTTATATCTTTCTTCTATCAATTAACATATTGCTTTTGAGACTCATCCATGTTGTTGAATATATCAGTAGTTTCGTGGATGAATGACAATATGTTTATCCATTCACCAGTTGATGAATTTTTGGTTTTCTCCCAGTTTTTGGTAATTACAAATAAAGCTATTTTAAGCATTTGTAAATAAGTCTTTATGTGAACATGTCTTCAACTTCTCTTGGGCTAGGAGGGGCATTTCTGGGTCAATATGTTAAGTGTCTGTTTAACTTCATTGGATTGCTGTTTGACAGAAAATTTTTGAGATGGGTTGACAAACAACATGAGCACCAAAATGAAAGAGAGTTTTCTGCTCTCCCAAAGTATGTGTGATCAGGAATACAAAAGTGTTTACTGTAGACCAGATAGCCTTTGTATCAGTTACACACTACTGCTAAAACCAAACCAAAACCAACAAACAAAAAACACTACCACAAAATTTTGAAGGTTAAAATAAAAGCAATAATTTATGTGCTCACAATGTTACAATTTGGAGTAGACTCAGGGCTGGTTTGTCTCTGCAGTGTTAGCTTGAATCTCTGTGTGTTCCTGGGGTATCTAAAATGTCCACTCCATACCTGGTGCCTCAGCTGGCATGGCTGGAACACCTGGGATCTGGCTGAGCCTCTCTCTCCAGTGGGGTAGTTGGACTAATATGCATGATGACTCAGGACTCCAAAGGGGCAAAAACAGAAGCAAGATCTCAAGATGTAGGCCTCGAAGTCATAAAGCATAACTTTTGCTGCATTTGATTGGGATGGTCCTGGTTTCAAAAGAAAGGAAAATAGACTTCATCTTTTTATGGGAAGAGTGGAAACCACATTACAAAAGAGCAAAGGGACGAGGAGAGAATGTTATGGCTAGCTTTAGAGACAGTCTGTTTCAGTTCGTATTGCATTTGTATTAGATTCTGTTCAATGGTGCTGCTTAGAAGGGTGATGGGACCTCAGAAGGAAGGAAATAGAGGTAGGCTGAAGAATTCTAGAAGCTGGGAGAGAGTAATTAGCTGCTAGAATAAAAGCCATTCAGCCAGATCAAGACAATGGAAGTTGAGAGGCCTTCAACAGAGATTTCCAAAGAGCCAATAAAAATGTCCCATGGGGGGATTAAAAAGTCAAATTATATGTCTTTCAGTTCCAGAGAGCACAGAGTCACCTTACAACAATAACAGTCATGTAAAAACTTTCTCATTCCTTTATCTCTCCTCCCTATCTCAACTTCCACTCTGGTGGAATCAGAAAATCAAAAATCATAGTTAATAAACTAGGGGAAGCAGAGCAGGGACAGGAAGGAGGACTGCACTCACTTCCAACTTACCTGTGTCCAGCTTCTTCTGGCCCGTGTTGCAAAAGGCAGAAAGACTTTAACATTAAAACAATTTTGGAGTTTTGATCATTATCTATTATTGTACACGTATAATTACCATACTCAGACTGTATTTGTGACTTAACATGATCAGAGAACTTTACCCAAGAGTGGCCAGAAAAAATATGCGGTCTACCTAAGTTTTTATCCAAAGGTAGGAGAAAGATTATCTATATCAAGGAGCTTAAGTATAATTATGAAAAACAATAATAATTGTTTAAAACACTAGTTATGTAGTTAAATTTATGATAGGTAAGTTTTCATGACAGTTAAGAGTAAATAATTCAATGTAACCAATATTTGTTACCACATGACATATAGTAGTATGTTCCATCACTTACCAGCTGTGCAGTCTTGGTCAAGTCACTTAATTCCTCTGTGCCTGATATTTTTTATGTGTAAAATGAAATAAATAATAGTCACCTCTTTAGATAATTGTGAGAATTAGATAAAATCTGGATTAAGTGCCTAACGCAGTGTCTAGCAAATAACTGTTCAACAAATTATAGTTATCATTATCATCTGCCTTAAGTTGTTTTACTGAATTTTTTGGCAAGAAATTGTCCTACTTTTTATTTTTTAAGAAGTAATATTTTAATAAATGCAATAATATCCTTAAAATGCTTAACATAACCACTGAGCATGGTAGGTGTTCAGTAAATGGTGGTAGTGGTTATTATAGTTGCTTGAATATAGGCCCTTTCACCTCACTTTCTTCCCATTATACACTAGCTATACCATTTCTAGTACTCTACTTAATCTCTTTGAATCTCAGTTCCTTCATTTATAAAATAGGGCTTTTACTTACTTTATCTATCTCACAAGGTTGTTATGAAGAATAAAATTCAGTCTTTGAAAGTATTTGTAAATGCTATACACATATGATTTAGCATTATTTTCATTCATTGAGATTACCTTTAAAATATTATTTATACAGCTCTTTCAAAATGATTTTGCACTAAAAATTTTATGTAAAGGTAAAAACACTCGAAGGTTTTATTTAAAGAAACAGAGCCAATACCTCTATTTACACGCTGCTTTCTAAGAGTAAGTGTAGTGCTCACTTCAGTACACATATACTAAAAGGTAAGTGTATATTTTCTAGTCTTTGTGCATAGATGCCATGATTTCAGGGCAGTTGCAAGATCCTACTAGACCACCAATCTTTCTTCTCTCAGTGCTGAACTTCTCTCCTACCTCACCTGAAATTTATCAATTAGTGTTTTTAGTTGGGTAGACTAAAGGGTTTAACTTCTGATAACATGTTCATATTTACCTAGGTAAGGCAAACTTAGGGGCTGAGGGAAGGGACTATTCCCTACAACTTCTCTGTTGGCACAGAAGTTGATTAGATTAGTCTCAGTGTTAGCTAAGAACATCCATTCTAAACATGTGAGATCAAAAGTTGAGCTAATTTCAGTGGAGGAGCAAAACACAATCACAACTACCTAAGAATAAATAGCTCAACAAGCTTCATTTCATTTATGTCTAACAGAAGGTGGCTGCTTCCCCAAGATGCCTCTCACCAGATGGTGAATTCTCAGTTCATTTTTAACTACCTGGAAAAGCATGACACATAGCTCCGACCTCATTTCATTTTAGACCTCACCTTTTGTTTCAGCACTAGATCACAAGGGCTTATGATTTCCAACTGAGCAAAAATTTCCTTAAAAAGTGGGAAATCAAAGTTATGAACAAACACACTTGTGCATGAATATGTTTACTTTTCTAAACACCTTACTCTTGGTAATCCATCTGTAATTATGAGAAGCTAATTTTTGTTGTTTCAGACCAGTTTTCCTTCTCTACTTGCGTAAAACCAGTTATCTGTATTGATTCAGTAATTGAAAACTGATTTTAATCATTCTAAATAAAACATAATTCTAAAGACGAATTAGGAGTTTTCTCTACATGGTGCATTCTAAAGTCAATATAAAATCCCTTGGATTATTTATATCAATCCTCATTCTCCAGATCTCTCTTTGTTAGTATTCATGATTGAGAATTTACAGCACAATTATTCTAGGCCTCCAGGATAATCAGGGTAAGACCTTTCAGTAATGAGGAGTCACCAAGGAGTTTAGCCAACACTCCAATCAATGACAGCAGGTCCTGGAATAACCTCATTTTCTTCAACATGGTTTCATTATAACACTGATGAGAGAAAAAAACTGATTCTAGCCAAGGCCACTGTCTGTGTGGAGTTTTTAAATTCTTGCCATGTCTGTGTGAGTTTTCTCTGAGTAATCTGGTTTTCTCCCGCATTCCAAAGATGCACACATTAGTTGAATTGGAGTGTCTAAATAGTCCTAGTACGGGTGTGTGTGTGTATGTCTGTGTGTGTATAAGTAAACCCAGTGATGAAAAGGCATCCTGTCCAGGCTGGTTCCTGCCTTGTGCCCTGAGCTGCCAGAATAGGCTCCAGCCATGTGAGCTGGAATAATTGGGTAAATAATTATCTTATTTGCTTTTATTGATCATTTAAACATTTATGCATAGCTCACATTTATTTAATGTTTAAAATTAGAAGTGTTTTGTTTTTATTTAGAAGTTTGGTGATATTTTTATGACCAAAATATGCTATAGGAACTTAACTCTCACTTATACCAATTAGCTTATGCTTAAATTGGTTTTGTTATATGCTGTTTTGCTTAAAGTCACAGTTTCCAAAAAGCTATTGACAATGTTAAATGAAAACTTTCTGTACTTTCGTATGCCTGAACTTTTATGACCACACACCACCGCCTTAAAAGTAGTTAGAGGTGGACATCTTGAAAAAGGATACTCCTTATAGATAGAAATATGGGGCCAGTAGAAGGGTCAGAATCTGCTCATTATCACTATTGAGAAAATAAATTACAATAACCCAAGGGTGGACTATTTTGTCCTCTTAATGAATGCAATCTGGCAAATGAAGTTTTAGAGAAATCAAGTATAAATTAATCTCAACTGTTTTCATCTTTATTTTCCAGGGTGATTTGATTATTGTACTGAGTAAAACAAATAGGCAATGGTGAAAAGTTCTATGTATATATGAAAAAGATACTAAAAAATAATAAAACTATTTATAATATAGTTTCCTAAATAATAATAATCACTCTTTGTATCACATGGAGTATTTTTGTTGCTCTACACTTTTATAGCATACAGCATTATGGCAATTATCCATAAAAATGTGAAGTTGAAAAGAATATTGAGAATAGCTAGTCTAACATCATCATTTTACACATGAGGAAACTGAAGCCCAGACAGATTTGGTGACTTTCCCAAGGATACAGAGCTGGCTCAGGGCAGATAATCGTATCAGACATAATCCCATGTCTTTCAGCTCTTCGTCTGACAGTCTTCCCACTCCCATGCAGACTATACAGAAAATTATTTTACTGTTAAAAATTAGTTTATGCCCATAGTTAAAATTATGCTTAAAAAGTTCTCTAGCTTGGCCACACATGAAAATCACCTGGAGAGCTGTTAAAACCACCACCACCAGGTTGCACCTCAGATGGATTACATCACAACATCTGGGGATGAGATCTAGGTGTCAGTAGTTTGCAAAGCTCCCCAGGAGCACCCAGGTTTGAGAACCACTCTACTAAAATAATTATAATGAAAAAACAGGTGTCTTCTGTTCCACTGTTTCTCACTCCTTAGTTCTACTTTCCATGGCAGTTTTTCTCTAAGTTTGGCCCTAAGACCAGTAGCATTGGCATCACCAGTGAGCTTTTTTTTTTTTTTTTAATTTTTCAGATGGGGTCTCACTCTGTCACCCAAGTTGGAGTACAGTGGCATGATCTCGGCTCTCTGCAAACTCTGCCTCCCAGGCTCAAGCAATCCTCCTGCCTCAGTCCCCTAGTAGCTGGAACCACAGACATACACCACTATGCCTGATTAATTTTTGTATTTTTTGTAGAGATAAGGTTTTGCCATGTTGCCCAGTCCAGGAGTGAGCTTTTCAGAAATGTACCTTCATGGGGCACACTCCAACCTATTGGATCAGAATCTCTGAGGATGAGGTTCCAGTTAACTGTAGTTCTTATTCATGTAAAAATTAGCCTTACCCTGTAAGGTATCATTTTTCACTATTTTTAGTGGTATCCTCTATATTTACCTCCATGTCTAAATAATATGCTTATAATCCTATTTCTTGATTTGACAGTTCTATACTTTATCTATTGACTTCCTGTTATGGCAAATAAGGATTTAGGTTTTTCTACTTTTCCCCCTCCTCTCATCCTTCCAGTAGAGTTATACACAGTATTTTACTAAATCAATTACTCTGTGTTTACACTATTAATATTATAAAAATATTGTTCCCTGCAAAGCTAAATAAATCTTTGTATATATACCTTTTATTTTATACTTATTTTTTTCCTAGGAATAATAATTGCCTGGTTTGTTTATTGGTTCATTTTCTGTATCTATTCTTAATTTTTATATATGCTCTACTAAATCTGTTATATACCTACTAATATAATTTTCAAATATTCAAACTGAGATATTTCACCCATCTCATTTGGAAGCCTATGCCCTCACCCCTTCATCCATTTGCTCTCATTTGAACTGGTTATTTTCTGAAGTCAGCTATGCAGTTGACATTCTGGATCTTGGCCTTGCCCTTTCTTTATCACACTATATCTAGTCTGCAGGCAAATATACTACCTCTACCTTCAAAATGTATCTGGAACCTGATCCCATCTCTCTCTCTTCTTTTATTTTTTTGAGACAGAGTCTCACTCTGTTGCTCAGGCTGTAGTGCAGTGGCATGATCTATGTGTAGTGCAGTGGCTCACTGCAACCTTTGCCTCCCAGGTTCAAGTGATTCTCCTGCCTCAGCCTCCCGAGTAGCTGGCATTACAGGAATGCACCACCATGCCTGACTAATTTTTGTATTTTTAGTAGAGACGGGGTTTCTCCATGTTGGCCAGGCTGATCTCAAACTCCTGACCTCAGGTGGTCCACCCATCTGGCCTCCCAAAGTGCTGGGATTGCAGGTATGAGCCACCATGCCCAGCCTCCTATCTCTTGACCTCCTCTGCTACCATCCTGCCCAAGCTACCATCATCTCGCTTAATCACTGAAATAGCCTGCTTAATTCTTCCACCCATTCCCCCTTTCAGCCTATATCCTATACTACAACCTTTAAAAATGTAGCACAGATCATGTCTCATATATTTATTAGTTAAGCGCAAGTAACAAAAGGAACCATATGCCATTTGGGAAACGTTTGTTTCTTTTTCTAAGTGTGTATATTGGGGAAGGGTTTCAGGTGGGGGTTGGTGGTGGTGAACAGATTACGGGTATGGGAATTCTATATACATTCTCACTGATTGACCTGTAGCAGATCAATGTTATGAACACATAGAAAAATATTTAATATTTTCACAGTAAGTACTTAATATGCACTGTGAGGTTATAGAAGCAGAAGAAGATTCTTGCCTGTGAAAATTTACAAATTTCTGTAGGAGATAAAGTAGGTACATACACTACACTGAAAGAACAAAACAATATTTGGTTATATGTAGAAACTAGTATTATAGACTCCTTAGAAATTCAGAGACAGAATGCAATATTCTGACAGACTAATAAAGAATACTCTATAGTAAAAGCAGGATTTGAGTTTGAATTTAAAATATGGGCGATATTAATATTTTACTTCCAGTGAATACAAGGAGAATTTTAGACGAGATAATGACATTAAAGGTATGCAACAGGAAGTCATATTAGGGTTCTCCAGATAAATAAACAAATTGAGATAGAAAGATAAATGTAATAGATTAGATAGAGAAGAGAGTTATTATGAGAATTAGCTCACACGATATTGGAGACTGAGAAATTCCATGATATACCATATACAAGCTGGAGAACCAGGGAAGCTGGTAGCATGGCTTAGTTCAAGTCCAAAGTCCTGAGATCCTGAGGAGGTAAGGGGATGCTGGGTTAAGTTCCAGTGTTCAAAGGTCAGAACACCTAGAGTTTTAATGTGCTAGGGCAAGAGAAGTCTCAGCTCCAGAAGAGTGAGCAGATTCAGCTTTCTCTTGCCCTTTCGTTCTATCCAGGCCCTCAACCAACTGGATGGTGCTCATCCATGGGGGAGGGTGGATCTTCCTTACTCAGTCCACTGATTCAAATGCCAATCTCCTCCAGAAACAGCTGCACAGAAATACTTGGGAATAATGCTTTACCAGTTATTACCAGCTGGGAATCCCTTAATTCAGTCAAGTTGTCATCCAAAATTAACCATCACAGAAATACACAGACAATTTAAAGAGAATGTGGACCAGGACAATTTGATATGTAGGATTCATGCCAAGGAGTAGCTGAAAATAAGATGAAATGGATAGATAGGTTTTTATTGATATTCAGTATTCTAGTGGATCAGTTGTGCTTATCTTATTGATTTAATTAAATTTTGATAGATCATAGGCGATTATAATAGCTCTCAGCTAACCCAAGAAAATAGATTTATTATTAACTCCTACTTATTGATGAGGAAACTTGAGGCCCAAGGAGGTTAAATGACTTGCTTAAGGTCAGAAGACTAAGAATTTGGTGTAGTTAATATTTGAACTTGTGCAACCTCATTTCTGAGCCTGTGCTCTTAAACACTGCCTTTACTGGCTTTCCTTGTCTATCATATATGTTACCAATATTTTTTCAATTTCTTGTTTGTCATTTTGACTTTGTATATGGTTTTACTTACTGGATGATATTTTAAATTTTATGTAGAGGCCAGGAGCCGTGGCTCATGCCTAAAATGCCAGAGC
Source organism: Callithrix jacchus (assembly GCF_049354715.1). Classification (NCBI taxonomy): domain Eukaryota; kingdom Metazoa; phylum Chordata; class Mammalia; order Primates; family Cebidae; genus Callithrix; species Callithrix jacchus. The sequence goes on along the minus strand of NC_133510.1, from coordinate 72,710,306 downwards.
TTTGAGAGACCAACGCAGGAGGATCACTTAAGCCCAGGAGTTCAAAGTTGCAGTGAACTGGAGCCTGCTGGAAGGGGTGAAGGAGGTGGAAGGAGAGCATCAGGAAAAATGCTGGGCTTAATACCTAGGCAATGGGTTGACAGGTACAGCAAACCACCACAGCACACATTTACCTATGTAACAAACTGCACATCCTGCACACGTATCCTGGAACTTCAAATAACAAACAAACACAAGTTGCAGTGTTCTATGATTGTGCCACTGCACTCAAGCCTAGGCAACAGAGCAAGACTCTTTCTCTAAAATAAATTAAAATTAAAAAATCGCGAAATTTTAGGTAGTCAAAGTTTCAATATTTTTCTTAATTTTTACTTTTGTTTCATAAGAAAGGCTTAGTATAGAGAATAATAAAAATATTTTCTATTTTCTTTTGATTTTTTACTTTTATGTTTAACTTTATGATAATTAATCATTAATCTTTTATTGTGTTTGTCTATGGCCTGAGGTAGGGATCTAATTTCACTTTTTTCCAAATGGCTAGCCAATTATCCTCAAAATATGTTCTTTTTTAAATGACTTGACATGCCATCTTGATACAGTAGATGTTTAGAAATTTGCCAGTTGCTGGACATTCTACCAATAAGTAAGTGTTTTATTCTGGTTAAGAAGAATTCTTTTAAAAGTGCAACCCTTAGTTAGAAACACTATAATATAAATTAGTTAGATAATACTGGGTCTATTGATACCAAGCTGAGATAAATGTAGCCAAAAATGGTAATTTTGGCTGTGGGGATAAAATCTTCATGGGTATGAGGATGTTAAAAGTAGCAAAGTTAATTTTTAATGTAGCATGGGTGAGAGAAACTATTGTCTTCTTCACTATTGTTGCCATTGATAGACAAAGCTCTCACATTTTTTATAACAATTATTGAAGTATTTTTTGGCACCAATTGAAATGATAAGGACTTGTAATTTGGCTTTATAGTAAGCAAATCACCCCAAAATTTTCTAATGTTTTTCAGCTTTAAACCAATGAGAAAACCAAAAAAATAGGCATAAGGATAAATAGTCCAATGAAGACTCTTTGTAAATGTGAAACTTAGATTTTGGGAGAAAATGTCAAATCTTTTCATTTCCTCTGGGGTCAGCATTATGCAGGTATGTTAGTAGTCTTTCTGTAGAGTATCAAGAAATCCATCTGCAAATAATGAATAATTTCCTCCCATTGCACTATGTGCATGTGCTCTGAACAATTAATGTCCTTACTTGCCTTCACAATGGTTCAGTGTGATCTAACACAGATTCAGCCATCTGTCTGTATTTTCTTCCATTTGCAACATTTGTTCTTCCTGCTGATCTGACTGCTTCTTTTCTCTGCTTTCTGATTCAGATTGAGCAAGCTTTCCCAGAAATGTACTTGTTAGCCAGAAGCAAGTCTCTTGGACTACAGAAATAGAAAATATTCTCCTACTATATTCATCCTGTTAGTAATGTTTTAAAAAACCTTTTTAAAAATAAGTATATTGCCTGGAAAGCATACTAGGTTCTTACTGACAGAATTTTTAACCTGTTGGCAAAATCAAATACGTGCAAATCTAAAATCATGTTTCGAAGAAATAAATACAATTTTCTGTAAACGTGGTCCTGAGGATCATTAGTGTCTCCTTCTAGTGAAGTTCCAACATTCCTTCTTAAGAAGAGCATCTCAGTACATCCTACTGGAATTATCTGGCTTCCTCTTGAAGTACATTCTTTTCATGTTCCCTCAATGAAAGTCTTTTGGTGATTAACTTCTGTTTTCAATTTTTTTGGATAGTATCTTTATTTTATTTTCCTTCTCAGAAGATCTTTCAATTGTATATTATTTCATTTTTTTCTCTCAAACCACCTGGCTCAAGAGATTCTCTCACCTCAACTTCCTGAATAGCTGGGACTACAAGTGCACAACACCATACCTGGCCCACTACTGTTATTAAGAAATTAAGCTGTCGCTTTAATTGTATCCCTTTTGTTGGGTAATCTATCATTTCTTTCTAGTTGCTTTTAATATTTTATTCCTGTCTTTGTTTTTTGCAACTTCATTCTATATGTTGAGGTGTGAATTTCTTTTATTTATACTGTTGGGGATTTGTTGACCTTCTTAATATGATAGTTGATGTCTTTCATCAACTTTTTAAGATTATTAGTCATTATTTCTTTAAATACTGCTTCTCCTTATTTGAATTATCTCTTCCTGGAATGCTCTTTTCACTCTACATTTTATGTTTGTAAACCTCTCTATACCTGTCTCTCTGAGCTGCAATTTGAATATTTTTTCAATTTTATAATCCATTCATTAATTTCTAAAAATTTATGTTTCCAGTGGCTTCTGCTCCAAGTTAAGCAGATATCAGTTGCTTTATTTCTCTGAGAGAACCTGCCTCTGTGGATTACAGGGTGGTGGTTTGATTCAAAGCATTAGTTCTATGATGGGTCCAAGAAGAGTCATTAATTTTTAAGTTTGTTCAGATTATTCTTGTTGTAAAGATGTCAGTGACAACTTCTAAGATCTTTAAATATTCGAGCTGAAACAAGAAGTTTACTACTGACTTAAAAATTTGAATATAGTTTGGGTTCATTTGTTTTCACACAAAAGAAACTCTCTAGCTAACTTAAGTGAAAAGATATATGTCAGAAGGATATTAAGAACCAAAGCAGCTCTGGGCATCAGTAAACAAAAACTATAGTAAAGTTTTATCAGCAAAATTTTAGTTAAAACATCTCCACTATGTGTTCAGCTGTTTTCAGTATCTACTCAAGATTCCAACTTCAGGAATTCTGGGACAAAGGTATTGAGGTGGCTGCAGAGTTTTTTAATATTCTTGAATTCTTGCATAAAATTAGAGGAAGCAGCTAGATAGCAAAACTATCTGGAGTTAACTTACAACAAAATTAGATTATAAGATGTCCCCCAAAGCCTAAAATACCAGTATCCTCAGGCTTGTGGTTATCATTGTCTTTGTGGAAGAAACCTATACATTTCAGGATGATGACGATTTTTATAAAGAGGGAATAGTCTTTGGGATGAGCTAAATGAAGGGGGATCTGAAGTGGCTGAAAAAGTCCTTTGTCTTAATGGAGATGGTAGCTGAAAGACTATTTGCATTGTAATAATTCACTAAACCATACATTTGTGTGTTTTTCTGTATCTGTGTTTTGTAATAAAAAGGCCAAAAATTTTTTAAATTATATTCTGAAAAAAGAGAATTATCTGGCCTAATTTGGTATACAGGGAGATCCACTGGCTAGGGGAATGTCATTCCCAGGTTGTGTTCATAAGGTTGGAAATTATTCCCCAAAAGAAAATAAGGTTGCTTCTAGATGGATAAATGAATGTCAGGTAGCCCAAACCCAATAATTTTCGATTACAATACAACATTTCTATAGATGTAGGATTGCCCTCTTGTGGTATATATTAATTCTGTTATTGTAAGCAACAAACAAATTATGTGAGAAAGGCCATTTAAAAGAAGAAAGTCCTAAAATTCATCCACTAGAAAATGGACAAATTTCAAAAAATGGTTTCTAAGCAAGAATGGTTTTACAAGTGTTAGTGTGTGGTTAATTAAAGACAACACTTTAACAATGTTTATAATGGACAAATATATTGAATATGGAGTACTTTTCCCATGGCTTACTTTTGTTCTCTTTGTTGAAGATCAGATGCCTGTATGTGTGCAGCTTTATTTCTTCATTTTATTCCATTGGTCTCTATGTCTGTTTTTGTACCAGTACCATGCTGTTTTGGTTACTGAAGTTTTATTGTATAGTTTGAAATCCAGTAATGTGATGCCTCTAGCTTAAACTGAATTGAGAATAAATGTGCTGTAAGAAAGTGAAGACAAAAATACAGACTATGCCTAGAAGTCTGAATGAGAAGAGAAAATAGTTGATAGCATTAGGAGGAATATGAATTAGGAGTTGATTTTTTTAACATGAGAGAAACTAATTATCATCTGAGAACATGCTGCTAGTAAAGAAAGAAAATTTCACATGGTGAAAGAGAGAGGTAAAAGTCTAGAAGAGGTAAGAGAATCTTACAGACACAGCCAGAGGGACTGGCCCTGCATATAAGGATCAACAACTAATCCACTAATCCTAAACTGAAATTAAATCTGTGTAGATGCAGGTATATTTGTGGGGGTTGGCAAAAAGTTTAGGAACATGATATCTAATGCCTTCACCTTTCTTTATTAATTAAGAACCTAAGTCATCGGCCGAAAGTAAGGATGGATAGTGGGGAATCAGAAGAAGGCGTGAAGATACCAATGAAGATTTAGAAATAGCTGTAAGGATTGGAAATAGAAACTTACCAAGGACAACTAAAAGGATTGCCAGGGCATGTTGAATATTCAGATTTGACTGAAAAAATTATCCATTAATGTGCCTAAATGCATATAGTTTTCTTTAGCACACTTTAAAAAAAAGATTTCTCAACAGTTATTTATCTAAAAGAATAAAAAGAAAAGATGGATTCATTATACATTAATAGCTTCTTGTGTATAGGAATCTTATTTTTGGAACTTAATTTAAAAGTAGTATTCCATATTATAAGCATATATAATATTTTTTTTCTTTAGTGCAACCACTCAAACATGACTTGTATAATTCACATATTACCTTAGTTCTTTGAGGCCACCTTAGACATGGTTGAGATTGACTTAATCTAACATTATCCTGTGGATTGTAGACTTACAAAATATTTCTTAAGACTTACATGAAATTTCTTGTGGGCTTGTGATCTTATAGTCATTTCTGGCTCTGGGCTGTTTTTTTTTTTTTAATTTACTCAGTCTACTTTACAGATCATACAACACCCTGTTCATGTAACCTATGTTTAATAGCATGTTAACCCAGTTCTGGATTTGGGGCTTTTTCCTTAATAAGGCCATTAAAAACATTCACACTCAGCATATATATGTTGAGATTTTTGCTGCAGGCTGGTGATATGCAGGGATTCATTTCATATCACAGTAAAATAAAAACTCAACTTGAGGTCAGCTTCCTGTAATTTTCTTATTCTTCTCAGTTTCTGTCCTCTTTTCTAGGGAGCAAAATCTCAGCTCCTCTTACTCTTTAGTAGCAGAATAAGTTAGTTCTCTATGTCCCCTATGCCCAAATTCAGCCTGAGGAGCATTATGGCCTGTTAAAGCCCGCTAAAGTGCTCAACAGAACAAATGGATCTTCTTTAGAAACGTTTTTTTGCATCCCCTACATAAATTTGCAGCCAATTTTAAGTCTTCTTTTTCAGAGCTTGTAATGAAAAATATTGTTTTTCTTGAAAAGAATATGCCATGAGACAAAATAATTCTATATCTGAGCTGGAAGAAAACTTAAATACTGCCCCTTACCCTTGTATTTTACCAAAATTAATGAGGCAGGTCATACAGTTTTCATACTCCTGAGTGTCTAAAACTCTTTTATATAAATGTTGTAGTTTATGAAGTACCTCAAGTTTCCAAACCAGACCACGTTTTTCATTAAGACACCAAAGTCACTTAATTTCTTCAATGTTTAATTTAAACTGCAATGTTATTGGTAGGGATCTTTTATTGGCCATCATGATACACTGTCATTATATATTCCTAAAAATGCCTATGTCAGATTTACTATTTTCTTTACTAAGAGAAAAAACAATTAGAATTTGCTTTGGTAGCTGCTCTACCTCACTTTTCTTAAGTTAATGAAACTTTCCTCTAAAAAGCCAACAAGATTCCATATCTTTTCCTGAGGATGGTTTGTTGAATCTGTACGAGGACTCAAGAAAATGGCTTATAATATTAAATTTGCCACTAGCTGTTTATATCAACTAGTTAGGTCAATTATGATATAGCCAAACCTAATTATTTATTAATTTCCTCTTCACAGGGATATAATAAAGAAGAAAAAGACACTGAGAATAGCTTAAAAATTAAAAACAGCTTAGAAGACATGAACATAGTGAAATGACCCAGTGATTCCAAGATAGTGCTCTAGGGATTCTGAAGTGACCAATCAACGATGAGGAAGATGACAAGTACATATTACATCCCGTCCTCACCTGTGAGATGGTATCTAAAATATCATCAAGAATACACAGGAAGTGTTTTAACAGGAGGATAAAAAGAAGCCTGTGATTTCAGCAAACGATGTTCCTGTATCCAAGGAAAACATTCTCCCAGGACTAACACAGCAGGCTTTCCGGATTCAAGATGCCATTCCAGATTTCAGATTCACAAAGCCATTATATTGATGCAAATTTAACTTAATGAAAAAGGTTTCATGCTGTGTCTAACAAAAAATGAGCGACTAGAAATCATTATAGTAACATTAATAAAAGTAAGATGACAAAATATCTGAGGCATGGATAGTATAAAAGGCACCATTACTAAGAGAAGTTACCTATTGCTGAAACATGGATTTGTAAAGAATAGAGAAAGTGGGGAGATGACCATCTGGAAACATAAGCTTAGGTGAAGGAGGGCCTGGGTTTTGTGGAGAAGGGGTAAATGATGACTACAATGTCTGAAGACTAAGAAAATCAGAAAGACTGCTCAGGCAAGAACATCTTATCTGATACCGTATGGCCACATTTGAAAAGAACATCTTATCCACTTCTGTATGTGTTAGTCTGACTCTATGAATGCCAGTAGTGTTGTATTTCTGTTTCGGACATGGGAAAATTGTAAACAACAATGATCAGATGTTTTCTGGGACCTTCGGAGGAGTCACAGAATCCTTCAGAAAGAGGAGACTGGAGTTGGTAACTTAAAGCAAAAATTAGTGGAATATTGATTGGGTTTGAGATATGTGTGAGCCCAATAATTCACGATTGAACTATGGACAATAATAGCTGTAACTACCATTTATTGCGTACCTTCACTATACCAGATACTGTTCCACTTATTTTATAAATGGAATCTCATAATTTACATAATAAATAAGGCTTTTTTTTTTCAGTTTAAAAATGGAAAAAAAAATTTGAGACGAATTAGATACATTCCAAAGACCTGGAATCTGTAACTTACTGGGAAGTTAAGAATTAAAGGCATGTTTATACAGGAAAAGCATGGTAATCTCATCCCGGAGGTGATGAGACAGTGTCATCTACTTTGTGCTTTACTGCAGAAATTAAAACATGAGGTAAATTTGGATTATTAGTGGAAAAGTCATTATCAAAATCTTGTCCTCACCTTGCTACCTTTTCAAACACTAATCACTAGCTGATATTACTGTTAAACATGTGAGTAGAATCCCAAATATCATGGAGCTTATCTTCTAGTGAAGGAAAAGGATCTTAGACAAGTAGACAAATATTAAAGTAATTTTAGATAGTAATATTGCTGTGAAGAAAATGTGATTCTAAGATGGGGGAGGTTAACTTTAATTAGGGTAGTTAGGGAAGGTTTCCCTGAGGACGCAAAATTTGAGCTGATTATTAATATGAAGAAGCCATCTGAAGATCTGGCAGAAAATAATTTCAGATAAATGTAGCAAATACAGAGGAAATGATCTGATTATTAAATATGGATGGTCTATTTTATAGCCCTATACTATTTCAGAATTGACAATATTTTACTGAAGAGTTTCAGTTTGTCTTGGGAAGTATTTCTCCTAACTCTTTTAGTATTTAAACACTCAGTGGTCCAGTTGTTTCTAAGATTCTGCTATCAATATACTGGTTATCCTCTTGTATGGAGGCCTCTTGTGGTCTTCTCTGCTCTTTTCCTGCTCCTAAAGGAGAAAGCATCTCCCTAGTTGTGGTAGATTGTTTCCAAAGACAGCTAAAATAATTCCTCCCATCTGTATACATTTCTTTGCAACTGTGGTTTTGCTACTTCTCTCATCAAGAGGTGAAATCCTTTCTCTGCACCCATAAAACTGGACTGGCCTTGTGACCTGCTGTACCAATAGAATGCAACAGAAGTAATATTGTGGGACTTCTAAGCCTAGGCATCAGGAAACCTTTGTTCTTGTCCTCTTGGAATGTTGCCATCACCACATGAAGATGCCCCAGCCAGTTTCCTTGAGGATGAGAGATCACATGGAGACAGAGCCCAGTCAACACTGTCACCACTCAGGAGACTTTTGAGTAAGGCTATCTTGGACTATGCGTCCCAAGTGACCTCCAGATGACAGCATCTGCATGAGTGACCCAGTGTGAGAATAGCAGACAAACCATTCAGTTGAACCCAGCTCAGATTTCTGACCCATAAATTATGAGCAAATAAATGTTTGTCACTTTAAGCCACTAAGTTTATTGTGCAGCAATAGATCATTAAGAAACTAGCTAAGTTTCAAAAATCTTTTTTTGGGGCTTTAGGTCATTTTGCTCTGAACTTGAAGTTGCTGACTGAATGCTTCTTCAAGAGGTCTCTTGAAAGATGCCAGAATACATTACACTAAGCTTTCACTCATTTTAAAAATTATTTCACTTCAAGTATATATATCAGCAGAATTGACAGATTGGTTCTACTCTTTGTTGGAGAAAGGATTCTTCACTTATTATTCTGAACTAATAGGCATATTTTGATACCATTGAACCTGCACAGATAAATTCAGAGTGCTTTCTCACTATTTCTAAACTCTTGCTTTCTTTTCACACAAACTCTAAATTCTGAGCTTAGGAACGTCTACATTCTGTGCTACTCACCAAGTATGGTTATCTGGCATTCTGGGTACCAAAATCTTGACTACTGTTTACCTATTGATTACTGGTGTTTCAAATACCTGCCATTAGTAGTCAAAAGGGAAATTTTGCTTCGGATGTTATGAAGATATAATTGAGAGTAGCAGAACCCACATTAATGAAGGAATTACATGTAGTTTTAGCATACCATGTAGCTCTGGTTTTAATGTAGCTCCTCTCTGTTAAGATTTGGAAGGATAGGAAGATATTGATTACCATGATCTTTAAATTTTCCATTACCTATCTACATTTATTTTGCTACTGACTTTTTTTTTTTTTTTTTTTTTGCTAAACAGGTCCTTCTTCAGTTAAAAAGAATGCCTGCTATATCTCATTTTAGATACCCTCCCTTTTTGCTCCTATGGAGCTTGATAAATAGAAGTAAGTTTCTGATATGAATATTTAATTAAAGGTCTGTCATACAATCCCACCATCTTATGATTATGTTGTACATCACTTAATCAGTATCCCTTTTCTACTACCCCATCATCATCAACTATGATAAAGTTATCCATCCATTTGCCAACCCACTGGGGTTTGTGTGGTTTATCCAAGCAATCATGACACCTGAATGTGAATGATACTAGTTTCTCCAATGGTTTTCTTTGTTGCCCATGCAATATCTTGAGCATTTTATTTTTAATTCCAGTTTTTCTTCATGGTATCATATCCCTTTTAGACCACCCTCTTTCTCTTCTAAGCTTGTGTTGCCTTTCAGCATAGGCACTCAACTTCCTTCTTCCTCTTTAAAAAACAGGTCTCAGTTGAGAGTAGAAATAAATATCATTTTCTGAACTCAATTTTTGAGACATATCCAGCTCTGCACACTTCACCATACTTATGGTGATTAACATTTATGTGTTCTTCAGAGATAATGTTTCCAAATATACTTTAGTTATAGTATTATAGTGCACAACACAAACCTTCAAACATTTTTAGACGTAGGAAAGATAAATCCCATTAAGTGCTTTTTCTTGAGGGAAAGCAGATTTATAAATGACATATTATATATTTATGAATCTTTAAAATTTATATTTTGGGAATATTTTTCTATGATTTCACATTATTATCCTCTAAATGTGAAAGACTATGAAGAGCAAAATGAGCTGGAAATATTTGTAGAACTCTAAATTTTGAGACATATGAAAGAGTGTGTAGACACTGATTACCATTTATGAGGTCCTCTCTTAGTGAAACAAAACATAAAATCCCAAAACAATACTCTAAAATCAAAGATTTAATTGTTAAGCCTAATACTTCTCAATTAAATTTTTTGGATGATGCAAATCCTATATGCATATGTTGTCATGATGAAAAATTAATATTATATGGAAGCATGTAGAATAAAAACTTAAGTATTTCTTATCTTAGTTTGGGTTCTTTCTGTAGTAGAGTCTAAGAAAATGACTTGAAGGCAGGTATTCTGATTATGAGGTGATTCTAAGAAGCACACAAGGAGTGAAGAAAGTGAGACAGGAAAAGGAAAAAGGTCAGTAAAGTGTGTGGTAACAAAACAAATGGATTGCTACTGTAGACAACTGAGGCTCAATTTTGCTGGGGAACCTCTAAGAAATCTTGTAGGATTGTTGAAATGTACTTCAGAATTGTCCCCCTAAACTCTATTCTTTTCCTCCATATATTTGTTTAGTTGTAGGCTAATTTATACCTTACCGTTTTAATCTAGTTGCATATTATGTTTTGATTTCTAGTAGAATAAATTATCTTCTCCATTATTATTCTTTTTAAAATTTAATGTTTATAAAACTTTTTTGTAATTTTTGGAATAAGCTAATTGAGATTTATTTTTAAAAAATGAGGAGATTTGAATCAGAATTGCTTTGTTTACAATATTGTGTCTTCCTATCCAGGAACATCGTATGTCTTCATTTCGTTGGATGTTTTACATGTTTAAGTTTCTAGTTTAAAAAATCAATTTTGTACATTTCTTGTTTCATTTATTCAATATTTTATAGTTTTTATTGCTACTGTGAATAGAGTCTTTACGGTATTTTAAAAACATGTGTAGTGAATTCCTATGATTTCGTGGTGCCTAAGCATCCATTTGAATACCGATTGGACTTTCTCATAGCAGAAACAGAGCTTAGTTACCCTTGACCCAGTTTTCAATTCCCCACCTCATCCTGGCTCCTCCGTATAGTCAATCTAGATATCTGCCTTGTACAATTGCCTCCTAGTGACCACCTCCCTGTGAAACATGTAGATAGATACAACCTACATGACCTACCCCACTGACCCCCACACTTTGCATGGACAGCAGATACACCACAGTGACCACCTCTCAGTGACAGAGTGCCCCACAGAACTCATGCTTTCTTACTTTAAATCCATCCATTAAAATTCCCCTTGGGAAACCTGCCTGGGTAATATCCCGGGACCCAATAAAGGCTTGTTCCATAGGTCCTCTCTCTTTCTCTTGTTCTTTACCTGTTGGTTGAGTACATATGTCCTGGATGGTTCCCTCTTTCCAACAGGCTCTGTGAAGCATGCTGCCCTCTTCCCTTGGGGGATCTGTAAGTAATACAACTTTTTCTGTTATGTGTTTTGCTGTGCTGCCTCCTTTGTGTCTTACCTGACCAAAACACCTGAATCTAGCTTCTGTCCTAGACAGAGCAGAAGGCTCTCCTAAAGGTCAGGACTCTCCTAGAGAATGGCTATCTTGGTAGGAAAAATGGACTCAGGTCACATAAGGGCCACAATATAAACAAATTTCCTGTGAGAGGGACACCTGGTCACAAGTTAGACACTTAGGCATTAGACTGTCAACCAGGATAAAGAACTATCCTGTGGCTGCATAGTATTCCATGGTGTATATGTGCCATATTTTCTTTATCCAGTCTACCATTGATGGGCATTTGGGTTGGTTCCACATCTTTGCTATTGTAAACAGTGCTGCAATGAACATATGTGTGCATGTGTCTTTATAATATGATTTATAATCCTTTGGGCATATACCCAGTAATGGGATTGCCAGGTCAAATGGTATTTCTATTTCTAGATCCTTGAGGAATTGCCACTCTGTCTTCCACAATGGTTGAACTAAGTTGCGTTCCCACCAACAGTGTAAAAGTGTTCCTATTTCTCCACATCCTCTTCAGCATCTGTTGTCTCCAGATTGTTAAACAATTGCCATTCTAACTGGTGTGAGATGGTATCTCAATATGGTTTTAATTTACATTTCTCTAATGACCAGTGATGATGAGCATTTTTTTCATATGTTTGTTGGCTGCATAAATGTCTTTTTTTGAAAAGTGTCCTTTTCCCACTTTTTGATGGGGTTGTTTTTTCTTGTAAATTTGTTTAAGTTATTTGTAGATTCTGGATATTAGCCCTTTGTCAGATGAATAAATCATAAAACTTTTTTTCCATTCTGTTGGTTGTTGGTTCACTCTAATGATTGTTTGTTTTGCTGTGCAGAAGCTCTTAAGTTTCATTAGATCCCATTTGTCTATTTTGGTGTTTTAGTCATAAAGTCCTTGCCTATGCCTATGTCCTGAATGGTGTTGCCCAAGTTTTCTTCTAGGGTTTTTATGGTGTTAGATCTTACATTTAAATATTTAATCCATCTGGAGTTAATTTTTGTATAAGGTGTAAGGAAGGGGTCCAGTGTCAGCTTTCTGTACATTGTCCTTTGCAGGGACATGGATGAATCTGGAAACCATCATTCTCAGCAAACTGACACAAGAACAGAAAACCAAACACCGCATATTCTCACTCATAAGTGGGTGTTGAACAATGAGAACACATGGACACAGGGAGGGGAACATCACGCACCCGGGCCTGTTGATGGGTAGGGGGGCTAGGGGAGGGATAGCAGGTGGTGGAGTGATTGGGGAGGGATAACATTAGGAGAAATACCTAATGTAGGTGACGGGGGATGGATGCAGCAAACAGCCATGGCATGTGTATACCTATGTAACAGTCCTGCATGATCTGCACATGTACTCCAGAACTTATAGTATGATTTTTTTTAAAAAAGGAAATTCTTCTGTACAGAAAAAAAAAGAACTATCCCATGAAACGCACACTGTAAACATCTACAACCACCTCCCTGGAGTCCCATTAGGATACGGCAAGAATTATAGCCACTCCTGAGAAAGACCTCTAGATCACTTTTTAAAATTATGAAACACTAGCCACCTTACTAACTGGTAAATTATAGGCAGATTTTTATACCTTTGCATTGTCTCACTCTTCAAACCTTTTTTATTAGCAGAAGGAGACACAATCTTGCTGCTGTCTTTTCCATCCCATATTCTTGGAGATTAAAGATAAGACTATAGTTTTTTTTTTTAAACTATAGCTTATTTTAAGCTTTTAACTATAGCTTATTTCCCTTTTGGGAAGGGCAAGTGATCAATCAAATTTCCTCTACCTCCATTGTATACTGGTCCACTGAGATACGTTTTTTTGCCTTCAATATTCTGGCTTAACTATGGCTAGAATTTTTTAAAAACTTAGTAAACACTAATGGATATTCAAGGAAATACTGGAAACAATAAAAACAAAAACCTACATTGATAGAAGTATGGAAATTGAACCATAGCATTGTTTACTTAAAAATGATAAATATTTTAAAATTAAGAAATATTTATTCCCAAATATCAACATATTTCTTTCCAGTGTAACTGGGTCCCTTCTTCATTATTAATTCTGTTGACATAAAAAAGAAGTAGAAAAGCTTGTATAAAATTCTTTGGCATTGATTTTATATTAATAACCTGTTTATAATGTAATGTAGTACATTTTCTTCCAAATTTAAATATAAATTATTTCTAACAATGCAACTTTGTTTTAGTCCTTGCCCAAGTCCAAACCAAGTTCTTGTTTCTCCCATCCCTTTCAAGTAAATCTTTTTGCAAAATTATCTGAGCTTCTGAATTTAAGTAGTAGGATAGCATTGCCATCAAGAGGTTTGAAATCAGGCCTGGATTTGAGTACCAACTCAATCATTAGACGTGTGAGTGTATGAAAATTATTCATCTTCTTTAAGGTTTAGTTTATTTTTGTAAAATTAGAGGTGAGGAATAAAATATAAATAACAAATCAAACTACTTGACGGGAATTAGAAAAACATATTAACCTTAAGAGATGAATGAAACTATAGCATCAAAATAAGCAATTCAGTGGGTTCTTTTTCTAGAAATTCAGGCATACCAAATTACTCATAATTTCCTGGCCATTCTCTGGAGTTTTATATCTCTATACTTCACCAGACACTACTACATCTTCCTGGAATTCCCTTTCCTCTACCACTTTTGTCCACCTAGTCGACTATTCCCAATGAGCTAATACAATGTATATGTGCCTTCCTCATGTAATATTTTAGGTCATACTGTTAAAAAATCATCTTCACTAATATTCAGATTAATTACTGTGTCTTTTTAAAAGCCCTCTCTAGTGTTCTATTCTCCTGTAAGACCTAATACTTACCCTGTCCTAATACTGATTACATTGTATTGTTATTTTTATTTATCTACCTGTGTCCCCTCCATCACTGTAAGCCTCACTGCAATAAAAAAAAAAAATATATATATATATATATATACACAACAACAAAGGATTAGCAACATTTTTGTGGGTTTTGTTGTTGTTGTTATTTTATTTTAAGTTCCAGAATACATGTGTAGGATGTGCAGGTTTGTTATAGGTAAATATGTGCCATGCTGGTTGATCAGCTATGTTGCAAGCAAAAAGTAAAAAAAAAGATTACTTCAGTCTTCTATTAATTCAATTGATGCAGTTAACTCCTGTTCTGCTTGATATTCATGAATATTTGAGCTCTCCATGAGAGTCCTGAAAGTTTTTTCTCTATTCTAATGTCATAATCTCCAAAGTTATCAGAACCTTGCATTCAAGAACACCTGTTAGAGTTTATAGCTGATTATAAAACTACCTTCTAAAGAGGACTAAAACGAGACAACAATGTCCATGGATGACAAAAACTTTGAGAGTAGCCACAGTCAAAGACACAATTGACAAGGACATTTATTACCTCTGTTGCACATAAAAATTTAGCATAACAATTATAATTATTATTGCTAACAAAAGTTGTATCAGGATTATAGGCATTCCCATTATTTTGGAAAACATACAAATTACATATTTATACAAATAAACCCAAAGAAAGCCAAACACCATTTCATCATATTTGACAGTGCTTCTATTATGATTTTTATACCAAATAAGCCAAATATGTCATTTTTGGACTTTAGGGAAACTAATATCTTAAAGGATTAATTAGGTCAGAAAAATATATAATTAATAATTTGACTTTGGAAAGTTTGTCACGTATCAAAGATTTAAAATGGTTGATATCACAAAATAGGATCACAGGTCATTGTAAGATAAGTCATTCATTTAACCAAACTGATAATGCAAAGGTTTCCCAAGAAAGGCAAAAACTTTTATTCTTTGGGAGAGGAGAGTTAATTTTCCAAACAATAAGCCCTAATAAAAATAGCATGAGGCTGTTACATTTGTTTTCAAAAATTTATAAACACTGTATAACATTTTAATCATTGATGGTAAGATATAATTTCCAAAAGCCTTTATTAAGGAGTGAGTTAATGCTTCAAGAAAACCTTGTTAATCTGACAGAGGGGCCCATATGCTGGTTCTGCATCAGTGTGCCTTTGACATTAATGGCTAATGTAAAGAGAATGAATGAACTTATTTTATTTCTCAAAATCTTTCACTAAAGACCCGCCAACATGGGCCGTGTTCACACCAAAACCGTGAAGAAGGCGGCCCGGGTCATCTTAGAAAAGTACTACACGCGCCTGGGCAACGACTTCCACACAAACAAGCGCGTGTAGTACTTTTCTACGCGCGAGGAGATCGCCATTATCCCTAGCAAGAAGCTCCGCAACACGATAGCAGGCTATGTCATACATCTGATGAAGTGGATTCAGAGAGGCCCAGTAAGAGGTATCTCTATCAAGCTGCAGGAGGAGGAGAGAGAAAGGAGAGACAATTATGTTCCTGAGGTCTCAGCCCTGGATCAGGAGATCATTGAAGTAGATCCTGACACTAAGGAAATGCTGAAGCTTTTGGATTTTGGCAGTCTATCCAACCTGCAGGTCACTCAGCCTACAGTTGGGATGAATTTCAAAACGCCTCGGGGACCTGTTTGAATCAATGCTGTATTATTTTCAATAAACCTGGGACAACAGCAAAAAAAAAAAAAAAGGGCGGGCCCTTAAAATCTCATGCACCCACCTCTTCTGTGATAGTCCCTGGTCCCTGAGGGGCTGAACAGCTTTAATTATTGGCCCTGTGTTTCATGAACACAGTTTATTTTGATTGGCTTCTTCTACTGGGTCTGAATATGAGGTTTTAACTGCTGTCAGTGTTAAGATTTAGCAGGACTTGTCCTTTTTAGACCTGAGTCAAAGCCCTGTAACTTAATGGCACAAGGACTTTAAAAGCATACACAGAAAGTTACACAGATGTAATAACCTTAATTAAAAAAAATTTAATCTCAGTTTTTCCTAAGCAAACCAAACTTAATAACCTAGGAATTATTTCAATAAAGCATAAGGTCATTTATTAGGCCAGTTACACAAAGGCAAAGGAAAAGACTTCCCTATGGGAATATTATGTTGAAAGGAAACATTTCCTTTAACGTTTAAGATATAACTTTTCTTGTTGCTTTTTAGTGTCAGGCCACAACAGTTAAAATCCAAAGGAAAAACAAAACAACTCACAGGAGCTGAAAATGAGTTGAAGGATAGAGTTATCATTTCAGGCCTTTTAAAAAGGGAGAGAAAGCTAAAAACAATGAGACGCGATAAAAGTTGAATTTTGCGGGCCAGGTGCGGTGGCTCACGCCTGTAATCCCAGCCTTTTGGGAGGCCGAGGCGGGTGGATCACGAGGTCAAGAGATTGAGACCATCCTGGTCAACATGGTGAAACCCCGTCTCTACTAAAAGTACAAAAAATTAGCTGGGCATGGTGGCGTGTGCCTGTAATCCCAGCTACTCGGGAGGCTGAGGCAGGAGAATTGCCTGAACCCAGGAGGCGGAGGTTGCAGTGAGCCGAGATCGCGCCATTGCACTCCAGCCTGAGTAACAAGAGCGAAACTCCGTCTCAAAAAATAAAAATAAAAAAGTTGAACTTTGCACAAAAAATTATAATGCCTTGTAATATATTAAGAGTAAAGCAATACCTTAAGTAGTTTTCATAGTTCAAACCAATTTTAGTGTTTAAGTTTACATATATTTTTTTAGTGTACTTTAGGTTCTGGGGTACATGTGCATAACATGCAGGATTGTTGCATAGGTGCATACATGGTAATGTGGTTTGCTGCCTCCATCCCCCTGTCACCTATATCTGGCATTTCTCCCCGTTATCCCTCACCAACCTCCCTATATATTCCCCAACAACAGACGCCAGTGTGTGATGCTCCCCTTCCTGTGTCCATGTGTTCTCATTGTTCAACACTCATCTATGAGTGAGAACATGCGATGTTTGTTTTTCTGCTCTTGTGACAGTTTGCTGAGAATGATGGTTTCCAGATTCATCCATGTCCCTACAAAGGACATGAACTCATCATTTTTTATGGCTGCATAGTATTCCATGGTGTATATGTGCCACATTTTCCTTGTCCAGTCTATCATCGATGGACATTTGGGTTGGTTCCAAGTCTTTGCTATTGTAAACAGTGCCTCAATGAACATACATGTGCATGTTTCTTTATAATAGAATGATTTATAAGTCCTTTGGGTATATATGCAGTAATGGAATGCTGGGTCAAATGGAATATCTATTTCTAGGTCCTTGAGGAATTGCCACACTGTATTCCACAATGGTTGAACTAATTTACACTCCCACCAACAGTGTAAAAGTGTTCCTATTTCTCTACATCCTCTCCAGCATCTGTTGTCTCCAGATTTTTTAATGATCGCCATTCTAACTGGCCTGAGATGGTATCTTAATGTGGTTTTGATTTACATTTCTCTAATGACCAGTGATCATGAGCATTTTTTCATATGTTTGTAGGCCTCATATATGTCTTCTTTTGAAAAGTGTCTGTTCGTGTCCTTCACCCACTTTTGAATGGGTTTGTTTTTTTCTTGTAAATCTGTTTTAGTTATTTGTAGATTTTTGGATATAAGTTCTTTGTCAGATGGGTAGATTGGAAAATTTTTTTCCCATTCTTTTGGTTGCCAGTGCACTCTAATGATTGTTTCTTTTGATCTACAGAAACTCTGGAGTTTAATTAGATCCCATTTGTCTATTTTGGCTTTTGTTGCAAATGTTTTTGACATTTTAGTTATGAAGTGCTTGCCTATGCCTATGTCCTGAATGGTTTTGCCTAGGTTTTCTTCTAGGGTTTTTATGGTGTTAGGCCTTATGTTTAAGTCTTTAATCCATCTGGAGTTAATTTTAGTGTAAGGTGTCAGAAAGGGATCCAGTTTCTGCTTTCTGCACATGGCTAGCCAGTTTTCCCAACACCATTTATTAAACACGGAATCTTTTCCCCATTGCTTGTTTTTGTCATGTTTGTCAAAGATCAGATGGTTGTAGATGTGTGGCATTGCCTCCGAGGCCTCTGTTCTGTTCCATTGGTCTAGATCTCTGCTTTGGTACCAGTACCATGCTGTTTTGATTACTGTAGCCCTATAGTATAGTTTGAAGTCAGGTAGCATGGTGCCTCCAGCTTTGTTCTTTTTGCTTAGAATTGACTTGGCTATGCAGGCTCCCTTTGGTTATATATGAAGTTTAAAGTGGGTTTTTCCAGTTCTGTGAAGAAGGTCATTGGTAGCTTGATGGGGATAGTGTTGAATTTATAAATTACTTTGGGCAATATGGCCATTTTCACCATACTGATTCTTCCTAACCATGAGCATGGAATGTTTCTCCATCTGTTTGTGTCCTCTCTTACTTCATTGAGCAGTGGTTTGTAGTTCTCCTTGAAGAGATCCTTTACATCCTTTGTTAGTTGTATTCCTAGTTATTTTATTCTCTTTGTAGCAGTTGTGAAAGGGAGTTTTCTCTTGATTTGTCTCTCTGTTAGTCTTTTATTGGTGTATAGGAATGCTTGTGATTTTTCCACATTGATTTTTGTATCCTGAGACTGCTGAAGTTGCTTATCAGTTTCAGGAGATTTTGGGCTGAGATGATAGGGTCTTCTAAATATAAAATCATGTCATCTGCAAATAGAGACAATTTGACTTCCTCTTTTCCTAATTGAATACGCTTTACTTCTTTTTCTTGCCTGATTGCTCTGGCTAGAACTTCCAGTACTATATTGAATAGGAGTGGTGAGAGAGGGCATCCTTGTCTAGTGCCAGATATCAAAGGGAATGCTTCCAGGTTTTGCCCATTCAGTAAGATTTTGGCTGTGGGTTTGTCGTAAATAAGTTTTATTATTTTGAGATATGTTCCATCGATACCTAGTTTATTGAGAGTTTTTAGCATAAAGGGCTGTTGAATTTTGTCAAAGGCCTTTTCTGCATCTATTGAGATAATCATGTAGGTTTTGCCTTTGGTTCTGTTTATGCAGTGAATTACATTTATAGACTTGCATATGTTGAACCAGCCTTGCATCCCTGGGATGAAACCTACTTGCCTGTGATGGATAAGCTTTTTGATGTGCTGTTGCAATTGGTTTGCCAGTATTTTATTGAAGATTTTTGCATATATGTTCATCATGGATATTGGCCTGAAGTTTTCCTTTCTTGTTGAGTCTCTGCCGGGTTTTGGTATCAGGATGATGTTGGTCTCATAAAATGATTTGTGGAGAGTTCCCTCTTTTTGTATTGTTTGGAATAGTTTCAGAAAGAGTGGTACCAGCTCCTCTTTGTATGTCTGGTAGAATTCGGCTGTGAACCAGTCTGGACCTGGGCTTTTTTTAGTTGGTAGGCTTTTAATTGCTGCCTAAACTTCAGCCCTTGTTATTGGTCTATTCAGAGTCTCGACTTCTTCCTGGTTTAGGCTTGGGAGGGTGCAAGTGTCCAGGAATTTATCCATTTCCTCCAGGTTTACTGATTTGTGAGCATAGAGATGTTTGCAGTAATCTCTGATTGTAGTTTGTATTTTTGTGGAATCTATGGTAATATACCCTTTATTGTTTTTTATTGCATCTATTTGATTATTCTCTCTTTTTTTTTTATTAATCTGGCTAGCGGTCTGTCTATTTTGTTGATCTTTTCAAAAAAACAGCTCCTGGATTTATTAATTTTTTTGTCTCTATCTCTCAGTTCTGCTCTGATCTTGGTTATTTCTTGTCTTCTGCTAGCTTTTGAGTTTTTTTGATCTTGCTCCTCTAGCTCTTTCAATTTTGATGATAGGGTGTTGCTTTTAGATCTTTCCTTGCTTCTTATGTGGGCACTTATTGCTATAAATTTTCCTCCAGACACTGCTTTAAATGTGTCCCAGAGATTCTGGTACATTGTGTCTCAGTTCTCATTGGTTTCGAAGAACATCTTTATTTCTGCCTTCATTTCATTGTTTATTTAGTCAACATTCAAGAGCCAGTTGTTCAGTTTCTATGAAGTTGTGTGGTTCTGGGTTAGTTTCATAATCCTGAGTTCTAATTTGATTGCACTGTGGGCTGAGAGACTGTTTGTTATGATTTCTGTTCTTTTGCATTTGCTGAGGAGTGATTGACTTCCAATTATGTGGTCAATTTTAGAGTTGGTGTGATGTGATGCTGAGAAAAATGTATATTCTGTGTATTTGGGGTGGAGAGTTCTGTTTATGTCTGTTAGGATTGCTTGGTCCAGATCTGAGTTCAAGTCCTGGATATCCTTGTTAATTTTCTGTCTTGTTGATCTGTCTAATATTGACAGTGGAGTGTTAAAGTCTCCCACTATTATTGTGTAGGAGTCTAAGTCTCTTTGTAGGTCATTTAGAACTTGCTTTGTGTATCTAGGTGCTCCTGTATTGGGTGCATATATATTTAGGATTGTTAGCTCTTCTTGTTGCATTGATCCTTTTACCACTATGTAATGTCCTTCTGTGTCTGTTTTGACCTTTCTTGGTTTAAAGTCTATTTTATCAGAGACTAGGATTGCAACTCCTGGGTTTTTTTTTTTTTTTTTGCTCTCCATTTGCTTGAGAAATCTTCCTCCATCCCTTCATTTTGAGCCTATATGTGTCCCTGCACATGAGACAAGTTTTCTGATTACAGCACACCGATGTGTCTTTACTTTTTATCCAATTTGCCAGTCTGTGTCTTTTGATTGGGGCATTTAGCCCATTTACATTTAAGGTTAATATTGTTATATGTGAATTTGATCCTGTCATTTTTATGCTAGCTGGTTGTTTTGCCCATTAGTTGACACAGTTTCTTCATTTTGTCAATTTTTTTTACCATTTGGTATGGTTTTGGAGTGCCCAGTACTGCTTGTTTCTTTCTATGTTTAGTGCTTCTTTTAGGAACTCTTGTAAAGCGGGCCTGGTGGTAACAAAATCTATGAGCAATTGCTTGTTTGTAAAGGATTTTATTTCTTCTTCGCTTAAGAAGCTTAGTTTGGCTGGATATGAAATTTTAGGTTGAACGTTCTTTTCTTTAAGAATGTTGAGAGGGGGACTCAAGATGGCATGGTGAGAACAACACAGTATTGAAGCTCTCGATGAATGCGCAGAGAAGGTGAGTCAGGGCTGCATTTCCAGACGGATCTTTGTTGCCCACAGAAGGGGGAAATTCCCAGGTATAAAAGAGATGCGGGACACCAGGCAGAGGCTTTGGCCGGTGCTGTAGCGCAGCGGCGCTACACAGCGCTTCGCACAAAAAGCACTGGTCCGGGTGCCCTGTTAAACCGGCAATCTGAAACTTGAGAGGGCTAAACTTGAGACTGAATGGGACCTGGACAGTGAGCCAGCCCAGGAGATTCCAGGGAAGCAGCGTTTGGGGTAGCATAGTGGGACAAACTAAACGGCAATTCTAAACACTCCGGGTGTGGGCACAGTGGAACCCAGGGTGGTGCAGCTCCATGGGGGAGGAGCGTCTGCCATTACAGAGGCAATCAGCCCCTACCGAGGTACACGCTCATTGCTGACGCAGCCTGCCATTGCTGAGGCAACCCACTACAACAGAGAGACTCCGCCACAGGGCGTAGCCTGTGGCAGCAGGGCGGAGACTGCAGCAGCACGGCAGAGCCTGCAGCAACAGGGCAAACCTCACACCAGCAGGGCCGAGCCTCGGCAGGCAAATAGTGACTAGACTGCCTCCTAGCTGGGCAGGACAGCACAACGGACACTCACAAAGAAAGCCCCAATGCCCCACCCCGAGACAGAGCATCTGAGAAAAAAAAAGTTTTTTTTATGAGTTCAACTGCAGCAGAATTAAACGTAGCAGCCTAACAGCCCTGAATGAACAACAGAGCTCACAGCTCAGCACTTGAGCTCCTATAAAGTACAGACTGTCTCCTCAAGCAGCTCCCTGACCCCTCTATATCCAAAAGACTGACATTTGGCAGGCATCATTCTGGGACAAAGATAGCAGAAAAAGAAACTGGTAGCATCCCTCGCTGTTCCGCAGCTGCTATAGGTGCACCCCAGACAAGCAGGGCCTGGAGTGGACCTCAGCAGTCGTACAGCGAAGGGGAAAGACTGGTAGAAGGAAAACCAAGTAACAGAAATACTTCATCATCAACAATCTGGGTGTCCACTCAGAGACCCAACCAAAAAGTCAGCAACTACACAGATGACAGGTGGATAAATCCACAAAGATGGGAAGAAACCAGCGCAAAAAAAAAGGAAAACACCAAAACCAAAACACCTCACCTCCTAGAAAGGACCAAAACTCCTCACCAGCAAGGGAACAAAGCTGGACAGAGAGTGACTGTGACGAAATGACGGAATTAGACTTCAGAAGGTGGATAATGAGAAACTTTTGAGAGCTAAAAGAACATGTTTTAAATCAATGCAAAGAAACTAAGAACCTTGAAAAAAGATATGAGGAAATGATAACAAGAATGGATACCTTAGAGAGGAATATGAATGAATTAAAGGAGATGAAAAACACAATACAAGAACTTCGCGAAGCATGCACAAGTTTCAACAGCCGAATTGACTGAGCAGAAGAAAGAATATCAGAAGTCGAAGATCAACTCAATGAAATAAAATGAGAAACCAAGATCAGAGAAAAAAGCGCAAAAAGGAATTAACAAAATCTCCAAGAAATGTGGGACTATGTGAAGAGACCTAACCTACGTTTGATAGGTGTACCAGAATGTGACAAAGAGAATGAATCCAAGCTGGAAAATACTCTTCAGGACATTATCCAGGAAAATTTCCCCCACCTAGCAAGACAGGCCAACACTCAAATGCAGGAAATACAGAGAACACCACAAAGATATTCCACAAGAAGAGCAACCCCAAGGTACATAATTGTCAGATTCAATAAGGTTGAAATAAAGGAGAAAATACTAAGGGCAGCCAGAGAGAAAGGTCAGGTCACCCACAAAGGGAAGCCCATCAGACTCACAGCAGATCTCTCGGCAGAAACACTACAAGCCAGAAGAGAGTGGGGGCCAATATTCAGCATTCTTAAAGAAAAGAACTTTCAACCCAGAATTTCATATCCAGCCAAACTGAGCTTCAGAAGTGAAGGAAAAATAAAATCCTGTGCGAACAAGCAAGTACCCAGAGATTTTGTCACCACCAGGCCTGCTTTACAAGAGCTCCTGAAAGAGGCACTACACATAGAAAGGAACAACCAGTACCAGCCATTCCAAAATCACACTAAATGCTAAAGAGCATCAACATAATGAAGAATCTACAACAACTAACAGGCAAAACAGCCACTTAGCATCAAAATGGCAGTATCAAATTCACACATAACAATATTAACCCTAAATGTAAATGGACTAAATGCACCAATCAAAAGACACAGACTGGCAAATTGGATAAAAATCCAAAACCCATCGGTGTGCTGTATCCAGGAAACCCATCTCACATGCAAGGATACACAAAGGCTCAAAATAAAGGGATGGAGGAAGATTTACCAAGCAAATGGAGAGCAGAAAAAAGCAGGAGTTGCAATTCTCATCTCTGATAAAATAGACTTTAAAGCAACAAAAATCAAAAGAGACAAAGAAGGCCATTACATAATGGTAAAAGAATCGATACAACAAGAAGAGCTAACAATCCTAAATATATATGGACACAATGCAGGAGCACCCAGATGCATAAGGCAAGTTCTTAATGACTTACAAAGAGACTTAGACTCCCACACAATAATAGTGGGAGACTTTAAAACTCCACTGTCAATATTAGACAGATCAACCAGACAGAAAATCAACAAGGATATCCAGGGCTTGAAGTCAGACCTGGAGCAAGCAAACCTGATAGACATTTACAGAACTCTCCACCCCAAATCCACAGAATACACATTCTTCTCAGCACTACATCATACCTACTCTAAAATTGACCACATAATTGGAAGTAAAGCACTGCTCAGCAAATGCAACACAACTGAAATAATAACAAACAGTCTCTCAGTTCATAGTGCAATCAAGTTAGAACTCAGAATTCAGAAACCAACCCAGAACTGCACAGCTTCATGGAAACTGAACAACTGGATCTTGAATGTTGACTGGATAAACAATGAAATGAAGGCAGAAATAAAGAAGTTCTTCGAAACCAATGAGAACGAAGACACAACATGCCAGAATCTCTGGGACACATTTAAAGCAGTCTCTAGAGGAAAATATATAGCAATAAGTGTCCATATGAGGAGAATGGAGAGATCCAAAATTGAACCCCTGTCGTCAAAATTGAAAGAGCTAGAGGAGCAAGATCAAAAAAACTCAAAACCCAGCAGAAGACAAGAAATAACTAAGATCAGAGCTGAATTGAAGGAGACTGAAACACGAAAAACCCTTCAAAAAATCAATAAATCCAAGAGTTGGTTTTTTGAAAAGATCAACAAAATAGACAGACCACTAGCCAGATTGATTAAAAAGAAAAGAGAGAACAACCAAATAGATGCAATAAAAAATAATAAAGGGGAAATCACCACAGATTCCACAGAAAATCAAACCATCATCAGACAATATTACAAACAACTCTATGCACATAAACTAGTAAACCTGGAGGAAATGGATAAATTCCTGGACTCCTGTGTCCTCCCAAGCCTAAACCAGGAGGAAGCTGAAACTATGAATAGACCAATAACAAGGTCAGAAGTCGAGGCAGCAATTAAGACCCTACCACACAAAAAAAGCCCAGGTCCAGATGGCTTCACAGCCGAATTCTACCAGACACACAAAGAGGAGCTGGTACCATTCCTTCTAAAACTATTCCAAACAATCCAAAAAGAGGGAATCCTCCCCAAATCATTTTATAAGACCAATCTCATCCTGATACCAAAACCCGGCAGAGACCCAACAAGAAAAGAAAACTTCAGGCCAATATCCATGATGAACAAAGATGCAAAAATCTTCAATAAAATATTGGCAAGCCGATTGCAACAGCAAATCAAAAAACTTATCCATCATAATCAAGTAGGATTCATCCCGGGGATGCAAGGCTGGTTCAACATACACAAGTCTGTAAACGTAATTCACCACATAAACAGAACCAAAAACAAAAACCACATGATTATCTCAATTGACGCAGAGAAGGCATTTGACAAAATTCAACAGCCCTTTATGCTAAAAACCCTCAATAAACTCAGTATCGATGGAACGTATCTCAAAGTAATAAAAGCTATTTATGACAAACCAACAGCCAATATCATACTGAATGGGCAAAAACTGGAAGCATTCCCTTTGAAATCCGGCACTAGACAAGGATGCCCTCTGTCACCACTCCTATTCAATATAGTACTGGAAGTTCTAGCCAGAGCAATCAGGCAAGAAAAAGAAATAAAGGGTATTCAAATAGGAAAGGAGGAAGCCAAATTGTCTCTATTTGCAGAGGACATGATAGTATACCTAGAAGACCCCATCGCCTCAGCCCAAAAACTCCTGAAACTGATAAGCAACTTCAGCAAAGTCTCAGGATATAAAATCAATGTGGAAAAATCACAAGCATTCCTCTACACCAATAACAGACTTAAAGAAAGCCAAATCAAGAATGAACTGCCATTCACAGTTGCTACAAAAAGAATAAAATACCTAGGAATACAACTCACAAGGAACGTAAGGGACCTCTTCAAGGAGAACTACAAACCACTGCTCAACAAAATCAGAGAGGACACAAACAGATGGAGAAACATTCCATGTTCATGGTTAGGAAGAATTAATATCGTGAAAATGGGTATACTGCCCAAAGTAATTTACAGAATCAACGCTATCCCCATCAAGCTACCATTGACTTTCTTCTGGAAAAAACCACCATGAACTTCATATGGAACCAAAAGAGAGCCTGCATAGCCAAGTCAATTCTAAGCAAAAAGAACACAGTGGGGGGCATCACACTACTGGATTTCAAACTATACTACAAGGCTACAGTAATCAAAACAGCATGGTACTGGTACCAAAACAGAGATATAGACCAATGGAACAAAACAGAGGCATTGGAGGCAACACAACATATCTACAACCATACAATCTTTGATAAACCTGACAAAAACAAGCAATGGGGAAAGGACTCCCTGTTCAACAAATGGTGTTGGGAAAACTGGCTAGCCATGTGCAGAAAGCAGAAACTGGACCCCTTCCTGACACCTTACACTAAAATTAACTCCAGATGGATTAAAGACTTAAACGTAAGACCTGGCACCATAAAAACCCTAGAAGGAAATCTAGGCAAAACCATCCAGGACATAGGAATAGGCAAGGACTTCATGAACAAAACACCAAAAGCATTGGCAACAAAAGCCAAAATAGACAAATGGGACCTAATCAAACTCCACAGCTTCTGCACAGCAAATGAAACAGTCACTAGAGTGAATCGGCAACCAACAGAATGGGAAAAAATTTTTGCAGTTTACCCATCTGACAAAGGGCTGATATCCAGAATTTACAAAGAACACAAACAGATTTCAGGAAAAAAAACAAACAAGCCCATTCAAAAATGGGCAAAGGATATGAACAGACACTTTACGAAAGAAGACATATATGAGGCCAACAATCATATGAAGAAATGCTCATTATCACTGGTCATCAGAGAGATGCAAATCAAAACCGCACTGAGATACCATCTCACGCCAGTTAGAATGGCGATCATTAAAAAATCTGGAGACAACAGAT
The DNA here is from genome assembly GCF_049354715.1 of Callithrix jacchus. NCBI lineage: Eukaryota > Metazoa > Chordata > Mammalia > Primates > Cebidae > Callithrix > Callithrix jacchus. The sequence continues at coordinate 72,683,429 of NC_133510.1, read as the reverse complement.
GCTGGAGAGGATGTGGAGAAAAAGGAACACTTTTACACTGCTGGTGGGAGTGTAAATTAGTTCAACCATTGTGGAAGACAGTGTGGCGATTCCTCAAGGCCTTAGAAATAGAAATTCCATTTGACCCAGCAATCCCATTACTGGGTATATATCCAAGGGACTATAAATCGTTCTACTATAAGGACACATGCACACGAATGTTCATTGCAGCACTGCTTACAATAGCAAAGACCTGGAATCAACCCAAATGCCCATTGATGATAGACTGGATTGGGAAAATGTGGCACATGTACACCATGGGATATTATGCAGCAATCAGAAATGATGAGTTCGTGTCATTTGTAGGGACATGGATGAATCTGGAGAACATCGTTCTCAGGAAACTGACACAAGAACAGAAAATGAAATACCGCATATTCTCACTCATAGGCAGGTGATGAAAAACAAGAACACATGGACCCAGGGAGGGGAGTACTAATCACTGGGGTCTATTGGGGGGAAAAGGGAGGGCCAGTGGGGGGGGGAGCTGGGGAGGGATAGCCTGGGGAGAAATGCCAAATGGGTGAAGGGGAGAAAGGAAGCAAAACACAGTGCCATGTGTGTACCTATGCAACTGTCTTGCATGTTCTAACATGTACCCCAAAACCTAAAATGCAATAAAAAATAAAATAAAAAAGAATGTTGAATATTCGCCCCTACTCTCTTCTGGCTTCTCGGGTTTCTGCCGATAGATCCACTGTGAGTCTGATGGGCTTCCCTTTGTGAGTAACCCCACCTTTGTCTCTGGCTGCCCTTAGCATTCTTTCCTTCATTTCAACCCTGGTGAATCTGACGATTATGTGTGTTGGGGTTGCTCTTCTTGAGGAATATCTCTGTGGTGTTCTCTGTATTTCTTGGACTTGAATGTTGGCCTATCTTGCTAGGTTGGGGAAGTTCTCTTGGATAATATCTTGAAGAGTGTTTTCCAGCTTGGATTCATTCTGTCACATTCAGGTACACCTGTCAAATGTAGATTAGGTCTTTTCACATAATCCCATATTTCTTGGAGGCTTTGTTCATTTCTTTTCACTCTTTTTTTCTCTTATCTTGCCTTCTCATTTTATTTCATTGATTTGATCTTCAATCTCTGATATCCTTTCTTCTGCTTGGTTGATTCTGCCATTGAAACTTATGCATGCTTTGCGAAATTCTCATGTTGTGTTTTTCAGCTCCATCAAGTCATTTATATTCCTCTCTAAGCTGTTTATTCTCATTAGCATTTTGTCAAACCTTTTTTCAAGGTTCTTAGTTTCTTTGCATTGGTTTAGAAAACAATCTTTTAGCTCAGAGAAGTTTGTTATTACCTACTTTCTCAAGCCTGTTTCTGTCAATTCATCAGACTCATTTTCCATCCAGCCTTGTTCCCTTGCTGGTGAAGAGTTGTGATCCCTTGGAGGAGGAGAGGCGCTCTGGTTTTGGGTATTTTCATCCTTTTTACGCTGGTTTCTTCCCATCTTTGTGGATTTGTCTAATTGTGGTCTTTGTGTCTGATGACTTTCCAATGGGGTCTCTTAGTGGATGTCCTTTTTGTTGATGAAGAAGTTAACACTTTCTGTTTCTTAGTTTTCCTTCTAACAGTCAGCCCCCCTGCTGTAGGACTGCTGGAGATCCACTCCAGGTCCTGCTTGCCTGGGGATCACCTGCAGTGGCTGCAGAACAGTAACGGTTGCAGCCAGTTTCTTCTTCTGTTATCTTCATCCCAGAAGGATACCCACCATATGTCAGCCTGAGCTCTTCTTTATGAGGTATCTCTTTGGTTATAGGGGGGTCAGGGAGCTGCTTGAGGAGAGAGTCTATCTCTTATAGGAGCTCAAGTGCTGAGTTGTGAGTTACGTTTTTCTGTTCAGAGCTGCTGGGCAGATACATTTAAGTTTGCTGCAGTGCCTTAACTGCCTTTTCTCCCAGGTGCTCTGTGCTGGGAAGGTGGGTCTGTATTTATAAGTTCCTGACATGCTGCAGCCTTTTTTCAGAGCTGCCCTGCCCAGCAAGGAGGTAGCCTAGTCACAGTCTGCCAGCAGAGGCATTGCTGAGCTGCCATGGGCTCTGCCGTGTGAACTTCCTTGCAGTTTTGTTTATAGAGGTATAGTTGGAACTGCCTTGGTAATGGCGGTCTGCCTTAGTAATGGCGGATTGCCTTTGTAATGGCAGTCTGCCTCAGTCATGGTGGACTGCCTTGGTAATGGTGGACTGCCTTGATAATGATGGACTGCCTCAGTAGTGGTGCACTGTTTCAGTATTGGCAGATGCCCTTCCCCCAACAGAACTGGATCATCTTGGGTCCAGCTGCACTTGCTGCAAAACTCTCAATCCAGAGCATTTCAGATTTCTGGTCTTTGTGGGGGTGGGAACCATGGAGCCAGATCACCTGGCTCCCTGTTTCAGCCCCCTTTTTTTCAGTTGAATGGGCAGCTCCATCTCCCAGGTATACCAGGTACCAGTTGAAATGGCTGCCCAGATTTGTGTGAATTTTTTTGTGGCGACCTGCTGCCCTGGCTGAAACAGCCATGCTGGAAACTTGTGGCTCTTTTCAACCCGGGAATCTCCTGGTCTGTAGGCAGTAATAATTTGTTTGGAAATGCGGTGTTCACTCACCCTCTGCATTGTTCTTGCTGGGAACTGCACTCCAGAGCTGTTCCTGTCTGGCCATCTTGGATCCCTCTCCTAGTGTTTAGGTTTTTAAAATCAAACCCAGTTTCTAGAAGGACCATTATAATTTCTCTTTAACTAGAGAAAATTTGATCATATAAAGCTTTTTTTATAATCCTCTTCTTATGACTTACACAGGCCTAACTATGGGAGGAACTATTTTATAGTTTAGCTTTGAAACAAAGATAATAACACTTTTTTTCCCCCAAAAAGTCCCCTTCCTGCCTGGGGACTGTCTAAAGCCACAAGATTAGAAATTGTGGTTTAGGAATCATGCGGCTAGAGGCTACAAGATTCTAAATCTCCCCAAATTGCTCCTGGGGATAATATCACTATTGTAAAATGTAAGCTCAGAGCTTGAGATATTTTGCAGAACTTCCACTCAAGGAATCAGCTGATACCTCCTATATCAATAACCTGGCTCATCTGGTATTGTGGTCCCAACCTAGGAACTGACTCAGTGTAAGAGGACAGCTTCTGTTCCCTATGATTTCATCTCTGACCTAATCAATCAGAACTCCTCACTCATTGGCCCCCCACCCACCAAATTGTTCTTAAAAACTCTGATCCCTGAATTCTCAAGGAGATTGATTTGAGTAATAATAAAAGTGTGGGCTGGGCACAGTGGCTCATGCCTATAATCCTAGCACTTTGGGAGGCTGTGGTGGGTGGGTCATGAGGTCAGGTGTTTGAGACCAGCCTGGCCAACATGATGAAACCCTGTCTCTAGTAAAAATACAATTAGCCAAGTGTGGTGGTGTATGCCTATAATCCCAGCTACTTGGGAGGCTGAGGCAGGAGAATCTCTTGTACCCAGGAAATGGAAGTTGCAGTGGGCTGAGATTGCACCATTGCAATCCAACCTAGGTAACAGAGGAGACTCTGTCTCAAAAAATAAATAAAAACAAAAAAATAGTCTGGGCATGGTGGCTCGAGCCTGTAATCCCAGCACTTTGGGAGGCCGAGGTGAGCGGATCACAAGGTCAAGAGATTGAGACCATCTTGGCCAACATGGTGAAACCCTGTCTCTATTAAAAATACAAAAAAAAAAATTAGCTGGGCATGGTGGCATGCGTCAGCTGCCCAGGAGGCTGAGGCAGGAGAATTACTTGAGCTCAGGAGGTGGAGGTTGCAGTGAGCTGAGATCACACCACTGCACTCCAGCCTAGTGCCTGGTGACAGAGCAAGACTCTGTCTCACATAAATAAATAAATAAATAAACAAATAAATAAAACTCTGGTCTCTCACACACAGCTGGCTCAGTGTGAATTACTCTTTCTCTATTGCAATTCATCTGTATTGATAAATTGGCTTTGTCTAGACAGCAGGCAAGGTGAACCCATTGGGCAGTTACAGTTATTTCCCTGTCAACAATTTTATAGCCTGTGAATCTCAGGTGTTTTAAGGTAAGAACCTTAAAATTAAATATATGGTCATTGTATTAGTTTGTTCTCACTCTGCGGTAAAGATTCAACCTGAGACTGGGACATTTATAAACAAAAGAGGTTTAATTGACTCACAATTTCACAGGGCTACAGAAGCCTCAGAAAACTTACAATCATGATGGAAGGTGAAGGGGAAGCAAGGCATGCCCTACATGGTTGGAGGCAAGAGCGAGAGAGAGCACAGGGGAAACTGCTACTTTTAAACCATCCAATCTCACGAGTATTCCCATACTATCATGAGTACAGCAGGGTTCCCCCCATAATCCCATCATCTCCTACCAGGTCCCTTTTGTGACATGTGGGTGTGGGGATTATAATTTGAGATGAATTTAGGTGGGGACACAGGGCAAAATCATATCAGTTATTTTACTAAATAATTCAAGATGTAGCTATTTTCATTAAATGAATATTAATGTCCTATTTATCAAAATTCACACAAGCAAGTATTGTTCTATTTGGGGTTGGGGTTATAATTTTGTAATCCTTATGCCAAATTTTGATACCTTATGGTATTTGGCAGGGATAAGTATGAAATTGTTTAATCAATAAATGCAAACAAAATGTATGCTGGCAATTCTTAAGACACTTCTAATATTACTTTACCAGCAATTTTATAGATAGTTTATTAAAGATTTTACTTAAGCCATGTGAACTTGAGAAACATTTGGGTTTGTTATTTAATTTATGAGTACTCTTTAAACCAATTTTGTATCTTGTGGTCAAAATATTTGTACATTAAACGTAAACACACACATATACACTCACACACTCATATAACCAAAGATTCTATAGCTTTTACTTCATAACTCTAGCCATGAGATATTAATACATACTCATTGGTTTGCAAAAATGGTAACAAAAAGAAATGGCTGGATGCAAACAGTGGATTTTCATCATAGTAGGAAAGTAACAGCAGCTTTAAAGCATGCAGAAAAGAAAATAGGAAAAAAGATAACTTAGGAACTCTATAGTTTGTAGGTCAAGTTAGGACTCTTTTTCCTTGATGTAGATGTGCACAAAGACCATAATATTTCCATTTTACACAAACTCTATCAAGTAGAGATGCTATAAAACCAACTGAGTGCCCAAAAGGCAGGTCACTCCCCTTGTTTCCTCCTCATTCTTAGATTATTTGTTTCCTACTTTTCTTTTTTTGTTGTTTTTTGTTTTTTCTTAAAAGGAGGAACTGAGCTGTGGTCTAGGGTTTTTGTAGAGTGGGTCAAAGTGTGTGCTGGTTGCAGGCAGGACTCCACAGTGTGTTACCACTGAGTCACTGCCACCCTCTTATGTGTCACTGTTTTTCTCTCTCTGGAGGTCTAAGTGCTTCCAGGAGGACTCAAAGTGCAGAGTAACAGGTCCCATAAGAGCTTCTTAGATAAACCTTTTTAAAACTAATTTTGTTGGGAGTTACCTATAGGGCCACTGCACATGACAGGGGGTCAACTCCCCAGACATTCCCATGGGGCCCAGGTCACCCAGGGGTCCCTTTTGGCTGGGAGTGGCAGAGTGCCCTTTTTCTTCAGAGCGGAAGAAACTCAGTCTCTCATTTACCTATGAAAACTACAGTTCAGTTCCTCATGCAAATGTACACAGACAAGCCAAATCGAGATTCATTTTGGGAGAAAAAGCAAAGGAGAAGATACTTTAGAATGCATCTCTGAACTAGAGGTAGGATCCCTAAACAATGACTTCCTAGGAGAGGAAAAGAAAAGATAAAACAGCCAAGACCACTCCCTGTAAATTGTCTTCAGCCGCCCCTAACTTCATAGCTCTTGTTCTCCATTACACATACCAAGGTTAAATCCTGTCGCAGTACAAGGTAATCTCTGGTACCCCCAAAGCTAAAGAGGTCAGCTAATGCAATACAGGAAAGCAGAGCTTTAGACCTAAGAAGAATCTGCCCATGACTGTTAAAACTCCACAAAGAAAACAGAATGCTGCAAAGGGGGTCTTTGTTCTGAGTTCTTTAAAGGGTTTGAGTTATTAGAAGCCTTCTCTCTAAATTTTTCTCAGCACTGAAGATGGAGAAGAAGTAAAAGGAGGTATAGGGTGGAAGAAAAGTAAATGAAAGAGCAACTTTTTTAAAACCTGAAACAAACATGGAAAACAAGTGTGTGTTTTCTTTTGTTGTTTGGTTTTGTTTCCTTTTTCCTCCTTTGCAGCTGCAAGGAATTTTAACAAATTCAGAGAGGCCTTCCTTGTTACCTGTAATTTGGAATTATCATTCAGATTTGACCAAGTCAGATAGAGTTGGTCAAATTTGACAGGACTAAGACAGGAACAAACAACAAAATTAACCTTTCACAATATGATTATGAGCACTCTGGTGGTAAGGAGAAATTAAGACTATCTAGTTGCTAACTTCAGCCAGAACAAACTCCAATTCAGCTACTTACCTAAGGATGACTCTCAGGTTGAAGACTACTCTCTACCATCCTAGAAGCATGAAAAAACTCAATTTGCCTTCCCTGTTGGAAGTGAAGTCAATTTCCAGAAAGGAGTTACATTCCTTCCATCATCATGGAAACAGGAAAACTTATCTTCCTTGTTGGAAACAAGTACAATTCCAAAAGAAAAAAGTTGTAAAGCAAAATAAAGTTAGACCTCAACCAAATTTTGGGAGATCAGGGATTCTCTGGAGGGAATGGTTCCAGACCTCAGCAAATTGTCCTGTTGGTTTGAGTCATAAAGATAACTCAAGCTGGTACCAAGCATCGATAGGGAATTTGTCAAAGGTCAGGGACACCTCCATCAGAATCCCTTTGTGGATACCAAATGTAAACCCCAAATGTCTGAGACAAGTCTCAGTCAATTTAGGAAGTTTATTTTGCCAAAGTTAGGGACACATGCGATTGACACAGCCTCAGGAGGTCCTGAAGCATGTGCCCAAGATGATGAAGGCACAGCTTGGTTTTATGCATTTTAGGGAGACATGAGATATCAATCAATATATGTAAGATGTACATTGGCTCCATCTGGAAAGATGGGACAACTTAAAGTGGAAAGGGAGCTTCCAGATCACAGGTAGGCAAGAGATAAATGGTTGCATTATTTTGAGTTTCTGATTAGCCTTTCCAAAGGAGGCTATGCATTTATCTCAGTAAGCAGAGGGATGATTTTGAATTTTGTCTGTTCTTTGTTCACAAGGAAATTCCTTGTGAGTGAGGTTTGTAGCTTTTTAATCTTAGTAGCTTTCTTTTTTAGGAATAGAATGGGAGACAGGTTTACCCTAAGCAGGTCCCAGCCTGACTTTTCCTTTTGACTTAGTGATTTGGGCATCCCAAGATTTATTTTCCTTTCACACTGCTATGAACTTCTCTCTAAGTACTGCTGTTGCTGTATAATGCGCAAATTACTTACACAGAGATTTACTCTGTATAAATGATAAAGCAAAATGTTTAAAAATTTTTAAAAATGTTTAAAAAGTTATCTCATTCATAAATAGATGCCTTTGTTTAGAAAATAAATATTCAAAATTTAAATTTTGGATACAAACATGATTTTAAAATATATTGTACTACATTGAAAAGAGAACAGAGAGGAAAGAGCCAGCCTCCTTCCACATGCTGGTAAAAGGATCAAGCTTTGGCTTTCTTTTTATATTGATAATACAAATCCAAGAAGCAAACTAGAGGCTAAGAGGACATGCTATGCATGAACATTGACCTTTAATGTGACTTTACTGTATGCTATCAAATGTAGCTCCATAAAAGTCAGATTCTGACTGATCAGATGAGTAACTCCTCATCTCAATGGCCAAGATAAGCTCAGAAGTACTCTAGTGTTTCTTCTCAAAACTCACAATGCCACACCTATCAAGACTCACTTAGTCTATGACAGAGACAGATCCTCATTCTGTCACCTAGGCTGGCGTGCAGAGGCATAACCTTTGCTCACTGAAACATCCTCCTGGGTTCAAATACTTCTGCCTCAGCCTCCCCTATAGCTAGAATTATAGGCATGTGCCATCACACCTGGCTGTCTTCCCCTTGGATAGAATTCAGGTTTTTTTTCTATGTTCTGGGCTAAAAACGTGAAGAGAAAGAGAAGGCATATAATGTTTGCATTCTGCAAAATGGTTTTATCTGTGGATAAGATTATTGCTATGATTTAGGGAATGAGGAGGTTAAAAAAGAACGTGAAATTCTGGCTACATATTTTTTAAAGCTTATTGTACTATATTTTAAGTCAGATTATAATGCACAACATTAGAGGTAAACATATTTGTACTCTTTTTAATATTTCTGATATGGTTTTGTGGGTCTCCTCCAAATCTCATGTTGAAACGTAATACCACGCTGGAGAAGGAGCCTGGTGGGAGGTGTTTGGGTCATGCAGGCAGATTCCTCACAAATTGCGTGGTGCCTTCCTTGAGGTAATGAGTGAGCTCTCACTCTAACTTCACTTGACACCTGGTTGTTTAAACAGTGTGTCACCTTCCCTTCTCTCTTGCTCGCTCTCTCACTATGTGACATGCTGCTCCCCCTTTGCCTTCTGCCATGATTATAAACTTCCTGAGTCCCTCACAGGACATAGATGCTGGTGCCATGCTTTGTGTACAGCCTGTAGAACTGTGAGCCAAATAAACATTTTTCTGTAGATGTTGCCCAATCTCATGTATTACTTTATAGCAACACAAAATGGATTAACATGCTCTCTTTCCTAGATTTAGATGTTTTCTCTGTTGAGTATCTTCTGCTATTAAATGGCTTTTAAAACAACAATCAATTTGCTATTACTTTCAATGTAATGTACATGTATCTTAATAAAATTTCTAGGATATTATGTTTCAAGACTAGAAATGTGAAATAGATTAATAATTATGATATCACTAAATAAAAACTCAATGGAAGAGAGAACAATTTAAACCTAAACAAATATTCCTCTAGTTGTACACCAAAAGTTATCTAAAACCAACTAACAATATCTTTAAAACTGTATTTTAAGACCTAAAATTTCCCCAGTTTTCACTATCTGTTTTTTTTCAACTGGAATGGACTTGATAATGGGATTTAAGTTATTTGTGCTATTTTCATGTATTTAAAAAATTTATGCCTACAGCAAATAATTATTTGTAAAGAAAAAATAAAACAAAACAAAAACCAAAAGCTGAAAAGATGGTGTAAGCTTTTTCATCTGAAAGTTCATTTTGGTAAAAGGCGATAGCAGCTAAATAAGAAACTTTGCTACCATAAAATTAGATAACAATTGGTTAAATTAAAGCTCCAAAAGAGTTGAACTATTTTTATGTTTTCAGCAAAGTAGGAACGAATGACATCTTGCTGTTTCCTTTGACTTCCTATTACTAACCCTTAAGCTGAAAGTTGCATAGCATAGCATATTAATTAATTCCCAATGCTATAATATTAATAGAAATTATTCTTATAAAATGTAATCTATTGGTTTATCTTTTGACAAGTCAATGGAATATACCTTAGAAAATATTACAATTAAAGGAAATAATTAAAAGATACCTATATTTCATGATTAAAACAAAAGGGAATTAATTGATATTAAAGTACTGTAGCTGGAATTAGAGGCGCGCCCCATCACACCTGCCTAATTTTAGTACTTTTAGTAAACACAGTGTTTCGCCATGTTGGCCAGGCTGATCTCAAACTTCTGACCTCAAGTGATCTGCCCACCTAGGCCTCCCAAAGTGCTGATATTACAGGTATGAGCCACTGCAACCAGTCCATAAACTACTTCTTTACATAGTATCTGCAAATGTTAGGATAGACGTATGCCCAAAATGCTATGATAGCACGATAAGGGATACTTGACATATGCCTCTGTGTGTGTGTGTGTGTGCATGGACCTGTGCATGTGTGTGTATGAGAGAGAGTAAGAGAGACCTCAACACACCTGTGAACAACTAGCAAGGTAGACAAATGACAAAAGGTTTCCTGCAGTGATTGATACCTTAGGATCAGTAAGGACCAATCCAGGCAGAGATGAAGAAGGAAAAGCATTAAACTCAGAGGAAATGGTATATAAAAAGATATGGATGGTCGAGAGAATAACATGGAGGGTGAGTGAAACTGAAATGAGGAATTAAACTGACATAAGAAATGGCCTAAGGAAGAGCATCTCTGAAGATTTTATCACTTCTATGGAAAATATCACCAATATTATGAAAAGGTAAATAACTCTCAGAACTCTGAAAGTGTTTGTTTTGATGATCTTGTACTTTCTTTAATTATCTTATATGATTCACATATCCCACTCTCCCTATGTTTTTTCTTTTTTTTTTTTTTTTTTTTTTGCCAGGAAGCTTAGTGCTTAGTTCTGTTTTCAATTGTGGTAGCCTGAGACTGGTTTTTCTGATATAGTTATCTTTTTTTCTTCATTTCCTTGTTAGTTATTTGCTTTTAATAGCTGTTCTCTTATTTTAAGTTATCTCTTAGAAAATTATTTGTGTTTAACATATGCCCTGGGAGTCCCTAAAATGGAAGAGAGGCGAACACCATGACAAACTGTACCTACTTTCCTATTCTGGGCAGGGCTGCCTTTGCATTGACCAGTGAGTTTGTTAATGGGTGTAGAAAACAGTTTTTGATGTTATTAGACATATGAATCAAATGCTTAGCCATTCAATTAAAATGTTGAAGCTTAGATGTGAATGGCAAAAATGGAGACTGGTGATTTAGGCATGGAACATTTATGATGAGAAAAAGAATTTACTTTATTTATTTAAGCAATTTAAAGTTTAAATAAACTTTTTATATGTCACTTAAATGGTTCAGGCTTAAAGTTTTAAGGAAGGTGTTTTAAAAAAATTCTTAATTTCTCCCTAATTGATTCTAAAATTGGGAAAAACATACCACTCCTAAATTCCTGAACATAAATTTTTTTTTTCAGATCTTTAGTCAATCTGTTAAGCATTTTTCTTTGCCTTTTTGTTTTGCTTTTTTTAAAAACTCACTTCACTAAATGAATCTATGTATTCCATACTTAATTGTTTTTGAAAGAAGACACAGCATTAAAAAAACAGAAAAATATTTATTAAGCATCTACCCTGCAGCAGACATTTTACTGGGTATTGAGATTATAAAAATAAATATTTATCACCTGATAAATAATAAAAATATTTTAAACAAATCATTATGACATGGTGTGATAAGTACAAAAGTAGAGATCTCCCATGAGGTTTTAAATTGTCTCTTAGAAAACAGAGAAGGAGATACTTGAACTGGCTCTTGATTAATAATAGGGATTTTGCCAAGTAAATATCTGTGCTGAAGCGTGAGAATTGTGGTAAGGAAGGAATTGCATGTGCAAATGTATCAAACCTTTAAAGAAGAGCTATTTGATCAGACTGGCTTGACTCTTAGGGTAGGGTCCTTTGTGATGGCAGAACTCAGAGTGAATGATTGCCAGAAAGATCTAGGGGTTGGGATCAAGCTCTTTTTTTTTTTTTTGCCTTAAGGCATGCTTGAAAAGACAAGGATCAAGGTCTCTTTAAGGCAAGACACTAGCATTTTTAACATTCTTTTATTTCCTATAGAACTTTATAGAAATTAGGACTACTAAGACCTACCAATAACACAATCATAACACAATAACATAATAAATGGGGTCCACAAGAAAACCTTTGCTTTCCTCCAGAGTTAAAATTCATATCTAGATGCCTAAGACATTTATCACTGTGGTGTACAGGCAACATGGAAGATTAGTGAGAATTGGGATGGGCTTGGATGTGTAGGCTGAGACCCCTGTAGCTCTTATTCTTTGATCTTTGTCTCTGGTCTTTGATGTAATAACAATTATCAAACAGCAGTTTGATGATGAATACTCTACTATAATTTGGGATGTCTTATAATTCTTAAGATAGGGAATAGTCTGTACAGCAGTGAAGTGATTTTCAGAGATGTGCCCTGATTAGTTTAGGGTATTGTAATTTAGCATTATTATTTTCTGTTTACTGTTATATGTAATCAAGACAATTAAAGTATATAGGCTTGAATGCCACAATTGTCCATATGCCATGGCTATGTTTGTTGGCAGCCAGAGAACTGAAGCAGGGCCTATGTGTCCATAATCTCTTTTCATGACTGATAGCAGAGCATGCAGTTAGACTGACTATGTCACCAGTCACTCTAATCTGTTATACCATAGTTATTTTGTAAATTTGGATTTAACCCATTATGGAACAAAAATATGGCCGGGGTAAAGCTGTATCTGAAAATATAATCTTTATAGGTTGTCCATTTAGGCTATTACTTCTTACTTCTGTCCTCGTTATCCCATTACTTGTGCAATGAATCTAAGGGCTCACAATTGCCACTGAATCCATACCATATGACCTCGGCTGCACATGAAAATAGATACAATTCTATACAAGGAATAAATATTTTTTAAGGTTTCATGTAAAAATCTCATGTCCAATATTTTATTGCTTCTATTAAGAAATGGCTGTATCCACAGAAAAGATGTTAACTTCCAAGGAAGGATAAAATCACTCTTAGGGAACAGCAAATCTTTTAAAGTAACCACGTAAAGGAAAATATCATTATTAATATATCCCTGAGAAAATAAAACAAAATAAATCTTCCCTATTACAATTAGAGTATTCCTTTGCGTTCACAATTTTTCAGACTGCCCATAAATTATAGAATAAAATCTAAATCTTGTCCAGGTGTAGAGGCTCACGCCTATAATCCCAGCACTTTGGGAGGCCGACTGGGGTGGATAACTGGAGGTCAGGAGTTCAAGACCAGCCTGACCAGTATGGTGAAACCCTGTCTTTACTAAAAAGACAAAAATTAACCAGGTCTGTTGGTGTGCATCTGTAGTCCCAGCTAATTGGGAGGTTGAGACAGGAGAATTGCTTGAACCCAGGAGGAGAAGATTGCTGTGAACTGAGATTATGCCACTGCACTCTAGCCTGGATGACAGCAAGACTCCCTCTCCAAAAATAAAAATAAAAACCTAAACCTTTAGTATGATATCCTTTGTATCAACCTACCAACTTCCTTTCCACTATTCTTCCCCATGAAATCTCTGCTCAGGTCTTATGTTTTTTCTTGTTATTCCTCGAAGATACCCTGTGCTCTTGCCTTAGGACCTTTGGATTCAAACCTTCCTCCCTCACTTCTATTCACCTTTCCCTCTTACCACTATTTTTGTTTGTAGTTGCTGAGTGCTTACTATACTCAATCCCTTACATGTATTATATTATTTAATTCTCACAGTAGCCTTATGACATAGGTATTCTGATTCACAGAAGTTAAGTAACTTACTCCACATCACATAGATAGTAAAGTGACAGAGATCAGGTTTATATCCAGAGTTTTCCAAGTCAATGACAAGAGCCTTTAATTTTTGTAAATACTGAGAAACATGGGTCCAGATTTATTCTTCTACCTATGGCTATTGTATTAGTCTGTTTTCACACTGCTATTAAGATGCTATAATTTATAAATTATAAACATATAATGTATAAATAATTGATAGATAAAAGAGGTAATTTATAAATAAAAGAGGTTTAACTGACTCAGAGTTCTGCATGGCTGAGGAGGCCTCAGGAAACTTACAATCATGGCAGAAAGTAGAGGAGAAGCTAGCACTTTCTTCACAAGGCAGCAGGAGAGAGAGAGTGCACAGGAGAAACTGGCACTTTGAAACCATCAGATCTTGTGAGAACTCTCACTATCACGAGTACAGTATGGGGGAACTGCCCCCATGATCCAGTCATCTCCCACTAGGCCCTTCCCTTGATAGAATGGAGATTATGATTCGAGATTTGTGTGGGGAATGAGGAGAGTGAAAATCACCTGATGACCACTGAAGAGGTCCTGGAGACAAAAACTTCTTATCTGAGGAATTTAGAAAGGAACAAAGACCACCTGGTTGCATCTTGTTCCAGGCCTCTTTCAACTTTTATAAATAGCTAATTTTTCTATACATCTCTGGAATGCCATGCCGAAACTCATTTTACAGTCCTAAGCTCCCTTTTTAAGGTCATAAATATCCCTAAGGAAAATCCACCACGGTGTGCTTAGTCCTCTTGCTGAGGCACTCCGCTGCTCCCTTTTGGAGCATTCTTCCTTTCTAATGAATGTTCCTTTTTCAAACCTATACTGTTGTTGGTAAGTTCTTTTTACCAACCTGTGAGTCAACCACTTCCTGGTGACTCTGACACATCACCCAGCATCTTGGTGACCCGTATGCTGACTTTACTGGGATTCCTCCATTCTTTTATCCCTGCTTTTTCCTCCCTGCTTCCCTTGATGGTCTGGTTCTTTACTCTTTGGAATTGATGATCCCTGGCCAAGGCTACTCTTCGTGGGATTCTGAAGCCCTAGAGAAGGGACACCTGTCCATTGTTGCCCTTAGGGGTGAGAGACTAGCCAAGGTTCTTTTCTATTTTCAGACTGCCAATGAATTGGTTTCAGTACTCTTTGGCAATTTAGGGTTTCTGGCCAAGGGCACTCCCCAGTGTTACCTTAAGGCCAAGACAAAAGAGCGAATTTGCTATTGCCTGTTAGGGTGGCAAGTCCACTTTCACTTAACACTCTGTAAACTGTGCCTTGGAAAGAAGCAACAGTGATCTCAACTCTGTGCAATCGCACTCCACTGGTTGCAGACCCACTTTTGGATTCAACTTTTTAACAGGTGCCAGATCCCAAGTTACAGGTGAGTTCTCCTTCTCTTAGGTTTGAGCTGACCACTCAAACAAGGGCACACCTGGTCTGGTCATCCAGGCAAGGGAAGGCTCTCTGTCTGTGGTGGGATGCCCCTGATTAGAGTGAGCCAAAGGGGAAAAGAAGGTTCAAATCCCTCAGGCATACCTCAGTGATCTTGCAGTCCCTTATCAAAGCCCAACATGGGTTCAATTCATTCTTCATTTCATTCCTTCTCACTCCTGGGTTGCATTTTTTAAAACTGGTCCTATTTTAACTCAAAAAACTCTCAAAACGAAGTGTTTAATTTTATTTTGTATTCAGAGGTCTCATATGTTCAGGTCTTTTTAGCTTTATCTTAAAACCCAAAATTACATAAAAATGGTCATATATGGCTTCCAAGGAATTTCCTTTCTGATTCTGATGTCTTAGATGATCCTTCCTTTTGCCTATCACATCATCAGCCTGCTCCTGCTTCACCTACGCCCTCTCCATCTGTTCCATCCGTTCCATCCCCCAGTCAACCCCCTCCATATCCAGATACTTTTATTCCCCTCACATACTTGCACAAGGAGTTACATATACCACAAGCACAGAGTCCTCAGAAAATCCCAAAAATGTTTTGACTCTCCATGAGGTGGCAAATGGAGATTTGGGAACAATTGGAGTTCATGCCTCTTTTCCAAAGTCTGATCTTTCGCAAATTCAATCCAAGCTGGATTCATTTAGCCAGAATCTCTCTAAGTTCATTCAAGAATTTTGAGCTTTAATTACTGCCTTTGATTTAACCTGGCATGACTTGTGTTCTTGAACTCCTGACCTAAGGTGATCTGCCCATCTAGGCCTCCCAAAGTGCTGGGATTACAGGCATGAGCCATTGTGCCTGGCCACAACCAAATAACTTCCAAAATGGCATCATGAATTATTAGATTTTATTTCCATGTATCAAAAGCTGAATGAATTAGCTAACTGAATAAATAAAAAAATTGTAGATTAGAAAGCAGTATAAAAGTTTAGTAATCTATGAGACAGTGAGTGAGCTATAGCATCCAAGAACATCCATTCAATCAATATTTATTGGACTCTTTCTATGTGCCAGGTTCCACACTAGGCGCTGGAGATATAGGAGCAAACAAAACAGATGTCACCCTCCCTCAATGAGAAGCCTAAAATATGGTGGATTAACTAAATATTACACATGCAGATACAACCACGGATCTTGTATGATAGCTGGATATTTTGACAGATTAAGATAGACTCCTATGCTACGTATTTTCAGTATTATATGATAAAAAATTAATTTTCAGTTTTCACCTTCTGCACTGTAGGTTTTTCTTGTGGGTTTGATGTGTAGGATAATAACATAATGGAGAAAGTATATAAACGTTATGATTAAACACACATATTAATTCTAGAGCAGGACTTATTCTGCAACTTAAAATTTGACAAGTTACTTAATCAATCTGAGACTTTGTTTTTACATCTCTACAGAAAATGGCAATAAAGATGCCTATTGTCTAGAGTTAATTTGTGATATTCAAACAATGTTAGTTCTTCTCTCCTTCTTGAAATTATATTTTAAACTTAAATTTTGAGAGACAGGAAAAGAAAACAGAGAGCCTATTTCCAATTACTCTAGAATTACATGACAATGGAAAACTGAATCTATACAATTTCTTTTTTTAAAAAGTTCTGATTTTTAACTTTTGTGGATACATAGTAGGTATGTATATTTATGGGGTACATGAGATATTTTGATTCAGGCATGCTGTTACAAACAATCCAATTATACTAATTTAGTTATTTAAAAATGAACAACTAAATTATTATTGACTATAGTCACTCTGTTGTGCTGTCAAATACTAAGTCTTATTCATTCTATTTTTTCGTACTCATTAACAATCCCCACTCCCCATCCATTGCGTACTATCCTTCCCAGACTTCAGTAACCACCCTTCCACTCTCTGTCTCCATGAGTTCAATCATTTTGATTTTTAGCTCCCACAAATAAGTGAGAACATGTTTGTCTTTCTGTGCCTGGCTTATTTCATTTAACGCAATTACCTCCAATTCCATCCATGTTGTTGCAAATGACTGGATCTCATTCTTTTTTATGGATGAATAGTTCTCTCTTGGGTGTATATACCACATTTTCTTTATCCAGTCATCTGTTGATAAACAATTAGGTGGCTTCAAAATCTTGGCTATTGTGAACAGTGCTGCAACACACATGGGAGGGCAGATATCTCTTTGAGGTACAGATTTCCTTTCTTTTGGGTATATACCCAGCAGTGGGATTGTTAGATCATATGGTAGCTCTATTTTTAGTTCTGTGAGGAACTTCTAAGCTGTTCTCCATAGCGGTTGTACTAATTTACATTCTCACCAACAGTGTACTGTGTTCCCTTCTCTCTACATCAACTCCAGCATTTGTTATTGTCTGTCTTTTGGATAAAAGGCATTTTAGCTGGGGTGAGATGATACCCTCCATGTTTATTCAAGGCCCTAGGGCTCTACAACCAGGAGGTGGTTAAAGTAGCCAATTTTATATCCATCCCTACAGGGCATAAGTTTCCCTAGGCTCTGGGTGAGTCCAGAGATGCTGTTTGGCAGCCAGGGATTGGAGTCAAAACCTTTAGACATTTTCTTGGTGTTCTACTCTGTTATTGTTAAGCTAGCACTCAAACCATGATACAAAGTCTTTCATATTCTTGCTTCCCCTTTACACAAGCACAGGAGCCTCTCCAGGTGGCCACCACCACCACCAGCACACATTAGGTTCTTCCAAGCCATCACTGATGTTCACTTAAAGCTCAAGGGCTTATCAGTCAGGCTGTAGTGAAAGCTGCCAAGCCTGGGACTCCCCTTTCAGGGGAATGGGCTCCTCTCTGGCCTAGGGCAGATCCAGAAATGCTGTACAAAAGCACAGACCTGGACTTGGGGACCCCAAGAGCCTGCTTGTTGCTCTACCCCACTGTGGTTGAACTGGTGCAAGACAAAGTCCCCTTTACTTTTCTCTCTGCTTTTCTCAAGCAAAAGCAATCTTTCGTTGTAGCCACCATAGCTGGGAATGTGCTTGGAGACACCTGAAGTCAGCATGTTTCAGAGCCCAAAGTCCATGGTATACTATCTGGTTATTGCTGCCGATTATTCAGGGCCCTGGGGCTCTTTACTCGGCACATGACAAATACTGCGAGGACTGTGTTTTTCTGTTCAAGTCAGTGGGTTTCCTTTTGGCCCAGGATGTGTCTAGAAATGTCTTCCACGAGCCAAGGTCTAGAATGGGGAGTGTTATAACTCTAACCAGTGCTCTATGCTCCTGTGGCTAAGCTGATATCCAAGTTGCAAGATAAAGTCCTCTTTACTCTTAACTCTACCCTCCTTAAGCTGAAAGGGGTCAGTCACTTTTGTTGCTGCCACCACTGTTGTTGCTGCTGGCTGGGATTGGGGGAGGGCTGGCACAAGCACTTCCTCAGCCTCCTAGTCCACTGGCTCTGAGTCCAGCCCAGCATGAGGACTTGCCTAGATTGCAGTCCTTGTGTCCTAGACTCCCTTTCAGGTTTACCTAGAAACTCAGAGCACTTTGGTCCACAGTTGGAAGGCTTGTCGAGAAACTCAAGCTCTGACTGTGGGATGGGCAATTCCCTACTCCAAATGCACAGATTCTGTCCCTGTGCCACGTGGCTGTTGCTATATACTGGGGAAGACGTGGCATCAGTGATTCAAGACTGTCTCTCCTCCCCTCCTCACTGCCTGTTTCAGCAATATGAAGTTATAGCTAGGTACTGTGATTGCTCACCTGGTTTTTGGTTCTTGTGACTCTTCTTTTCTGTATGCAGATAGTTGTTAAAATCTGATGTTCCTGCAGCAGGGAACAAATAGTATAGGCTCCTATTTTGCCATCTTGCTCCACCCCACCAGCACACTTTCTGTCTTGAACATTAGCATTGCTGTGAATTTTTGACCCTGTGCAGAAGTTTTGGAAAGCAAGCCTTATTCCTGATAAATTGAAAATATTAATCAATTTTTATTTCTCCTATTCCAAGGGGGATATCTGATGGAAAAGAAGGGCATTAGTAGGGATTTTCTTTTTCTCTGAAATTTTCTATGTCCTTTTCACAGTTCTTATGAAGACAGAAAAATTGGCTCACCTAACTAAGGGCCCTTGTTGAAAATAACTAAAATCAGCTACTAAGCTAATTTCTGCAAAATAGAGGATTTAGCTGAAAGGGAGTAGAATAAAAATGCAAACTTTTATAAGCCTTGTACCAGGGTCAAGACTAGACAAATGTATGAAGACAATGTTTGGCATTGGTATCCTTGACTTCTCCTTTCACTGTTCTCTTCCATCATCTTGCACACACAGTGTTCTCAAATGCTTAATTTATAAATGCATTAACTACTTTAGGAGTATTTGCTTGTCAATAAGTGACACAGAACAAAGTCAGAGGAATATGTAAATTGCCAATTTTAGAAATTTATAAATCTGTAAGCAATACGAGGAAGGTGTTTATAAACACATGACTTTCTCTACCCAAACAAGACAGTTTGATGTGGTTAAATGAACACTGCATAAGTGTAGTAGACACAGGATTTTAAATCCATTCTTCCTTTTTGAGTAATAGTATGATAGTATTCCAATGTCCTTTGGTGGCATTATTTCCCCTATTAAGTGCAAACTCGGTGAGACCGTGAATCAAAGCACCTGCCTCCCCTGGCCAGGATGCGGGTGAATGCCAAGGTAGGTCAATCTGACTATTTATTCCTAATTCTTGAACTCTTTAATGGAATTATGCAGAGATAAGGGTAAAACAACAGTTGACACCTCTTATTCAATGATGGCTCTCTTTCAGTTCCTGTTCCTGAGACTAACAAAGCTAACTGGTTTTTGTTTTCTCTGATCTTGGTACTCCAGGCTTTGCTGCACTTCTGTGAGCACCCCATAGTCTTCCAGCATGATTATTTTTGCTTAGGTTAGCCAGGGAAGCTTCTATTGCTTACAACTAAAGATTCGCATCAGATTCGAGGTATTAGGAAGCATGCTGGCTCTCTGTGAAACACTTAGCGTCTCTGGCTCTATTTTTTCATATGTGAAAAGGGTGTGGTAGGACTACATGGTTTCTAATTTCTTCTCTAACTCTAAAGGGAATAAATATATAAAGCCAGACCTTCTTAAAAGCCACTAATAATTCTGAACATATGCCTATTCCTAGATGAATAAGTTGGGGGTTAATGCACTTTCCCATTAACTGTGACTTCTAATTTGGTCTCTTAGCATGCCTTCAGCCTCTAGGCCCTGGAGTCCATTTAAGGTAATTTAGGCAGAGGCCACATCTGTGGTATCTGAATTATCTGGCTAAGCATCCTGTAACTCATTGGGTATTTGCCAGCCACATGCTAGATCAGGGTCTGTCAGAATGCCCTCATTTTGAAAGACTATTTAAATGGCAAGAAAAATTAGATCGGAGAAAGAAAAACATGGGTAAAGAGCTCAAGGAACTGGCACAGCTGGGTATCATTAGCAACAATCAAACCTTATCCAGTATAAAAAGCAACAGAAAGTGATGATATAGGAGCAGTGTGTGTATGTATGTGTATGCAAGTTTATGTACGTATTTATGTATGTTGTATAAATGTATGTATCTGCATAATAATGTAAATGTATAAAACTTTTTAAAATCTTGGTTTCTTTGCTTTCCCTCCTCACTCTGAACTTGGATCTTTCTACTGTACCCCAGTGGGAGTGTTTGATGTATTGAAATCATCTTAGAATTTCACAGTCTTTGAGGCAGCAACTTTGATGCTGCAGACACAGAGGAGAGCTAAATAAATACATTATTAACAGAAAAAATAGTGCAAATACTAAATAGCTGCTGGAGAATCTAAGTCCTAAAAACACACCCATGAAAGATTCACATCTTTTTTTCTCCAGTTATTACAAAATTTATGACTAATGTTTTATTGTAAAGTAATACTATTATTTTAGAAAATAAAAACTTGGAAAATATATGAAGTATATATAAAAGAACAAATTCATGTTACCTATACTCTTACCACTCACAGCTATTAACAAGTAACATTTTTGAACATTTTCTTTAATTTGCAGAAGGCAGTTTTCAATGAAAGAATCCAAATTTGGAATTTACTGAGCTTAATTTGGAAATTCTTAATTGCAGACATGCATTTGGTCACCAATTTGATAAACAGAAATAAGAGTTCCCTTAGTATCCTTTAATTTTGCTTTATAAATAGACTTTAAAATCACTGTTCAACAAATTTTCTTTTTGAAGCTTAAATTTAGCACTTTACATTTGCCCCCTCTAAACCCACTCTATTGCACCAATCTCTGCTCACCTTCAAGTGTAAGCCCAAAGCCCCTCCAACCACACATTAAGATAGGAAGAGACAGTCAATAATAATTGAACACTTACTATGTGGCAGGCTCCACACCAAAGGCAATATATATATATATATATATATATATATATATATATATATATATGCATATGTACACACACACACACACAAACGCACACACACACCCAATAGATTGATCCTCAAATACAAAGGTTTTTTTTTATGTGTCATCTTGTTTAATCCTTCTAAAACCTTATGAAATACATATTATTCACATGCTTTCTTTACTGATGAAGAAATTAAATTTCCAAGAGATTAAGTGACTCGCTCAAGATGGTCATAAGCTAGTTATTGGTAAAGCTGACATTTCAGCTCAGGTCTACCTGGTTCCAAAATCAAAAGTCTGTGTTTTGTGCTCTCAATTCTCAGCCAATAGAAACCCATTTTGAAAGTATAGAATTGATGAGAAGGAGAGTATTCATCAAAGCCTTTCTGTATTAAATATTAAGGTGGGTGGGATGCTCTGAACATTATGATGTTCATTAGGAACATTGATGTCTAGGACATTAGAGCTCACAGTATACTTAGGATAGTCTAATTTAATTCCTTCAATTTACAGATTAAAAAACTGAGGCCTGGAGAGATGAGGTTACAATTTCTTGTCAATAATAGAGCATTGTAATTATAATTCTACAGCCTAGAATCTGGGTTCCTTTTTCTTTCAATCTACAGATTTCTGAAAACACCAAGGCCTTTTTGCTTCATAATGAAGATGAATCTGATGAAGCAAAATGACTTTGAATTAACTTTAGAGGGTATTGCTTGTATTATCTGCTAGACGATTTTTCTCTAGGTTCAGTTATTTTAGGTCAAAGCCAAATAGTGACTAGTATTTACTTCATAGGCTTTGTGATATTATATCTTTTTGATATTTTATCAGAATCACTTGAGATTTAATCAATGCATAGCTTTTCCTGTACCATGTATGTGTTATAATTTATGTGTAGTTGATAAGGTAGAAGTTATGCCTGATATGATTTCACATTTCAGTGTGTGTTCTTTTTTTCTATTTGGCTCTCTGGTTTAACTTTTAAAATGGAAACATGTGTTGAATACAAAGAGTAACCAAATGAAGCAACCAACAGTGTAAAACACAGTCTCTTCCTTTAGTTTAACAGAAGCAGTCCAGAAAGAAAAGCTAGATTGAGGCATATAGTTTTATACCTGTTTGAATCCCTATGATTTTCTCTTAAATGTACTTAACCTTGAAAGAGTTCATTCTGAATATTCCCATCATTACTCCAATGTTTCTCCTCAATCCAGAACTCAAAACCATGCATTTAAACCACTTTACCTTCAGACTCTACTCCCCAACTCCCGCTTTATTTTTTTTTTAACCATAAGCTTGATCTTGAGCCTCTGGGCTTGACTACTTAAAATAATTAGGATGCAGAAATAACAAGAACATTTCTCATTAGGATAGAAATGATGAGGACAAGATGTCCATTTAGTTTTATTTTCATAAAGTGAGCTGGAATTCCCAGATTGAATAAAGATAGTGAGGGCAAATGCTATCAGATCTGTGGATTTATCAAGTAATTCTGTAGATATCATTTGACTAAACATGTTTTGCAAAACTAAGCTCTGTCAGCACCACACCCAGGATATTTACTACAATGTGCATTTCAAATGAACACAAATGGATTTTCTATACTGATGCATTTTCAAGTTAGCTGAAGATGTGGGTTGTGTTAAATGCAGAGGAGATCTAAATTCTGGAAGAAAAATGAAAGTGATGGGCACCTATAATTTGTATATCTAGTAATCTATCAAAAGCATAGTAAGTAATGAAGGAATAGTCACCTTTATAAATCTCTTGCATTTAAGAACACTTAGTTGAAGTTAAACAAATTAAATAAATAATTACAAATTATAAAAGTTCTGTAAAAAAACAAACAAACAGGGAACTCTGGTAGGGAATATCTGGGTTAAAGGCAATAGGCAAAGAAGATGCCTGTCAAGAGATGACATTTAGATGGAATGCATGATGAAGTAGGGAGTCGATGGTGCTCTTGGCTGCTACCATTATTGAGTTACAGGCCTGGGCTAAATTTTTACATATTATTATTCAACAACTCCATAATATGATGCCCACATTACAAATGAGAAAGCCAAGGGCTTCATTACCCAGGTCACAAAGCTGGTAAGAGATCTGGGATGGGAGAATGATCTGGCATCTGAGTCTAGAGTTTATAACTTTTGAAGCAGTAATTCCATTTCTTGGAAAAGTATCAATAAGGAATAACCAGAAATTTAGACACAAATTTACCTAACAAGATAATTCTCTGAACTCATTTTAAAAATTACACTAGTTTTTTATTTGGGGGCTGAGTAAGGATTTCAGATTGAGCTTATAGTTTCATTTAATAATACTCTTTATCTTCCTTATAAAAAATGATTCAGTGGTTTTTAATATATTGATAGAGTTGTAAAATCATCACTACAATCAACTGTAGAACATTTTCATCAACCTGAAAAGAAACCCCATACTCTCTAGCCTCCCACTACTCCCCAGACCTAGGCAACCACTAAACATGTTGTTATAGATTAGCCTATTTCACATACATTGAATTGTATATATACTTCAGTTATTTGTGACCAGTTTCTTTTATTTAGAATAATTTCCCAAAGTTCATCCCTGTTACAGCATGTATTAGTATGGATACCACATTTTATTTATCCATTCATTAGTTGCTGGCAATTTAGGTTGGTTCTACTTTTTAAGCCATGCAGAACTATGAGTCAACTAAACCTCTTTTGTTTATAAATTACCCAGTCTCAGGTAGTATTTTTATAGCAGTGCGAGAACGGACAAATTCAGAGGCTATAAAATAGTCACCATCAAAATTCTAGAAAAATTCTTTATCAGATTGTATATAGAGAAAGGCAAGGACGTAGAGATAGGAACAGGTAAAAGGCAAGAAATAACTACAGAGGAGATGGGTTTTGAGTAATGGAAGAAAGTTTTTCTGTTAGATGTTAGTCCGAATGATGCTCTTTTTCTTCCCACTATCTAAAGCTAGTGAGAGCTATAGGGTTATCCTAAACACAATTAAAGAAAGCACTCTCAGACATTTTTCAGGAAGCTGTAATGCAGAATATTTTTACATAATGGGCACATCTCCGATATTTCCTTAGTACAAATCCACATTTGTGCAAAATTAAATAAGAACAGAAAACCTAGGACAATAGAAAATATATTTGATGAAATCCGTGTAGCTTGGTTTGAAAGTTATACTTTTAATGACTATTAAATAAGGCAGTCAGAGAGAATGAGAATTCTTGCCCAGTTTGAATATTAGTCTTGATCTATGGAATGGTTTGGACCCACTTAGATTATGGTTTTGTAGTAATGAAAAGCAATAAAAAGACACCTTAGAAAAATTACGCAAAACTTGGAAATGAGGCAAAAACAAAAACAAAACAAAATGGTGGCAGCATGACTTTGAATATGAAACAGCAGAAAAGGCCGCCCTAGTATTGTTCTTCTCAATGCTGCTGTAATTACAGGCTCAGACTTAGTAAGTCACTCATTAACTTAGAGACTTTGTCAGGTAGAGATGGTGGTAATTTCTGCTGGAACGGATGACTATAGAGATTTATGGCCTATTGGTCATTATCAGTTTATATCTAATCCAGCAATCTTATCCTAACATTTGTTTGTTAAATTTCCCATAAATAATCCAGCTGCTTAACTGCCTTACTGCTTTTAACCTATCATAACATCTTACTGATTCTCTCATCATTTTATGTTTGCTTGAGAGTCATGGTTTTACTTTTTGAAACTTATACTTTAACAAGAGTAGTCCATCCTCATTACTCAGATTTATTTTTCTTTAATAACCATTGAACTAGGATTGCTATTTCTGTGTTACTTGCAATTTGCTGTGAATACTTACTTCTAATACTTGACTTATAATGCTATGTATACTTTTGCTTGTTAGTTAAATCTTCACAGAGGAGGTTTTATTCTTTTAAACTGGTACTTCTGCAAAATAATCCTCAAAAGTTTTATAGGTAAAATACTCAAATTTGATAGATCCAATTAACATTTACAGTCAGGACTCTACTGCCCAGAGTAGACACACTAAGTAAGCGGTGGCCAGTGAAGGCTGCAGCCAAGTGAAACTGACATCATCACAGCTCCTTCTAGATCTGATTTCCTCCTTTGCCTCATTCTCCTTTCATCTTTCTGTATATTTTCTGTATCTTTCATCTTTGCAGTATATTTTGAGACAGGTTTTTTTAAAGAACAGTTGAGTTGGCCAGCATTTTACATCTGTTTGCCTGCCATTGTGATTTGCCATTTACTAAGGTGAGTGGATACCCAATTACCAACAGCATCATATACCCTGGGGTTCTATACAGGATAGCGCTCCACTGATTGAAAAGAATGTTGTCTGCCATTTGACAAACAGTGCTCATTAATGAATTACTTCATTTCTTACACTAGAATTATTTTTATTAGCATATACTGGTGCCACTTTATTTTGTTTTTTTTTCTTATACTTTAAGTTCTGGGATACATGTGCAGAACGTGCAGGTTTGTTACATAGGTATACATGTGCCATGGTAGTTTGCTGCATCCATCACCCTGTCATCTACGTTAGGTATTTCTCCTAATGCCCTACCTTGTCCCCCTACTCCCTGCTATTCCTCCCCTGCCCCCCCTCCCTCATAGGCCCTGGTGTGTGATGTTCCCCTCCCTGTGTCCACGTATTCTCATTGTTCAACACCCACCTATGAGTGAAAACATGCTGTGTTTGGTTTTCTGTTCTTGTTACACTAGAAGTTAATGACAGATAGTTGACATTGTTTTGAATTACGAGGAAATTTTTGACATGAATAAAGTGGACTGATAGCAAAACATTCACTTACTGATCACATCTCACGTATAATTCTGCATAAGGTGATGCTCATTGACTAAAGGTAATGTGTATTTAATTATGCTAATGTCCTATGAAAATAACAACTTTAAAAATTCCCAGCTCAAAGTATCCTGCTTAACACTTGAAAGTGATAACCTGAGCTTTACCAGGGGGTTGTATCCACCCATTACTATTTTTCACTTTTGTAAGAAAACCCTAAATAGCTGAAAAGTAAATACTCTAATTTTGCCTAATTATTGTGTAACATCATGTGCCTTATATTACTGTGATCTCTTGTATACAAACCATTAGTCATCTTATTCATCTTTCTGCAATGGCAGGAGAGTGTGTGTGCAGGGAGGTGGGGGTGAGTGGGGGGACCACGGAGTTGCTATGTTACTGAAAAACAACTAGAGGCTTCCTTTGTGTTTTATGTTTACTTTCTGTAGGCAAGTCAAATCACTGACAGAGTCTTGAATTCTTAAGTCCTTCCAAATTCTCAAGTCTTCTCACTGTGTCCTGACAATTTAACCTTTTCTAAAAAAGGTATCTGGCTTTAATCAGACACTAATAGATGCTTGAAGTGATGTTTGGCCAGTCAGTTAACATTTTCCTTCTAGATTTCCTTATCTTGAAGAAGTGGTTATTGAAGTAGGTGACTGGGAAGATTCCTTTTAACTAAGCATTTTTGAATCTTTCATTTAGGCCTTGGCCTAGTAATATTCAAGGATTTATAGGCTCTAACTAATTTGTGAGTTTTCTCTTAAAATAATAACACTCTATCTTAGTGTTTATAGTTTATAAATCACTCCTAGCAACAGGCTTGTTCCCTCATACCTAACAATGTGTGGTGCATAGTAGGTGCTCAGTGTATGTTTGTTGTGAATTAATATAACCATCTATAAATGTTCAAACTTTCCTAGCTTAGGTTTGGTTTTTTCAAGTATTAGAAGAATAATAGATGAGAAAAACATTTGGCCTTCACACATTGTCCTTCTGGACATGAGTTAATTGTGTCCATTATAGTGTATGAAAAGAAAATAAATGTTGGGGCCCCCAAATCATGAAGCTAAAGGGGAAAGTCAAGCTGGGAACTAGTTAGGGCAAACCTGCCTCCCATCCTATTCAAAGTCACCCCTCTGCTCCCTGAGATAAATGCATATCTGATTGCCTCCTTTGGAAAGGCTAATCAGAACGCAACCATTTGTCTCTTATGTACCTACGACCTGAACGCCCCTTCCCCTGCTTTGAGTTGTCCCACCTCCAGACAGAACCAATGTTCATCTTACACGTGTTGACTGATGTCTCATGACTCCCTAAAATGTATAAAATTAAACTGTGCTCTGACCACCTTAGGCACCTGTCGTCAAGACCTCCTGAGGCTGTGTCTCGGGTGTGAGTCCTCAACCTTAGCAGGATATACTTTCTAAATTAACTGAAACCTGTCTCAGATATTATTCACAAGTGGAAGATTAATCATTTCTTAAGTGATTTGCAAAGAAAGAGCACTAGATTTGAACGGAGAACTGGTTTCTAGTCTGGCTTTGCAAGTCAATTTAACAAGTCTTTTATCTGCAAAGCAAGAATAGTATTTCATAGTGTTGTATATATTTGAGGCACTTCATCATCTGTGAGGTGCTTTACAAATGTGAGATGTCTTCATTCTTTGATTAACTAATGTTGAGACTCAGAAAGCAATATACCCAAAGACTGAGGCTTTGACATACTGAGACACCTTAGAAGCTGCCTTGGAATCATGGTCTTTCTAACCTTGTCTTGTTCTTTCACAGCCCCACCCCCTGCCTATGCAGGGAGGGACTCTCTATGAAATTTCCTTATCAGAACAAAAAAGCTTCTTTCAAAAAAAAAAAAAAAATGCAATTGTCTTAAACAGTCTCCCTAGGGATCTTATCAAATACCAGGAAATATCAATATCTGGAGAAGAGAAGAGACTGGGAGTTATTACCACACCAGACAGGCTTTTTTTTTTTTAGAGAAGTGGTCTTGCTATGTTGCCCAGTCTGGGGTGCGGTGACTATTCATAGGCACCATCATAGTACACTATAGGCTCAAATTCCTGGGCTCACTGTCACCACACCTGGCTAAAGCCTTTTTATCTTTTCTTTGAAAGGAAGCTCCAAGAGATTACTTGAATAACTTTGTTTGCATAGTAAGACAAACCTTGTTCCTGTACAGCTTGACCTCCTGCCTCCTAGGTCCATGTATCTCTCCTCTATGAAAAAGGGCAAGTAAATAAGCTTTTGGCCCTCATTGGGTTATTGGGTAATCATTTTCCTTCAAATCCCCCACGCTATGAATGTTAAAATTTTGTATGCCTTTTCTCCTATTAATCTGACTTTTGTCAGTTTTCAGTGAACCTTCAGAAGGTAAGGGAGAAGTTTTTCCTTGGTCCCTATACTTATACAATTCTATATACTAAATTTTTTAATTAAAATTAAACTATTAATCCTTTTTTAAAAAACCTATTAATCCTTTTTCTTTTTTTGAGACAGGGTCTCTGTCATCCCTCTGGAGTGCAGTGACACAAACATAACTCACTGTAGCCTTGACTTCCTGGGCTCAAGCAATCCTTCTGCCTCAGCCTCTGAAGTAGCTGGGACTACAAGTGCATTCCACCACGCCCAGCTAATTTTTAATTTTTTTGTAATGACGGGGTTTTGCCATGTCCCCCAGGCTAATATCTATTAATTCTTTTCCCCGGGGATTGGAAGAGAAAACTGGAAAGACTGATAGTCGTACACTAACACAACCAAGCCTAAAAACCAGAGCAGTTGTGACAAGGTTGAAGTTCATTCATCAGAAGTCAGTGAGATAGAAGTATTAACCTCTCTAATGGTTTTGCTCTCTTTAATAATGATAACTGGCCAATTAGACTGGTCACTGACATTCATTATAAAGATGGCTAAACAGATGTTATCAGCTCCACTAGAGGTAATTTAAAGAAAAAACAATACAGGACTAGAAGTTAGGATGCCTAGGTTCAATCTCCTGCCAAAGAGAAGGCATGTGATTTAAGGTTAATCACTCAGCCTTTTTGAGCCTATTTCGACTGCTTTCTATGAAATTATGGTTTAGAGTAAATGACTTTTATGTTTCTTATTTGGTGTCATTGTGATTCCTTTTTCAGCTATGTCTCCCAGTGATAGAGCTGAGGTAGGTATTTCCCTTTCATTACATTTTTAAAATTATACTTTTATATCTCAAATTTATCTGGAACAGCATTTTAAACTGTTTCTTATTTTGTGCCTACGGATCATTGTATTTTAGGTTAGTCCTAAAATACCAGTCCTGGCTTTTATGATTTGATGTTTGAAAGAATGCTTCCAAAGAAATTTAAAGAAATTGATAATCAGTTCAGAGAATAAATTAGGCAGGTTCTTTTAACAACAAAAATGATGTTTTCAACACAGTCTAAATTAGTAATAAACCAAAATGATCATATTCTAAGATGATGCATACCTAAACCATAGAATGAGACTTCCAATTTAATTAAATCAGATCAGATAAGAAGGTTTTTCATCAATAACACATCATCACCCAAGCTTAAAAATATTGAAAGTGAGATACCACCACATTCTAACCTCAGAGGTTACATTCTAACCTCATCTTTACAGAGAGAAATTTTGCTTAGGGGAACCAAATAAGTATGCTACATCTTGACATTAAAACTGATAAGGCTGGTGAACTGTCTTCTAAAGCAACTGAAGAAAGTGCTTTCCCTTGAAATGTTTAAATGTTAATCAGCCTGGTGAGGCTATTTATAAATTAGCCTTAAGGAACTAAATTGATTCAGGGCCTCCTTATAATGTCAAGTACCTTGTCACCACTTACTCATTTACCGGTCAACCTTCCTTGGCTGCCACAAAGGCCAGATAAGCAAGAAGTAAAAACTTAAGAGAAATGCCTCGAGACTAGAAAATTTTCTTGAAGTAGGATCAAGCAGGATGGGAACTGAATACTGAGTCTCTGCAGCTGGCTACCTGCAGCAGCTGTGCTAGTGTCTACTATATTGAGTACATTGCTACTGGTATCAAATCAGGGTATGGTTAGCAAGAAAGAGGAGGAAATGGCTTCTGGTTTGTTGTATATTATCCAACATACCCACAACTGATTGAATTCCTCTAAGTGAGTACCTTTTCAATCATGATTTCCAACCTTTTCTTATAAGCAACAGACCCCTAAAGAAAAAGAAATCTTTGCAAAATAGAAAAAACAAAAACCAAAAACTAACAACTTCTTTCACTTGAGCATTCTAATGTGGGAGAGCAGAATATGCCACCCCAAAATATAAAGGATTGTTGAGCTAAAGACAATTAAAAGGATACAGGAAAACTCTCTGCCCTCCTTTTATAAGCCTAAAAGCAGGACACTGATTTACAAAGACAAAAGAAAGGTATTCAACCCGTGACTCCCCCAAGTCCCTCCATCCCTTCCCCAACCCTCTTCTACCAGAGAGAACAAAGGTTTAAACTTTGTTAACCACTGAAGATAATTTGTCATGCCAGAGAGGTACCTGCAGAATCTTCATTTACAAGCTTTACTAACTAGACTTTATCAACCATGTATCTACCTTTCCACAAATTTTAGCACCTAAAATCTCAAAGTCCTTTTCCTTTGTCTTGTCATGTCTCTAAAAATTTACTTTTCTTTCTTGAAGATGGTATATAAACTGGAAGCCAAAGCCACCTCTAGGAGAACTGTTTATTCTCTGGATGTCTCTCATATAAATATATAAAATATACATGTTAATAAACTTCTGTCTTTTTCTTGTTAATCTGTCTTTTGTAACAGGGGTCTATTCCAACTAAGAACCTGTGGGAGTTATTATTGCCCTACAGGTAACTGCAATGGAATCATAGACTCTGCAGAACGGTCTGTAAACCATTTTTCTAGTTGATCAGTTTTTCTGAAATTATGACACCCAAAAAGAAAGGTATAATTTAGGGCTAGTTTTGCAAGCACAGAATTGATCTATCAGCCTACTCTTCTATATCTGGTAGATTTTTTTAAAACTCACTTTATGTTCACCTACACATCAGATTAACCAAACTCTTCATTACCTCAGTAAACTTACCAATAAGGCCCATAGTCCTGAAGACCAAGGCTGGGGAGGATATTCTCCGGCCCAGGCTACATGTCTGCTTCGCCAGTCTAGTCAGTACTTACTAAGACTCAGCGTGCTTCCCCAAACTGGTGTGCGTGTAAAAATATACTTTGAATATTATATTTAAAAAGCATGTAAAAATAAAAGTGTTATTGTTTTGTGAAAATCTAAATGCTACAGAACTAAATGTAAGAGCTACAACTACAAAACATATAGATGAAAATGTAGGAGACAATCTTTGAGACCTTTGGATAAGCTAACATTTCTTAGATGTGACATGAAAAGCTTAATTACAAAAGAAAAAAAAACAATAAATTGGACTTCATCGATGTGAAAAACTTTCAATATTCAAAAGAAAATGAAAAGGCAACACATTGAGAGAAAATATCTGCAACACATATGCCTGATTTAAGAAATATCCACAATAATAAAGAATGAATAAACAACTCTTATGATTGAATAATAATGAGATAAACAACCCTATGTTTAAAAAATTAATCAAAAGCATTGAACAAATTAGTAAATGGAGGGTGGATGGTAAGACCTGATTTCCCGCTGTTGGAGAGGAAAGTTAAAAATCAGCAAGAAGGGAAGGCTAGAATGACTCCTGTGGTGCTGGATTACTGTTGGAGATAATCAGTATGGATTAGCTTAATACATATACAAATGGACAGATACAGAAATAATGTGAGATGTCTGAATGTCAGTGAGTTAGTATACATAACTACCTAGCTCTTTCTACTAAGAGGTCTTAAAAGTAATGATGTTTTTGTAACACCAAGTAGTGCCATTGCCCGAATCTTGGTTTCTAAATCTTATTCTCCAATTAAAAGAACCAGAGCTCCTTGGAGAAATGGCTGATTCTAGTACTGGGATATGGAAAATATAAGATGAGCTTGGAACATCTTGTAGTGCCAGAAAGTTGGGAAGTGCTTCTTCCTTAACCCCTCCAGACAAGGGCAGGGTCCTGTATAAGGGACACAAGAGCCACACTGAAGAAATACTTGATGTTTAAAGTTGGAACAATTTGATCAATAAAATAAATATAGTAAAGGCATATAACCCAAAGAATAGTCATGTGTCTATACTGATATAAATCAATAACTGAATAAATAATGTAGGAAAAGAGACAAATCTTTATGACAGAATTCCAAACAATATAGATCCCCCTCCTCCAGGAGGTGGAGCCTAGTTCTTCCCACTCCTCCCTTCCGAGTGTGGGCTTGATTCACGCCAAGGAATAGAGTATGGGAGGAGAAAATAGTAACTTGACAATGGAAAAGCCTGTAAACACTACCTTAACCAAGTGATGAAGATTAACATCACAGGTAATATCAGATGAATATCATGTGCCCCCTAATATAATGCAATGAAAAAGGCACTTCATCTCTGTGTTATTCATTTCAAAGCTCCATGACCCCAGCCCAATCAAAAGAAAAACATCAGACAAACACAATTTGAGGGACATTATACACAATACCTGACTAGTACTCCTCAAAACTTTCAAGGTTATGAAAAACAACTAAACACTAAGAAACTGTCAGAAACCAGAGATAACTAAGGAGCCATGACAACTAAATGCAATGTAGTATCCTGGATGAGATCTTAGAACAGAAAGGCAAATAAATGGAAAACATGGTGAGATTCCAATAACGTCTGGACCTTAGTTGATAGCAATATACTGAGGTCTGTTTCTTACAAATGTACGATCATAGCGTTATGTGTGTAACAGTAAGAGAAACTAAAACTGGGTGAAGGCTCTAAGGGTACTCTCTGCACTATCTTACAACTTTTATGCAACTCTAAAATCATCCCAAAGTAAACAGTTTATTTTTAAAAAACAAACTCATAACAACCAAAAATGTAATTACTCATTCAATCAATATACTACCTCTAAGCCAAAAAGTGGCAAACACTAGAAAACACTGAAATATTTGACAAATAGAATAAGATACAGAAGAGACTGCTATTCAAGAAAAGTCCACTTGAAGCCAAAATTAAAACAGTGCACTCAGACTTTGTGCCCTCCCTCTTACTCTCATGCAAAGGGAGAGAAATGACTCCCTTATAGTATTCAATACTCTATATGGTCAGAGTTATTGTCTAGCAGTAAACTATATAGAAATAATCTCCAAAAGTATAGCCTTGATCTTAACCCTACAGCCTTTGCTGGGTCCCCAGAAAAAAATTTTTAAGCAGTGGCAAATTTTTTTCAGGTCATTAGCTTTTTCAAATAAAATCTATGAAATATAGATTATATTGTTCTTTCAAATGCAAATATTCCAAACATCATTTTCACCTATAACATTTCCAGAAATTCTTCAAATGGTAATGGTCCTAATTATCACATGATTTTTCTTCTGACCCAATTACATGCTGTACTTGCTGGTCTGTGACTAAGGGTAGTGAGAGAAACTCATCCCAGTTGCACCAGACAGGATTGTGTAGGAGATTCAGTTTGCAGCTACAATCTGCTAAGGAAAAGTAGGTGGGGCCACTAGTCAGAGCTGTCTGGAGACCAGGTTTCTTATGAATTGTGCATTCTGCAATTAATACCAACAGAGTCTGGGCATAGTGGCTCATACCTATGATGCCAGCACTTTGGGAGATGGAGGTGAGGGGAATCCCTTGAGTCCAGGAGTTCAAGACCAGCCTGAACAACCTAGGGAGATGCCATCTCTATTAAAAAAATCTGTGTGTGTGTGTGTGTGTGTGTGTGTGTGTGTGTGTGTGTGTATAGAATCATTGTATATTTATATACAAAACAACAGAGAAATAGGGAGGAAGGGAAGAAAGAAAAAGCAATATTCAATCTTAATACCATATAATCATAATTACAAACACCATTGTTTATTGACTGTATCTTTAATGTAGTGTTAGATGTTATATATCGACTGAATGAGAAGGATATAATTATTTTCCCCACCTTATAGATGCTGGATATGGTGTCTGAAAAAGATGGCATAACTTGTCCACAGTTACATAGTCTGCATGTGGTAGAACCACAGCTGAAACTATGGCACTAAATCAAATCATCTTTCTAATAAGGAAACATGGATTTTCTCAGAGGTCTACTCTCCACTTAAACCCATTTTTCTAATAACACACTAAACTTATCATCATCAAAAACAATAAAAGTCAAAAGATTTGGACACTTGATCAAAGAGTATATGCAGATGTCAAAGAAGATACATATGAACCGATGCATAATATCAGTCATCAAGGAACTGCAGATTAAAACCACATGAGATACCATCACATGTTCACTAGAATTGCTAAAACAGAAAGGCTACCATTGGCAAGAATTGATGAGTTTGTGGAGCAACTGAAACTGGTTCATTGCTGGCGGGAATGCAAAATGACACAACCAACTGTGAAAAATATTTTGGCAGTTCCTTAAAAGGTTAAAAACACACCTGTCATACAACCTAGCCGCTTTACTTTTAAAAATATGAAAGCCTGTACCAGGATTTAGCCATAAATATTTATAGTAGCTTTGTTAGTAACAGCCAAAAACTGAAAACAATCTAAGCATCTATCAGCAAATGAATGTATGAAAGAATTGTTCTAAGTTAGTACACCAGAATACTACTCTAATAAAAAAGAAAGGAATTACTGATACATGCCAAAACATAGATAAATCTCAAAAGCATAGACCCGAGACTATATATTATATTCTTCTATTTATATAAAAATATAGAAGAGACAAAACTAGAGTTATAGAAAACACTAGTTCCAATCAGTCATTTCCAAGGGCTGGGTAACAGGAGAGGAGATTGACTGTACAAGGGTACAAGAGAAATTTAGGTGGGGAATGGAAATGTTCTATACCTTGATTGTAATAGTGGTTAAATAGGTGTATGCATATGCTAACATTCATGGAGTTGTCCACTTAAAATGGACAATTTTAACTGTACATAAAGTATTTCTTAAAAAAGTAAGTTACATGGTTGAAAAGACTCAATGAGTAATTAAAAAGTGGCCATCAAAATTAGTTGCTAATTAGACAACTGTAAAAAATTAGTAAATATAAAAATCTAGGAGAAATTTACACTCATTTTATTTTGCATGAACCTTTAAATTTCTAACATAATTTAGAGAAATCAGAACTGGAAGTCAGAGATGTGTTATGGGTGGAAGATGAAAGAAAAATTACAATTATTCTGAACTCCATTTAATGTACTCATAAAAAAAGGTTTTGGCCCTATATTACAAAATTTGTTGGGAGAATATTCACTTAAGTGCTTTAAATTTATGAAATACTTAACATATATCCTAGTTTTTACGATTCCCTACCTCATCCCCTGTTTCAACCAGCTATTAATCCATACCACCACAGCTAAGGGCCTTCTATTGATCCATTTTTCTCTCAGACTCTATAGCCTCTCCTCTACCTGGGCCACCTGACTGTCACCTCTGTTGCTAGCCTTGTTAAGGTTTCTACCACCAGCGGACAGGCAAGAGATTAAGAAATTGCAACCCAAACCTTTGGGATGCCACAATGTTGGCTTATTATGTCTTCCTGGCTTTTTCAGGGATTTTTAGGTTGAAAGAAAAAAATTAAAAGCAAAAACAGCAAAAACCTTACCATAACCACTACTCCAGTGAGATCAAATTATGAGTAGGATTGCTAAAAGTTCAGCTGGGCCTCAAGAGGAAAGGAAAGTGGTCTACACAATTGGACCTCCCAAGAAGTTATCAGACAGCTTCTCTCTCTGCCTCTCACTCTTCTATGGTCATGTGGTGTCTTGATTATCTCGCCTAAAGCTGCTACATTCTCCAACTTTCCTTATGACTGGCTTTTTCTGCTTATGAAACTGTGTGTATATGGTTGAAAATGGCCACCAGCCCTAAGGCCACATTGCCTTAGCGATCAGTGCCCATACCTATCTAACTAAGTTTCTCTGTTTCTTAGATCCAGTTCTTCAGAGAGAATCGAATTGACCTTGCTTGGGTTAGCTGGGTCTGGGGATCAGGGATTACTTATGTAAACAGGGCTGCTGGCCCACTTCATGGGCATGTGACATGTGCAGTTGCCCAGGGTCCTGGGCTCAGAAGAGATCTGCACACTCAGTTTAATGTTTGGGGGTCACTATAATGCAATTCTTAATTTTTGAACAAGGGGTGCTGCATTTTCACTTTACAAAGCAGGCCTTATTCTGCTGCTGGGCCTAGATATGGGGCAAGACTCAGTGTTGTAGGCAGATTCTCTTACAAGGAGATGTTGGCAGATAAGGAATATTTGGTGTATTTATAGTCTTGGTTTTCATAACCAGGCTTCTCTCTTCTTTGTACTCATGTCCTTGCTTAGTACTTCATTTATCCAATAGGAAAATTAGGAACAAATTGGCTCCTAATAGGTGCTAACAACTGTTCTAGGCATTGGAAATATTTGGTGTACAAGACAGATATAGTTTCTTCTGTCATGAACTTAGTGACAAGCCAAGTTTCTCAGTCCTGGAGTTACAACTTTGTCTCAGTTCCTTCTCAAAAAACTGACATTCTGCCCATAAATGTTCTTGAAGCTTCCTGTCTGCTCTATTTATTAATCAGGCAGTGTAATTGAAAAGCATGCTGAGACCTTAGTGGCAGAGACTGGTAGGGAAAAGAAGCTGGTAATAGGATTAGCAGATTTGCCAGACTGAAGTCTACCTTTTTTTTTTTTTTGTTGGCCTTACTTTAACTATATTGAGTGTCTATTGACTAGCCAGTAGTCTAATATGTTAAATCCAAAAGGTATAGTAAGCTTACTTCCAGCTGTTATTAATACTTAAGTTAGTTTTATGTGATAGGAAGTGGGAGTGTAAAACTAGGGAGTAGTAAAACTCAGGTGAGCAGCAACATCGTGGTTGTAGGTCCTGGATTTATTTTCTAACAAGAACTCAAGTCAGGAGCTGGGAATATAAGAAAACAAGGCCCAGTTTTCTGTCTTTCTTTTAAAATAACTCTTTTTTCATGTTCAGGGGTACATATGCAGGTTTGTTATATAGGTAAATTGCATGTTGCAGGGGTTTGGTATACAGCTTATTTTATCATCCAGGTAATCAGCATAGTACCTGATAGTCAGTTTTTCAATACTCACTCTCCTCC
Organism: Callithrix jacchus; assembly: GCF_049354715.1. Lineage (NCBI taxonomy): Eukaryota > Metazoa > Chordata > Mammalia > Primates > Cebidae > Callithrix > Callithrix jacchus. The sequence continues at coordinate 72,646,174 of NC_133510.1, read as the reverse complement.
CACCCTCCTCCCAGCTCAATGTCTATCGTTTCCTTCTTTGTGTCCACATGTACTCAATGTTTTGCTCCCACTTATAACTGAAAACATGCAATATCTCATTTTCTTTTTTTTTTTTTTTTGAGACAGAGTTTCACTCTATTGCCCAGGCTAGAATGCAGTGGTGCAATTTCGGCTCACTGCAACCTCCACCTTCTGCATTCAAGTGATTCTCATGCCTCTCAGCCTCCTGAGTAGCTGGGATTACAGGCATTTGCCACCATGCCCCGCTAATTTTTATATTTTTAGTAGAGATAGGGTTTCACCATGTTGCCAAGACTGGTCTTGAACTCCTGACTTCAAGCAATCCCACCCACCTTAGCCTCCCAAAGTGCTGGGATTACATACATGAGCCACCACACCCAGCCAATATTTGGGTTTTTGTTCCTGTGTTAGTTTGCTTAGGAGAGTGGCTTCCAGCTCCATCCATGTTGCTGCAAAGGACCTGATCTCATTGTTTTATGGCTGCCTAATATTCCATGGTATATATGTATCACATTTTCTTTATCTGTTACACTGTTGATGAGCATATATGTTGATTCCATGTCTTTGCTATTGTGAATAGTGCTGCAATGAACATACAGATACCTGTGTCTCTATGGGAGAATGGCTATATACCCAATAATAAAATTGCTGGGTCAAATGGTAATTCTAAGTTCTCTGAGAAATCATCAAACTGCTTTTCACAATGGCTAAACTAATTTACATTCCCACTAGCTGTACGTAAGTGTTCCCATTTCTCTACGACCTCACCAACATCTGTTATTTTCTGACTTTTTCGGTAATAGTCATTCTTACTGGTGTGATATGGTGTCTCATTGTGGCTTTGATTTGCATTTCTCTAATGATTAAGTGAGGTTGAGGATTTTTTTCATATTCTTTTTGGCCACATGCATGTCTTCCTTTGAAAATGGTCTATTTATGTCCTTTATAATGGGTTTGTCTGTATGGTCTTTTTTTCTGCTTGATTTGTTTAATTTCCTTATAAATTCGATATTAGATCTTTGTAGGATGCATAGTTGGCAAATATTTTCTCCCACTCTGTAGGTTGCCTGTATACTCAGCTGATAGTTTCTTTCACTGTGCAGAAGCTCTTTAGTTTAATTAGGTCCTATTTGTCAATTTTTGTCTTTGTTGCAATTGTTTTTGGAGTCTTCATCATGAAATCTTTACTAGGTCCTATGTTGAGAATAGTATTTCCTATCTTCCATGGTGTTTGTAGTTTTAGTTTTTACATTTAAGTCTTTAATCAATCTTTAGTTGATTTTTGTATATGGTGTAAGTATGGAGTCTGGTTTCAATCTTCTGCATCATTCAGTTGTCCCAGCATCATTTACTGAGTAGGGAGTTTTTTTCCCCATTGCTTGTTATTGTCAGCTTTATTGAAAATCAGATAGCTGTAGGTGTGCAGCTTTATTTCTGGGTTCTCTATTCTGTTCCATCAGCCTATGTGTCTGGTTTTGTACCAGTATCATGCTGTTTTGGTTACTGTATCCTTGTAGTATAGTTTGAAGTTGGGTAATGTAAGGCCTCCAGTCTTATTCTTTTTCCTTAGGATTAACTTGGCTATTCTATCTCTTTTTTTGGTTCCATATGAATTTTTAAATAGTTTTGTTTTCTAATTCTATGAAGAATGGTCTTGGTTATTTGATGGGAATAGCATTGAATATGTAAATTCCTTTGGGGAGTATGACCATTTTAACAATATTGATTCTTTCTATCCATGTGCATGGAATGTTTTTCTGTTTGTGTCATCTCTAATTTCAAGATTGAACCAGGAAGAAATTGAATCCCTGGACAGATCAATAGTGAGTTCCAAAATTGAGTCAGTAATAAAAAGCCTACAAATCAGAAAAAGCCCAGGATCAGATGGATTCATAGCCAAATTCTACCAGATGTATAAACATCTGGTACCATTCCCAGTGAAACTATTCCAAAAATGGGAGGAGGAGGTACTCCTCGGTAACTCACTCTGTGAGGCCAGCATCATTCTAATACCAAAAACTATCAAAAACACAATAAAAAAGAAAGCTTCAGGCTAATATCTTTGATGAACATTGATGCAAAAATCCTCAACAAAATAGTAGCAAACCAAATCCAGCAGCATATCAAAAAGCTAAGACATTCCAGAATCAAGTAGGTTTTATTGTTAGGATGCAAGTAGGGTTCAACAAAAGCAAATCAATAAATGTGATTTACTACATAAACAGAACTACAAAAAGAAAAAAAACACAAGGTCATCTCAATAGATGCAGAAAAGATTTTTGATAAAATTCAATATCCCTTCGTGTTAAAAACCCTCAACAAACTAGACATTGAAGGAACACCTTAAAATAATAAAAGTTGTCTATGAAGAACCCATAGCCAACTGAATGTGGAAAAGCTGGAAGCATATGAGTACAGGTGTCTTTGTGGTAGAATGATTTATTTTCCTTTGGGTATATATTCAGTAATGAGGTTGCTGGGTCTAATGGTAATTTTCAGTTCTTTGAGATGTCTCTGAACTACTTTCCAAGCACCTGAATAAGTTTGCATTCCCACCAACAGCATATAGGGATTCCCCTCTCTCCACAACTTTGCCAACATTCATTATTTTTTTACTTTCCTTTTGGTGACAGGGTCTCACTCTGTCACCCAGGCGATAGTGGAGTGGCATGGTCTCACCTCATTGTAGCCTCAACATTTGGGCTCAAGTGATTCTCCCACCTCAGCTTCCCGAGTAGCTGGGATTACAGGCACATGCCACTGTGCCTCACGAATTTTTTTTTTATTCTTGTAGAGATGGGGTCTCCCTATTTTGCCCAGGCTGGTCTCAAACTCCTGGGCTCAAGCAATTCATCCACCTTGGCCTCCCAAAATGCTGGGATTACAGGCGTGAGCTGCCACACCCAGCTTTTTTTGACTTTTTAAATAATAACCATTCTGACTGGTGTGAGACGGTATTTCATTGTCGTATAAGATAACAATGACTGAGATGTCCCAGGTAGTACTGATTATTGCAGTTGCTAAATATGTATGTCCAATGGTATTTTGGGACAGGGTATTAGTGGAGAAAGAAAGATTTGTTTTGGATCTTAAAAGGTAGTTAGTATTACAATGCATGTGGGAAAGTGGTGAACTTCTATTGTTTTTATCTGTTCAGCATTTGCTTGTTCGTTTGAGAGCAGCATTTTTCTTTTCCTTTGGGGAACCACTTTCCTCTTATCCTCAATCTATGTGGTTAGTGTAGAGGTGATCCACCCTCAGCTCCAAGGAATGGCAAATAACTAGATTTAGCCACTCAGTGTTACCCCACTTGGTACATTCTTGGTCACCATGCTAATTCCATGATGGTATAGTGCTTAATCTTAGTTACATGTTGGTTTAATGAGACTCAATCCTGGAGTTTTTATAGGGATAATAGAAAAATAAAATTGCTTTTTCCTCTAGGGTTATCATGCTGGCAGAGATGTGAGTTTGGAGGGGCTGAAGAGCCATCTGGGTATCACAAGGGGAAAGTCTGCCTAAAAGCACAATCAACAAAGAAAAAGATAGAACCACGAGTTGGAAAGATGAAGAAATTAAGTCCCAATGACAGTTTTTAAGTTCCATCATCTAGTTATGGCTAAACCCAACTTTGCTTTTCAATTATGAGACAACAAAAATTTTTTTAAAGCTGGTTGGTCTTAGTTTTCTTCACAAGCTAAAAATTTTTAGTAAGGTAAGGACTTAATGAGCACATAAATATGGGTCAATACTTGTCCCCTTTGAAAAAATTTCCTGAGACAACTTGAAGCTTATGTCTAAATCTCTTATATTCTTAGCTGTGGGGGAGGAAAGACTTTTACTCTACTGTCTTAGGTTCTGCTGCTGTGGCCTATGAATTGAACTGACAAAAGACAGATTAATAGGAGAAAAAGCATACAGATTTTATTTGATGTTAGTATTTTTAGGTGGTGCAGGGGGTTTCATAGAAAGAAGGGAAAATTCTAAGGAAGCAGTTAGTACCAGGGTCTTATATATCTTTCTAACAAAGAGCAATAAATAATGGAGACCTGACAAAACAAAGGAAAAAGAGGTGTGGGCTAAGGGTGGGGAAGTGTGGGAAAGTAACTAGAAAATATATGGGGAAACTACTGTATGATAAGAGGTATTTTATTAATAGTAAGGCTTGCCCTAAGTGATAAGAATGTTCTCCTCCTCCTGGTATAGGGAGGTCACCTTTCTCGTGGGATATGTATGCTCTGCTTTAAGGTAGAAAAGGGAAAGACAGTCCTTCCTACTGCTGTTTCTCAGTGGATTTCAGTTCAAAATAATAAACATGCCAAAGTGTTATATTTTGGGGTGACATGTTCTGATCCTCTTCACAGTCTATTTCCTCTTTTCTCAGAAGGAGCTGTAGAAGACATTGCTCCCTAATGGTAGTTTATTTTCAATATTTATTTACTCACATCAAAGGTTGCAGTATAAATTAGGTGTGACTTTCTAACAGAGGAAACTGAAGTCATTTAGACTTTTAAAAATTTCTATTCACTTTATAGTTTATTAGTTTTCGTTAAACTCATACACACACACACACACTACAGAAGGAAACTAAAATATTTTAGATTTATTTATTTATTTATTTATTTATTTATTTATTGAGATGCAGTCTCCCTCTGTCACCCAGGCTGAAATGCAGTGGTGTGATCCCGGCTTACTGTAACCTCTGCCTCTGAGTTCAAGCAATTCTCCTGCCTTAGTCACTCTAGTAGCTGGGACTGCAGGTGTGTATAACCACACCCAGCTAATTTTGGTAGAGTTGGGGTTAGCCAGGCTGGTCTTGAACTCCCAACCTCAGGTGATGCGCCTGCCTCCGCCTCCCAAAATGCTGGAATTACAGGCAAGCCACTGTGCCTCACCCTGGATAGTTTTAGTAGTGGAATCAATCCGTGTCCATTTACTAGTCAATCCTCTTTCATGTACATAATTATTTCTAAGGACAAAAAAAAAAACCCACCCTCATTCCAAATATCTGTATATTTACCATATAATCCTCCTTCTGGATTTTCTCTGGATTTAATTCTCAAAAACTCTAAAGTCTTTAACTTAAGCTTAAAAAACAAATAGACTTTAGGTATCTAGTCTTTATTCTGAATTCTAGGGAGATGATGCCTGTTTTTAAGACTTAACAAGAACCATTTCATTTTCCAATATCCCCTTTAAACCTTTTTTTCCATACTCTTTCTGACTGCTATCTGCTTACAAGATATCAGAGTGGTTTGTCTATTGTATTTGCAAAGGAATGACTTCCTGTAACTGTCATTAACTATACTATGTCATCCTCCTCTAAATCCCAGGATAATCCCCTCTGAAGGCTTGGTAGACTTTACAGAATTATTATGACATCCAGAGTGCTCTTCAGGCTTTGAGTCACAGAAATTATTTTTCCAGTATTATAATTTATCTGTGACTGTTTTATTGCCATGTCCTCTGAAATACTAGAGAAGACCAAGTCAACATGGCTGAGTTTTGCGCTCAGTTTGCTCCATGACCCTGTAGCCTTTTGGGTCTCTGAATGGTGCTGGAGCACTGAATTACCAGGAGAGATGGGATGTGTGAGTAGGCCCACAGAACAATTAGAGGAACTCTAGACAGTTCCTACAGAGTTGTTCTCTGCAGAGGTCCATATAGAATCATCACTAGTCATTAGTAAGTTAGCAAGGAATTACTTTATTCCAGATCTAATGCCTCAGAGCGCAGTATTACAGAAATAGGATTTTGATGTGAGGGGAGGTAGGAAGTATCATTTTGATGCCCTGGGTGCTGTTGAAGTCTATGGAATGCAATGAAGGACAGTGCTACACACCATGGGAGTATGAATTACAATGGAAGAGAAGAAAGGAGAGAGGCACAAAAAGAGGTAGAAGGGCACCAAATTCACATCAGTTTGTTTGTCTCATAGTTTTGCTGAACAGTGGCTCTGTTTCAAAGCTAAACTGTTCAGAAAAGGGTTATTCCCCTCCCACTTTGATACCTGTTTAGAATATTCTTTTTGAATGGTCACATCTGAGTTTGCCCAACTCTTGTATACACAGAAGCAGTATCATATTGAGAGTTGTTATAAAGTAGATCAGTGAATAGAAAGTAAACCAAAATGTTGTCATATTAGATCAAAACATTTACATTGTTCTCATTAAGAAAACTGGTAATTTTCTTGTTATTTAAGTAAAACCTACGCCTATAAGACATTCTAAGAAACAGTCTTCCTTATAGCCTCAGATAATCATTTCTGTGATTGCTAGCTCTCTATCAGATCTCTATTACCAGGACACAAACTAATTATAGTTGTCTGATTGGTATTATTTGTAAAAAGTAATTGCCCAAAAAAATGGGACTATGCAGATGGACTGGTTTAATAATTTGTATATCATTTGCCCTTTGGGTGGTAGTTATTAACATATAAATTAACTCAAAAAGCATATTCTGAAGAGTGCATAAACTCTGGAACAATCATACAAAATAAAACCAACCTCATAAAGTCTCTCTCCACACACTAGAATTTCCCATAACTCAAAATGGAAAAAGAACTAAAGATTCTGAAAACATATAAGAATGCCTCACTGTGCCATAGAATTTTGAGTCATTTCCAGTAAAAGACTTTCTTTAATGTTGGGCAAAAATGTCTTGCCAAACAGGTCAGTAGAAGGCAGATAATGCAAGTTTTGGGATATCTGCCTAGGCATGCCAGGGCAGATGGTAATTGTTTCAGTATTCAATGAAGATATTAATTAATATTTTTCACAAGATCCTTTTTTCAGATTAATAAGTCCCTCCCTTCATTTATTTATATTTGGAGAGAGAGGTCCCACAATACAGGAAATGTAATGAATATCGATGACAAATGCTCACCACCAAAATGAGCAAACGTTAACTTTTATTTTCTTCAGATTTTCTTTTCTTTTTAAAATTCTGTGTGTTTTCTTAACCAGGCCCATTCTTTCCCTTTTCCTGGAGTTTGGCATCATCAAGTGGATGTATCCCAATTATATTTTTGTATTTGTACTTGTTTATTTTATGCATTTTTATGTAGTTTTGTAATATTCTCCATAAATGACCAACTTTAAAAATAATTGTGTTATATTTTCTAATCATTTTTGCTGTTAAGTATAGTGTTGTTTTTTGTCAATCTTAGACTGGGTCATCTTCTACATTCCTTTAATTTTACAAATTATTTGAAGGCTCTTTAGATTTCTTCTAGGAAAGTAATTAATAGTCTACTGATGAAAATTTTGTCTCTTTTTTTCAATTCTTATACCTTATATCTCTTTTTTCCTCTTATTATTCCTTTGGTTAAGAATGCTAGTACAATATTGGAGAGTAACATGATTGCGGGTATCCTTATTTTATTTCTTATGTTAATATAAGTGCTTCTGAAGTTTCACCATTTTGACTAGTACTTGCCACCGGTATTTAGTAGATTCACTTGATTAGGTGGGTGAAGCTGCCATCTATGTACATTTGTTGAGTTGGTTTTTCTGCTTTATTGAGAGGAACAAACGGCATTTCTCTGTCAATCTCTTAATATGGTAAATATTATTTAATTTTATAGGATTTCCTGATTTTTAAATCACTCATGCCTTTCTAGCATGAATATATTTGGTCACACACAAATTTAATTCAACATGGCAATTTGGGACATTTTATTTAATTCATTTAGCAAGTACTTACTGAGTACTTCTTATGTGACAGACAGGCAATAGAAGTACAGCAGTAAATAAAACACATTTTTAAGAAATCTTTGCCTTCATAGATTACATTGAAGGAATTGGCTAACAATTATGACAAATAAGTAACATTTATAGAATGTTAGACAGCAATAACTGCTAAAGAAAAGAACAAGAAAAAAGAAATATGATTTCTCTAGTAATTTTAACTTGTCAATTTAAGTTGCTCAAATTTGAACTCAAATATGAACTCTCTAACAACTTTAAGTTGCTCAAATTTAAGTTGAGTGGCCAAAGAAGTCTTCATAAAAATGCAAATTTGAAACAAGCCTGCAGTAAGTGAGGGAGCCTGTTCTTCAGCGACTTGAGTGAAGAATATACCAGGCGGAGGAAACAGAAGTTAAACAACCCTGAGGTAGGAATATTTCTGATACATTTAAAGAGTTATTTGAAAACTTTTTATTCTAGAAAATGGACCATTTCACTGAAAGTTTAAAATTATATTGGAATAAAACTATCTATAAATTTTAATTATTTTTATAAAACAATTATAATTCCTTATATTGCTTTTTTGTCACTTTTGATTTTGATCAGCCTACCTAGAAGTATATTTTATTATTTTCAAAATTATTATTACCAAATAGTCTCTGTAGATTGGAGTTGGCAATTTACACACTGCATCTCTGATGTGCAAAAAAAGTCACTTGATATTTCTTTTCTACCCCAAGTTACATTCTTTCCTCTCACCCTCATAGCAGACACTAGCAAACCTCTGGATCTCTTCAATGTCAAACAGCAGCTGCTGAAAATTTAGGGGTGCTGGCCAGACCCTCTCTCTACCTAAACACATCATGCTGCTATTTTGACTCTACTGCAACTGAATGCTATTGGCATGAAGACATTCTGTAATGTAACCTTCTCAGTGATTCCAAATGGACACAAGCTGCTTTCCTATTGCCATTTCTCTCAACCCCTTTGCTAACCACCTGTATAAGCTTGGGTTGCATAGGAGTTGTCGTTAAAATGAAAGAATCATCAGTATAAAGAATAGCAGAGACTGGGGCCTAGTCAGCCAGGGAGAAAGCTGGACTGTCATGAAGCAAACATCTTCCTCATATCAAGCATGGTGGCATGGGTTCCAGACACTTCAAGAGTGGAAGTAGTTAAGGACCAAGGACAATGCTGGAGACAAATGGGATAAGACACTTTCACTAGAGTATATTAATTATGTTTTTCCCTTTCTGTATGTTATTTTATTTTATTTTTGAGACGGAGTTTCGCTCTCATTAACCAGGCTGGAGTGCAATGGCGCGATCTCGACTCACTGCAACCTCCGCCTCCTGGGTTCAGGCAATTCTCCTGCCTCAGCCTCCTGAGTAGCTGGGATTACAGGCATGCGCCACCACGCCCAGCTAATTTTTTGTAATTTTAGTAGAGACGGGGTTTCACCATGTTGACCAGGATGGTCTCGATCTCTTGACCTCGTGATCCACCCGCCTCGGCCTCCCAAAGTGCTGGGATTACAGGCTTGAGCCACCGCGCCTGGCCCCTTCTGTATGTTATGATACGTTGATGTGTTGGGACCCTGCTCACTGAGGAGTCTGCTCCTCCCAGGGTCAGCTAAATCCTAGAGACAGAAAACACTTGCCCAAGAGTCTGTTCTTCAAATGCAAATAGACCAATCCAGTACCCATACCTTGAACCACCTCCTCTACTGGACCAAGCCACTGTAGCATTGCCTTATTCATCCCAGGGGCACGTATCAGATAACTAGGAGCAGTCCCAATGTTGGAGAACCTGCCAGATTATTCAAACTAGCAAATCTTAAACCCGTTTACTCTGCCTCGCCATTTCCTTCCTGTGAAAACCACAATAAAGGCTCTTTTCCATGCTTTCCTCTTGCTTCCTTTGCCCCCTGACCGATTTTTGTACTTCCCATGAGGCCTTGCACCGTGTGCCACGCCTTTTGTTTCTAGGGTGAGTATAAACTTCTTCCTTCATAACGGTCATTTCTTCTGCTGCACGTCTTGCCATACCTAATTAAACAAATCCTAGAAACATTACAAAGCACAAAAGATCACATATGGAACCACAGACCTGTGTGCCCAGTGTCATTAGGATGCATAAAATTCCCTCACAACCACACTAAGAAGGATGAAAATTTGGGAGAGAGATTACAGTCTCTGAAAGAAGATTTAGGCAGTTTACACTTCCTAATCTCAAAGATAATGAGCTCATTGTTCTTGGTGGGAAAATATTTTTTGTCAAGCTTTACCTTCCCAAGAATAGAGGCAACTGATTATGGATGATGCTTTAGCCACTTAACTCTGATAATCAGCAACATCTAAAGGCTTCTGAGTTTAGTTCTTCAAATTAGGAACTTGTGCTTAAATGTCCAGTCCTTTAAGTTACTTGCAAAGATCACAGAGGTATTATAATTCTTTACTAAGAGTTCTTTATTTAACAGGACAGCGTAGAGCAGTATAGTCAGATTGCCTGAGTTGGAATCCAGACTTTCACACAGGCTGTGTGACTTTGGAGAAGTTGCTTAACTTTTCTTCATCTTCGTTTTCTCACCTATGGAATGAAAATAGAATGGAATCTTCTTCATAAGGTGGTTGTGAGGAGTAAATAAGATGATCCATAGAAGTTATTAGCATCATGTTTAGCATTCATTGTGTACTCAATAAATATCAATCATGGTAAAAAAAATTAGAGTATTGATTAGTATGCCTTTATGCCACATACTGTGCTAAGTGATCCCTTGTTTCCTTTACTCTCACAGCACACCTGGGTGGTAGTATTGTTACTGGCGAAGGGTGTCCAGATTCTTGGTGTTTTGAACAAAGAATTGGACAAAATGCACAAAGCAATGAAAGGAAAACAGATTTATTGAAACTAAAGTACACTCCGCAGAGTGTGACTGGACTACACCAAGTGGCTCAAGAGCATCAGTTAGAGAATTTTCTAGGATTTAAATATTATTACCCTCTAGAGGTTTTCCACTTGTTAGTTGGTGAACATCCTATGTAAATGAAGAGGATGAAGCTACAAGATTATTTGCTTGGTGTACATCCTATGCAAATGAAGAGGATGCTTCCTGCCATAGCTGAAGCGAAGTTTCCAAGTTATTTACTTGGGTGTAGAGGTGGGGTTTTTCTGTTTGATTTAGTACTGGGAAGTCTTTAGTTTCCCTGCCTCCAGACCCTATTCTTCTGCCTCAGTATTATTACCTAGGAATGGTGGAGCTGTGCTTGAGTGCTCTGAGTCTAAAGCCCATGCTCTTAATCACCAGCCTCATGTGACTGGAGGTGTAATAGAGGGTGAGTCAAAGAAATAGTTTAGGAACTCTGGCGTCATTCTACTATATGAGTTATCCAAAGATGAAAAACAAGAGAACTTGGCATGTCCTGTGACACTTTTCATTTTGTCACTGATGTTGCTGGGATTTAGACCCTGCAAGCCAAGTTATGGCCTATGACGTCTTACAGACTTTCTTGAAAACACTTCGTGAAATGCATACTTTTTACTTTTCTACAAAAAAGCAAATATTACTGAAACATTTCATATTTACTAAAAAAAGACATTATTTGGCATCAAACTATCTAGCATGAGCATATTTTCTGGGACATCAATCACTGATAGCTATCTATGATAGCATGAAGCAACCAAATTGTCACATCTAACCATGAACAATGGCACTCATGAAGTTATGGGGACATCATATCAAAAGGAAAGACTTTTTCACCTCACACTTCACTTGATCATTGATCTCTTTTGAAAAATGAAAGAGCAAGATTAAGGGACAGTAAGAAAGAAAGAGAGAAATTGAAAAGGAAGTCCTAGTTATTTGGAATTTACAGAACATGCATTACTATCCAAACAAACTACAGGGTATGCACCACTATCCAAACATGCTACTCCAAGTACCATTATTTCATGACTAACAAGTCAGTAGCAACACTTGTTAGAGATATAAATTAACTTCCATGAAGATTTTGTAGTTAAAGTTTGAAATATGAGTAATTGTATTAATATAATTAGTAATGTGTAAATCCCCCTCCAACAGGGAGAGCAGAACTCCAGAAAGGATCACCAAGCAAAGATAAGACAAATTAAAAAAAGAGGATTGGCGTGCATGGTGGCTCACAGCTGTAATCCCAACATTGTGGGAGACTGAGGTGGGATGATCGCTTAAACCCAAGAGTTTGAGACCAGCCTGGACAACATGGTGAAACTCCATCTCTACAAAAGTACAAAAATTAGCTGAGCATAGTGGTATGTGCCTGTGGGTCCAGCTACTTGAGAGGCTGAGGTGGGAGGATCACTTGAGCCCAGGTGTTCAAGACGGGGCCACTGCATTCCTCCAGCCTGGATGATAAAGTCAGACCCTGTCTCAAAAAAAGAAATCTACATAGGGCAAAGGGTAAGGTGAGGAAATTCTCTTCTGGTCCTCCAAGCTCAGAATTTAATTTGCCCATCCCTTAACAACGAAGGATTAAAGTGAATACCAGAAGCACTCCATATCTTATTTGTAGTCTGTTGTGTTGTAAGTGGTTGTTTAGGTTGGTAGTGGAGTAACGGTAAACAATATAGCATTTATCCTTTCGTCATCAGTATATAGTACTGAGTAAAAGACCTCCTTCAAGTGTTGTTAATGGAACTGGGGAAAATTCAGCTGATAATTGCAGTGTATCCTTGTTACCCTTGCAAACTTGAGAGAGAGAGAAGAAAGAGAGAGACAGAGGGAGGAAAAAAGACATAAGCCCTGATGCCTTAAGGCATCTATTGTATATAACGAATTAACGTCTCTCATTTGCATCTAGAATATTAGTTATGTGCCATTCTCCTTGGAAAAAATGAGATGATAATATTCAAATCAGGTTTTGGTAGAGTTTAATTTTCTTGTGAAACTCCCATTGAGACAGGCTGCTAGAAAACATATTCAAAGAAGACTTTGCCCCATCTGGATACATCATAGATTTCACTGAAATACTGAGATGTTAACTTGCTTCTTGGTACCGACATTTTACCCAATGGCATCAAAATAGACTTCAAAGCACTGACATTGGAGTCCAAGAAAGTATGTGTTCAAATTCTGATTCTGCCACCTCCAGGGTATCTGATTTAATGAAACTTGTTTCTGCCTCAGCTATGACGTGAATGATACATATGACATAATAATCGTACCTACCATACAGGGTTGCAGTGATGATTTCATGAGACAATGTGTGTAAGACAGACCTCAGCACAATGTGAACACTGAACAAATGTTATTAACCACTGGATATAACAATCCCGAGTAACCCACTGTATAGCTTTCCTCTTGGGGAGATTGAGAACAACACAAAACCATTAGACCTGTCTCCTACTGAGCCATCTGGTATTGATTTTTCAGTTGCACATCCTGGAGACTCACTAGGGCCATAAAATAAAGGAAGTAATAATTCTCTCCTGACCACTCAGCTGCTAAAATAAAGGGACCTGGAATTTTACACCCTCTAGGATAACGCAGAGAAAGCCTTGTAATAGGGTTCCTGTTGCCTGTTTCAAGACTGTTGGCTAAGAGCGAAGGAGTATTTGGTATGCCAGAAGGCTTTACATTATCCATTAGCATTATGGTCTCTCAGTTCTTGTCATAACTTACAGTGGTGTTTTATGAACAAATTAACCCCAAGTAGCTCTTGCAGTAATAAAATATTATGCTGTGGAAGGCTTGCTCATTTTCTGCCTGCATTTTCCTGCTGTGTTAGACATGGGGAATGAGAAGATAGGAGAGAAAAACTGTGGGAAGACACAGAGAGAGGATATGCGAAGACAAGAGGGAGAAAAAGTATGTATTGATCCTGTTCTAGTTTTACTGTAACTAAACATGTATTTTCTAAGTCTCTTTCTCAGACAACAAAGAAAAAGAAGCAGGGCCAAGTCTAATTTTTATTTAAAAAATTAAAGTATGTGTACTGCTTTTTTCTGTTTATATATGTTCATTATAGAAAATATGAAAAGCACATTGAAGAAAAAAATTCCCTACAACATTATTAACCAGACATAAATATTTTTGATATTTGGTACATTTCCTTCTATTGGTAATATGTTTCTATGTATGCATGTTGGTGAGATCTAAATTCTGATCCTTTTTCTCTCTTGCCCAAATTCCTATCTAAGGGCTTGGAGAGTCACACCCTGCAAACCATAAAAATATCACTGGATGGGTTTTATTTAACCCTACGCAATGTGGCTCCCTTTCCAACCTGACACTGGCATAACATCACACGACAGATTAAAATGGAAATCAAAATATTTTATCTCGAGATTTTTTTAACTAGACTGAAAAACCTCAAAATATATTTCTTTGCCATATTTTGAAATGGCTCTGCAAAGCCATCTTTTGAGGAGGATGGTTCACATCTATAAAGAATCTCTATTAACAAACTTAGATCTTTTCCCTTCCAGGCTCTGAAATCCTGAAGATTAACCTGAGATTCTAGACCCTTTTACAGGTATGAATAGGTAACATTTGCCATCTATTATTTCTAAGGGTGGCCACCTGTGGATTTCTCAAGAACTTTGGTCTCCACAACCCATTATTTTAACCCAGACACTCTTTTCTATTAATTCCAGGTCTTTAGAGGATAAACTTAACTCTTAGGCCCTTCCCACTTTGAGTTGTCCCACCTTTCCGGACCAAGCCAATGTATACCTCACATGCACTGAGCGACATATAAAACCAAGCTGTAACCCAAACACCTTGGGCACATGTTCTTAGAACCTCCTGAGACTGCCTCAGGTCATGATCATTCATATTTAGCTCACAATAAGCCTCTTAAATCTTAAAATATTTTACAGAGTTTGACTTTTTTTTTTTTGTCAACATAGGGATCATATTGAACAATTTCATACCTTCCTCTTTTTGAATTATCATCACTGGGTGTCTTTCTCCATGTAATTGAAAATTCTATTAAAGATAACATTTAATCGATTCATCATACTGTTAAATCAACTTTAGCCTAAAGCTGCCTCCTTACGTGTTTTAAGTTCAGCCTAAAAGTTTCTGAGTACATAGTGAACTGTAACCTAAAGGTAAAAACAGTCTGTAAACTTCTCTTGTGCCACTCACCGAGTTTGGGTCACTCAAAGGCAACCAACTGTTCAAACCAAGCATATAATGTAGTATCATGCATCTACATATTTTTAAAAAGAGGAATATCTCGGTAGATTTATATGGATTTCTAGGATACGTTGAGTACAAAATGGTATCTATAGTATGCTACCTTTTTGCAAGATACAGAAGGGAATAAGAAAATAACCTTTATTGGCTGGGCGCGGTGGCTCAAGCCTGTAATCCCAGCACTTTGGGAGGCCGAGGCGGGTGGATCACGAGGTCAAGAGATCGAGACCATCCTGGTCAACATGGTGAAACCCCGTCTCTACTAAATATACAAAAAATTAGCTGGGCATGGTGGTGCGTGCCTGTAATCCCAGCTACTCAGGAGGCTGAGGCAGGAGAATTGCCTGAACCCAGGAGGCAGAGGTTGCGGTGAGCCAAGATCATGCCATTGCACTCCAGCCTGGGTAACAAGAGTGAAACTCCGTCTCAAAAAAAAAAAAAAAGTGAAGAAAATAACCTTTATTTATTTTTGAAATTACTTTTGCAAAAATAACAGGAATGATAAATGAGAAGCTAAATAAAATTGTTTGCCCATTGGGGTAGAGGAAATGCAATGCAAGAGATTGAAGAGAAAGTAACACTTCATTGTGTATATAGTTTTGTATAGTTTTTATTTTGAAAGTATGCTAATGTTCTGTATGTTTTTTAAGATAAATCAAAGATGGGGAAGAATGTATAAAACGGAATGGAAACATAAACAATGGAATCCACTGTATTTTAAATGAATAACATGACCAAACTCAAAGGATTGTTGATGAAAATAGAACTAATAAAAGTTGCTTTTGACACGCACTGTAATAGGCAGAATTCTAGGACGGTTCCTGGTTTAGTTTATTTTCTGTTGCTGTAACAGACCCACAGGCAGGGTAATTTATAATATATAGAAACTTATTTAGCTCACAGTATGGAGGCTGGGAAGTCCAATATCCATGGGATGGCATCGGGTAAAGACCTTTGGGTTTCAGGACAAGCAATGGCATACAAAAGAGAAAACCTCAAGGATTGAAGAACCTGCTTGCTTTGAGACAACCACTTCTCAGGATAACTAACCTACCCCTGAGATAATGACATTAATCTATTCAAGAGAGCACTGCTCTCCTGCCCTTCACACCTCCCATTCAGTCCCACCTCTTAACTTGTTCCAGCATCACCTCAAAGATCCAAAGTCTAAAGTCTCATCTAAATTAGATATGGGTGAGACTTAAGGCATGATTCACCCTGAGGCAAATTTATCTCCTGCTATAAGCCTGTGAAATCAAAACAAATTATAGACTTCCAAAATACAATGGTGAGACAAGCCTGGGACTGCCATTCCCATACCAAAAAAAGAGAAACAAGGAAGAAGAAAGGAGTAACAGACTCTAAGTATAGGTTCAAAACCCAACAGGGAAAACATCATTTAAGTTTTAAAGTTTCAGAATCATCTTTATCTCCATGTCCTACATCCTGTGACACTAGGGCAAGGACACCAGCAGCTTTCATGGGTTGGAGTCTTATTCCTGCAGCTCTCACAGGCTGGAGTTGAATGCTGGTAACCTTATGTTCTGGGGTCTTGGCGGTGGTCCCGGTCTCTGGGCTCCATTAAGCACAGTCCTAGTGGGGGTTCTCTGTGGCAGCTCCAGCTCTGACTCCTCATTTTCATTGTCAGCAGCATTCTTCAAAATCTAAGCGGGGGGCACGGGGTGGGGGGTCCAGATCTCAACAACCCTTGCATTCTGCATGTCTACAGACTTACCACATCGATCCACCAAGATTTATCACTTGCACTTTCCAGAGCAGCAGGTTGAGCCACAACTGGTATAGCTGAGGAGCACTGCGCTAGAATGTAGAGAGCAGAGACCTCAGGTGGTCCTGGCAATGGGCCCATAGAGGATGCTTTAGGCCAGTCTCCCAAAATTGTTCTGCCCTCCTGGAACTCTGGACTTATGGTAGGAGGGGCAGGCTCAAAGGTCTCTGAAATGTCTTGGAAGACTTGCTTTCATCATCCTGATGAGTAATAGCCTCTGGCTTCCTTCAGTCATGCTAATCTTTTTGTTAAAGGATGGCTTGGCTGCACCCTTACATGCTTTTTCATCCTTTAAATGAAAAGGTGGCAAATTTTCCAAATCTTTCTGCTTTCTTTCCTTTTAATCATAAATTTTATCTTAAATAATTTCTCTCCTCTAGCATCTTGTGATAAGCAGTTAAAAACAGCCGTGCAGTAATCTGAATGCTTTGCTGCTTAGATATTGTTAGATATCCTAGTTTGTCCCTCTTAAATTCTGCCTTCCATAAAGCCCTCAGGCATGGACACAGTTTAACCATATTATTTGCCACTTTATAACCAGATGGCCTTTAGTCCAATTTCCAATACTTTGTTCCTCATTTTCATTTAAGACCTTCTCAGAATGGCCTTTACTGTCTGTATTCCTGTCAACATTTTAGTCATGACTATTGACTAATCTCTAAGAAGTTCCAGACTTTCCATAGTCTCTTCTTCTTAGCCCTCACTAGAATCAACTTTAATGCTCCATTTATGGCAATACAGGCTTTTTCTAGCCTGTTCCTTCAAACTCTCTTAACCTCTATCCATTATCCAGTTCTAAAGCTGCTTCCACATTTTAGGTAACTGTTATAGAAACAACCCCACTTCTCAACAGCAACTTTCTCTCTTAGCCCATCTTCTGTAGCTATTAACAGAATACTGTAGACTAGGTAATTTATGATAAACAGAAATTTATGTATTTCATGGTTTTGGAGACTGGGAAGTCCAATATCAAGGGCCTGGCATATGGTGAGGGCTTTTAGGCTGCCTCATCCCATGGAAGAAGAGTGGGGCACATGCAAAAGAGAAAAGCACAAGGCACTGCACCTGATTTATAACAACCTATACTGAAATAACTAACCTATTCCTATGATATTGAAATTAATCAGTTCATGAAGGTGGAGCCCTTATGACCTAAATATCTCCCATTCAGCCCTATCTCCTAACACTGTTGCACTGGGAATTACATTTCAACATGAGTTTTGGAAGGAACAGTCAAACCATGGCAGTTCCCAAGATCCCCACACCCTGGTGTATAAACCCTATAAGATCCCTCCCTTGAAGTATTGTAGGAATCTATAAATACAATGGGATATTTCCTCCTTGTGAGCAAAGTGACGGGATGCTCATTCCCATTATGATGTTATATTGCTTAAAATTTCCTCAGAGCAGATTGCCCACAGACTACCCACTGCAGGTTCTCCTGACCTTGAAAGAGCAAACTGACAGTGTGGCAGGGAGTAGCAGGTTGCTTTTAAGGGAATGGAAAATAGCCCTCAGTTGACAACCAGCAAGAAAGTAGGTCTTTGCCTACAACTGCATGGAATCAAATTCAGACAACAGTCTGAACGTGCTTCGACGAGGACCCAAAACTCCACGTGAGAGCCACAACATGGATAACATCCTGATTTCAACCTTACAAGATCATGAGAGAGAACCCAGATGCTTTGTGCTCAGACTTCTAGCCTGGAGAACTGTGAGGCAATAAATGGATGTTTTTAGTTGCTAAGTGTGTAATAATTTGTAACATACCATTAGAAACCTGGTATATATATGCTCAGTATGAAGAAGAAAAAAGAATGATCTAATGTTAAATTCTTTTTAGTAGGTTTGTTTTTCATCATCATATGGGTATAACAAATCTCAGACTTTTGCATGTTTTGTATATTTGAACAAATGAGTAAATGGATTGATGTTGGAAGCCAAAGCTCTAGCTGTAGAAGAAGCGAGATACAAGTACGGATTGGGGAAGGGCAAAGACAACATTTTAGGGCTAAAAGGAGTAGAAGATTTTACTATCAACTTATGGTTTCTAAAATATATACATTAGAGCTGAGATTTCCAACATATGAAAAATATAAGACATCTAATATTTTTCTGCTTGTTGAAAAGGCTTAGAAGCAATGTTAACCCAACAGTGATGAATGTATTTAGCACCCAGATCTTGATTTCTAAATACAAGAAATTATTGTGTTTAGAAATCTTATACCTTCTCTGTGCCAACCCCAGAATTGGCCATTTCTCCATGGAGCCCTGGATCCTCACCTTCCACAGGGCTCCATGGAGAAATGGCCAATTCTGGGGTTGGCACAGAGAAGGTATAAGATAAACCTGGAACATCTAGTTGTGCCATAAATTAAGAAAATACTAAAAACAGTTGACAGGGCATGTCAAGAAGACACAGGAGTCACCTTTAGCATAAAAATAGGCTGGATGCAGTAGTTCACACCTGTAATCCCAGCACTCTGGGAGACTGAGGCGGGTGGATCACCTGAGGTAGGGAGTTTGAGACCAGCCTGGCCAACATGGTGAATCCGTCTACTAAAAATACAAAAATTAGCCAGGTGTTGTGGCGCATGCCTGTAATCCCAGCTACTACAGGAGGCTGAGGCAGGAGACTTGCTTAAACCCAGGAGGTGAAGGTTGTAGTAAGCTGAGATCGCACCACTGCAGTCCAGCCTGGACAACAGAGGAAGACGTTGTCTCAAAATAAATAAATAAATACATACATAAATAAGTAAACTGATAGATTATAATCTATTGAAAAAAATCAGAATCTATGAGTTCTAACTAAAGAGAGACAAAGAGAGACACAGAGATAAAGAGAATAGATAAAAAAAGAGAAATATAGTTTAAGGCTAATTAATAAATATAGAAAGAATGATAAAGTTAGAAAAATCACAATTTGCAACTATGGGAGTAAAAAGTG
This sequence comes from Callithrix jacchus, assembly GCF_049354715.1. Classification (NCBI taxonomy): domain Eukaryota; kingdom Metazoa; phylum Chordata; class Mammalia; order Primates; family Cebidae; genus Callithrix; species Callithrix jacchus. The sequence continues at coordinate 72,626,552 of NC_133510.1, read as the reverse complement.
ATCCAGGCGAACATCAACAGGTCTTAAATCTAAGCATAAAGATTTGATGATAAATAGGATACTTACAGCATTTCAAAAATATCTCATTGCAAATTATTTAACTTCATAAGGAAAGAAAGTAGCTACAGTAGAGAAACTAGACAACTCTTTCACCAAATAATCAAAATTAATGTCAGTAATAATAAAAGTTCTCCTGAGAATATACCATCACTTATGTAATATTTCAGCCAAAAATACATAAACTGAATTTAATCATAAGGAAACACTGAATAAATACAAATTAAATAAGATTCAGTAAAATAATTTACTGTATTCTTCAGATATATTACGTTGTAAAAGACAAAGAAAGGCTGAAGAAGTCTTCCAAATTAACAAGTCTAGAGGGGCATGTTGCAGATTGGACTCATGACTTGGGGGTTGGAGGTGGGGTGGAGAACCTGCTGTAAGTTCTGGACATTATTGAGACAATTGACATTGAAACATGGACTGTAGATTCAATAAAAGTATTGTACCAATGTTAAATTTCCTGAATTTGATAACTATACTGTGGTCATATAAGAGAATGTTTCTGGTCTTAGGAAAGACACCATGGAGTATGAAGGGGTGACGAGGCATGATAAATGCAACCTATTCTCAAATGATTCTGGTGGGAAAAAAACATATTTTATGCACACACAGAATAATAAAGAAAAAATGTTTTAAAATTTAAGTGTGGGCAAATGGTTTATGGGTGTTCTGTGTACTGCTGTTACTTTCCTAAAAGTTAAACATTGTTTCAAAAAACATAAGGGTTTTTCACACTAAAAATTCTTTTTATATGCCATTTATATTGGTGACAAAATATTCCACCATATACATATATCATAACTTATTGACCGTTTTGTGATTTACAGTTTATTTTTAATGTTTAGCATTAAAAATATTAATAATACTGTGATGAACATCCTGTTTGCATCTCTTATTATGTCTTTGGCATAAGGTTCCTAGAAACTGAATACCTGGGACAAAGGATTAAAACTTTGTAAAGGTTATTGAGATATATTGTCAAAAGCTTTTGTAAAGCTTTTGTTCAGTTATTCATTCATTTATGCCAATTTATAGTGTTTTGTGAGCCTCCCAATACAGAAGATAACATTTCTTAATAGTTTCTAAATATGTAGGCAAACTTATTATATTTTTCTTATTATATACATTATATTAAGATTGAACTTTTTATATGCTTACTAGCCATTATTTTTTGTTCCAACTTTTAGGTTCAAGGGATACATTTGCAGGTTTGTTACATGAGTAACTTGTGTGTCATGGGAGTTTGCTGTACAGATCGTTTTGTTACCCAGGTAATCAGCTTAATACCTAATAGGTAGTTTTTTTTAATACTCACCCTTCTCCCACCCTCTACCCTCAAGTAGGCCTTGGTGTCTATTGTTATCTTGTTTGTGTTCATGTATACTCAATATTTAGCTCCTACTTGTAACTGGTAACATGCAATATTTGGTTTTCTGTTCCTGCATTAATTTGCTTAGGATAATGAGCTCCAGCTCCATCCATGTTACAGCAAAGGACATGATTTTGTTCTTTTTCAATGGCGGTGTAGTAGCCATTAAAGTGGGATAAAGAAAGTGTGGTGCATAGGTACCACGGTTTCTTTACCCAGTCCACTGCTGATGGACATGTAGGTTGATTCCATGTCTTTGCTACTGTGAATAGGGCTGAAATGAACATACAAATGTGTGTCCTTATAAAATTATTTATATTCATTTGGGTATATATACCCAGTATTGAGATTGCTGGGTTGAATGGTAATTCTGTCTTAAGTTCTTTGAGAAATCTCCAGACTGCCTTCCACAGTGGCTGAACTGATTTACATTCCCCCAGCCGTGCATAAGTATTCACTTTTCTTCACAACCTGACCAGCATCTCTTCTTTTTGACTTTTTAATAAGAGCCATTCTGACTGGTGTCAGATGGTATCTCATTGTGGTTTTGATTTGCATTTACCTAATGATTAGTGATAATGAACATTTTTTCAAATGCTTCTTAGCCACGTGTGTGTCTTCTCTTGAGTATCTGTTCATGTCCTTTGCCCATTTTTTAATGGGGGTGTTGGTTTTTTGCTTGTTAATTTGTTTAAGTTACTTATAGATTCTGGATATTAGACTTTTGTCAGATGCATAGTTTGCAAATATTTCCCCTCATTTTGTAGGCTGTTTACTCTGTTAAGAGCTTCTTTTGCTGTGCAGAAGCTCTTCAGTTTAATTGGGTTCCACTTGTTAATTGTTGTAGTTGCTTTTGGAGTCTTCCTCATGAAGTCTTTCCCAGGGCCTATTCCTAGAATGGTATTTCCTAGGTTTTCTTCTAGGGTTTTGATAGTTTTAGTTTTACATTTAAGTGTTTAATTCATCTTGAGTTGATTTTTGTATGTGGGGAGAGGTAGGGGTCCAGTTTCAATCTTCTGCATATGGCTATCCAGTTGACCCAGCACCATTTATTGACTAAGGAGTCATTTCCTTATTGCTTGTTATTATTCACTTTGTTCAAGATCAGATGATTGTAGGTATTCAGCTTTATTTCTGAGTTTTCTATTTTGTTCCATTGCTCTATGTTTGTTTTTGTACCAGTATCATGCTGTTTTGGTTACTGTAGCCTTATAGTATAGTTGAAGTCAGGTAGTGTGATGCCTCTAGCTTTGTTATTTTTTCCTAGGATTGTTTTGGCTATTCTGGTTCCAAATGAATTTTAGAATCTTTTTTTTCTAATTCTGTGAAAAATGTCCTTGGTGTTTTGTTAGGAATAGCATTGAATGTGTAAATTGCTTTGGGTGTTTTTACAATATTGATTCTTCCTATCCATAGCATGGAATGTTTTCCCATTTGTTTGTGTTGTCTCTGCTTTCTTTTAGCAGTGTTTTGTAATTCTTATTGTAGAGATCTTTTACCTCCCTGGTTAGCCATATTTCTAGATATTTTATTCTTTTTATGGCTATTGTGAATGGGATTACATTCTTGATTTGGCTCTCAGGTTAGACATTATTGGTGTGTAGAAATTCTACTGATTTTTGTATACTGACTTTGTATTTTGAAACTTTGCTGAAGTTGTTTATCAGATCTAGGAGCCTTTGGGCAGAGAGTATGGGGTTTTCTAGGCATAGAATCATATTGTCTCTGAAGAGAGATAGTTTGACTTTTTCTTTTCCTATTTGGGTGCCTTTTATTCCTTTCTCTTAACTGATTACTCTTACCTGATTACCTTTTATTTCTTTCTCTTACCTGATTTCTCTTACCTGATTGGGCTTTCAGTACTATGTTGAATAGGAGTGGTGAAAGTGGGCATCCTTGTCTTGTTCTGATTCTCAAAGGGAATCCTTCCAGCTTTTTTCTGTTTGATATGATGCTGGCTGTGGGTTTTTTATAAATGTATTTTATTATTTTGAGGTATGGTCCTTTAATGCTTAGTTTGTTGAGGTTTTTAACATGAAGGGATGTTGAATTTTATAGAAATCCTTTTCTGTGTCTATTGAGAAGATCATGTGGTTTTTGTTTTCAGTTCTATTTGTGTGATGATCACATTTATTGATCCATATGTTGAACTAACCTTGCTTCATAAGAATAAAGCCTACCTGATCATGGTGGATTAGCTTTAAAGTGCTGCTGGGTTCAGTTTGCTAGTATTTTGTTGAAGATTTTTGCATCTATGTTCATCAAGGGTATTGGCCTGAAGTGTTCTATTTACATTGTGTCTCTGCCAAGTTTTGATATCAGATTGGTGCTGGCCTCATACAATGAGTTAGGGAGGAGTCCCTCCTCCCTGATTTTTTGGAATGGGTTCAGTAGGATTTATACTGAACTCTTATTTATGCATCTGGTAGATTTCAGCTGTGAATCCTTCTGGTCTAGAGCTTTTTCTGGTTTTTGTTCGTTTGTTTTTTAATTACTGATTCAATTTTAGAACTCATTATTAGTTTGTTCAGAGTTTTTGTTTTTTCTGGTTCAACCTTTAGAGGTTGTATGTTTCCAGAAATTTTTCCATTTCTCCTAGGTTTTCTAGTTTGTGTGC